>NC_139542.1:47002871-49402871 GCF_965153285.1 Podarcis tiliguerta | reverse complement strand
GAGAGATGGGGAAGGCTTAGGGAAATTCTTATTGTCTCAGCCCTTCAACTGTGTTTGCTTGTTTAAAACATTTTTTATTATCACCTACAATAAAATACCACATTTAATATAAGGATAATGATAGTGACCCATCTTACAGGGATGTGAAATGCTCTGAAAAGAAAAATATCAAGTATTGTTATTATATGGTTTTAATCAGCTACAATGCCTCCTCTGTGTCTACAAAAACAGTGAGCCACAACAATGGGTAGTTAAATACAGCAAGGGAGGTTATGAATATCCAGTTATTACTGTTAACAATGTTTTGCATAGCAATTTATTGTGCAGTAATTTTTGCCTACCTAAATCTTCAATAATATATCTGTTATGACCTAAAATGAGTCCAGTTAATACTTAATTATGAAAGAAACTGGGGGGAAGAGAATATGATAATTTGTTCGCTATCTGGTGACAAATCTATTACATGGGACTGGCCTTGAAAACTGTTCAGATGTTACTGCTTTCTGGCAGATTCAGCCCTACCATTAGGAAGGGTGAGGAAGTCACCTCAGGCAGTTGATTTTGGTATCCTGAAGGGCAGAAAATAGTTATTTATTTTTTATATTACTTCTGGGGACAGGTAGAAGCACTTATGGGATTTTTAATTTTTATTTTATGCCTTAGGTGGAAAAATTATTTGACAAGTCTTTGATGCTGTGCATCTCAACTTATTTGTGATCACCTGCAGTACTTCAGACAGCAAGCTGTCTTGGGCCAACCTTGCATATAATCTTTCTTTCCTTTCCAGCATTTGCCAGTTTGCACCCAAGTTTGGCAGAAGGTGCTGGTATTTATTTATAAAGCTGTTAGGGCTTACCTATGAAGGCTTAAACAATCAGGTAACAAACACTATGCCACATGTAAAGCCCCACAACAGATGAATCATCCCTGCTTTGCAACTGACAGAAATTTGTTGAGATAGAGGTGAGGCTTATGGAGTAATGACTTCTCCACGTAAATGTAGAACATCCAGCTATGTAATATCTTTGTTAAATGGAACAAAATTATTGAAAATATTCCTGTTCCGTTCCATCATGTTTGGGAGAAATACGTGATGCCTGCTACTACTCCCCCTGCCCAAATCATAATTGGTTTTATATTTACATTTTACTGCTTGGATTCTAGTTTCATTCTGTGGTATGATTTTTAAAGATAACTTACATTTCCATGGGTGCTCTGTAGCAGCCAAGAGATCTGAGGTCTTAAATGTCGAAGAATTGCTCATACATGGGAAGAAAAGCATTGGCGCTGGCTTTCCATCCAATTTACTTTTTCTAAATAGGGTTCAGTGCCATTATTATTATTTTTAATTTGCATGTCACACACTCATTCCTTGAATAAGTTTACCATTATTCTTATAATGTTTCCATTGAACAAGAAGGAGCAGTAGAGAACAGGTGCTTGCATAAAGGTAAAGGTAAAGGTACCCCTGCCCGTACGGGCCAGTCTTGACAGACTCTAGGGTTGTGCGCCCATCTCACTCAAGAGGCCGGGGGCCAGCGCTGTCCGGAGACACTTCCGGGTCACGTGGCCAGCGTGACATCGCTGCTCTGGCGAGCCAGAGCCACACACGGAACGCCGTTTACCTTCCTGCTAGTAAGCGGTCCCTATTTATCTACTTGCACCCGGGAGTGCTTTTGAACTGCTAGGTTGGCAGGCGCTGGGACCGAACAGCGGGAGCGCACCCCGCCGCGGGGATTCGAACCGCCGACCTTTCGATTGGCAAGCCCTAGGCGCTGAGGCTTTTACCCACAGCGCCACCCGCGTCCCAGGTGCTTGCATAGGTGACCCTTAAAATAAAAACAGTAAAAGGTGGGCAGCCGATCTTCAACATTAGGGGAGGGGCAAGACTGACAGCTCGTTCCGTTTGAGCACGTTGACATGTACATCTGCCCCACAATCTGCAAGCGAAGAAATCATGAAATTTCTCTTTGCATCTTCTTCACACTAAGTCAATACAACTTAAACTTTCCTCTCCCTATTTTGCATGATATCAAATGCCAGTCTAGGTGGCTTATGACAATACAACTTGATGATGTTTTACCAGTAATTTCATTCATCCATACTAGAAAGGGAGCATGACTTCTGCAGCTCTTCTGGGGGTGCACAATAATAGATACTTTTCTTCAAAACTGCATCTTTACATTCATTACTTATTTGCAAGATTTGAGCTGGAGTAATTCTTTATCTAGTGCCCTCTAAGTCTACGAGAGAGAAGTGAGACTTTATTCTACTTCCACAGGGCCTTGAAATGGGTATGGGGGTGTTATGACTGCTAAACATAACTGAGAAGTGAGGCTATAAAGCAATCCTCTTACCTTCTAGGTCGCCACTGCAATGTCCATCAAATGACTGGGAACTACATGTGGGATGCAAGTACAAATATGTCTTTTGATATCGGCGTGAATCAAGAGAGCCTGCTGCCTCTTTGGTGGAATGGATCAGAGCCCTTGTGGGTCACTATGATGAAAGCACAGAGGAAAGTCTTCATGTACTATTGGCCTGGTGAGTGTTGCTGAATTCTGCACTTCTTAAAATTGCTGACTAACATTACATGTTCTACTTTTTAACTGCTCTAAATGCAACCTCAAGATCGATCGCTCTGGCTCTGACCCAACGCACAGCAACCAGAAGACTCTGTTTAAAAAGCTAAAATACCACCAACCAGCAAGGAAAGTCAAGCAGATGGGAACTGAAACTGGTCCACTTATTGCTTTCTCTTCTAGCATAGTAAGACTAAGAATGGAATAAGAACCCTTCTGAATTAATCCAAAACCCCATCTAAACCAGTATCCTATTTCGTACATTGTCAGCCTAAGGGAACTTGTGTATCTATGGAGGGCATGCAAGCAGGACAAATGGCCCACAGCTACCTCTCACTGTTGTTCCATGGTAACCAGTACTCAGAGGCAAAGTGCCTCCGATTCTGGGGGTAGTATACTGCAGGGTACACACTTCTGCACATGAGGAAGCCTTTAAGCGGATGGCAACACCTATTCTTAGCTATCTATAAATTGTTATAGGCTGGTGGGGGGGAGCTAGAAATTAATAAATGGTAGGATTTTGATTATTTGGGATATGAAGGGAAAACAACAGCTGTGGATGAATTCCTGGGCTAGCCTATGCAGAAATCAATCTGGCCTAGCAAGGGCCATTAAGAAACAGTACAGGGCCACTGAGGACCATTGGCAATGCAAGGTAACTTCCCACCTTCCCACCTGCCCTGAGGCTACCAGGGTAACTGGGTATGATGGCACCGGAATATTTTGGGCCTTTGGTTCAAGGCTTGGGATAGCTGAGAAAAGGCAGAATGATCCTGGCTTCAGCCAGAATGATCCTGGCTGAAGGCAAGCTGGAAGATATGCATTAGACTTCAGTGCTGCACTGCTATGGGGAACGAGCCCCTCTCGAGACGACCATGCTGCAATATTTGGACTCCCACCATCTAAATTCAGGTGTAAATATGTGAATAAATAGTATTTCTTAAAGTTACGACAGCCTCCACCACGTCTTCAATTCCCCAAAGGAGCACAGACCATGGTTGAGGGCCAAGACACCTGGAATCCTGTGCACAACTGGGCAGGGATTGGAGCGGTGCAGCCACAACCAGGACAACAATACTGTGGGATATTGGATGTCATATGAGAAAGATGCACAGGAGTATCTTCACCTTGACTGCAATTTGCAAATCGTTTAATCTAGAAAATACATATGTGCTATTTTTTCAAGAGAAAGAGGTGCCAGAACTCACCACTAACACCACCCTTGTTCTCTTAGAATAGCAATGGCGTCCACCTGAGAGATGCCAGAACTGAACTCCTGTGAGTTCCCCCTGAAAAAAAGACCTGCATATGTCAGCTGCTTAGTGTAGCTGCCTTGAGAACCATGTTAGCACTTACCTACAGTCACCAACAGATGTTCTATCATATATAAATGGATCCTAACATTTGAGCTGCAAACTTTTGATATTAATCTCACCAAAATAGTATTCGGTTAATTCTGTTCATTAGGCAAAAAGCATATTTATTTCAATGAATGTTTTCTAATACGTTTTCCAATAAGAGCAGTATGTTGATCAACATTGTCAATGTATCAGGCCATGCCTCTTATGTATCTGGAATGCCAACATGCAAATATATGCAAAGTTTAACAATTCCCCTTTTCCATTAAAAATTGGCATCCATAACCCAGAGATTCATGGGCACCCCAGGATATATTGGTGTATTTCCTAGTCAGTCACTAGTTTTGCTAAACCCACAAACCACTTTCGCTTTGGAGGTAACATTGAATGTGGAACTATTGACAAAACTCTTGAGATATACTCACTGGATATTATGCTTTATTTCTACAAATGGAGTCCCACGTTAATACTGCTTTTGTAATGGCAATAGTTTACTGTTGCTCCTTATGTGTGTGCCCACTTTGATATATGTGCAGGACTCTGTTTGTTTGTGCACAGAGAATGCCAATGAGGCAGCTGAACTACTCATTCATGTTCTATGCTAATTCATCTCATCTTACCACGTATGCACTTAGTCACGTCTCCCCTCATACAATACTGCATAAGATCATTCAACAGAAAGGGCAGTGTCTCAGCAACAGACAGATACAATAATAATAATAATAGCAATAATGACAATACAAGTTGGCATTTGCTCAATTCTGACAGGCAGAGAAACAAGCCAAGCCATTCTTCCTTTCTTAAATAGGAAACCTGATGAACAGCTAAACTATCACAGCCCGTTAAGCCTTGCACACAAATTGCTATTGCTGTCAGATGTTCTTCAAATCCATCCAAATGGAATCTCATCTTATGATAATTCCCAAATGATTGTTTGACAATGTCAGCCTGTCCAATTTTTATAAATACTTGTACAGCATAATAAAGAATTAAAGTCGTTCGATAAATTTTAAAACATGAATCATTTCGTAATCAGAAAACAGATTCTGAACTAAGTTTTAAAACTGCAGAAACTATTAATTACTGGAGGATTTTATCTTCAAAAGTTAAATTGCACTCAATTAATGTGTCTATTTCAATGGTTAGACACCCTCAAGTTAGGCAGCAACATTTTAAATTATTCCCTGATTAAAACAATTAGGACAAAATAAGCATTAACATTTTAAATACTGCAGAATGCTTAATTAAAATCTCCTGTATTTGAAAGCCACCCAAAACAAGGCATAAAAATCTAAGGCATCTAAAAATGCTAAAAGCTCAAAAATGGTTGAGTCTGAAGAGGAAGGAAACTCCACAGAAACAGTGGAGCCCCTTAGAACATATCTGTACCTGACTTTGCAATGTACACAAGAAAATACTATCGTTTGCTCTTAAAGATGACAGTTCCATGGAACTAATGCTACAACCTGGGAACACTTCCTTGCCCATGCTTGGCCCAGAATGGACCATGGATGAGCACAGCAGGAGTTGGGAAGAAGACTGTATTGTGCCAGGTGTATATCATGGTTCTGAACCATTGGAACCACTCACCTGCAGTCTAAAGTCATACAGTCTAGTCAGAATATTTGTTAAACTTGAACAACTATATGCCTCAGAGCACATGGTATCTCAGAATACATGACATAACTAACATCTGTGCATCAACACTTTTGTGGATCACTGATACTGTTGTGAAAGAACCATGCAAATAAATTGACCGCTTTTGAGCTCCCGATTATTATTGATAAAACGTTACAATCCTCTCATCTTTTTCAAAACTTGATTTAAGGTCATGTCAAATAACATTTTGAAGTGACTATGCAGCTGCTCAGTTTGTTTATAAGAATATGGATGTGTTTACTTCAACTAAAGTTGAATGACCATGTCACTAGTGAATTTTAAAAATCTAAAGCACAAAACCACAAATTCCATTCCTTTTACCCCTCTCCTTCTGATCAAGACATTTCCCAGACCATTTGCAGCAATCTGGAAACCTTTAAAAGAGTTGTGTTATGACATTCGGCATACAACTGCTAAACCAATGTTTAGATATACAATTGGAAAACGATAGAGGTTCAAGTCTCTGTGTCAAACATATAAAGATGCAGAATACTATATATAAGAAAGTGAAATGAAATAGAAGTTTTTAAAGGCTTAAACAGGACCTTACTATATAATACGATACCTACTACTACTATAATACAAAATAGTGCAACTGGGGTAGTTAAATGGTCTAAATACCAAAAGAGATATAGGCAGAGCAATCAGACAGGCTGCAGACGGCCTTTGCAGTTAGTTGTACTAAGCAAAGGGAATAGCCCTTTGTGTAGGCTCTCATCCCCTCTGTTGACTGGTTTTGGAGATTTTTGTAGTTTCAGAAGCTGCAGAACCTGCCTGATTAGAGATGATGATGGTGGGACAAAAATGTGTGCATGCTCAATGGAGAATAATGACTGTGTACCTGTACTATGATTTTGAAAAATTGGTCTTCAGCCTTAGAGCTCACCAAGCTATGCTTTACAAAATCATGCTTTTGCTCACCGTTTCTACCTGCTGGCAAGGAGGAAATACACAATGCCATAGAACTAAGACTCATGTTCAGGTGGGTTTTAAAGTTTAGGAAAATGTGCTTTATGAAGCTCTCTATAGGTCAGACGGACATAGTAAAATGCAGCAAAAAAAAAAAAAAAAGGACCTGAAAGTGGAAAAAGAACAATAATAGAAACCCAAACAATTACTTAAAGAGCAGAAAATGCTACGAGGACCATCAATACCTGGCCTCTTAGGGCAGCTGCTGAGAACTAGTAGTTACTAGATAACACATAAATTTTGAAAGCATGTAATTCATTACTTATATAGAGGGCATCTGACATGCCTCAGTTCTAATTACAGGTAGGTAGCCGTGTTGGTCTGCCATAGTCAAAACAAAATAAAAATAAAATAAAAAAATTCCTTCCAGTAGCACCTTAGAGACCAACTAAGTTTGTCATTGGTATGAGCTTTCGTGTGCATGCGCACTTCTTCAGATTCGTCAGTGTAAGACTTCCCACAATACTTGTTTTCTCCAATGCCACCACCATTTCCCCTCATTCCTCCTTTTGTTTGACTCTCCTGGGACTATTCGAGGAAATACATATTACAGAACTATGATTTCAGGGTGTCTGGGTTATGAAAAACTAAATTGCTTGTGTTTTTTGTTGCTAAGCAGAGCAGCTATAAATATTAATACTAAAACATGGTTCTCCTGTGTTCAGAGCTCACGTTCCCCCCTTTAGGAGTTGCCACAAGCTTCTAGGACTCAAATCAGTGCATTTTTTCTGGGAAAGGTTTGAGGTGACGGAAAGTTAATTGGTGTAAAATGCTTTCATAAGATCCTGTGGGGAAAGAGATTCAACATTTCAGTTCCAGAAAGAGGTTTTGCACATTTGAATACAAAATATTTGGTAAAAGTATTTTTGATTCTAGACTATTGCTGTTCTTAATTTATTGTAATATGGAGCAGTGTAACTGATTAGTCCTATACAAACAAAACTGATTTTTGAATAAAATTAAGAGTTTTTATCTGAGAAAAAACGGTTGAATTTTAAAATAGTTTAATTCTAACAAGCAGCTAACCAAAATGGCTGCAAATCCTTCAGATTCCAGTTCTGAATGTTCAAAATTAGCCCTTTTCTTTTGGGAACATACCAGGAATATACAGAATTCATGTCTAAGGTCAACATTTTTTATTTTCAGATTTTGGGTTTCAAGACGGATGTTTACAGGGTGCCCTGGATATTTTAGGGGAGTGCAGGGGGAGGAGAGAAAGAGGAAGTCCTGGTGCAAAAGCAGAACTTCACTGGTGCAGGCTGGTATATCTCAATCTAAGAGTTAAGAGTCCCTTTCAATATATCCATCCCTATCTAAATATTGATGACATTATTTAAATTCGTAATTCAAAATTCGGAAGCTGAATTAAACTAATTAAACACTTTGCTTTAGGGTGTGAAGTTGAAATCCTTGGAATTCGACCTACCTACTGCCTACCATATTATAGTGTTCCAACAGATGGCAATTTCTCCAATGCTGTATATAGTGCTATTGAGCTTCTGAGGTAAAGTAATCAAATGTTTTATTTATTTCTCTAATCTGAGGAGTAAAACCTTCTTCCCCATAAGAGTAGCAGCATGATATTATAACAAAGGTAATTCATTTTGGTTTTCTGCATTATGGGAGATGCGAGAAAGGACCCTTAATTGAGATAATTCGGGGAGGGGGTGGCAGATGAGGGGGGGAAATACGGCAAAGACCAACAATGTTTCCCTCAGCTCCCTCTTTGTTTTCATCTCCAGTTAAATTTGACACACAGACACACACAGATGGGGAAAGAGGAAGAAGTCAATAATGGTTATGAATGTAGCACTTTCCAAATGAAGATTTGTACCTATTTATACAACTGTCTTCCCAATGTACAGTATTCTGAAGATTAGTTCGGCATGCTAAAAGCCACTGAAAGCATCAACACAGACTGTCATTACACCATAAAAACTGGTTGTGTGAACTTTACCATTAGTTCCGAAGCAGCTCCACTTGGAACGGCCTATTTACTTGTTGACTATATCTATAAACTGTCTTTTGGACAAAACATTTAGGGTATAAAAAAATGGCTTACAATATAAGAAACAATGGTCCAATGAGGGGAGGAAGAGGCAAATTAGCAAATTCAGGAATGTAGAGGAATTAAAAAGAATGGCCTGCGCCTTTTCTGTCTGCAACACTTAGCTGCACATAGCATGAAAAAATCCAAGTCTTAGTGTTGATTCTGAAAGATGCTTCAAAATAGTAGCATACTATACTTGTTTTACACCTAACTCTTCTGTGGTGTTGCCACTCTAGAAGGGGCAGAGCGGATATGGCAGCAGTGTATTATGAACGGATTGATGTAGAAGGTCATCACTACGGTCCCTCATCTATTCAGAGGAAGAATGCCTTAAAAGCAGTGGATAACGTATTGCACAATATGACAAAGCTTATCAAGGTTAGTGTTACTTAGAGGCTACGGGGTCTGTTAATTGCCCCACAGCCCTTTCCTTATCTTTGTTAAACATTCTTTGTAGCTGTTCATCAAAGGTTTCATCACACCTTATATATACATCTACACATCGTTTGAAATGGTAACACACATTGTACCTGTTCCAGATGTGAGTCATAGGTACTTGTGATCAAATCAATGCATGTAACTGCTTCAAATGTGACAGGGTACACTTGCTGTACTCTTAGCCATTGCTGGATGTGAAGGTGGCCATTGCTGGATGTGATGTCATAAAATGCATAAACACTGCTACCGCTTACACACAAGGAAATAAAGGGAATAGTATATGCTGTGCTTGCAATGGTTCCCAAACGGCTGGCTCCAGATAGTGAAGAAAACCAGTTTCGTCAGAGCTCCAAGGTAAGCTGAGGGCCCACTGCCACCATAGCAAAGTCAGAATGCCAATGTATGCACGGAGTACCCAATAAATTTGGTGAGAAAGTGAGAGGATTGTCAGTTTGTATGCTCCACCTCTTCCAAGTTAAAAGGGACACTAAGTGCCTGTCTTCAGGGCCCTTAAATTACCCAAGTCCTCAGGCTCAGTATCAGGCACCTTCAATTGTAACATCTACAACCCTTCCTCAGCCACCAACCCCATTTAGGCCAAATCGTGCTTTCCAACTAGCCACTAAAGGAGTCATCATAAAAAGGAAAGGGGGAAGAATCTATTTGCCCACTCCCCTGCCATTTGAGCACTGAGCAGAACTGGGAGAAGCCTCTGTCTGAAGTCTTGAATGTGAAACATTGGGGTGACTGGGTACATAGATTCACATGTTCCCTCAAAGAATGATTAAATCTACCATATTAAACTAGAAAATCAGTGGGCAAGGACTGCTCTGTTTTGCTTTCTTGGCATCCACTGACATTTTGCAGCTATGTAATAAATGTAGTGGGACGCGGGTGGCGCTGTGGGTTAAAGCCTCAGCGCCTAGGGCTTGCCGATCGTAAGGTCGGCGGTTCGAATCCCCGTGGCGGGGTGCGCTCCTGCTGTTCAGTCCCAGCGCCTGCCAACCTAGCAGTTCGAAAGCACTCTCGGGTGCAAGTAGATAAATAGCGACCGCTTACTAGCGGGAAGGTAAACAGCGTTTCCGTGTGCGGCTCTGGCTCGCCAGAAGCGGCTTAGTCATGCTGGCCACATGACCCAAAAGCTGTACGCCGGCTCCCTTGGCCACTAAAGCAAGATGAGCGCCGCAACCCCAGAGTCCTAATGATCAGGGGTCCCTTTACCTTTACCTGATAAATGTAGTAAACGCATTTAGCACGCATAACAGATTGATTCACGTCATCCAGATTACAGCATACAATAAGCATGAGCTAGCAAGATAAAACTGCAGCCTGCCTGCTCATCAGTGTGGGAAGGTGGAAGCAAATTTAATTGATTCTGCAATAACTGCAAGGTTATTCTCTTGGATCTCTTGGATCTTTAAAAGCCTTTCATAGCTTGCAACCTTGTATCCATCTGAACATTAAATCCACCAGCACTCCAATATTTCAAGACCTACACATATAAAATACTGCTCAGGAGGTTAGAATGAGTGCAAGTAGCAAAAGGGTTTTATGGTGTTGTTCCTGCTGCTCCTCATTTTATGCTAGTCCATAGACTACTCGATTTAGCTTGGCAAGACATGGTTATATTTTAAAGAAACTATAAAGAATCAGAGAAAGTTAGTCTGCAAACCAAGAGGGCAGTAACTTAGTTGTGACTAACAGCAGAAGCAGATGTTAATCTCTCATTGTGCTACTTCTGAGGGAATATTTATTGTGCAGCCACAGGGAACCCACCAAAACCAGCCTTCCTCTGGCAAATGATCCCTGCTCTGGTAGGAATGTGTAGTTGCACAAGTATTCACTCAGAGAGGTTTGCCTTGCACCATCATTACATATCTTTAGGCACCAGATAAAAACATTCCTCTTTACCCAGGCCTTTAGCCATTAAATAATCTAAGGCCTGTTAAAACTGGGTGAGGGGATGACTGTTATTGTGATCATTTTATTATTATGCTGCCTGTTATGCTTTTTATTATGTTTTTATTATTGATGCTCTGTAAAATGTGTTCTTAATGATGTACACTACCCTGGGATCGTTTGATAAAGGGCAGGATATAAATTGAATTGATGATGATGATGATGGTTTGGAACATCAAATTGTAAATCTCTACCGCTTCCAGCCATTGGCACCAAGAATGAGGGCGGGGATGCAGAGACTTAGGTCATTTCCACATTACCTGTTTATTGTACTTGCACCTTGATTTGTTTGTGGAAAGTTTGCAGGGAGGCTAGACAGTTTTGGCTATTTATTGAATTCTGAATTGTTTGCAGGAAGGCTGTATGATGCTGCATCAAACAATTCAGTCCATTTCTCCATCACTTTCCTTATCCCCCAAAGCCCAAGCTTTTTGTGGGAAGTGGGTTGACTGTGCAAGACTGCCACACCAACTTTAACTGCGCAACCTGAATTTGCCAGTATAGGAATGAATCCTACCCAAAAAACAGCACATCTGGAAGGGCCCTTACACTCAATGGTTGCATCCTGATCACAGTGTACAGTGGTACCTCGGGTTACATACGCTTCAGATTACATACGCTTCAGGTTACAGACTCCACTAACCCAGAAATAGTGCTTCAGGTTAAGAACTTTGCTTCAGGATAAGAACAGAAATCGTGCTGCGGCGGTGCGGCGGCAGCAGGAGGCCCCATTAGCTAAAGTGGTGCTTCAGGTTAAGAACAGTTTCAGGTTAAGAACGGACCTCTGGAACGAATTAAGTACTTAACCCAAGGTACCACTGTATAGCATGTATATTCCATCTCTAACTAGACCCATTTATTTCAACTTAAGTGCAATTTTCTCTGAATCAAGACTAGAATGTTATTTGATATCAGCCCCTTTTAAGCTTGGAATGGTGAAGGGATTATTCCCCCACAGCACATTTTCTTCTATCAGCATGGCAGGAATGGTGAATCTGCTTACCGAACTGAAAATGGGAAGTGCATTGTGTATTTTTCCCAAGCTGCAATCACAGTCTTTACTATCTTGACAGGACAAGGGCCTGCAGAATGACCTGAATGTCATTCTTTTCTCGGATCATGGGATGACTGACATTTACTGGATGGAAAAAGTGATCGAGCTGAGAAATTGTATCAACATGAGCGATGTTATACAAGTAAAGGACCGAGGTCCTGTTGTAAGCCTGTGGCCAGCCAAGGAGAAGCAGTCTGAGGCAAGGGACCTTTTCTCTTTCTTTACCCACTTTGTGCCAATCAGGGGTTTCCCCCTCTTTCCTGTACCGCTTAACACCCAGTTCTGCTGCTTGGCCTCCACACTCGGGCGTTACTTGTGCATTCACAGGAAAGAACCTGGTCCTAGTACATTCTTATTAATTATTATTATTATTATTATTAATTACAGTTGTACCTCAGTCGAACGTTCCGGCTCCTGAATGATCGAAAACCAGAAGTGAGTGCTCTGGTTTTCGAAGCTTTCTTTTGGAAGCCGAACATCGGGTGGCTCTTCCACAGCTTCTGATTGGCTGAAGGAGCTTCCTGCAGCCAATCAGAAGCCACGCTTTGGCCAATCAGAAGCCGCGCTTTGGTTTCTGAATGTTTCGGAAATTGAACGGATTCTGTTCGACTTTAGAGGTACGACTGTATTATTATTTTATTTTATTTATTAAATTTGTATACCGCCCTATACCCATAGGTCTCAGGGCAGTTCACAAGATAAAAATCACAAAATAAAAACCCAAAATAAATAATGAAATAAATAAAACAATCAAAAGAACAAAACAAAAACAGCCCAATAACCCCCTGAAGGTCTACTGAAGGTGAAGAACCTAGACTAGGAAGAATTACACGTCTTCTGCTAGTGTCCTACAGCCATGCATCGTAGCCCTAAGGCAGGCCCTCCAGATGTTTTTGGTCTACAACTCCCATGATCCCTAGCTAGCTGGACCAGTGGTCAGGGAGGCTGGGAACTGTGGTCTCAAAACATCTGGAGGGCCGAGGTTGAGGAAGCCTGCCCTAAGGCAATGATGCTATAGTGCCCTTAACAAACTAGGCTCAGCCTAAGAGATTGGTCCATCCTTTATGCATCATCATGACCTCTGAATCACCTTCCCATCAATAGGTCAGATTTTATCAGCAGGGTCTACATGTCACTTTAAACCACAGTTGAGCTTAACTGAGGCATAAAGGCTGGGGCATGGAACAAAAAGTGGCCACTTGGCTCCTTCCTGTGCCTTCTGCTGCCATAATGCTACCAGCCAAGCCGTAGTTTGGCCAAGTAACGTGTACAAAAATGCACACACTATGGCAAAGGGTGCACAAAAACGCATATTCATGAAAATAACATACAAAAATGCATTACATTAGGGAAATAGGATTTGCAAAATTATGTGTGCAGTATTAGGCAAAATTCACTGACAATTTTTTGTAATAGTAAATTGATGTGGATATGTGGAGAACTGAAGAAAAATTAGAACTTGAGAAACCGACTTCGCCAGACACCATTTCCAAGTAAATGTGCACAGGGCTGCAACCTTAATATGTTTCAAAATATTACTCCCTAGCTTTGTGACTGGCTGAGCTAGGAATGCAAATACATTATTTCTCAGCAAGATGGGGGTGCAGAAGTCTAATTTCCCCTCCTTTAATTATATCCAAGCTCAATATTTTAAAAGGAATATTTTTCATGGGATTTTCTGCACAAGTTAGTAAGCCCACAGTGTTCCCATAATAGCTGTTTTTAAAAGGCCATATATCTTAGGGCAGTGTGATGCTAGGGCAGTCCATGCTAGCAATTATGATGTGCATTGAGGCTTCATAGCTTTTCTTTCTTTGCAGGTATACAACAAACTGAAAAATGTGCCACATATGACAGTTTACAGGAAAGAGGATATCCCTGCTCGATTTTATTATAAAGAAGGGAAATTTGTCTCTCCTTTGACACTTGTCGCTGAAGAAGGATGGTTCATAGTGGAGGTAAATCATCTGTGTCAGGGCTATACAAGTTGTGACCCATCAAACAGAAGACAGGCATGAATAGTGGCCTGTCTGGTGCTTCATAAGTCCCCTGTTTTTTGTTTTTGTTTTTTGCTCTATAGCAAAACCAGGAAGTTTAATAAGTCCCTTGTGGGCCACCATACATGGTTGATATGCTTTATTTTGCTTGTTGGGTCATAGGTTGTACTGATAGTTTGTATGAGTCGTTTTAAGCTAAGGCTGTGTTTCAATATAACCATATTTGGAAGAAAATTAAAGTTAACATATACTGTTTGAAAAGCTGAAATCACATTTTCATTTCAGGAATATAAGGAGATATTTACATCTATTTTAATTAACTGGTTTATTCTAAAATTATTTTCACAATATCTAGTACAGGGTGGATTAGCATTTTACATTAAATGTTTTCTCTCTCTAAATGTTAGAAACATTGCTGATACTGGTAAGGTTCTTCTGGAGTAAGTAGGTCTCTTCCTACTCTTAATTTTTTATTGTTTCTAGCTTTTGAGAATAGCTTTCCACTATACCAGTTGTTCCTGAACCACTTTCATTATTAACAGAACAGAATTTTAAAAATAGCTTTTTATTATATAGCGAGTAATTGATTTTTAATTTCCTCCCTATCAAAGGGACTGTAAAATGGCTGCCAAACCTATCAAATATTGTATTTGATATATTTTTAAGGTGTTATTGTAGAAAATGTCTCAGCAACTCAAAATGTTTTTTTCTTCTTAATTGCTCCATCTCACATCATTTTGAAAAGGCATAAGCAGAACACAGATGTCAGAAATGTCTTTGTCATGTTAGTCATCTGCACCATTTTGCATACAATCAGATCTCATTTTTAAGCTTCCTACCATATAGAACACCTACAGGTGTAATGATTTTCCTGTCTTGAGAAAATCTTCAATTCTACATCTGGTCCTAAATTATAGCCCAGTGGTTAAATTCACTTTGATTTCTTGGGTAACCCTCAAACTGTGGGTAGCACATAATGGTGGGAGATTTCTTGGTGTGGGGAGAGGGTGTCTAGTCTTGCTGCTGAGCAACTATGTGCAGTGGAGTGGAAGGCCAACCAACCAGAAGAGCCTCTGAGGTGTACTTGCCTGGAAGGAGAGTCAGCATCCAAAGTCAGGTCCAGTCCTAGGGTCAGGCAAACAGCAATCCATGTCATCAGATAGTCCAGGGATCAGGGAATCTGAAGATCGGGGGTCAAGACAAGCAGGAAGCAGCAAGGTTGGGCCATGAACTGCAAGTGTTGTTACCAGCACCTGACTGCTGCTGGAAGCTTTGCTTAAACAAGCTAACACCAGCTGGTTCTCATCAGTGTCTCCTCTTCTGTGTCGTTGAAGGCTGATCAGCTGCAGGTGGAGTCTCTCCACCTTCAGGCTGCTGTTCAGCAGGCAAAGCTGACTCCTGGCCCATGACAGAGGGACTGACAGTCTTCCAGATATGGGAAACATGGTATAGTTGAATGCAGTTTTGCAGCTCACAGGAGAAACAATAGTGTGCAAAATGAAAGTAAAATTTTAAATCTTTTTAGTAAAAGTGAGTGATGATGCGTGTGCCTACTTTAACAGATTATCAGCATATCATCCGTCATTTTGGATACACACACACATTTAAAAATTACAAAAGATTAAAATAAAACATAGTTTACATGGTCCAGGCACACCAGCTGTAGGGGGAAGTTGGCAGAGCACCTCAGCCAGCTATCTTGTTCCAGTTTGTCTGTATCACCCATTACTGTCTCTTTTGTCTTGGAGGCCAACTGCCCAAAGCAGAGTTCATTAGAAGCTGGTTGACACCAGGAGAGCAGTCAGCCCTAGAAGTCTTCTTAAATAAATAAAGCTGAATTTCCAGCTCAATACTATTTTAACCTTGGTTGCTGTGGTTCTTATTATGATTGTCCTGTTAGAGGACTCCAACGCGGAAACACAGCTGATTTGGTAGGTGTCTCCTTTCTTGCCCACCATGCCATATTCCTTCCAAAAATTAGTAGGGGCTGCCATGAAAACAATGGCCTTACACACATCTGGAGAGCTGTCAGAACTGATTTATGATTTGTTACTTTTTATTACTTCCCAACAAAATATAGGTACAGTTACCTTGGGTTTGGGTCCTGCCAGTGACAAATATGCAAAACTTGAATGTCACTGGCACGACACATTATCACTTGTGTTGGATTTTAGGCTTATACAGTGGAGAGATGCATGATTTCTGCTACACACAGTTGCAGCATAAAATCTGCCACTGCTTCCAGTGATGGGGTATTCAAATTCCACTTCCTGTATGCCAACAAGAGTGAGCAATGGCTCGATCCAAAGAATGATGCCCTTCCAATTTATAGCTTCAGTGAATTTGAGCTAGTAACACAATAAACTGATGCTGGAATCCCTTTTGATTTTTATCTCCTTCTATTTATGATGAGAATCCTTGCCTGTCAGCACTGTAGTCATTAAAAAAATAAAAACCTTTAAAAACTCAGGAGCCCCTTGAGTATCCATACATTTCTCTGTATTTAATAGTCAGCAGATGTACTAGATAATTGAACAATTCTAGCTGACAAATTAAATCTGTTTCCTTTTCTCTATCTATTTTTACTGACAGCACTCAGAGTGAACAAAGGGGGAAAATTGGCTCCCCCTTCTAACTCCAGAGCCCCTTTACACCGCTGCTCTGTTTATTTCATTTCCAGGCTGTCAGTGGTCTGCACAACGTCTACCACGTTTGCTAGCATTAACCTATGGCCTGCCAAGTCTTACCTAATTTGTAAAATAGTCTTATGCCAGCATGACATAACTTGTTAAACCTTTCAAAATTTGCTAGACGTTGCTGTTGGCTCATCTAGCAGCGTATCAAAACTAATAAATCAAAAGTGCCCTCTGCTCAGGTCCACGTATGAAGAAAATGCCTATCAGTGCCTGTTGAGAATGAAGTCCAAAAGCACAGCAACTTTCAGTACATAAAATCAAACATATTGAATGTATGGGATAATACATTCAAATGTATTATAGTTTTTCTTATTAAACTAATATGTCACCACAGTAGTTCAGCTAAGGTAGAAGTCAAAAAACAGGGCCAGAGTTATCAGAATGACAATGGAAAATGGGGACTGTGTTAGTGAAGCATACATTCCTGTAAAAGAAGGATCAAAGCCAGCTCTTCTCAAAACCATTGCTTGCTGCAGCTGTTGTGGCTGAAGTGATAAACCACAGTTTATTGTTTAAAGGTGAATGTGCGGTGTGCTGGTGCACAGGGCTAAAATTGGGCCACTTTTCTCTTTCCCATTTCTGCTCCAGTATTTGGCTTAGCATTATGTCCAAACTTGGGCTCATAGGTTGTATCTCTCTCTCAAAAAAAAATAATCCCATAAGTTATAATCAAAGTTTGTTCTTGGCTTACTGGTACAGTAGTGTTTTGTTTGGTGGGAGACAAACAAAGGCTTAATTGTGGTTTAAAAGATGCAGAATACAGAACAGAACTCTCTAGTATGGGGGTTCATGGGGTAGCTGGAAGAGATACCAAGGCCTTTTCTTAAATTTCCTCGATGCTTACTCACAAATATCTCCTTGATAGACGAGTCATCCTGAATTGTTTTCGCAATCATGGATGTAGCTTGGAAGGATGTCTGAGCTTTCTTCCTGCTCTTTGAAAAGATGAGGGCAGTCACTTCATAAAACACTATTGACCTGTTTGTGTTAATATAATATTGTGTAATGGTATTTAATCTATATCAACTAAAAGACCAGTTAAACCCATTTACACAGGGCTCTCATCTAGGATGCCCTTCCTATTTTTTATTTTACCAACCCTATGTCTATGGAGGACTAAGTTGCAGTGCTAAATTAAAACTAGCATGGCAATCCTATACAGTATGCACACTTATCTAGGGCATGTCTCACTGAACGTGGGACTTACTTCTGAGTGGGCATGCACAGGATTGTGCTTCAGTCATTTAATGTGTAGGCTCTGTATTTGTAGTGCTGTATGACCTTTTTTCAAAACAATTAAATACAATTACTTAATTTAATGATTCCATTCTTTAAATCCATTCATCTGGATGATCACCTTTACTTGGAAGGAAGTTTAATTAGTTTCACAGTGGAACTTCTTCTCAATAACTATGTTCAGCACTGAAGCCTGGGATGTGTAACACACTCACGTTAAACAGAATTTCTTTCCCCTGCAGAGCAAAGAAAAGCTTCCATTCTGGGAGAATGGAACTGGAAAAAGAGATGCCTGGCAGAATGGTTGGCATGGCTATGATAATGAATTGGTGGATATGAGAGGATTCTTCCTTGCATATGGGCCAGGTAGGTCAACTGGAGAAGTAGATAATCACCCTATTCCTTCCTTGCTTGCAACAGATGCAGTTTTTGGTGCTCTCTGTTGAGTGTATGTGGACACTAGTTAATTGTGCAGATTCAGTCTTTCTGCTACAACAAGTGTGGAAAACCTGTGGCCCTCCAGATGTTATTGGACTCCAACTCCCATCAACCTCAGCAAACATGGTCAATGGCCAAAGACAATGGGAGTTGCAGTTTAGCAATGTCTAGAGGGCACTGTGGGTTAAAGCACAGAACCTAGGACTTGCCGATCAGAACCCCGGAGTCGGTCACGACTGGACCTAATGGTCAGGGGTCCCTTTACCTTTAGAGGGCCTAAGGTTCCTCACACTGTGCAAATGAAGCAGAAACAAGTGTTACTCTACTTCCAACTTCTATGCCTTGTTTTACACTGCTTGGGAAAATAGCATATAACTTGCCTTACCAGCGTATTTCCAGCGACTTTGTTAAAATATATTGTCCTAGCCATTATGAACTACATAAGGGAGCACAACTAATAAAATGTCTTTCTGTTTAGAGAGCACAGAATGAGAAAGTGTAAATCTTGCATAATATGGAATCTTATTTAAATCCTAATCCTAAATCTGTCACGGGCCAGAGCAATATACGCAGTATTTTTTTTATAAAAATATTTATAACAAAATATACATCACAGTGGTTTGCAACAATATGAAATCCTAAAAAGTTAAAAGCAAGTTAAAAACCAAAAGAATTAAAAACAAGCATCAGTATACCATTGTGGGGGGTGTACTCTTTATTGCCTGCAAAGGCCTGGTGGAATAGAAAGGTTTAAAAGTTGGCACAGAAGGTGACCGCTCAATCTCTATTGGCAGGGTCTTCCACAAGACTGGGCTGATGACACTAAAGTCTCAGTTTCTCAATGCTGTAAAATTATTTCCTTTCCCCGCCCTCCAAAATAGGGGAATGTTTATTTTGTTTAATATTACAATGCACAGACATTGCAGTTAAAAGTAAACCTGTTAAGTACGGTAGGTCTGTGTAAGCCTCCACTCAAGGATATATATTATAGTTAAAGGCAATTTTCTTTTGAAAGCTATGATAATTGTGCTGGGTTGAGAGGTTGCCAGTAGTCTGAGATTTCATCAGCTACTTTGGATGTTCTTGAGTAATATTGGCAGAAGGAAACATTTAGCTGTGCCCCCCTGTGTTTATCAAAAGTCTGGCTTGTCGTGAACTGTTTTTGTTCTTGGAGTTGCAAATTTTGGACCCCTCTGCCTACAGTCAAGGCTCTGTGTACTTTTTATTGTGTTAAAAGAAAAATAATCCATCATTCAAACCTTACGGGGAAATTATCTCTCTCCACTCACAGTAAACAAGGAGCAATTTTTCAAACATTTCACCTTGATCCAATCCTTAAACTATTCATGTTACTTGTCTGTTATCAGAGGAGTATCTTTATTTGTGAAAGCATTGAAAACCAGCTTTTGTTGGAGAAATAAGTTCTTTCTACTGAACTCAACAAAAGTATTCCAAGCAGTACTTTTTGATTTCCTGGAACCAGAGCAATTCAAAATTATTCAAGGCTAAGATGAAGTCTCACGGTCTATCCTTTGTCTGTTAAGCATATTCAGTCCAAAGTACATCCAAAGTCATCTCCCCCTCACAGAATGGGGTGGATAAGGTTCATTATTTCCTCAATTGGTATAAAAAAAGGCTATATCACCAGCAACATATTCAACTGCCTTTGATTTAACCATTGTGAAAAACCACATCCTATAATTATAATTGGGAGGACTGAGTTGGTTCTTTATTATCAAGTAGGACCCAAGCACAAAATGGTAAAAAACATGTGGGCGTGCATTTATATATATTCTTGCTATGTTATCTCAGTGTCTTACATTGGAGCATAATGCCTTATATTGATTCAGACCATTGGTCCATCTAGGTCAACAGACCCTCTCTGAGGTGTTAAGATTGGTAGTTCCTGCCAATCTAGCAGTTCGAAAGCATGCCAATGCAAGTAGATAAATAGGTACCACTGCGGTGGGAAGGTAAACAGCATTTCTGTGCGCTCTGGCTTCCTCCCCGGTTCCCATTGTGCCAGAAGCGGTTTAGTCATGCTGGCCACATGACCCAGAAAGCTGCCTGTGGACAAACGTCGGTTCCGTCGGCCTGAAAGCAAGTTGAGCACCGCAACCCCAGTCACCTTGGACTGGACTGAACCATCCAGGGGTTCTTTACCTACCTTAACCTTACCTTGTTGTAAGCTGAAAATGCAACTCTTTACCTAGGCCTTTGACACCTGAGAGATATACTTTAGGACCCACTGTATTCTCTTGGTTGTCATTTGATTTACCTAAATCATGGCATGGCATGGCATGGCATGGCATGGCATGGCATGGCATGGCATGGCGAGGCGAGGCGAAGGGAAGGGAAGGGAAGGGAAGGGAAGGGAAGGGATCTTAATCTTAATCATATTATTATCTATACTGTCTGGCAGCAGTTCTTCAGGATCTTAGGCAGTAGGCCTTCCCAGGGCCAGCCTGGTGATGCTCGGAATTGAAACTGCAAAATAGATGCTTAACAACTGAAATGTAACTGTTCCCCATAGCTGGACATACTATGAGTGGAAAAAGGAAGTAAAACATAATGGAGCAAATATCTCAAAAGTTAAGATTATCAAGGATACTAACAGAGCTAATGTGGCACGACAGCAATATATGGAGAAACGGAACATACAGTCAAAATTACTTTGCAGAAATAAGCCTTAGCTGGATTCTGTCCCAAACTGATCCAGGATGGCAAGGACTGCAGCAGAGTTGTTACTGTGAAATTCATCCAAATTGGATCCTTCTGCTAGTGGGAAAAGTAAACTGCGGCATAACCTGAAGTCAAGATTCAGGGATGTGATTAAAGGCAAAAGAACAGTGGGTAGCAGACAACGCCAAACACAGAATACAGGATACCAAACCAACAACAAAATGTTGCTTAAACAATACTTTTGGAAATACCCACACCTGCTCATGGTCAGCAAGATCCAGTCATTAGGTTAGGAGGTTCTTCCATGTTCTCTCAGATCCTCTGATACTGGACCACAGGGCCGATTCACAACATGCACTAATAACTGTGCAGTAGCGACTGAAAGCAACTTCACATTGAGGCTGACTAACTGGTATAGTAAGCCTTCATGAGAGTACTATGGGGAAAAGTGAACATTTAAATGTGGACCATGCTTGCTAACTTTTGTTTGTGTTGCTAAAGGCTTTCTGACCTCATGCAAAAGTGAGGCAAACGTTTAATTTCAGGTGATATTAATTTAGCTTGCAGCATTGCAAAGTACGCTACTGATCTAAAATGCCTCATTGTCATTTTGTTTCAGATTTCAAGTCTAACTTCAGAGCCGCGCCAATCAGATCAGTTGACGTTTATAATGTCATGTGCAAGGTTGCAGGAATACAGCCTTTGCCAAACAATGGGTCCTGGTCAAGAGTGCAGTGTATGTTAAAAAATAATGCCAGTTTGGCACCATCATTCCAGTGGAGCAGCTCTGTACTGGCACTACTTCTGTTTGTATTGTTTGTATAACAGATCTTGTTACTCCGGTCCCAATACAATGTCAGTCAGTGTGTCCAGTCTTTTTTTTCCATTCGTCATTTGAATAGCAGTATTAACAGAATGCTGTCTGGGAGAAGATTATACATATGCATTTCTAAAGCATCAAACTCAGCTTCACGTGTAAGAAACATTATGTAAGCTCCTAGTTCTGGGGCATGCACTACCAATGAGGGAAAGAAGCAACATTTCCCATGGTATTTGTCTCCAGGTCCCTAACCAGCCTCTAGGTGAAACAAGCACATGCTTAAGACTAAAAGGTCTACACGAAATCTAGCCATTCTGGTCCTAGAAGTCTTCCTGGCTTTGCATTTATCTACATGTAGAAGGTATATGGAAAGCTCCATTTGCTGATTAGACAGCCACCCCCACTTAGGCTATCCCTTAAGCCAGGTGTGGGCACAATTCAGGCTCGAAGGATCTACTCTACTTGTATCCCCCCACCTTTAAATCAAGATCCATCAACCTGAGCTTGGTACAAATGACTCTGAGCTCAGCGTATTACCAGAACTGACCTGAACTTAGAGTCCTTCCACAAAATAGATCCATGGTTTACTACTACCCTCCCCAGTGGGTCTCCACCCCATTTAATGCTTAATTTTTGTTACTATTGATCAGCTAGGAACAAGAAAGCTTTGCTGATGTACCTCAAATTATCCAGAGATCTACCACTTGAGCCATAAGCCCTTCTCCATAGGCACCAAGCATTTGTTCCTAAACCAATGATGTTTTACTTGTCTATGGCCCTCCCTGTATTTCTGCTTTAAGCTGAAGACTTTGGCATTTGGCACTGTAATGGTAAACATTTAGATCAGACAAAGTCTCCTTGGTTTTACCAGAACTTAATGGCAATGCCACTCAGCTTCAGATAAAAGTTCCAGGTGCTAGTTTTCTATCCTGGCATGGAAGTTACCTCACAAATGTCACAAGTCACTTCTTCATTCCTGTTCTGTGCTAATGCTGTAGATCGGTATGATTTTATTTAGCTTTAGCTTTCTTTAAAATATTTCCAGTGAGTAATAAAATAAAGAGTCCCTACTCTTTGGAAGTCAGGTAACCAAATTTAAAATGTGTTTCCAACTTAACCTAATGCCAGAGCAACCATGTGTGATTAGCATTTCCTTGCATTAAGGTCATTCAGATAATTGAGGTTTTACTGTCTAGAAAAGGGAGAGATGCCAAGCCCTTCCTCTCTTTTAAAGAGATAAGAGTTAATTCGCTCACCATAATTGCAAGAGAAAAAATTCCCTTAACAGCTTGAAACACCAGTGTGAATGTTAAAAGCAACTTTTGAAAAATTCTATGTAAAATTAAATTTTTAAAGATTAAATATTCAAAATTCTTCATAGCTTTGGCTTCTTTAAACAGAAGATGTATCGAGGATTACAACTATGCATGAGCTCCTGCATGTCTCTGTGACATAGACACAGATATTAACCCTGACAGAAGAGTTCTGCAGTAACTGGTAAACCTTTATGCAATTTTTTAAAGTTCAAGTGAACCATCAAATCCATTCGAAGGAAAAATAAATAAAAGAAAAACAGTCTTTTGTTACCAAGCTATTGAGTATACAAGGCAATATAGTTCTTTCTAAGCATTTGCAGTAGCTGGGGAACAAGCATCTATTGTTTAAAAGCCTGTGTCATTCATTAATAGAGCAGGCACTTTGAATTCTTTGGAGCACTCTCCATGCCTCACCACTAATAATAATAATAATAATAATATTTCAAAGCCATCACAAAAATTATTGAATTGCAGGTCAATTTTTCAAGAAGATACCCAAACAGGAAGCACTAGGATATGCAAACAGTACAGAAGTCCTTTGTGTTCTTGTGAACATTTTTGGGGGGGTATGCTTTGCCTTTCATCTTTCATCTTCTTCAAACTTGAATACATTTGTGCCATCCTATGTATGTTTACTCAGGAGAAAGCCTCTAAGTTCAACAGGGCTTACGCCCAAGTAAGTGAGAGCACAGAATGGCACCTTTTGTTTTCTATATATACAATGAGAATTTAGCAAAACACTCCATTCATAACAGCTGAATTATCCTGGTTTGCACCAGAAGGGATAGAGTTTTGAACTGAACCATTATTGTATCTGTATAGAAAAGAAGTGCCTTTATTGACTGATGCCGAGCCTCTTCCACAGTAATTGTGGTGGGACAGAGTTTTCAATATGTTCCCAGTTTAATGGGTGGGGGGTTGTGCAAATAGATACAGCATGATACCTCACTAACATGCACCCCAAAGATAACAGTCATTCATAATGGAAACAGAGAAGCAGCTATTCTTAATGTTGAATGACCTTAAGAGGACTGATTGAACCACTCAGTATTTTTGTGTCTTTTGTACTGATTGATGTTATACTTTTTTTTTAAGTCAGAGATGTGCACTGCAACATTCTAATGTGTACATAGCACAATTTGATGTGTTTTTTTAACGTATAGATAGGGTAGGAATGGGGGCAGGATTTAAAGAAACAATGAGTGATGTTTGGAATACTGGTAAACAATAGACTAATATAAAAAAAACCAGCAGGATCTTGATATCTACAGTATTACGCATTATTGCAAATACAATATGTTTACAAAAAAGCACTAAACAGCTTGGTCTAATTGTGAAATCAAGGCAACCAGCTTGGTCCACTTATCTGGGCCAAGAAAAACATTTAACATACATTTTTTAAATAAAAAAAATGCCAGTATCATAATTACAGCTGGTGTGTGGGGTTTAACACTTTCCTTCCCTGCTGCACTCCTGATGAAATAAAATTGGTTCCTCTGAAGCTACTATTTGCACCAGAAGGGAATCTTCCATTAGGCTAATGGGGGGAGGAAGGGTCCTCCCATGAAAAATGAAGTGATTTTCATCTGAATCACTGTAGGGGATGAAAAACTCTTCCCCCTTGCTATGATAACGATGATGATGAGACCCCCCCCCCCCAAAAAAATCTGAGCTATTTGAATTATTAAAAAATCAAGCATCTGAAGTGTAAAGATACATTTAGCATCACTTCTACTTTGACCCTCAGTGGTAGGGTTTTTCCTTCCCCTTTATAATTTATACACTGCTTGATTGTTATAAAACCTGTAAGTGGTTTACAAGAAATACTAAAAATTGGTTACCAAGTCTTGATTTAAAACTTTCTGGTACATGGGTGTGGCCAGGAGCCAGAATTTAGGCAAGTTTAGAGGAAGAGTCTGGCAAATTTCAAAGCACTGTACAAGGAGGTAGAAGGAGTAGCAAAAGCTGTCTGTTAATTCTGGTGTTGGCAGTTATGGTAGGCTTAGCTTGTCTGAGCATATCCAGAAAAGTGAGTGTCAGAGCAATTGCCACTTCCATGCTACTGTGTTTCTCTGTCACCTGCTTCCGATTCCCAACCTCTCTCAGTACAATATAGCCTATGAAGTGTGACCACAGAACAACCGCACATGTCCCCTGCTGCAGTCTTGCATGAGCTGGCATGTAAAACAGCTTGCTGTTCATCTAGCTTAGTATGCGTGTAGGTGAAGCATGCACACTAATAATGTAAAGATCCCTCTGCAACTTTTCTTCTATTTTTTGGAGGCGATCTGCCAATATTTGCAGCATCTACACAAATAATTCTGGCACCTTGCCCAGAGATCAAATGCTGATTCTCTCCCCCCCCCCCTTTGGTTTTTTTTCCTTTCTTTCTGGTTGGCTACCCTACTTAATAGAAAATAAATTGTCAACAGTGTTGGAGGGTTATTCTGATTATTCACCAGCTTAATGAATGATAGCCGTGTTTTTTTTTTTTGTCAAACAAGGACATAAATGTGGAAAATGAGAAATAACTTAAGTTAACCTAAGTCTTTACAGTACAATTAAATTTCGAATCATTTGCCGTTTCCTTTCCATGGCATGTATGAGCTCTACAGCTGTATGAAATGAACAAGTTGAAAATGCTTGTGTGCAGCAGCGGGGGGTTGGGGTAGCGGTAAAGGCTTTGCTCTGTTTTAAATAGAATCGTAGACATTGTGCTCATTTTATAATCAAATTCTAAAAGTATATCTACACATCCCCAATTGTAAAAAACAGTAACGCTGAATGGTAGGTTTGTGTGTGTAACTCTCCTCCCCATCAGAGAATCGGAAGAAACCTTCAAACCCCACCTTATTTAAAAATTTAAAAACAGGAGGGGGGGAGCATTGGTAAACACAAGGGGGATGCTTGAGGGCACCCTGCTTTTGGTAATGAATACTGCATTAGGTCCTGAAAACAACAGTATATTGCTTACATATATGTATGTATGTCAGGCTAGTGCTCAGAGACAAGATGAGAATTTCCTTGCTTATTATATAGCTCTACTTCCCTTTTTTTTTTTACCTCAGAGCTCCCTCTTCTGGCCTTACCTAGGCCTATCCTTCTATATTTAAAATTCAAATACATTTAAAGTTAGCACACAAAGAAAGGTTTCTCTCTCTGATAAAAGCAGTCTGAAAAGCAATACTCTAAATTTAAAGTACTGTAGTTATTATTCTAATGGCACCAACATGCTTTTAGAGAGGGGGAGAGGATAACAACATGAAGAGACTGGAAGCAGTGCCAATATGAGATGTAACAGGAAAGCCGACTCTGACTGGCTACTTATAACAGTTCAAGAATGACCACTGTCTGGTTTCAGCAATTTATTTTTAAGGAACTAGAGCAGGCTTCCTCAACCTCGGCTCTCCAGGTGTTTTTGGCCTACAACTCCCATAATCCCTAGCTAGCAGGACCAGTGGTCAGGGATGATGAGAATTGCAGTCTCAAAACATCTGGAGGGCCGAGGTTGAGAAAGCCTGAACTAGAGACACACACTTTCATATCCAGGATTTTATATTAGCTCCCTGAACAAGAAGGACATACAGTGGTGCCCCGCAAGACGAATGCCTCGTAAGACGGAAAACCCGCAAGACGAAAGGGTTTTCCGTCTGCAGAGGTGCTTCGCAAGACGAATTTCCCTATGGGCTTGCTTCGCAAGACGAAAAATGACGAAAAAGTTTGAATTTTTTTTTTTTGCTCCAAAACCCCTTATTCTGAATTGCTAAGCTGCTAAAAGCATTTTAGCAGCAAAACCGCTAATCCCCCACCCCTTAAAAAGCCGTTTTTAGCTCTTAAAATGTCAATAGCGCTAATAGCGCTACTCCGTCAATGGGCTTGCTTTGCAAGACGAAAAAACCGCAAGACGAAAAGACTCCCGGAATGGATTCTTTTCGTCTTGCGAGGCACCACTGTAAAAGCAAACTTGAAGTCAACTCATTTTCAGACTTCCTATGGAATTTTGGGCATCAGTATATTCTATGAAGAACCAAGAGTATCAGGTATGGTAATATTTGGTCAAGGGCTAGCGGGATCATAATTTACTTTCTAACATGCAGAAAACCAGGCATAATTAAAACGGGGGGTGGGAATTTCAACTTGGTTGGAAAGCAGGGATTATACATGAAGGGCGAAAGCCGAACTATTTGAAGGTTGGAAAAGAGGCATTAAGAGCAATGGAGTGAAGCCAGTGATAACATCACTCATCCAAGTTATGTCTTCCAATTCTTTATATTTAATACATATTGAGATGGATTTGGGGCTCGTTCACACATTGCCTCAACATGTTAGGCTGCACAAATTGCAGAGGATATGAGTGAAAATGGGGCCTACATGTCTAGGCTCAACTAAGGCATCTATTCACTGTTAAGAAGAAATGGATGCATAATGTTTACTGGACCTGGTATAAACATGAGTATGCAGAGGGTATACTCATATATGAGTATACATATGGCACTCAAATGTTATTGGAAATGTGGGAGGGCCTTTGTGAAGGAAATGTGTGAACATACTTTCAATACACAAAACTATGGAACTGCAGAATGTGTTCTTTCACTGAGTTTATTCTTCCAACTTTCTAAATTACCAGCTCTTCCTTTTTTTTAACAGACACACTGCTTTCAATACACTTTCACTCACATAATTTTTCCACTTACACACACATCTGTCATCCCTTCTTGGTTAAGCTCCCACATTTATTCAAACTTTAAATTGTTGCTCTTTTAATGTAACTTTTTTGTCCTTTTATGGACCATTGTCTGCCATGTATCCCTTTGGAACATGTTCCCCTCCGTCCAGCATACTGGTTTGCAGTTCAGTCTGTTTTAGGTAAGCCCCCCCCCCCCCCCAGTTTTTCTGTTACTCTCAACTGTCCTCCTGCTACCCAGCGTCAAATGGAGGTGAATGAAATGCTCACTTTGAATGCATTCTCCTCAGCTTCCCTCATTGCAACTTTTGAGGCGAGATCATTTCCCACCTAATTTTACCAATGTAGCTAAAAACCATGATTTTTCTTCATACCGCTGAGGTTCCTGTTGCCCCTCCCTGCTGTTCTCCTCCCTTAAAGCACTTTTCAGGTCCACCTCACAAAGCAGTTTACATAAAATTATAAAAAAACAGAAAGCGTCAATCAAACAAAAAAGGCAACTGTTTTTGTTTTGAAGGTGCTTACCTACTTCTTTCCTGTTTCCCTCAGGGCAAGGCTGTTCTATGTGGTGGCAGTTAGTAGAGGTAGGTAGAAGGGCAGCCCTAAGAGCTGCATGGTGGTAGCTCTTCAAAATGGCTCCTAGCCTACATTCATATGGGACCCCACAGAGTTTACAAAAGGAGTCATAACAAACCTTGCGCTGACAAGGGTATTAGTTGTCTCTCATTGAATAGATAATGTGTTTGGGCAACACAGAGCTAGAATAACTCAATGAAGTGATTTAACAGAAGCCACATCTTCATGGCATGAAATATGAGAGGAAAAAATACATCACTCAACTAAAGCTAACGAGGTAAGTCATCCATAAGGGAAATAAACAAGTTCGGGAAAACATTCTGCTCTATAATGATATTTTATAAAACCCAAAGCTAAAACATGTTGTTATTAATGACAAACAGGATGTTTGTTTTTTGATATTTTGTAGTATCATAAAGATATCACATACTTGAGGGAAAGGGATTCCTTACCTGCAAATCTCTGAAGATAAACAGAGTAAGTCCATCACAAAATGGTGTCTGTACACAGTGAAAAGAGTGTCACTGTTTTTGTTCTAAAGTTATAGGTCACAAAGGTTAATTCCTGTAAATATAGAAAGTTGTGTCAAGTGCACCCAGTACCTACAACAGCAGGGTCCAATTCGATACTAAGTCATCCATCCATCCATCCAAGCACATTGCTAGACTTTACTTACTGACAAAGACTGGGTTCAAATGAATGACAGCATCAGCTGCCAGATGTGCTGAGTGGATCACATTCCATCCCAGTCCAATATTTTTTCATTACTGGAAGCAGCCTGTTAAGAAGTCAACACAAAAGAAAAAGGGAACAGAACAGAATATCTGCAAAGGGAGGTAGAAAAACAAACAATCATTGAGTTTAAGCTCTCAGTCGGTATTCTAGAATAACAGTAATTTCAAATCTTTTTTACATCCATCCGAGATGATGTGCTCTGCAGCTTAAGATAAGCTATGATAGAGGTTTGTTATCAAATTAAGATTTCGAAATATAAAAAGCACATGCCCTATTATAGAGCATTGACCCAAATTTCAAAGTTTCCTCAACCCACATAGGATATGGGTTAGAAGGCCTAGGGAAACTGTGGGGTTATGGAGGCTAAGTTGGAATCAAGCGTAATATGTGTGACTGCAGAATATATAAACAAAAACAAAAACCCTCAGAGTCAGTTCAAGGTACCCAATTTCATGTCACCAACTGCCGTGTGGGAACAGTCCTGATGTATGCAACAATACTGTCTTGTGAATTTATTGTTGTTGTTTTCATTTTACTTGTAAGCCACTTTGGTTAGAATTTGCATCTTTAAAGACAAGATGTAAATAAACAACATTTGTATACTGGTTATTAGTTAAGCCTATAACCAATTTCCAAGCTTCTCGTGCACAAGTTCATTTGTAAGTTTACCTCTTCTCTTGAACCAAACATTTTCAAAATATTTATTTGTATTCCTCCCCTTCCCTGAAGGAAATTCACTGAATATATTATTGTTTGAGGTATCTCAGCAGAGGCTAAATGGCCACCCATTACGAATGTTTTATATATTCCCTCAGCAGGAGATTGGACTAACTGATCTTTGAGGCATAATCCAACTCTATGATTCTATTAGCCTTCTCAGGGTGTGTGGTAGTAAGCAAAATTTAACTGATCACTCCTTCTAATGATGAACTCTGTTGATGAGTACTAGCTACATGGGAGTCAAAATGGGTCCAAGTAGAAACAAAAGTGAGGTAGCAGCATGGTGGGGGGGACGGGACACCAAGGTTTGCAGAAGTAAAAACAAAACTCTACGGAGGTGATCTTCCCCCACAAGCCTCTACTATCCCCCAGCATACTTGTGGATGTTTGGATGGCTCCGTGATTGGATGTTATAAGGCAGCTTCATATGCTCAAAAATCATTTTAGTTTCTAACACAGAAAAAGTATAACATGAACATGATAAAATGGACTGAAAACACAAAACGCAACTAGCATACACGTTTTCCTCACATCAGTGGCATTTGCAAAATAAAATAAAAAAGACTTGAAAACGTAACATATAACCAAATGTTATTTAATATTTTAAAAAGTAACACAATCCAAAATGGATATTTCACACAACACTACATAAACAACATGAACACAATATTACCATATGGAGGGACTTTCAAATATAGACTTACAAAAATCCCTGTCCTTTTTTTTCTTTTAAGTTATTATACTAAGCATGACAAGTTATCATCATTTACAATATGGTACACTGACACAATAAAAACCATGTCACAAATGTGCTGTTATAAATCAGTAACGTTAAGGGAAGACATTTCATGAACTGTATTATTTCATATGAAATACTATACAATATAAACAGAACATCCAGTTCGGATGACCTTTACAGCAACCAGAGACCAAGTAATTTTAATTTTTTTTTCAGTGCAAACACATTTATACAAGGCAGTCTTGGTTGCAAAACTCCCTTCTAGCATACAGTAAGTCCCACTTGCATTTATTAACTCATTTAAACCTAAAGCAACAACCACATTCAGTCACTCACAGGTTACCTGCAGAATTATGATCCCTTTAAATCTAAGTCTCCTGTTCATACAGAAGTTAACATCTGTGCCAATTATTCAACGGGCCCTATCTTTCATGCTCACAGGTGGGTGTCTGATGTATTTTAAACTGTCTATAACCTCTAATCACAGTATTGTTGTGAATCATTATGGAATAGCTTCAAGGGGTGTGTGTGTGAGAGTTTGTCAATGAGAAAAGAACAGTTTGCTTAATGTTTCTTAGGGTACCTTTATGATGCAGAACAACTCAAAGTGGAGGCACTCTGGTGAGTTTGTGTTTGTGCATCGTATACTTGGCATGATAGGAGTCTGGCAGTTGCAGAATATGATACACAATGGCTCTATGATAAACTGACCTGGGAACCATCTCCCAACAGAAGTACTTTGCTTCTGCCACTGTTAGATGGACCAAAACAACTTATTTCATATCATTAACTATTCTTGTCCACTAACTGTATATGCTGCATAGGCTACTGTTATTTTAAACTTTTCTAAAGTGGTTAACACGGCCTCTGCCTCTCAGTCATATGATGCTGGAACTGTCACCGTATTTTCTATGAACTATGGGAACTATGGGATACTTACAACTATGGGATGCTTCCATCATAGTCCCACTTAGGCTGTGGCCATACTATAGAACAAGCCATCTAACTCACCCCCAACAGAACAATGATGGACCAGCAGTCATGTATTGAGCCTATCAGGCACTTTAGATTTGAGCCCCATGTCCTTGCAGATCCAAGGCAGACTGTAATATTGTAAGCGACAGGCCTGCTGTACAACATATTTAGTTTAAGAGATAACCAATCCCTCTCATGCTATATTTTGTGAATACATGTCACAAAACACCTCTATGCACACACCCCCGTTGGGCTGGGCTGGGACCATTTTCACGACATGTTCTTAAAACTGAAATATTGAAACGAATTTAAAACACAGAGGCTTAAGTATTTTCTAGTAATTTCACATGAATGAAAGCGAAGGTGGAACTAGAATGAAAAAAACAGTGTTATGGCTCCTTAAAGACTAACAGCTGCTCTGTGGAATGTGCATGAAGTGGACTGTGGGCCACAAAAGCTGATGCCACAATACATTTATTAGTTTTTAAGGTACCAGAACACTCTTCACTTATGCTGCAAAAGACTAGCATGGCTGTGGCGTCTCATTATATTTTTATTTCATCCCATTGCCCAAACCCAGCAGAGCAAGCTCGAAAGACGAGAAACTTGCACTTAGCAACTGGTTTCTGTGTGTGCTCTCTCTCAAAGTGATGCTGCGATGCTCACCTGTTAGGCAAAGAAAAGTATGCCTTGATTGTCTAATGGGTAAAGAAGAGTATTACATTTTGGAAGCAGAGGGGTATAAATCAAATGAACTAGATTGGGATGATTATCTGTAAGATTATAACTGAAAAGTGATTTATTTAAGTTAATGAAATTAGTTGGAAATATTCTATGGAGGAGCAGAGAGGAATATAAACTACAGCAGTCTCTAATTTACTGAACTCGGCGATTTCACATTTGGAAAAGGCTTGTTCAAAATATGTATTTTAGTATTTCTCTTGTGTGTAGTAATTTTAGTTCTTTTTCACTAGTGAGAATGGCTATGTTGCTGGAAGTTAAAATATTTTGGCACTGTAGTAAGGGCCACTTGAAGGCTCCAAAACGGTTTCTTTTCTTAGACAGCTTAGAAACTAACTTCGTAATGTTAACGCTGAACTTATTTTAAATACTAAACAAATGTTCATTGTTACTAGGCAGTCAAACAAGTAGAATGAGGGAAACCCTGTATTTGAGAGGGTTTGGAACCTGGCTACATTGACTTGGAAACAAGTCATTTGACTGCAATGGAGTTTATTTCTACTAGTTAAGTTTGCAAAATGCTTGAGATTTTCAGGAAAAAGTACAGTAGAAGTGCATTGCCAATCTTTCATGAACTGCTCTTTATAGCAAAACTTTGCCCCCCCCCAAAAAAAAGTGGTGAGGGAAATAATTGCTACTTCTTCCGATTGACAGATATGGCTAGTGATTTACTGAAGGCAAGAATGCTTTTAAACCACACAGCTATTTATGCTAATCTGCCTATTACAATCAGGACTATATCTATTCCGTGTGTCGATGACAGTACTGCACATGTGTGGACTGGAATCTGGGTCCTGCATGAGAGTTAGCATCCCATGAATCTTTGCAAACAGAGGCTCAAAAATACACAAGGGGAAATCTAAAAATTTTTAAATGGCTCTGCACACGACTACCAGTGGTTGGGATGTGTGTGGCTTCAATCCTATGTGTGTCTCCCTCCCTCTCCTTCTTCTATAGGTAGCTGATGCAGGGAAAACATATTGATTTCTCAGGAGATGGCTCTTCTTGGTACAGAATCTGGATTACTTTGCCATAGAATTGGGATTTTTTTTAGGTACAGAACATTCACAGCCCTGACTACAATAAAGCCATTATTATTTTAACTAGTTAAAAGGTTCTAACAATACGCTCCTCCAATCTTGTTTTGTATTTCTGTGTGAGTGATAATGGCATGGATTTAGCTGAACAACCCCCTAAAAATATACCTAGCACATTTATAGAGCAATCATAGCCTTGAAGGGCAGCTGCCATTCAATGCGCTTATTTTTGTCACCCCCACCCTCGCAAAGGATGCTTCTGAAGATATTTTCTTAACTGTTCCTCGCTCTTTTTACTGTATGTTTAAAGGAAAAACACTCCTACGGCTTATTTGGTGGTTCTGTTCTTATTAACACTAATATCAGGATCTCAGACTATTTATCTCATTGTGAAAAATATTGGGCTCTATAGTATTCAACCCCCAAGATGCGCATGATTGAGAAAACTGAGAGCATATTACGCCAGTGGCCCACTTGGGAGGCAGATAATGCAAAGATTTAAGCTAAACCTCTGGCATGATATGTTGCCATAAATGAAGGCAGAATAGGGCCCAAAGAGTTTAAATGGAGGCAGTAAAATACCCGGTGTGTCTTCTGCTAAGCCCCAGACTGCCAATCATATTCCATATACTGTATATATTTAACAGGCTTCTAAAGTACAAGCAACACTAGACTTTCTACCAGGTAGAAACTTCAGCAGAAATGGAAAGACAAAGGACAAATTTGAGCCCCCCCTCCCCTTTGTTTATCTAAAAGATTCTATGACCCTTGTATAAAATCTCGTACTACTAAAGCCAAAAGCCAATTGAATACAGTAACAGGAAATCATGGCAATGAAAAATGACTTCATATGCAAGCACCGACACACAAGAGAACGTCATGGCCTATTTCTTCATAAAGTTTTAAACGTCGCTCTTAACAATACCCTTTTAAAAAAAAGACATGTTGCTGCATTTCATCAAATTCATGGAGGTAGTTATATGTGTAAAAAAGAATTTTACCATAAAAGTAACATGTTGTATTATAATAATACATATCAAGTGTGCAAAATGCCGACAGATTTGTGTTGACCCTTTAAAGTTGAACACAACATAGAGATTCAACGCATTCTGGTTCTGTAAACCTTTAAGTTGATACATTAGAAGGATGATAGATGATCAACCATGCAATATAAGGTCATCATGATTTCATCACAGGATAACAGTGACAAAAACACTCAAGCTCCACTCCTGTGAGTATATGTCTATAATCTCAAAATGGACTTTCTTTATATTTCTTTTTGAAAAGAATGCACATTAAGAATGTTTCTTTATGTAAGTTTCATTTATATAACATGTTCCGAGAGTCACATTAACGCTAATAAAATGCCACAAACATATTACTGGCCAATAGCCATGCCAATATTAACAGGACCTTTTAAAAGCTCGTCTTTGGGGACCTTTAAATGTCAACCAAGGGAGAATTTATTGTTAAAACACTGGAATGATGTCTTTTGTATAACTGCTTAATGTATCCATTTCAATAATCTTAACTAATGGAAGCATATTTCCCATACATGGTAATATCTTCCTCATTCACATTTTTATACGACATTTTAATTTTTACTTTCAGTTATGAATTCTGATATCATTCCAGCAATTGTAGTGAATTGATGCATTCTATAAATATCAGAGCATCTCTCCAAAAAACCACCCCACACATTGCTACTGTATAGTGTTATAGCAATTTCCTCCCCAAAACCTAATAACTCTGGAATCTGCATGTATTAAATATTCCCAGAGTTACCTATGTAAGGAGTGAGATTTGTCAGGCAATGCATTTCTAGGTTATTATACCATAGCTTCAAAGGTATTTATAAGGCAGGAGGCCAAGTAACTAACCAACCAAGCAGCATAATAATCTCCATTATATGCACTGAGCCATCTCACTACTTGTAGCAAATAGAATGTATACATGATAATAAAGCAAGTATCTAGGCCTGATCCTTCACTGGTTATTCCAGATAGCAGGGCTACAACTCAAAGCTTCACAGGACCCAGAAGGCTCAGTGTGCACAATGGGATTTCATGTATGGAGCACTAAAGTTAAAGGAAGAGCTCCAGTTTGTTCAGTACTAAACACACATCTGAGTCCCTGCATATGTACCAGAGTGCCCTGGACTTGCAATGGACTGATTTACCCTGGTGTAAACTGAAACCAATTGTGCCCAGTGTTTGTAAAGCTATTTAATAAGCACCTGAAAGCTGTTTAAAACTGTTTAAGGTAAGAGTGCACTTTCAGAAGACAACACAGAACACAAGTGAAGCTTGAACAGGTTATACAAATCATCACCAGTACCTGATGAAAATACCGTCTTTAATGGTATGCTTGGTTATATCACCTGGGTATCAACAAAAGACAGATAAGTGTAAATGTTAATCCATACAACAATTTACACTGCTTCTGATCTTTCTTATTGTATTTTATTATTCTACTTGTACCACCATTATGATTGTTTGAAAACAAAATTTATGCAGTACTGGGTTGCATAAATAACAGACAGCAGAATTTGGCCCTTTATGCTTTTCAAGTTTACTCTTGAAATTGCAGATCTCTCTAAACATTAATCTAGAATACTTTTCTTAAAAAATAGATTACTTTGGATTAGCAATTTCAGGACATACACATTAGATATAATAAACCTGTGGATACAGAACTTCTGCTATCAACTTTGTGAGACTCACAAAAGAGGTAACGCGATGTCTTTTATTGAACTAACCTTTGTTGATGAAAAACTTAGCAAGCTTTTGAGTACATCAATGAATATCTCATTTTCTCAGATCAAACAAATAATCTCTCTCTTCATCAGCGATCCACCTGGACACATTTAAAACTCATGATTATTTTTAAACTAAGTATTTCCATACAATGTTTACTCACAAAGAAATGTAATTCAATAAAAGGCCTGAAGTTTATTAGTCTCTAAATCTTTTCTCTACAGTGTATGCTAGTTTCAATAGCCTAATTTAGGCACTCTAAAAGCTACATAAAATAAAAATATAATATGTCCTTCCATAGAAAGAAATCAACCCTTCAGGCCATAATTCATCATTTGTATCACAAAGAGCTTTCTTCTTTTTCTTCTTCTACTTCTTCTTCTTCTTCCAAATTACTTCGATAATAATAATAATACTAATAATAATAATAATAATAATTTGGGGTAACAACTGGAGTGACACATTAAAAAAGTGATCACTTTACTTGCCTTTTATATTTTTAAAAACAAAAAACACCTGTTACCTCTTCTATCACTTAGTGATGTGCCTCAATCAAAGTTAGGTTTCTCCTTCCTCACCTTCAATTCAAAGTCTTATATCCCTGCTTTCAACTAGGGGAAATTAAGAAATAAGTTTTAGGTAAACATCTCATACTTTAAAAAAATCAAAGTAAAAATAGATAACATCTCCATTATTCCCCACCTCTTCCCAAAAACACGACCTCTTTTGACTTACTTTTGCTATGGATTCTTGCAAGATCATGTCATGAAGACTCACAGTGAAAATGACAGATGTATAAATAATTCACAGGTAGAGCTGAGGTCTTTCCTAGACTCATTTCGCATTGTTTTCCCTCAAGGTGACCCTTAGCTGTTTACTTTCAACAAAGGCTCAGTTTATAAAGGAAAAGAACCATCTCTGTGGCAAATAGTTTAACCAGTGGTAGGGGGCATCACATATCTGTGGCATTTTAAAATGAAGTTGGCAACTGCATGACATTGAAAATGCAGATTACACTTACAGTGTCTAGACTTTCATATATGTGCTCAGTTACGATTAAGTGAAGCAAAAGTGTACATATTATCCCTACTGCTATTCTCTTGCTACAGAGCCGCAAAATGTGAAAAGCAATACCTTGAAATAAAGATTTCTTTGTTGTCCCTAGCCTATGTAGCAACACAGTTTAGGTAGACACAAAAACTGTGCGGTTGAGATGCCTGGTTTTCCCCCCCTCCAAAAGACGTAAACATCAGTCCCAGCGCCGTAAACTTTGCTGTATAGGATGAGACAGAAGATCTGAGGCAGAAGCACTATCAAACACTTGTAACAGAAGCTTGCAGGCAATTAGCAGGTTTCTGCAGTTTTTCAGTTTCGCTTGTTGGCGGGTCAGCAGTTGCACGGAAGCTGAACACTGGACCTGCACCACCATGTGCAGGGCTGAGAGCTGGGTTCTGGCGCCTGTTGCTTTCAACAATGCTTGACGTGTTGGAAGCTAAGCTCTCACGAGTACTAGAGAGAGAAGGGGGTGGGGAGAAACAAACACACATATAACAGTTGTACATATATCATATATAAGTTGGTTGTTAACTGACAAACCAAAATTCCGGGTTCAGATGCTTCCACATCACAGAAAGTCAAATTATAGCTTATCAGAGCTGTGTACACATGCAGACTCCTGGAGAAGAGCTCACAGTTGCTTTTCGCATCCTCTGTCTTTTTAACTCTTGTGATGTGCTAAGCCAAGCCATGTCATGGCTTTGCATGTCATCTGAACTCATGATCAAAATTCTTCAACACTGAATATTAGTATATGTTATAATTAATAATTTCAATACTTTACGCAAGGTTTAAGAAGTCCTTCATACTGAGCCCATGTCAAGATGCAGATATTGTCAATTGTTGTTCAAGTGAGGCAAACAATATATCCCTATTGCAGGTGAAATGTAGCACCTTTCCATTCCAGACTGGTGCACTCAAGAACAGGGTTGCCCTGGACCAGACGTGTGGCTGCATGACTGAACTAAGATATAAGAATTACTGCTGTATCACAGGCTCCACTGAGCACAGGCACTTACTGCTCCTTATGTAGCATACAGAACACTTCAGGATAAATCTGAAAAGCCTTTAAAAATAATTTCTAATATATATCATGCTGTCAGCATGACACCTTTTCCATAATTTTATCGTGCAACCATGACAAAAGACTGACCTTATCCCCATCTAAAATATGTGTGGGCCTAGGCATGTTACCAGTATTCCTTTGTGTATCAAAAACATCATCCGTAGTAGATGGCAGATAGTAACTACAGGTACAGCAAGTGATGCTTGGCACTCCCAGGGCGGGGGCAAAGAAAAATGATGCATAAACCTACAAGACTATTGTAATAAGTTTGCTTCTGAATTTCTTTACTTTCCCCTTCTGTTACCCTCCCTTTTTTCCTTCTGTGTAAAGCAACATTCACTTTTGTCTGTTATAGTTATCATTCATGTTTATGTTGAGAATAGCAGTGGCTCTTTTATTTTTCATACCTAGAAATTGGTGTAGAGAGCGCAGCTCAATGGGACACCGCTGTGTGCAGCCTAAGGAAGTGAGCCTTGGGCCTGCCCATAAAAAGCAAGTCTAGAGTGAAAGATTAGGGTGATGTCCACTATTTCCATGAGCTCTTCTTGTTGTGGGTGAATTGAGTGTTTGTTTAGACCCTGGGTGAGAACCCAGATGCTGAGAGGAAGGGTGAGTTAAAAGGCAAATGAACTGATATTGATTTATATACAGTGGAACCTTGGTTCTCAAATGGCTTAGATGACAAAGAAATCGGCTCCTGAATGCTGAAAACCCAGAAGTGTTTCGTTTTCCAAACGTTTTTCGGAAGCCGAGCATCCAATGCAGCTGTTGGCTATTGTTTCCAGGGTGCCTGTGCCAATCGGAAGCTGTGTCTTGGTTTCCGAACGTTTCGCAAGTCAAATGGACTTATGGAACAGATTAAGTTCGAGAACCAAGGTTCTACTGTATATATATTTGCATTAATGTAACATTTTTGTACGTAACTGTGTATTTTTGAAATATTTTAAGTTGTCTGTTGTTGCTTCAGTTTTCTGTATGCCACCTAAGAGATATTTTTAGTATATTGAGCGGCATAGAAATTAAACAAACTAATCAATTCCTACCTCAATTCCAAGTTCATTTTTAGGCCATTAATATCTCATATGAAGCCATATTGTTCAGCCAATGGTAAATCTTTCCCAGATAACCCAACTGCTCTGCCACAAATAGACTGTTATAGCCAGCCAATTCCTGAAATGCCATCATTCTGCAGTGGCATTTCAACTAGAGAGTGATCATGGTGGAAATATCACATCAGTAATAAAACAGTAAGAATGAACACCCAAGGCACACTTCTCACTGAATATATAGGGGAGATATGGCATTATGGACTATTGGTAGGAGCTCACAGCACCATCACCAACAAATGTTGCTGAACAGAGTTGTTGATTGTATAACTCTAAAAAAAATTATACCTCAATTAATTTCCAAATAAACTCAAAGAACAAAATATATAAAATCCCCAGTAAAATAAATATTGGTGTAATGTAAAAATAAATAAAAAGAATAACAAGAATTAAAATCCTGCTAAAATTAAGACAAAGATAAACCAGCAAAGAGAGAACAATCTTTTAAATTAATTAATATTTTTACCAGCCACAAATACAATATAGTGTGGACCTAACACATCTAAGCTGGCATTCTACATGTGTTGCACAGGAGGGAAAAGGCCCAAATCGTAGTTACTGCTAGTTCTGCTTCCTGGGATGTAGAGTAGGGCTTCGCATAAATGACTGGCAATGTCGGGAGAACTGTGCAGAAAAAGGCAGTTCTCAAGGTAATCAGTGCCCAAAAGGTCAACACCAGCACCTTGAATTGGGGCCAGAAACACACCAGTAAACAGTGTACAGATCACACAAAACTGGCATGACAGAAGCAAAGTATCGAGCACCTGTCAGCAACCTGGATACAGCATTTTGCAGCAGTTGCAGTTTCAGAACACTTTTCAAGGGTAACCAACCGCATGTAGAGCACTTTATTATCATAGCAATGTTATTGTTATTGCCATTGGCCTTAACAATTTTCATATAAAATATCTCAAACACAAACTTCAAGGAAGTAAAAAAAAGTTATATATATTTTAAACCCAATACATTAAAATTACAAATTAAATTAAAGGTATTTGCTATCTTCTCCTTAGATATCTTCCACACCAGCTGTTTTGATCCTTTCCACTTCTTTCTCTCAAAGTTAAAACATATAGCATGTTATAAGGGTCACAAAAGGCTGTAACACCTAGCTGGGTTGTTTCCTGTGAATTACCTTCTTATATTACCTTCCATTCTAGGAGTATGGCAGCCAATGTAAGAATCACTCACTGAAAGGGAGCTTCAGCAATATAAAAATCTAAAAAACCATGTGGTAGCAACCTGGAAGATTGGAAGGAAGTAGAGAAAACATGCTTATTCCTCCCTTCCATCCCAGTTCCTTGACAATATTAGCCTAGATGTTCTAGATGGACAGATGGGTTCATGTCCTAGGCCAACTGTCCAGTCTTTCAAAATAGGAACAAATTATGTTTACTTTTGAGTGAATGCAATATAGCTTTTTATAGAAGAAACTGCTTAAGTAACAGATAAAAAATGTTAAGATATATATGCACCAGTAGTGTAAATACAGTGGTACCTCGGTTGTTGAACGTAATCCGTTCTGGAAGACTGTTCGACTTCCGAAATGTTCGACAACTAGGCACAAAGGGCTGGCTGCCAAGTCAATGGAGAAAATTGGGGGGGGGGGCAGTGGAAGCCATTTGACATCCGAAGTGCATTCGAAAAGGGAAGCAATTACTTCCAGGTTTTCGGTGTTCGAAAATCAAAATGTTCAGCTTCCAAGGTGCTCGAAAACAGAGGTACCACTGTATTTTCTGGTTTTCGTCTGCACCAAAATTAGATTGTAACTTTTGCTAATTTAAATCCACGTTCATATACGTAGTTCTTCCAGAGGTATTAATCTGAACTGGCTCAATTCAGGTGTTTCTCCAAATCCTGGTTTGTTTCCTCTGAGGCTTCTCTTTCCGCTACCTGCTTGGCATGAATCCTAATTTGCTTTGCTGTGTGACTTGTGAACTGGCAAGATAGGCCTGTTCTCCAATCCAGCATCAGAAATCCACCTCAAGCCATGGTTTCTGATCCTGGTTTCGAGGGCAATTACTAACCATAGTTTGCTGACTTTGTTGTTACAGTAAATTAAGGATTATATCTAAGAGCAAGGAATGCACTCTGCCTAATCCATGGAAAATAATCTGAAGAGAACCTTAGTCATTAACAGACTAAAACCCCTGTCCCACACATACAGAGGGAAAGTTCAAAGAAATCCACCCCAACCGTTACTTTGAAAATCCTGTTGAGTGGCATTTTGCAGGGTAGTAATGCACGGAGATTTGGAAAACACTCACTAAATTCTTCCCTGAGCCAGTGAAGAATAAAGAAAATAAAAAGAAGGGGTGGAAAAGGTTCTGTCTATGAGAGAAGCGATACAGGAAGCTGCCTGGTATTGAGTTGGAATACTGAACCATCTGTGACAGTTTTGCTGACACTGACTGGCAGTGGCTATCCAGGATTTCAGACAGGAGATGCTCGCAGCTCAACCTGGAGATGCTAAGGACTGAACCTAAGATCTTCTGCCTGCAAGGCAAATGCTCTCCCTCTGAGCTACAGAGGCAGAGAGATTAGATTACAGAACCTGCAGGACAGAAACAAAAGCCTACCTTTTACATTCATAATGATATGAATAGCATGTCCGTAAAACTGACATTTTTTTAAAAAAAAGCCTTGGTTGAAATAGTCAAATAGAATTGCACCTCCACACACACCCTGGAAAAGGCAGCCATCACCACACAGAAAGCTTTGCTTCTTTTCCTCAGGCCTCGTGCAACAGTATAAGATGCAGGTAGTTTGATAGAAGCAATTTACTTTTAACAAAACACGTGCAATAATACCATCCCCGTCTTTGTCTGGTCTCCAAGAGCTACAAACCCAGTAGAAAATAGGCCAATTTGAGAAACAACAACAGAGCTCTGTGGGAGCTGACCAGAAAACAAAGACAACAGCAAGGTCTACAGAAGCTCAGAGAAACCCATAATTAGAGCCTCCGGGCACCGGAATCGAACCTTCTAGGCACAGGCTCCCTGAGTTAACAGCAAGAAGCAGCTGTGAGGAAAGCAAGCTCTCTTTCCAGAGCCAAAGAGCACCAAGATCAAGCTAACAATGCTATTTCATGCATGACAAATTTCCGACAGAAGATCATTTCCGCGTAGGAAAAATGTCACAGCCTACAGTCTGATCACCAGATCTGACTATCTGTACAACTTCTTGCCTTAGATTAAGAAACAGTGTGGGAGGAACCTGATCTTGTTGAGATCATGCTCTCTTTTCCTCCTGCTCTCTGGCCTCTGAGGACACAAGTCTAGTCTAGCACTGCTAGAGGAAGCAACTGTGGGCTCCACAGGCATTTTTCCCAATGAGTTGTCCTTCCAACATTGGTCGCTCACTACTTTCGTCTTCATTTCAGGATAACTGATAATATAAAGACTACTGCAATCATTACCAGAAGTGTGCAGAGATTAGTGGGGTTCACTATTCATTGCAATAAAACAAAGAATGACTTGACTCTGCAATCCTATAGGAGCCCTTCTATGCTTGAGTGAATAAACCTAGGCAGATAATCCATATAGGCAAGAATTTCACCACACAGCTGCACCATGTTTGAGTATCTGTATCACATCCATTTTTGCCAAAGCTTAAGGAAAAGTATAAGCAGAGCTTGGCTCTGTTGGGTTCATGCTCTTCCTTTTCAGCCGATAAAAGCTTCCTTTACCACTTGACGGTACGGTGACAGAGTTCATTCAGAAAGAGTTTGTATAACTTTGTGAGCTTAAAGGTTGATTATTTAGCAGAATAATACTGACCTAGTCATCCTCTGAAATAATCACAATTATCCCCAGTTGTGTAAACAACCTCACAAATGTCTGGTGGCTGCCTGACTTGGGAAGAGTAACCAACCAGCCAGGATAAAGTTAGCAGAGAAAACCTGCTATAAAATGCTATCATCGAATAATAGCCCAGCCTCGTAATACTTAATGCGTATGTAGGACACGATAATTTAAGATTAAAATATTACAGGTTTTGGTAAATGAGTGTTAAGATCTTACCGTGGCGAATTGAACCCACTGTCAACGGTGATGCTGCTGCTGTCCATGCTGTCCAGCCTTGCTGAATGTGTGGCTCTCTGGTTGTTGCTGTTTTCCGTTTCCTTTGGAGCAAGGAGAGTCAGATTCTTCTCAAACTTCCTTTGCAGGTCTCTTTCTTTTTCCCGCTCAAGAAGCCACTGCATAGTGCCCACATCATCCCGGTTCTTTTCTTCTTCAGCGTTCTTGTTGGTCCCTTCGTCAGAATCGTCATCATCCGATACGTTGTAATAGTCGAAGGATGCCTCTTGGTTCCCGGCTGTTTCTTGCTGTCTCTGTGAAACAGGTATGACTTGTGTTACTGAGGTCACCATAGCTTGCTCGAGTTTGTCGCATCTGCCTGGCAATGCATCAGAAGGTGTCTTTTGATGAGGTTTTAGTAGTGGCACACTAGGCTTGTGAAAACTGTTCACAGACAGAGTACTGTGGAGAGGCTTAAAAAGTGTGTCTTTACTAAATATTTCTTTCCTCTTATCAAGGCTACTAGATTCCGTGTTGTGGTGTTGAACCAGTCGGCCATTTGCAATCACTTCGGGGGTTTGGCTAGTTGCAACTGGTCCACCGCTGCTGTTTGGCCCTTTAGGTGACTCCTCTTTGTGCACCCCAGGCTCTCTGGCTATGTGCTGAGATTGCCTTTCTGAGGGAGACACTTTTTTAACGCTTTCTGTCAAAATCACTGTGTCATGGTCTTCTTTATTTTTCCCCAAAGGTGAAGGAGCAGTAAGTACAGTTTCACTAGAAGTGTTACACTGAAAATAATCATCAATTGCTGATTTCGTTGTACAGGAGTTGAGCTCATTATACGGGGGCAAATTCTCGGCTGGCTTGCTTTGTTCCAAGAGGCTACAGGAAATGGGAGTTTCTGCATTGCCACCAGTCTTTTCAGGTTTAACTACTTCTTTGTAGTTTGCAGATGACATAAGAGCCCTTTGATGACTGAGTGATTGAGAAGGCCTTAAGGTGCTATCGTCAATGTACGTTTGGCTGGTTGTTTGGTCATCTTGACTGCAAGCTTCAGCTATGTCTTCAGGTGTACCTAAAGAAGGAGCACCCAGAGGTCCTTTGGAGTTATCCATCGATCGAGACCGCTCCTTGGCTTTATTAGACCTCTCATTCCTTGATCTTCGGTCCTGCGTATGGCTGTGGCTTCGATGGACCTTAGAATGGGAGCTTCCCCTTGAAGGTTCAGGAAAAGGCATTTCAGTTCTCCTTTTGGCTAGTTCACCAGATACATCCCATTCAGGTGTCATAGGAAAGTGAGATTCAAGAACGTTAGGGCTGCTGTGCATAATGAAATTGTCCCTCTTGTGTTCTATTATGAAACAGCCTTCGCGTGGGGACCTTGTGAGGGGATCATAGAAATCATACTCTCTTTCACCCGGAACGTCCAAATGGGAGCCCTCTGAAGGATCCCCTTTAGAGACCCGAGTTTTGCTATGCGACCGAGATTTCCCATGAGACTTCCTATGACTTCTACTCTTTTTGCTTCTCCCACTATGGTGAGCTGAAGATCCAGCTTTGCTTCGTTGAGCTTTTTCTTCTTCAAGTTTCTTCATTAGTGCAGTGTGCCTCATGACATTTTCCACAGTTAGATCTGGGTTAATACGCCTAATAATCTCCATCTCTACCTCCCTAGGTATAGTGGTAGGGGTATCTTCATCCCTCAAAGGCCATTCTTCTGGAGGAAACTGGGCAGAAAAGTTGGCCAGCTGTTTTGTCTTGTCCTTTTTGAAGCTTAGTCGAAACAATTTTAGCCCAAATTTCTTAGACTGCTTTTCTCCATCCTTAGGCTTTGTAAGTGTCTCTGTTTTATACGAAAAATTTACAGTACTTTTACTTTTTTCAGTGGGTGGCACCTGGCACATGGAAGGGGGGCAGTAGGAGTCCTTGCAGTCTTTTGCCGATTTCCTCTGTAGAGTGGAGGCATGCATGCTGTGCATGTCTTCTCTACAACAATGGCAGGAGTCGCAGTGGTTTTTGGGTAATGTCCGGTCTCTGACGCAGCCCGAGGTGGAAGGCGTTATAGTTCCTTGTTGTGGAGAGGTACACTGAGACCTGTCAGGTATCCTCTCATCCAGATGGTACCATTTACTGTTAGTTCTAATAAGGGATGGTGTTATAAAATAAGTCTGTGGGGTCACAATGAAGTAGCCATCTGGTGTTGGGTATATTTTCCTCTCCCGTACCAGCATGTTTAAGGTATGACGAAGGATTTCTGGACTTGGCGTTGGAACACCTGAAAACAACAGCAAAATGTATTTATGAGTTCCTTTTAACCCTTCCCAAAGTATGCAGATCCTTGACATGATCTCAAAGATAGTTTCTGCTGAGCAAGCAAAACCTGGTCAAGCATCCTCCAGCATGTTTGCTTTTAACCTATCTCTTGCACTTGAGGTCTCTAAATTATTAACTAAAAAGGGAAAGCACTAGCAGAATGTGAAAAAATCCCCTTATTTATTTTCAAAGTGTTGGCGAACCTTAAGGTTCAAAGTTACACCTCCATACCAAGCCCCAAACTAAAAATCTTTATTAAACATTGTGGATTCTTCTCTCACACACCACTTACCTTGATAAATATTTAAATCCTAATTAGCCAAGTTATTGCATATAACACAAATACAAGGCAAGAATAAATATGCTGTTTTTGGTATCTGCACATGTATTTAAATAAAGAAATCATATCAGAAAATTAATAACAAATGCCCATGGGGAGGGAAATACACCTTAAAGAAGCAGATCAACATTTCCCTGATTATATCGCAAACTATTATCTTAAGAAAACTGAAGGTGCAGAATTCAATCTAAAAGAAAGTGTCATTTCAATATCAGGAGAAAGTCAGATTATGTCAAATTTTTCACACAATACACAGATAGCATTAGATTTTGAATTTGAGGTAAAGCTAACTGTAAGACCAATTCAGAAATGCAACAGGTTGACTAGAGAAACCGTGGAGGCTTTATGCAAAAGCTAGACAAATAAAATAGCTTCACAGTGAATATTCAGTATGAAGATGACAAACAAAGTATCTTAAAGAGATTGTTCTTTTCCATCCCATATGGCTGAATATGCAACCAAAGAAACTGTGCAGCTGCAACATAAGATACTACCCAAATTACTGTATTTACATGAATCTAATGTGCTATCAAATCTAATGCACACCTCAAATTTCAAAACCCTGAAACCAAAAAAGTTTTTGCTGGCGAATGTAAATGCGCCATCAAATCTAATGCGCACCCTAATTTTCGCAATGTAATTTGGCCAAAAAAGGTGTGCATTACATTTGAGTAAATACAGTAAATTTCTATGCTATTAAAGGCACATGTTAACTTTTTAAAGCAAACTTACAAGGCATGAAGAAACCATTAGTTACCAAAGAAGACATAATGGATATAGAATACACTATGGATTTGGAAAGTAATGGGGGGGGGGGGAGTAACGCCCATCAAAACCAAGATTCCAAAATAATCTTACAACAACAAATCAAGCTTGTTTCACCACCCATCCTAAGGCATGTGCTGCAGCCATCCCATGCATAATGAAGGCTTTTAGATCACTTTCCTGCTTATGTCTGAAAAAAGTACAAGAAAAAGTGACAGTGTGAGAAAAATTGCTATAAAATGTGTTAGGCTGTGCGAGAATTTTTAACACCATCTTAACGTCATCATACAATCATGAGAAGAAATCCAGTTATTTGAAAAAAGAAAGAAAAAGCTTTCATACTTTTGGGGAAAAAATTCAAGCTGTGGAGGCACACTCTAAGTGCATTACTCATTATTCCTTTCTAGATTTAATTTAAACTTAGCACTTTTTGAATTTGTCACCTTTTTCAGTCACTGGAGGGCGAGTGGAAAAGGTGACAAATTTTTTAAAAAGAGCTGGATTTAAGCACTGGCTGGAAAGAAAGAACTGGGAGGGCACTTAGGGCATGCTCCCGATTTTCCCTTTTGAATTTAGCATGCCTGAAGTCATGTGGTGAACATGCAGGCAAGGTTTAGGTCAAATAGGGAGGAGGCTTATAGGCTGGAGTTCACCACCATTGCGCTATATCATAGTGGCTCAAATATGTTAGGATACCATTTCAAAGCAACATTTCTGTACCCTGCAGAAACATCTTCAAAAGGCCTAACAGTACAACAAGAATTAAGTAGCATAATTTAATCGAGCCTCACAATTTATTACAAATGCACAATCCATTTTAGTGCAGTGGCCTGCCAATTCTCCCCCTCTCTCTGCACCCTCTTGCCCAATGTGCTACCTTCCACTGTGTTTTAGAGGAGGGGTTGCAAACCTTTTTGGACCAGCATAAGTACCTTGAATTTTGAGAAAGAGCTGCAGGCAGCGGTCACAAAACAGCAGCCATAAGGGCCCTATCGTAATGAAACATTAGAGAGGACAGAGTCATTGCTGATTGCTCCTCCCACCCCAAAAACCTCAGGCTTACCATGGGAAGTCAACTATGTCCTGTTGGTACCGATTGTGGAGATCACACAAAATTGTTTTCTCCCCCACCACTTCAGGAAAAATATACAAGGCAGCGACAACGTTAGTTCTCTTACTCACCCACAGACATACGTGCATCTCTCTCTTTCTTTCTCTCTCCCCCCCCCCTCTCTCTCTCTCTCACACACACACACCACATAAACATCTCTGTGTCTCCCACAAACCACACATAAATGCAGACCACATATTCATACCTACCTACCTACCATTAATAATAACACATCTCCGTTTCACTGACCACACATACTGTATATGCATAGGTCAGTCTGTCCCCCCACAGAGAACTCATATACTTCTCTCTCTGTCTCTCTCCCCAAGGGCACTTCTCCCTCACATGCATAGGTATCCAAATGATTTTTTTGGTAGGAGGAGCATTTCCAGGGCTACCCCATTCTCTCCTCCGCCCCCACAGGTGGATGGGTTCAAAGTAAAATACTGACAGTCAGGAGCAGGCTAATTTCTCGCACAAAATGAGAAGCTGCCTGTACATTCTGCCTCACATCTCATGCTCTAAAAATGTTAGAAACGTGCTCTTTAAAAAAGAAGAAGCTGGGAATCTGAGGGTTACAATTAATCAAAACCCCTATTTTAGAGGTCCTGTAACCTGAAGGTATATCTCTTCCATACCAGCAAAATAATTAATTCAAATGAACCCTAGAACCATTGCATTATATTATACCCATTTTAAAGTTAGAGAAACCTATGTTAAATGCACCCCAAAGATCACACAAAATTAATGTTATTACCATGACTAGCAATCAGATTAGATAAACGTCTATTAAAATATATTTGTATGTCTAGTTCATCTTCAAAAGCTACCTCATTCCTACACTTCACCAGTAAATTCTTTCAATGATAAAAAATAAATAAAACACAGCGAAACCGGAATTTAAAATACTGCTTGACAGCAGTAGTGTTATTTAAGATTATGTAGTGCTTTAATAATTCAAAAGCAAAATCTGTCTGGACACTGAATCATCAGACATGTACATCTTCCACATCTCAAGAAAGTGTGTTGTGCCCTCCACTGAGCTTCCAGACAGAAGATTATGTCTTGTTTGCTGGCCACAAAAGAAGGCTGACCTAAGGTGAACCCAGTTAAATGTAAGACACATTTCAAGCTGCTGTGTGTAAATTGGATGCAATTTAGAAAGGAAATGTATAGGAATCCTAGTTTTAGAAAGAGGCCACAATGAGGCATGGCAGCTGTCAGAAAATGACTTCCTCACTTCTCAAGGTTACAGCAGCATTAATAGTTATATTGCATTTCAGTTTACCGTGCCTAGATAGTCCCATACATTATGCTAATTTTGTAGCTACCTTGACAGTGAAAACGGCCAAAACGTCTTCCCTTTTGTTGCTGTGTTCTAATGACTGGCACCTATTCCATTTGCCTTCCCTAGCTTGGGCTCAGGGAGCATTATTCAATCTGCCTTCCAACAAATATTGAACATAACTTTACATAAAACGATTTCTTTTAATAAGATAATAGGCATTCACTGTGTTTCCCTATTAGGAAGAATTGTTTTATGTTCATCATTATAGTCAAGCTCTGCCAAGAGATTTGTGGAATCTCTCTCTCCTCTATAAGCATGACAAGTGAAGGCCAACCTGGCCCTATCCAACAGCCAGGAAAGGAACAGTTGCAGCGTCATTGCTTCTTTACTTCCTGCACAGAAGAACACTCTGCTCCAGCTGGGAGCACAGAGCTGAAGGGATGTTCTCCTAAGGTTACTGGGAGGCTGCATGCCTTGCTTCATAGGATGAACATCACAGCAAGGAAGAGATCAGCTTGGCCCCATCCATTGGCCGGTGAAGATGCAGAATACTCAAATGCTTTCTTGCCTTCCCATCTTGTTTTCCTTTGGTATCATGTCTGTTAGATGGTGCATGCCCATAGGCTCATAATCTTATCTTTCAGTAAATAGACAGTACTGTGTAGTAATAATAATAGTAATAATAAAGTAAAGGTAAAGGGACCCCTGACCATTAGGTCCAGTCGTGACCGACTCTGGGGTTGCGGCGCTCATCTCGCTTTATTGGCCGAGGGAGCCTGCGTACAGCTTCCGGGTCATGTGGCCAGCATGACTAAGCCGCTTCTGGCGAACCAGAGCAGTGCACAGAAACGCCGTTTACCTTCCCGCCAGAGCGGTACCTATTTACCTACTTGCACTTTGACATGCTTTTGAACTGCTAGGCTGGCAGGAGCAGGGATCGAGCAACGGGAGCTCACCCTGTCACGGGGATTCGAACCGCCGACCTTCCGATCGGCAAGCCCTAGCTTCTGTGGCTTAACCCACAGAACCACCTGCAGCCCTAATAATAATAACAACAACAACCACTTAAATGCTTTAGTTAATGAAGTAGTAGCATGTTCCCTCTCCCTCCCTTTTAAATAAAGCAAACCCTAAGGTATAACAATAAAGGAGGCATGTTCTACTGGAATTGGTGTTTATTCACTATGAATACAGATTTATGAAAAGCAAATTCCAAATACTGTACTAAAACTTCTAAAATGATCCCCCCCCCCCGAACTGTCACTGTGGCTTAACAAGGGGTAGAGAAAAAAAACCATCCTTTGCTCATGATATACTAGTTTAAGATGTACAGTGCTTGCAATGTGAGGTTATAAATAATTAGTATACCTTATTTCTGATATAGCCATGACCCAGATTTGTACCTGCTCTGTTGCTCAGCAAACTAGGTGGCTATGTTGCAATGTAAAAACCTGCATTGAGGAAGCACATTTTTCTTCTAAGGCTGTGGCTTTGAAATTACTCAACCTTAAAGAGTTGTGTAAAAAGCAGCAAAGTAGCAGAAGCAGTTTGATAAGTGCAGCTTTAGATGGGCAACCAGTTTTTGAACCAGATGGGCTGTGGGTTGGTACCGGTTTTCACAAGCAAATGCCAGAGCAGCTATTAGCAATTCTGATGACTATAGGGGTGATCTATTCTTACTTTCAAGTATTTTGAATACCATCCTTCAGTAAAGATTCTGTGGGTGGTTTACATAAAAGGAGGGGGGGGGGAGAGAAACACAACAAAAGTAAAAATAATATGAAAGGACTCAGTTATCACCAGTAATAACATCTGCAATCTGTGATGGAAACAAAACAGCAGTGGTGTGAAAATGTTTATGTAACCACCACAAAAGGCCTATAATATGAAACAGTTCTAAGAATAAAGGGTCCGGTAGCCACAAAAACCATCTGTCCACAGCTTCTCACAGGACACTATGGAATGATATGTTTGCTTGATCTAGTCTCATCGTACAGCATCATTTTAATTGATTCCAAAGTATTATTCTTTAACATTATCTCTGTTAACATTATTGCTATTTTTCTTACTCTCGCTATATTTGCAGGGAGGGCCAGAAACACATTTTTCTTATAACATGCCATTCTGAGAAGTGTTTGGGCATGGTCTGCCTGTCCCCCGGGTTTTCTCCATTTCTTACTAGGCAGAAATTAGTTGCCCAACTTAGTTTGTATCAGCAAGATGGAAATTTCTTATTAACATAACTTTCCTTGATTGGCTTTCTACAAGCCCTGTCTTTTTGCCAACTTAGGTAATACTGACTGGTCCATGTCTTCAAAAGAATTCGGCATCTTCTGTCAATCTTACAAAATTCAGATTTTTAGAAAATGTCCAACCCAAATCTCTTATGTGTGTTCAATCTGCCAGCTGTTGGCGTGAAACTACATTGTCTAGCTCTAGCTGGTACAAATCCTACAGATATATATTTTCTTGCTCTTTTTTATTTTATTTTTAGATCTGTATCCTCTCGCTGAACTGGAAGCGGTAATCCATGGGATTGCTTTTCATGTTGATGATATATTAACTTAAATATTACATGCTGAAATTGTCTTACTTGAAACGGAGTAGAGAAATTTAGTCATTGGAGAGGTTTGTAGATTACAAAATGAGTATACTTTTAACTTTTATATACATACAGACAAGCTGGCAGCTGTGCATGAGCTTCCATGTGCTAGGAACAAAAACCAAGGAAAGAGCCAACAGTTGGAAGAAATTATTTATTAGTTGGGTTAAGTAGATGGTTTGCAACCTGCATGAATTGGCACTCCCGGTTATTCCACCTATTCTATAAGATCTCTATTCATAGAGTTTTGTGTGGGTGAGATCAGAGAAGAAAAGAATCAGAAGCACTATTGCATTTCTGACTATGTCCAGATCTGCTCTTAAAAAGCTGTATCAGCAAGCTCTGCCCACCTAGTTGTAGAAGCTCAACTATTAAATATGGAAAAGAATAAGATGGTGGGGGAGGAGATTTGAAAAGCAAAGATGAACTGAAGGACAGACAGAGAATTTAAATGAGCAGTTACTGTTCACAGAGGATTATGCTTTACAGGAAAATACTAAAGAAATCAATGTTTTGGAAATCAAATCATTCCACAAAACTGGAGAGCATACCCCTCCAATAATATTATAGGGCAAGAGAAAATTGGACAAGTTTAATTTCCCTTTCAGGAGAGTAAAACTTTCGCAAATACTTTCTTTGTAAAACCAAGTTCAATAAAAATACCCAAATTGTGATTGAAAAAGTGAGTTCCCATGAATATTCTATTTGATATAACGAAACAGCTAATTTTCTACTCTTGGTCCTCACTAGATGATACTAGTAAGTCATACTAATAAAGATGTGTATTTGCAGATCACTGGATTCTTTTCAAAATATCCATAAAAAAAGAAAGAAAGAAAAAGCGAGATCCTTTGGCATTACCTCAGGAGGGTAATCCCCAAAAGGAATCTTTAATAATAATGACGATAATAATAATGTCTGCTCAGAAGCAAGTCATGCTGAGTTCAACAGGGCTTTCTCCCAGGTAAATGCATATAGCATAAGGGACTGTTGTTAATTTGTCTTAGACTCCATTGCAAGTGCAGCCTACAGAATATGCTAATGGGTTGAGAAATCTCCTCTGGAGTATATTTTCAACTAATAATCAAAGTACTGTACTGATGTGTATAAATCCAAATTAGCCATCTGAAATATTTTTAATCTCAACTGTCTAGTGGAAGTGTCCTTTCTTTGGGATTTCATTCTTTTGGCCCTTACTGTAGCACACCAAGTTGTCATGCAGAAAACATTGAGATATACTGTGCTAGAAAGTAACGTGAACTTTATGTGCCCTCTCCACCGCCTTTCCACCTCCAACATGGATCATTAATTTCACAGTCTTCTGAGAACACTGGCAACTCACCTTATAAATAAAGCCACACGTGAAGAGTAATAAAAGAACTCTGCTACAGAATGCAGCTACAATCCTATGCAAAGTTACTTCAGAGTAAACCCCACTGAACTAAGTAGGATTTACTTCTGCAAAAACAGGATCAGGCTGCATGTCAGATTCCCAACCCCCACCCCGAAAGAACAACAACCCCCCCAAAACCCCAAGCATTTTTAATTCTCTAATATTTTGAACTCTTTTTAGAAAAGTTGAAGGAAGTATTTGAAACATACTTTAAAATCCACACTCACATCTATTTAGAAAGAAAATCCTTTCCATGCACATATAATTGAGAATGAGGTGACAGACAAACCCTGATTCAACAAGAAAAGCAAGTGAAATAACCTGAATATACATCATTTCAAAACAGCAAGCTTGTAAAACTTTTACAGGTCATTTGAAATGCTTTGTTTAAAAATAAGGAAAAGAAAATCTGGGTCAATGTGAGCACAGATACATTAGCATGTATTTTACCTGGGAAACAGGTTGTTAGGTGTTCCATTAGCGCGTCTTGCGTGACTTGTTTTCGTGCTGAGTTCATTGCAGAAATGGCCAAGCAAAGGATTTCCCCAAGTGGGATAAACTGTGATTGACTGATGGGAGACATACTGATGGGCGATACATCACCTGCAGAGAGAAAATATTTTGCTTAAGTATTCTCAAAGCAAGCTGACTATATAGACACAGATGTTTCCAACGTAGTTTTGGAATAAAACCCGGACAATAGAAGAATAGAGAACATTAAAACAACAACAACCCTAGACTATTTTCACAACAGAACTGACATTATTAAAACATATCATTCCCAAAAGTCTGGTTTAATAGGGGTGGTGGTGAGGGGGTTAAAATGTACAAGTCTTCAGGAGTATGTTGACATGAAAGGCTACAAAAAAAAGAATCTGTAGAAACAGGCAGCCTCCATTTTTTAATATACCCCCCCCCCGCTCTCTATCTTTAAGCAGATTGCTGGACAATTCTATAAAAAAACTCTAGCAGAGGGCTAACATTAATTACCGTATTTTTCGCTCTATAAGATGCACCAAACCACAAGACGCACCTAGTTTTTGGAGGAGGAAAAGAAGAAAAAAAATATTCTGAATCTCAGAAGCCAGAACAGCAAGAGGGATCGCTACGCAGTGAAAGCAGCAATTCCTCTTGCTGTTCTGGCTTCTGGGGTAGCTGCGCAGCCTGCATTCGCTCCATAAGACGCATACACATCTCCCCTTACTTTTTAGGAGGGAAAAAGTGAGTCTTATAGAGCAAAAAATACGGTACTCATTTTACTAGAATGAAACCACGAGTATTGAGAGGACTGTCAGTCAAGAATGAAGAAGCTGACAGAGAAATCTGATGGAAGTTTTTGGCATCTGTATTTGACCTTATTAGGTCATTCCCCCAATTTTTACCCCTTCATCATCTTCTTTAAAAATCTGTGTAAAATCAGTGAATTTTTTAAAGAGCAATATTGAAAAAATATGGAACCGTTCCCTGTGATAAGCGATTATAAAGGACAAAAATCCCATATGCATGATGTTTCAAAGTCTGCACTTTGCCTACTATTTCAAGCCTAATTCTCTTGAGGTGGTGAATTTGCATCAGCATCACTAGCAGGGGTTCATAAAGGCAACAATTTAATTTGAGATGAGGAGGGGTAGGGGGGAAGAATGAAGGGGGGGAGGAATTGTAAACCATGAGTACATCTTTCAAGTTTACAAAAATTTACAAAAATACGAAGGCTAATAAGAGAATTTGTTTTACACACAGTATTGCATTGATTGTAAGTGCAAAGTGCTTCCTTGTTTACTTAAAAGCAATATTAAAGTCGGTTCTTATGAGAAAGGATTTTAGATTCATGCAAATGGTTGTTTCATTTATCTACACTTCCATATCTCTAGCTGAAGGAGAAGTCACATGCAGTGAAGTGTATGCAATTCCCCTGCCTGAAATTGCACATGTGGAACCCATTTTTAAAAAATGAAACCCTCCTATCAGCTGTTTTAGTTGGAGAGCAGAGGGGTGGACGCAGCTTCCCTTATTGTCCCTTTCTGAACAAACATCTGGTTATCAAGAATTTCACCTTCAACACAGGCTCCCATGTGGAGGCCCAGCTGGTCTACCTGCTCTCTGCTGGACTGAAGCTGTGCTTATGATTATAAGTGCATGGGACAAAATCAAATACTGCTCTAAATGCACTTAAGCCTGATGATTTTGGGGTGTTTAAAGGTGTCTAACTTTACTAGATTTTGTGTTAAATAGTTGCAGCAACACAACACAAAACAGCCACCAACACACCACTGCACTCGATTGTGGCCACTGCATTCAGTGGTATGACTTAGGATGCAGCTATTATTTTTATTTAACTCACTTACTATTGCTAAACAAATTGCTTCTGAATGCTTCTGCATATCTGAAAACTCTACTAAATGTTACGACTCTACACAACATTATAAAGTCAAACTAAACAATTAATAAATATTTGCATGGGCTGACTGCCTTTTAAAAGCATAACATAAGCCACGCCTTTTTAATTCTTAACATAATTTTTAGTTCTTGTTTATCGGTGACAGGGGAATTCTCATTTATTTTCACTGCTGACACAGTTAATACAATAGGCACTCTACAGATGTCTATGAGACATTTTGTGGCTCCTCATCTCAAATATTTTTGTAGAGCTTACAGAGAACCAGTGACAGCTCCTCTTCATCTCACCTTCAGAGGTACTAATTTGCCATGTTTTATCATACTCTTAAAAATAATATTTGCTAACACTTATCGTCTACGTTATTTCAGATCAATTTTAAAGTGCATTTTTCTTCTTAATAAAAAGTTGGGTAGCTTATTTCTTCTGAATACCACAACTCTTACGGAGCATGGAGGCCGGGGGAATCAACCATATGGCTCCCATTAACTTGGGCTGATGTCCGCTTAAGGCAGCTCTCCTTCAAAATTAAATTACCACACTCAACTTTCCAATGTTTATGCTCCAAATTAAAGGGCAAGCTGTGGGTGGGGGAGTGCTTTTGCAATCTGACTGTCCAGTTTGTTTAAATGCCCAACAATTGGTTTTATCACCACTACTACTAATTGAAAGGAACAATAGTCAACTGAAGAAAGCAAAGCTTTTTCCTGTTACTTTCTTATCATACTAAGAAAACAACCTGAAAATGGCTACCAAACAGAATTTGCTTGAGTAGAGAAGATGCTTCTTGCAGATGGCTACATAAAAAACTGCAAAAATATATATAATTTAATAAGAAAGCTTTCTAAATGATAAAAAATGGATAATAATGAATGGGTTCTTAAGGAGAATGTTATTCGAAATATCCAGTTAGATTCTCAGCATATTCTTTCCACCCATTTCCTCCAACAGTATTTCTCAAACTTGAACTACAACTCCCATCATCCCTAACTAGCAGGACCAGTGGTCAGTGGATGATGGGAAGTGTAGTCCAACAAACAGACTTAAGTTTGAAAAAGACTGCAAGCGTCTCCTATGTCTTCCCTCAAGGAAGGGTCCTGTTCAGAACAAATTTAACCACAGAATATAGTTCACAGAATACAACCCAATTATGCATCATTTCCACCCCCCAATAAATTTGTTTATAATATAGAATTATTGCATGCAGAGTAGTTTGGGTGCAACTATCAGGGGCACACAGTTCTGTCTGTCACAACAGCAAGTGTTTCATTCATGTCCCATCCCATTTATCTTATCCTTTCTTGTTACTGGCAGGACTTCGTGGAAACTGAAGAGATAAGGGGTGATGGAGGACATCTCTATGAGCTCCTTTGGATAACCAAACTATTTGATAAGTGTCCATTAGCCAATAGTTTAGTGGTAGTATAAAATACATCAGATGTACCCACTCTATGAAAAAAAGATTTGATTTGGCGGGAAAGTTTTCATTTCAAAGGACAACTCAGTACTAAACAGCAACTTGCTTTCTCTCTCTCATGAAATGGGAAAGTCTTATCTCAGTGGTAAAACACATATTTTGGGTGCGAAAAGTTATAGCTTCAATCATTAGCATGTCCAGGTACAGCTGGGAAAGATTCCTGTCTGGAACCCAGGAGAACCATTAGCAGTCAGAGCACAAAACTGTGATTAGGATGGACCAGTGCAGTATTTTTAAATAGTCCATAGCTATTTTTTAAAAAATAAAAAATATGATAAATGCATTTTCATGTGATATTAAACTGAAAGTATTCATCTTCTAGATTCCTATTAATAACATTACCTTCTTCATTCTAAAGCAAATTAAAATTTTCCTCTTTTTTTAAGATGAGAAGTACTCATTCCAGAAAGAGCCCAAGCTTTCATAACTGAGGCATATCCTGCATTAGCTATAGCGCCATACTATTTTATAATATTTTGGCTGATAAGTTAAAATGGTATCCTGACTTCAAATTAAATTTCACATATCTTCCATTTTTTTAAAATAAATTATTTCTTATATAATGCTACCTTTTGCTCTCTTTTAGTCAGTTTTTTAAAAATTCATACACTTACAAATAGTCTCCGTTTTCCTTTTTCTTCTTTTCTCTTCCCACCTAAATGTCATTGACATTCCACTCCGCCCTTCCCTCCCACTGTCCCTATACATATGTCAACAAAGAAAAGAGAGAAAAAACACACAAAACAAGCCATCACAAAAAAACAAACAGAAGCACAAACCCACACATATCATATATTTGGAACACAGTCCATTTGCTTTGCTTGCGGTTTAAAACTAAAACTATTTGGGAAGTCACTTTAATGCCCTATAACTGCTGCTTTCTAAGAACTGAAACATGCAAGATCTTCTTCAAAATGCTATCTCAATTCCTACCGCAGCCCTGCTTTCAATATACAAATAATATTGGGTCAAAGAAACCTACCAAAGTGTTCTAGAACACCTCAAAATATAAGTTATGCCTGAGACTTTAATTCTGCATTTCTCTCCCAGTTTGCCTTACATTTTTCTAGCTCTACTTTTTGAACTGCATCACTCTAAGTCAACTCTTTCATTATCTTATTAGATTGTTCAAAGTCCTAGCCTTGGGCAACCTGCAACTTTATAGTGGAGAAGCAGATGTTTATATGCTGATTGGCGAGACCTGGATATTGGGTTTTTCTTCCTCCCAAGTCCTGGGAGGGATGAGCCACTACAGGCCACTCTTGAGAGCCCAGCAAGTTTTGGCATGCTCCAGCAGACGCTCCAAGTATCAAATGCTTTCTCCCATGTAATACTTCTGTTTCACAGCACAGAGTGTACGGCTGCCTCTTGCAATCTTACAGCGAAACAGTGGAGGCCTTCTTCCAAGGAAGTACCAGAAGACAAGGTTCTTCTTCCACCCAAGTCATTGAAAGAAAGGGCCATTACCAGGCATACTTTAGAACTTAGGGAGAGCAGGATCTGTCAAAATACCCACAACCTTGTAAAGTCTATGTTCCAGAGCACCCACATACTACATTTTCCTTAAAGTATATGCTACCCAGTGTGGTGTAGTGGTTAAGAGCGGTAGTCTCGTAATCTGGGGAACTGGGTTCGCGTCTCCGCTCCTCCACATGCAACTGCTGGGTGACCTTGGGCCAGTCACACTTCTCTGAAGTCTCTCAGCCTCACTCACCTCACAGAGTGTTTGTTGTGGGGGAGGAAGGGAAAGGAGAATGTTAGCTGCTTTGAGACTCCTTAAAGGGAGTGAAAGGCGGGATATCAAATCCAAACTCTTCTTCTTCTTCTACCCTTTACATCAGTGTATCACCTCTTTAGGTCCTTTGAGCAAGGGAAGCTTTTAATTTCCAGTCCATGAAAAGCTTCCCTTGCTCAAATGACCTAAAGAGGTAATGGTATATATGCCAACCTCATAAATGAGTCCCTTTGAGTTTAATTGGGCTTATTCTTGGGTTATTGAGTGGCAGCCTAGGCTCTGGTTTAGGAGCGGGAATGGGGAAACCAAGGTCTTAAACAGGTGTATCTTTGCAATCAGGCACAGCGGGATATAGCTATGGAGAAGCATCAATGATTATACACTCACCAATTTTGTATCATGCCAAACCCTGTGGCAGCCATTTTGTGAGTGGCGCCCACAGCACACTCTCAAAATTTGAGATGTGCCCACTGGTCCAAAAAGACTGGTGACTCCTGCTCTATAAGCCAATCAAAAGCAAACTCAGGTAAATATGCACACATAAGACCTGAAAAACCTGTTTGAAGACACACTTCAACTTTACTAATAAAAATAGAAGTTATGCACAATAATTTCCACTGAACACTAATGCTCTGCTCTTCATATCACGAACAATGCTGCTGTCAGTTGGCCTCTGGTGACAACAGAATAGTGAAAGTTTCTATGCTGTGTGGAGAACTTCTACTGCTGGTTAAGTGGCACCCAGCCATTGTTTAGTATCTATTTATTAAATTTATATCCCATCCATCTGCTTGCACTAAGACATGGTTTGGCTTAGTGTACATGCAAACTAGGTCAGTGGAAGATTAAGACAATAAGCATTTGCATTACAAATTTCAAATTTGCAAGTTATATTCAAAATTATTTTCAAAAAGGCTAGTGATACCATCAGGATAAGACTTTGGGGTAGGGGCCCCAGTCACACTCAGTGAAGCAGTGTTGGCATGCCACATTTTGAAGTAATACACCTTACCATCCAAAGAAGCTAAGACCATTTATTCCACAGTGCAAAATTACGTAACTGAACCACTGAAAAAAAGGAGCTGGGAGTGCATTTAACAAACAATCAAGCTTACATTTAAAGCTAGTAGTATAGTTTGACCTGTCCAAAACAAACTTCTGAAATTTCTATTTATGCTAACATTCCTTCATACATGCTTATCTTAATATAGCTTGACAGAATATGCTGACTGTCTAGGTACAAGATAAACAAAGGCCATCATTGGATTAAAAATGTTAGATTAGAAAATTACAGCATTTACTATTTGGGTTTTGTTTTCAACAAGAATTGAAGTATTCTCAACATGCGCTGTTTCAGGTAGAGTGAACAGATGTACAGAACAATGGCTAAAATTCAATGGATGGGAAAAGTCACACCCTCAACTTCCCTTTTTGCCAGAAATAAATATCCAAAATGATGAAAACCATATTTTAATATATTTTCCCTCACGTTCAATGGCTAGCCAAAAGTCCAATGCCATAAATTCACATCCTCTAAGCACATTTTTTTTAAAAAAGTCTATATAAAATACTGAGCATGTTCTTCACAAAACCTAAACGAAAGACAAAAAAAGTTTAAAAAGGCTAAAATCATACTTTTCCAAGATTCTAAAAGCAACGTGTTAGTAAAATCACACAACATGCTAAAATGGAGCAGTCTTTATCCCTTTGCAGATATGCTTCCTTCATCTGCATGGACAACCACACCAGATACAGACAAAAAAAAGATACAATATTATTATGAAAACATCTATTTCATAGTATAAATGAAGACAAGAGTCCACAGGACTCTCTGAAAGACTGCACTGGACCTGAAAGATGACAAATACACCTTACCTTTAAAATCGGGCTATGATCAAGAACACATTACCTATAAATTGGTCACAGTTAAATAATTCAGCAGTGCCTGGACAATTAAGAGTAGATGTCAACTCATCAGACCGCAGAGCACACAGGCAAAATTAAGTTAGCTGGAAAGGACTTTAGGAATGTGGCTCCTCATTCATTAATTTGCTTTACAGTATCTAGTGCAACTCAGCATTTCTAGACCAGTTCTACTTCTACTTTCTGGAATGGAGGCACTCACAAGGATGGGGGAAGTAACACTGCGCTGCAATGCCTCAGGATTCTGCCGTGTCATCTTCCGCCTGGATCTCTGCAAAGTGAAGTCATATGAAAGCATTGGCCAACCTCACTCTTCACCACCATACCCAGAATCCTTTGTAAGCTGAAATGAGTAATTGCTCTGGGAAAATGCTATCGCACAGCGTTCCAGGTTTCCCAGAGCAGCTTTTGGAAAACTGCCTAGGTGCACTGTATAACAGAAACAAAACAGCTAAAACAGTGGCCAAAATAGCCAAGTAATCACTAATTAGTTACCATTTTAACTCCTAGAGTTTTTGAAGGCGTAGATACTGTCTTAAGATCTAAAACATGTCAAGTGTTAATAATTGAAATACGCATCAGCTTCTAAAATAATAAATTAGATGGCTGGTTCACTTAGCAGCTTTTATAATACAACCACAGATTCCTGAAAGGCTCTCTTTCGACCGTAGAAAAAGAAACTGCAGTCCACTTGAGCAGTACAGAATTGGGGGAGGCGTGGCTCACTTTTGAGCTTAATGGTGACTTACTATCGAGTCTCCCACCGCCACTGAGCTTATATTGCTTCAGGCAATGGCTGTATTGAGAACTAGACAACAGCAAATCTGTTATGCAGTGGGGAACCCTTGGGAGGAAAGCAAAGATGGCCAAATTGAGCAGGGAAGAGGTAACTGATGAGAGCATGTCTGAGCTGTCAAACACGGAGGCCATAACTAGCATGGTGCAACAGCAAAATAACAAGGGGTGTGAAACTGACAAATGTGGCCAAGGACAAGGGTGAAACCGATGAATTCACTGCAAAGGTTAGATGGACATTAGCTGCTCAAGTCAATCAAGGCTAAGTTATAGGATCTCTTCTTGCAAATTGTGGAGTTAAATAATACTGCAAATGAAGCTATGACTATGAACCTGGACAATCAGACAAAGGTAGACATTTTAAAAATGGAGGTGGGGGATCCATTGGCTGTGCTTGCCAGAGCTGATGGGAGCTGCAGCTCAGCAACATCTAGAAAGTCAAAGGTCCCCCACTCCTGCCCTAAAGATAGAACTACAACTTTTCAGTGGGGTAGCCAGACTGCAAATAAACTACTCCAAGTGTATATATTACCACTAAATATGTCAGAAGCAGAGAAGAACAGTCCTCAAGCTTCACTTTGCAGGACTCACCTGCTGCTGAGGGCCTGAAGGGCCTTGCCTGCCTCCTTCCATCTGGGCAGAGAGGGCTCCGTTTTTGTTTTTTAAATTGCTTTTATTTTTTATCTATGTCATTTTAAATTGTAATTGATATTGATGCTGTACAGTGGTACCTCGGGTTACAGATGCTTCAGGTTACAGACTCCGCTAACCCAGAAATAGTACCTCAGGTTAAGAACTTTGCTTCAGGGTGGGAACAGAAATCGTGCAGCGGCAGCGGGAGGCCCCATTAGCTAAAGTGGTACCTCAGGTTAAGAACGGACCTTCAGAACGAATTAAGTTCTTAACCCGAGGTAGCACTGTATTCCTAGTTTTAGATTTTATGATTTATGTGGAAATTGTTTTCCATTTGGTTGTGTACTTTTGATGTGTTTTATTTATTGCTTATGACTTTTGTTACATTGGTAATTATGTAAATCTTGCCATGTTGTAAGCTGCCTTGAGCATTGTTTTAACTATGGAAAGGTGGCATACAAATAAAATGCTGCTGCTGCTGATGATTTTAGTGGGTTTAGGTACTTCGGGGTAACAATGCCCAGTTGAGAAACATATTAGTGGGAAATTGTATGGGCAGATTAGAAGGGAGATGAAAAACTGGCATAACCCGGACTTGTCATGGTTTGGGAGGACAGCAGGCATTAAAATGGCTATACTGCCAAAGCACTACTTCTTTTTCCAGACCCTCCCTGTCACTATTCCAAATAATTGGTTCTCAAAGTAGCAGTGGCTTTTGAATAGCTTCACAACAAGAGACAAGAGGAGCAGCTTGAGTAATGCCACATTGAACAGACCACGTGACAGGGGTTCTGGGAATGCCTAATCTAAAGCTGTATTATGATACCTTCCTGCTGAAGCATCTTATTCATATTATATGGGGATCCCAGGGAATACAATAGGTGCAACTTGAGATGTATCTTTCAATACCTACTGTATCATCTTTTCTGCTTTTCAACCCATCATGAGCAATAATACATAAGATTAGCAATCCCTTTTTATGGACATCTTTGCAGGTCTGGAAATGCTGGAACTCCTTTTTAGCTGAAATACAGCCTACCATTATTCCAATATTGGACTACTTGACGTTTTGCTGCCCAGACAAATATGATAAATTGAAGTGAGGGGGAGTTAATCTATGATTCTATGATTCTATGACCGGACTCATCAATGGTTCCTCTTCATCCTGGAGAAGAGTGACTAGTGGGGTGCCACAGGGTTCTGTCTTGGGCCCGGTCTTATTCAACATCTTTATCAACGACTTGGATGATGGACTCAAGGGCATCCTGATCAAATTTGCAGATGACACCAAACTGGGAAGGGTGGCTAACACCCCAGAGGACAGGATCACACTTCAAAACGACCTTGACAGATTAGAGAACTGGGCCAAAACAAACAAGATGAATTTTAACAGGGAGAAATGTAAAGTATTGCACTTGGGCAAAAAAAATGAGAGGCACAAATACAAGATGGGTGACACCTGGCTTGAGAGCAGTACATGTGAAAAGGATCTAGGAGTCTTGGTTGACCACAAACTTGACATGAGCCAACAGTGTGATGCGGCAGCTAAAAAAGCCAATGAAATTCTGGGCTGCATCAATAGGAGTATAGCATCTAGATCAAGGGAAGTTATAGTGCCACTGTATTCTGCTCTGGTCAGACCTCACCTGGAGTACTGTGTCCAGTTCTGGGCACCACAGTTCAAGAAGGACACTGACAAACTGGAACGTGTCCAGAGGAGGGCAACCAAAATGGTCAAAGGCCTGGAAACGATGCCTTATGAGGAACGGCTAAGGGAGCTGGGCATGTTTAGCCTGGAGAAGAGGCGGTTAAGGGGGGATATGATAGCCATGTTCAAATATATAAAAGGATGTCACATAGAGGAGGGAGAAAGGTTGTTTTCTGCTGCTCCAGAGAAGCGGACACGGAGCAATGGATCCAAACTACAAGAAAGAAGATTCCACCTAAACATTAGGAAGAACTTCCTGACAGTAAGAGCTGTTTGACAGTGGAATTTGCTGCCAAGGAGTGTGGTGGAGTCTCCTTCTTTGGAGGTCTTTAAGCAGAGGCTTGACAACCATATGTCAGGAGTGCTCTGATGGTGTTTCCTGCTTGGCAGGGGGTTGGACTCGATGGCCCTTGTGGTCTCTTCCAACTCTATGATTCTATGATTCTATGATTCTAAAGGGATAATCAAAGTAAAATATAGAATTATTAGGGGCTACCTGATGACACAGCATTCTTTGCAAGATAAATTACAAGAGTGAAACATAGCTGGTTTCAAATAGCACAACTAATTGCTTTATTATTAAAATTTGTATCCACCAATCATCTGAAGATCACAGGGTGGTTCAGTCTAGTTCTCTAACCAGAAGGGACAAGGGTCTTCGCTCTCTCACCTTGGTTGAGCATCATTGCGTGGCAACAAGTTTGTATTGCAAAAGCATGACTTCTGAATTGTACAAGGTATTAAATGAACTGTAAGATTTCAGAGCATGTGGAAAGGTGACCTGGAAACACTAATCGAGGATGAGCAGGAGGACAGAATATAGACAACACCCCCCCCAAACAAACTTAGCTAAAATACAAGAAACCACAATTAAACTACTTTTAAGATGGCACTTTATGATTAAGGGAGTCTGAACTCTGTGCTGACAAGAACATGGGGGATGCGGTTGCTACTGCACATGTGGAATTGTGAAATACTTCAGACTTTTTGGTGGCAGGTCTTTGAGGATGTGCCAAGATCACGAAACAATTTTTTTGTTTAGACCTTGCGTTATTTTACATACAGAATAATAAAATTCCGAAAACAATACATAAATACTGAATTTGTATGGTTCTAGCAATCACCAGCTTAAAATCAGACCCTCTCATAACATTTAACACAACCCCACAGGGTAGTCAAGGGAATGTCCAAGCACAATCAATTTGATGCAACATGGTTCCTGTTTCTTTGTTTCATCAACGCTTGCAAAGACGTTATTTATCCTCCAGCCACACATGCAACATTATGGTGTGGATGTGTCCACACAAAGGAGTAAAGTTTTATTTTCCTGTTATTGTAACATTCCTAACTCACCTGTTGTGGATGAATACTGATGTGATTGATTAATATTTATTATACATGTTGTGTTCTGGAAAATTGTGGAAAAAACATCATTTATTTTATTTTTACAATAATTCGCTGTGTTAAATTCACTGCTAAGGGCTGTTTGCCAATAATTCAAACTGGTGAACAAGTCCTTGCAGGCTTGCCTCTCATCATCCTATTCACTTTTTTATGCATGCACCAAAGAGGAAGCCTTGAAACCACGCCAGTAAGTTGGCAATTAAATGTCAAACAGCTCCTAAGACAGAAAGCCAGTAAAACGGCTGCTTCTCTTGCTCCTGACAAAGAAGGTAACATTCAGAATGAGGTCACTGTGTGAGGTTGCTCTCAGCGTGAGATTTGTATTTCCTTTGCTAGAGTCTGTAACATTCTATCTGAGAAAAAAAGAACTCAAGGCATGTCTGGGCTTATAAGAGGTTGGATTGCAGCGATGAAAATGTATTTTGTATCCCGTGTGTTTGAGTTAGGGGAATGGTGAGTGTAGCACCTATCACATGCAAGAAACAGGAATTTGACATTGATGGAGGGAAGGGGAAATTATATAGCTTGCACCAGTCATTAGTGGTGTGTGTGTGTGTGTGTGTGTGTGTGTGTGCACGCGCGCGCGCGCACACACACACACACACACACACAATTTTATCAAGAGGAGCTGCCCATAGCAGCTTGTCTTCTATTTTGATACCTAATCTAGAGAGTTTGACCGTATCATTCTAAATGGAACTCAGCTTTCCATTCAACTTTTCTGGGCTAGTAAACAATTGTGCTAAAAGGTTAAGAGTTTGAAATATGGTTAGTTTCGTTCTTCTCAGGCCTTCTCTGTGATAAGATGGTAGCTGTTTTTATTGGCCTGCGGCACAATAGCTCATCTGCCATGCGAAAAACCACTGGAAGGTATCATACACATACCTACTGAGCTCCAAAGCCAAGCTTCTGTGTCATCTAGAGGAAGTCAACCCTGAACCAGTGTCTCATGACTAAAATGATAGACAAAAGGTAATGAGAAGAACCCTGCAAATGTGTTAGTCAGCCAGCAGTCCTATTAACACTTCAAATTAGCTTACCATACTTTCAATGGCTCTACCATACCCAGGTCTCCTCCTCCTCCTCCTCGTTCTGTCAACCTGCTACCCCATAACTTCTGCAAGTGTTTGTGAAGACTTCCATTTCTAGAAAAGCTCTCTAACGTCTCATGATCTGCTCACATTAAGTGATGGTGTGATGCAAGTGTAGTGGACACTTGAGTTGTGAACGTGATCTGTGCGGGAGGCACGTTCGCAACCTGCAGCATTTGCAACCCGCGACCCGCACGTCTGCACACGCGCGAGTCGCGATTCAGTGCTTCTGCGCAAGGCACGATTTAGCACTTCTGCACATGCACAAGCGCCAAAACCCGGAAGTAACCCGTTCCAGTACTCCTGGGTTCGGCGCAGTGCGCAACCCGAAATTGCGCAACCCAAAGTATCTGTAACCCAAGGTATGACTATACCAGCTGCTCACCTCCCCTGGTTAGAATTCTCGACTTAAAGCCAGTAATCAGGATGTCTACCTCACCCATAAGAATTTGTTAGCTCTCCATCTTCCCCTGAATGAGTGTCTCCCCGCTTTAACTCATCTAATATGTCCTGTCATCACAAAAGGACAATTCTTTTCAATTCACTGTTTGCAGAGGTTAAGAATATTTGGATATAGAAATTAGATACAAAAGCTTCTATTATTGCAGACTATTCCATTCTTCCTAACAAGTTTAACAGGTAACAGCCCATTAAAATGCTTTTAAGTTGTTGTGTTTTGTTTTGTTTTTTACTTTTAAGTTTTTAAATCCTTAATCAAGTAACATGCTATGATGCCAACAGATTAGTAGTCAGTATTGGCAAACTATCTGCAGTATTAAAAGGAACATTGCTATGTGCATCCCTAAAAATAAGCAACAGAAGAGAGGCCAAAGAAAAGAAGAGATTTGATACTAAAATGTTTTACAAATAATACATGTTTTATATTGGCCACATAATAACCTGAGAAACTGACTTAGTATCTCAAGCTTCAAATTAGGCAGGATTCTTGGAGAAAACAAGTCAAAAGCATGCAAATGTCCACATCTGAGAATTACAACAAAAAAGGTAATATTTTTGCAGCTGAGGGGATTTGTATTCTGTATCAAAAAGGTATGTCTACCTAGAGAATGATAGTAAAACCCTCCACTGTGTTTCACCATTGTATCCAGTTGTCCAAGAAAAACTGCTGGTCCCCTACAAAAATATTGTGGAAGCACAGCCTTTGTATCATGCCCCCAACCCTAATTCTTAATTGCAATAGACCAAAATTTCCTTCTGCTTAGAAGTAGGTAGGTGGCTGGTCAATGTAAATTAGAAGATGACTGCAGTGGTATCTGAAAAAGCCACATTATTGAGCTAGGATAACCTTGGAAGTTTTTTGCCTTAGGCCAACTTGAGGACTTGGCAAATGGTGCAAAACAATCTGTATCAAAGCAGCCTCTTGAAAAGGGCCTAGCTGATCTAAATGCAGCAGCTCAGAAACTTTAGGAAATACTGGTCTCGTTTGCACAACACACTAAGCCATGGTTTGTTTAGTGATCAAACTGCAGTGCACATTATTTAGGATGTGGGGGAAAGCACAAAATGAAAACGGTTCAGACAGCACAGAAAAATTTGAGAAAATAAGTCGCTTTCAAGAAACAATGAAAAGGAAGCACAACATAATGAGTTTTGCATTGTTTTTTTGGTTTGTTTGCTCTTTTGCATTTGACTAACCTTTGCCCTGAATCAGCCCATGGCTGCACCTCAGTATTATTAATGATGCAGCACAGAGCAGCAATCCTAAATAAATTTACAGTGTGCTTTTTACTTAGTAGGATTTACCTAAACATGCATATGATTGTGCTGCAGGTCTCTGATTTAAAATGTGCCAGAATAAACCTGCCACAGATCTGCACCTGGAGCCCAAATTGGTGTGCTGATAAACCACTAGAGGGAGTATTCCTTGTGGCCAAAAACCTGCCAATAGAAATACATTACACAGCTGCTGTTCCTAGGAAGTATTTAATTATGTGCTGACTTGCAAGTTCTCACAGATTTTTGAGATGGGCAAAGAGCATAAAGAGCATATTTGCTTGCGCAAGAGTGTTTTCTAATGCTTGACAGTTCAAAACCCGGACTAGTTCAGGAAGGTTTTTCTAAAGAAAGCAGAGAAAGAGGCACCATAATGCAAGATATTCAAAATCAAAGCATATGGCATATTCACTTGATAGCACAAAGAATCAACACCCTTAAATACATATTTTTTAAGAAGATTTGTTTATCGGTGGAAATTTCTGAGAACCGCTTTCAGCTTCAAAGCTGGCCACTCTTCTGTGAAACACTTTTGACAGGTGAGTGTATCTTGTGAGGTCAGGCAGAATCGTGTCCACTTTTGGCAGGCGTCAACTCCACCCTGGAACTACCAAGCGGAGCCAATCTCGGTGAGGCTTGCATTCAGCATCAGTTTAAAAGCCCCACAGCCAATGAACAACCACAAGCATGCCTCACTCCTGGCCTAAACCAAAGGCAAAGGCATTTTAGTTTAATTAATGAAATGAAAATCTCTGCTCAATATTCAAGGTTGTTCTGAGTGGTAGTCAGAACACCACTTTTTGCATTTCTGTGGTTATATGTATATTGTTATAACAATCAGAGAAAAAAACTAGTATACAACCATCTTTCTGTGATAAAGAAATGTGGCCCTGTTACTGTTCTTCACTAGCATACTAAACACAAAGCCTGCTATTTAAAAATAGCTATGATACTGCTGTTACATGGACACACAAAAACGCATATCCAAGCTATTTCTTAAAAAAAGATAAAAAATCAAGCCTTACGTGTTAGAGCAGGGGGTTAGCAAACTTTTTCAGCAGGGGGCCAGTCCACTGTCCCTCAGACCTTGTGGTGGGCTGGACTATATTTTTTTTTTTGGGGGGGGGGGAGATGGACAAATTCCTATGCCCCACAACTAACCCAGAGATGCATTTTAAATAAAAGCACACATTCCACTCATATAAAAACACCAGGCAGGCCCCACAAATAACCCAGAGCTGCATTTTAAATAAAAGGGTACATTCTTCTCATGTAAAAACATGCTGATTCCCAGACTGTCCATGGGCCAGATTAGAAGGCGATTGGGCCGGATTTGGCCCCCAGGCTTTAGTTTACCTACCCATGTGTTAGAGGACCTTGGAATCCTGAAACATGCAGATGACAATCCCACACAACACTGCATGTGTGTAAACCTCAGTGACTGTCTGTAGGTTTTTAATCCCACAGGGAACACCAGATTAGGGCAGCCTACCCAGTTTAGCATCCTGACATTGAACAGCTAAAGTTGGTGTTTTCCAAATCACTCAAAAAAGAGAAAGAGGTAGCTGTGCTGGCCTGCAGCAGCAGCAGCAGCAGCAACAACAACAATCCATGTTAGGGCAATATCCAAATCAGAATTATTTTAAAAAGTTAACTTATGAAGAATTAGTGCCCGAATCTGCTTGTTTTCATGTTCTTTTTCTGTTGCTTTTATATCACATATATTAGATCAGAAGCCTGCAGGCAGAGATTCTGCTTTTTTCACATCTTTGCACAACACTTAAAATTTTAGCTGTTTCATAATGCATAATAGTAACCACAGCAGCAGCAGGCAGTTAAAAGTTGTATTTGTCATACTTTACTTTTAAAGTGCCTGAAGGTATTAAGACACTATGCAATAATAACCACAGGCTTGCAATCAAAATCAAGGGGGAAGTTGTGACATATTTATCGCTCCCAATGTCTAAAATAGACTTGGACTTCACAGTATCTACACCACATATGCCCACCCCAACCAGTGGGGGGACGACCAACAAATGCATTATATTTTCCACTCTTGTCTGTGCTGCACTCCCTTTTCCTGATCGTTCGCCACGCTTCCTGATAAGTCACACATTCCTTCTCCTAAATAAGGAAAAAAGAGGAACAACTCAGCTGCTTTCTTGCATCAATGTAGCCACATGCCAAATTATTTGTCAGGAAAGCGTAGCAAGGCATGAACTCCACTTCCAGAGACAGATGACAGTGTACTGCAGGAAGGAGGAGTTGTGTCAATATATTATTGTTTCTAAGCTGAACCAGCTAGACAGCATTGTCCCAGCAAGCACTCCCGTTGTGGGTAAACTGGAGTTGTCCCAACATTCATTCAGACTGCCAGCCAAAGTTACTGTTAAACCCCTAATTCTTGGCTCCAGTCCGCTAGGCTGTTTCCACAACCTTTACTGTGAGGAAGGCTGTTGTACTTGGATCGTGGGTACCTACAGTACAGTGCATCTTACCATCATCACAAAACACCAGAAATTCCTCCCTGGTACAATTTTGAATGTCCTGCCCATAGATCTATTTTTGCCCTAGCTGCTTCTTCTTTCACTACCTGGGAACATGCACGTATATAGGCTTAACAGAGGGCAAAATGCACTACCAAGCATGCCCAAAGTACAATGGCAAAGCTGCTGAAGTTACAGGTAGGTAGCCGTGTTGGTCTGCCGTAGTCGAGACAAAAAATAAAAAAAAATCCTTCCAGTAGCACCTTAGAGACCAACTAAGTTTGTTATTGGTATGAGCTTTCGTGTGCATGCGCACTTCTTCATATACACAAGTGTGCATGCACATGAAAGCTCATACCAATAACAAACTTAGTTGGTCTCTAAGGTGCTACTGGAAGGATTTTTTTTAATTTTTTGTTTCGAAAGCTGCTGAAGCTAGCGAGTGCCACATTAAAATGTTAAGCTGTGGAGTCAGATGGTTTTTGCTTGTTTTAAGTATCCTGTCATATATAAACAGCTTCTTTCTACTGCCCTTGATTTCTTGGAACTTGCTAGCCCTCCTTTGGCCTCACCGCCTGCACATATTAAAGCTACATACCCAAATGAGGGCAATATGTGGATTTCTATTAGCACATACAAATCTGATCGTTATGCAGCAAGTTGCTTTGATTTGGTTATGCAAGTGCTCAAGGTAGATGCCATGGGCAAACAGACATGCAAGGAAACAATGCCTTAATGTTATTTATCTCAAAGTATAAATGCAACTGCAATGGAAAGCAAGCAATTATTTCACCAAATCTTACTGGCTCACAACATATACATTATACAATTCTCTCCCCCCACCTTCTGCCAAAACGGGGACCATCTGATATTCAATCAAGTCTTAACTACTGTAGGCAAGTTTTTTTTACAAACACAGTATGACAGTATTTCCAATGCTTTTCAGCCTTTGAAACAATGATGATTAGTTTTAAAAATCATCACAAACAACCATTAGCATCCTACATCTTAAACATTTCTCCAAACTATCAAATTCCTAGAATTACACAGGTGGGTTTCTCACTGCACACTGGGATTACATATTCACAATTTTACATCTGTGTTAAATAACTGAACCACCCAAATCCTATCATTCAAATAGTGGCATAACTTGGGTCTCTTCTTCCAAAGGTGACCAGAAAGTAACTCCAAACTTTCTTCTCTCCCACATCAATCCCTTTTATCACGCTTTGCCAAAGGAGTTGTCAGCGCATCTTCAATTATGCCGGCACTACGTAGCTATGCTGAAAGCAGCTCATCCCAAACACTGCCAATCAATCTGCCCACAGATAAATCTTAAATTGCTCTCCTAAATTCCCACATCCCACTACATAAATATACATAGAAACCATATAAAGAGTACTGGGGGGGGGGGTTCAGTTCAAACGGGAATGAAAATAATCTACACTGCAGCCTTTCAAAAGATCCGAGTCCGTAATCCCAAAAGATTCAAAAGCATTACCTCACCGTCGCTTTGAGACAAACTGAGCATTCACTCCGGGTCCTACCCAGCATTCCCTGGTCCACACAAAGACAACAGAGGTGTGACCAATCACATTGTGGCTAGCAGGCGCTGTTTGAAAGCTCCCTCCCTACACTGCCCATTGACATGCTAGCTGGCAGCCTGCTGAACCTGTCGTCATGGCAACACATCCCAGCTGCTCTCCACTGAGGCTTGTTACATTACTCAGCCCCCTCCTCCCTTTTCACCACTCACTTTTGCTAATTAAAAATTTAGGCCTATGTTTTGCATGTCGGAAGGAAACAGAAACAAAACACACACTCTCGCTGCGAAAGAGCTAAAAACACACATTTAAAGCAAACAGAAAGTCTTGCGGCAGCCAATCAGTGGGCAGCTGTACAGACCTGGACAGATGGAACTTGTCACTAAAGCTCCTCTTTGTTTTTGTAGCAAACACGCGCAGACCTAAAGATACTCCACCCAGATTCAAACCTTGCAGACCTCCATGAAATACATTTGTTTTGCTCTCTCTCTCTCAAGATACCATTTCTGCTCAAAGAGATTGTGGAGAGTCCTCTATGTTAACACAGGACCAATAAAATCACAAATTGCCCACAGGATAATCAGGCATTGTGTGGGATAAGAACCTAGTTAAGCCGTCAATATAGTAAGTGAAGCAATGGGGTGGGAGAAAAAAGCAGATGGGACAAGGTGAAACTTCCAACATGCAGCTTTTCCAGTGGACTTCCCTTGTTGCACAACAAGCAAAAACAGAGATTAAAGATGCAACCACAGACACATTAACTTGGGAGTGAGTCTCAATGAACAAAATGGGACTTACTCCTGAGTAGATCGAGAATACATGCCGTTAGAAAGGATACAGGATACAACAGTGGAAGATCCTCAGATGTGAAAAAAGAGATCAAGGGTCTTTTCAAATAAAAAAGGGGGCAATAAACATTATTTTAAAAAGCATGTTCAGTGAGTTAAAATACACATCAATATGAGGAGGAAGTTCTGTGCACAGCAGATATCTCTGGCAGCAAACTGAGTTCATGGAAAGTCTTGCCTCATCTCAACTCCGTTCATGACTGAGGTGTCTTCTGTTTTAGCCCATCATTTATGGTTCCATCCTTTCACCTGTTTCTTTGTCATCTTAAAGTTCAACATGTGGTCAAACCACAGCCCAACAAGACAACAACAAGAACCTGCCAACAGCATTTGAATCAATCTGGCTAACCTGCTCCAAAAAACACCCACCCGCCCCCCTCACACATGAAAACAAATTTCACTACAGCCCATCAAAGACAACCAACCACACCCTAGGCCTACCCCAACCTCTCTCACTACCAAAGGAATACAAGCAAATAAGAAATCCCACATGCTGACAGAAAATCCCATGCGTACACTAAGTAGAACAGAAGCCCTGCCACCCAACCCACTCACCATTCCCCCCTCCACCTCTTTCTCCCTTTTCTTCCTAATGTAACACTAATGTCTCAACTAACAAAACTGATCTGTAGAAAATGTAACTTGAAAAAAGACACTGCACATACTTTTGTAAACCAAGAAATCTTTAATAAGAATATATTATTTTTTTTACTAAGTGATCAAACTACACAGTGACTACATTCACACAAAACATAGAAACTGCTAGACAATCCGACTAGAGGAAATAAGTGGGGCCTACAACAAAACATTAGTGTGGATTACTCATGACATCTTCCAGGATACTCCATTCCATCCCCCTTCCTCCTACCAATTCAGAATTATGTGGCTCAGTGTTTATTGGGCTATATTTTTAATCCAATTATGTATTTTGTGGTTTTATATTTCAATTTTATTCTGTGAACCGCCCTGAGACCTCCAGGTATAGGACAGTATATAAATTTAATAAATAATAATATTGGTGGGCTTGCCTCCTTCGGTTTTCTTCTACTTCAAACTTTGGGGCTCTCCCAAGCATGCGGATATGTCTCTCATTTTCTAGCGGCACCATTTGGCTACAATTCTGTTGACAGCATCTGAATTCAATATTGGAGGAAGTGATGACATCATCATCTGCTCAGGAGACTGTGAAAGTCCTCGCTTCCCACATCCCCTAGAGTCAAGGGGTGGCAAAACTTTTTTATTCATCGTCAACTGTTGGAGGTAGGAAGAGGCTTGTCAACTGAGGCACGGCTGATGTGTACAAATGGACATGGACAGGTGTTTTTAAAATAGGGTAAATTGGGGGGATCCACAAAAACTGTTTGGCATCACAAAATTGCATCATGGGACCCACTGGAGTGGTCAGTAAGAAAAATAAAAATGGACAAAACTGGACAATACATTCCAGTGGGGTATCTAAGGGAGCAGGGAGTACAAACATCAAAACGATTTCAAAGGTGTGTTCTTTTTTAATTGAATGTGGAAAAAAGGTGAGGGAAGCTTTGGCATTACGGTACCATGGCAAAGAACCCAGAGGAATAGTAAAAAAGAAGAAGTTTTATTTGTTATTATTTTAAATGACACTTTGGGTAGGGGGATTTGAGTTTCACACAAAAACCTCTTGCAGGGCTGAATGTGGCCAATGGTGTAGAGATTAGCCCCCCCTGCCCTAGACATTGTGAAATCTATTTTTATGTAAACATTTAATTGGGCTCCTTTGGTATACAAATACAGTGGTACTTTGGTTAGTTTATGAACAACTTGGATTAAGAACGCTGCAAACCCAGAAGTAGGTGTTTTGGTCTGTGAACTTTGCCTTGGAAGCAGAACATGTTGAGTGTGTTCCATTTGTAAATTGAGTCCCCCACTGCTATGGGAAAGCACACCTTGGTTTAAGAACTGACTTCTGGAATGGATTAAGTTTGTAAACCAAGGTACCACTGTAAGCTTTAGTAATGTTTTTGACCAGGACAAAATAAATGAAGCAATTTTGGCAAAATCTTTGAATCTCCATCTTCCTGTCCACTCCCAGCTTCTGACAGCTTAAGTGATAGCCTAACTATGAAGAAGCCTTTTTGCCATGCAGCCTAGGTAAAATATGGAAGAAAGGTATTGAATCTCTGAAAACAGATTGTAACATAATAATTTTCCAGTCAGAAATGACTGGAAATAACAAATCATAAATATGACCTAACCAAAGCTTGGGAACATCCTCAAATGTACATGTCAAAATTGTGTCTCATTTGCAGGTAAGTATAATGAATTGAGTATGGTTGATACCTCATGAAGTTCACATTTTTAAAAATTATTTATGGGAAACTAAGGATTTTTCAGTCCCCAAAAATAATGAGGTAATGTCTGAACTTCACCTGTGAAGGTGAGCGGGGGGGGGGGGGAGATACCTGCATGTATCATCCCTGAGTTGCTGTCAAATGCTATAAATCTGGTTAATATTTCAGTAGTGTTGAATCTCTCATATAAGCAATCATATTTGTGTGTGTGTGTGTGTGTGTGTGTGTGCGTGTGTGCGCGCGCGCACGTGTGCGCATGCTGGGAGTTATTTATCAACTTAAAAGACATGTTTTTTTAAAAAAAGGTTGTCATGTGAACAGTATCTCAAATGAAATATTTGTTTAAGTCAAAGGTCATTTAACAGTCAATCAGAGTGTTTATTTTGCGATACTCATGTTGATTTTTCATCAGAGCACAAGCCAAAAGCAGAACATGTAAACAAAAGGCCTGTTTATTGAAACCATTAAAACTACATGTAAGAGACATTGTGATGAGTGCTCATTCATAGTAAGAAGACTACTTCGTGCTGCAGACTGTGTATATCATCAAGACTATAGCACAAATCTCCACAGTGGGGAAAACTTCCCACAGCAGTATCCAAGTAATGAACATCTGGCCAAAGAATGAAATGTGGGACACCCAAGTGATGAACAGCAACATGAATCATTTTTGAGGGAATGTAGCTGTTTAGAAGCAACTAATGAAGAATAGCGGAGTATTGCAGAACTTAGCAAAATTCACAAGCATACGATAGCAGACACATCAAACACAAGCTTAGAACACTATGGGAACAGTATTGCCATCCCTGGTGAACGTGGTAAAGCTGATGAGGTGACATGGAGAAATATGCTTTACCTCCCTCTCATGACTCTAAAACCTGTGAATAGCCAATGAAGCCGAATGTGTACTGATCTGTAGTTAAATTGAGCTGTAGTTTGCTAGTTTGTGGCCCCACAGTTTGCGTCACGCTTTGTCCAACTGGCCCAACCTTTTTTGACACATCCTTTTCTAGAGCTTCGTATACAGATTCTGACTCTGTGGGAGATACTCAAATGCTTGTTCCTCAATATGTGGGATACACATATTTAAAACTTGATGCCACTCCTGTTAAGTTTTGCTACAGTTTCAATTACATGTATCTTCTGTAGGGTGATGTTGCCTTCTTTTGACTTCGCACAGCACCCTTGCAGGTTATGATCATCTTTCCCTATCCCCTTTTTCTCTAGGTCATGCATAATTTTAAACACTTCTATCCTGTCACCTCTTGTCTTTTGTCTCAGCTAACAAGTTCCACATGCTGCAACTTTTCCCTAGAGGAGATGCTCCATTCTCTTGATCATTACGGTCACAGTTTACTGAACCTCTTCCAACTGTACAATATCCTTTTTGAGGTAAGGCAACCAGAACTGTACACAGCATTCCAAAAACAGTTGTGCCATAGATCTGTATAACAGCATTATGATAACATCAGTTGTATTTTCAATTCCTTTCCTATTGACCCCTAGCATGGATTTCACACTTTTACACTCTCAACAACTTCAATGAGGTATCCACTATGACCCCAAGGTCTCATTCCTGGTCAGTCACAGGCAGTTCAGACCCAATGAACATATATGTGAAATTGAGACTTTCTTACCCTAATATTTATCACTTTACACTTGTTTACATTGAACTTCATTTGCCATTTTACGGCTCATTTACTCAATCTGGAGTCAATCCTGCAACTATCATGTCATTTTGTGTGATACACTGTTTTTTGATGCATTTATCCCCAAACCAGGTTCAATCCAAACTGACAAAAAGAACAATCTAGCTATGTACAGAGCTTTACTCGCTACAGTTGAGTGCCTATTTATAAAAGTGTGATACGGAAATAGCCATGGTTAATTTTTTAATAAGGACTAAAGAATTCATGGGTTGTCGTTAATAGTCTGCAATATTCCTAAAATGGGAAAGCAACCCAAAGAGCATAATTTAGTGACTGTAGTGTCCAAAATAAATCCTTTGAAGAACTTACAGAACTGGCAATTCTTGGAAATAGGCAAGTGGGCTTACATGCGTTGCTTTACCTATCCCATTTCCCATTGCTGAGAGCTAACTAGGTCTATATTATGCGGAAGAACATTTGCAGCTTAAAGGTTATGTTCAAAAGGAGATTTCTAATTTATGTTTTTGGGACGTAACAGCATATTCACACCAACATTTTATGTGGCCTCTTATAAATGATTTGGGGGTATTAAGTGAGTCTTAGGGATGTTCTACCATATAAATTTATCACACCTTGGAAAATTTCCAGAAGTGGATGGAACCAGGTCATAATCTCAACACGCCTGAGTATCCACAAGGTTGGGGGAAATGATGCCACTATCCATCAAAGACGTAACTGGGTCGTGCAAAGCTGCCTTCAGTTAATTAAACTAAACACAGAAAGGAGAGGGGAGCTAAACGTGCAGTATTTCTCTTTCAGCCCCATTCAGAACTTTAATTTTTAGCATTAGGCTAAGCTTTTGTCCAGATTTTTCACCTTAATTTTCAACTTAAGCCAGTCACTACACGAGTTCAGAGTGAAATCTGAAGTCTTTATCAGACTGTAAAGATATAAAGCTTTTCTGTGTGTCTCTATTGTCTTCACCCAAGATGAAATAGCAGGCTACAGCATGCACTGAAAAGTCAGTTGAGGATCCATGCCAAATATTTTCAGGAACTAGCACAAGCAACTGAAGAAATGAAATTCACACCACTCTCCCCAGATGAAATCTAAGCTTGTGTACTGGTGCCTGTGGTAAATCAATTAACACTACTTGGCTCACCTTCCACACTCATTTATGAATTCAGTTTAATCTTTATGCCATACACACATGTGCATGATAATATGGAGGATAAGATCACTACTAAATCCCCTTGCGCAGACAGAATTTGGGGGTGGGGGTGAGGGGAAACAATGATACTGCTGCACTGGTGGGTGTGAGCTGGCAGAACTAAAAAATGCTGAGATGGATGGAGTAGGTGGATGGTCAGGGAGAACCAAGGCTAGTCAGAACCCTCTGCTTGCTCAGAGGTTGCTTCTGCTCCCAATGGTGGCATGGTGTTATTATCTATCAAATAAGCAGTGCCATTTTTCTAGAAAAAGAGGTGCTGGAACTCACCATGAACACCTCTTAGAATGGCAATGGCACCCACTTGAGAGAGGTGCCAGAACTGAGCTCCTGTGAGTTCCCCCTGGAAAGAAGCCCTGCAAATAAGTGGCGTAAGGAAAAGCATGCCCAATGGACTCAGTCCAGAGATCCAGATGACTTTCCCCCAGTCACAGTAGAAAACTTCTGGCTACAGTGAAGCACAGCACCAAGAACCGAGAAGACCCAGAAAGGGAACTGAACTTATTCATATCACAGAACAACTGTACTCTACTCACTTGTCAAAATAATTAATCAGTACATAAGAAAGGACCCTGTGCCTAGACTTTATTTCACCCAGGTCAAAGACCCAATTTGGCACACACCCACCCCTGCACATTTGCGTACACACACAGACTGGGAGCCTCAATGGCGCCCCTCTGGAGGCTTCATGCGGCTAGCCCCACCTCCCACATAGCTATGGCTCTGCCAGGATCCATGATGAAGTAGCAAAAATAGCCAAAGCCAGCAATGAAGTTGAGAAAGAAGATGCATTACTCTTATGGCTTCAACTCTCATCACAATGGTACTGTCTGCAGCTGGTGCGAGTTGCAGAGCAAAATGTCTGTAGGGCACTGAGTTGAGGAAGGTTACGTTACATATATGCTGCTTCAGGATGCCAGTTTTTTTTTTAAACAAACAAAACTCTGGGACTTTCAAGTTTAATGCTGCAACTAGGGCTCCAGGGGCAAAGAAGGCAGCAGAAGCAAGAAGAACAAGGGGATCACTCCTGAAGAACCTTCCCTTCCTCTTTCTTAAGCAGTCTAAAATAAGCACAGCATCCAAATACCCGGGCAACGAAGCATCTTCCCTTCCAAATGCAACATGGAGCAAAAATATACTGTCATAACAAACTTCCTTTACTCAACAGGTAAGTGCAGTACAGTGGTACCCCTGGTTACGAACTTAATTCGTTCCGGAGGTCCGTTCTTAAGCTGAAACCGTTCTTATCCTGAGGTGCGCTTTTGCTAATGGGGCCTCCGGCGCGCGGTTTCAGTTCGCATCCTGGGGCAAAGTTCGAAGCAAGGAGCAGCTACTTCCGGGTTAGCGGAGCTCGTAACCTGAAGCGTTCGTAACCAAAGGTACCGCTGTATTTGATCCAAACAGAACACAGTGAACACACAGATTTCTACCCAAATTGAAATAGGGTGCACTATAGAGAGAAGGAAGGATAGGCTCTAGCCAAGGAGAAGAACAGAGATGGAGACAGCTTCTAAGAGAGTAGTGTGAAAGAGAAGGAAGAGCTGGAGTTTTGAGTCTGGCAATGGTCATTGTGGGACTTAGGAGGCCTGAGAAAAGCCAGGAGCTGAAATCAAGGTGTGTGGGGAAGAGCTTGTGACTAATGAGGCAGCCTTCAAGAAAGTTATACAGCCAAAAGTCAGCAGAATTGCTGAGAACCTTGAGCAACACTGATGGTTGGACCAGAGTGAAGACTGTAGCGTAAGTCCTGAGAGAAACTCAAGAGATTCAAGGGAGAAGAGGCCACAGACCTGGTTGAAGACTGCAAATCCTCAGCACCTAGTTGAGTGTTACCTAGGGAGGAGTGGTATGGGAAAATTGGCTTTAGGTGACAGGAACCCTAAACCGTATTTGCTATATTATTTAAAGTGATTGCAACCATATAGTGTAAATACATTTATTTAAAGCAACAGTAATAAAGAATAGTGTGCATGTTACCCTAAACAAACATCAGCATTTGTCTATATTAATAACCATTGTAAATAAAATAAAATAAAATTTACTTTGCTTTTTCTTTAATATTTGAGTTCCTGTGTTGTTTTGTCCAATGCTTATCCATAGTTACTGGCGCGTACACTGAGAGAAAATTAGTAGTATTGAGATATTTAGTAGCATTGGTAATAAAAGGTTAGAAAATGTAAGTAATGCAGCAGAACCATCTTTTCCAAGACAACCCTCATCATAAGTCTGGCAAAACAGGAACTATACTTGATGATCTGATAAAGTTGAAAGTATTTACTTGGACTTTGTTATTTTAACTCATGTGCAACTACCTATTCTATGTGCCTATTTTATAGTTTTGTTTTTCAACTTTAAATTTGTATTTTGTTATAATTGTTCTTTCCGTTTTATAACATTAAAACATGAATTAATAATAAAACTTTGCAAATAAATAAAGGAAGGAAGGAAGGAAGAAAAGAAAAGAAAAGAAAAGAAAAGAAAAGAAAAGAAAAGAAAAGAAAAGAAAATAGGTAATAGCTAAGGAAAAAAACTAATGTGCAAGATGCCGCTCGATAACAAACAAATAAGTAATGGAGGGGCTCTCCCAGATAAGGTCAGATACTAAAGTACCACCACATGGCAACTAATAAACATTGTAAAACATTATATGCCAGTGGTAAATCCCTGGGAATCCTTAGTTCTACAGAACCTTTATCATCAGGTTTTTTGCAATGAAAGAAATAGTTAAGGCAGACATACTTACCCTGAGACAACCTTCCCACCGCTACTGATTATCTTCAAGGGAATCTTGGGTGTGTTCTAGTGAAAACACTAATGTAATGATGGGCAATGGAGAGGCTCAACAATAACTTGCATGAACATCCTATAATTGTACCCCGGAATCCTCAGTAATACATGGGAGCCAAAATGGAAAGTGCTCTTTAAATATGGAAAAGTTGACAACTACCATAATATGCTACTACATATCAGGTATGAATATTTAGCGTACACCCACAGAACAATACCCAAAGTCATAAAGCACATGTTCCAAGGAAAACTGCTAGGACCAAATTCATTTTAGCTCTGTTAAGAACTGAGGCATCAAGACATCTATCAAGACAACAGATGAAATACAGACTGAGACTTGCAGTCGCAGAAATGCAGGTTTGGATCATATACATTTTTCCAGCAAGTGGCAACCAAGTCGAGCTTAGTTTTCCTGTTGGAGGTTGTTTATTGGATGATTCAAAAAGTGAAGATGATTAATGAGAAAAACAACAACATATGCTATATGACTCAGAACTCAGATGATTGGGGGACATGCCATAGCAAGGGCACATTAGGACGCAGAAATGGAAAATATCGTCTGGCCACTGTCACTGTAGCATTCTTCATGTTTGGTCCTCCGTGGTGTGTGTTAGAAAGGAATCAAGTGTCCAAAAGATGTCCAATTTCATCTCATATGGTTTGCATTGAACATCTGCCAGTGTTTTAGCCCCCTACTGATACACAATACATTTATTAAAGTTTACGGGGAAAGATTTTTAAAGTTTCCTTCTTGAATTAACAGCATGAAGATGGTAATGGCAAAAACAGACAAATCAGCTTCTGTGGAGAAGGTGTGTGTTTTTCAAATCATGTTTCTGAAAACAATCACAGTCTTACTAAATGGCATCATATGTTTAGGATGTGTGCCACTGAGCAGAACTGATTAATGTCTACAAAAAGGAAATTAAAATAGTGAGAAAATTCCCACATACATCCTGCTTTTTAGAGAAAGCATGTTCTCCTTCATGGAGAGCACGTGTTGTGGTGGGGGCCGCCACGACACTCCAAAGTTGGGGGCGGTCTAATTGTTCGTTGGCCACTGATGCGATTGGGGCTTCCCTTGTTGTTGGGAAGAAGTTAATGTTGCCATTTGTTGATTGACAGTCAGAAATGCTAAAACTCCTTGCACAAGGCTAGGGCTTCCTCTTTTTGACCGTGCATCGGATTGCCCGTCCCCCCCCTAGGGTTGTTCGCTTTGACCTTGCTATGCCTGTCATGGGGTCGTCTGCTCTTGGGGCAGGGGCCTGGTAGGAATTTTGTCCATCTGGCTGATTGGCTGGGGCCATTTGGTTTTTCCCTACTGCATAGCAAATCGTACCAACTTTTAAGGTTGCGGTTAGGCATTGGTTTATGGTTTGGCTGGTTGAGGGGAAGTGGTTGAGTGCCTGCCCTTGGTAGGTTGAGTGCCTGCCCCTCTAATGCTGCTGCTGCAAGCGATTCCGTTAAAGGAATTGGGGGCTAACTATTGCTTGTCCATTCTGTCAAGGGGGCTCGGGCCATAGCAATGAGCTCCTGGTTGCATTTGGGGTGAGGGCAGGTTCCCTGCTCCGCGTAACCCCCAAGTGTATTCCCCTATTCTGACTTTCGCATCGTGCAGAATGTCAGTCTGTCCCCCATGGTGGGGGCAGATAGTCGCAACCAATGCCTAAGCAACCACTTACAAATTTGTATTTCAATAAAGTTGTGGCCAAAATTATGCCAAAAATCTTAAACAAAAAATTCTGTGTGATATGTGAGTTATTGGGGTGGCCCTGGGGACCTCGACACGCAATACAAATATATCTTTAACTGTACATTTGTTTTAAAATCCTTTGCTTTAGACAGACCCTGTGACTAGTGTAAATTCCTGGCTGCATTTAAAGATGTAACATAAGTCTTATTGGTTTTAACAAAGCCATGATATTGTCTACAGGGTTAACTGAGACATGTGCAATTTCCATAGTAACCTCCTTGATTGTTTATTTGCCATTCATTTTTTATGATGCCCTTGAGTGCTGGCAATTCTTTTTCTCTTTTAATAGCACTCAATTATTGCACTTCATCACACCTGGCTAGGAGGTGAATGTAAAATGTATCAGCACTGCTTGGCATTTCGACAAACCTACATGAAACAGATTATGCCCGAAAAGATCTTGCATTCCCATTCTAGCACAGCCATAGCAGCCCAGACAGTTGTGCAATAGAAAAGTAGTTTTATTTTGTTTCTTTGTTGTAATAGATTTTATACAATTATAATAGATAATAATGTTCCCTTTTATTTGTTTTATTAGAGTCTTCCAGTTCATATAGAATAATAGGTGCTTGCATTCAGGTGCAATAACAAATCACTACATGCACCATTTGGAAAAACCAAAAAACCAAAACTCCTTTCCTCAGGTTTGGTGAAGATGTAACATTTCTGATTTCCTAACTATGGCTAGGAGATTAATTGCATGCTTCAACTCACATGCTCCCACCCACTATCTTCATGCTTCTTGATGAAACCTCCTATGCTTTCCCTTTTTGGAGCTAACCATGGTGCAGAGTGAAATCTTCAATAATGCTAATGTAACTATGGTTAGTTTTTGCAAACAGAATTAAAAGCAGGTTTGCAAACTCTGCTTAATTCAAACTCCCACATGCATTCCACATATGCTACCAGGAGTTTGATCCTGTACAGGCATAACATTTCTGACCTCCTAACTATGGTTTGAAAAGTAGGGTTGTGTTCTCAGCTTGCGCTTTCTCTCTTTCTCCCTTCTACTGCCTATGCAGATTTGTAACTTGTCTATACCATTAACACTGACCTAGACATAATGCTGCTACACAAGGTAAGGAACACACTAGATCTCAGATGGCAGGCTTCTGGGGTCTGGATACCACACAGTGTACAGTAGGGAATATATGGGAGAATATCATTTAAGGAAAGCAACCACAATAACATTAAGTGACCTATCAGAGCTTGGAATTTTTAGTTAGTTTGTTCTAATGGGTTTTTATTATTGCTGTTCAGTTTAAGTTAACGCTACTCTTTTCCATTTCTGTTCCTGGTCACCAGATCTGCTTTCCAGGTGACACACAACTAATCTCATCATCTACTTTATTTAAATGGCTGCTGACAACGAAACTTCTCATTTTGCCTTACTGCAACTGATTTTCCTCCACAATGCTTTTGCTGCACCTCACCTTTCATAGAATCAAAGAAATGTTTGAAGGGATCCCAAGGGTTATCTATTCCAAGCCCCTGCAATGCAGGAACCTCAACTAAAAATCCATGCCAGATGGCCATCCAGCCTCTGCTTTAAAACCTACAAGGAAGGTGAGCGCCCCGCCTTTGCTGGGAGTATCTTCCACTGTCAAACAGTTCTTACCATTGGAAAGTTCTTCCTGATGTTTCGTCAGAATCTCCTTTCTTATACTGTAACTTGAATCCACTGATCTAGCCTCCAGAGCAGGAGGAAACAACCAGTTGGATTGGCAGTTGTATTGTTTTATTTTGTACAGCATAACAACTGGTTTTTAGATGAGTTATACATTAGAAACAAGATTCACAAATCAGGTTTTGTAATTAACTACACTCCAGAGCTAGAAAAAGTAGCAAAATGGTGAGAGAGGAAGCTGCCTTATACTATACTGTACAAAAGCATCTCAAGTTGCTTAGTATTGACTGGCAGTAATGTCATCCAAATGCCAGTTTCAGACAGCAGTACTTCCTAACCCTACCAGTGTCGACTGTATCTTTCAACAATGCCTTTATGAAGTTTTCCACCCAGTATTAGATCCAGTACAGTGGTACCTTGGTTTACAAACACAATCCGTTCTGGAGGTCCAGTTGTAAACCGAAGCAGGTTGTAACCCAAAGCGTGCTTTCGCCAATGGGCCTCCCCCAAAAATGGGTTGTAATCCAAAAAAAGGGACACACACTTCCGGGTTTGACGTGGCTGTAATCCAAAATGGTTGCAGACCAAGGTTCCACTGTATACCTATTTGATGCAATTCACCACAAAAACGGAAAAACAAATACAAACAAATTTCTTAATATTGAGCCTAATACTAAATTCAAATGGTTGATCTGGCACAGAGGCAGTGTTGACATTGTATTTATTGGCAGCAGTCCCTCCCCATCCCAGTTTAAAGTAAATCCTTATGATAACAGAACAAGGGCACTGGATCCCACCTCAAGTATCCCAGACCACTGAATTCCCTCAAACATATTCTTCTTTTAAAAAAAAAGAACCATAATTAAAAGTGTGTGTTTTTAACAAAACACACAAAAGGAGATTAATAATCCAACACTCCTTGAAGGTAGATCTGTTTAGGAGAATGACTTAGAAGGGAAGGCACAATTGTATAAATAAACACAAAAACGTTTATGATGATATAAATTATATTCTGTAAAAATTACGTTAAATTATATATATTTCCTTAAACTCCCAACATAGAAATGATACATGTATAAGAAATTGACTCATTTATGAGAATGACTACTTCTGAGGTTTTGATAATCTGCCCCCCCCCCAAAGGCAACACATACAACTGGAAAATTTACATAGTTTACCCTGAAAATTATTTTTGAGAACAAGGCCAGTAGCATATAGATAACTTATCCAATCCAAAGTCTGTTTCGGGGGACAACTTCAATCCTAAAAAAAGCTCAACAACTTACAACTTTGGCTGGCCCTCACGGCCCTTCACTTCATCAAATTTTTGAAAAAAGTTTGGACACCACTGACTTATCCTATGCAGGCACGTCCAACTCCCCAGAAACTGCGATCTACTCCCACTATAAAAATACTGGCAGTGACCTACCCATTGGCAGTGAAGGGAGGATGGGACAGAGTTGTTGAGGGGTTTTTTTGGGGGGGGGGGGCACCAGCGTTGCTGAGCTTCTTAGTTTCCTTTAAATCACTCACCAACAGCTAACACCAAACGAGTGCCAAACTGACATGATGGAGCAAGAGGGCAGGGGGAAAAGACATCCGTTCCCATTTTTTAAAAGTCATTTTTTTAAAGATAAGGATCTCACAATTGACCATGATCGGCAACAAACACCAAGGGATCTACCTGTCGATTGCAGTTGAACGGCTGGACATGTCTGCTATAGTATGTTGATCCAGCTATTCTTCCCAGTGTTGTGAAGCTCCCCCTTCAGACTATACGGGGAGCCTGGGCTGCATGTCAGGGTCACCAACAGCTAACGCCAAATGAGTGCCAAATTGACGCGGTGGAGCAAGAGGGCAGGGGGCAGAGGTCGAACGGCTGGACATGTATGCTATAGTATGTTGATCCAGGTATTCTTCCCAGTGTTGTGAAGCTCCCTCATCCCATTTCTTCCCTTCAGACTATACGGGGAGCGTGAGCTGTATGTCAGGGTCACCATGCAACCATGGAACTACATCACCTCTGACCAGACTAATCAGGCCTTGAGAGCACCAGTATTCCCTAGCAGCCCACATACATGGAAACCTTATTCTTGCAAAAATTAATGTACTATTGTGAAAAGTGAAAGAACTCTAGATTTTTGCTTAGCACCCTATTTCTATTCAAACTACTGCATTCAAAACTGGGGGGAAATCAGGTTTTTTAGACGTCAGCTCTACAGAGGATTGGGCAAGGGATGGGGAAAGGACTGTCAAAACTGACAAGAAACACTGTCAAAATTTTAAGTGCTTGGGCAACTATCTGACCAGGGTTTCCCCCGCCCCCAGCCAACTGTATGGAAATGATAATGGAATAAAACCAAACCATCACACACACAACAAAAACTCAGGCCCACAGAACCTTTCCTCATTATATTAAATATTACTTATTTGACGTTGAAGACCAAGTGGACAAAATTATTGCTTTTACATTCCAAAGCAATAGCAGATAATTAGTTGTTCTTATAAAACAAAATCCCATTCACTAAGAAGTTCCATTTTGGATACAAAAACACAATTCTGCATCATACATATATAAAATTCTGTTGCCATGCTACTAATAACTAACCTCCTTCCCTTTTCTTTCATAAGTAATCCTTCAAGTGTGGAAACCACTCTGTGTAAAATTGCAGGGATTCAAGTTAGGACGTCTGTAACCCTTAGCAGCCACTGAAGCTGCAAACGTGACACCAATGGCAAGTCCAAAATAAGCTGTGTATTGACCAGTAACTGCTACTGTTTGTTTCCCTTTCAGTGGCAAAGGAAAAATACATTAGGATGACTGAAAAGGGTAGATGCAGTATCTCTACTGACCTGAATAACAATCCATTAGAAGTTGACATGGCAGCACAAAACAACACTGAGAGACACAGACACAGACACACACACACACACACACACACACACAATAGACAGACACCATCACTTCTGCAGCAAGGGAGCCAGCAGATAACACTGCTTCTGTAAGTTATGCCAGCCATCTCTGTTCCATCTTGTAGCCAGTGATTAATCACTCTACAGCAGAGCAACTCATGCAATGCAGACCATGGAAAGGGGGGGGGGCGGGGGACGACACCGTGGGAATTTTACGCCTGGTTAGGAAATCTTTTCATCTACCTGAGAAACTGAAAGTGGTGCAACCAATGAAGTGGAAATACAAGACAGTAGTTTTGATGACTGGATGTGTGTGATGGCATCCCAAGATCTGCAACAAAAGATAATTGTTCTGTTTATTTAAACAAATTTATAGAGATAAGGGAACTTTTTACATTATCAGTAACTAAGTAATTGCCTGAACGCACACTCTGGGCCCTAGCCACTGACACCATGAAATACTAATGAGCCCATTTTACAGCTTGGAAGGCTGATAAATAGTTATGGGGTCCAATGAGCCACAGATGTAAAAGCATGACTCTAGCGTCACATTTGACATGTTGAACACTAGAACGCAACAGACTGTGTCTAAGGCTCTATAAAAATAATTTTTAGATACTAGTCACATTTATTCTAGATGACGCATTTTTTGGTCCCAGTTCCTTACCACTGGAAGAATGCATTTAGACAATAGCTAATGACATGGCAACTACTTAAAAACTTACTAGGTGGAATGGAAATCCCCTGTAGCCTTCGGTCATGTGAAAAGGCCAACTTTATTTTAGGCCCTTGCAATAAACAGGAGGATTCACCAGATTCTACAGGAAATACTTTGCCATCATGACAATTGATTGACCAGTATCTGCCTTACACTGGTGCAACTTTTTCAGCTACAAGTGCAATACTGGCAACATATCACAAGCCATCACTCCTTTACACGCAGGCAACCCCGAATTTGCACTGGGGTTGTATACTTGATCATCGCATGCATCGGTGGAGTGAATAAGCCCACCCTCTTCCAGGTCCAAAAACCACCTCTGCATGCATGGTCACGCATGCTTAGAATACGTGCAAAATGTTTGTTGCCTGTATATCTTGGTTGCAAATAAGCATAATGGTTTGCATATTGCCTTTTGAAAAGATAAGCCAAAACTGCATCCTACATTCTAATTCTGATTCTCTGGTGCTGTTGCTTACCGTATTTTTCGCTCTATAAGACGCACTTTTCCCCTCCTAAAAAGTAAGGGGAAACGTGTGTGCGTCTTATGGAGCGAATGCAGGCTGCGAGGCTAAGCCAGAAGCCAGAACAGAACGCTGTTCCAGCTTCTGGCTTAGCCGTGCGAACCCTCCGCAGGGCAGCGGGGAGCCTTCATCCCGCTGCCCTGCAGAGGCTTCGTGAGGCTCTCTCTGGCTTTTGCGGGAGGTAGGGGAAGGGACAGAGTGCGCGGCTCCGTTCCTTCCCCCAACTCCCAGAAAACCCCCAGAGCCGCGCTCCCTTTAAAGAGCGTGTGGCTCTTGCGGGAGGTGGGGGGGGGAAGCTGGGTGCTTGCTTTCACTGAAGCCAGGAGGGCAAGAGGGATCGGTGCGCACCGATTCCGCTTGCTCTCCTGGCTTCAGGGATAGCCCCGCAAAGCCTCCAGAGCAAAGAGGGAGGAGTGCTCCCTCTTCGTTCAGGAGGCTTTGCATTGCTTTCTTATTTCATGTTTTCCTCCCCTAAAAACAAGGTGCGTCTTATGGTCCGGTGCGTCTAATAGAGCGAAAAATACGGTATGTAGCTAGAACAGCCACGCACAAGCGGGACATACCATCATTCTCAAACCAATGAGGTAATGGGAAATGAGGACAGAGAAAAAGAGATACAAAGGTATCCTCCTTGTTCACTTGATCTCTTGCCTGCACCTTGCTCACTCACTTTGGGCAGCCTCCTGTTTGAGCAGGGAGAACTTTGAAGCTTCCTCCCAATCACATACAGCAACCACACTCATTTCAAGTTATTACCATTTTTCACAACTGTGACACCTGTGGCCACTGTCAGAAACAGATTCCTGGGCTAGATGGACCAGAAAGGCTCTTCTTATATTCTTATCCTTATGGGGGCAGTGTGATGTAGTGGTTAGTGTGTTGGACTAGGACCTGGAAGGCCAGAGTTCAAATCCCCACTCAGCCACGAAAGCTCAGGGGATGACCTTGGGCCAGTTGCAATTTCTCAATCTAACCTACCTTACAGGGTTTCTGGGACAATAAAACAAGGGAGGGGGAGGGTACAGAGGAGGCTACTGTGAGTTCCTCCAAGTCAACGAATACAAATGCTACACACACAGGAAGCTTTAGGCCAGGCTTCCTCAACCTCGGCCCTCCAGACATTTTTGGCCTACAACTCCCATGATCCCTAGCTAGCAGGACCAGTGGTCAGGGATGATGGGAATTGTAGTCTTAAAACATCTGGAGGGCCGAGGTTGAAGAAGCCTGCTTTAGGCTCTCCCAGCACAAGAGGTGTTGATAAATGCCTGTTTGTGTCCCACGTTGCCTTGAGAGTATGTATGTCATGCTGCAAACTCAGGGTTTTCACCTCCCCACTAAAAACAAATGGTTGCACAGTTGTGCTTGTAACGACATAGAAAGAAGACTTGTTTAAAGAAAGGATTCCAACAATGGAGAATATACATGATAAACGCCAAGATTATGGAAAGCAAGATTTCTGTCCAAACTAGTTGAAGGAAAAGTCTGTACCTGTTTTGTGTGATACAAACTTGCATGTAACAAAACTGAAAGTGAAGCACTAAACGGAACAGATCACTAAGTATGCATTACAATGTGCAATATCTTGCACAACTATCAGCAGCAAATTGTACAAAAACAGTACAGTATTAGATTATTTTCTGCTGTGCCTTTAAAGGTAAAATCATCAGAACCACAAAGGGGGGGTGGGGAGAGAAAATGAGAATTCCTGCAATTAAGAGCTGACAGTTCTGCACGCCTAATACAGAAAAGCCATCTGCGTGGCATATCTCATTACAACACTAACTTCCAAAAATGTAGAGCAATTTAAACCTCTAAGCCACTGAGCTTTAGCAGGAGACAAGCATATGTGATTAGAAGTATACTTTTTTTCACCATAATACCTTTTAAAAAAACACTTTGGGCACAGAACTTCCTAACAACACAAACAAATGCGATTTTAAAACTGAGTGAATTCTCCTGGATATTTGCAGTAAATAATTGCTTTTTACATAGTTACATTCTTCTGTGGTTTATCTACATCTTGAGCACTATTGATAGCCAAAAATAAACAGATTTCCATTTCAAGTATCAACTAGCCAGTTGCCTTTGACAGTAGAGGTCAAACTAGTGGGTTGCTATGGGTCATTCTCCTAGAGACCAAGGGGGAAATTCTCATGTGCTGTATAATTTCTATTCAGATTAATTATACACACACACACACACACACACACACAGTGGTACCTCAGGTTACATACGCTTCAGGTTACATATGCTTCAGGTTACACACTCCGCTAACCCAGAAATAGTACCTCAGGTTAAGAACTTTGCTTCAGGATGAGAACAGAAATCGGGCTCCGGCGGCGCGGCAGCAGAGGGAGGCCCCATTAGCTAAAGTGGTGCTTCAGGTTAAGAACAGTTTCAGGTTAAGAACGGACCTCCAGAATGAATTAAGTACTTAACCCGAGGTACCACTGTGTGTGTGTGTATGTGTGCATATATATATATATGCGCACTATTACAGAAAGGCTATAAGCTGATTTAATTATTGAACAAGAAAAATACCTAAACAGACCAACAAACTAACTTATTTCCTAAGATTTTCATGCTTTACTCAGATTAGGTGAATAAATGAAGTAGACACCACACAGAACTCAATACTACTCTGGGCCAGTTAAATTCTTTATTCAGGAACTATTACTGGTTCAACTGGCATGCAGAGATTCCTACTACATAAAATCCATAAAATAACAAGTGCTATACTGATCTGTGGGTCTCAGTTATTTGAGTGATGGGACCAGCAAGCTGAAGCAGGACACACAAGAGTTTCCTCTTTGTGTTGGGAGGCTTTTGTTTTAAAATAGTACACTATTTTAGATATGTCTACTTGCAAAAATCTCTTTAGTTCAAATTTAACAACATGATCTCACCCATGTTTACATAGAAGTAGCCTCAATGTATTTCAATGAGTTGTCCATTCAAAAGTGTATGTGCTTGACACTAAGAAAAAAAGATTATTATACGGAATCAGAGGTGAAGCCCTAAAAGTTGGTGAAATTAAGAACCTGTACAATGCAATAAGAAAACATAAACTGACAAAAATAGCACGCCGAAAGATAAAACAACAGTATTATCAAGTATTAGAAAAGAGAAAGAAATAATAAATTTAAGGTCTACATGTCGTTCACTTCTGCACACTTCCAGAGCTGGTGCAAAACTACATCTGGCTTTGGTATTATCTAAGGCAGTCTTAGGGATCTGTAGTCCAAAACATCTGGGAGGCACCAGAATGGGAAGGGCCAATCTAAGGAACTGGATTTTTCTATGAGATTGTGCACTCCTTCCACTAAGACCTTCCTCTTTCCAAATAATTTGGTTGCCATTTTGTTTACAGGCCCATTCAAGGTGCCCACAAGCCTTAAAAGACTTACCGGTAGGCCCCAAATATCTGAAAGATCATAGCCATCCCTACCAAGCCTTTCAGGTGTTAAGATTTGCAGAGCGAACTTTCTGGGAGATGGCTTTCTCTATGGTTTGCTCTGCACTATGGAATTCCCTCTCCACAGAAGTGTGTCTACAATGTTCACTGCACAGGCACCCCCAATTATGCCCAATCGACTCACGAGCAACTTCATGTACACACGGCGCCAGGAAATAAATAAATTGATTCAAACCAGGAAATTGCAGGAGAGAGCTGGAGAGTCAATGTTTTATATCCACTGTTCTTAGGTTTGAGAAAATCAGAAATGTAATGTGGTAGGGTCATCTGAACAAAACATCTTTGGAAAAAGTTAACTTTTCTTATAGAGTGTAGAAAAGTGGGAATGAAAGTGCTGCCTATGGGTGAATGGAGCTCATGTGTATGATTTAATCATGTGAACCAGGTAACTCCTCAAAAGGAAAACAATGAGGTTCGGGTTTGGTGACACCCCCCCCCCCAAGTTTTTAGAATAAGTTTTTAGTGAGTGTAAAGACATAGGTCAGGGGTTTTTTGGTTTGTTTGACACTTATCAGTTCCACGGATGGGCTTCAGAAAGCTAATAAAATCTACAATATTCCAGGGTAAAGAAAGCACACAGTGACACCTACTAAACATCTGGAATGGTTTGGCAACCCATTTCTATAAATTCTCTCACCACTTTTACCTCTGCCTGAAAAAAAACAGCAGTGTTCAGTTGATATGGATGGTTGCAGCATTTTATAACCTTTCAACATCGCTTTCAAAAGAGGCCATTTCTACAGGCAGCTTTCTAGAGTACCTGCAGGATAGGACTAGGTAGAGAGCTACAAAAGCGCACACACAGAGTGCAAATGCCTACCTCACCCCTGGCCATTGCTGTTATCTTCAGGTGGCTATTCACAAAACAAAAGGATCAAATTAGTTACTACTAATAGTGACTTAAGGAGCAAAACTGCTACCAGTGGCAAATAAACTATAGTTCCTATCACCATTATACAAGCAGGTATATTAATTCACATAATGTCAGGGAAATACCATCAGCTGTTTAAGCAGAAATAACTGCACAAGTTTACACAGCAGAAATATTAAGAATGCTAAACCCTCACAAGTGAAATAACAGGTATTATTACTACAATTAACAGTATGTAATATGAAAATGTCCATAGTGTTAACCCCAGAAAACTACATATATTTTCACAGCAAATCTTAGTACTGCTAAACTAAGCAGCTTGAAGGGAGTGATGGAAATAAAAATGCATGACACAGAGGAAGAGTTCTTTTGGAATCTGCATTAACTAATTTAGAAGGGAATGTATGATTATCTGAATTCTATAAATATGTATGATTATGGTCAGTTGGAAGGATTTGCGTTATAGTTTTTGGGAAGGACAAGAACTGATTATGGGATCTGAGGTTAAACGCTGAAGTGCTGCAATATCACAATTAAGTCAGTAGAATGCAATTCCTCAGATAAAAGTTGCTGGCCAGAACATAGTTGTGGGCTATATAGGGTTGCTGCATTTCCAAAAGTGAAAATCCGGACAGTTGACCTTTTTTTTTTTTTTTTTTTTAAGCCAAAGTTGGGGGGGGCCTCCCTGTCTAAGGCACAAAAATACAGTGGTACCTCAGGTTACATACGCTTCAGGTTACAGACTCCGCTAACCCAGAAATAGTACCTCGGGTTAAGTACATTGCTTCAGGATGAGAGCAGAAATTCTGCTCCGGCGGCGTGGCAGCAGTGGGAGGCCCCATTAGCTAAAATGGTACCTCAGGTTAAGAACAGTTTCAGGTTAAGAACAGACCTCTGGAACGAATTAAGTACGTAACCAGAGGTACTACTGTAAATGGTTGATGTAGCTGCCCAGGTCGTTAGGAGTTCTCATGCTTGCAGATGTCGGGCAGCTCCGAAGCCAGGTAGCCGTTGCTGAGGGTTTTTTTTGAGAAAAGCTCCATTAAAAAATGAGTTTTGAAGCTTCTTAAAGGATTTTCACCAGAAAACTTGGCCGCATTGCCATATGTCTGGGTTTTCCCTGACATTTTAGCGATTTCCGGAAATTCCACCCAGGCGCCATGTCCGGCATTGGAATCCTGCATGTGTCTGGGGAAACCCGGATGTATGGCAGCCCCAGGGCTATCTGTGCTCTGCAGATTTAACAACAAAGGTAAGGAGCAAAAAAAATTAAATACAAATGGTTAGTAGTGGTGCTTTTTCCCACAGAACAGAATTTCTTCACTTATAATGCTGTGCAAACATCCTGAAAAGATACAAAAAAGTATTTAAAATCTTAGAATCTTCTCTGGAGAGAAAATTGAAATGATTTTGACTTCTGCTGTACTTTTGCACCAGATCAAATCAAACTAAAATAATATGAGCAAGTGGATACAGTGCATCATGAGTTACGTTGACTAGAGGATTACATTAACGAGTCTCTGGGCAACACCTAGAAACTTTAGCCAAAACACCTCCCATACAGAGAGAGCAGGCCTGCATGCATTGTGCCAAATAGCTTCTCCTCAGAAAAATTATTCAGAAGAAATGTTATAGACTACCACCATTGTCACTCCAAATGAAAAATAAAAGGAATATTATATTACTTCTGGAAAAACAAGGCATAAGAGAACTTTCTCCGTTTGAAAGGATACTGACTGTATCCAGTGGTTGTGCAGCAAGTGCAAGAGTTATTTATTTTCTTCCCCTCCCCTTCAGTCTATAGACCGTGACCCTGCTCCCTGCCCTAAAAAGAAACCCTACTTCTGGGTAAGTTCTGAATATGATGCGAGACCAATGTTTTTTAGCAAATAAAATTTGACAGGCTGGCTGTATATGATTCCGTGTTGGCTAGGCACGGCCAACACCAAAGAATAAGCTTGGACTTAGAAAATAGGAGACAAACTCTGAAAAGGGAGGAGGAAGAGTGCACAACTCTGGAAACAGAGAACCTTAGGTGTTGAAAAATCATTTTTCTTCTCTCGCCCAAGTTAATTTCCTTTCTTATAACTGCTAGTGCCTAATCTCCACTTTCTGAGGGACTCCTCTCAGCTGAAGTCACAAAGGAAAAAGGAGGCAACTGGAAGTTCAGGGTAAGTATGTTAACCCTGAACACATGTTGCAGAATGAGATGACAGAATTCTATCCCAAGGCGGTAGAGTGAACCATACTACTTCAGAAGGCAGATGGGAGATGTCATTTTAAAATCCTACCTCACGTTAATCGTGCCCTCTATTTATTTCTTTTTAATAGTACGACAGGAAGAAAGGTTTTAGCCTAGTCATTTCTCTGTGTCATTCTTGTGCTTGCAGGGAGTTTCACATATAGGGGAGCTGTCAGCTATCTGTCTACAATCCACCCATGTCATAACTCTAGCACTGTATTCTGGTGCATCTATAGTATGTCAAGGATTACAAAAACTGACAGTCCAGCCCTACCAGAAAATTTATATGGGAAGAACTGGTAAAGTCTTGTTTTAGGACTGTTCTGTACTTATATATTCACCAGTCATGGGCATTAGCAAGGCAATTCTCAAAAAGTATCCAGCAGGCCAAGTTCTCTTTGGCCTGTAAAACCACATTAATATTCTCCTTTGACTGTGACTAATGTTAATCTACTGGTAAACTCAGTATTCACACATAACTAGTGATTAAAACTAATGGGACTCAAATACATGCATCAAGGTTGGGAAGATGTCCCTTGTGTTACAATTTTTCTTTAAATCCAATAGGAACAACGTGAGTATAGAAAGCAACTATCTTTCACCTATGAATTGCACAACACCAAAGCAGATTATGGGCTAGACTCAAGATACTTCATTTCAATTTCAGCTCTTCTTCCTTGGACAAATTGTTTCTTGATTATTCTTGAGAACAGCAATAGCTTCCTCTGCTCAGTACGCCCCATCTCCTAGGTTTTGGATTGGAAATAATAGAAATGCAGAATTGTACAATTGTAAGCGACCTCAGGGGTCATCTAGCCCAGCCCCCTGTAATGCGGGAATCTCAACTAAAGCATCTGTATTTAGTTGGAATCTCCTTTCTTGTAGCTTGAATCCACTGGTTCAGGTCCTACCCTCCAGACTAGCAGAAAACAAGCTTGCTCCGTCTTCCATGCGACAGCCCATTATAAATTTAAAGATGGCTACCATATCTCCTCCATCTCCTCATTTCCAAACTAAACATACCCAGCTCCCTCAACTGTTCCTCATATGGCTTGGTTTCCAGACCCTTGATAATCTTTGTTGCCCTCATTTGTACACGTTCCAGCTTGCCAATATCCTTAAACTGTGGCACCCAGAACTGGACACAATATTCCAGTGTCAGCCAGCTAATAGAATAAAGAACATCAACACTTTGTGGGCTCTGATTATCATACTATTTCTCTAATTGTTTAAGTCTGTGGTTCCCAACGCAGGGCACACACCCCACAGGAGGGCAACTTGGATGCTTGTTTAGACCAAGTTAATGGCCTTTCAGGCTTCCTCCAGGTGAATAGGAGTTCGTTTTTTTGAAAAATAAGAATTATATGTCATGGGGGGAGGCATTAGGATTTTAGAGATGCGTAGGTGGGGCATGGCCAAAAAAGTTGGGAACCACTGGTTTAAGTCAAGTCCTATGGTCAGTTTATATAACTGACAAGGCTTAGGCAATATCCCTTACTTATGCCTCAGAACCTGGTTTTGGAAGGAAATCAGAGGTGCATTTGGTACAGATACCCATGTTTACACATCTTGCAAGGATTATTGGCCCTATAGATATTGTTGGATGTGAAACTGAGCTAGCAAAGCAACCAGGACAAAGTTTCCCAAACCGCAAGCTTCATTCAGTTGGTCTGCGGCATGTCCACATTAAATTATATTTTTATGGTTTATTTTATTTCTTATACTGTCTTTTATTGCATTACTTGAATTTTATGGAATGCAAATTGTAATACAATAAAATACAGTGTAAAAAAAAAGAAGCAATAAAAATTGAATTAAAATTCGATTACAATCATACAGCATCTAGCACAGTGCATTGGAATTTCTACAACAGGCAGAAAAGCATGAAGTGGTCCACCTAGACCAAAGGCTATCAGCAACTACCAGATGGTCCATGAAGGTGGGAAGTTTAGAACCACTGAACACAAATTTTGTTGCAAATACCAGAAAATTCTTTCATCAGACATTTGGTCCCAATAGTTCAAACAATATTAAACAGAGGACAGCAACCCAATAGAACTCAGGAACCTAAATAAAGTTTGTAGGCCAACAGCATCATCCAGAATTGAGACTAAGTTCAGAACAGTGAATTCTGTATAAACAAAGACCTGGACTTAAATATAAGGGTAAAATCACTTGGTGGGAATTTCGCATACTTAAAAGTAGAGTCGTTTGCTAATCTGGCAGCCTTCGAGTTTGACGGAGTGTTTCAAATGCCAACAGCCATCTACACAAATAAATTAAATCAAGAGTTTTTGATTTTATGCTGACTTAGCATCATGGCCCAATCATACACCTGTTTAGCACAGAACTCCTATGAAAGTTCTGTGGAGCTTACTCTCCATGGAACAGCGACCTTAGCCTTATTGACAAAAAATAAAAAATCAAGTAATCTCAACGTGATGCCTTCCATCTTTCAGACACTAATTACCATGCAGAGAACCAATCACAAAGAATTCTTGCCAAATGTACTCATTTCTAACCTCAAGCCACGGAAAATATACAGCCTTCATGATGACTAAACACATCTTACATATGTAGATATTCAAGCAGGAAATCAAGAAAGAGGAGGTCTACGGAGCTGCATCTATAGGGGGAAATGTGTCAGCTAAAATGTCACCAGTTTTTGAACAAGCTGTAGCGTGAACATCAAAAATAGCCCACAGAATGTTGCCACTACCTTGACAGGCACTGACTATTGGTTCCTCACAGACACCCCCTCCTTCTACCCAACTTGCCCTCCTCCTTTCCCATTCCAATGCATTACGGCTATCTGTTGGGAAAAGGAAAAAAAGTCATTATGGGCAGCCCTCCCAGCACACCCACACATGCAAGAGCACAGTTTCCCCTCCACTTCCTACATTGCAGGGGGTTGGACTAGATGACCCTAGGGGTCCCTTTCAACTCTGCAGTTCTATGATTCTATCCCTGCTTGCCACAAACTGACCTCCCAGTTAGCTATATCTGCAAGACTGTCGGGGCTTACAAATATAACAGAAAGCTAAAACTATTTATTATTTTAATCATGGTATGTGGTTAGGCGCTACATACACAGCAAGAAAAACCACAGTTTATCCCAGAATATAAACATACATGGAAATCAGTGGGATACTGGAAAAGACGGAAAGGGGAAGAAGTCCCAGGCAGGTACCAAAATAGCCTAGAGAGAATAAAACTACTATTTAAGAAATGTGTCCTTATGACTTGAGATTTTACATACAGAACTTCAGCTTCTCAGGCATCAATCAATTTATTTCCTTTAGACATGTCAGGAAGCTTGGGAAAGAAAAGTAGGAAACTAACAGTTTCACCCCCCAGTCTTACATTAGAAGGGATCAAGAACTATTTATCTATCATAGAGGAGTGTTTCAAACAAATAAGTGGATACCTGCCCTAGTTTTAAATGGCATAGTTTTTACAGAACCACAGGAGTGTAGGATTTATTTTTTATTGTGCTTGAATTTTTAAAAGCAGGGGTGGGGAACCAGTTTTCTATCAAGCACAAGTGACCTGCAAAGGGGGGGGGGGAGAGGTGTCATAAGCATGATTAATTGTAGCATAGGTTCTTAAATGTATTAAAAATAATAAAAAATATTTAAATCTAGGAAGATAGTGCTGGGATGCTGCTGGGGTGTGGCTACCTAGGCTGAAGGGAACAACTGACTAACTCAGGGCTCAGCAAACTGTTTTAGCAGGGGGCCGGTCCACTGTCCCTCAGACCTTGTGGGGGGCTGGACTATATTTTTTTTTTGGGGGGGTGCCCCACAAATAACCCAGAGATGCATTTTAAATAAAAGCACACACTCTACTCATGTAAAATCACCAGGCAGGCCCCACAAATAACCCAGAAATGTTATTTTAAAAAGGACAAATTCTACTCATGTAAAAACACGCTGATTCCTGGACCATCTGCGGACCGGATTTAGAAGGCGATTGGGCCAGATCTGGCCCCCGGGCCTTAGTTTGCCTACCCATGAACTAACTGTTACAATACTATAAATATTCCTGGAAAGGGAAGCAGAAGAAAATGCATACCTGCTCCTTCCAACATTCTTGAATGGAGTATGTGGCACCGATCACTGGTTTCTATGCAAACCAATAGCTGTCCTTTTTTAGGAGGATTTTGTTCTTCGGTTAGGTTCAGCATCCTAACCCTATGCACTTAATCCACAAGTAATTCTATCACATATAAATGGGATTTGCTCCCAAGTAAGTAAGCACAGGGCTGAAACCTGCAATCTGGAAAGAGCTGGGTGCTTCAGTTTTTAATTATTGGTGCAGCAGGAAATAGGGAAGGGAGGGGGTTCTTTTTCGGGATAGTAACAAACCAAGCCCCTTCATGGATCACTGCCTTGCCGTGGCGAAGGGGCTTGAATAACTCAGAGAAGCTATGAGCTATGCCGTGCAGGGCCACCCAAGATGGACAAGTCGTAGTGGAGAGTTTTGACCAAATGTGATCCACCTGGAGCAGGAACCGGCAAGCCACTCCAGTATCCCTGCAAAGAAAACTCCATGGACAAAGACAACAGGCACATAAAAGTTATGACGCTGGAAGATGAGCCCCTCAGGTCGGAAGGCGTCCAACATGCTACTGAGGAAGAGCGGAGGACAAGTAAAAGTAGATTCAGAGCTGATGAAGCGGCTGGGCCAAAGCCGAAAGGACGCTCAGTTGCGGATATGCCTGGAAGCAAAAGCAAAGTCCAATGCTGTAAAGAAAAACATTGCATAGGAACCTGGAATGTAAGAACCATGAACCTTGGTAAGTTGGATGTGGTCAATAATGAGATGGCAAGAATAAATATTGACATCCTGGGCATCAGTGAACTAAAATGGACGGGAATGGGCGAATTCAGTTCGGATGACCATCATATCTACTACTGTGGGCAAGAATCCCGTAAAAGAAATGGAGTGGCCCTCATAGTCAACAAAAGAGTGGCGAAAGCTGTACTGGGATGCAATCTCAAAAATGATAGAATGATCTCGATACGAATCCAAAGCAGACCTTTTAACATCACAGTAATCCAAGTTTATGCACCAACCACTGGTGCTGAAGAAATTGAAATTGACCAGTTCTATGAAGACTTACAACACCTTATAGAAACAACACCAAAGAAGGATGTTCTTCTCATTATAGGGGATTGGAATGCTAAAGTAGGGAGTCAAGAGATAAAAGGAACAACTGGCAAGTTTGGCCTTGGAGTTCAAAACGAAGCAGGGCAAAGGTTAATAGAGTTCTGCCAAGAGAACAAGCTGGTCATCACAAACACTCTTTTCCAACAACACAAGAGAGGACTCTACACATGGACATCACCAGATGGGCAGCATCGAAATCAGATTGATTATATTCTCTGCAGCCAAAGATGGAGAAGCTCTATACAGTCAGCAAAAACAAGACCTGGAGCTGACTGTGGCTCAGATCATCAGCTTCTTATAGCAAAATTCAAGCTTAAACTGGAGAAAGTAGGAAAAACCACTGGGCCGGTAAGATACAATCTAAGTCAAATCCCTTATGAATACACAGTGGAAGTGAGGAACAGGTTTAAGGATTTAGATTTGGTGGACAGAGTGCCCGAAGAACTATGGATGGAGGCTCATAACATTATACAGGAGGCAGCAACTAAAACCATCCCAATGAAAAGGAAATGCAAGAAAGCAAAGTGGCTGTCCAACGAGGCCTTACAAATAGCGGGGGAGAGAAGGCAAGCAAAATGCGAGGGAGATAGTGAAAGATACAGGAAATTGAATGCAGATTTCAAAAAAATAGCAAGGAGAGACAAGAAGGCCTTCTTAAACGAGCAATGCAAAGAAATAGAGGAAAACAATAGAATGGGGAAAACCAGAGATCTGTTCAAGAAAATTGGAGATATGAAAGGAGCATTTCGTACAAAGATTACCATAATAAAAGACAAAAGTGGAAAGGACCTAACAGAAGCAGAAGACATCAAGAAGAGGTGGCAAGAATACACAGAGGAACTATACCAGAAAGAAATGGATGTCTCGTATACCCCAGGTAGTGTGGTTGTTGACCTTGAGCCAGACATCCTGGAGAGTGATGTCAAATGGGCCTTGGAAAGCACTGCTAATAACAAGGCCAGTGGAAGTGATGATATTCCAGCTGAACTATTTAAAATTTTAAAAGATGATGCTGTTAAGGTGCTACACTCAATATGCCAGCAAGTTTGGAAAACTCAGCAGTGGCCAGAGGATTGGAGAAGATCAGTCTACATCCCAATCCCAAAGAAGGGCAGTGCCAAAGAATGCTCCAACTACCACACAATTGCACTCATTACACACGCTAGCAAGAGCCACAGACAGGATCGTTGTGTGGGAAGTAAAAACTTTGTGAATACCTTATTCCGAGTAGAGAAGCAGAGCTCCTGACCAGTAGTTAGCAATGGCATCATGGAGCAAAGGGATGCTGTACTGCTGCCTGATGCAGTAGTCCAGGGGTAGGCAACCTAAGGCCCGGGGGCAGGATGCAGCCCAATCGCATTCTCAATCTGGCCCGCGGACAGTCCGGGAATCAGCATGTTTTTTTACATGAGTAGAATGTGTGCTTTTATTTAAAAAGCATCTCTGGGTTATTTGTGGGGCATAGGAATTCCTCCATTATTATTATTATTTTTTTCAAAATATAGTCCAGCCCACCACATGGTCTGAGGCATGGTGGAAGGCCCATGGCTGAAAAAGGTTGCTGACCCCTGCAGTAGTCTTTTGGGCTCTATGACTTTGGGCTTTCCATCTCTGTGGTTGTACCACTGCCTAAAGGAGCAGCAAGTAATTTTGTGGGCTCTACAGACTTTGGACCCTTTGTTTCAGGCTCCAACCTCTCACCCCCCCCCCCCGAAACTGCAATTCCTTTTCCATTTTTTTCTGTGTTTTGTTCCCTCTGTCGTCAGACCATGCCTGGTTCAGAATCACCTTCCTCAGTCAGGCACTGCCCCACTTCCTCTGAAGTGCTGTGGGACAGGACGGGGTAGGGCAGGAGGTTAGGGGTCTCTTTTTTTTTATGCCAGCCTCAAGCAGCCTATTTACCCACCTCAGGAATGTGTCCCTGGAAATGTAAAGGGGCCAGATGAAGCTAAGAAGGGCCGCTTCAGCCTCAGACCTAAAACAGACATTCAAGTTGTTTAGGCCTCAAAACCATCAATGTCTGAAGGGCTCTTGATGCTTTCATACTTAAAAAGAACAACAACAACAAAAACTTGCAAAGGTTGAAAGAGCTATTTTGCTTTAGGTTTCACTTCTGGAACCAGCTTCGTTGTTCCGAGATGAGCCCCACTGGTAGAAGAAAATAATATAGAAGATTCTAACATTTTCTGGTCTTCACATATTTTAGCTTTAGCTATTGGAATCCATCAATATACAGTGGTACCTCAGGTTAAGTACTTAATTTGTTCCGGAGGTCTGTTCTTAACCTGAAACTGTTCTTAGCCTGAAGCACCACTTTAGCTAATGGGGCCTCCTGCTGCCGCCACGCTGCCAGAGCACAATTTCTGTTCTCATCCTGAAGCAAAGTTCTTAACCTGAGGTACTATTTCTGGGTTAGCGGAGTCTGTAACCTGAAGCGTATGTAACCTGAAGCGTATGTAACCCGAGGTACCACTGTATTAAGAACAGCCCCGCTGCATCAGGCAAAAGGTGTACCTAATACTCCTATAGTGACCACAAGGCCTACATCATGCAGGGAGGATTTGTTGGCCTCCAGACTCCAGGCTAATATACAGAAAAGACGGGAGCTGTAGTCCGTACAGGACTCCCACAAGCAGGATGTGAGCATAACAGCCCTTTTCCACTTCTGTTCCCCAGCAACAAGTATTCAGAAGCATGCTGCCTTTGATACAGGAGATTGTAAACAGCCATCGTAGCTAGTAACCACTGATAGGCAAATCATGGAGGATATGGCTAATTCCCTTTTAAAACCATCCAGGTTGGTGGTCATCGCCACATCTTGAGGAAACTATGTGAAGAAGTTTCTCTGGGAACTTCACACCATTCAGCTTCACTGGATGACCCCTAGGTTCTAGTATTATGAGTTAGAAAAACCTCTCTGTCCACTTTCTCCACGCATTATTTCATATGCATCTTTCATGTCTTCCCTTACACACTTTCCCCCTAAAACCTTTCTCGCAGGAAAATTACTCCAGCCCAATGTTCATTTTGGCCACGGGTACTGCACAAAGTATTTCAAGTGTGGTCACACCATAGATTTTGCTCTTTTTCTGCATCTGTAAAACATGTTTTTAATAAGTGATCCGCAAGTTACTACAAACTTTTGGAACTGGTCTTTGGTTTCCTAGGGAATTTGTAAATTAAATAAAGCTCCACCATTCTTCTGCAAAGGGTATTTTTGTGCTTTGTTCCTCTTAATTTGTAAGTCAATTTTTCTGTAAGGGCAATGCACCATTCTCTCTTGAACCAGGCATTCCGGTTTTACACCTTTTAAATTCTTCCAGAATATGGCTATAATCATATGTGCAGCCACTAAGAGAAATCCAATTACTAGTTTATCTACCAAGTCCTGATTCTCATTTAAATACAGGTTCAGTAACACTAGTTCTGAAGACTTCATGACATGAGATCCTTTGGGAGCTCTTCATAAATCCAATTTTTGCCCCTATAACCAATAAGTTGGTATCATTCACAAACTTGGCTACTTTAATGATCTGGCTTTAGGGGTGAGCAGTAAATAATTAAAAGGCACAGGTCCCAAATCAGATCCTTGGGGACCACACCTTACACCCTCTCATTGTGAGAACAGCTCTTTTATTTCTATTCTATGCTTCCTGTTCTTTATCTGTCTTCTTATCCCATGACTGCTAAGTTTGCCCAGGAGCTTTTGGTAAGGGACGTTGTCAAAAGCTGTTTGAAAATCCTAGTATACAGTGTCTGCCAGATTTCTCCTATCCACATGCTTGCTGATACGCTCAAATAACTCTAAAAGCTTTGTGAGACAGGACATACCTTTCCAGAAATTACATTGATTCTTCTTTAGCAAGATGCTTGATCATTTTAATTTTATGCATTAAATTTTGTATATTGTACGGTTTTTGTTGGTTTTTTTGTAAGCCACTTGAGGCCCAGATATGCTGAAATGCAGGGTGCAACTTTTAAAAATTAATAATTTTCTGAACGAGTCCCTCTGGATTTCCTTTTAAATGTCACCTTCCAGTTCTAAGACACCATTCTTAGGGAGAATTTACATCACTTTGTTATTTAAGAACTCTCTCGTGGACACAACACAATACATGAGATGGGATTTGGGCTCCAATAAAATCTGGAGGCCAAGAGGTTCTCCATCCCTGATGTAGGCATCTGGTTGGTCAGTATAGGAGTAGGATGTTGGATTAGACACAGCTTTTTTGCCTGATCCATCAGGGCTGTTCTTAAATTATTAAACTGATCCATATCCATATTATTACAATTTAACTATGTAAACGAATATGGCCAATACATAATGAATTCACAAATCATTTGTGGTATTTATGCCCATTTTAGCATGACAGTTCAAAAATTTAAAGAATTTAAGCAAAAAATATTTGAGTATTTCTTTTCTCCTCGGTCTTCTACTCACACCCTATTCAGTGCTAAAACTACCAATATCTGTTTGATGTTCAAGACAAAACTGTCACCTTAGTGTTCCTGACAACATGGGGTATATATTATAAAATGAACAAACTTCTGCCTGAATTTTCTATTAAGAGGCTGCAGCTTTTCTTAGCAGACGGCATTTATGCTGAGCTGAATAGGAACCCCTCCTTATTCTTTTCAAATAACAGGAATCACATTTTCTACAATGTGATGAAAACAAAGTGTTATTTTTGGTTGGTAAGCAATTGGTTGACATGGTAAAAGTGATACCACCACTTAATAACAGTAATTCCCAAATCATCTCCTGCTAGTATTATGAAAAGGGAAGGATCTTATGCAGTCAGGATCAGGTAGGAAGAAAAAGAAAATTTGCATGTTATGGCAGTTCAAGCTGTTGGTCAGTGAGCTGAACCGACAATGAAGCATTGTATTTTAGATTTCTAACATATCATCATGTTACCAAAAACACATTAGAATTTCACAAAATTTCAAGTTTTTTTTTTTTAAAAAAAAATAATTCAGTACACTATCCAATGCCATGATTCCCACAGACGTGTTTGCTAAATATATGTTTCAAAAATGGAAAGCTGATAAATTATGTTTAGGCTTATCTAAGCCAATCCACAAGTTAATTGATAACAAAGGGAGATAAAAACTTTCCTGCATTTCAAACACAATAAAAACACTCTTGGTTGGTTCACATCTAGTACCATGATCCAGCACTACAGTATGTCGATAAATCTCAGCATGTCTGTGCAAAGCTCACATACTCCTCTTTGTCTCCTCTCCTCTTACATAGCAAAGAGGATTTCTACTATGTTTACTTTCAATTCGTGACTTAGTGCAGGAATGGGAGCCATGGCCGTCCAGATGCTTTTTAACTACAGTCCCCATCATCCATGACCACTGGACTGTGCTGGCTGGGCTGATGGAAGTTGGAGTCCAAGAACATCTGGACACCCGACTCAGCAGTATGTGTGAACCGTGAACCAGGAATTCTAGTTTACAACCAACAATGGTTAGTTGCTAAACACGCCAACTTCATGGTTTGTAGCTGGCTTGTTTAACAACTAACCATTGTCGGTTGCAAACCAGAATTCTTGGCTCACACATACTGCTAGAGTTTAGTTTTTGAAATTAAAAGTAAACTCAGCAGCGATCCTCCTCCTGGGTGCACGGAAGGAAGAGACAGGAAGCGTGAGAGCTCATACTTGCCAATACTTAGCCACATGGTGCTAAACCATTGCTTAGCGCTAAGTAGAACCAATCAAATTTGATTACAGGTCAATCAATGGTCTCAGCAGCATTAAAAGAATATGAATTCTGGAATATTCTTATAAAAGCCAAGTTCCCCTAATGACATTTCATGATTTTATTGAAGAATTGTGGTTCTAGGACAATCATTCTACAATGACCGCATGTGTACGTCAGCCATATTTAAAATGGTAGCAAGAGGCAATGTCTCTTTGCTTTTGCCCTAACCTAAGAAGTGAGCCCATTTTATCCTTCACTTACCTAAATAGTCCTCAAGCAATGTCTGCCCAGTTCACTGTTAGAACAATGCCACTACCCAAACAATTAAATAAACAAAAACACCACAAACTTAAGGCTTCAATCCTACATACATTTACCCAAAATGAAGACTCTCTGTATATTGTGGGACGTCTGAAAAAACATGTACAGGACTGTAGTACAGGATTGGTCCAAGCCGCTTTATAAATATAAAATATTTCTCTTTGCCATCGATACATTTAAGACAGGAAAGAGTAGACTACTTCAGGCAGTTGTCAGGGGATATAAACGCCTTTCCTTGTTCATCACTGAGGTCATCATCCAAGGTCTTGCCTCTGGTGGGTGGCTAATGCAAAAGATCTTCCCAGAGATCTCATTTTGTTCCTACCCTCTTAAAGTATTGTTAAAGCATTTTATTCTCTCAAACGTTAGTAAACAAAACTATATTTGTATCATTTGTTGTCTTCCAATTTATCTGCAGCTGTTACAATTGTGAGTGCGTTCGTTGATTATTTTAAGAGGGTTACTTTTGGCATAATTTTATTTTGGATTGTACATCTCCTTGCGGGCCTTCTAGTGGAAAGATGGAGCGCAAATGTTTTGAATAATCTTTTTATAAAAGGAAACATGATGCATGTGCATCTCGCCATAGCAAAGTCACAGTTGGGTGCTCGTCCAGGGCAGTTGCAACTTACCATAGCTGGGCTGACACTTCACAAATTACATGGCAAGGCTTAACAAACCTTGTCATGGAGAAAATATACAAAATTAGACAACAGGCCAGGTGCAAAAGGAAGAGCAGAAACACTGTGCCTTGTCTAATTTTTATCCCTTCCTTCATCCAAGAGAGGCAAAAAATATATTACTTCCCCATGCTCACTTTTTTACTATTATTCTCACAACAATCTGTGAAGTAGGCTAGAATGAGTGCATGTGATTGGTCCAAGTTAACCTAATATACCTCAGGGCTGAGTAGGAATTTGAGCCTGGGTCTGCCTGGTCTTAGTCAGAAACTCGGGCTGAAATACTATATTGCCTCTCAGGAACAGAATTCTAGCCAAGTATATCTATGTTGCACTAGGTTCTTACACACCCTATGTAATGGCAAGCCTCTATTACAGAGCACATGGGCAAGGAATATGTGGCACTGCAAACATTGTTGGACTAACACAACTCCGCTCATCCCCAAACACGGGTGATGCTGGCTTGGAATGAACAGAGTTTGGAGTCCCAACAATATCTAAAGGACCACTGGCAGGTTTTTCAATAATTTTATGTATTGCATCAGAAGCTGGAAACAAACTCTTAATATTGAGTTGAAGGACAACTTGAGTTGAAGTAACATGACAGGGTTGCTAAATTAATCACAGTACAGTGTCTTTCAAGCCAATGTGTTTCCATTCTTCAGATAAGCAGCCCAAATTTCAGCAGCACAAGTGACCCTATGCTTATTTTAGTCACCTTGTTCATTTATCTGAGCACCAACCAACCCTTATTTGAAACTGTATTAAGAAGCTCAATATAAGTTTCTTTTTTGAGGTATGAAAAGGCCCCTGCCTTTCCCCTCAAAATTCTCTTTTTTAAATGGCTTTTTCAATGCATTTCATCAAGTAACATGAACAAGTAGGTTATTCCTCCATTAACAAAATTAGTGCTTAAGCTTCTACTTGGTGGCAAGACTTGCATTTGGTTCCTTTTTAATACATGAGCCACTTCCCACTAAACATACTGAAGTGATTTAACAACAAATACAGATGCAAACCGGGATAAAATTCTCAACTTAAAATGCTCGTTGGAAAAGGTCTTCAATAAATAGGTGTCAAAAAGATGGTAGAGAGGGTGCCCATTCGATGCATCGCATGAGGGAGTTGCAAAGGCTATGTGCCACCACACTAAAGGTCCAATTCCTACATTTGAAGGAATGGACCCACACATGATATGGCATCTGCAGGTGGCCTTCTCTTGCGGAGCCCATTACTGGTTAGATACAGAAGGAATGAGGCAATCTTTCAGGTATCTTAGTCCCAAGCTGTATAGGACTTTGTACACCAGTCCCAGCATCTTGAATTTAGCCCAGTAGCTAACTGGCAGCCAGTGCAATTCTTTCACCAGTGACACAATATATTGCTGATATTCTGCCTCAGTGAGCAGCCAAGTCACAGTATTTTTCTTCAGCAGCAGCAGCTTTTGAGCCAAACTCAGGGGCAGCCCCAATCTGGAGGTTACTAGATTTACGTAAGTATCCTCAATACTTCCTCACTATTCCAAACAAATATATTGGTGTAGCAATAGGGGGAAATTAAATCTTTATTGTAAAAAACACACCTACAAGTTAGGAAAAGGCATGTCCATCAGTCCTATGTCTCTCAGCTACTCCTAGGTGTGCACCCAATGAGGCAGTTGCCACAACATAGAGTTCCCACCCCAACTTCAGCTTATATCTCTCCCCATCAGAGATGCACGCAAGAAGGCAAAGACTGCCTATATGTAACTTTCTGCTCCTCCTCCTTCAATCCTCTCCTGGTCCTGGGAGACAGTGGAGCAGGAGAGGTGGGGCAGGAGGAGGAGGTGTAGAAACCCTTGCGTCTACACCAGCCTGACCTATCTCTTCCCCTTCCCACACCTATTTTCCACTCTCCAATCTTGCAGTTTCTCCTGCCTCTGACTCTTGTTTCCCAGTGGCTATAGGTTACCCCAATTCACTGATCCCTTCTTCCAAGTCAGTTTCTAACCCTGCTTCTCTCAGTGACCACTCATCGGTATCCACTCACCAGTCCTCAGCGTCCAGCCTGTCTCTGACATTTAGCCACTACTAATATATTTTGAGTTAACGACATTCATGTAGACTGTTCAAAACTTTATATACCATAGACTGAGCAACAACACCACCGCTGCTAGCAGCAGACAGTGCAGAAAGTAGCTCAATCACACTCATCCTGCTTAATCAGATTCTGATGGGACAAATATTGTATGTGTATCATACTTAGGGTTGCCATATTTCAAAAAGTGAAAATCCTGACACAAAGTTGAATAGCTTTCCCACCCCACCCCCTGGGGTTTTTTGTTCGTGTGCTTAGTGTTGACCAAAGTTGTTGAGCATCTTTGGCCAAATCACAAAAAAGTTTTTGAGCTATTTTTATGAAAAACGACACTGCCAAAATGGATTGCCACAAGCCCACATTTTCCCAGACATTTTAGCACATTTCCGCCCGCAGTATTCTGACTATGTCCGGGAAATTCTGGACATATGGCAACCCTGTCCTCTCCCTAATCACCCCCACAGGGCCAACTGGCACCAGCGGTCCTGTAGAATGGAAGAAAAGAGGCAGGCAAGCAGGTAAAGACAACATCAGGACCTGTTCCAGTTGGACTATCCCCTCCCCGATCCCCACAGAGCTAACATAGCAACTGCCTTGTGGGATGGAACATCTGATGTCAGCTCCCACCCCACCAGAACTGTTTTCTTTTTTAAGGATGTGGTTCTTGATGTATCTGTTGTGTTTCAGAAGGATTACTGGCCACTTTGAGGACTGCTGGAAAAGTGGAATATAAATCTACTAAACAAACAAGAACATGCATGGGCTATCTTAATTACAACTCATCTTCTTGCAATGAATTTAAGTAATGGGCTTTCAATACATAGTTAAGTGCAAATAAATAATAGACAGTGAGAGGCAGTTTTAGAAATTCAGATATATTAGTTAGGTGCCAAATGGCACCTTAAAGCTAAGATACAGTTGTCACAATGGAATGTCTATTTGCCGGGGAGATGGACTACATGACCCTTGGGGTCCTTTACAATGCTACTATTCTATGATTTTATGATCTCAACTATATTGATTGACTGTAGCTTGCTCTTACAATTCACTTGTCCCAGTATGCAAGAAGGAGAAACACAAAGAGTTGTAATGGAAATGGTATTAACCATGGACTAAGGCAGAGGCTTTTAAACTGTGGTCGCCAACTTGGTGTCCAGGCCAATAGCAAAATGCACTAACACTTTGCTTTCTAAACTCTCAGTAAGTATAAACAGCATACTAGCATTTGTTGTTGTTGTTATTTAGCATGACTGTTTCCTATTGGTTAAAATTCATCACTATTATAGTATCTACCCTAGTTACTCTCATTTTCAAGTTATAAAAATTATTAGGATAGACCTGCCGGTAGTCAAAATCTCTCTCTAGATACAAGGTCAAACATGTTTATTGTTGCAGTTTCTACTTATTTCAAAGGCATAAAAGTCAGCGTGCTTTCTTATGAGATATGTATATTTTCAGCATGAACAATGAACTCTCTGCATGGCCTCTGAACCCTATGCTTGCTCAGAAGCCTAAAGAAACTCTGAACTTCAGCAGAGGCCATTCAATAGACAATTATTCATCAGCAAAAGGCACAGAATCTCACCGTGAAAATATCACTACTTTACCTAACAGTTTCTTCATGGGTTGTCTATCAGCTTTTTCAAAAAATTTCACTGTTTATTAGTAGCCCACTCAAAATAGTATTCAAAATGCTAATATTACGTACTGGTGTTTTTTTTTACTATAAATTCATAATATTACTAATTCATAAAGTAAATGCAATTTTTTAAAAAGAAGGCCTCTCCCTTTCAACTTTGTAGACAGTTGCACTTCTACAGTAATTATTTGGACCATTTTGTTATTGAAAAGCACATACCCTGTCAGATTACAATTCTTGGTAACTGTGTTAAGACCACTTTGAGGTTTTTTACAATCGAGTGGTATGCAAATTGTATGAAATAAAATAATTAAACAACACTCAAAACTCTTACAGCCATTTACAGGACAACTGACCTTCAGTTCCAAAATAATCAGGGTTGGAGCAATTCCCCTATATGGAATGGTTACACTGTTTGGGGTATATATAAAAAAAAAGCTGAGTAAAGGGGACATGATAGTGCTGCATAAAATTACCCAGGTGCGGAGAACGTGGGTAGATATATTTTTTCCTCATTTTGTCACAACGCCAGAACTCAGGGTCATCCAAAGCTGCTGAATGGTTGGAGATTCAGGACAGGCAACAGAAAGTACTTCTCTTCATATAGTGCATGTTTAAAAGTATGGAATTCTCTACCACCAAATGATGGCCACCAACTCAGATGGCTTAAAAAAGGGGATTCCTGTAGGATGTGGCTAGTGATGGCTACTGGTCACAAAGGCTGTGTAACACCTCCAGGATCAGAAACAGTATGTCTCTGGTGAACCACAGCATGAGAGGGGCATTGTGCTCAAGTCTTGCCTACGGGCCTCTCACAAGACATCCGATTGGTCACTGTAGGAACTGGGATATTGGATTACAGTAGCCTTTGGTCTGATACAGTCATGAAGATCTTGTGTACATGTATTGGTGGGGGAGGGGTTAGAGAGAATCGTTTAAAAAGAATTTTAAATTAGATCTTGTTTAATAAACCCATGCCCAATCCCGAAGACTCAAAGTGCATACTAATGAGTTTACAGTCCTTTGAGTGTGGGAGGGAGAAGAAAACAATTTACTTGCTTGCATCCCTCAATGTCCTTGGGCTCAAACAATCAAGCCCAAGCAAACAACATGGTCTCCTATCTCCCAAACAATACAGCACTTATTTAAAAGGGACCACAACAATACTAATAGTAATTAGGCTAAATGACTGGATAAACAGAATGCAGCCCTCTTGAAAAGCCCATGTGTTTCAAGGCCCTCTCTCCTGTAAAACAGTTTGGGTGACAAAGAAAGCATTTGTATTCACAGTCACTGCTACTTTTATGCAAGACGACTTCCTATAGATTTCCTGTCAGGAAGAGAGCTTCCTTTTAAAATAGCCGAAGTGTTTAGATACAGTACCCATTCCTCCCAAAACCAATATTTGGAAAGGCAAAGGACAGAGTTCATTAAAAAAAGAGAAAGAGAGAGTCAACCCACAAAGAGGCCAAAATTACTTTTCCAGCTGCAGTATCACATGCTAGATGTGCTTTACATCATTCTTGTTTCAACTGCCACTTGTGCTATACTCCTAACAATTATAGTGTATTACTCATAGTGGATGTGTCACCTGCTCCCTCTTCTCCCACCCCCCACACCATACGTTCTTGCATTGTAGCACTGCAGATTATTGCCTCTAGGATATTCAAAGATGTAACATTCTGTTTTAGAATGTCCAGACACAATAGGCATTACCTTCCCATCCCCCAAACAAGTACAGACTCATATATGTGTCTATATTACTTACACACATACACACACCTCTGGAATCAGACAACTCAGTACTGATAATCAAACTGGACCATGCAACCACTCTCCAGAGTTTGTTTTTATGAATACACACATACTTTGCATTTAATTCATGCTAATTGTCACTTATAAAACTCTTAGGAGAAATACATCTGTTAAAAGGATAACTCTTTCAACAACACTGCTTTCAAGAAAAACAAAGAAACCTGTTTTCCCCCCTCCATAGTCTTAATACAGTTGCAGAAAACTAATTGACTATTCTGTTGGGCATTATCTAATCATTCTGATCTAAAATGTCCCAAATCTGTCTCTTTTGGGGGGAGGGGGGGGGAACTGCACTGTGATAATGAACACCAGCTCAGATTCTAGGTGTATACAGTGAGGCCAGATTTCTCATAGGTGTGTTGCTAAATGTACTGCAGCAACCAAACTATAAACAATATAGTTGCTTTTCAGCTCCTTAAAGCATAAATTACACTTGTCATTTCATTTAATGCATACCTTCTGAGCAAAACAGATAAGCTTGTTCACCAAAACTTAGTCAAGTAATATTTCCATAAAAGATTTCTTCTTTATGTTTATGGTAGCTGACAAAAGAATGTTCACAAGAGTGTCTTAAAGCACAAGAATCTGCTCTAGTACTGTTTAAAGAGACATATTTATTAGAATGCAAAGGAATAAGTTAGGTATGTAAATTGCTGATAACCACTAAGTTTGACTTGAATCTGGGGATGGGATACAGGAAGGAGATGGAAAACCTTTTCTAGCTATGTATAAGAAATCTTCATTTCTCTAAGCTAAAGTGAGTCTCACAGGGAAAAATATGCCTTGATGATAAATGGGGTATTTGGCATCATGGTCATGAAACATTATGTCGGATTGTCACACTAACGAAGCACTCAAACAACAAAGGAGGCTTCCAAGATATTTTGTCCTTCTCGTCAACATTCTCTTAAAGATTATTTCCTGTTCCCTCCTGAACATCTCAAAAGGGAATCATAGAAAGAATGGAATATAAAGGCATCATTAAAAGGGAGGGATGAGGCATTTCCTTTCATAATTTTTATTAAAAGATGACTGTTTCCCCTTGTTATAATCTTCCAAGGCTTTATTGTTTGTGCTCTTATCCTGCCATGCAAGCACAAGCATGTTGGTGCAGTGTCCATTATTTCTAAAGAGCTTCCACTGAAGCAATTGAATAGATGAACATACACATGTGATACATATCCACAGACACCCTGTCCTCCTAACACACAAATGTTTATATTTATACTTATTTTTGTATAAGCAAAAAGAACTTCCCCAGACAAAAACAGTCAACTGGGACACGAAGGCTCTATTCACAGAACCCCCAACAGCAGCGACACTTTTTGTTGTTGTTTAGAAAATGAAACGCAGAAATGCCTATTGAGATAATTGCATTTAGCTGGATTAAGAGACAATATCTGATTTGGTAATCATGATTTAGCAGAAGGAGACCAGGGATGCAGATTTGGGAGGGAGGAGGGGGGAGAGACTTCTGGGATCACATCTACTAGGCATTTTGATTCGTTGAAAATACTGATCTGACCATTTTTCTCTCCATTTATTTTAGGGGGAAGCGGGGGGGGGGGGGCTGGAAGGCTTTAAACACCATATTGAGCAGGCCCTGCTGTGAATCTTCCTGAGGTACAAAATGGTGGATGTGAGCTTTAAAAGAAATTGCATTATTCATTACAACCTATGTTAATCAGTCACAAGATAACCCCCCTTTTTTTTTACACAGCACAGGGGAGATAAACAAACATGCGAGCCCATGCCTTGAAACAAACATACAGATCTACACACACACAAACACACACAGCCAGTTACTGACCAGATGTCATGTAGCCCCGTGAAGCCTGGGAAAGGAAAGCTGGGGGGAAATGTTTGTGCAGGCGGTAGTCCTTTTCACTGCGGGACCTCATGCGATCAGAGGCCCGGTCAGAAAAATCAGAGCTAGGCCAGGCTCGCCGCAAGGTTGTACTTCGCGTCTTCTTCATTTTGAGGCTACCTGCAGTCTAATCCACCACGAGCAGCAGCAACAGCAGCAGCAGCAGGAGCGGCATGAGCCAGGAGGCCTCACGGCTTGCTCGCTGCACTCGTTTTACACCCGTCTCTTTACAGGCACCGCTCGGGTCGGCTCTGCAAGCAACATTTTGCCACTACCTTGTCCATCAAGCAGACCGCAGGTCCTTTCCTTTCCCCCCTTGGAAAGATCCAATTCTTTTACACACGTCCCACAATGCATTACACTTCATTGGCGCTCAAGCCCGGCTTGTAGCTTCCAGAGTCATGTGGAGGAGAGGCAAATTATGTGGCTTCTAAGGCGGGGGGGTAGTGGCGGTGGAGGAGGAGGAGGAGAGCGACCGAAAAAAAGGGGGGAGGGGGGGAGAAGAGAAGCGATCTGCAGCGTGGAAGCTCTGGGGTCCCAAAACAATAGGTCGATTCAGCACAGAAAGGCTCGGCCAACTGTGATCTGCAACACAAAAGGCCCGGGCGAATTAGGCAAAGCAGGCTGCCTTTGGGCTTGACCCGAAAGACGGCAGGGAGCAAAGCAAAGCAGCATCGGGTCTGCAATGCCATAGGAATCGCGGGGAAGTGCTGGTAGCGGCCAAAGGCTGGCTTCCCCCGCCCTCCTCCAACCTATCAGAATCCGAGCAAAACATCAATGGAGCAGCCGAAAAATCATGGCTGCAGCAGCAGCAGCGACCATTCTCCCCGTTAGCAGCTCTCGCAGCTCCTCCTGCCGCACTGGCAGAGCAAGGATCCCTCGCTCGCGCGCCCATTCAAGGTGTACATAAACCTACAAGCAGCAGCGATGGTGCTCGATGCAGATGGTCATCATGGCCGAGGGCTCCCGAGTCCCGTCTCTTCCAGGCTCCTGCAGCCGGCCGTCCTTCCTTCCTTCTCGCATGCACGCTTATTCCTCTTTTCCCATCACCGCCTGTGTTTGCCTACGTCTGCGCCCGTCGAGCCGTGCCAGCTCCTCCAGCCTTGGGGGGCAGCCGGACCGCGAGATTAAGCCCAACGCGCTTTGCTTTCTGCAAATCCGGTGCGTTTGCCTTGCCTCCCTGCTCCTCTCCGCCTCGACTACAGTGAATAGCTATTGAAGGCAGGAAACAAGGCAGCCACCCAGTCTTATGCTAATCAAGGAGCTGCCTTAAGTTAGACGCGCTCAGCCAGTCGGGCAGCACATTCTCATGTAAAATAGCCCTGGGCTCACCCAAACCTTCGCTTGTGCCCCAGCCTATAATCAGCTTGTGCGTATTTACATACAAAGTTGTTGTTGTTTTTTAATTTTTAAAATAACAATCCAGCCTCTACCTCCTCTCTTTTCTTACAAAGAAAAAACAGAAACGCCTTTTTTGTTTTTGTTTTGTTTTTTGAAACCAAACCTGCCTGCTAGATTTCTTAGCCTGCCCAAACAATCACTGATGTTGGAAAGGGGGTGGGGAGGGATGGGGAGAGAGATTGGTGGAGGGAACCCATTCATTTGACAGCTGGAGAGGAACTCTAGGACAAAAGTAATCAAACTGCCTAGAAGCAGCTAGTACTACACTACTTCTTTGGCCCTTCTCTCTCTCAGCACACACTGCCAACCAATCAGACTCTATGAGAAAGGCCTGTAATCTCTTTTGCAAACCAAAGGCTTGGTACAGCTGTTTCTAGTCCAATAGCCAATCATTGAGAGACAACAATGCATGAAGGGTACTAAAAGGAGAGAGGTCCAGTTCTGTTTGGAATATGGTGTTAGCTGGAGAGTACCCTAGCAGCCAGAGCATGACTGTGGGAAGGCTGTAGGATTCTGTTCTGTCTGGAGACTTAGAGGGATACACACCCCCACCCCCTCCACCCCTTTTACCTCTCCACCAAAAGGAATTTTAACTATGCTTGTTTTTAACCGCAAGAGCTCTTAAGGCCAATAATTTTCATTCGGAATAACATTATTTACTATCAAACAATTCAGAGGCCTTATTTATCTATAGGAACATTTTTATCTGGTGCCTGCATTCCACTCTGGGCAGCTGAAAGCAATCAAAAGCAACCAAAAAGTACAATAAAAATTTATAAGGTACAATATAACACAAATAGACTAGAACAGCAGATAAAGTAAGGCGACGGATAAAAAAACACACCTCCAGATAAAAAAAAAATTTGAATAAAACACACACCTGCCTAAAACAGGAAAGGTTTTGCCTCATGGCGAAACACCATAAAAGAGGCGGCCAATAAAATCTCCAAGGACATAGAGTCCCAAAATTTAGGTGTGACCACAGAGAAGATTTTCTCTCTAGTCCCTATTTATCATGCCTCTGTCACAGTCAGGACATAAAGAGCCTCTTTGGAGGCTACTACCCTTCCAGCACACACGCACACACACATTTCTATGCTTTCATTAGCTGTTCACCTGTTCACTTTTTTAAAAAGTCCTTTTATGCTATATAAACAATACTCTGAGGAAATGGACGAGAATAGTGAAATTGAATTTCCAACAATACTTTTCAGTGTGGACCTGAAAGGGTTAACTTCTCATATGCAAAGTAACAGATTAAGAGCCAGGGACATTTCTCTCTCTTCATTGCTGGGCTCATTAGTCATTACAAAGCTTTTGCTCCCCAGAGTCAGTGAAGGCCACACTAGGACTAGAAATGTTTAAGAAGAACTTCTTCCTTTCCTAGTCCCTGAGAACACATTTCCTGCCACTTATTTTCATAGAGATGTCATCAATACTTCAAAGCTGCCCAGGGATATCCAGTGTTACATACATGAGATTAGTCACCCAAGTTGCCACCTGAAAATTAAAGGTAAAGATAAAAGGACCCCTGACCATTAGGTCCAGTCGTGACCAACTCTGGGGCTGCAGCGCTCATCTCGCTTTACTGGCCGAGGGAGCCGGCGTACAGCTTCCGGGTCATGTGGCCAGCACGACTAAGCCACTCTGGCGAACCAGAGCAGCGCACGGAAACGCCGTTTACCTTCCCGCCGGAGCGGTACTTATTTATCTACTTGCACTTTGACGTGCTTTCAAACTGCTAGGTTGGCAGGAGCAGGGACCGAGCAATGGGAACTCACCCCGTTGTGGGGATTCGAACCGCGACCTTCTGATCAGCAAGCCCTAGGCTCTGTGGTTTAACCCACAGCGCCACCCGAAAATTACTTTGCTGCTAAACATTCTTCCCTCCTTTTTTCTTGCCATGCTGCAATTCTCAACAGCTTAAAATATATAAATGGTGGTTCCCATTTCATCCAAACGGAGAAACTGCGGTTATTGGGTTGAGAGCAAGTCAGAATCTTAAACCAACTTCAAGGCCACCATGTTTCTCTAGGGGATTTTAAATATCACCTTCCATAGGTAATTTTGCTGCTGTTCAGCTGATCATTACAGTAATGAAAGAAAGGTGAATTAAGGACCATAGATATGGTTGGGGTTGTGGACCTCCTTTCACCTCCTTTCAACTTCTAATTCGGCCATGGATTTGTAAACAAGTCAGAGGTTGAAGTGAGTTCAAAACATTAACCCTGGGCCAAGGTAACAGATTGTGTAAAGAGGTGCTTTGCCTTCATTGGTTTTACAGATTACTATTAATTCATCACAGAGACCAAGAAGTAGCTTTGCTCATTAGCACAAGTTTAATTTACCAATGACAACCACCATATGGTTCTCTTTGACTTAAAAGGAGAAAAAGTGGTGGATGCAATCTTTCTGCAGAAAAGTCATTGCACCATCCATTACACAGCCATCTCTTGGAGAATATCGCTAAGGCTAAACGTGGCAGGGGTTCATTTAAACAAAAAAGTCACATGGGAACGCCATGGGAGACCATTTTCAATGGACCACAGTGTCATTGCTCCAAACAAGTCAGCAGGAATAAATTCAAGTCAGTGAGGTTTCCAGGTCAAGCTGCCAAACTTCTGCCACTCAAGACATCACCATCTTAATGTTCCCCACTTTTCTTCCAGTACAACACAAAGAAGAACACAACTACCATTTCCACAAGCACTTCCACGCTATATATACACACTGCTAACCATCTGTGAAACACTGCAACAGTTTCCCCATTGAAAGCCATATTAAACAACGAAAGGTTCTCACTACATATAATTATAAATAGGCATATCTGTAACGTAGCAATGAATACATAAAAACCCTATATCCATTATTGCCAAAATATTTCACATTTTTAAAAGGTCATGGATTTGAAAGGTGCAACTTCAAAAGTAATTAGGCATGAGTAAGTGGATGCTTCTTATAAAAGAAAGTAATAAATATTGGAAGTTCTATATGGATTGCACTACTTATCTGGAGATAAGACTGAATAAGCTTCTAATTTAGTTTACCGGCAACACCAAAGTAAACAGAATAACAAAGCTCAAAACAGTCATGAAAAAAAGACAGAAGGGGATCTCTCCACACTGACTGGATAAACAAATATACTAGCAAATAAAATTCACTGCTAGTAAGAGCAAAGCGGGACGCGGGTGGCACTGTGGGTAAAAGCCTCAGCGCCTAGGGCTTGCCGATCGAAAGGTCGACGGTTCGAATCCCCGCGGTGGGGTGCGCTCGGTCCCAGCACCTGCCAATCTAGCAGCTCGAAAGCACCCCCGGGTGCAAGTAGATAAATAGGGACTGCTTACTAGCGGGAAGGTAAACAGCGTTCCGTGTGCGGCTCTGGCTCGCCAGAGCAGCGATGTCACGCTGGCCACGTGACCCGGAAGTGTCTGCGGACAGCGCTGGCCCACGGCCTCTTGAGTGAGATGGGCGCACAACCCTAGAGTCGGGCACGACTGGCCCGTACGGGCAGGGGTACCTTTACTTTACTTTAAGAGCAAAGTAATGCACGCTAGGGACAAACAATCATAACTACACAATGCACATTCATAGGTTGGCTGCAGCTACCTAATAAACTGATCATAATAGAAAGTCCACCAAGAATGTCAACCCAGTGTGTTGAAACAAAAAAGTCAAATGACTTCAAATAGATTAAACAAGTTAGTGGAGGGTACATTTCAGTAGAATTTAGCCATGACAGATGAAGATGTATTTCCCATGCTCAAGTGCTTCTTTCTGTCTATGACATACTAGAAGCAAAAAGCAGGGGGTGATATTGTCAATTTGCTTTGCCAATGCTCATCCCTGGGACACTGGATCAGTTCTTGCGAGCTTCTTTAGTCTGGAAGCTGGTGTTAGATTGGCACTACTGAGACACCAGCAGTTTCTCTAGCCTTTAAATGTGGAAAGTTTGGTCTGGGGTCAAGGCCACCTCTTGACTAACAAGCAAAAAGCATCAGAAGATGTACGCATTTCAGCCTTCAACTGCTAATGTTAATTGAAACCTTAAAGAGTTCAAAGGTTCAAAGGGGGGAGGCTGAGATGGTGAAAAGTTTTGTTTGGAAAGCTCAAACATGAAAACAGAGCTCTGCATCCATCCATCTCTTCCACATGGAGTAAGCAACAACAAAACCAAGAAGTTTAGGAGTTCAGGGGCAATGGCTACTCAGTGAATAAAATATATATTGGTTAAAGTTCTACGCCGGATATAACAGAAATGCCCCAACGAGTGTAGATGTTATACAGAGAGAGTGCAGGCACAGAGCTTCAACTAATGTACCACTTGGTAAGAGTCCTGAATCTTAAGAGCAGGGGGAAAGAGGCTGGAATTTCTTAAACAGAGAAAAGGAATTGGGATTTATTATACACATGAGTTGGCAATTACAAATGCTGCAGTGCTTCCCCTCTATCCCTTTTCAGGTCACTTTCAAAAGAAATGACTTTTATGGGCGACCCAATACTGGGTTACAGGAAGTCCCAGGTTTTGTCTTTCCCACACTGATACTGAGGTTCACTAAGCAAAGCAACATGAAGAAAGGACACAGCACAGCATCTCTCTTAGGATGTCTGCCACTGATTTAATTTGTTCCCTTTCAGAAAATGCTCATCATCATCCAAATCAGATATACAAAGGGCGCCACAAAAAGGAACAGTTGGCAAGAATCACAATCTTTTGGCTGTCTCCATCCTAAGTACGTATAAGATTGTTTCCACTGATGGAATTGAATTAGCACCACAGTTGCCAGTTTGACACATTTCAGGGTCTATCTTCTTAGATGCAATGTTTGAACAAATTTTGTCTTTAAAAAACTTGAGAGATACAGAGAGAGACAGCAAAGCAATTCCCAGGCAGGATCTTCCAAATATAAAAGCAGGAGCCATTCAGACATCCTCAGGCTAGTCTGCCACTTACCTGCAGAAGGGCAACAGGTATATTATGCTATTGTACTAATCCAGGCTTAATTACAGAACCTCTTAAGCTTATTTCAGATCATATTTCTCTCCCTTCTTGTGGTTCTGGGATGCACAATAACAGGAATGCAGTGCTTCTCTTCCATCAGCTTTTGTTTTCCTTTGTTCTACAATGTGTTTATTTTAACAAACAATTACTTTTAGTCTGGTTAGATTCCCCATTCCCTAAATGTCCCATCGAGAGAAGAAAGGTTTTGCTGACTTATATCCTATTCTGATTTTTAATCCAAAGGCTTGTGCTCACAGGTACACATTTCATAGGTGGCAACCTATGACTCAAGGCTCATACTTCTTACCCTGCATTTTTTTTTAAAGTGAAGCAGGAAACCACCTTAGTTCTAAATACCTGCAGCCATGCTTGCATGAACAATTACTTCAGTTTACTAAATCCTAATCCTCTTCAGCTCATACTCCGTCCTCTGTGTCAGGCAAGGGGACAGTGAGAAGGAAGACTGAATACAGAGTCCTTAGAGAGGGACCCACAGTCACTGCCATTCACACGGACATAACCAGAGAAGCGTTACAAGCAAATGTGACCTGAATAAGGTCACACAACCTGTTCTTAGGATGCTGCTGAACACACCAAGACGGAGCTAGGAGGACCTTCTTCAGTTCAAGGGATGCATTCTCTCCCAGGCAACCTTTCAAGGGCCACACGCAAGGACAAAGGCAATGGATGTAAATTTAACCTTTCTTCCCTGTCTCCCACATGCGCACATAATGGGGAAATGTAGTTTGAACTAGTTTCTATAGACACTCATGCACCTGTCCCAACAATCATCTCTCAGAGAAGCAAGATGTATTATCAGAATTCAAGGACATATTCCAAACTAGGCAAAACTGTTTGGAGTGTATAGCAGAGCCAGTGAAAGGTGTGGCCTAGGGAGAGTTCCAAGACAGAGAGGAGCCTGGAGGTCTGCCTTTGGCCCCCAGGCCCCCATATTCATATTCAGTAGAAAATGAATAAAGCTTCTCATTCAGTTCCCAACAGAGCCTTTGATCCCAAAAAACCTCTCCCCACAAGCACCTCAGCCACTTTCTCTCATGATAGAAATTCCCTTTTGCTCAGAGTCATTACAAAATTCTTCCTCTTATGCCACTTATTATGCATCTTCATTCATTCATTCATTCATTCATTCATTCACTTACTTCCCTACCTACCTTAAATTTGTATACTGCCCTTCATTCAAAGATCTCAGAGCAGTTCACAGCATACAAGTTTCTACATACTTGCAAACAGGAGTAGCTAAGGCACCTAAAGGAAAGGCTTTGCCAAATCCTCTTGGGGGATCACAGCACCCTTTACCCTGAATATTGGCTTGAGTGAGAATCAGCCAATGGGAAAGAAAATGGTGCTGCCCCTGCCTGCCAGGCGTTTCTCAGTTCTGGATTAAAATCAGCCAGTATGGCCAAAGGGCAGGAATGATGTCCTCTCAAACTTGTACTTAAGACTGGATCCTGTTTTAGTGTACTTTCCTCCAACCCTTGTGTGTCAGACAGTCCCGTACTGGCATGTAGAAGATACAGGTGCTTCTCATTTTGGGGACTTGAAAACATCCACATTGTAACTGCTCTGCACTGGTACTGCCAAGATTCATGTGAGCCGTACATTTCACAGGAGTTTACATATCAGTGGCTTGGAAGGGACAGCAAAGCAACAGCAGAGGTAACCATCACTATAGTGATATATGTTGAGACAGACGACAACTCAGAAGGGTCCAATCAGCTGAAGCAGCAGAGAGAATAGCATTATGGTCTTATGTGGCCTGTGGGCCACCTGTTGAGCCCCCTTTGCTTTAGATTATTTCCCTTCAGTTTCTCAACTAAAACATTAACTGTGCTAAGGCATGGTGTTAAATGCTGAAACATTCAACAGCTGCTCTCCTGTTACAGGCAAGATTGTACAGACAGCAGCTTTGAAAAGCCACAGGGTAACTTGCCCTGCTTGCCAGTGAGCTCTTTGATGAAGATGGGGGAAGAGACAAACAGGTGCCTACTGTTATATTTGGACAGCAGATAAACCGTGTAATGGCATTTGCTAGAGGAAATTTATTATCTTCTTTCCTTATAGCATGCTGTCATTTAAAATAATATGCAGTACAGCTGGCTTCTATATGTCAACTTGTGGCCTTTGTGCTATAGATATTTGAAACTGTGGAAAACAAAAGTTGAGGCCAGCATTTATCCCAGTCCAAAATACTATTTAATTTGTCCATAGGTTTGTTTTTGTAACTTATTTTTATTACCACGTTTTATTTTACATAGAAAGTTAATGGACTGTCATATGGTTGGTGGTCAAATGCCACGTCTACAATAAATATTCTTATTACTGCAGGAGTAAAACGATCCATGAGAGTCATCTTTTGCGATGCTATTACACATGCACTTTAGCTGAAAAGCCATGTGAGCGACTTGTTTTGCTTGGAAATACATTTAGTTGGTTCATACAACACAGTAAGCCAAACTAGGTTTAAGGGGTTTATTCTTGGCTACAGCTCATAGTGGGCGAGAAGAGAATTTAGTCATGTGCTCGATTGAGATGACAAATTAGTTCAGGGGTCAGCAAACTTATACAGTCTTATACAGTGGGTGGGGTTTTACCTAACCAGACCCGTCAGTGGAAGCAAGGATTTCCACTTGTGCAATGGGGTGATCCCCCCCCTCCCTTCCCCATCAAAATGGGCTCTGGAAAGCTTGGGAGAACCTCCAGAACAGTGTACAGGGGGAAGAGGGAGGGATTGTTCCATCTGGCAAAACCGAAATGCTTGTGCAGATGGAATGATTAAAAGAGTGCGACGCTGACTCTCACCCAGTGGCTGTAATAACAAGCCCTTTCCAAACCTCCTAGCCAGGAGAACACAGGAGTCAGGGGCACATGAAGGGCTGGCCACCACCTGAAACATTCATTGTGCACGTAATGTGTATCACCATAAAACAGAAGCATTCCTCAAAGAGAAAGTACTGATTATTTGGCTGAGAAAACAGGCTCACACCTAAAGCCCAGAGAAGGTAAAAGAAAGGAGGCAGACATTATTATTTAGACACTTGCTCAAGAGTAATCCTCGCCCCCAAGAACTGTAGCCAAAACTGTAGTCTGAGTCCATGAGGCTTGAACATAGAAATAACTTGCTAGGGGAATGGCCATTTGGACTGAAATTCCATAGCTTCTCTTTCTCCTTTGCATGACCCTTTCCCTCCAATACCCCCCTTTTTTCTATTTTGCCTATTTTAGATTAAAAACCTGTGGGCCAGGCCTGTATTAAGTTTTAATTATGTTCCATACCCAGCTTTGCATGCTCTGCAATAATGCTATTTGATACTTGGCTTCAATTCAGTGCTGTAATAATTATATTATTCACCCACCCACACGCATACACCCAGTGACTTACCTTGTGCTGACTGCACAATGAAGCACATGGGCTGCCCAAAGGGTGACAAAGCACAACTTTTATGAGTGCACATTTTCATATGTTTTCCCTCCAAACGTAAGTGCTTGACTCGAGAACAGACTGGAATTTGGTAAAAGCAAACCATGCAATATTTCCAACACATATTTTAAATATTGGTCGCTTTTGGGCTCTGCATCTGGTATGACTGCAAACCCACATTGTTATTTCCATTTCCCACCAGGTCACCAACTAGGCATTTGGGGGACAACCCATGCTATAACAGAAAGCAAACCTTTGAAAATGGTGTGTGTGTTTAAAAACCTACACGAAAGGCACGCCTTTCAAAGAAAAAAAACAAAAACGCTTGGGCAGGCACTGAAGGCAGTGTTATCTTGTGTTCGGATAACATTTTTTGCCATGAAAATATTTAAATTGTGTAACAAGCTGCACATCTATATCAACAAATAGTAGCATTTTTAAACTTTTTAGATTTCTACTCAATGCACACCCCTTTAAAAGAAGGGGAGGAAGGGGTGGTGGAAGGGGCAGATTGATGCTATTATTGAGCTGTCCATAAAGAACCTCCTGCTAACACCCTTTCAGCACATCCCCACATGTACCTAATCTGAACATAAAAGGGTGGGATTAAAACTGCCAAGATAAAAACTGCCTGCAGTTTCAAGCTTCAGTGGTGGTGGTTTAAATCCTTGGTTACTTGCATCCTTCAAAAATGTGAAATGCTAAGAATTCCCACTCACCTCCAAGTTACAAACAGGATCATGCAGATCCTCCACACCTGCAAGCTCACCATGCAGTGCGGGATCTTGAATGTCATCTTAAAAAAATAAATAAATCAAGTTTCTAGCCCTCGAAGATAAAGAGAAATGGAAGGGATACAGGCAGTTGCTTCTGAAAGGAAACTAAAACTCTCAAACAGAGATTCCACTGGGTAAGAGGATATTGTATTTCAGCAGAGATTTTGTACATGCAACTTATATTTCCCATATGTGGCAGATTCTGTAGTGTACCAACGAAAGCGTCATACTGTAGCATACAGTCCAAAACTGATTTGCAACCATGGGCAGGCTTGCTGCAGATGTAAAATTATGTCATGGGAAAGAAGATATGGGAAGAAAAGATAATAATGCATGCAACCCCATTGCCTGATCCCAATCTCTTAACCTTGGTTAAGAGTTTGTGCATGTTGTATCTGAACAAATCTATAGTAGTTAAACTGAAGCTTGCATTTCTAAAAGTAAACTGATATAAAACAGACATACACGTTCATACATCAAATTTCAAAAGAAAAATATTTTCCTTTTAACACCACTTATGGCAAACTATATTATACATAAATGCATAGCCTTGACTCTTTTGCTATTTGCTATTATTCTTATTACAATTACTATAGCGCTGATGATTTAATAGCGGTTCCCATCCCCCAAGTAATTTTGTATTATTTTTCTGGCAGTCAAATATTCTTCACAAAAAGAACTAGAAGATTAAGAGTAATTAGTGTAACTTTTCTTACTGACAGAAAAGCACTGAAAGGAGACCAAGGCATATTTCAAAATTCAGCAACTGTTTTTCCAGGTTAGTAGCACTGAAAATAGAATGGGAAGTTAGAAAGAAGGACCACAGAAGAATTATATATAGAATGAAGCCCACATAAAGAAGATTCTATTTATTTTGCTATTGACAAACTTCACAGCAGTTATCACATGGTGGACTTGAGTGTAGAAGAAAGCCACGTAAGATGCCAAACCAGGGAGAAATAAAATTTATTAAAGGAGCTCAGTTCGGCATACATAAGAGTTGCCACATTTTTATTTTCACTAGAAGTTTCTGGGGAAGGTTTGTTCACATAGGATGCTAAGTCGTGGTTTGTTTAGCTTCACTGTGATTATTTGTACATCCAAACCAAGCTTACAAATGTGAATGTGACCAACAAACCATGGCTTGAAGTTGGCTTACAGATCTGAGCTCATCTTAATCATAGTTCCTTTTTAGGTCTGAAATGGTACTCTGATTTGTTTCAGTGTCCAAGCCCAAATGCTCACTGGCTGTATCTGGATGAGTCACAAAATGTAAGAAAACAAAACCAATATTACAAAAACAACTTGCAGTTACTTTGCTCATCTGCAAGGTTGATCCTCTTTTGTTCAATAGATCATGATTAAAACAAACCATGGCTTAGTGTTGTGTGCAAACGTGGTCAGTTACTTGTTCACACATAGTATCAAACAACAGTTTAACATTATTTATTAAGAGATTTCTATACCACCCTTCAACAAAAAAGGTCAGAAGCAAATTTACAAAAAAATAAAGTAATATAAAGCATATTAAATGAAAGCATTAAAATAATTCTCAAAATTTATATAAATAGCATAATCAAAAACACCCCCCAAAATGACTTAACTGTCAACCACTAAAAGCTGGCAAAAATGGTGTGTTTTTACCCAATATCTGAAAGAATACAGAGTCGGGGCAAGATGCACGTCAATGGGGGTGCCATAGCAGTGTCACAGATCCAACACCAAAAATGCTCTTCCGCAGGTCCCTGGACTATACACCTCCTTTAACACAGCAACCACCATGAAAGCCTCGCCCACTGATCAACCAACACAGGTAGGGTGGTACAGAAGAAAGCATTATCTCATACATTTGGATGCAGGCCATTCAACGTAAGCACCCTGAGCTGGGCCTAGAAGGTAACTGGCAACTAGTGCAGATGTTTAGTAACATCAGTTGTGGTCGACTGGCCCACTGCCATTGACACCAACTGCATTCCACACTAGTTGCAACTTTTGGATTAATTTCAAGGGCAGACCCATTTAAAGTGCAATTACAGTAGTCCATCCTGGAGGTTACTAGAGAACATGGTTGAGACCCCTTCACGGACAATCTTTGGATTCACAAGCTCCTTTCTTTTACTCCATTAACCCTCTCCAGGCATTAAGAATTCAGAAAGTTAACAGATGAGGGTGGCAGTAGGGAAGAGCATGCTGACTCCACCCTCATTGCCATTTCAATCGCCCAACTTGTAAATGGCAAATGGGTGAAATAGGGAGCCTTTTCATGTTTTCATCTTTACCGTTCTTGTTCTGTATATTCTTTGTATCTAAAATAAATAAAGGGTTTGTGAATGAACTGTGCTCTGCCTGCCCTCTGTCTTCGCCTCACTTTTGGTTTAGCGGCAAGCCAACATTCGCCATTACATGGAACCCAAACAGTTCAAAACTGCAGTTTCTTGCACTGTGTTCATAGGACTGGTGCTTCCTTAATTTCATTTCCTATTAATTATGTACCCTGTTTCTCTCTCAAACTGAAGCCCATGGTGGCTAAACAGCAACACACTGAAACAAATACAATATGGAAAATAATATGAAAGGTTATTTAAACTTTTTTAAAAATGAAAATCTAGATCTAACAAGTCTGTTACCAGTGTTTTAAAAGAGTATAGCCTCTGTGGACATGGAACTGTTGTTGTGAAATGAATAAATCTTCCAGGAGGAGGTGGGCTCCCCTATTTGCATATATATTCTCTCCTTGAATTGCAGGCTAAGAGCTTGGTTACCAAATGTGACAAGGCAACAAATTCTCTTTGCATAATCATGGCTCACAAATGCCCACAGCTCTTTCGAGATAGTCCCATATGAAGAAGTGTCCATGTTTACATAGGATTGCAGCATTTCCACCCACTACCAATGAAGTAGTGGTAGTGGGAATTTCACCCACTACCAATGTGCTGGGACGGCTACACATAGAACCAACTTCTTGTCTTTTCACTGAACTACTGCCAAACTTGCCTGGAAATAATAGGGTGCCTTTTTAGGTTTCAACCACATTAAGTCTGGTATCTTTCAATGACTCTAAATTAGGAACTGGAATGTCTTCTTGAAAGTCCATAATCTATATGCATTTCTGCTACAATAACTCATTACATATTTATATGTTACTTATAAATGCATACATATACACTATGTCATATATGCCCGCAAGCATTGTTGAGGCAAAAAGGGGGAAAGCCATTGACTTGCTTTTGCATAATTAAGACTCCAATAACTCAGCTAAAGCAAGTTACCAGGTTCTTTGCTGTTCAAGAATAAAAACAATGAAACCAAAGCAATTCAGGAGGTTCTATTTAGTACTACATTGAAACTGAATGCGAAATACAGAAAGTGAATGACAAGATCACAAAAAAGTCTTTCTAATGAATGAATACCCCCCCCACACACACATTGAAACACTTTCATAACTATACTATTGCAAATTCATTATTTGTACAGAGGGACAGGAGAGTAGGCAATCCTAGCAGAGTTCATAAAATGGATTGATACTGCATGCTACAGACACTTAAGACTATGTTGCTGTATCAAGAGAACTGTACAAGTGTTACTGTTCTGCAAATATTTTGGTTTTCATATAAATCACCAACAACATAAATTTTAAAAGCTTAGAGAAAAGTTTAATTCCTCCATAACATTGTGCTTAGCCTATAGTACAACCTGTTCATACTTCAATTGACACCAGAGGCTTTCTCAGAATTTCCTCACCATATGGCAGGTAGGTACACTGAGGGTTGGGGAGAAACTTTTCAATTGCAGCACCACATCCCAGACTACCTGGCCCCCTAGTTGGTGACTAGTTGGTCCGCCATGTTCTGAGAAGAGGCATTTTGATATAGCATTGGGCAAGGGCTTGGTAAGATGATAAAATGTGCCTCTTGCCCACTTTTATTTTTGGGTGCTTTGTTTTGGCTGATACAGCTTGCATTGTATTTTGATTTGCTGTAATATTTTGCTGACTTCAATGGATTGTTTTAAAGCAGGAGGGGAAAAGCTGTAGCCCTTCAGGTGTTCCTGGACCCCAACTTGCATCAGTCCCGGCTAGAATGACCAGTGATTAGGGGTGATGGAAGTTATACTCCAACATCATTTCAAAGGCCCCAGGCTCCTCATCCCTGTTTTAAAGAAAAGCTAGCAGGATAGAACAACTCACTAACCATGTAAACAAATAGGCCCTTGCCATATTATTCTTCCTGATCACCACTCCATACCTGCTCTGAGGAATAGGTTGGCCCAGCTGTGCCTCCTTACAAAATAGAAGGTGGGGGGAGGTGGGACAGTTCTCAAACCAAAGTGGAGGCTATGCAAGACTATCATAAGAAATGGCAGCTCATGTTGAGTTCGCAGCATAATAATATCACAACATGATTGAACAGCGAGAAACAACACTGTAATATGACATCTAAATGGGCAGAGATTTTCATCTATGCAAGTCTTTGGAATTCTTTATCAGATGACAGTTCTGTTTGCACTGCTCAATTAAATCCACCCCATATATGTAAGCATTAAGCATACTGTACATCACTTCAACAAAGCCTGTAAGTTGTTGGTGAAAAAAGTGAGCATAACTAATATTTTAAGAACCCTATAAAAAGCAATGTGCATGTGTATCACTGGCAGTGAGGGATGTTATTTCACAGTCATTTCCCATAGTCAATCTTCTTGGAAACCAGAATTTTGCTAGAAAAAGTAAGACAGAAACAATAGTTTAGAAAGCAATTCAAAGTGGCAACTTAAAAAGCAATTCATCTAATGTACCAAACCAAATGTTTGGCTCATGTTTTGACATAAAAACAGTGCCCTCTACTGCACAACTAATGAGCAGCAGTGCCCAACAAGGGCAATAACATTAAATACCTTTTCAATCAGTGGTAAGAGTCACCGTGCCTAGTTTATACTTTTCAGTGATTAGGCTAATTGAATGTACAAACTGTACAACATTGGCTAAGAAAGTAGGCTAACTAACATTTTCTCCTCGGAACTAGTACAGTTTATTCTTTCTGGTAGCAACTACATTTTTGTTGATCGCAAATATACAAAAAAACAAAAAAAAAACAAAAAAAACCCCACACCTAATGAGTAGCATTGTAGTATTATTGACAGAGAGTTTGGAACTCTGAAATAAAAAGTATATTATACAGCAGAAAAAGCCTAGCTGAACCATTCATCCACCAGTGAGTCTTTTCTTATGTTAAATACCAATGAGAGTAATGATAAAGATCTAGTCACAAGACACCCTTTATTGCTCAAAAGGAAGTGCATGAATTAATCTGCCCACATTGTCCTAAACAATCTTCCTCTAAACATAGATGAGGCACCCTAAAGTTATTGCAGCCAAAGACTTGAGATGCAAATCCAAGTTAGCACCAAATAAAACATTAACCCGTCTTGTTTTAAAATTTAACGTTTTAAAACGGCATAAATTTTGTTTTTGATTTAAATGCTCACAACTTGAAAAAGAGTGAAAGGCAGACAGAAGGAACAAAGAATCTGAAGAGGATTTATTGATTGTCAGACAGATCCAGGGAGGTCTGCTAACATTGGAACACAAATATTTAATCTGATTCTGAAATCTTATCTGCTGCCTTTAAGAAGATTAACATATATTCTCTTGCTGCAGACTATGAATTCTGACTGCCTAACAAACTGGAAGCGCTTTTTTTTCTTTTCTTTCTTGAAGCTATAGGACCTGCAAGTCTGTAAAATACAATTTTACTCAAAAGCAATTGTGCTAATACAGACAAAGAGGCAAGCATGTTGAGGAAAGATGTATCTTAACAGCTTAGAACAGAGCAGTATTCATGTATTCTAACTTCATATGCATTTAGGCTGTCCTTACTCTGAATCTAGTCTGGGATACAATGTGCATGCAAAATATTTAAATCGGGTTGAACTATAGATTAGGAATCATATTTTTTGTGTGTATAGATATATTAAAGAAAGAGATAAATTTACATTCTGAGACTTTAAATTAGCAAATAAAAAGAACTCTTAGCTCAATGGTGAAGCAATCCTAAACTGAATTGGCAGAAAATAAAGACAGAAGCACTCAATATGCTAAACAACCAAATGCTTGAATAAATGAAACTTGTTGCCTCAAAGAGGCCTTTCCAAACCAGTGTGAGAACAGAGACAGGCACGCAGCCAGGCTGCCATAGACTATCAGCTACATCCCACTCCACATCCTCCAAACGGAGGTTTGGGCCAGAAAATCCATTAATTTACAAAAACATTAGGCGTGCCCCTGGCTCTCCACAGCATCCTTCACATTGCCACAAGGGCTTTGTCTAGACTAGGATTTAAGGGTTGCATTAGCTTATCCTAGCATCTAACTCAATCAGTGTAAGTATGTATACATTATTCTGTACATTAGACTCTTTTTAAACTCTGGCTGTTGCCATCCCCCTAAAAAAGCACATCAACATTTAAAGCCAAGTTAGTCACAGTAACATCAAAAGAAAGCAGTGGCCCAATTCTAAGAGCCACTGCAAACATACAGTCCATAGGGAGCTTGTGACAAAGGTACAAGCGGTTCCTTGCAGAAGGGCCCAGACCCAACTGCAGTGCTGGCACACACTGTTGAAACTCGAGGCAGCTAAGCCACCTTCCTGAGGGCCACCAAAGTGAGCAGCCCAAGAACTGCTGTGTTTGATTTGAAGACTTTAAATGGCAACTGGAATCAAACTGCATACAAACTGCTGCCTGTGTTACTTATAGTCAAAATTCCATGTCAGAACTGGGCTAGGTGTTAATTTATAAGAAAGTTGAACTAAAGAGGTCTTCAAGGTGCATTATGGGTTAATTAGCAACAGGGGCCTGACATCCATTAGTTGTTGCAATGTGCTGGAAGTAACAAACACCCAGCACAATTTTTATAGACCTCCCTGTATTAAACTTATTAAAAAAAAAACTCACTCCACAAATTTGTTGAGAAACATCTCTGTCATCTTTTGGCAACTTTCTGGTTTTTCACAGCCTGCTGCTATCGAATTACAAGTAACAATCCTGGTCCTTTTTGCAAGCTTTAATACATTTGGAAACTGCTTTCTTTAGACCACATCTTGAATTCTCACACATTTGTTAAATGTATGAAAAATCCTGAGCCATTTTGGGCTCTGTATCACTCACTAAAATTGCCCCCAACTTGCAAAAAGGCCTCTCTTCTTCTTTTTAACCCAAATTCTAACGTCACGAGCAAAATCAGATTTTGTTTGATCTTTTTTTTTTTTAATGAAATGTTTGAAGAGGTACTAAAAAGTAAAAGTTTAATAGAAGGGGTTTGTTGAAGTTACCTCATAATTTATTTATTTTTTAAACCATTTCCTGGAAATGTGAATATTTGAAGAAAAACAATAGAACATATCTAATTGTGTGCTTCTTTACTGCAGTTGGGGCTTCTGTGACTGAAGGGGGGGGGTAGAGGAGTTTTAAAAATTCTCCCTTTCCTCAGCAGTAACACTCTTCCAAAGGCTGCCCATTCCTCTGGAGAAGGTCGCGAGCTCAGAGAATTGCAGAGGGAAGGTAGTTAGGTTAACCAGCCTAAATATACTCTTCTGGTTCTTCTCTATGCCAAGATGTTCTGCTAGCATGGAAGACAAGGCATTCAAGCACTCCTTGTTAGCTACATACTGTCTCAAGTTACTGGAGAAAAGTTGGAGAGGGCTACTGCAGTCATGGTCCTGCTTGTTAGAACATTCCTATAGGCATATAGTTGGGCAGTGTGGGAAAAAGGTTACTGGATCTTAAAGGCCTACAGTCGGCTCCAACATGGCTGTTCTCAATGCACTGTAGGGCAGGGCACTATCTGGTTTTCAACATCATGATACATCACCAGCTAAACATCGTGATATATTGATATATCACGACGTCTTAAATAAGGATGGAGATATGTAGAGGCTTTGGCTAGCTTCACATTTCCCCCCACATTGGGATTTTGACATAGCACACACACACTATGATTTGCAATATATTTCCAGGTCAAAAATGATGAAACCAAGACAACGATATGGACTTGAAACTAGTTTTGGACGATATATCGCCCAGCCCTAACACACATCATGATTCGCGATATATTGACAGGTCAAAAACAATGAAACCGATATTCCGATATGGACTTCAAACCAGTTTTGGACTATATATTGATATACCGCCCAGCTCTAATGCACTGTATATGGGGCTGCCTTTGAAGACTATGTTACTTGAAAATTTCAGCTGGTACAAAACGTGTCAGACAGATTGTTATTGAGCCCAGCTCTAGCCTAACAGCAGCCCTGCATTCTCTCAACGTGCATGAACTCTGCCCCAAATTTGATGCCATTTGGACCTTGCAACAAATCACTCCTCACAATACAACCCACTGCATTTGCCTTTAGATATTGTCCTATCCTGACCAATTCCTAATCCTGTATTCAACTCTGATCCATGCTTGAGATAAAACATAAAGATACATATATAATTACATATTACTGTAGCTCTGTCTCTTGTCAACCCACAGTATAGTTTTGGTCCATGACTGTAAACGCCTTGGAAAATTCTAACAGAACTCATTAGTGAGGGGTGGGGAGTATATAAAACACTACTCTGCTCATATTTCAGCTTTCACTAGTAACCACTTGACCTCAGAGAATCTAAGAAGACGAACGGCAAAAGGAAACCACTATACAAACCTGAAACTAAAACAGACAGAAGAGGGAAAGAGGATGTAATATATGCCAAAAAGAAAACATGGCCAAACAAAAGCTTTAAATCCAGCCAGTAAAGAATGTTTTTTTAAGTGGCTTTTACAATACTCCAGTTCGGCAATGTTTACATAGGAAAGTTCTTGAAAAGGGGAAACTGTCAAATATCATTAGATTGGTAAAATTATACATCTCAAGTTTACTGCCGCAACCCTCATTTTTCCAGACTTCTTGCCAATTTTTGGCTTTTAAGACTTCACCGCATCTTCCGAGAACCTATTCTGAATTAAAATATATACTTTGTACAGAAATATCTGAACTCTAAGCTAAATAGAAAAAGGAAAAGACAAGAAAATGATGAGTTCTGTAGACAAGCATTGTAAGAAAAAGCTGAGCATCCTTTAATGAATGAGCCAGATGTCCCAGCACTCCGGTCCTAACTCAATTTAAGGGGAGCCTGAAAATTTGCTAAATAAATTTTACTTTAAAGGAAACAGTGTTTGAATGATTGAATTTTAGATTTAAATATTTAGATTTTGATTAGATCCTTATGCTGCCCTTGAAGATTACAGCTGTACTAGATATTGAGTTCCATTCTTAGCTCATGAATAGGGAAATGAAAACAGCCAAACACAAGTCAGACCATTTTCCCATCTGCTCCAGTTGCAAAGCAAATTTTGGCCAGTAAGTTACAGTACCTTCCATCCCATAATTATCTACGCTTGACTGGCAGTGGCCCTTCAGTGTCATCAGCACTCATCATAGCTCTGGCAAGGAGCTCATCACAGAGATTTTCAGCTTGGACAATTACATAGTCTAAGAGGTGCCAGTGGTGTGACCGAGGGTGCCTCTATGATGTTTAAAATTTATTTTTGTTGAAAGTGTGTGTTGGTAATAATGAGGTTATACGCTGCACATATTGTCAAAAGTAAGATTCCATTCTGGTTGCTGTTGCCAATTCCTTCTTTCCCCAATAGTCCCAGGCCATAGATCAAAATCTTGCCCAACTCTTGCATTAAAATCACCCAGGAGGATAATTTTATCTGATAGGATGGCATCCAGCTGAGACTAAATTTTTTCTTTAATGTCTTCATCGGCATCCAGTGTTTGTGCATGAGCGCTTAGAATAGCAGCCCGTTGGTTTTTGGTGAGTTTTATTCGAAGGGTTGAAAGCCACTCATTAATGCTGGTAGGGACTCCTGACGAGAGCTTCACAAGGTCATTTTTGATAGCAAAACCTACTCCATGTATTTGATGTTCTTGTTCAGGTAGGCCTTTCCAGAAGAATGTGTAGCCTCCTTTTTATTTGTTGCAACTCTCTTGCAATGATGGCGATCCTGAGCTCGGAATGCTCATTATCTGTGTTATCCAACAAATTCCGTATATTCCTTGTTCCAAAGTTCAATTGTCTTTTACAACTGCTGGGTGGCGCGGTAATCCAGCCAGGGGAAAAGGGAGGCAGACTATGTTTAGGGCACCTTTTCTACGCCCACCCCCCTTTTCACGGTGAGCAGAGTGTATCCTAAATAGGACTGCTCAGCTGCCGAGCTACACAACTGCCTCATTCCTTGAGTCAGAACGAGTGAATCTGTATCCACCGCCCACAGGCTGGTTCACTACTAGGGGCCTCCAAATTTCATGGCCTTGCCCCTGTTACCATTTGCCGATCGCCATGGGACTTTTTTGGGTTTGGGGTGGATTTTTGGAAGACGCCTGTACGTGAAATTGTTTTGTGTGTGTAGATCAGTGCACGCTGACCAATGCACAGTCTTCACAGTTAGACTCTATTCCGATGGCATGAGTTTCGAGACGACCGGTAGTTTCTTATCTGCTGCAGCCTTCATCTGCTGTCGCAGCCGTTGTACTGCTTGTTATTTTCTGCGTGTTCTATCGTTGAGGACTTCTTGGATCATTCTTTGTCTAGCTCCTCCCCTTTGACCGTACCGCCTTGGGTGACCCTGCTGGGAGTACGAGACTCCAGACGGCTTTGCTCACAAGGGTCATAGGAATGTGCAAGCCCACTCACCACAACAAGGCGATGATCCTGCAAGCAAGTGTATGTATATGTATGACTTGCTTGCCTGCCCTTCACTGTGAAGTCCCAACTGCCAGGGCAGGTTACAGTATTACATAGTTAGGATTGCTCTGAACATAATTTTAGAAAGAAATGTTAAAATTCTCTTTTAATGTTATAACCAGAAACCCACTCAAGAACACCACAAGAGCCCCTTACTTAGTAACAGTATGATAGATATATTTTCACAATAGTTAGCAAAATAATCACCTACTGGTCAGCCTTATCTAAAAGAGTGGATAAGATGGGTAACTTTGGTTAATCACAGGTTTGCCTAAACCAGTATTTATTACAGAAGAAGAAATACAGGCTGGCTTTGAGAGATATATTATTTAGCTTTTTAATACTGTATGTTATTTTATTTTGCAGAAATCAGGGTTTCCTTTACAAAATGTTTCTTACAACCGTTATTTCTTTGTTTATACTGACCTCTAGTGGTATAAAGTAGTATATAATAATTTTATATGTCCCAGAGGTGAAACGCAATATTGAAGAAATTGCCATAACCAAACCATTGAGTCCTTCAGCTGTTCACGTTGGCGAAGGAGGTCACACCCTATGAAGGACAAAGCATATTGACACAGATAATACTCAGAATCCTCTACTGGGTTATGAATTAATACCTTACTGTTCATTAACAGACAGGTAAATTCTGTTTTCACACATTAAGCTTGTAATTAAAACGTGCAATTATAAACATGTAATTAAAAATGTTCAGGAGTTATTAGATAATGTGGAAATGTTTGCAGAAATATTTGGCTAAAACTCTGGCTCCTACATGTTAAATGCCCTTCCTATTTGATTTGATTTTTTAAAATTTATATACCTCTTAATATACTAAAAAATATCTCTAAACTGTGCACAGAAAACTGAAGCAACAACAGACAACTTAAACAAAATATTACAAAAATGCACAATTACATATAAAAATGTTACATTAATACAAAGATACCAATATATATAAATCAATATAAATTCATTCTTCTTCTGATGCACACTCCCTCTCAGCCTCCTGGTTCTCACCCAGGGTCCAAACAAACTTTCACCTCACCGACAAAAGTATCACAAGAAGAAGAGTTCCTGGAACTCTAGTCTAGTCTCCCACTCTAGACTTGCTTTTCATGGGCAGGTCCAAGGCGAGTGGTACCTCCTCAGCCTGCCCACAGCTGTCTCTCATTCAACTGTACTCTCCACACCCAGTTCCAGGTGCAGAAGGTTTGTTGAGCTTCCCAGGGGGTCCAAAGGATGGGAAAACGGCGTCCCTCCAATCACAACTCTTTCTTCAACCTCAATCCCCTCTCCTCGTCCTCTATCCAATACATATCCTATTAAAAATGTGAACGAGACAACTGGGTGTAATTCAGTATTGGTGGAATGACAGCAATGGAACAACAGGAGTAAAATCACTAGTAAATTTCCCACGTGGGGTTCAGCTTACAGATGAGCAGAGTGCCATTGTCTAATTTAATGTATGTACAGAGGGTAAAGGTAAAGGTAAAGGTACCCCTGCCAGTACGGGCCAGTCTTGACAGACTCTAGGGTTGTGCGCTCATCTCACTCTAGAGGCCGGGAGCCAGCGCTGTCCGAAGACACTTCCGGGTCACGTGGCCAGCGTGACGAAGCTGCTCTGGCGAGCCAACGCAGCATACGGAAACGCCGTTTACCTTCCCGCTAGTAAGCGGTCCCTATTTATCTACTTGCACCCGGGGGTGCTTTCGAACTGCTAGGTTGGCAGGCGCTGGGACCGAGCAACGGGAGCGCACCCCGCCGCGGGGATTCGAACCGCCGACCATGCGATCGGCAAGTCCTAGTGGCTGAGGTTTTACCCACAGCGCCACCCGCGTCCCTGTACAGAGGGTACCAAAATAAAAATGAAGTCCTTGCACTTTAACTGCTTTCAAGTACAGCACACTGAAACATAGTCCATTCTTCCATTCCAAAATTTACCACAGCTTTGGTCACAGGAGTCAGGGCACAGGAGTGTTTCACAAGAGGAAGACGAAGGGTCAAAAGATGGGCAACGGTAGGAAACAACTTTAGCCGTTCATTTCCCTTCTAAAAGAATGACACTTATTTCCTCTTTCCAGGAGGGAAAAGGTAGATTAAAACAAACACATTGTAAGAAATAAAAGGGAGTGAACATCCTCATACTAAATTCAGCTGAAGCAAAACCCATTTAAATTCAATAGCTTTTTACTGTGCAAAACATTTTATGGCATACACAAACCCTCTATCAGTCATTTTTGCCCTAAAAACAGAATGACAAAGGAGCCAGCTTCTAAAAAGTTTCTCTGCACAGTTTTTTTGGAACATCCCCCCCCCACACACACACACTGGGTGCAATGGTGTGACAGATACACTAGATATAGCTTGCATGTGTTGTGCTTCCTGAGAGGAACCAGGAAGAGATAGGGGCAACATTCACCTACCTCCGGCCTGAGGAGAGGGAAGCTACAGAGAGCTGTGAAACCGTTACTTAAATAATACTTTTAGGTTGGGTTTAGAAAGCAAAGTTTGTTTGACACTGTAAGCAATTCCAGAACCTTTAAATACAAGCAACCAGGCAAGTAGCTATTAACTAGTCTGGCATACTCAAAGTAATAATTAGTGTTTATACGTCATGCTTAAAAGCGTAAAAAGCACCTCGTATACCTTACCTCAGCAATCCTTAAGGCAGCCACGGAAAACAGACCAGTACTATCCCCCAGGGAAGATTCTCTCATATCAAGCTGAGAGAACAATACACTTGCCACTACAGCCCACACTTAATTTAGGTACCATAAAGAGTTGCCAATATCTCAACACCTCGGGAGGATGTGTCACCAATGGCGAGACCACTGCTAGCCTCAGCATTTGAGCTACGGTGGGCTCCCAGCAATTAAAATTGTGGGGATCAGAAGCCACATTTCCATGGAACACTGTCTTCTTACAATCTATGGAATATATGTTTAAGTTGTCGTGGCCTGAAGACATGGACTGGTGAGGCCAACTCCACACCCTCTTGGTCCCTTACCAATTACAGTTGGCAAAATCTAGAAGGAAGATATTGATTGGATGGCTAATGCTTCACTATGCGAGGGACTTATAGCTACCATCTTGAAAGACACAGTGGCGTGGCCTTTTCTTATCAAGCCCTCCCTGGACACGGAGGGTACAGAAAATGCCAGTCCCCAGTATTCCCTTTCCTAATCATGTGGAGCCTCTGCACCGCTCATGCACTGGGGTTTCTTTACAGTCAACCTAGTGCCACACTGAGGAAGAGGACACAACATCAGGGGCAATGTTAAAAGTGTGGCCCTGCTCCAAAATAAATATGCCCTACATGTGAGTAACACAGGAACAGAGGTTTTGTCCCAATTACAATGGCACCTGGCTAGGGGGACTAGGGCTATCCCTGGGTGTGTGGGGAATGAATGGGTGATGACTCCAGCCCAACTACTTTTGGGAGGGGGGTGCTTGGTGCCCAGCTGTCTTCCACCCACCCAGTGAGGTTTTTCACCTCCTCAATGCCTAGAGCAGGGAGGCAGGTGACAGAAGACCTTGCTGGCACTGCCATTGCTAAAGCAACAGGAAAATAAGGAGGAGCATGAAATTTAAAGACTACTTACAGAAACATTGTAAAATTAAAGAATGTTAGAACGATGCTGGATTGAAGTTAAGTGGGATTTTTTAGCAGCAATGTTAAGGAACATGTAAAAATGGATTGTTAACGGGTGATAATCTAAAGCTTTAATATATTAAGATAAAAGATTAAGATAAAATTAAAGAGGGAAAGGATTTGCTGAATTAACCAATTGAACTGGAATACAAGAAAGGGAGGTGTGAGGAGGTCAGGGAAACAAGCAAATGAAAGATAAGGTATGGAAAGACTGATTTGCTTTTAATTGTTTTTATTTTGTATTTTCTTTTTCTTTTTCTTTATTCCTTCTAATTTTTGTAACATGTTGAAAATTTTAATAAATATCTTTTTTAAAAAAAGGAAAATAAGGAGGAGCATGCCACCACCAGGAGCAGGAGTAGACGGTGGATGAAGGAAAGGTGTGGGGAACACAGTGTGATTTGTCCTGGCTCCACATCCCCCTAGGTCTAGCCCAGGGAAAGGGATAAGTGTTTGTATTTTCAGATCACAGTACACTGCCCCCCTCCTTCACCGAACGGTTCAGGTCTTCTTGAAACTGATCTTGGCTAAGTAATATAGGGTAGGATCTTCCACACAAAGGATGGTTCTTCATTAGACAGGCTCATACAGTTGTTATGGACCAGAAAAGGAAAGCACACATTTTTACAGCCTGCTATATACAGTTGTACCTTGGAAGTTGAACGGAATCCATTCCAGAAGTCTGACTTCCAAAACGTTCAGAAACCAAAGAACGGCTTCTGATTGGCTGCAGGAAGCTCCTGCAGTCAACTGGAAGCTGCAGAAGCCCAACCGGACATTCGGGTTCCAAAACAACGTTTGCAAACCAGAAGAATCACTTCCGGGTTTGCAGTGTTCGGGAGCCAAAACATCCGAGTTCCAAGGCGTTCGGGATCCAAGGTACGACTGTATTGTGTTGCTAGCATATTGTGTTCTATTTAATGGATAACTTTCCCCTTACTCAAAAAACTAATATATTGAGGGGGCACCTACCCATAGCAATTTGTGTCAGAGGAGCTTTGCACGAAAATACGATTTTCATGTCAGAATCCTTTACATTTACATGAACTCACTTTGCATGTCCCAAAAAAGAAGATGGGTGATCTTCATTTACTTTGTATCACAAGCCTAAAGAAGTTGAAAAACCAAATAGCAAACAAATAGCAGTGTTTGCTGTTGGATGGATGGTTGGACAAGAATTGAATTATTTATTGTTTCCTGAAATTATTATCAAATCCACACCCTTTCCTCTCAATTAGGACAAGTTACACCCTTTCATTTCCTTGGGAACATTTTTTTTTTCTGCAGCCAAGACTAGTTTCCTTCCTGTGATATACACACACAAACCAGACAGGGGTAGTTTCTAGTTTTTACTTGCACTGAAAACCCCAAGTTTTCCATGAAATCTGTCTCACAGGCAAAGCCTTTTTAATTATTCCCTGCTCTCAATGAAAAAACTAACATTTAGCAAGACCATAGAACTGTTACCACATCCAAAGTGGCCCTAACTATATGAAATAACCTGTGAAAGATACTATATTATGCCTTATGCATAGAGAGAATGTGACACACATCAAGCCAAGTAATATATTGTCTAACTCCGGCTGAGTAGATGAAAAGAGCCCCAGGCCTCTGTTCAAATAATTACAAAAGCTTTAGTCTCCTAGAATGTGGCCCTGATTTGCATATTTACATAAATATGACCTCATTCCAAATCAATCTTTGGACTTCTTCATGATTACAGCCTTACTCAAAATTGGCAGAAAGCCAGTGTTGTGATCCTTGGGCACAGGCAATCTATTTTTCATTTTCTCTCAGTAAACACACATGACTTCTTGATAACTTAAGGATACTAAAACTTTTGCCTAATAATCAGGCCCCCTAAGAGGTCCAGGAAGGCCCGGGTCACATCTAGCTTTTGAAACTCCCTAGCCATAATAAAAATTGAAATGACAGGACCTAAAAACAACATAAGGCACCAAAAATAGATTGAGAAATAATCTCAATATACATTTTCTTATTTAATAAATGCTTTTGTAGCAAACATTTGGGCCGTATGTGCATAAAAAAGAAGTTGCAAAACTTATCAAGTGCTGAAAAAATAAATTTGAAGACCCCTTTTATCCTGAGACGCTGGGACAAAATGGCCCCACCCCCACTGGCCCTGCTAATAATCTTTTGAATGAATACTCTCATCCATGTTTTCCATTACTTTTAAGCTGCTAATCAGGACAAGGCTGGCCTTAGCAACTCTTGTCTAAATCCCACTTTGCATATCTATACTGCTTTGCACCTAAAGATCTCACTGTGACTTGCAAACAATGAATCACAGGAAACCACTGATTTTTAACCAGAGAAATCTGCCTGTGAGGTTTGTAAGCAACAGTCTCTAGGAATGAAAGAATGAAACCATGGTGAATTAAATTAGAATGTAAGTGAAAGAGGCAAGACATATTGAGCACTACAACCTCAAACAACTCAATTAGCAAACACAGGAGTGGTATTTAAAATTTGCCATTCTGCCCATGTAACTTTAGGAGACAACCCCCCCCTCAAAAAAAAAAATCCAGTAAGATGACCAGATTTCTGTTACCAAACATTTCCAGATAAAAAGCAATACCTTTATTAGAACCAACTAAAATATCACATAGTTCTGAGAAGCTTTCTAATTCTCCATAAATCTTTTTCAAACTATCCTGGTCCATGAACCCAATTTTTCAGGGAAAAACATGCTCATTTCAAAATGGCACTGTTAGGCTAGGCTAATGAGATTATTTCTAAAAGGAAAAAAGGGGGATGATCACTTATGTACCCAAACAGCTTCTACCAGATTTGTCCCGTGATGTGTGAAGTAACTTTAGCCACAGCACAAATACCATGGTTTGAGCTTAGTTTTATCATGATTTTCATGCTCGTAATAATTGTTTTTATTGCTGCTAATATTACCGCTTTTGTAACAATTCTAAAGCACTTCAGATACAGTGGTACCTCGGGTTAAGGACTTAATTCATTCTGGAGGTCCTTTCTTAACCTGAAGCTGTTCTTAACCTGAAGCACCACTTTAGCTAATGGGGCCTCGTGCCGCCACCGCATGATTTCTGTTCTCATCCTGAAGCAAAGTTCTTAACCCGAGGTACTATTTCTGGGTTAGTGAAGTCTGTAACCTGAAGTGTCTGTAACCCAAGGTACCACTGTACTATTCTACAGGCAAAGAATGCAACACCTTTTTAAAATTAAACAAACGGGGATTTTTTGCACTTGGTAGTAGAAATAAGTGCAGTAAATGATGGCAAAATGGAAGTTGACCGTGGACTAAAAAGGGTTACATACGCTTCAGGTTACAGACTCCGCTAACCCAGAAATAGTACCTCGGGCTAAGAACTTTGCTTCAGGATGAGAACAGAAATCGTGCTCCGGGGGCGCAGCGGGAGGCCCCATTAGCTAAAGTGGTGCTTCAGGTTAAGAACAGTTTCAGGTTAAGAACGGGCCTCTGGAACGAATTAAGTACTTAACCCAAGGTACCACTGTACAGTAATGCAAACACCTGCAACCAGCTCAACTGAAGGGAAGCAGTAGCAGCTGAAACTCCTCACTGTGCTAATCTTCAAGTCTAACATTCATTGTAGCTGCATACCTCGGAGCTTGCTCACATACTGAACAAAGATCATTTTCGGAGATAACCTCTAGAATCTATGCAAAAAGTACAGCACAAAAAGCCTGGAGATTTCATTAAAACGTCTCTGTTATTTTCTAATTCATTTTCCTGTCAGCCATGACCAAATATTCAACCCTATTTAAGTGGCATATTTATGACACTTCATTCTTCACAAAAATTATCATCTCATAATTGTCATGTACAATTGTGTGTCAAGGGGTGATTTATTTTTAGATATACTCAAATGTATGGCTTGGACCCAAACCAGCTGGGGTTTTTTCCCCACCATTGCTAATAAAACATAGAGGTGTGGTTGCCATTTTGTTTCTTGGCCCAATTAAAAATGCTCAGCCCATTGCTTAAAAGGCCTAATTGATAGGCACCAAATATGATTAAGAGACCACCTTTCCCCCTACAGAACCTCTCAGGATAGCAGAAGGAGTTCTCTTGGTAGTTTCACTGAACTCAGAAGTTCAGGGTGGTGATGGCCCAAGAGACTACTCCTCTCTTCTCACTTCAATCTAATCCTGCCTCTGGTTTATTAACAGACATTATTAAGGCAAAGGTTCCCAAATTTAGACCTAACAAGGAACTCTGGCATAATTCAAGATCTCTGCAATGAAGCCCACAAGATGGAAGGAGGCAAAGGAGAAACACATGGCTTAATTTAAAAAAATCTATGGCGGGGTGAGGGCTGTTGTTTTGTTTGTTACCATGTTGTGTATTTTTGTGTTTTTATATTGTCAATTGCCCTGTGATCCTTGGATGAAGGGCTGTATAGAAATTTAATAAATAAAAAAATAATAATGGCCACAGCACTCATACATAACTTCATAAACTATTATTTATAGAGCCAAATGATAGTCTGAATGTGGCCTTTGAATAAGCAACCAACACTGTCCACAATAGTGATCTGGATTTTAAGATGGTCCTCTTCCAGTTTCCATAGCAACATTCAGAAACAGAACTTTCCACACCCAAAAGGTGTTTTTTTTAAAAGGTGACACAAAATTTGATAGTTTCATCAGTAACACAGAGTTCCACACACAGTATCTCTGTAATCATGATATGAACCCTGTTAGATAGGCCAATATTATTAGCCAAGATATAGTGGTTTGCATAAAGCCATCCTTCTAGAGAGTTTGCAACAGCTGTGGAACTTGAACCAAACATATTTTTTACATCTTGAAGTTTTTGCATGTATAACTTTCTGATAAATAAACCTGGCGCTTTTACACACTGTGGATGTAACTCACAGGGGTCAGCAACCTTTTTCAACCATGGGCTGGTTCACTGTCCCTCAGACCATGTGGTGGGCTGGACTATTTTGGGGGGGGGGGAGAATGAACGAATTCCTATGCCCCACAAATAATCCAGAGATGCATTTTAAATAAAAGGACACATTCTACTCATGTAAAAACATGCCGATTCCCGGAACATTCACAGGCCGGATTGAGAAGGTGATTGGGCCACATCCGGCCCCTGGGCCTTAGGTTGCTTACCCCTGTGCTCAGGTAAAAAGGAATGCATTTCTAAAATTACATATTTCATCAAGTAGCTTCTTGATTAGTAAGCTGCAGCTTTACCAAGAGCTTTGTAATGAGATAACTCCTCATAGGTGAGTTTGTTTTTCTTTATACAACAGTCGCACAACTCAATAGGTTCCCTCACTTCTTTTTGAAACAACAGCATAACTGGGAGTAGCTGTGCCTGTAAAAAAGAGACAGAAGGCGATACAAAACAATGCTCTGGCTGGCATACCAGTGCACTGACCCCATGAAACCGGACTATGCAGAAATTAAGCTGCAGCACATCTGAACTAGCACATCAACATTCTCCAGATCTTTTAGAAAGATTAGAGTGCAAATATTTACACCAACCCCGCTCCTATCCTCCCCACAGAAGTTAAACAGCCGAGAGCAGTTTTAATAGCTGACTAGCTCCAGGGTAATCTGCTTACCTGTGTCATATCAATATACAATGCCTCACACAAAGTTTTCCTCGGCTTCTCCTAACAGATCTACCAAGTTTCTCTTACTTGTAAGCAACCGGACATAATAAAATATAATTATTGTTAGGATATAGACTTGCCCTTCCCTAGGGTTTAACATAGGAAACCATTTACTTCAATTAGAATTTTATTTGATCCCATAAGTTCACACAATGTATAAAATTATCTCATCTCTCAGCAGTTTCCCACCCCCAGCCATCATGGTTGAATGTAGTTTGCTACATCAATTCAGTATATTTTCTGTAAGTCCAATATTGTAACAAGGGCATTATTTCATTTATTTAGAAGTTTATCCACTCAAAAAAGAAGACGTATCTGTTTTTCAAACTTCTATTCCCCCCCCCAAAAAAACCCCTTTACTTATTGTTCTCATTCATGTCTATTTATTATGTATTGTTATGGATAATTAATAAACCGACAAAAAATCAAAACAAGTTTTCTTGCTTCTGCCAATGGTGATCAATGACATAGGACTTGGATACGGTAACTTGGTACAATTAGGGGCACGTTCAGTCAGCCAGGCAGTCAGCCAGGACGGCCTCGAAGAAAATGGGTCCACCCTTATCAAACAAATTTTAAAGTCTGTCAGTGAAGCTCCCAACACAAAAGAGCAATTCACCTTCATTAATATGTATATGGGTCAACAAAAACATAATTATCAAGCCTGCAATTTAGGGCTGCTGGTTAAAGTGCAAGCGATTTCCACACACAACAACCACCATGCAAAACAATCTTCTAGATCCCACAGAAACTATCCACAACAACAGGAAATCTGTTCAGTGTGACAGTTAAGAAAAAGACGTTGATGCATGTTGTTATGGACTTTCCAGCAATAAAGACAGCAGAGGTGAGTAGTGTTGAGACTGCTCAGCCAGCGGAAATCAATGAAGTTTGCAAGACACATCTTAAGATTGCTGAGGCTGTTCCACCATCAAAGTTTTTCTCCCTTTATTCTTTGGAAAAGGACCAGCCAGCAAATGAGTCATCACACACGGGGCGTGTGGTCTAGGGAGGAGCCCTGGAAAGCAGGATGCAGCCTGCAGGGATGTTATTACCTATTCTTACCTTTAGCAATTTTGCATCTAGGAGAGAGTAAGAAATAAATAGAGTATGTAGGTGCAGTAAAGAAATGTCAGGCATTTATCACCAGCTAAGGCCCTAGGTAAGTTCAGCATTCATTCAAGCAATGACTGTTACTGAATTTTGCTAGTGCTCTTCAGGTGTTAACGATTTATAGGCTGCCAGATCATAGTCGCTAAGAGTGAGAGAGCCATATTCAAAACCTCACCTCAGCCATGTACGCATTAGAAGTCACTATTCACTTAGCATGCAGACTGGGAATAATAATAATTCTGACCTAGTTTGCAGGGTTGTTGCAGAAACATTACTTAGTCATGAATAATGGTGCCTTTTAATATTATTATGCATTCATAAAACACATTTAATGAATGTTTCATTAATTCGTATTATTAGTAGCAATAGTAAACAATTCTTCAAGTCTACTAAACCGCAATAAAATGGAACCTTCTTAGAATGCAAACAAACAAACGTGGGAGAGAAGAGGAAAGTTGATTTTACCTTTGCCCAAGAGAAAGCAATATGTGAAAACATATTTAATGGTCTGGCTAGGTAAAGTTGCTTTAAGCTACTTTGTTCCTCCTCTTTTCTCCCCCACCTCCAACACCCATTAGTGACTGTGAAGATCCTGACAAATATTTCAGAACAGAGGTATGTTACAATGATTTCACAGCAAGGCACAAATATGTCCCTTCTGAAAGTAGCTCACAGCTAACAATGCATTAACTTGTCCAGACATTGTTGGCTAATAAGAAAAAGATAGCTTCAAGTGACGGGATCAAAGGGAATATGCCTTGCTTAATGAAATTAGATTTGCCCCTACCAGAGTATTAGAGAGACAGCTGTTGATCCTGGGTTTAGAGAGTCTTAGACTCACTGTCTGGGCTTGCAGATATTGTCAAGTATCTACATGGATACTTCCCACAGCATCTGTGGCCAAAGAAACATTAGGATTTGTGAACATTTTCACCTTTAGCTCTTTGTTCATCTGGCATTGAGGCAGGTTTTGTCAAAAGCTGGGGGGGAAATCCTCAGCCTATCTCTGTGGTTTTTTACTGCCCAGAAATAGAATACAAAGAAACTGACAGAAATGTAAGTGCATCTACTCCCACAAATGACAAGAAGGACCTACAGATAGTAGCGGTCTCAGAAAATGCTACAGCATTTGACAAACTATGCCTTTATTAAATATTATGCTGAGCTCCACACTAAAAACATTTGCTTTATATTCACAAAATTATGGGTTTGTGGTTGCTCTTGAAAATCGCTTTCGTGTGGCTGGGGCTCCTCCATACACCAGCTGCGAAGTTTGAGTCTGCTTTTCCATGTGGATCAGCCAAATTGCACTGTAAGTAAGTGAGCGAGCCTCACACATCTGACAGGCTGGCAGTGCTGGCATGGGTACTTGTTGTGCATTCCAGCTCAACCATGTGCAGAAGTGACTGTCAGCAGCAGCCATGTTGTAGAGGTAAACTTCTGAACTGGACCTTAAAGTGCAGTTGTGCTTATCACTGGCCTGTTGCTGTATCACTGGCCTAATGCTACAAGGCTCACACTTGAGCAGAGGTAGTTCAAAGTAACCTTGGAAGTTCATTTACAAGGGATAGCAACCACAGCCTCCTCTGTTCTATAGACATGTAATATCCTCTTTCTCTTGATGGCAGTTGCCATTGGACAGTATGACTGCTTTAAGGCCCAGAGAGAGAGAGAGAGAGAGAGAGACTCCAATGGCTAACACAGGATTTCTGCCTTGGTTTGCAAAAAGAGATACAAAATACATGGAGTACATCAGCATCAGCAATGTTTCCTCAACTGGGGAAAAACACTGTGGCATAATGAATTTCCTGTGAAACAGTTGATATGAACCACAATGTTGCATTTTGATCATCCCACAATTTAAATGGAAACATTTTGTAAATAAATAAGTAAATTGTACCCCACCCACCTGACTAGGTTACCCCAGCCACTCTGCGCGGCGTCCAACATACAAAAAAACATCCTAAAACGTTACACATTAAAAGGCTTCCCTATATAGGGCTGCCTTCAGATGTCTTCTGAGGTTATATAATTACTCAGCTCCTTGACATCTGATGGGAGGGCATTCCACAGGGTGGGTGACACTGCTGAAAAGGCCCTTTGCCTGGTTTCTTCTTTTATCATATTTGCATTTTTTAACTCCTTTAAAGGCTGTTCTTGGAATGCCATTTGACCATTGAAGGACAAGGTATAAACTTCAAAAGTAAACAAACGACTACCAAGTTTTATTTTCTGTTTGCAGGCACTGGGTGCAAGGCTACTTTGAATAGTGCCAAGTGAACTGTGCAGTAACAGCAAAGAGGAGAGCTGCAGCAGGGTGTTCATTGCAATATTTACTGCATCGTGACAGTTTCAATATAGACAGTTCTGAAAAGCTAGGACCACTCAAAGAAGAAAGATGCAAGAAACAATGGAAATGTCAGGAAGGAAGTCCACGTATTGGAAGAAGCAATGGACATCTCCAAGCCATCTTCTACTGTTCCAATGCCCGGATTTGACAACATCACCCAAGAATATTGCAGACACCATTATGTGCATTTTACAGTGAACTATTCATAGGTAGCTTACTGTATTAGCAAGTATTTATAGCAAAGCAAGAAGAAAGGAATGCACAAGCAGTCACCATTGTTTCCCTCTTATTGTTGTGTTTTGCGGGAGATGGAAAGAAAGTGAAACTAACACAAGTGACACCCAAAGAGCTACAAAAGTCCTGTTAGTTGTTAGGGCCACAAATGATACCAATATGCTAATAATAATAATAATAATAATAATAATACAAAGAGTAAGGATTTATAAGTGCTTTCAAAAGAATGCTAAGTGTTGTAACTAATACACAGTTATAAGGGAACGAAGGAACAATGCTACAAGTATAGAATTAGTTAGAATTAGAGAACAGTGACAAAGTGCAAGCTAGTGATGTAGTTCAAGATTAGGGACACAATCCATAACTGAGCTATGCAATAGGGGGTGGGGTTTGCATTGACAACCTCTACACTGCTCAGCTCTCACCAACTCCTGGCATATGAAGGGCTGAGATACCTGAAATTTGGGCAACCGAGGTGGTTGTCTAGTTTGCCTTGAAGGCCCCTAGTGTTATCTCTAATTAGGGCAGAGTTATTAGACATAATTACCAAAAGCAAACAGATAACATACCTTTTATTCAGCATACTTCTCAAGAAGCTGTCTACTACTATATCAGTGCATATATATATATAAAAAAAGAATGCAGAAAGCAGAGACTGAATGATGCTCATATTCTAGAGGAGGCAAGCGCTATCTAACATGTCCTCAGTCTACAGTTATGTGTCAATGAGAAGATGAGTTGTTACAAGAAATCACAGGCTTTTAAAAGCAAAAAAACCAAAACAGAATTAACTGAAAGGTTAATTACAGAAGAAAGGTAAAACCCTGTAATTAAGCTCATAGAAAAAAACATTTAAGATGAAGTAGGAAGTAAGGTTTTCCCCCCAAGGCTTTTGCCAACACATGTCTTACACCATTAACTAGAATTTGACAAAAGGCAAAACAAGCTTAACAGCAACCAAATGACCATTTATCCTAAAAGGGCAGAATTAAAAGTAATGCATCATTTGCTATAATTATTTCAAGTTAAACAGCTCCAGAAAATAACAAAGATGCACTGTGATGGGGTATGCACACTGGGACATACCTTGCTGCTTTAAACAACTGAACCATTGGCCATTCAAGACCAGCACTGTATTGGAGATACGTAACCAACACATGTGCTCTAACCAGGATCTACAGTCCCTCCTCCACCACAGGTGGTGAAGGAACAGCACTATAAATGCAGAGAAAACATGGGTGGCTAACCTGCAGCACAAATATCACACATAGCATGGATCATGGCGGTTTGAGACATACTTTCATAGAAGCACATGGACCCATAGGCCTGGATAGAGCATGACAGCAATGGCTATGGCATAGCGGCACTTTCCTGCCTCCTCCCGAACAATGTGCTTTTGCCTGCTCTCGAATGCAGCAGATTAGTGGCAAACCTACTCCAAGGTACTAGTAGTTTATTGTGGCACTATCATATACTCTGGACTTGACTTGTGGCACACTTCACCCAAAAAACTGACCACCACTGAAATGAGCAAGTCTAACATGTGCATTTATCTGCCAATATGGCTAACTATCGCCAAGTCTCAAATCTTCCAAAATGCAGCAGTTAGATTGGTGACTGGGAGCGGCCACCGAGACCATATAACACCGGTCTTGAAAGACCTACACTGGCTCCCAGTACGTTTCCAAGCACAATTCAAAGTGTTGGTGCTGACCTTTAAAGCCCTAAATGGCCTCAGTCCAGTATACCTGAAGAAGCGTCTCCACCTCCATCGTTCTGCCCAGACACCGAGGTCCAGCGCCGAGGGCCTTCTGGCGGTTCCCTCGCTGCGAGAAGCCAAGTTACAGGGAACCAGGCAGAGGGCCTTCTCGGTAGTGGCACCCGCCCTGTGGAACGCCCTCCCACCAGATGTCAAAGAGAAAAATAACTACCAAACTTTTAGAAGACATCTAAAGGCAACCCTGTTTAGGGAAGCTTTTAATGTTTAATAGATTATTGTACAGTGGTACCTCGCAAGACGAATGCCTCGGAAGACGGAAAACTCACAAGACGAAAGAGTTTTTCGTTTTCTGAGTTGCTTCGCAAGACGGATTTCCCTATGGGCTTGCTTCGCAAGACGAAACGTCTTGCGCCTTTTTTTTAAAACCGCCAATGCATTCCTATGGGAAACCGTCAATACACAGTGGTGCTTCGCAAGACGAAAAAACTCGCATAACGAAAAAACTCGCAGAATGAATTAATTTCATCTTGCGAGGCACCACTGTATTTTAGTGTTTGTTGGAAGCCGCCCAGAGTGGCTGGGAAAACCCAGCCAAATGGGTGGGGTATAAATAATACATTATTATTATTGTTGTTATTGTTGTTGTTGTTAGGGGTAAGCTGTAGACAGCTGCCAGAAAAGAGAGCTCAAACCAGGAGTTAGGGCAGGGGGTTAGAGCTGAGAGCAGGCTTCCTTCCGACTTGTCATTCCCCATGGTAAGTGAGTTTCTGCACCACGATAAACAGTCCTCCTTCCAAGCTTTAAAGCAGGCATCCCCAAACTCGGCCTTCCAGATGTTTTGGGACTACAACTCCCATCATCCCTAGCTAACAGGACCAGTGGTCAGGGATGATGGGAAATTTAATGTCCCAAAACATCTGGAGGGCCAGGTTTGGGGATGCCTGCTTTAAAGCTAAACATTAGGAAGAACTTCCTGACAGTAAGAGCTGTTCGACAGTGGAATTTGCTGCCAAGGAGTGTGGTGGAGTCTCCTTCTTTGGAGGTCTTTAAGCAGAGGCTTGACAACCATATGTCAGGAGTGCTCTGATGGTGTTTCCTGCTTGGCAGGGGGTTGGACTCGATGGCCCTTGTGGTCTCTTCCAACTCTATGATGATTCTATGAAAGCCTGCAGAGGTGGGTGGGAATCGTCCCGGAGGTTTTGTGGTGATCCTCACCCCAACCCAACTCCCAAGACTGAGAAGACAAGTACAAGCGCTATGGCTGCTGGGTTTCTGGAGGTTGACTGAAATGCCTCAGCTGCCCAGGACCAAACAAGCTCTGGAACAGGAAATACTACAAAGAGCAACACCCCCCTAAAAAAAAATCCACAATGAAAAATTAGTTAGCAGAAGCCGTTTTTGAGAAGTAACACAGAGTCACCACTTTTCCTTGAAGTTAAGTAAATGGATAAACAGCACATTTTTAGAATGTCTGCTGGCTAACTTCGAAAAGAACAGCCTTACCACAGAAAATAGTACATAGTACTTTGTAGGTGCTGTAAACTCACACATCAAGCACAGCAAGTGTGGGGCTATATACAGGAAGAGAGTAAACTTTTCATGACAAATTTTCTTTCTTGTTAATCATTTGCCAAGTACAAGGTTACACACAATGCAAGATTTGTGCATTTAATATTTGTTTTGTGAGAAGGAGCAAATGAATTGGTTTGCTGATTAACTGTGCTATGCAATTTTTTAAAAGTTACTGAATGAGAAAATTTGGTTTTATTATGGTGGGTTGACTGCTGCTCTTATGGCTGTTTTATGGTTGTGGAGCCCTACTGCTATTTTCAATGGGGAGTTTTACTATAGTTTATTTATGTGGCTAATATATTTTGTATTTTTATTTGCTGGAAGCTACCTTGGGACTGCTTGGTCCTAAGAAAATACCTCAAATAAATAAAACATGTCAAATACCCATATCTCCTTGTTTACCTATTTATTGAAGGTATACAGTACTTATTGCTTAAAGGCCTCGTGATGATAAGCCTGGTTCCAATCCACACAATAAACTAATATTTAATGCTTTGAGATAAAAGTTCATTCAGGTTACCCTAACCACAACAGAACATCAATACCTTTTTCATGTTTGTTTATTTTAAAATGTAGAGACTTTCTTTATTCCCCCCAAAGCATCCAGGACTCAATATGTTAACTTAAAGTTATGAAACACACTAATTCAAAGAACAGAACAGTGGCAAACACCAAGTTCTGCAGAAATGACAAAATTGTGTAACAACAAGTAGATACAGTGGTACCTCGGGTTAAGTACTTAATTCGTTCCAGAGGTCTGTTCTTAACCTGAAGCACCACTTTAGCTAATGGGGCCTCCTGCTGCTGCTGCACCGCCAGAGCATGATTTCTGTTCTTATCCTGAAGCAAAGTTCTTAACCTGAAGCACTATTTCTGGGTTAGCGAAGTCTGTAACCTGAAGCGTATGTAACATGAAGCGTATGTAATCCGAGGTACCACTGTACAACAGTGGTGCATATTCGGTTCTCAAATATACTTCTCTTTTCTTCTCCTCACTTAAAGTTATTTCAGTGGAGACAATGAAACCAAGGTTTTGGAAAACATAAGCAATGTTCAGTAACAACAAGACCTAAGGCTGTCCAAATTGCTTTATTCAGTGTTCAAGATAAATTTACTGTAAGCAGCTACTGCATTGCTTTAGAGATCTCATCATCTGATACTGATACTTCTGGCTGGTTAGTATGACATTAAGGATGAGTCACCTAATATGAACTCTTTGTAAAAAGAGGCACCAATTAAACGGTGTGGTTGTTTTTCTGCTGAAAAAGGGTAAATTGCATCCAAAAACTTGTGAGGCATAAAATATCCACTCCAAACTACAAAGTTACTACACAGTTATTATCTGTGTTACCCAATAGCAGGATAATACATGCAAACCTATAAGACAAAGAAACAGTTTCGTTTCTTTTGGTAGCCTAATGATAGTCTTAAAAAGCAATTAAAAACTAAGCTTTAATGTAGGAAACCGATGTGTGACTGAAGATATTCACAATAAAACTTTGGGGGCCCTCCAGAGGTCCCTTTTATTTTGCATTCATGATTGTTTGTGTTCACAATGGTGTCAGGGCAGTTATATACAATCCCATTTTTAATACTGTTTGTGCCTGCAAATGTTTTGGGGCAGACAGCTTATTTTTACACTACTTAAATAATATCACAAACAGGCATTATGGAGACTACAAGTTTTTTCCTGCCCAGCCATTGACTGTCCCAGTTTAACTCGGGAGTTGGGGAGAAGAGAGCTAAAGTTAGTAAAAAGACGTAAAACATTCTTGCAATTGGGCAGACGCCCTTGGGTGCTTCATTGCAGCCACACCAGAGTCATTATAAAAACACTTTTTTCTTTATAAACCATTATTAAGGTGCAATCCTATGCATGCTTAACTGGGAATGTCTAACTAAATGGGACTTACTTCTGAGTAAATATTTCTGGTATTAGGCTGCATGTCATCAGGCCTGGAGCCTGGCTTTGTGGCAGGATGCACCAGCTATCTGGTCCTGGAAGGTAGACGATGAGTGCTATGTGCCAAGTGAACCTATGTCTGTGACAACATTGTGGTGGATAGAAGAACGTGCAGTTTTTCTTTTTCTTGGGACTATTGTTTTGTTTTGCCCTGCCCACTTTGTCCCCTGCCCAGCACTGGATTCCAGCCTCCAGAAAATTGGGCTGAAACACATTCTAAAATATTTTTTTTGAATGGTGTAAACCACACACAGTATTTTTAAAGCACTCACCAAATTGGTATAGACACAGGAGGAAATAGTGTTGCTTGCCACTGGTATCTTGACAAAACGATCTAGCCAGTGTCTACGATGAGACATGTACACTTCACACTGTACTTATTATCTCAATAATAAGCTGGGGAGAAAATCACCACTTCCCCTGCAGCCAAATATTTCTGTGCTAATGCTGGGAAGCACCCCATCTCAATAGAAGCTATACCTCAATAAATTATGTCTGAAAATGCTTTAACAAATGAGCATCAACTCTATGGACGATATGAAGGTAACATCCAGAGCTGTTTTAAAAGACACTGAATTGTTACATATGAATAAACCTTACTCCTCTAGGGGAGCTATTACTACAGATGAGTAACTATTACTGTGAAACCAAAACAACTTTTCAGTGAAAGGAAGTTTTCATGGCAAAAAAGGGATATTTTGAATATGACAATACCTACTTTGTTACCCATCAACAAATTAACAGCATTTCATGTGCTATATCTGCTGTACGTTTCTACAGCTATCTACTAATGACCAGAAAATTACAACAAAGCACCACTCCTGGGAGCAAAAATTAGCAGGGGCTTAATTTCATTTCAAGAAAAAGAGAGAGGGAGGTACGGGGAAAGGAAGAATGTGCACACTCAGCTTCAACTCAAGAGAACAGCATATAGCCCCTCTACTGTTATGCATGGCAGCGTCTAAACAAAGGAACAATATTCCTGTTGAATTCCCCTTGCTAGACTGTTGCTGGTATATTTTGTTTAATTATTGTACATACTGGTGAAGTCACCTTCCAATTAAGGAAGCTGGCTTCTGAACTATACCAATCACTTATAAAATCTGTGGACCTGTTCCAGCCCAATGTCAAGCCCTTCCTGGCTGTATAATGCTGACATTTTTCAAACAAATCTCTTTGCTTAGCATTAATTCAGCAAGTGAAGATTGTAACAAGAGCTGCAACTGTTGGATAGGGCAAATTTGAAGCCCACCGACTAAAGCAGTATTAGCATCGTACAATAAAGCAAACAGCAACAACTGGCTGCAGACGGACACAGAGAAAATCCATAGCTGACAAAGTTTGTCAATAAAGAAGAATAAAAGTTGGGGAAAGAAGTGCCTTCTTGTTGCTTGCTGTAGAATTAACTTGAAATTCTCCTGCCTAAGAGCTCCAGATAAGTATATCACACGTGATGGTTGAGAGGCGAAGTTATCATCCACAGATTAGAGTAGTGATCATCTATAACTCTTTACTAGTTTCCTCTGATGGAGAACATTTTTAAAAACGCCATTCTCATTAAGTCTCGTCCTTTGAATGCTGACTTCTGTGCAAAATTCCATGCAAAGCTTTATCTCCAGCCAGGATTGAAGTATAGACACACCCTCCAATTTTCTAACACTTGAGCAACTTTGGTACTAAATAAACTCTTAAGAGACTATTTTGAGTATAGCATAAGAAGCAACTAGAAAAAGTACATCACAGAATCCCATTACCACTCATATTAAGAGGGGTTACACAGGGCTGAGAAGAGCAATAATGTCACATTCCGTGACTTTCAAAAACCCTGTCAGCTTTATTTGCCCTGCACTAAACTTTCGGTCACTGATGGGCTGTCAGCAGCAACTAATTGACCAGGTTCAGTTCATGGACACCTTAATGTTCTCCAACTAGATTTACAATAAGAGCCCCAGTGTAGTAGGTCACAATGAAACAAATATACTATGTTTCTGCTATATATCCAAGTAAGCAAAGCTCTCTCTCTCTCTCTCTTTTACACATGGTTTACAAATATGAAAAGATACACTAATTCTAAGATTAAAAGCAAAGATAGTTCACAGCTGCAGAAAGATTTCGCCTTCGGGCACTGCACAATTACTCATATCTTTCACTCAGAGAAACATGATTGACTCAACAATTACTGTGTAAACCATTCCTTACAGTGTTTAGAGTTCCAACACTTTAGCCTTCATATCCTTATTTGCAGTACATACAAATTCAAGGTATCAAGTACACCCTATTACAAATGTGGCATTTTGCATCTAATAATGGCAATACCTCAGTGGCAGAGCACATGATAAATACACAGAAGGCCCCAAGTTCAATCCTGGGCTACTCCAGTTAAAAGGATCACACAGCAGGTGAAGGGAAGAACCGCTCTGAGACCTCCAAGAGCCACTGCCAACAAGAGAAAATTCTGGGCTAGATGACATAGTATAAGGCAGAGGGGTGTGTGTAGAAAGCCATGGTGTGAACAAGCTCCATTTTGTACAAATGCTTGGGAATCCACAGGCACAGATGCCAGGATAGCATGGGCAACCAGAAAACTGATATTTGTAAAGAGCAAGGAAAGCATTTGCAGGTGTAGCAATCTTTGTTCTTTTTAAAAACAATAGCACAGGAAGGTGGGGCATTTGATATAAATACAACACTGCATCTAATCTTGAAATGCAGCATCAATGAAATGGGTGGAAGGCTACAACCAAGACCCACACTTCTCATTGTTCCTCCTCTATAAAGTCCCCAGCTAGGTACACACTTTACTTACTGTGGAGCAGAAAATGAGGAAGGTGAGCTCTGCTTGTTTCTAGTAAGGCAGTTAAATGCAAATGTGACAAGCAAATAAATAGCATCCACTATCTCTTTTAAATATCAAGATAGAATCTTGTGGTAAACTTTTAAAAGGTGTAACATTTGACATTCATCTCACTGTGGAGCTTGCAGAAAAGTAAGTATAAAAACTTTTCGAAAGAAAAGAGTGAAATGCAGGACAATCTGGGTTCACCCCAATATAGTTTGCTGCCCAAGGCACAAAAGCAATATGATGCATTCAAGGTGGTGAAAGAAACCCAAAGACAACAAACTAAACAACTGACAACTGACTGCCCTTTAGGGTAACCCTTCCAATAAATCCAAATTAAAACTAGAAGAGCTGGGGGAATATCTAAAATATTACTTGAACTGTTGACCCCCACATCTCAAAAGGAAAGACTGTGACCAGCCCACCATAACTAATTTAACGTAATGCTCTCGGTGATTATGGAAATACAAAATACAACATGCTGTTAACAATACAGGCATAAGGAACTTGGATCAATGTTGTAAGCAGTTAAAAACAGAATCCAGAAAGTTATTCCCATGTCAATTACTGTATAATTTAGTGCCACAAACCAGAATTTTAGCCTTTTGCTCCACTCACAGTTCAATCCTATTCAAGTCTACATTGAAATACGTTTCAGTGAATTCAATGGGGCTCTGCACCTTTAAATCATGTTGATTAGAATCTGCAGCTTATTTCAGTTCATCCACAGAAACAAAAGCAGGAATGTTTATGTGAACAAGACACCACAACACAAATTAAATAGTATTGCTTCTTTCTGCCAGTGCTGTGAAAAGGTACCATTTTCTGGCATGATCTACGAAAACATGATTCACAGAGCTCACACAAATGCACCTGCCATTGTAAACATGAATTACTGCAGGGAGTGACCATTACTGTCCCATAAATAAAATTCCCAAATGTCTAAGATACAGGACACAGACTCTGAGGCAAGTCCACACTAAAACAACAACAAATAAGTCTTGAGAAACATCCCAGGTACAGGAGACTTTTGGACGGACACTACAAAATCCTGGAGGAAATCCAACAAAAGCAAAAACTTTTCCAAGGTCGGCCTACTATAAGAAGCCATTACATTTCATCTTCAAATTCCTAGTATTTCCTCATATACATATCTAGCTATGTCTGATGTACCAAAGGATAAACGAATACTGTATAAGGCAGTGTAAAAATCAAACCTGGAGACTTCAGCGGATCAGCTACTGAGCCACAGCTGAGTGGTAAAGCATCTGATTTTCATGCACAAGGCTTCAGATTCAGACACAAGTTGATGAGCTTTCCTTGGCAAGTTGTTGAGCTTTTTTTAGTTGTTGAACTTTTGGCCAATGAAGTTTTGGAGCTATTTTTAAGGGAGTTTGCGTCAAAACAGTTAGTTGGGCACAGTTCCTAAGCTAAGTTAAACAACCGATGGGAGAGTTTGCGATTATGTTAGGCATGTGCACTTAGCTTATTTCGAGCACCATATGTGATGGGGAGGTTAAAAAATTGGAGAAAGGAGAGACAGTGACCAATTGAGCTGGGGTAGGAGGGTGGAGATATTTTTCTCACTTTTCCTACAACACTCACTAGTTAATCTACATGAACTGCCTATCAAAAAGACAGAAAAAACAAGGGACAGTACTGACAGGTAAAATGCTAAGGAAATGGAACTTTTCTTAGCAGTTTACCTGTCAAACCTGTATTCAATTCCTGACACACCAGAGGGGGTGAAAAGGAGGCAATATTCCCCCCCCCCCGCCCAAGATAATAGGCCGCTTCTGGATGGGCGCAATGAAAACCCCCACCACTTTTCAGGAATCAATCACCGCTTTTCTTCTTCAAATCACACGATAGTTGCGTCGTGTATCACCGTATTTTTCGCTCTATAAAACGCACCAGACCATAAGACTGTTTTTGGAGGAGGAAAACAAGAAAAAAATTATTCTGAATCTCAGAAGCCAGAACAGCAAGAGGGATCGCTGCGCAGTGAAAGCAGCAATCCCTCTTGCTGTTCTGGCTTCTGGGATAGCTGCGCAGCCTGCATTCGCTCCATAAGACGCACATGCATTTCCCCTTACTTTTTAGGAGGGAAAAAGTGAGTCTTATAGAGCAATAAATACAGTATACTATACTTACACACACCCTCCCCTCCTCTATCAGGAGGAAAACACATTTGACAGGAGTTCAGTTGGGCAGAAATCATTAGGAGGTCGCTGAAGGGGTAAAGGACTGAGTGGGAAGCAGGAAAGTGCGCGCTTTCCCAGGAAGATGCCCAGGTGGCCTTCCTCCCCTTGGGGCAAAGGGAACAAAAAACGTAACCTGGGCTCCCTCAGAGCCTTTCCAAGTTGCCAGGCGGAGCTGGGGGGGGGGGGGTGTTGACATCCGTCGGCCCTGCGCAGGCGCACCCCGCGCCTCCCCGCTCCCGTCCACTGGGGGACGCCGCTGCTTCCCTCGTCCTGCCCCGGCTTGCCCCGCGCGCTCGGCCCCGCGCTTACCCAGGCACTTGATTCGGAAGCCCGCGGGGGGCTTGAGGGACCTGCGCATCCAGCCCTCGCGCAGCGCCTCCAGGTGCTCCTCCTTGCCCTGGATCAGCAGCACCTGCTCGTCGATCCAGCCCAGGAAGAAAGTCTCGGCCACCGCCGCCGTCACCTTCTTGTTCCAGAAATGCTGCATGTTCTCCTGCTTGAAGTCGGCGAAGATCTCGTAGCCGATGTGGTGGCGACCCAGAGAGTCGCTGCCCGGCGGCGGAGGCGCTCCTTCCCCTTGCTGCAGCTGCAGCCGCCGCCGCCGCTTGCCCTCACCTTCCCCGTCGTCGTCGTCCTCCGCCTCTCCGCCGCCGTCCTCCTGCAGCTCCTCTCGGTGCCTGGCCGGCCGCGAGGCAGCCTCTTCCCCGCCGCAGGGGCTCAGGACGATGGCCAAGGAGTGCGGGGCGATTTGCAAGAACTTCTCCATCCGGCGAGGCATCGCGGCGTCGGAGCGCCGAAGAAGCAGCAGTCGAAGCAGCCGCTGCCTGGCCAGGAGCGCCGGGCACGGCACTGCGCGCGGCGCTGGCAGCCTGGCGCGGTTCCCAGCTCCGCCAGGACGGACCGCCCCCGCCGGCCCAGCGGCAGGTTCCGCGTCTCCCCGCCTTCTCCCCGCTCGCTGCACGTGGACGCCTGGCCCGCCTCCCGGGCGACCCTCAGCGGCGCCGCCCTCTCCCTGCGCCGCGGGCTCCCTGCGCTGGCTCCCGGCTGCTTTGCCACGTTTGCTTCAGGTTATAAAGCCGCTCTTTTCAAAGCAAAAGAAAAGTTTTAAGGGCGGCACACAGCATCACACAACACTCGAGGAAATTATTAAACTACTTTCGCCCGCCGCCAGTTCAGGGTTGCCACCCACCCACAGGGCCCCGCTGTGTATTTTAGCTACTGGAAGGTTGGGAAAGGGAACTTAATTCACCGCCTGGAACTTGGGGACTGTTCAGTCCTGTCATGCAGCTTTTGAAAAGCGCGCGCGCGCGCGCTGTGAGGAATTGACAGCCCTGATCCACTGCTAGAGAGCGAGAGTGTGGAAGCGTTCTCTCCCTCCTCCCCGTCGCACCCCAGTTAAACAAGTCACCTGGGCCACTGTAAATTCCTTTAAAACTTCAAAGGATGAAATCAAACCTATAGAACCTACTCACAATTTACATGTCACTTGAAATAAGCAAGATACCGTACAAGATGATGGTTGTGTGCCTTTTCTGTTTTTAATTCTTACATAACATTCTCTTACAAAGTGTGTAAGACAAACGATGACAACTGTATAATTGGTGCACTAAGATATGTAATATGCATACACACACATATATATATCACACACATTTTTAAAAAAAACATTCTTTTCTTACTATCCGAATAGCAAACTTGGCGACAGCTCCTCAACTATTATTACTGGTCATCTTGTGACCAGAGATAGTATTTTAAAAATTCTGAATTGACAGCTATTTAAATACTGAGGGATTATTTTAATTATTATATATCTCACCATGGGCATAATTTAACCAATGCAGTATAATCTTCAAGCATCATTGATTACAGTATATATTGAATTTAATTGTTGCTATCTAAATAAGATGAAGTGTTTTAATATTGCTGATTCATGAAATTTACATTTTTATCACTTTAGAAACATGTTACCTATCTCAAACCTTAGGTTCTGAAAGGTACAAACTTTAAGGGTTGGGTGGGTTTTTAAAACACATAGCAGCTTAAAATGTTTAAAATACAAAAAGCCCAGTAAATCTAAACACCCAAATAGTTTTACCAAAATCCACCAAACCAGAGCAGAGAAAAGGGGTTAAAAAGGAACAGTATCCCAATACCGTGCCCAGTGCACAACACTTCATCCTAGATTTATTTTTAAAAATGCAAAATAATGGCATGGTGAAAGTATTTTGTTTCTGTTATAAGGTTGTGTTTTACTTTCTATTATCTGTTACAGATCTGATGTGCATAAGAGTCCATTCTTCCCAGTGGACTTCAGGGAAAACTACTATCTGTAAAACAAAATTCTAAATACTGACTGACTCATTTGTGGTTAAATAGGAATGCAGGAGACAAAACTCAAAAGGAAAGTAATAACTGTACTACCAAAAGTAAAGTTACAGTTAACATTAATGCCCTTGATAGCACCAGGCTATGGTTGATAGAGGCCCTAGGCACCATGATAACTGTTTTAACAAAAGCTTTAAAAAGTATATTGTAAATTATACTCTAGTATCCTTTCTTCAGTGCTTCCCTAGAATGGACTTGTTAGGGAGTCCATGTTCTCTTGTATTCTCTTCCAACTGCAGGTATTAACTGCAGCTATAATTTCAGGGTATCACAGAATTCCCTGGATTGTGGCCATGTTCCACACTAATAACACCGCCATGAAAGCTGCAATCATATATCACTTCTTCCTTCTCTGCTTTGTGCCATTGCCTGTATTCGACTGGATCTAGCAACAGATAAACAAAATAACCTTGATGACTACTCTTACTTGTTGAAACTAGTCTAAATTAATTTAAGCATGTATGTGGGAAGGAAAATGTTGAGAACAAGGCAAATGAAGAGATAATTGTAGGTAATTTGTCTAAAGGTTTTCTGGCTGGGGATAGTATTTCACGCACACGTGGGCAGCGAGGCATACTCTTAGAACAGAACCTGATCAAGCCAGTACGTATAAATCTTTCTTATTTGACATTATATTGTGCCATATACTAAAAAATAACTAACTGCCCATGAATTAGCCGGAACAAGTAGCACTTCTGGGTTGTTTTGTTTTTCCTGCAGCTTCTAAACAGATAGTAGGCGAAGCCCAAACAATACCCAACTGTCTTTATTATTTTAACTGCTACCACCATGCAAAGTAAGTGGGAGACATAAAGGAAAAATAAAGTTTCCTGCTAAATGAAACATATCCTTGACGTCAAGCCACCACAATATTAATTTTTATGTATTTCTTTAGGTTTACAAACCACTTAATTGCAAGTCTCAAAATGGTGTATGAATAAGAGACAGCTAAAATTAACAAAATGATTCCACACAGACACACACACAATTATATTATTTCTGAGGATTAGATTCCTCATTTGTACTGTTACAAGGATAATTAGCTGACATCACAACTCAGCATTGACTGAAGCTATTCCAGTGTGATTTTCCTATAGATTGGGTGGCTCCCAAGAATTAGGATTATAACGGCAGCCAAAATACCTCCTTTCCCCACACACATATATAATTACTCTCTTTTTTTACACTCAAACAAAAAGGCAACTGCAGCAGTAGTCTATTTCCTTCTCATTGTTTTCTTCATTTTAAAAATGCAAATGTAAACACTTGCTGAGGTAGGTGTAAGCTTAAATAAAGTGTTTTGCGCCTCTGTAGTCTATAAGGGTTGCCAGCACTTTCAGAATTTGGGTACTGGTATGAAAATAAACATCAGGATCCAAATCTTTTGCCAGCTGAATGAAAGAGTAAGATGGATAATAAGCAACTGCTAGCCATCTATTTATAGAGTTTGCTTGCCAAATCTGTAACCTGACCGGAATCACCTGGTGCTGTAGTAAACCCCTATTGCAGCAGTGGAGAATGTCTGTTCAGTGGCTTGCAAGTGCTAATAACCAGCTGATCATTGGGGCTCGCAAAGCACAGTGCATGGTGTTTTGCAAGCCCCAGTGAAAAGCTGATTGCCGGGGCTCCCATGCTCAGAAGTATGAAAAATGGGTCACCTGGCGTAATTATGACAGGTGAATAATAGGTGGATGGCCTGGCTAACCTGTCAAAGATGCCCTGTGAGTGAGATGCAGCCCACCACCCAGATGCAGTTCCCCACCTCATCCTTATTGGGTCACATCCAAACAAACTTAGGAGTTCAGCACTGCAGCTACTCTCCTCTTTAAAAAATAGTAATAAAGAATGTTTTTTGATTTTGAGGGCCTAGTCATTTTTCCAAGACATGGGTAGGAAGTGTTTGGTTTCAATTATTTCTGAAGTGGGAAATAACCACCAGCTGTTACTTTGCTGTAAATATCAGCTTGCACAAGTGGGGACATACCTTTGCTGGTGGCAAAGAAGGGATGGGGGCCCTTTGGGCCCATTGATTGAAGTGTAATTGGTCCTAGTGCTTTCTCTCCCCCTGTAACTCAGCAACTATGTCCAATTGCTGAGCAAGCCATAGAGACACAACACTGAGAAAAACTTTATACTGTAGATCAGTGGTTCCCAACTGGTGGTCCATGGAACGCAGGGTATCCGCATAACCCACCCAGGGCACCATTCACATAACAAAAACGACTATAGAGATATAAAAAAATTCAAAAGTAGGGGGTCCATGGCTTGGCTTTTGAAAAACAGGGCATCTGCTTTGCTTAGCTAATTAGGAACTACTGCTGTAGATTTTGATCCTTTGAATGGCTTGCTACTTATGTTATTTGAATCATTAGAAACAAATGAAAATAGGAAGAGCAAAACAGTTTTTAATATTGCAATGACAAAATGTACCAGTGATTTGTGGTGGATCATATGTACATCTAACAGAAATAAAAAGGATTTATATACTTTTTATTTTTTTTGCACAGAGTAAACATTTAAGATGTAATGTGCAAAGTTACAAATTAAAAATTTTTTGCGCTTAATGCATAGTTTACAAAGAGATGGAATGTAGAAACAAGTAAAACCAAAATACACTACCAGCGGGTGGTGGTGGTGGGTTTTTTTTTGCGGGTCTTCACTTGTGTTTATATAATAACCTTTTAGTAAGAGAAGACAGACGGCTCCGTTGTACAATAGCCTACGGGTCTGGACACACCCTACTACACTCTGCCATCACAATGACAAGATCAATAAAGAAAAGTGCTATAACCTTGACTTAAAATGGAAAGGAAACCACTAACCTATATTAAAAAGATATGCCATCAGCACAATGTATTTTTTTCATTCTCTTCTTCAATAGCTATTATTTTAGGTGTGTGTATGGATTTTAAACTATTTGCCACAAGATTGTTCATGCTTGAGGTTTCTGAAGGCCATAATTCCTTAGTGACTACCAGCATGAAAAGTTTTTAATCCCCCCACTAGATGTTTGGAAATTCTTCTAGTAAGGATTCCAGATCTTTTATCCCCCCCCCCCCCCAGTTGCTGTTGCTTTTTTAATGCATCAGGAATGTTGTTAGGGGGCAAGCACTTCATGACAGATCTTTCTCTTCCTTTTGCAAAATAACTATAAAAAAACTCTCCCCCCCCCTTTGCTTACAGGGTGACCTAGCACACCCTGCTGTGCAGTGCCAATGAGACCACAGCCATCCAACATTTTAATTTGCCCACAGACACATTTATGTCATGGGCCTGTGATCCTGGCATTTTAAATACTGAAGAACACCCCAGTTCTTTATTTCCCAAACCTGCTTTGTGTTTTTGCATGAATTGTTCATTAAGAAACAAGAAACACGAGTAACAAAAGAGACTGTAAACTCCTTGGAGGAGAGACCAATAAAAAAATTCCAACACAGGGAAGGAAAATGGACGGAAGGATAAAGCAGGGCAAGAATGTGTGTTCAGTTTGGTTCCACACAAACTTAGTTTCAATAAGGGTTGAAGATTAAGGGGTTGTGCCAAAGGTTTAACTAAAAAGGTGGCTTTAGAAGGAAGACAGAATTAATGCAACACAATGTGCTCTGAAATGGTGTTCCAGAGATGGAGCAGTAAAGGGTGGCATGGTGGTGCAGCAACACTCCCCTGACCTGACAGTGGAGTCAGTGCCATTCAATGGGGGAGAGGGTAAGGTAGCAGTGAAGTTGGTGTGGTGCAAATGCATTGGCAGGAGCACTAGATAGGCTCCCCTTCCCTCCTCCTTCCTAGTAAATAGCAGAACCTCAGCTGGTAGGTGGTCAGGCCACCCCAGCATGCCATCCATTACTGCATATGGGTAGAAAGAGGGGCACAGTTTAATGAAACAGGAGACCTGTAGATGGCTGAGGGTGGGTGAAGCTGAAGGAACAAAGGTCACAGATGGGGGATGGTGAAGGGATAAGAATGCTTTGAAGGTAAAGATGAGTTTGCTGAAGAGAGGCAACATGACCTGGTGATGCTCTAAATAAGGAAAACAAAGGAGATCCAAGATAAAGCCATGGTTACATGCCTAGCCAACAGGGTGGATGGTGGCAAAGAAGGAAAAAAGGCCCGGAAGGAGAGTTGCCCAAGTATAAACCAAGTTTGTAATGGCGATGAATGAAACATCTAAGCTGAAATATCAGACAGGAAGTTGGTGGGGTTGGATGCAGTTGTGGAATAAAGTAGAGATGGATGATCTCACTGAAAGCCACAAGATTTGATGAAGTGACTCGGGTGCATAAATGGAGTAGCAAATGACCAAATACAAATTCCTGAGAGACACCAGCAAATTTCCTGTGGAAATTTTGAATGAGGGATTAGGCAAGTTGGGGGGAAACCAACAGAGGACAAAGAGGGAGAAACCTAACACACATAAGCAAACAGCAGATATACTCAGCGGCATAAGAGAGGTAATAGATGAGGACAGAAGATCTGAAATGGGGAGAGAGTTCTTTTGAAGAGTACAAGTTAACTGGACTACAAAAGGTAGAATTCAGATTGTAAGGATTGGAGAGGAGCTGGAGAAAATTGAGACAGCAGTAATCTAGGATGAGCAACCTGGCGTCCTCCAGCTGTTTTGGACTAAGTTTCCCTTCGGTCTCAGCCAGTGCTGTTCAGTAATCACTTAAGAGTGCATGCATTAAATGCAAGATGAATTTACTTATATTCCTTTCTTTGAAAGGCAGCCATTTTAGAGAGAGTTTAAACATGCTTTAAAAAAAAAGGAATTGTGGTCAGGAAAATGCTGCTTCCAAGCATCCCAGCTGGGGAATCTTATTTCACAGATAATTGACTGTTTTCAAAGCATTAAGAAAGATCATTATCAACATTCTCTGGTATTCGTTAGGTATGTTATTTCTCCTCTGCTTGTGGGCTACCAAGCACACACCTCTGTTCCCGTCTCCTGGTTGTAGTTCAAGTACAAAGCCAGAAAATATGCTCAGGTATTTATTTTCCATAGCCAGAAAACATGCCGGGGTATTTACTGTATTTCCTTTGTTGTTTATGCAATCAAACATATTGAAAGCCTTCAGACAATAGAAGAGACTGGGGGTTCTTGAACAAGTAGATAACCATTTTTTTCTTGTCAAGTTCCATGACTCTTTGGCATGGTCACGTACAGGCTTAATGTTGGTGGCAAAAAGGGTATCTTATAATGTTAACGCAAATGAAAAATCATGAGGACTTAATGTATCTTCTACCCTTATGGTCTATTTTTACTCACATTGGTTGTAAAGTCCACAAGGGTGTACTTTATACAGCGTCTGGGGGCAGATTTTTTCCTTCCTTCAGACGTTATGAAAGACAAGCCAGCTTTTTAAGGGCTGAAGAGGTGGCATTTATAATGCTGCTAATACTATGTGAAGGAAAGCAATGTTGGATTGGTGGACTAGAAAGGCTGCCCCTCTTAGGAATGGCTTAAAGATGCTCACCCAGTGACAGACCACAAATATTCAGCTTGCATTTTAACCAAACATCAGAATTTTGAAGAAAATAAATGTGCTTGTGAAAGTCTTAAATTTAAAATTTAAATTTTTTTTAAAAAGCAAATAAAATTCAGCCTCAACTCAGTATTGTTATGCCTGGGATGTTGCAGCTCAACTTATGCAATGGTTAGTAAGCATAAGATTTCAAGAGCAGCTTTAAGATCAAGCTAGACTGATCTTGCAGCAATAACTGGTCAGTTTACTTTTAAAGCTTGTACATCCCATCTCAGTTGCACAACATACTTCTTCAGGATCAACACTGCTTTGTTATAATTATTTTATTTCCACAATTTGTTCTTTTCTGGTTTAAAGCAACTCTGATTTATTCATATTTTCATCAAAATGAGGTTCACTGCATTCATGAGGCTAGAGGAAGTTAGCCACATATTCTCTCTCTCCCTTGTCCCTCAGTAAAGTTGTGTCATTATTTATTTATTTATTTATTTATTTTAAAAAAACATTTGGTTCATTTCCAGGTAGCTGCTTACCCAGTCAGCTGGCCACAATAGAAGCACTGAGGCAGATCTTGCCATGGTGTTAGATTCCTTTAGAAGGAAGATCAAGACATACCCACTTCCACTAGGTGTTTGAAGGTGAGGAAGTATACTTTTTGACATTGGGTTGCTCATCAATACTACCACATGGGTGACCCTTTTATTAGTACAAAGCCAGCTATAATAATGCCAAATGCTAGTTTGCAAACCTCCTTCAGATTACAGGTGTAAACCTGCTTCGGATGACATTTATGCCATTTAAAAATATTATCTCCTAAACCTATATCATACCATAAAGTCACTATTTGTCTCATAAATTTCTGTAAAAATTCAGGATAGCACTCCTTGGTGCTTAGATCGCACTTCAAGCATTCTGAAGTGCATTGCCTATGTTATACCAGCAACTGTCAACAGACCTGGAAATTAAGCCAGTTGTTATCCTCATATTGCAGATGAAAGGACTGAAGCTGAGGAAAAAGCAGCTTGCTTAAGGCAGCCTAGCAAGTTCATGGCTGAGGAGATATTTGAACAAGGAAATTTCCCGGCTCACATTGTTAGCTCACATTGTACCCTGGGCTCTGATCTTCCTTTAGATCCAAAAGGAGACACGCTATGAGATCCAAAAGCCAAAGCTTAAATTAATTTATTGAACAATGAAAAAAATCACGAAACACTTTTATTTACATGATTTACTGTGACCGGCTCACATAACATTGATAGGATGAATTTCTGTTAACTAATTGACATTCTGCATGGAGAGTTAACCCTGATAGAGATTGACTGGATAAAAGTCTGAAGACTGGATGATATTGCTGCAGTGTAATGGCCTTTTCCCACAAAATGGCTTCCAGTTAGCAACTAGAGGTTACAGTAGAAAGCATTTTTAAACCAGTCCATGGTAGCAGACTTGGCTCTGAACTGCTAAAATTAAGCATATGGCTTCACACATGAGCCAAATGTTTCAGCTTCTCCCAAAAGGCCTACCATAGCAATAGGATAGTTTTGCAAGGGTGGCCAAGCATTTAAGATGCATTTGGCTACTTGATAACAAAATCCAGCCATATCATTTTGTAGTATTGTGGTATTTAGGGTTTCTCTTCTCCCATAGTAAATGACTGTCAAAGGATGCTGAAGAGCTGCTTGAAAAAGCCAAGGGTTGTTCAGTGGCAAAGTTGCCATTAGGAATATCAGCTTCTCAATACTGCTATCATTGCCTCTTCATGAGAAAGGCCCCCAAAACAGCTTCCCAGCAGTTTGCACAGTACTACTAATAGCCAGCAACTCTCAATTATCACCAGATGCAAGCACAAAATGACACTTATTCATGGAATACTTCAAATTATCAATCATGCATCAAGTAGCTAGTGCCTAATAAGACAATAAGCATATGAAGTGAATCCTGTTCTTTACTCGAAACGTAGAAGGGCACAAAAAGGAGGTTCTAAAAGCAAGTGAGACTTAAATGCTATAGAAATCGAGGGCCAGTGGTGGAATCAGTTATAGCAAACACCACAGGCGTTGCACCTCAAGACTGGCTACTGAAGGCAGAATTAATTTTCTTCTTCTTTTTAGCCAAGTTAACGTCATTCATATTGCCAAAATATTCCATATACATAATAAATAGCACTTCCGTTTCAGTGAAGTCCAAGAAAAAACCCGCACACTTAGAAAAACCCGCACACGCAAAATTAGAACACTGACTTTCTCCCATATATTATTTGTTCGAATCAAGTCCATAAAGAGACTCAATTAAGACTTTAAGCAGTAGTTTTGGCTCCTAAGTTTTTCATTTGTAGACTGAGCAAAATTAGTTTGGAAAAAGCAGAGTTCTATAAAGTATGTGCAAAACTCTTAAGTGCATGAATCCACAGTTACGCAGCAGCAATAGAAGCATCATCTGGTTGACGGCCCTGTGGCTTTAGAAGGAAGAGAGAACAGATTTAATATTTAAGTTTAATCTACAAGTATACAGCAGTACAGTACAAATCTACATGCCAATATTGGTTTCTTGTCTTTTAGAATTCACTCAGCCCCCAAACTGTAAATCCATTGTACTGCAATTCATGGCACAGACTAATATTACTTAGAAGCAGCTGCAGCTAGAGTGGCATCCTCCTCCTAGCAGCTACATTGGGATTCATTGGGGTGGGGTTGGAACAAGCCAGTGGTGAGGTTCAGGAGCTCTGGACCTGCAGTGGTGGCATTCTTCACCACCAAACCAGAGCTTCGCTGACCTCACCGCCTCCTTGCCCCATCCCCATCCTAACAAACCCGGTACCCCCAGCCCTCTTCACGTGCAACTGCTGCTTAGAAACTCTGTATATTTATTGTAGAGAAAGTTGCCTAGGGTTCCACTCTTAAAAATATTTAATTGGAGGCACGTCCCATTGAGATTAGTGAGCGCTGAAGGATTGTTAAAACAAACACTGTTAGGCGTTGGCTACAAGGAAGCAATGAAGTTCAGGCTATAATGGTGAAGAGCATTACATTCATTCACTGGTGGAAATAATGTAAGTGATTTTTCAAATTTCCTTGTGTGTCGGATCACTTCTAATCCAAACAAAAAGGAGTTTGGATATGTGTTAGTTACAGCAGAGAAACAGGCAGAAGAAGGCAATAATTAGGTGCCAACTGCACTTTGAGCATCCTTCTCTTTTTTCGGATTTCCATCAGCAAGCTGTTCCACTAATAAAAAAATGTTTATTTAATGTCTCTCATTCTGTGGGACTAACAATACTGCATTTTTTACTCTTAAAGAAGATAAATACATGCCACTTAATTAGAAACTTTACAGCATGAGCAAGATGACTCCTATCATTCTTTCAGATTTATAAAATTCCACCTAATTTTCAAAAACATTAGTAGCAATAGCTTAGAATGAATGCCAAACTGACGTCACTGGCTCCAACAGTCTCTTATAGATACAATGCACAAAAGTATAACTTGCAAAATGACAATTCTTTAGCATTTAAGACACAATTTTATTACATCTAAGCAACTACAATACTTATAATGGCAAGTATGCTGAGGGATTATTAAGTCTAACACAATCCGGGACTCAGTTTATTCAACTTTTTTAGAGCAGAAAGGGGATGAAATATATCCCTTAAGAAAGCCCCCCACCCTTCTCTTTTAGGAAGAGAAACTAATATTGCCATGTATGAGAGTATGGGCAAGAAGAAAGTACAGCTCAAGATGCTACACATGCTTAGAGCTTCTTTCCCAGAGGCAGTAGGCTTATGTCTCTAGCTGGCAAAAAGTGTAGATGGTTCATCTCAATAGTATATTGATTGTCAGAATGTATGGGAAACACCCATCCTTTTTGGCTGTAATGCAAATCAAGTAGAATGAAGAGCTATGACAGGGGAGGGGATTAGGTTGTTTTTTTTACAATGTAGTTCACAAAAGGCACATCACATTTTTTCAACAATTTCACTAACACTGCCTGGACATGTCTCTTCCTAGCCACTAGCGTAACAGTAACATAATGAGTATGAATATTTCAATTAACATAGACCAATTCTTGCTATGAAAAAAAAGGGCTTGGGAGAAAAGACTCGTTAATCAACTTCATAATACCTAATAATTCCACTATCATATGAATACTTTTAACAAATGCCAAAGAAGCCATTGGTGCTTTGTCTTCGTATTAGACTCTTTTCAATTCCAGTTATTTCCAGGTTTGATTTAGCATCATGGTAATTCATAACCCAAAGAGATATTTACTCTATCTTGAAACTATTTCAACTAAGCATCTTACAAAGTACTGAATATAATACGAAATAGCAGCTATTGTTTGCCTAATTTGGATCACAGAATACAGGCAGAAGCTTTAGCAAATGTTACAGACTGAATAGATACTCTGGTTCTCTCATAAAACGATGTAAGCTAGTCTTAACAGGAAATATTTCCTCAGAATCCCAATTAAATTATTGCAAAATGCAGTCAACAAGAGCCTTCTAATTGACTATACTCCAAATTATAGATTTGCATTTTGCAATTTATGGGTAGATGCTATGCCAACTTGAAAAGTCTAGCCTATTATTCAACTGTCTTTAAGCATGACACATGTACTGAAAGAGCTCTAAACAGCACAGATGTCATTATTATATCTTACCTTTACAAATATGTGTGTTGGTATAAATCTTCTAAGCAGCTGATTGGTGAAATTTGGAAACCGTAGCAGGTTGATATTAAGTGATGGCAGCTGTTGATATCCAGCCATGAGAGGATAGAAGTTGTATAACATTTCCTGTTCGGTACCAGGAAGGATTCGCAATCTTATCTAAAAATACAGTTCAAAGTCCGTAATCAGTCCTTTTTTTGGATTACGATCTCAATCTAGGCTTTCTATTTTATTTAAACGTTTGTCTGAAACAGTTAATCATTAGTATGTTCTTTTTATTCCCACTCAATTTCTCAACCTCCTTGCTCTTTCAACTTTAACCTTGTAATTTCAACCCTCCTGACCGGCACTTGCAAAGGCTCAAGTATATCTTGTGACTGTTACAAGTTGTCTGTTTCTTAAATGGCAGCTGCTGAAGTCAGAACTGTATCAGAGTTCCCCATGGAAAAGGTAAAGGACCCCTGGATGGTTAGGTCCAGTCAAAGGTGACTATGGGGTGTGGCGTTCATCTCGCTTTCGGCCAAGGGAGCCAGTGTTTGTCCACAGTCAGCTTTCCAGGTCATGTGGCCAGCATGACTAAACCGCTTCTGGCGCAATGGAACACCGTGACGATTGCCATAGCACACAAAACACTGTACCTTCCTGCCGCAAAAGTACCTATTATGTACTTGCACTGGGATGCTTTCAAACTGCTAGGTTGACAAAGTGGGACAGAGCAACAGGAGCTCACCCTGTCACACAGATTTGAACCGCTGACCTTCCGATTGGCAAGCCCATGTAATGAATGGGAGCATACAGTTTATGGTAATAAGCCATACAATCTCTTACCACCATCATTCTTTTCTTTCTCTACCGTCTCTTTACTCTAGTTTCTCTCTCAATTACAGATAAATGCAAAGTTCCCCCAGATACCTAGATATCTGTATATACAAACTTAATATTTCAGATTTATGTAAAAAGTTATTCTTCCCTCAAACAAGGATATCTTGTGGTTTTTATTCCCCAGTTTCCCCACCTCTAAGTTTTGCAAACGGACACAATATTCAGAACACTATTGGACATGTTTAGGACAATCAATTTATCCTATGTGTGACTCAGATAATAGCTTGAAGGTGTGCAGGAGGCTGTAAAAAATATTTCTTTTAAGTTTGGAGTCTACGCCATACCTGCTTAAGGCCAGAAAACATGAAGGCTTCACTGGGTTCCACTAACACTTCCACATCTTGAACAATATTGGTCTTATTTTGCAGGTGATATTTTACAGGTAAGGATTCTCTGACTCGACCAAACGAGGGCAAATCTTTGGAAAGGAAGTGTAACAGAAGTTACATGTATTTCAGCAAAAATAGCATTTATTGTTTCTTTCTCAACTTTGCAAGTATATATTAACACTATTTAGGGTTATACACCTCAGAAACCAAGAAAATTAAAAATGTACTGAAACGTTAACAAACACAGGAGTAACCATGAAAACATTGTAGCTTCACGTAGGACTGACGAAAATACCAGTCTCTTTTTAGACACTGTTAAGTTGCTGAAGTGCTGCAAGGCAAATTCCATCTGTCAGCAGTAAGTGAAAAGGGAAGGTTATGCATTACAGTCTGGATTTTTAAAAAATGGAACTAGAATAGCCTATTTCAGTCTTTTGCTTTTATGAAAATTCACATCTGTAACAAACGAATGGAGTATCACTTCCCAGAAACATACAAAATGATGGAACAACTTAGCAAATAAACTTTTATTTATTACATTTTATATCCTGCCTTTGAAAAGGCAAGGAGAGGTTGCTTGAATTAGGGTGAAATGCGCCATATCACCAGCAGCTTCATGGCCTAGCAAAGATTTGAACCCAGGATGTTCAGCCTGTCACACTCATTGGACAGGTTTAGGAGTTGGTCTGCTTTTGTATGTTTCTGGGGAAAGAAATGATGTTCAAGAAATGGTGTGTCTTCTCATGGAAGTTTTATTAAGATGGAAACAGGTGACAGACAGAATTTGCATCTATCAACTGTGTGAACTGTGATCTTTTTTGGCCTCTTATATTTTAGAAATAGAGTGAGTTGTGGCAGCACAAAGGGTTGGATCTAAACTTAGTCATACTTAGAACAGACCTACTGAAATCAATAGGACTTATGACTAACTTAAATTGCATTGATTTTAGTGGATCTAATCCAAGTATGACAAAGTGGACCCAACCCAGTCCTTAACATTTAATGGGGAAATGACTTTGTCCACAAACTGTGTTAGTAAGCAACACTTTTGCAACACACCAGAATCTAATTTTGCACTGCGGTAAGAGTTTGAGAGCATCTGAGGTCAGGTATGACTTTATGCATAAATTTGCATTACCTGCGTTAACATGGAGTGGGATACTTTCTGCAATAACGTGGGGAAGTGTGATCACAGTATTAACAACAGGTATGCTCTTCTCAGCTGTGCGCCTTTAAAAGAAAACAGAGATAAATATTTTAACACTACAAAAAAATCAGCACTAAACGACTTCTTAATTTTCAGTTTAAAAGATAAGAGGAAAGAGTTCCAAGAAAATCAAATTATTAGAGGCATGGGACAAAAAGGGATATAGGATCTAGGTGACAAAAACAGATTTGCATAATTCAGTGTTTTGCATAATAAGTCAAGATAAGTATTGTGAAGAATGATAAACGTTATAAAACATGAACACCAAAATACAGTAAGGGCAGATGGTTAGGGGAACAGAAAAGCATAGGGACCTTGTTTTTCAGCTTTTCATTTTGCCAACAGCTCTTTCTACTCAATGCAGATTCTTTTTGCTTGTTTTAGGGTTTTTTAGGTTGTTGCAATACCTAGATATGAACTTAGAATATACAATGGCCATAAATTTTAGGGATGAGTGAAATACATAAAATAAATTTTGCAGAAAGATCTATGTTCCTGAATTTGATAAAACACTACAGTGGTACCTTAGTTCTCGAACTTAATCTGTTCTGACTCCCGAAACCATTCAAAAACTAAGGCGTGGCTTCCGATTGGCTGTAGGAGCTTCCTGCACTCAAGTGGTAGCCGCATCGGACGTTTGGCTTCCCAAAAACGTTTGCAAACCATAACACTTACTTCCAGGTTTGCGGCGTTCAGGAGCCGATTTGTTCGACAACTAAACACACACTAGAAGAAGCATTCATGGCCACCTGGCGTTATGGGCACAGATTCAGCACATAAGCATATGAGGCTTATATGCAGGCTTTGGTCTGCCTGCTGTTAGTTACTCACTACACAGGTTGGGCAATGAGAAGAGCCCCATTCATGACAGGCAGGCCAAAGCCATTGCAGAGGCCTCAAGGCACCAGGTGGGTCCTCAGAAGCCCGGCAAAACCTGATTAAGCGTTTTCCAAGCCCCCATCCCAGGTAGATTACAAAGTGGAGTCCACAATGTAAACTTAAGACTCCAGACAAAATTCTGCCTTGGGCAACATTCACTCCAAGCTCTTCTTTTCAGCAATATATTATGAAAGCTGTTCCTACTGCATTCTGCTAAAGAACTGGTTCCCTGAATGCTTTGTTTGTTTCACTAAGGAGCTGATAATGAAAAAACAAGCTCCTCGGCTGGGAGTGTGCCTTGAATAGTCAGATAAATGCTGATCTGCCTTATCTGAACTCTCTAGATTCATGTGTTCAAAATTTGTGCGAATGGGTTTCTTCAGCAGCCCCTCTGCCTGGGGTAACTGTGTGAATGTTTTTCCACAGTCGATTTCACCCCCACTATTTTAAAGGACTACTGTTGGATCTGGCTAAAAGATACAATATTAGATAGCCAAGGCTTCTCTCGGTTATGTCCAAACTGTATGCCAGAAGGCTTGAACTGTGATAATGCTTATTGATATTCATCAATAAGGAAGAAATATACAAGACTAACCTATGGGATATTTGAAGAGGCAGATGGGAATATTTACCTTTTCCAGGAAATTACATAACTTCCAGTAGCCACTCCACTTTGACCAGTAGGAAGTGTTGGACAACGAAGGCAAAAACATTCACTAGCACTTTCACCTGTCTGTAAAACAACTATCAGAAAAGTCGGGTTCAGTCTAAAGTTTCTCAGATACAGAAATCATTATGAATGTTTTATATGAACGTACTCTATATTATTTACATACAAGTAAGTGTAGCAAACATTAACCTATGAAGACTATAAAGAACACACGCATATGCACCGTACAGAGCCTTGCCTTGTTTCACTTTTTCCTGTTCCCCAGCAAAAGCAGAGGAACCAAATCACATAAAGACAGAAGGAGCAGTCATTTAATGACAAAAGATAGGATTATATGTTATCAAATATTTCCAGAGTCAAACAGGACTTGGTGGGCCTTCACCATCTCGGCCAAGTTACTTTATTGTAAAAGTACAGACATTTCACTGTGTAGCAGCTATGACAAAATGTTGATTGTGGTGGAGGAAATGCAGAAAGAGTACACTCGCAAGGGAGTCAAATTAATCTCCAGGTTTTGCCTTTTGAGAAAAGCTTACTAATTCTATGCAATGTGTCAAAATAATCCTATTTAAATAAAATAAAAACACATACTGTATTGCCTGGCGTAATGGAGTAACAATCAATGGGTTTCTTCCCACACAACATCCCAGAAGGGTGCTTAAGAATGCAAAGGAAGGTTCTCACCATTCTCCACATAAGATTCTAGATGATCCACAGGCATCATGGAAGGAGAAAGCTGCAGCTGGCTAGTTACAATAGTGAGGGCCCAAGGAGAAGCACTGAGGATGTCTGTCATCAACAAAAATGGGATGTCCAAAAATACTTTATCTAAATGCTCAAACTGCCAGGAAGAGAAACAAAAGGTGGGTTATTTTATTGTTCATACTGTCTGTCCAGGCAATGTTTTCAATCAGGTTTCAGTAACGTACCTTAGCTGAAACAAACTTAACAGCTACCTCAAATGGAAATACCGTCTCCACAGTAACTGTTTCATCCTGCATAAAAGAGAAACCCTAAATCATCCTCAAGTTTCGATTTTCATGGGCCAACATCCAAAAAGTAGCAAAAGCTTTATCATTCCTCTGCAACTCATGCAAACAGTAACCCCTCCATCTATAGGCACTCTAAAAAACCTCCTCCTGTATCAGAGAAGGAAAAATTTCCAACTATAGCTTGATCTTATCCATACTCAGGGTGTGTGTGTGTGTGTGTGTGTGGGTGTGTAAAATGGTATTGACCAGTACACAGCACCACCACCTCTTTTTTTGTTAACCCTGGAAGCCATCATGTTCTGGCACCCACAACACATTTATCATGATAACGAGTACCAGCATCTTATTTTTATACCAAAAAAAGAGGCATGGTCAATACTAGTAACTACTGTCTCAAATTACCGTATTTTTCGCTCTATTGGACGCAGTTTTTCCCCTCCAAAAATTGAGGGGAAATGTGTGTGCGTCCTATGGAGCGAATGCAGGCCTGTGCCATAGCCGCGCGCAACCCCTCCGCAAGGAGAGGCTGCGTGGGGCTAAAGGGGAAGCCAAAACAGTGATTGGGATCCATCCCGCTCGCTGCCTTGCCTTCTTCCATAGCTGCGCGCAACCCCTCCGGCAAGGAGAGGCTGCACGGAGCTATGGATTCTTTAGCCCCACGCAGCCTCTCCCAGGAGGTAGAGGCTGCACGGGGCTAAAGGGGAAGCCAAAACAGTGAGCGGGATCCATCCCACTCGCTGCCTTGGCTTGTTTCATAGCTGCGCGCAACACCTCTGGCAAGGAGAGGTTGTGTGCCGCCTGTACGCTGCTTTTTGGGGCTGGGGGGGATATTTTTTTTCTTGATTCCCCCCCCCCCTAAAAACTGGGTGCGCCCTATGGTCCGGTGCGCCCTATGGTGCGAAAAATACAGTAGTTGCATTCTTAAAACAGACATTATTAAAACCAATTATAGTCTTTCATCCCACTGGTCCTATTATTTCAGCACCAGAGTCATTTGGCACCTTAGGCCCTCTCTCCCAATTATGCTCAGGTCTGCACAAGCCATCACTCACTAAGCTGAACTCATGCACGGCAGCTGACTAGCGGCTCAATACACTTCCTGGTTTCGCTGTGAGGGACACATGCAGCTACATTCAGCTTAGTTGGTTACAAGGTGTGCAGACTAGCGCTAGATGGATATAAACATTCTCTTGAGTTGAAGGAGACTGTTGCATGTTGACGACCTGGGTGTTCACCATCCTAGCTATTTCCTGACACCTCTTAAGTTTGCCTTCTTTCAGTTATAGAATGGTACACCCATTCTTCTTCTGAACATCTTGTCAGAGGAATGACTACTTTTATCACTGATAGCCAAGCTTATCAAAGTGGATAATGAAGAAACGTCTATCTTAATATGCATTTCTGCTTGACCACATTATAAACAAGATACTCAATTTATTTTTATTTATATATTATAAACATATTCCATTTCCTGGTAGTTTATACATTTATAATGTCCTACTTCATTTCAATTTATTGATGCTGTAATAAAAACAACAACAAAAAAATTTAAAAAGATTACATTTGTCAAACCATCCATGCATAATGGATTCCAACAGAACTCATGCATGTGGTCTGCATGCTTAGGAAACCCGAGACTTTAGCTAGTCATGCGTACAAGGATACACCTGGAGAATCTAAGAGAAAACCAACTGCCAACCAGTCCAACATACCCTGTGACATTTGCAGATAATCTCTTTTCCCTCAATGGTCGCACTCACTAGGTAGGAAACATATACAAGAAACATCCTAGCACCAACTGTTCCACAGTGAATATATAAGGTCTTCTCCAGCTTTACAACAATCAGGGGGGAGAAAGAGGGAGGGAGAGAGAAAAAGTGAGTAGACAAAACAAATACCGAAGACCTCTAAGTACAATATGCAGAAGTCTTATTTTAAAGCATCATCACATTCAAAAACATTTCTAGGACTATCTCAACTATGTGTGCACATGAAACCAAGAGAAACATTTTGTGTTCCTAGGTTGCTTCGTGTTTTACTTTGGAAAAACAAGTGGTTGTGGTTTGTACTGTGTGCAAATATAATTCTTGAGCAAATTCTGAATTCTGAAAGAGTTTCCCTCCTTACTGTCCCATATGTATCGTGGCACAGATCCAAAGAAATATCATAATCCTGAACTTCTATTGGAGTGAAAAGGGAACTGAACTGTAATCAATCTTCTTTGGATTGGGGCCTACATCTCAGAGGTACTCATGTGCAACATAATTCCATCACTGCTTTTTAATACTTATAATATTTGTCACACTGACATATTTACCTTTTCACCTGGTTGCAAATCTCCTACAGGGATATCAGTAAGTAAAGCAGGATAGGAATCATCACACATTTCTGTTCCATTTAGAGTCACATGAGTTTTTTGAGTCAGGTTTGCATCTTGGCCTAAAATAAGGGGGTAGTAGATTGTCGTACTTCTTAGGTTTACAATAGCAACAACTAGGAAAGATTTTAAGTTACTTTTATTACGAAATTGCAGTCAATATGAACTTTACGCAGCACTGATCTCATGCAAAGTTAAGTTCTTCAGAACCACATTGGCCCAGTTCACATAAAAGATTGTCGTGGAGCTGATTTGTGAACCTTAAGCTTGAACATCCTGTCGCAAACCCACCTCCCAGCAAGACTACAAGGAGGATGGAAACTTTTGCTTCCATTTTAGATTAATCCTATTTTAGCATTACATCTGAATCCTAAAATGTGGTTTTAAGATTAACAATTGTTTGCTGAAAGCTTCTTAAGTTACACTTTGAAGTCAGCTTGCTGGAAAAGACCTGTGTTTGGTTGTCTTCCAGCACCAATCCAAATTGTCTATAGCTATTTATTTGTCATAGTTATTTAATTGTCTATAGCTATTTATTTGTTATAGTACAGGAGAAGGGAGTGATTTAATCCTTTCCATAATAAGTCCATCACTCTCTCTAGGAAATGTGAGCAAGTATCACGGCACATAACAAATACCTGGTTTTAAGCCTGCTGTGAGCTTTACATCTTTGGCAACAGTCTTCTCGTGTGACTGAATTGTCACAACCAAACAGTACATTTCATTTGTCAGGGCAGGAGGTTCGTGACTTAGCTGTACAGAAATGTTTGGCACTCTGGAAATGACCCTTTAATAAAAACAAGAGAAAGATCAACTGCCTGCTACCTCTCAACATTCTTACGTCCTGGTCTTATCCGCTCCTCTAGCTGCTGCTGCAGCGCAAGCCTCTGCTTGCAACACAGCAGCAGCATTCTATGCAAGGCAAACAGTTGACTTTTGTTCCACATGCCTTTCAAATCCCCTCATATCCTCTCTTCTCGACACATACTTTTGCAATGTCACAAATGTGCACTAATGCTAAATGCAGTACTATTAGCTGCCCAGCACAACACATACTCAGGCATTTCTCGATACTATTTTCATTACCACCATTTCCATTTTACAAATGGGAAGAGAGGGAAGCTCTGCATTTTTCTAGTTTACATACACACACACACACACACACACACTCCAAGACACCAGACCATTCTATGTATCCATTAAACATTTGCCACTGCACATGCCGATTCCCACTTACATGGTGCTCGTCTGAACTGCAAGGCTATCCCAATGAACCTCATTATCTGGAAGTTTAGGTCGCCTTTTGAAGGAACGAGCTGCAAGCAATGATTCTTGAGAAGAAGCAGCATCTCCCCCTCCTCCATGCCAGTTCAAAATCAAACACCGGCCGTTCTCACCACCCAGAATCAAATCCACTGATGTGATCTGGAAGAGAGACAAATACCATTGGGACTTTTCCACTCCAGTCTATGTAATGCCATGAAAACATACAATATTCACCCAGAACCAGACTAATACAAAATTCACATTACCAGTGCCACCTCCTTCTCTATGAAATTATGCTGGGGCAAATCAATATTCTGAACTGTCTGTGCATAAATCAGTCTGCCCCATTGGACATAAAAATCTCCAGCATCAGAATTTTACAATTATGTGTGGATCTATTTTCAATATATGCCACCTTTACTGGAAACTTTGTTCAGAAGTCAATTCAAAAGGACTTGTCCCACTACAATCTATATGTGCACAGGATTGTGATCTTAGGATTTCTAGGTTTTCTAGAAAATACTGCAACTCTGCCATGTCCCCTTTCTACCAATGCTGCAATTTTGGCCTTCTGAATAATGCAATGCCCTGCAGAGTCCCAGCTGGTGCAGTGCTGCAGCACAGCTCAAAATGTTCTACTAGTGCAAAGGCCTTGGGCATCTAATTCTATCTCCTGTTTGTTAAAACTGTACTCCCTTGGATTAGTCTGTTAGTGTTAACAAACTCCTGAATTATGATTAACCTGTCACTAAGCTTTTTAATGTATTGTTTTGAATATTAGTTAAGGACTTACCTCAATCTTCTTTCCCACATCCTCAGTTTTTGCCACAAATTTGAAAGTGAACTTCTTTGTCTTACCAGGGATAAGACACAATGTCCCCTGGCTGGGTGGTTCCACGTCACTTTTTTGATAGGCTTCTTCCACCACACAATATTGGTTGTATTCCTATAGCCAAAAGAAAAAAAGAAAAAAAGGGGGGCAGGTTTTCAAAAACAGCACCACTACAAGAGTAGAATAATGTACCAAATCTCATTTGCTGGGATTACTGTTTTGCCCCCCAACCCTTTTAGAGCTAAAAAAAAGTTACACATACTACGCACTTCATGTCAAAGCAGCAACAGAAAATACTCACAGATAAATGTATACAGTCGTACCTTGGAAGTTGAACGGAATCCATTCTGGAAGTATGTCCGACTTTCAAAATGTTCGAAAACCAAAGCACAGGTTCTGATTGGCTGCAGGAAGCTCCTGCAGCCAACTGGAAGTTGGCTTCTAAAAATAGTTCACAAACCAGAACACTCACTTCCAAGTTTGCAGTGTTCAGGAGCCAAAACATTTGAGAACTAAGCTGCTCAAAAACCAAGGTACGACTGTATGTTGAAAAAGAACTGTCAATTGCGTTTTGAAGCTATTTAAGACGAGAAAAATTCAGGAAACATTTGTAATTTATACAGCAATCCTAGATACTAGAGGGTGCATCCCAGTGAATCAGTGGGGCTTGGTTCCAAGTACAGACAAACAGGATTGCGCTGCAAGTAGTTTAACTGGTTACTTGGGATAGCCAACACGGTGCCCTCCTGATATTGTTGGAACCACCATTAAATCAGTTCTGTTCTTACAGGGATCACTACCTACACAGAAATAAAGATGCAGATTCTAAAAAAGAAAAAAAAAGTGGAAAAGGAAGTACTGATATTTTGTAGTATAAAAATGGTTAAGGTAAAGGTAAAGGTACCCCTGTCCGTATGGGTCCGTATGGGACTCTAGGGTTGTGCGCCCATCTCACTCAAAGAGGCCAAGGGCCAGCGCTGTCCGAAGACACTTCCGGGTCACGTGGCCAGTGTGACAAAGCTGCATCTGGCGAGCCAGAGCCGCACACGGAAACGCCATTTACCTTCCCGCTAATAAGCGGTCCCTATTTATCTACTTGCACCTGAGAGTGCTTTCGAACTGCTAGTTGGCAGACGCTGGGACCGAACAACAGGAGCGCACCCCGCCACGGGGATTCGAACTGCCGACCTTTCGATCGGCAAGCCCTAGGCGCTGAGGCTTTAACCCACAGCGCCACCCGCGTCCCATATATAAAAATGGTTAGCATAAGGCAAATCTTATCCACTGCCCATCAAGAAGGTATTAACCTTCCTCAAAAGCAATGCAAGTTTTGTTGTTTTTTAAATTACCTGATTATTGAAGCTAACACACAGCTTAGAAAACCGGATAGGATGTGGACAATCAGCTTTCAAGCATATGTCAAACTGAACTGGTGTATCAACGTGAAAACTTGGAGCAAGAAACTTGGCTTTGCACTGCACTAGAGTTTAGAGCAAAAACAAAAGACAAGAAACACAGTATTAAGTATGACTGTCATATTTCACAGAAGACCAATGGTAGATGAGCTGTTCAGTTAAGTGGGGTCTTCTTTTCTTTCTTGCCCTAGCTAAAGACATGGAACACTTGAAGTGAGATTCTCTAGCTGCAATCCAAGCAGATATGCAGTAGGCAGAGGTGCTTCTACTGCGTTCACTTATCTTCAATCAAATAGAAACAAGATGTATCATAATATATCTATTATATATTAGGGTGTGCACAGAAAAAATAGAATATGCCTCAGCTCAGCTCAACATCATGTTTCACCATGAATTCGAAGTGGAGGTTCACACCACCATATTTCCCAAAGCATTGGATAGATTCTCCCTTGACCACAATAGGAAAATGCCTTTAACTTAATTTTCTTTTTGGCAGTATTGGATTAAATTTACAGGCATAGTAACCATTCTGATGAGATGAAGCCTGCAAAAGTTCTGACTGGTGCAAGTTTTTTGTGTGTGCTATGCATCTGTGCGGTTTTAAAAAACCATTTGATGCAGTTCCCTGTGGCAACTGGAATGAACGTGGCATACAACCACACAAACATTTTGTAGTTGAAATTTCCCACTGAAATCTAAAATGTATATGCTCAACTTTTTATTTTTTTAAAAATAATATTTATTAAACGTTTAGAAGTTACACAAAAAAGAAAAAAGAGAAAAAAGAGAGAGAAAAAGGAGAATACAAAATTACATAATAAAAAGGCAAAAACAAAAGCTCTCTCTCTCTCTCTATATATATATATATATATCTGGATATATTTATGCAGAAACCTGCACTATAAAGCGTATATGCTCAACTTTTTAGTGCAGGTTTCTGCATAAATATATCCATGCACTGTATCAAGTCCCTACTTCCAAATCTAGCAAAATCTGTAAACTATCAAAAATATAACTTTCAGAAATGAAATATGGATGTTTACAGAATTGAAGTGTGCACTTTCATTTTTCCAACAGCTGCACAAAATGTTGCTTTTTTATTTTCAATAGCTTTGATACATACCAAATGGAATAAAGTCTTGCACTTCTATTGTAAAGATATTACTTCCTGCCAGAGAAACTCGGTCAGTCCACAACTTCTGGGCAGCTTTCACAGAAGCAGCATCACATTCAGGTTCTGGATCTGGATTCTCATTCTGAATCCAAAACAAGAATTATTAGTTCTATATGTAAAACATTTACATTTTTGGAGATTGTCTCAGAGAAGTTGGATTCTACCTACTGACCATGAGAACTTTGATCAGATTCTTTTCTATCCGAGATTTTTGATCTTCTTTCAAGGTAGACGCTGATGGAAAATAAAAAAACAAATTAGGAAAAAAGGAATAATAATAATAATAATAATAATAATAATAATAATACCCCATCTTCAATTTATAATGAAGAGTTACTGCCTGCAATACCTGCAAATGTTTTAACATTCCCCAGCTATCTTCATACTTAAAATCAAGGTCTAGTTCTTGCAAGCAGCTCCAAAGAAAGTTCAGCATATTTGTTGCATTTCTATCCCGACAAAGATCTCAGAGCAAGATGTGTGCCCACCTTCCACACACACACACACACACACACACACACACACACACACTAGGCTGAGAGTTACTGAACAGTCCATGGTTTACTCAGGGAATTTCTTAATGTAGTTGGCATTTGAACATAGAACTCCTTGGCCCTAGATTGTCTAACCACATTTGAAGCAAAATCACAAAGAAGAGGTCCCTTAAAGAGACATCAACCCTTTTAGGCAGGGCTGTTCCATACACCACAAATGCCTTTCATCTGCCCATGTTTGCACTAATAAACATTCAAATCAAAATAGTTAAAAAGAAGAAGACAGAAATGAAGTCTTACCCCTTCCCAGCAGCTCCAATGAGTATGTAAGGTAATCTTTTATTTGCGCCATGAGATAGGAACATTTAAGAGCTGTGGTCAGTATAGAAGTAAGAAGAGTCCACCATCCTTCACTACGATAGTCACATAAAACATAATCTAGCAGCCTGGAAAAGGGTTAAAAGAGAATTTAACTAAGCAAACGAATCTGACAGTTCATATAAAAATAACACAGAAGCCAAATAGAAGATACACCTGATCAAATAAGCTTTGTGATGTGAATTTCCTAGGGGGGAAATTAATCCGAACATTTTCAGTTCCCTATGACAACTGGGATCCGATTTCACATCTTTGACTTCCACTTAGCAAACAAAGCTAAAGTAGTACATAAGGTTAATTTTACATGCCGCAAAAGTAACTTGGAGGTTTGTTCTAATAGCTGAACTGAAATATTAAGCTGAGCACAGAATGGAGAAATCCCACTGGTTACTCCTCCAGTGCTCATGGAAAAACTGCCGGCACACACTAACCACAGGGGAGTATGTCAAAGACACATGAGCCCTACATAGGGGAAATAAACCCATCATGGCAGTGCAATGTCTAGGAGCAGTATCTGAGAGGGTGCAGACTATGGCATCAGTCTATTTCTCCCCTAACAGAGTTTACTGGCAGTTAGGTTTGATACATCAGTAGGACATTCTATTGATATATTTCTGACTTCCTGCTGGTATATCTCAAGAGATGATGGTAAAAGAGGGCTGTTGCTGAATTCTAAAACCTTCCACAGCATACCCACCCTAGGATTTCACCTTTAACAAGAATTAAATGCTGTACTCAAAAAGAAATTCAGTAATTTACTTGACAAATATTGTTACTGAAATTTCAGTTACAAAATATTTGCAACTCGGCACTCTACTGAGTTAAGGCAATGAAAACACGTGTCCTAGGGAAAACCACTATGAAAATAGCAAATTTGGTTAGTACTGTCATTATCTTAATGCATTTTTAGAAACTGAGTATTTCCCCTATACCTTCAGATTTCCAACAGTTATTTCCTCTAGAAACAGTTATAAAAAATACAGAATTTATCATCTATTACATTTGTACATATTGAATTATAGCTACAGGGTGGCATCCAGTTAAACAGTTTACTAGCAGAAGGACTTTTGACTGTGCAAAAGAACTTACCCTCCCTCTCCTCTCCCCACATGCCACCTAAATCTGCAGAGAGTTTGAGAAACCCCCCAAATATACTTAAGAGGCACACAGAGGAGAGAGAGAGAGAAAGTTCTGCTGCACAGCCAAAAGTCCTTGTGCTAGTGGAACTGTCTAGTTGCATACCACCTGTAATATCTGAACTCACTGAAACTATGCCAGGATAACTTGTCCTGTTACAATTTATGATAGGTTCACGGTCAATAACTTTCAAACTGACCCATTCACAACGCTCTTCTATACACTCCTGAAAAAAAGTTTTCCAATTTTCACTTAAATTACTAAACAAAAATTAAAAATAAATACCTAAAATCATGCAGTGGCATTTATAAAAATCATACTTACTTCAAAGCTTTGGTGTAATCTTTAGTATCGTAATACTCTTCACCCATCTGAACCACTGAAAAGAACATTATATTATTTACAGTATTAAAAACTGTAAAATGTGTTTTATTAAACATTAGTTAGGAATCTTATACTTACTCAAGTGACTTTTCATTCTTGGACATTTGTACTTCTTGAATTGGGCAACTGCATTACTCAGCAAGGTGATTATTAGCTCCTAATAAAAAGTATTGTTAAAGTTATATTTGCCCTTACATCGACAGCCTACAAATACTATTTTATACTATACTATACTAATACTTACAGAGTGAAGAACCTTTCTCTCTTTCAGTTGCAGCGCCAAAATTCCCACTTTCTCCTTTTCGGGATCATTGAGATCAAAGCCTGCATATGACAATGAAAAATCCATCTTAATGAACTACTGTACATTCTTTTGTTACAAGCCTAGTTCCAGTTCAAGAATGTTCATATTCTAAACACTGCTCTGTATCTCAGGAGAAGGAATGTTTTAGAACTCAGGTGTATTCTTTGTTCTTTTAAGTAGACTGTTTTAAAAGATAGGCTGAAATAATTAAACATACTAAAGACTAAAGCACCTTTAAGTGCTATGGTCTAAGTCAGCCTACTAGGAAAATTACTGCTCTTAGCAACAAAGCCAAAACCTCACAATCTGTGGTTTCTTGGCAACAGCCCATAAAAGGAATAATTCCAGAAAGGCAACACTTATTTAATTTTTGCTATTATAGAGGCTACTAATAATGACACGAGCCTTATATCACACAATGAGAGGGTTTGCATTTATCTGGTAAACTCATTCTAAGCCTTTGAATGGAATGTTTAAAACCACAGGCTTAGTTCACTGTCATCCCGTTCCAAATCTCTGTATGGGCTCTAACAGACAGAAGTTGCTTTTCCAAGCATAGGCTGCCTCATTCATTTCAACAGAGATTATAGATCTCCAAGTGAACAGAAATATACAAGCCAATCTGTTTCCTCTAGTCTTGTGCCACTTTAAAGATTAACCAATTTATTACGGTTCAAGCTTCCATAAGATCAGTAGCAGCAGGGAAGCTGTCAGTCAGAGGAGTTCAGCTAGCATTACCAGTCTTCTCATAGTGCAGAGGTAGAAACCTGTCACCCTCCAGATGTGGAGGGTGATGTGGTTGGACTATGATTTCCAGCAGTAGTAGCCAGAATGGTGAATGAACCAACATCACCTAGGGAGTAACAGGTTTCTTACTCCTGTCACAGAAGTTTCCCCAATATGCTTGGCAGGATGTATAAGGCTCTCAGGAACACAATTTGAAATATACACACATTAGGATAAATGTTTGTTAACTAAGATTGCTTTTTGTTTATGTTCTGTAGGCAAGAAACTGAAAAAGATATTTACTTAGTATTCCCTGCCTCCATGGTCTTTGTCCGTAGAAGTCAAGCATTCCAGTTTGAGTTTCCAGTGGATCTGGATTGGGATATATTACGGAAGACTGCAAATTAAGCAGAGAGAGCCTTAACTATACTGTTAAAGGTTATGACACAGTGTGATAATAAAATACACAACCGAATGCTGGGGGTGGGGATGGAAAGACTTCCAAAATGTATGTGATTATAGAAGAAGCAAAACCACATCCAAACCTGTATCGGCACAGAGGATGAAAACAGAAAAATGCTTGTTGGTACATAAAGGAACTACACTGAACCTACATATACCTGCTTAAGACCTGGAAGCTGTACACTGGCTCCCTTGGCCAATAAAGCGAGTTGAGCGCCACAACCCCAGAGTCGGCCACGACTGGAACTAATGGTCAGGGGTCCCTTTACCTTCACCTTTATCATAATACTGTAGCATGACCTATCATTAGAGTCTGTGCCCAAATAAAGTTGCCTAGAAACCTATAACTGAGTAAAAGTGCCGACATAGACTAGGATTCTAAAAGGTGTGCATTATTTAGATTACACAACACCTGCATTTGCCATACACAAACCAAGTTTTTTAAATCTCTCTGTGTATATATGTCTATAAGTAAACATATAAATCTCTTGACCAAAAGTTATGGGCTTATAAAAGTAAGCTTACAGAAGAGATTACAGGATCTGAGATACCTCAGTCAGTAGGGCATAAGACTCTTGAGCAAAAGATTCCTGAATTACAGGGGGTTGGACTAGGTGATCCTAGTGATCCAATTCTACAAGTTTATGACTCTGAGTGTGAACTCATTAGTTTAAAAATACCAACTTACTAACCCAGAAATCTTATTATTCATGTTACCTTTACCTGAAATTCACTGAGAAATCAAAATAAGTTCAGCCTTACTTTTGGTTAATTTTTATAACCTACGTGCCGCAGGTATGGTTTATGTTGATGGTTTACGGCCCATGTTGATTCTTTGCTGCACTGGAATCACACACAGGAACGAACAGGAATCAGCTTTTTGCACACCACTGTAACTGATCAGTGCATGGTAACACCATTCACACAAATGAGTCAGCACAGCTATCTAGAAGTCAGTATTTTAAAAAACCCTAAAAGCTATAGTCACTTCTTGCAGAAAACCTTGTAAGAATATGGTCTCAGAAAGGAGGGTAAACAAATGTAAGGCAGCCTATGACTCACCTCATGATTACAGAGACTATTGGCCAATTGCTTCCGTTCTTGTGCATAGTATGCTGCCTGCTGGTAATAGAAACCAGGATTCTGAGTTTGAATAGCTGTCAGTCCTAGTTTAATAGCTTCATCGAACAAATCTCCAAAAGCTTGGAATCTGTTTAAAACAAAAAGGGAAAAAATCGCACACACATCTTCAGAACCAGACACTTCAGATTTTTCAGAAGGATTAAGCAGAGTAGCAACAGGCAACTAACTCATGGGCCACCCAAAATCCTGACCTCTTTCCAGGACCCCAAGAATCTTAATTTAAGGAAAGAATCCAAAACTTTCCTATATAGCCATTAGAAATAGAAAGTCTGAAAACTCAGGGCATCCTTTGCCTCAAACCAAAATAATTTTAAAATAAAGGAACCCACCAAATATATCACTACAGGTCTCAACTCTCATGATTTCTATATTTGTTTCAAACTTTCTAAGGATCCCACTGGGCCAAAAAATAAAATCAGAATTATGCATGTGATTAACATCTGCAATGTTTACTATCTATGATAGGTGCATGCAGATGGTTACTTGTTAACAGAATATGGAAGTTGGGGGACATTCTCTGGCTCACTATATATTAGCTCACTATATATTTATTTCTAGTGTGGCCCTGAACATGTTCCCCATTTCTTCTCTGAAACATGTCTGGAACAGAAAAACACTGAAATCTAGGTAACGAGCACAAAAGAATTTGAGGCTTGCACCAGTCACTTTGGTTCACATCCCAGTAGCTTTAGGCAAGTCATTTAAGCCTCAGGTTCTTCATCTGTATAATGGCAACCTTCCTCCTAGAGCTGCAGCTATAACTAATGTGGAATCTCATAAGGTTTATGTAATAACTTGCAAACCAAAAGCAACACCGTAGCTGCAGCTTGAATAAGCTCACCTATTCACTAATCACTGTAGTAAAATTACTAAGTAAAAACATACTGTTTTGACATCCAGGCAGCATGCTCAAAAGCCAATTCAGCACTCCCTATTTTTTTCTTGCACAAATCTATGTGTTTTCTGAACTGTGCAATTGCATCCAGCGGTGTATTATGTTGAAAACAAAGGCGACAAATCTGAAAAGATTTGAAATTAGAACACTTTGATTAAAATATTTTTCAGTGGTATACCAGATTGACAACTACAACAGAATACAGTTGTTGTAGGTGAACAGTAACAGTACAACAAACGTTAGTTTTATAATTATGTTCCTCTCTGCGCTTTCAGACTATTTCATTTTTTCCCACAGTCAAAATGAAAAGTCAAAATGTAATAGAAGCACAAATTCCAGTTATTCACAGGAAGTAACCTCAAATCATCACAAATATGCCAAGGAGACCAGTGGGCAACAGACTCCCCCTCAGAAAGAATTTGATGAGGAGAAACCTGTCTGCATTTATAGGAGAATGCTGTTCTCATGGGTGCTTTCCCATGTTAACATGAAAACTTGGGATGAATAATCTCTACCAGAGCTTTTCAATTACTTGAATCTGAAAGAAGGATAAGTTGAATGGGGGGATGGAACTTAAAAGTTAAAAGTAGAAAGATGTTTTAATCCATATACTTCATGTGATTCAGTACAGAAGCATTCAATATAATAAAATAAAATAAATAAATGCAAGATTTCACTATTTTTAGCGTTTCTAGCCTCCAGGATAACACAAAACCATGGACAATAATTTAAGAAAGGATTATGATTTCTTGTCTTGTTACTTATTCATCATTGCACAAACTGTACCCTCTGCAATTTCAGTGCCATCCTTCACGACCCAACGTACCCGCCCTCTGTCCATTTACTAGATATAACTTTTTATGACTATATTGAGGACCAATTACACTGTGCCTCTATACTTTATACAAAGAGCATGAAGAAAGGTCATTAAGGTCTGTAGGAACATTGCTTTACCTTACTCATTCTGCCTATACTGCCTCTTCACATCCATTCAGGATATTCAACTAAGAAGTGTTCCTTGTCCTTAAATCACTCAGAACAGGAACTTCTGCTACAAAATGTCCTAAGGGCGGCCAAGTTAAATCAATAGTCATTACCTTGTAGTTTATAAATCCTGCCATAGTCTTGATTTCCAATATGTTTGTTTCATGAGCTCTCAGTTCATGTACAAGATTATATGCAGTTCTGTAATTTCTAAGTAAGAAATGTTAAAGTTAGAGGTTGTTCACTTGTTGTAGAATAAATAAATTAGTAAGCCCCAAATGTATTGCTTTTCTTTTCTTTGGACCACAACAGCGAGGCCCAGAGTCCTTTTTGAATTAAAGGGGTTTACTGTTGCCTCTCCTCTTGAGTAAAGTTACTTCAGAGGAAATATATTAAATATACTTCATAAAATGCTGCAGTGCATATTTACTCATGGAGAATGACAATAAATCATTTTAAAGATGGCAGTGGAAAGGTGCTCTTCACTCCCTTGTCTCCCATCCCACCCACAAATGGAAGATATGCCTCTCTTTCTAGACTGGGGGAGGTGGGAGCATCCCATGATTCTAGCCTCTGCATACAAGTACTTACTTGAGAGCATTCTGTGTGTCTTGCTTCAATTCACTGAAGAATCCTATTTTGAACTGGTGTCTAACAAACAGAAGCTGCAACACAAGCAACGTACAATATTTTTAAAAGGTGGTATTAGTTTTAAAGCCATCAACATGACGCTTTAGGCAACACTAATGCAGATTAATACCAAACTCTAAGAATACCAAATCAATTTATTCCATCATAAATTAAGGATACTGATTTGGCCTGCTTTTAAATGTGTAACACCTAGTGTTATTAATGCTTGCTTTATTCTTGCTACTTGCTTTATTCTTCCTACTGCGAAAGTTGCATTTTGATTTGTTTTGCATTCTGGTGTGATTTTAGAAATGGTCTGTATTCTTATAGAACATATGGTTGTAACATTATGGTATATGCCACTAAATACTTTTAGTAGAAGAGTAATAAATAAATAAATAATATTTCTAAAATAAACTTATTTATAAATAAGTTTATAAATAAAATATTCTTAAAACTACCAATAAAAACAGGATTTGCAGCAATGGTGCTTCTAAATTCTTCAGCACTGATAGCCCAACTAGTTTAATAAAGTTGCTAGTTATACCTGATGTGTTGTTTTGTTCAGGTATTCTTTATGAGATTTCACCCTGCGGATTTCTGTATAGTAGTATGTCTGTGCGTGTTCATAGAAGGCATTCTCTAACCTATGAAAGAAAATGTCAACTGCTTAAAAATGAAATAAGTGTCTTAATACTTCACTGTATCAATAACTAACTGCCTTGCTTCAAACACATTCACCCCCACAAATCTTAAAGCTTATGTATATCAGCAGCATGGAACAGGAGCACACAGCTTTTCCAGAAATAAAATGGTGGTGGATTCATTACGTTTCAACAGAAATACGTAACATGTAGGTAATGGGTGTATTCAAGAGTTCCATAAAATGTTGATGTAAACACACTTGGTAGAGAATTAATACACATGAAAGAAAATGTGTTAAATTGTGGAGAGGTTTTTAAAATGCTTATTTTCTAAAAACTTGCCTTATAATTGCTCAGAAGCAGCAGAGGCTGTTCTATTAGGGTAAACTGGGCACTACCTCACCAAACTCAGTCTGCCCTCAGCCAGCCCTACTTGCCTGTCTTTTCAACTGCAACCAGTCCACAGGGTAGCATTGCTTGACAGTTTCTTCCTCCTTAGTCTCAGTGTTGGCCTTGCAGAACTCAGCAGGGAGGATGCGGACAAAACTAAAATGCATTTGCTCTGCGTTTCATTGCCTCTGGCTCCATCTACTGTTGGGTTCCCTGCCTTCTTCCCCACCAGCCTCAATAGGTACCAGTCACCACGGCTCAGAAGCAAGTTCCACTGAGTGCAATGTGACTCTCAAACAAGCGCGAGGATGATTTCGGCCATGGTAAAAAAATAACTAAAGAAAAGCCTGCCTCTCACATAATTTACTTACCTTATAATATAACCTACAAGGTGATCAGTATGTGGCAAAACGAACAGTGACTTTCCAGAGAGGTCACAAGCATTGCATAAAGCCGCTGCCCTTTCAGAAGCAATAACATCTTCTCCTAAAATAAAATTTAAAAAATGCTGAACTATCTACTTTCTGAAAATCTGTCAAAGGGCGGCAGATTGTCACATTCACGGTACACTATTAACCATCGTTTACATGACATGCAAATGAGTTCATTGTGCACTACAACATATAAGATGAATGGTTCCCCTTTGAACCAAGTGTGGAGTTAATTTTTTTCTGAGCTGGAAGAAAAGACAAAGACCGTGAGACCTACAGGAACAACACTGCTGTTGCAGTTGATTACAATATATCCAAACCCACGGTGCACTAGATTCCTAAAAGAACGTCAAACTTCACCGTAAGGACAGCGTGAAAGGCTTTTAACACAAATAAAAAGGAACCTAGAAAACCTGGTTACCAGAGAGAAAAGTGGGATATGACTATACACCCCATAAAAGGCTTTCAAACCAGTCTCAGCTCTGTCATCTGTCTCCAGCCAAAGACAGATATACTGTATGCTTTTAATTCTTTTGCTTTTAACTTGTTTTTATTTTATTGTGTGTTTTGCTATTGTTGTAAACCGCTGTGATACATTTCTATGATACAGTGGTATATGAAAATGTTTATAAATACATAAAATAACTGCTACTGAAAAACATTCAACCTACAGTAATACCAAGTCCCCCCCCCCCTTTTTTTATGGCACACATTTCTGCCTTCTATTGAAAAAGAGGTGTATTTCACAACTTCAGTTTACTGTGTTCCTTTATTTCAAATCTGATCATTTTAGCTTTCAATTGTACTTCACCTGGAGGTAACGGTGTTTTCTTCTGAATCAAAACCACAGCAACTTTTGTGTTTCTTCCCTGCAAACTCTGCCTGTAAGAACAATAAATAACATCAAACTGAGGATGGTAAGCATGCAAGCCTTTAGACCATACATACTGCAAAATATGTTTAGTAATAAATGTTGCCTGACTCAAGAGATAACGGAGTGTGCCTCTGGGGGTGAAGTCAAACCAAACATTTAGTACAACCTTAACTAAAAGGAGGCATTCTGTTTTTGTTTTAAAGAAAGCAATAGAACTCAACAGCAGGCTTTCTCTATTTCCACTTATGTTAGATTTCCCAAAGGTGTAAACTAAGTAAACTAAGATGGTATGTGTGCTTTTTTAAAAAGTAGCATTTCAAACATGGGGATGAATTCAACATAGTGCAACAGCAATCATTCTGTCAGCACAAGCATTTCAGCTTGCCAGTCCGAATGATGACCCCTTTCATCTCACCAACTGGGTGGGGAGAGGCAGGGGGAAGAGAAAGAGAAAGCCCTGTTGTCCTTCCAGAGGTCCTTGCACTGGCTTCCACTAGTTTCCAAACTTTTTCAATTGCAGAGCACTTTTCAGGAGGGAAAATCGTCACAGAGTACTACTGTTGCCTTTATGCCAAAGGCGTGTGTTTATTTATTTGCTAAGCACTTGGAGATGTTTCAGGGAGACCAAGTGCTCCACGGAGCACAGTTTGGGAACCACTGCACTAATGGAACTCATTAAGTTAAATCCAGCCTATGGTTAGACTTCTGCTGTAAAAGCACCCTTACATATGTAAGTTACAGTGCAATTCTACACTCAGAAGTAAGTCCCAATGACTTCAGAATTGCACCCTGCTTATCTGTCTTGAAAGTGGAAGAAAGGAGCTTGCGAATGATGACTTTCCCCCAAATATGTTTGTATTAACCCATTAGTAAGCTAATACCTAAGAAATCTTTTGAAATCATACCTGACAATTTCAACTCTAGTAGCACACTCTGACTGTTTTTCTTTCCACTGGGGCTCGTCCCAGTCCAGTTCATAAAACACCACAACAAGTGCAGGCACCAAGTTCAGGTGTTTGTTCATCCAGCCAGTCTTCAAGATTCCTTTTGGAATGTACCATTCATACGTTGTTCTCTGCAAGCATTGACAAACAAGGTGAGCTGCTCTCTCTGTTCTTATACAAGTTTGGGTGACTGATATATTTACACCAGGACTCTGCTTTATCCCATGTCCTTCTCAATCACAGCTACCAGATGTACAATAAAGGATCAAAACTTTCTCTTCTCTATGCTAATCACCAACCTTACTGCCTAGAGCAGAATACACTTGGGGGAAAGTTTCATTATACTTAGGAGGACTTTATACGTAAACATGCTTCATTGTAAGAAAGCAAGAATCACAATCTACTCTAGCATCTTGTTCTCACAATGGCCAACCAGATGCCTATGGGAAGCCTTGCAAACAGGACATGAACATGACTGTATTCTACCCACCCGCACCTCCCAGCACCTGATATTAAAAGATTCCAACTTTGGTGGCAGAGAATAGCCATTATGGCCAGAAGCTGATGATAGTCCTATCCTCCATGAATTTGCCTAATCTCTCTTTAAAGTTGGTGCCCATCACATCTTGGGGGAGCATATTCCTATGCATTTGAGCAAAGCACTTTCTTTTGCCCATTCTGAATCTTCCAAGGTCCTGGATTCTAGTATCATAAAGGAGGGAGATTCTCCCAATCCACGTTCTCTGAACCATGCATAATCTTATACACCTCTATCATTCCCATTTCCCCCCTAAATTAGAAAGGCACAAATGTTGTAACTTTTCCTCACAGAGGAATTGCTCAAACCCCTTGATCATTTTGGTAGCACTTTTCCAAATTGTTTTGCAACTCTACAATTTCCTTCTTGAGGCGAGGGTACCAGAACTGTGGATAGCATTTCAAGTGGCCTCAACAAAGATTTGTACAATGGTATTATAATATTGGTTTTTAAATTTCCAATCTGTTTCCTAATGATTCCTAATGTGATATTCCCATTTTAACAGCTACTGCACAATGAAACAACATCTTCACAGAGCTATCCACTAAAACCCCAAGACTTTGCTCCAGGTCAGTCAGGTCAGACCTAACTAGCATATATAAGAAATCAGGACTTCCCGTCCCTCAGTGTATATCACTTTATACTCACTTACAGTGAATTGTTTTCGCCATTTTAATGCCCATTCACCCAGTCTGGAAATAATGTTTTGGAGCGCCTCACAATTTTTTTGTTTGTTTCACTGTTCACCCCTAACACAGACTATGAATGGACAGGTTAAAAACAGAAGTCTCAATATGGATTCTTGGGTGACTCTACTTTCTAAATCCCTCCATTGTGAGAACTGTCAATTTATTCCTAAAATAGTCTCAAGTAGAGTTGCAAAGCATGCTTTGGTTTGTGTCACATACAGAATAAGGCTTCTAGCCTAGATAATAACTCAGTTTTTAGATTTAAGCTACAATTCTATGCTTCCTTTTGAAAGTATCCCTTTAGCTATGCTGATTCCAGCATTCAATTAACCTTCAAGTGGAAAACTGATTATACAAAGAAGTACAAGAATCACTGCAAATAGCAAGTAATTCATATTAAATATATTTTACAATCAAGACATAATCCTTTACTTCCAAACATAAAACGAAAAGCAATACCTTTGTCCTACATTTAGGATATTCATGATCCCCAGGGAGTACTTTGAAAGAAATTGGTACTCTGTCCGCTCTCCTGTTTGCACAAAAGGCGTCCCAAACTGCCCGATGAACAGCATTATACACTACATCCAAACCCGTGAGTGTAACGAAGGCCATAGGACGGCAGCATAGTTCCACAGGAAAGTCCCATTGCGAAGGGCTCATCGTTAGGGTTGGTTCGCAGGGAAATCTGAAACAGTTAGTATACCTTTCAATGAACTGGTCTGTTACTCAGATACATTTATTGTTATTCTGGGACACCGATAGTCAAAGAGAAAGAAAAGCCTCTGCTAAAGAAAATAAAAATACCTCTGACTAAATTCTTCCCAAATGTAAGCTGATACGACATGCAATAGTAAATAAAATCTTAGGATTGAAAGAGGCACAGCTTCCCCCACCTTGATAGCAGTATATGGAATCAAAGAATTGTAGAGTTGGAAAAAACTCCAAGGGTCATCCAGTCCAACCCAGGAATCTCAACACGCGGTTCCCAACCAATCTGAAACCATACCGGACCCTGCTTAGCTTTGCAAACTCCGCAGCCTGAAATGGCTTAGCCATGAATGACCAAGCGGCTTCCTAGAAGGTTTCGCCCAACTTTCCCCGAGCTTCTCGGCGGTGTCCCTGCTCGCCCGAGGCCGCTTGCCGGCGCTTTCCCTCCGCGGCCCCTCCCGGAGCCAGTCATGGCGCTCCCGACAGCTGACAGCGCCTGACCCTCCCGCGTCTCCTTCCCCTCGCAGCCCACCACGCCCCGCGCGGCCCCGCTCCACCCGCACCTGCGCCGCTGCGGAAGAAGCAGCTCCCCCTCAGCGCCACAGGCGGCCCCGCTCAACTTCCACCGGCGCAGTCCATGGGAAAGGCCCGACCGAACCACGGAGGAAAGAAGGGGAAAGGGTCCAGCAGCAGCCCAAGGCCTGACTGAAGAGCCCAGCAAACAAGCCGCGGGTTGGGAGGAGGGGTGCGAAACCAGCTGAGAGCGACGTCTGCAGCTGCCCAATGAGCGCCAAGACTCATCAAGGGACGAAACCATTGGAGCGCGGGCAGCGTTAGAGTTCGACGAAGAGCCAATGAGGACCAGGAAAGAGGTCGGACTGGCGTAAGGGAACCGAAGCGAGCCAGAGGGCGTGTCTGAAAGAGCCTGTGGCCAATAGCCAGCCGGGAACAAGATGCGGAAGGGTGGACCCCCACGCCCAATAGGAAGGGCGGGGAGGACGCGGGTGCCGTGAGCCCGCCTCCTCTTGTCATTTTCGGCGCACGCGCACGGGTAGGCGGCTGTCGGGATCGGTCGGGGCTGCGTGGATCTCGCCCTGGCGGAGAGGAGGGCGTCGCGATCACCTGGGAGGAGGGACGGTGGGCAGTGAAAGGGGTTGGGGGGGGGGCTCCTGTTTCCTCCGGTGTCGCGCCATGACGGCGAACGAAGACCAGGAGGTGAGTGAGGATTGAAAGGTTTTGGTGATGATGGGGAGAAGGGCAGAGTTTCATCCGCTGCACAAGTAGAGAATCAACAGGCGAAGTTCTCTCCCCCCCCCCCCGCTCTGTCTCTCGGGGGCAGGCGCTGCACCTGTTGAGCTTCTGCCTGCCGCAGCCAAAAGCTTGCACAGGCAACATGGGGCATTGCTCAGTTGCTTAGAGCAACGATGCTGATAATGCAGAGGTTGCAATTTCGATCCCCATATGAGACAGATGCATGGCAGGGGGTTGCACTAGATGATCCTTGTGGTCCCTTCCAACTCTCCTATGAACGGAGCAGAGGTGGGCAGAATTTAGACTAGCACTCACTACTGGATATCTAGGTAATTTGCAGAAGATCCGGAAGGTTTCCTGACTCTGAAGTGTCCTGACAATAGCAAGAATTAGGCTGCGGGGCGGGGGGGGGGGGAGATGGGTTGCAAGAGTGGGCATCTTTGCAGAAGGGTCTTGCGAGCTTGGTTCCAATCCAGATCTCAAGTGCTAGAGCAGAGCTTATGTGCAGAGACATCCTGTTCCTTAATTCTGAACAGACTTGCCTTGCTAAACCACTGTTTTGCACCTCCATCTGTTTGGGCCCACCCCTACATTACAGAAGTTAGCATGCTTAAAAACCTCAGGATAATTTTGGTAATTTACTCACTACAGTTGTCAACACCAAGTAGGCAATACCCTGATTAAGTGGTTTTTCAACTAGTGTGGCATGGCACCCTGGGGTGCCTTGAATGATGGTCATGGGTGCAACACTGTCATCTATCCCTCTTTCCTTCCCTCATCCTCTGATGTCCTCTCGCGTCTCAGCCTCCCAAAGGCTTGCACAGCTGTTAATTGTGGCAGACCTGGCTGCAAGCTCCGCAGGCGAATGCTGCCTCTGGGGCTGGTCAGGGGGTGCTGGTTGCCAGGAGCTGAAGCAGCCTCAGAGTAAGCAAGCAAGCGGGCGAGGGAGACCAGCTAGCCAGTCCACCAGCCCTTGCTGTTGGGAATGGACAGACAAGTCCCAGGCCCCTATGGGGCAGTGTGTGGAGGCACCCCTCTTTGGGGCACGGAGGGGCAGCTCAGAGACCAGGGGCGGCAGTATTGGCTGCCCAGAGGACTCCCAAGAAGAGGGGGAGAGGAGGCTGAGGGAACATTCCACAAGGGAGAACGTTCAAAAAGGTGAGAGTTTGCCTGCTCTGCAGGCAAGGGGTGACATAACTGGGCTTTTGAGCCACACAGGGGTACCACTGAAAGAATGTAGTTGCTCAAGGGAGCCGTGGACTCAAAAAGGTTGAAAACCTCTGCCCTGATTGAAAGCCGGAAGGGAGCACAGCTTGGTGGGACCATAGCTTGGTGGTAGAGTCTGCAGACCAGACACACAGACCCCACATATACTTTCACAAAGACAACCTACCATCTTTACTTTTGCTACACAGTAGAATACCCAGTACTTATGTGCTCATTACATACTCCGTTCCAACAAGATGTAAACATTGGATTTGGGTAATATTTTTTGTTGTATTCTTCATATTGAATAATTCTATCAATTCTATAAATACAAATATCCAAATTTATCTGTTGTATATAATATGTATTTTCATGTTTTCTTTTCTTAACTTTGCCTTGGATTTAAAGAACTGCATTAGAGAGCATATGCCTAATGGAACTTTGGGCTTCTGTTTCTCAAAACAGCAGTCTCCCAGGCCACATAGTAAATGGGTTGTGAAGCAAGGGAGACAGGGGACACTTTCAAAGTGCTGTAGCTTGAAGTATGACACAAGGCACTATTGTCCATAAGTGGGGGGAATCAAAAAGTTACAGTGGTACCTCAGTTTAAGAACAGCCCTGTTTACGAACTCTACAAAACTGTAAGTAGTGTCCCGGTTTGCAAACTTTACCTTGGTCTAAGAGCGGAATCTGAACGGTTCAAGGGCACCGGCGGCGGGAGCCCTCATTAGGGAAAGTGCGCCTCAGTTTAAGAACAGTTTCGGTTTAAAAACAGACTTCCAGAATGGATTAAGTTTGTAAACCGAGGTACCACTGTATAGGGAGTACCATGCACAGAATACTCCTACAATCTTTCTACATGTGTATATGCATTTTAAGGTCTTGTACAAAACAGTGAAAATTAATCATAACTGCTTTTTTTTAAAAAAAGCAAATGTAAAATAAAATAGGGCTTTTGGTTCTGTCCAGACTATTTGAAAAAGTACAGGCACCCACCCCAGTTACATGTATTCAGGTGATGTGTGACTGCGCATATGCATGCCATTGGAAACCAGAATTAGGGGGAAAGACCTGAAGTGCCTCAATAAAGCCCTGCTGCACCTCCGGCTCACGAGGAGACCCTCCCTAGAGCCCAAAGGGGACATCCTCTTTGGGGCAGGTCTCCTTGCAAGCTTGAAGTGCAGCAGGGTGCTTCCCACTTAACACACAATTCATTTATGCTTGCAGGTGGCCAGAACCTAACCCCCATGTAAGTCAGGAGTCACCTGTATCATTGACTGTAGTGCGCTTTGAATAATAATCCCTGTAGTTGAAAACATTTGGTCCTATAAAGTATTCATATTGTTTATTGTCTTTCTTTTATTTCATACCCAACATAATACACCTCTGCTAGGTTGGTGTTATCATTAGTAAGGTAAAGGTAAAGGCACCCCTGAACATTAGGTCCAGTCGCGGATAACTCTGGGGTTGCGGCGCTCATCTCGCTTTACTGGCCGAGGGAGCCAGTGTACAGCTTCCTGGTCATGTGGCCAGTATGACTAAGTCGCTTCTGGTGAAACGGAAATGCCGTTTACCTTCCCGCTGGAGTGGTACCTATTTATCTACTTGCCCTTTGACGTGCTTTCGAACAGTTAGGTTGGCAGGAGCAGGGACCGAGCAACGGAAGCTCACCCCATCACGGGGATTTGAACCGCCGACCTTCTGATCGGTAAGCCCAAGCTCTGTGATTTAACCCACAGCGCATCAGTAGTAGTAGTATTAAACCCTTTTTTATTTAATGTTCTCTTTTAAAAAATTATTTTGAACTAAGGTTGAAGGTGATGAAATTAATATCAAATATTAATACTTAAACAGACTGTACACAATTTAAATGGTTAAGAAGACCAAGACCACTACTGGCTAAGTATCTTTGGCCCTTTCCTGCAGCGTTACCCTAAGGACTATTTTGTGTTTTAAAGATTTGTGCAAATGTTCTCTTTAGCTTTTAAAAATATTAATAGTTTTCTTGTTCTTTCCTTCAGATGGAGCTAGAAGCATTACGCTCTATTTATGAAGGTGATGAGTGTTTTAGGGAACTTAGCCCCATTTCCTTTCAATATAGGGTGAGTTTGCATGAGGATTTATTACAGAAAAGTAATCTGTGTTGACTTGAACTAAGTCCCAATTCTTCCAAGACATATGCATGTATCTGAGGTAGCTCATAGTTTTTACTGTTTTTGTTAATTGATTTATTGATTAATTGCATGCATTTACTGTGATTTAGCTATTGTACTCTGCTTTGGGATTATTTTATAGGAAAAGTGGGTAACAATTTTTTAAAGAAAAAAGTACACCACCTGTCTAATACAGTTGTGAATGAAAGAATATTTAACTTTTAACTTCAATAGCCACATTTATTTTCATAGGATTGCCAGCATGTAATTTGTGAAGTCGAGCTCAGATTCATGCTGTTATCCAGCAATCTCATTTGAATTAAGCAATAATTATTTGAATTAAGAATAATTTGAAGTAATAATTAAACAGTAATAATACTGTGTTTATTCAGAATGAGGAAAGTTACCTATGGAGCAAATGTCTTTTTTATTATTGTTTTCTAATGGCAGCTGCATGGATTCCTGTGAAGTAATATTTTACATTTGTATCGATTAGTGTTGCAGTCGTCTTATCTGAAGACTCAATTCTATGGATGATGATAATCATAAAAATCAACAGTGAAGGATCCTTGTTATAAAACAAATATATTTCAGTATTTCTTCCATTGGTTTAAAAATGGGGGGGGGGGGGGTCTGGATTCTTCTTACACTGCCATGCTTTATAAATATTTTCCAGATAGGTGAAAATGGAGACCCTAAAGCTTTCTTGATAGAAATATCATGGCCAGAAACATACCCTCAAACTGCTCCAGTCATCTCTATGGATGCATTCTTCAATAACTCTATGTAAGTATTCCAGATTCTTATAGTGGCATTCCTTCTGGAATAGCCTTCTTTTGCATCTGTCCCTAAAAGGAGGTTCTATTATTTCTCCTAGAGCCTCCACCATAAAGCAAAGTATATTGAACAAATTAATGGAAGAAGTTGAAGTTAACCTTGGTACCTCTATGACATACACAATTTTTGAATACGCCAAAGATAATAAAGAGCTGTTTATGGAAAACCAACCCATTAATATTGCGGTAAGCTGATAACTTGTTAATATATCTCAAAATACTAGTGTTTCCCCCCAAATATTAAGAGGTTAATGCCAAACTGCCACTGCAAGAATAAGTTCACATTTCTAGAAAAGCTTCACTTTCCTATAGTAAACTAGTAACTGTTTGCCTCAGGTACAATTCGGTATTCTGGATGTTGTTAGTAAAAATGGCTGATTATCATACCTAGAATTGTATATTGTTCACTGGCTACAATATATAAAACTCCATGTATTGTTAACAAGGGTTATGATAAGTTGCAACACAAATATACTTATCTCATAATGAGCTTTCATAGCCAGTAAATGCAAAGTTTCCAGTGTAGAAAAGTATAGATGAAGATCTGAAGCAATTGGATCTTTACTAAATGGGAACCCAAGGATGAGAGAAAGTGCCAATAAATTACAGAAATATCTTATTAACAAATTACGTTTTTTAGACAGCTTTGAACAACTGCATCTCAACAGGACATCCAGATGCAGCACAAACTAGTAAGAAAAAAGAGAAAAAGGAACAATTGACCAAAACACAAAAACGAAAGTTAGCAGATAAAACAGGTGTGTATGGTGTAGTTCATATGTTTCTTTTAGATCTTTTTAAAAGATGCATTTTGTTATTGTATGAATTAGGAGATTTAACAAATGTTTGTCAAAGTACAGGATTTTACCAATGTTTGTATATTAAGTTTATATTTTTGTGCAGGATAATGTTTATTAAAGCTCTCTGTGTGTGTGTGTGACTACAGTTAATCTTTCAGTAGTTATTGAGTTGGCTCCCATAAAAAGATCAAGCCATGGTTTGGTACTGTGACAGGGGTAGGCAACCGAAGGCCCGGTGACCGGATGCGGCCCAATCGCCTCCTCAATCACAGACGGTCCGGAAATCAGTGTGTTTTTACATGAGTAGAATGTGTCCTTTTATTTAAAATGCATCTCTGGGTTATTTGTGGGGCATAGGAATTCGTTCATTTCCTCCCCAAAAAATATAGTCCGGCCCATCACATGGTGTGAGGGACGGTGGACCGGCCCACGGCTGAAAAAGATTGCTGACCCCTGCACTATGAGAATGAACCCTGTGTTCACGTCGTCCTTCCTTCCCACTCCCCTTATGAACCCCATTTAATTATTTAGTGTGTGGCTGCAAATAATAGTTTGCATTTTGAATCTTGCAGCAAGCTGTGGTTTGCTGCAAACCAGGAAGTGGTTAATTAAAATCTGAAATTTGAAAATTAACAGCTTGTTTGTGGTGTTTTGAATAGATCACAAAGGAGAGCTTCCTCGAGGATGGAATTGGGTTGATGTAATAAAGGTAACATACATCGCAGTTGAAAATTATTTAATACATATATATTTAAGAGACTTCAGCAGTGTCTAATCTGTTACTCTCCCTTTCCCTTCTTTTTGTTAACCATTTTGGACATGGATGGCATTGGGATTCTCTTCTTGTCCTTATGTAGCATGTAAGTATTTCAGTCTTCCTGAATTGTTGTACTAGTTTTGAGATACCTTTAATTCCAAGGTTATTTGGGATACTTTCTCCTTTTTGATAGGTTTTTAGGGCACTTATCCTAAACATGAAAAGAAATCCTATTGAATTATGTCCACGTATTTTTTTTAACAAATTCAGAAGTACCGGCTAACCAGCCTACCACTTTTGTGAAAAGAATATTAATTGTTAGAACTTTTCAACCAAATCTGATATATAATACTGAATATGCAAGAAAGTGGAAATCAAAATATTGTGTGATGTTCCCAGTGTTTGTAAATATGTGATTAATACAGGTTAACTGTTTACAAATAAGTTCAATGCCCACATGTGGAATTGCCATCTCCCTGCATGCTTGCATTCCTCCATTGTTGTAATTACGTTGTACACTAGCCTGCTTCACATATCACCTTAAACCAATGCCTAATTTCCCTCCTGTACTTCATCACACTGCATATTCACTTTTAAACTACAGCTAAGCTCACCATGGTATAAAGTGATATGCAAACAAGGCCATTGACTATAGTGCTAAGTGATGGTTTGCATGTGTGAAGGAATGATCACAGAAGAATCACAACAAATAAAACTTTTTAGTAGTTTAATGTTAATTAAAAAACAACAACAATACTTTAAGGGCTGTCCAGGCAGGCTGTCTAATAAAGTGGTAAAACATGTCTTCTGAGTTTCATTAAGGTTGCCACAAAGCATCTGATGAACTGCCCCAGGCCAAGATAAACCTTTTTGTTTCCATGCACTGAGATTCTGATCAATGCTATAGTCCCAGGTCCGTACTCTCAGGGTTTCTTTTTTTACTGTATGTCTCGCCAACCCTTTCAGCAACTTTTTGTATAAGGAGCTCTCTTCACTTTGGCAGTAAATCGGTTTTTACACCTGTTACTGAATGTTGTGACATTCTAAATACTAGCAGTACCAGTCTCAGATACCTGCCTTTAAGAAAGAAAAAAGTTAACAGAAAATCTGCAGATTGGGGCCAAGAAAAATGGTTGCTACTGAATATTTTAATCTTTTTTTCAGCTAAGCAAAACTGGCTCCAAGGAAGATGAATAGGAGGACACTGATATAGGAAAACATCAGCTTTTACTACAACACTGTTTGGAATCAACTGCCATATTCTCTCTTTTTTCATTTACATTTTATAAAATGACAGTAATCTGAAAAGGTGTGCTTACCTAGAGGGAAATGTTTTTGGTATCCATAATCACTTTCTTCATATCACATGTTTGCCTTTAAAGAAATTAGGCTGAAGATTGTCTCCTATTTGGATGTCAACTATCAGGACTCTGAATATAACAATATGTAATTTGCTTTTATACTGTTTGACCCTGTACTAAATCATGCAAAACTGGAAAGTGAGTCATCTAATGCTCTAGCTGCTGGTCTTATTTTATATTTCTTTTTGCATAGCTTCTTCAGTGTTATTTCAAATACTATTCATTGCTGATCCAGCTTTTCAGATGAAATCTACAATGACAGGCTAAATTTTGGAAAAAATATTGGATCTTCCTGAACCGTGGTATTCTTGAAATGCATTTTTTCAACCCAATCCCATGGTCTCCCTCTAGCACAGCTTCCCAGCTGTAATATAGTCACAGTCCTAGAAAGCAAAACAGGATCATGAGGTATAAAAGATAAGGTATCAACTTTTATTCCCATGGCACATCTGCAGTTGCCTACCAGCCACTAATGATGCCCTTGCATTGGTACAATCCCTGGATCAATTATCAGCCCATGGCAAAGAATAAATGCAAACATTATATGATTGAGCCAGTACACATGGTGTCCCATGCACAACTAGAGAGAGATGGTTCCACCTCTCCATGTTATAGGGAGGTAGCAGTAGGCAGAAACTACAACCACCAGGCCTCCCTTCAGACAGGGATTAAATCTTCTGCCAATCCACAGCCTACAATGATAATACTTTTGCCAGGCAAACAAGAAGGGAAGAAAGGAGAACCATTCCACTGGCAACCCAATATCCTAGTGAGCAGATCATGGGCTCTGAGAATTGTGAGCCCTTGAACGAGATTTGAGATTTGCTCTGGGATCAGTGATCATACACTGACAACTGTCGGAACACTCCACATAGCTTATATGTTGGTGTCTTCCATGAAGAGAAAAGAGATTTTGCTAATGGAGAAGTCAGAGGCAAGAAAGGAGGAACAGTATGGTAGGAGCTCACAGCAGAAAGCAGCAGGAGTTATCTGGTAGTTTGTTGGGATGGAACAATGTCAGACAGAAGAGAATGAAGTCACTGCCTGCCACAGGAATTAGCACAAGTCAGACCCACAATGTGGCTTTTGTAGCTACCCAAAAACCTATGCTATGGCACACACCCTTTCCCCCAACCAGTGATGGCCAAACTTGGCCCTCCAGCTGTTTTGGGACTACAATTCCCATCATCCCTGACCACTGGTCCTGTTAGCTAGGGATGATGGGAGTTGTAGTCCCAAAACAGCTGGAGGGCCAAGTTTGGCCATCACTGCCCCAAACCATGTTTAGATGCAACTGGATAGACCAGGTGTGACTCGCATTTGGAGCTGCAACTTGCAGGAATGGGATAGTAGAAACTTCATAGACATTGGGTTGCAAGTTCAATCCCTTGATGAAATATCCTAGCAGAAGAGGCTGGAAAAAAGCTGAATGTATAGACAAACTTGAGGAAGGGCAGCGCTACAGCCAATGGGAGTCAACGGTTCATGAGCCAATAGCCCCATTTAAATATTTGCTTGCCTTGCATAGAAGCTGAGGTGTTTTAATCTTTTTTTACAGTTGATTTTAATTAACTTTAAATGTGTTTAATGACTTTAACTGTTTTTGTTGATAATTTTAATAGTTCTTGTGAACTACTTAGAGGTTTTACTACAGTCAAGCAGTTTTCAAATTTGGTTGAATAAATAAAATAAAGTTATGCCCCAGAATGCCATCATTTCTCCCAGCTCCTTTCATCCCAGCCATGAACCTTTTCCCATAAACCTTTGGTTGGTTGCCAGTAGCCACTGTAGAGGCAATGCCCCATTTGTACACACCCTTCTACTACTTGATTTATTATTACATCAACACGTAACCAGGTTAAGTGGGTGGTAAATTCAATAAATACTACTACTACTACTACAGCATAGAAAGCTAGTGAATTGTTGGGATACACTTTGTTACTCTAGCTAATGCTCCAGTGGCCACAGACCTCGTCAGGTCATTAATTATGGGGGAATATTGAAATCCACAAGGCTTACTTGCTGAGTCCCTCCAGTTTCAGCCAAATCATCCCACCTCTTTTATAAGCATAACAAAAGATACACATCCCAATACAAATGAAACTATCCTATTCTATCCAGAGCCACTGTTATTTGACAGCAATGTATCTTACCTTTTATCAATGAAGTTACTGTTCTTCACTCATCCACAAAGTTGATGGGCTAACTATAATTTCACTTCTGATAATTATTATTTTTTAAATGGGTAATTAGAATTCTGATAGGACTCCAGTCCAAAATACACTGGGGAGTACACTTCATTGAATTCAGAACTTCTGAGTAAACCTGCATAGAACTCCACTGTATGAAAAACTGTGATGAAAAAATAACTAGAACTAACCCACCAGTACATTTTCTCTGTTGGAAATGCATTTATGGTACAGTAGTTTGTATTTTTCCTCTCAAAAGGTAGCACAGTACCCGCCCTAAATGCTGGGTGCCATTTATTTCTGTTTGTTATTTTCTTCCTTTGGAAAAATAGGAGTTGTCATGTTTTCTTGTATATGTTAATGAATAAAGAGATGGATATAACCACCAAATGGGTAGATAAAACGGAATTTTGCATAGATGTGCCGTCTTGTATCTAAAAGTTCTCTTTACTGTTTAAATAGTAATAGAGTATAAGATGCCTTAATGCCATCTAATTTTTATTGTGGGAAAGGAGGGATTTAAATAAATATATATTTATCTGCCGTGTTGTGTGTTTATTTGCATTTAGGCCCTGTGCATACAGTGGGCCAAAGTTAAGCAGAAACTTCAACTGTAGAGTTCAGCACATATTTCAATCTGCTATTAAAATCTTTGTGACTTCAACCTGCTTCAATTTGGCTGGGCAGCATTGTGTGTTTCTGTAACAATATGCTACAAGACTCTTGGAGAGCCCTGTTGCAGCCGGCCATAGGCCTATTTAGCACAGCATCCTGTTCTCACAGTGACAAACTGGAAGGCTGCAAGCAGGAGATGAGCACAAGATTGGGTTGGGGCGGGTGTTTTCCCCCAGATGGAACTCACCAGAACTCAGTTCCAGCACCTCTCTGGTGGGCGCCATTGCCACTATAAGAGAACAAGGGAGGCGTTCATGGTGAGCACCTCTTTTTCTAGAAAAATAACACTGGCAACATAGCTCCACCAACCTGAGATTCCCAGTAACATGCTGCCTCGAACAGTGTGGGTAGAACATAGCCATCATGGAAGGGGAGATAGAGCAACAGCGGATGAGTTGGCATGTAATACACAGAATAAAATAAATGCATGAAATGTCCTGGTGTTGAGGCTGTGAGCAAACTGGTGGAATGTTTCTGTTGTAAATAACAATTTCAAACAAGGAAAACTGATGAAAGTGGGATAATTTTAGGAGAGGAAGACTGTTCCAGGAACAGTTTCGCCTGCTCCATGTTTTCTCCCCTGCCATTGGGGAATCAATATAGGATCCAGACCTACATATCCTCCCAAATAAGTAAATTAAATAGCATGATCAACAGATTGGATCAGAGGCCAAGTTATATTTTGACAACTCCCGCCTTTCTACAATGTTATATCTGCACTTCTTTGAAATTTAATTAGAGCCATCACAAAAATGAACAGGATATTCAGGCACTCGGCTATGTAATTTTTAGCACAGTGAATACCTACATAAATTATTGCGCCTTTCACACAAAAGTAGTTTCTATGAAAGGAATCCAGATATTAAACATCTAACATCTTTGTCGTGAGCACCTGTATTTCTGCTGATGGGGGGACGGGACTAACATTTGAGACTGCCAGGTATGGAAAATAGAGTGCTTTTGTTCAATAGCTCCCCAAGGGAGAGGAAACTCAGTTTATGCAGAGTAGAAATTTAGTTACCATGACAATTTATCTGAATAGACCAGTTGGGGGGGAAACAAACAAACCGAAATTGCTTGTCTCCTTTCTGCTGCCACTTGACATGAAGTCAGAATTGGTAGGATCTTGAAGGAAAACCTTGAAAGGTAGGATATCTGAATACTTCAGACACACTGGTTGATCTTTAGTTGCATTGTAGGGCGCACACTGCTTCTGCACTTTCCTTGTAATTAAAATATCTTAAAATAGCCCACCCCAATGGTCATCCGAGCTGGGACTAATGGGAGTTGTAGTCCCACTTCCCAGGACGGTGCGAGGACCAATTTTGGGGTTGCAACCAGCTTGGGTGGAAATTCTGATACCCTTTCCCTTGCCGGATCATGGTGTGGGTAAGAGGTGCTGTACCATTTAAGGTAAGCGGACTTTGTAGTCCAAAACATCAGGAGGCTGCCTAAGAATATATTGCAGCAAAACCACCTCTGTCTTCCAGCTGTGTTCTTTCGCTTAAAAAATGTGCAGGCAGAAGTTGCTTCCAATTATAACTTCTAATACAATTATCTGAATTTGCCCTGTGTTGTGGTTTCAACAGAGTTAGTTATCTCATTCAGTAAGGCAACTGTAACAATCCTCACCAAACTGCTCAAACTTGAGACCAACTGAAATAATTTCACAGTGGTTCTGTGTGGTTGGTCCCATGTTGCATCATTGTCTTCTATAAAGCTGTACCATGTGTGATAGGCAGGCTGTGGTTTAGGGACCAACTATCCTGATGAGCCATTTCAACTCTACTGATTGGGAAACAATTGTTGCCGCTCAATCTAGCATGATTGATTTTGTATAATTAATAAATTTGTTCATTGTTAGCTACCAGCAAAAAACAGCCACCTAACAAACTCCAGACAACACTGGCTTAATTATTTTTCGCAACAATTTGTATAGGAATCTGTTTTGAGCTAACTGTAATTGTAATAAAGTGAGATAACAAATAAAGGTAGAGATTCATATCGAGTGCTGAACACATTCTTATGAGTCCATTAATAACGTTCAGCTATTGGGGTTGTTTTTCTCTTCCCACTTTTTTATTTGGCTTTGGAGCTGACTGTTCTAGCCAACAGCTCTTAAAAGGAGGCTAAAATCTGAATAGCAAGTCAAACAGGTTTTGCCACTGCATGTTGCTATGGGTTAGCGCTGCCTGGGAATCAGTAAACTTACTCACTTCCATACGCCAAGAGGCAGAGAAGAAAAATAGCACTGGGAAGAGAGATGGGTTTTTTGTTTGCTATTTGGAAGCATCTGTGGGAGAGAAAATCCTACTACGTCATAGGTATTTTGTAAATACGTGTTATACTTCTCAAAGGGAAATGTGAAATTATAAGTTTGCAACTGGCTGGTAATACTTTCAGTTATGCAGCAGTACCTGTAATTAGATTTGTGCCCTGCTGTCTTCTTACTAAATCTGTTCTCTTCTTACTAAAATTATAACTTTGGAAGGAAGCATAAGATGTTCGGTTATATGTTTTGGAGTACAACTAACTGATTCTTAGCTCAGGAGAGAGCTAAAACAATCTGCCAATACCCAAGAGGCAATGAAATAAAACTTTCCTCTAAGCTGACTTTCTACATTTTCTGACTTTAAACATCTGTGCAAAAACCATGTGGGCAGCTTACACAAAAGGATATTTGTCTCAGAAGCCTCTACATACAGTAAGTACCTTTTGAGTAAATCTTAGATATTTTATTAAAACTATAATTTAAAACTAGTTTTACTATGTTGGTTTCTGTTCTAAAACTTTGTATTTTACCCTCACCTTTTTGGAGGTGGTATCTGGGCTGTGTAAGAACCCCAGTGTTAAAAAGCATAGATGAACGATACCTAACCCTTGTATTATTTTCAACTCAAAACTGTCAGCAGATTTCAACACATTATGAATATTGAAAGGTTATGATCTCCTTATCTAAAACGTTGTTTCAAAATAAATTTCAGCAAGGCATTTGACAAGGTGCCCCATGATATTCTTGTAAAGAAGCTGGTAAAATGCGGGCTTGACTATGCTACCACTCAGTGGATTTGTAACTGGCTGACTGACCGGACCCAAAGGGTGCTCATCAATGGTTCCTCTTCATCCTGGAGAAGAGTGACTAGTGGGGTGCCACAGGGTTCTGTCTTGGGCCCGGTCTTATTCAACATCTTTATCAACGACTTGGATGATGGACTCAAGGGCATCCTGATCAAATTTGCAGATGACACCAAACTGGGAGGGGTGGCTAACACCCCAGAAGACAGGATCACACTTCAAAACGACCTTGACAGATTAGAGAACTGGGCCAAAACAAACAAGATGAATTTTAACAGGGAGAAATGTAAAGTATTGCACTTGGGCAAAAAAAATGAGAGGCACAAATACAAGATGGGTGACACCTGGCTTGAGAGCAGTACATGTGAAAAGGATCTAGGAGTCTTGGTTGACCACAAACTTAACATGAGCCAACAGTGTGACGCGGCAGCTAAAAAAGCCAATGCAATTCTGGGCTGCATCAATAGGAGTATAGCATCTAGATCAAGGGAAGTTATAGTGCCACTGTATTCTGCTCTGGTCAGACCTCACCTGGAGTACTGTGTCCAGTTCTGGGCACCACAGTTCAAGAAGGACACTGACAAACTAGAACGTGTACAGAGGAGGGCAACCAAAATGGTCAAAGGCCTGGAAACAATGCCTTATGAGGATCGGCTAAGGGAGCTGGGCATGTTTAGCCTGGAGAAGAGGAGGTTAAGGGGTGATATGATAGCCATGTTCAAATATATAAAAGGATGTCACATAGAGGAGGGAGAAAGGTTGTTTTCTGCTGCTCCAGAGAAGCGGACACGGAGCAATGGATACAAACTACAAGAAAGAAGATTCCACCTAAACATTAGGAAGAACTTCCTGACAGTAAGAGCTGTTCGACAGTGGAATTTGCTGCCAAGGAGTGTGGTGGAGTCTCCTTCTTTGGAGGTCTTTAAGCAGAGGCTTGACAACCATATGTCAGGAGTGCTCTGATGGTGTTTCCTGCTTGGCAGGGGGTTGGACTGGATGACCCTTGTGGTCTCTTCCAACTCTATGATTCTATGATTCTATGATTCTAAATCTGCTGTTCAATTTTTATGCTAGCTTTTATATTATTAGAGGCGATATATACTCCCTCCTCTGTATCTTCATTTCAATTTAAAAGTGCCCAATCTTTCTGTTAAATTCTCACAGATTAAGAAAGGGAGAATAGATGTAATATATCGTACTTACTTATTTACAACATTTTTATGCTGCTTATCAACAAAGTCATCTAGGTGTTTCGAAAAGTTATGAATCAATAAATACAGAATCACCATCAAATAGAATCAGGACCAATTAAGAACATATCAACACAGCCAACATAAAACCATTAGAAGCCGGCATAAAATGAGCATGTGCCCTAGGCCCATGCAGACACAGAAGCAGGCTCAGCCTATTTTGCTGCCTGAGGTGAAATAGCAAGCGGCTGCCCGACACATGCACCACACACACGACCTTACCTCTGGCCTTGCTAACCAGTTGCACGGCTGCAACTTCTGGATTTCAGCAAGATCCTGTGAGATCATGCGGTGGCCTCCGTGCACCGCAGCCACTTTTCACTTATCTGGTGGTATCAGTTTGCCCTTCCAGCAGCCCAGTGATCTCATCTGCATTTTCAAGGCCTGCCTGAATAAGGAGATCTTAGCCTGCAGGAGGAAGGGTAACAAAGAGGGGAGGCAGTCTAACTTCTCTTGGGAGGGAATTCCACAATATGGAAGCGACCATGGAAAAAGCTCTCTCTTGCATCACCCCCACCCATGGGTCCTATGTTGATGGGATCAAGAGAAGATGCTCACCTGAGGATCTTGCAGTGGCATAGCGTGGGGGGTGCAGGGGGGGGCCCGGCCGCACTGGGCGCAACATCTGGAGGTTAGGGTTAGGGGGCGCAAATCCACGGGTTAGGGGGCACTAATCCACGGGTTAGGGGGCACAAACTACTTGCCTTGCCCCGGGTGCTGACAACCCACGCTACGCCACTGGGATCTTGGCATCTGCATAAGCTTTATAGGGACATACAATCTTTCAGAAGGCCTGGGTCCAAACCACATAGGGCTTTGTAGGTCATAACCAGCACTTTCAATTATGCTTGGAAATGCACAAGTAGCCTGCGAAGTTGGTTTAACAAAAGAGTAAAATTCTCCCTGAAACCTGCTCCACTCAATAATCTGGTTGCAGCATTCTGGGCCAGCTAAAGTTTCTGAACACTCTCCTTTGGATTTGGGGGTGGGGTGGGGGTTCCAAACACTTTGCGTAGAATTATATAAAACATTATTTTGTTATGTATTTTGTATACAGATACAGATTCATTTTTATAAAATTGGTACACACCATTTCCAGAGCCTATGTAGCCTTTTCTAGTCTTGCAACAATAGGCATTATTTTTATCTGGCTTTGGCTGAATGCGTAGTTTGCAAAATTGAGGCACAGCAAAATTTTATGCTGTATTTCCTACAGGGTGACAAAGAAACAATTGTTTTACCTTCAATTCATAAAAGACGATTGGATAATATTGTGACTGTAAGTATTTTAACAATAATGCACTTTTCATTATATGTGGTGGAGTTCTAGCCCTGCTTACTTGAAAGTAAATTGCACTGTGGTCAGTGAGGTTTACTCCCTAATCAAGTTTCTTTAGGAATCACAACCTAAATTTCTATCACTGTTGATTAGCATGTAACTTGATGCTCCTCCAGACAACCTATTTATTCAGCATTCATCCAGACTTTTTTAAAAATAATAATAATTAAGCATTCATCCAGACTTGCTTGCACGAAGCATATGTTGTGGTTAGACTTTTCCCAATCTAATTAAGCATTCCTCTTGATTTGATTATGTGGGGGTAGTTATGAGTATACTTCCTGATTTGTTTTGTAGGATCTTTACACATATTTCCATTTATCCTTCGTACATCCCACATTTTTAAATACATTTCCTCATCACTTTCCATACTGCAAAATATCTGGGTTTCTTTTAAAGTGGATTTGTTGTGCTAGGGCAACAGAGCATTTAAATCCACTTTAATTGTACAAACCTAACATCCAGTATACGACTGAAACCTTCCCACAATAAAGTGTCAGTCTGAAGACACCATCGGTTAGCCTGTGGAATATTAAGAATAGCTGGGTAATCAAATAAAGTATATACGGTAGTGCTTTAATTTAATTTAATTTAATTATTTAATTTGTATTTTTGTTTTTATTTTGTATTTTTGTATTTTTATGTTGGGAACTGCCCTGAGATCTTTGGATGAAGTGTATAGAAATGTAATAAATTAATGAAATGAAAGGGATTATACCAAACCTGCCACATGCATTTATTTTTCTTTTTAGCCTTCCGGTAATTTGCATAGCCGAGGACACTCTAGAAGCCTCCAAGAATTGTTCTTCTCCCCACAGATGTCACATTCACAGAAATATGTGTGCAAAGATATTTGCTCAAAATGGACTGGGGTGAGTTACTGTTCTGGCTTGATGGTGAGGTTAATGAGGTGTTGTGTATTCCCAAAGCATGAATGGTTTAATAACCTAAGTACAGTAATAGCATAATCCTAGGAAATGCAAAAAAAAAGCCTTGTTGTCATACACTGATACAAGCATATGTTTAAAGGAAGTTGAAATCAAAGGAGAACCAATAACTTTCCTGCTTTTTAAATAGAAGTACTATTAATTATTACGGTGTTCCGTGTGCTGCGCTGGCTCGCCAGATGCAGCTTGTCACGCTGGCCACGTGACCCGGAAGTGTCTGCAGACAGCGCTGGCTCCCGGCCTCTAGAGTGAGATGAGCGCACAACCCTAGAGTCTGGCAAGACTGGCCCGTACGGGCAGGGGTACCTTTACCTTTTAACCTTACTATTAATTATTAGGAGCTCTGGTTTCAGCATGAGTATCATTCATCCCAGGGAAGCTATGAATCGCTGTTAGAAAATATATTTCTTCCCATTTATGTGAACAGAACCGTCACTATAGTTCAGTCGCTAGAGCATGAGACTCTTAGTGGGTTTGAGCCCAATGTAGGGCAAAAAGATTCCTGCATAGCAGGAGGTTGGCCTAGCAGACCCTCCAAGTGTCCCAATTTCCCAGGGACACCCCTGATTTAGAGAAGCCGTCCCGGTTTCTGATTTGGTCCTGGAATGTCCCACTTTTCCTAGGATGTCCCTGTTTTCATTGTAGAAATGTTGGAGGGTATGGAGTTATCAAACCCTCGAATCGTCTGAAGGCAAACTTGTATAGGGAAGGTTTTCGGTTTTTTAAATGTTTAGTGTTTTATTATGTTTTTATATATGTTGGAAGCTGCCTAGAGTGGCTGGGGCAACCCAGTAAGATGTGTGGGGTATGAACAGTAAAATTATCATTATGGAATGGGACGTCCCTATTTTCATCGGAGAAATGTTGAAGGGTGTAGACTTGTTGGCCCTTGTGGTCCCTTCCAACTCTACAAGTCTATGATACTACAAGTAAAATTTCACATGATGTATATATTCATCAGCAATGTTCTCATGTGGACCCTTGGGGCATTAAAAAGAAACTTTTGTAGGGTCAAAACATTCTTGAAAGATTCACAAATTTTGGCCCATTTACATCTCTCTGGCCACATCTGTACTGCACATTTAAAGCAGTATCATACCTCTTCAAGCAGCCATGTCTTTCCCAAAAGGATTCTAGGAAGTATAGTTTGTTAAGGGTACTGAGAGTTTTAGGAGACCCCAACTCCTTACAGAGTTACAATTCCCCAAGTACCTTGGGAATAGGCATTGATTGTTAAACTACACTAGAAATTAGCTCTGTAAGGGGAAGAGCGGTCATTAAAAGTATTACCTCACCATCAGTAAATTCCCTCATTTACCATTTTTATATTATATTATTAAATTACTTCTAGAAACAAAAATGTCATTGGCATGTACCGTATATGAAAATAACTGAAGAAACAGACATGCAAGTGAGGAAACACTTAAAGGTAGGTAATTACTTGCCTTTAAATTTTTTGAAAGGGGTGGAAAACAAAATGTCCCTAACATTTGCTTTGTTTATCACTAGCACTGCACGTCTTTCCATTTTGCGAAAAGCTTGAGACACACATCAGAGGATAAAAGTCAATCACATGTGAGAAACCCAGAGATGTTTATTCTAAGGGTAAGACAGAAATCACCAGATGATGAGAATTATATGGATAAGGATTTTGTTATTTATATGCCGCCCATCTGACTGGGTTGCCCCAGTCAGTCTGGGCTGCTCCCAACAAAATATTAAAAGCACAATAAAACTTCCCTGAACAGGGCTGCTGTTTAGGCATCTTCCAAAAGTCAAATAGTTGTTTGACATCTGATGGGAGGGCATTCCTGTGTGGTGTCAGGAGACGCTGCGGGGACCCGCACAGCCTGGTGTGCGGTTGTGCTGACCTGTGCAGCATCCCCAATACTGTGTAGTTGTTGCAGCCTTCCGCTAGTATGTTTCTATATTATTCTGCAGTGCCAGGTGATTCCAATAACAGATATTGTATTGGTCTCTCCTTTCCCTATGCATTGCTGTCCATGTATGATCAAAATCCTTGCAGAGGACAAGTTGGCCTACAACTCTCATCATCCATGATCATTATTCATGCTGGCTGGGGCGGATGGGAGTTGGAGTCAAACATCTGAGGGCTTCATGTCTGCTAACCCTGGTGTAATGTGAAGCATTTCAAATTTAGGTAGTCTAAAAATCAACAAAGCATGATTTTAGCCTCCTTTTCCAATCTTGCATCTCTTATATGTACTACTACTGCAGAAGTCAACAGGCATTTTGTGTGTATATGAGATAAAGAGAAATGCATGCTCAACAGTATATATGCAATTAAAATGGCAGTTTATAAAGGCTATCTAATTAATTATGGGCTTGTTCATTTATTTGTTTTTAGCCGGAGGCAAACATAAATCAGATGAAATGCCACTATTCAAGTTTTAGTGTTTGCTCAAATGAGTCACTGGATGGGGATAAAACTACTGAATTGATTGAAAAAGTTGTAATTTCTAGACACAAAGAAACAGAAACCCAGAAATCAACGTATACAAACAAATGGCTCCTCCAACGGCAAACAAGTGAAGAAACCCACCATTCAGAAAACACCAAGACAACTGATGAAAAGAAAATTAACAGAAGGATAATGGATTTATCGAGAAGTGTGTTATCAGGTTCTCTAATGTTATCAGATGTAAATAGTTCAGAAGATAAAGCAGACAGAGCCGCTGTCTGTGGATCCTCATCATCCAGTCTACCTCACCTGAAAACCCAGACTGAAAAAGTAAAAACCTTTAGTGCTCGTTTGCTTCAAGACCAGGGAATAACTAATGAAACCAGATGCTATCCATGCAAGTCTTCAGATGGCAATACAAACAGAGCTGCCATTAGAGGACAAATCAATTCTCTGTGTTTATCCAAAAGGAAAATCTTCATGATCTATATCTGTGGAGGCTATCAAGGTACAACCAAAAGCACCAGAATTTTGTGTTAAAAATCTTAAGACTAACAGATTTATTGTGGTATAAGCTGGTGTTTTGGGGTGGATAGGTAAATTGTCACTTTCCTCACCTACTATCTCCTCAGTGTTTTCATTGCTTTTCCAGCCATGCCGATAACTATTTCTGGAGTGCTCTTGAACTATACTTTTTTAGTTTATTTGTTTCATCCCTCAGATTTGCACAAAACCAGAAAACAACACAAGCAAATCACATAATAGAAAATTTTAATGTAATTTGCTTGTGCAGTTTTCTGCTTTTTTTTTTGCAAATGTAAGTGTTCAAAAGAACAAAAAAAAAATACACCAAATATTGCATAGCAAGTTAATCTGAAAAGTGTGTGCTGAGAATTTACAATTGCCTGTGAAATAAATCGTGCTCCTAAAAGTCATTATAACTAGTGGTGCTAGAGTCCAGAACCCGGTCCCCTTTCAATTCAAATAAGCACTTTATTTTTACATTTATAGGCAGTGAGCCTATAAATCATATACTGAAAGTCTGCCAGCTGCTTCTATATCTCCACGTGTTCTAAAAATGTTGCTTTTAATCAACAAATTGATTTAGGTAATATGCTTGCTTTATTATCTTAATCAGATTCTGAAGTAGAACGAAATGCATTAATGGAAAAGTCATTTCCTTGGCTGTACAAATACTGTAAAGAGAGAGGCTACGACTTCCGGATGGTGGACCTGAGGTGGGGGATAAAAGATGGCTTCACTAATGATCACAACATGGCTTCCCTACATATGAAGACATTAAGGAAATGCCAGCAGCTTGGATTCCAAATGTTTGTTGTAAGTCCAGATGGAATTTGCAATACGTTAAGCACACTGAGGGTTTTTTAAATGCCATTTCAGGGCCTAGTTTTTCCATTTCATAAGTCATTGGATGGAAGAAAGAGGGGAGTCCATATCAAAACAAAAATGGATATATCTGGACAGGGATGTATAAGGGGTGTGTGGGGTGCAGTTCACCCCGGGTGTCATCCCTGAGGGGGTGACAAATGGCACACCGCAGGGGGTGGCACTTATCACAGGGCCTGGCCTGCAGCGCACCCAAGCCACACGTCTCTCCTGGGAGTGATGCGGTGGCTCGGGGCCCCATGTTGCCCAAAACGGCAGTGTGGGGCTTGCATCTGCCAGGCGGACTCCATGGACAGCTCACCGTGGGCAGCTTGCCCTGCTCCCCCCCCCCCACTCCGGGTGCCGGAGCAGCTAACTACACCCCTGTATCTGGATCACCCCTAGTAGCAGTCAGTTCATTAGGTTACTATTCTGCTGCCTCAGTTCATTAGGTTATTCTTATGCACCACAGTCATACCTCGGGTTGAAGTAGCTGCGGGATGCCACTGGCTTCACAAAACAAATGCACCAAGGCTTTATTGGTTCCATTGTAAGCCAATTTTCTCTTCTTTGGTTTTCTGTTTCAGGTTTTTATTGGGCAAAAGCATGACGACCCCTCTCTCCCAGCAGTAATAGCCAAGGAAGATTTAAAGGCGATCAAAGCCACAATTGAACAAATGAAGCTGAGTACCAAAAAGTCAAAGCACAGTTTGTCTAGTGGTTTGAGGGAAGAAACTCTAGTAGATAAAAAGAATGAAATCCAAGGTGATATTAATCAATATGCCCTGAGCCCTAGTGTCTCAACAGAAGAACCTGAAGCTGAGACAAACAGCAAGAAGGAATATGAAATGATTAATTCAAATGGGCAGGAGTTTTCTAATGCTTCTCTCCTCACCCAAAAGACTGTAGCTGAATATGAGAGAGAACTTCAACTTCTGGATTGCTGGTACAGGTTGGATGAAAACTACATCCCTGCAGTTTACAGACTTCAACCTATTTGGTTAGTTATTGTCATTATTGTTGTTATTATTAAATTACAGAAGCTTGGCAAAAACCTACAGGCGTTGGGACAACTGTTGTGTACCTTCCCTGGCATTTGGTGTCCATTTTGCTCTGTTTGTAAACAAATTCCCTTTCCAGTACTGCGACAGAGGTTTGCATGCCATTTACTTCAATTGGCTATTGCCGGCCAGCAAAAGGAGTTTAACATGAAAAAGGAAACCAATGTGCAGACTCATTCCCCCCTCACAGTTGCTGGTGCTTTGGTTGTGTGCAGGTCTGAATGTTTGAGTCTAGTATAAAGATGCCCGCTGTGGGGGGAAATGAATGTCATTGCTCAACCCAGCTGCCATGAGTGGGAGGTGGAGACAATCTGAACAGCAGACTACGAGAATGAATGGGAAAGAACTGGTTTTCAGGGGCCTGTCCTGGAGTAAAATCCGAGGCAAAAATTTGGCACAAGACCAAATTGAAAATGGAACTAGGTCTGGATTTAACGGAAAGTATGGATGAGCCTTTATTGAGCTCTAGTCCATAGTCCATAGTGTTGACTATGTCTACTGCAGTTTGGTTTGAGATTGAAATGAACCCAAACAGTTCCTCGTGCAAATATGTATTCTCGTCACTTTCTTCCATGAATATTACATCCAGAGACAGTCGTTCTATGCCAGAAATATCTGCTGTTTCATCTGCTAAAAGCCAGTGCTTGAATCATAGGAGGGAATCATGGAGGGACAGAGACATCTTTTCTTAATTGTGCTGGCTACTGCTCCCCAGGGCTTTTTCTCAGCCAGAACTTGCTGGAACTCAGTTCCATCACCTCTTAGGTGGGTGCCATTGCCATTATAAGAGAACAAAGGAGGTGCTCATGGTAAGTTCCAGCACCTCTTTTTCTAGAAAAATCGCATTGTTTTTCCCCATTTGTTTTTGGAAGCTTATGGAGACCATAATAAAAATGAGGTGAAATTAGGCACTGGATTGTGAGTTTATTTGCGGATTCTCCTAACTTTCTTCCCATAAAATGGAGACACTGTCCTGTGCTATGAATAACTATGCTCTGTGTATCATGGGCATTTTGTATCATTGATCTGTTGACTTGTGCTCCCATCTTCCTTTCAACCATCCAAAACTCACTTGCGAATGGAACATGTCTGTGGGGCTACTCTTCAGCATTTCACGGAGCTGGCGAATTGTACATTTTGAAGATGTACATTTGTACCTCCAGTGCAAGGGCAATTGTACATTTCTTTGTTTTTAGCCTGTTTCTCACGGTTCATGCATTCCATGTTGTCTGCACAGCACAGTGTACCAAGATATCCTCAGCAATGATCCTACTCGCAGGCAACAAGCGAAGAACAAATGGTTGGCGTCTTTTCAGAAACTGCACAAGATATTTCAAGAATATGCTGCAGTTGCTCTTGGACAAGAAGCTGCCACCACATTGCTCAGAACAGGTGAGGAAGGTATCCAATATATGACCAGGGTGTTGTTTTGCTTCATTATATGGGTGGTGGCTTATTTGAGTAGTTTAAATAGAATTATTTCTGTTTTGCAAGTTTTGCAACAAGAAGTGGATCAAGGATTCCAGGTCCAGGGAAAGTGTGAGGATCACTGTCACTGCTTCAAAAGAGACATCACAGATCTGCAGTCCAGTCTGTCAAGTCCCCATGCACCAAAATATATTGACGTTCACCCACTAAGACCAGAGATCAACAAGACAACGTATGAAGCACATCAGAACTTTGTGAAAAGCATTCACTCTAGGGTAGGTTGCTCAGAACATCATTGGTAGTTGTAGCCACATAGGGCCTGGGCTATCTATAGAAGCATCTCAATGGATATTCTGGTTGAAGATATCTCAAGATGTCCTGATGACATATCATGGGATATCATATTTGTACCACATCATCCTCTGTAACAAGGGTGGAAAGCCCTTTCCAGTGCAAGGGCAATATTCCCTTCTAGGGACATAGGCCAGTGGTGGGTGGGACCCGGGCAACAGGTGTAAAATTTGCCTTTGTACAGTAGGCAAATTTCTACACACATCTCTCTCTATCCTGCATCCAGACATACAAGAGGAATCACCAGAGTGCAAAGGCACATTCCAGCCAGGCAAAACACTTGGGGGTGGGGGGTGCAGTAGAACCAGTGAGTGTGGCCTGGGGAAATTTCTTAGGGCCAGATCAATAGGCCTGGAGGGCTGTATTTGGCCCCCTAGCCTGAGATTACCCACCCTGCTCTATAACATAGCAAAGGGAATCGTGGGGTCTCTATCTTGAACTGTGCAGTGCAGTTGCTTCGGGCAAAATGTATTGAACACCACTTAAGAAATATTTTTTTCTTAAGCTGTCCACAATATCCATGAGGAAATGAAGAAAACATTTCCCACTCTGTCTACCACTGCATTCTACATAATGATCTGCAAGTGTATACTCTGCCTGCTTTCAGTAAACCAATTCAGACCTTTTTCAGAAACCATTTCTAAGTACTTTTATATACATTTTCACCACCTCCCCCTGCCCCCCCCAACACTTTTGGCCTCGATTTTAATTTATTTTAACCCTGTTATCTGAATTTGTAATCTTTCTCAGTTATCCCACAATATGCACTTTTTAAAGCTTTGTTCCTCTTCCTATCTTTATTGCCACCTGCTTAGCATTAGTCTCTGACTTTCTTGTGGCATGCTCTAGACCTGAAAATGATGGAAGCAAAGTAGAGCCTTTAATGAACAGGTAAAACCTGACAAAATAAATATCATTGCTTCATCTTTTATATATATACCTACACTCTAACCCCAAACACACTAGAAGGAATCGAATAGGAAGCACCATTTTCATTTATTTGCATTTCTCAGCATGAGCTTCAAACTATGCTATTGACAGAAATGGCTTACTATTTTCAAAGGAAAGGTCTTCATTGATTCCTTTCCCAGCATGTCTCTGTGCGATGTCAGACCAGAACATTGCACTGTTACAACACAATAAAGCTTGAAAGAAACATCTCCATTTGCTAGGCTGAAATAAACTATAGTCAATGAAACGTGTATTATTATTTTGCATACAATTTGTCCTTAAAGAAATAACATCAGCTAGATGTGTCTTACTCAAAATCTCATACTGCATTCTAAACACTGGATGTCCATGTTCCTAATGAAACAGTACTGTTTAAATGAAACTTATTCCTATAAAATATGCCCGGGGACATAACCTAACATACCCTCCAACATTTCTCCAATGAAAATAGGGACGTCCCATTCCATAACGATAATTTTACAATTTATACCCCACACATCTTACTGGGTTGCCCCAGCCACTCTAGGCAGCTTCCAACATATATAAAAACATAATAAAACATGAAACATTAAAAAAAAACCTGTAGAGGATTCCCTTCAGACGGCTCGAGGGTCAGATAATTCCATACCCTCCACCATATCTCCATTGAAAATGGGAACATCCTAAGGAAATGTGGGACATTCTGGGATCAAATCAGAAACCAAGACAGCTTCTCTAAGTCAGGGATTTCCCTAGAAAATAGGGACACTTGGAGGGCCTGAGCTATAAGTATGAAGAACTTACACTACAAAAAGATTAAGCAGGTTTAAGTTGATCTTAAAGGTAAAGGTAAAGGGACCCCTGACCATTAGATCCAGTCATGGCCGATTCTGGGGTTGTGGTGCTCATCTCGCTTTATTGGCCGAGGGAGCCGGCTTACAGCTTCCGGGTCATGTGGCCAGCATTCTGGCGAACCAGAGCAGCGCATGGAAACTCCGTTGACCTTCCCGCCGGTGTGGTACTTATTTATCTACATGCACTTTGACGTGCTTTCAAACTGCTAGGTTGGCAGGAGCAGGGACCGAGCAACAGGAGCTCACCCTGTTGCGGGGATTCGAGCTGCCAACCTTCTGATCGGCAAGTCCTAGGCTCTGTGGTTTAAACCACAGCGCCGCCCGCGTCCCATAAGTTGATCTTACTCTGGCACAAAGACTCCGTTTAACATTCAAAACTTCTCTGATTCAAACAGTTATCCTCTTCAGTATTGTTCAGTCAGCTGTTTGCTTGCTTGGGTGGTTGATGATGCCAACATTATAGGCTTGTCTTTACAGCTTCGTCACACAAATATCTACAGAAAGAGCATTAACTGGGGAAGAGATGGCATCAGCCCCACCACCAACAGGTCCCATGCTTACTACCTTGAGTGCCTTTGCAATGACTTTCAGAAAATTGTCATCAATCACTTCAACAGGTCAGCCACATAACTGCTTCTTTGGTGAAGCACTTCATAATGTATACATAACTTAATAGTAAAGGTTCGTTCCATTATACTTCAATATAGAAGTAGTTTTCCCATGGCACCTTAAATAATCAAAGCCTAAAAAATATGACAGTTGAAAATTTCTGATGTATTGTTTGCTCTGTTTCACTTCCTCACATTAATTACGGAAGTAATTACCACAAGAGGAAGAGATGGACAGTAACTTAGGTGGCTTCAAAGAGGATTTGACAGATTCATGAGAATAGGCCTGTATGGCTATTGACATTATAGCTAAGAATGGAATTTCATTTTCAGAGATAATATACCTGGGAAGACCTGTAGTTACAGGGGGTAACTCTCCATCATACAGTACTTATAACTTACCAAAGTTATCTCATTGGTCTCTAGTAGAGGCAGGATGTGCATGACTGAAGAAAGCCAAAAACAAAACAAACAAACAAAAACCCCAACCCTCTTGTACTTTCACATATTTTGTGGAGCAAATTCAAGAAATATAGTATGGTTTGGTTTCCTTGTAAAAAAAAAAAAAAGTGCAGACAGACCTTCTCTAAGAATTGCCACCCATGCAGGCACAATGCTAGGAGGGTCAGTGGAAATGGTTAGGGAGCAGGATCCAGTGGTCCAAAGTTGCATTTTAGACTTCAGGTGAAGTCTTTCCAAAATGCCATTTCTAGTAAGTGGGCATAAGGGCTTGAAGATGGGTACTCAGTGGCACTTAATACTGTGTGAAGTGTGTGTGTGCATCTAAATCAGGAGGAGGTAATTCTTGGCACTGCTGAGAAAATAAAGCTGTTTTAGTCACTTGTCTGGAGGACATCACATTGGCTAACCCTTGCCATGTGGTTGCCAACAATCGTATAAGAATGTTGACACCACAAGCACATTTTGTGCATGTCTTTATAAGGATAGTTTTTTTCCTTGTTTGTCACTTCTGAATGCTGGAAATTGTGATTAAATAATCACCAGCATTCTCCCGTGTATATCCTCATATTTGGACATTCATAAAAGGAACTAAGTTTTGCCACATCCTCACGTGGTTGTCAACAACTACATGTGTGGTGGCATCTAGCTGGGATATGAATGGAAGAAAATAAATAACACTGTCCAAAAGTCACTGTAACCTATACACAATGTTGAAATGTGGATTAAAACTTTTCCCCTCCATGTTTTCATTTGTCCAGAACAATCCATTTGAAGGATATTCAAGAAATGCTACCTAAGCGAAGAAAGCAAGTTTTTGAAACTGATCATGACGATGAGGTTCTGGAACATATCCAGCACTGTCAGGCCTTGTGAGTTTGGTGATGTTTGGTTGCTTAATTTACTTTAGCCAGGCTTCATGATGGAGAACAGTTGAAGAGTTGATATGATAGTTGTGGTTTAAGAACAATCTTATTAGCAGCCTCTATTGAAGTAAAAACCTGACCCACCCATTCATTTGGGCAGCATTCTAGTCATTCAACAAGAGCATATATGAAGGAAAATTAAATGATACCAATTCCTACTCACACCCACACCCCTGCCTCTTACCAGAACATAGACATGTTTGAGAAATAAAAGTTGTACTCTTGTAAACAAAGCACTTCTCTGCTAACAACATGCCACCAAAGGGGCATATTAGATACCTAATATAAGGTTTTCCAGTGCGCTTGAAGGGTCAGCTCATTAGGCAGGGTGAGACAATCCACTCTGGGGAAGGTGGATTTAAAAGTACCATTAATGGACAGCATATTATCAAATATTCAGTTCTACTATTGAAATTTTACCACCAAAAAGTGCACCACTTGGATTTTCTTCAATCATCATTGTCATCTTCAAACAATTTATTTATATGCCACCCATATGACTAGGTTGCCCCAGCAACTCTGAGCGGTTTCCAGCTAATTAAAACATCAAACACAGTAAAATATCAAACATTAAAAACTTCCCTATCTGCGGCTGCATTCATATGTTTTTTAAAAGTCAGGTAGTTGTTTATTTCCTTTGCATCTGATGGGAAGGCATTCCAAAGAGCAGGCGCAGCTGCCAAGAAGCCCCTCTGCCTGGTTCCTTGTAACCTCACTTCTCTCAATGAGTGAACCTCCAGAAGGCCCTCAGAGCTGGATCTCAGTGTCTGGGCTGAACGGTGGGGTGGAGATACTCCTTAAGGTATACAGGACCAAAGCCGTGGCTCCAAAAGGTCTCGGCCATCACTTGGTCCCCTATCCCTAGAATGGCACTACTCCACAACACAGCAATCTCAGTGGTGGCAACTAGCACCGGTCTGGCATGATACCCAAAATATAGCATCATGTTGGCCCCTGGATCCTCATTGTCTGGGGCTTTGTTCCATCCTTGCGAAAGGAGTTATAGAACCAGTCTATAAAACTTTACATTAGCTGTGGTGGCTGCCTATTCACAGGTTCATTTCAGCCCCTGAAAATCATGGTTGTCAGTTGGCATGTGTCAGCCTCTTGTCACCCATGGCAAGCCAGTGGTGCACACACTTGGGTAGCGCACACTGAATTCATCTTAGATTTGTTTTTCTTTTTTGCCACACTATTGCAGATCTCTCTTCATGAGTATTTGTATATTGTCCGGAAACATGCAGGCTGAGCATAGGAGGAGCTAAATAGCTAAAACACTGTAGTAAAATCTACTGCCCCACATTACATATCCACAGGGGCAGCCAGCCAGCAGCAGCACGTGTGTTAGGGCAGAATTACTCTCCTGACATTGCTGTTGTTGCTACATAACAACCAGGCTGGGTTGGGACAGGCAGCAGGGAGATCAGGTCTGTATGGGTGCACTTGTGGGGTTGGCAGCAGTTCAGCTCTCCTGCTGGTGCATCCCTGTGGCCCTGAACTCAGTCCCATCCTGCCTCATCCCTGTCCAGGTAAACTGTTGTGGCTTTGGTGTCAGTAGGAGGTACTAAGCCCCACCACATGCATCACTATCCAAGCCAGCATCCTAAAGTACTGCAAGAGCTTACTGTTCAGCTCTTGTCTTTCTTGAGAAACCTGTTCACTCACTTCCTTATTCATTCACCTGGGACATGTAGTGAAGGAAAAGGCACTGATAACGAAGGAGAGAGTTGTCAAACATGTTATCAAGTAATCATACCATCCTTTGTGAACAGCAGGATGGATCTATCTGGATTGACTAAATCTAGATTGAAAGTAGCATGTTGTGGAAGAGCATGAATGATTCTAGATTGAGAAAAAATTATTTATTTATTTTTGCTACAAATGGGTAACCCTAATTCACTTTCTGCCCCTTGCTGGAGGAATAAAAATAAGTCATCCTCCAAGCACCTCCTAGGAGTGCTGGGCCACTTACTTGTAGCCCTCAGATACGTTGATATAGGATTTTAGGCTGCATACACACCACACCTTTAAAGCACATCCAAAGCACATTCCCCTGCCCGCTCACACCTGAGAATAATATTAAATGTAGTTTACCCCTCCCAGAGCTACAATTCTCAGCATCCTCAAGAAGCTGCAGTTCTCAGGATTCTTCGTGGGGGAATATGAGCTTTAAATGTGTTTTAAAGGTATGGTGTGTGCACAGCGTCAGTCTTAGCCAGTACTCAGTGGTGACTAAACACAAATAGTGTTTTGTTTTCCCCTCTCAAAACAGGGTTAAATCTCTAATAGGAAGAGAAATGTTTTTGTGCAAACTGAAGAATCGCCTTGCATCCTTGAACAGAAAGCTAGTTGTAATTTGTGGAGAGACTGGATGCGGGAAAACTGCCGTCATAGCAAAAGCCGCTTCTTTGGCTCCTAGCTGGATATCTGGGTAAGGGCCTCTTGCAGATTCACAGATACTTGGAACATAGATAAAAGTTCTTGAATAAAGATAATAGAGATAAACCCAGTGTTACCCATATCCAGCTCCCAACTGTTGCTTACTAGCTACCATATTTGCTCCCTTTGATTTGTCTTAGCTGGTATCACAGAGTGCTGTGAATTCTGTGAAATGTAAAATTATTCCATATTGATAACAATATATAAACTAAATTAATACCTTTATATTTGCATATTTTACTCTGAGCCCAACATTCACTGTTCACAACGTTAAGTCCACCTTCAACTAGATGATACAGTAACGGCACACATACATTGATTTAACACATGTATTAAAAAGAAAACATTTTCATAAGCAAGGTAAAAAGCTATTTTATTTTATTTGCTTTCCCCCCCTTTTCATTCAGGAACCTCAGAGTTGTAATTCGATTTATTGGTGTTACTGGTGAAAGCAGAAATATCCGACTGACTCTCTTCAGTCTTTGCTACCAGATAGCTTCTATCTACAAGGTCTCGGTTAATTTATCCAAGGTAACGAATTAAATTTTCCTTCTTTTTAAGGCTCAAAGGAAAAATTATACTGTTGCATTTTTACGGCAGCAGCACCTACATGCACACACTTTCCCCTCCACATGATTCAGCAAGAAATAAAAGTTAAGAGTGGAAGATGACAAAATAGCTCAAGCATAATGCTGACGGTGCTGCTCAGATAATGAAAGGTCAGAAACCAAGAAACACTTTTCAGCAAAGGACCAGTGCTATTACAGCTGACAGTGCTCATAATCAGTTCAACATGGGAAAACAAAGGGGATCCTGGGGCACATCTCCATCACTGCATTATCAAACACTGTAATGTGTTGCATGTCTACAGCCAACACATGTCAGAGAACATCTCCAAAGTTAAGACAGATTTCCCACAATTTCTATTGCCAACACCTTTTTAATATTCTGCAAGCCATTAGGAATCCCTTGGTATCCATTATTTTTGCTGAGCTGACATTTCATTTCCTCTCCTTACTCAATCATAGTCTTTAATAATAATAATAATCATTCTTACCTAGGAATGAATAGATTGGTTTATTTCCACGCCATATCAGTTTCTTATGTGTTCATTCGTAAGTCTGTTTTGTCACATTTCCACATCAACCTGTGAATTTTAGTAAATGCATGAAAATTCAAATTGTTTCCATACATATATTTTCACAAATATACCCTAAAATACACATTTTTATACATAGCTTTTAGCTGAAAACAGTGTTTCAAAAGTTTGAAGATGTGCTTGATTTGATTATAGCAGCAAAAATGAATAAGGACTATGAACTTTTGTGGAAACATATCACAGGGCTCTCTGGGACATGTAATTTTGAAGCATCTGTTCCTCTACGAAGAACTTCTGCAACATTTATTGAAGAAAAAGGTTTATCTGGAAAAGGTAACAACCTTCTGGGATATTTCAGCTAAAGGATAACAATGAATGCAAATTACGTTGATTAGCTGAAAAACGTTGAACAGAATTTTCAGGCAACTCTGTTCCTGTGACCCAACACAGTAGCCATAGCTACTTGGGACTGGCTAAAATGTTTGCTATCTTTCTCAAAAAGGATTTTGAAGGATTGGTGGAAGAGTTTCTCTCATTACTGGAGTCTGCCACACAAGACAAACCACTTCTAATATGTCTGGATGGCATAGATGAATTATCAGAGGAACATGTTGCAGATTTTCCTTGGATACCTCCTGAATTACCAAAGAATGTGTATTTTATTGTTTCCACGTGCACCGAATCAAGTTTTTCATGCTTCAAAAAACTGGAGGTAAAGCGATACTTTATTCAGTTGTTTTTTTCATTCCACACTTTCTCAAACAGTGGGAAAATCCAGGGCAGTTTGGTAGGGTCAGTACTGGACACTTTCAGCACATCCTATCCTTGAAAGAAAGTCCTGTTGAAATCAATGGGTCTAAGTCCCACATAGGTGTGTACAGGATTGCAACCTTAAGGGCCTTGATCCAATCAACCATGAGAACAAATGCTCATGGATTCCCACATAGGGCTTAGAACATTGTGCCCCACCCCGTATCCTTAGGGGAAACTGAGAGTCATGCCCTAATTTTGCTTTCCTTGAGGAAGTGGAAGAGGTAAGTTGGCTGGGGATATGAAACTTGTAACCAGACCTCCCATTCCATGTAATAATAGACTAGCATATTGAGTGCTCATGGGCTTAGGCCTCAGAGTGGATCCTGACTCTGTTGTGCGCTATGCAGACCTTTCTAAATGTGAGTGTTGCTGTACCCACAGTGACCCATTGGATCAAGCCTATGGTGCTTTTGTGGTATCTGTTTATTTAAAGCTTGAGTAATTTATTTACTGAATTTATATTCTACCTTTCCTCTCAAAGGAGCCCAGGGCGAATAGGAAGGTATAGGTAAGAGAGTGCTAGACAACACTCACCCCAAAGCAACAGCAGACCCTGAAGAGACTTTAGCTTGTAAAAGCTTACTTTCTTTGCCCATATACAAACTGTTCTGTTTAACTTTCTTGGTGTGTATACACTTTTTCCTCTATGGGTTTTTCCACACTGGAGCAAAATGTGGATTCGCACTAGCCTGTCTCTACATTGACAGAGCGGCATCTATATGGCACTTCCCCTATCCCAGTGTCGTCCTGTACCTTTCCCCCTTTAAATGCGGGTTTTTTTCTCCATCCTTGGAAAGTCCAAAAAAGACCAGTATCAAAAATCCCTGCATTTAAGGCAGCCATTTCATTCTACGTCTATGCCATAATTCCAAGGTCAGTTACGTCTGTGTTTTGTAGCCCTTTCCTGATATCAGATGTGAGTCAAGAAAGATAAGACCCAGGAGAGTGTCAGATTTTGCTCCAGTCCCTCTCGGATCTGTCTAGTCTAAAAGAGAACATGCCACCTATCTTTTATAGTCAAACTGCCCCACAGGTATTTAGTATTAACCCTGAGTCTTGATTCAAAACTTGAAGATCCAACCTGTAGAATCCTGGCAGAGATTTATAGGTATAGTTATCTGCCCCACAGATCTGGTTATTGGATGAAGAAGTGCAGAAATCCAGTGATATTAAATCCTTTTTCGGTTCTTATATTTTACGGTAAATAGGCTGTCTTGTATTAGGCTGGCAAAATGACACCAACTCAATCAGGTCTGGAGACAATGTGATCAGGGGCAGACTTTGGTCTTTCAAATTTCAGCAGCACCCTGTGGGAGGCCAAAATTTTGTCCTCCCCTATCTTTTGCCTACTGTTTTGCGCATTCACTACATCATAGTTTCAATGCTGCAAGTGCTCTAAATCTGCCTCTGATATGATAATTGAGATATGCTTCTTTTCCTCAGAAAATAACAGCGAAAGAGAATATTTTACAAATACCTCCTTTGACATTTGGAGAAATCAGTGAGATGATCAGCTCCTGGTTAGAAAAGGATTGCCGAAGACTTCCCCAGCAACAGCATGATCGCCTAATGGAAGCATGCACAGCCTGCCCAGTACCACTCTTTGTACACTGTGCCTATAAGGAGTCCTGTTTATGGACATCTTTCACCCCAGAGGCAGAGGTGTGTCTTCCTCAAAATATACCTGATCTGTATTCATGGACACTGAACAGAATGGAAAAATCCCACGGAGAACAAGTTGTAAAAAAGATGGCAGCTTATACCACACTTTCAAGAAATGGTATTACTCAGGAAGAGCTGCTCCACCTTATGTCAACGGATGAAGTGGTTATTAAGGAAGTAGCTAAATTCCAAAAAGTCTCAATTTCAGCATTCCCGCTAGTGCTGTGGTTGAAACTTTTGGATGATTTTGGAGACCACCTGAAAGAGCAAAGAACTGACCACACTTATGTTTTTAATTGGGCTCATACATCTCTGAGACATGTCTGCATGGACAGATATCTCAGAACACAGGATTCCCAGGCATCGCTGCATGCCACCTTTGCAGATTATTACCTGGGTAGAATTCCACATAAACTCATTGAAATGTCTGCATTTCAACCTTTGGCCTGGACTTTAGAAAAAGAGTCCAAGATCAGCTACACCTTTAATGTTCGTAAGCTCCTTGGGGCTCCGTATCACCTCATCAAATCTAAGAACATTACTGCCTTAATCAAAGAATGTCTCTTTAATTATGAGTTTCTCTTATACAAAGCCTGGGCTTCATCAGTTATCAGCATTGAAGCGGATCTAAGAGCAGCTATCGATGCAGACAGGTAGGCTTACAGCAGTAGAACACAACTGTGAATGTCTAGAGCTTATTTTACTTAATCACAAACCCTCATACTTACAGCCTGTAATCAATTAATCTGGTATGATAGTAGGGCCTGGCCAAGAGATTTGACTGCCTCAGGTGAAAGACAAAATGGTGCACACCATTTTTCTATGTGATGGCCATTGACTCTTAGGCCTCATCTGCACTATACATTTAGAGCAGTTTGATACCATTTTTAACAGTGGACCCAGCTATACAGCTGCAAATAAAACACTTTAAATGTGTTGTAAAGTGCAATATACAAATGTGACACTAGATGGCAACAGTGAGCTATGCCAAATTCAATGTATTTTTTTAAAAAGGGATTATCACAGGCTTTTTAAAAATATGTGTGTAGATTCTACCAGTCACAGCTTATCCCGAAGAATTCTGGTTTGTTAAGAGTGCTGAGAGTTGTTAAGAGACCCTTCTTCCCCTCACAAAACTATAATTTTCAGGATAGTTTACAGCCAACCCCTCTTCCCATTGAACTCTGGGAACTGTAACTTTGACAGGAAAATAGGGGTCTCCTAACAACTCTCAGCACTTTAAAAACTAGTTCTCAGTATTCTTTGAGTGAAGTCAGGACTGCTTAAAAGTGATATGATCCTGCTTTCAACGTGTTTACTTACTTTAACACAGGTAAATTGATCTTCATCCCACCTAAGGGCAGCAGGCTAGCTGAAAGGTGGGCACATATTGCTCTATCTTCCAAACCACTTCCATTGTTTATAGCACTGTTCAGCAATCCATTTTGTTTAACAATCAAAGCTACATTCAAATAAAGATTCTAGTTACATGCTAATCAAGTTATTATGAGTTTAGTTTCCACCCTGCCCCTCAGCTGGCCTTTCGTTTCTTAACAATAAATAGTTGAGTCCCACAATGTTTCACTGTGAAAACCACTTCTCTGTAAAAACCCCTCTAGTGTTTTATTGATATTAGAGCAAGGAAACTCAAATGTGATGTGATTCCTGCCGCCTTGCCTCCTCCACAGGACTATACGTGACTTAACTTTATTAAGTGAAGCGCTCAAGTTATCCAAGAAAGTTTTACTACAAGACCCTTGTCAGATGGCTTCACAGCTTATAGGCCGCCTTCATCGTATCATTGCAGCAGATAAACCAGTGGCCCCAGGTACTGAAAATTGTGAGATTTAGATTTTTCAGCAAGTATTTTGCGTTTTCTATATTTTTGATATTTTGTTTTGAGCTCCAACCATTATTAGTCACTACTGGGACTTAAGCATCCAAGACAAAACCCAGGGCCGGGCCAGCCATTTGGCAAAGTGAGGCCACTGCCTCAGGCAGTGGAAACCCCTAACGTGGTTCCCCTGCAAATCTCCCACCCTCTCTGCCACTGGAGCCAAATTTGCACTAGAATCTTTGGGGGCACATGAGATCTCACCCAAAATCATCGCTGATTCCATGTCCACAGGACAGGGTGGCACTTCCTGTTTTGCCTCAAGCGGCGAAATGGGACGCGATGGCCCTGGCAGAACCAAACTATACTTACAAGTTTCCCGGAGGATTAGTCATGACCGGAGGCAGAAAGGAATACTGGAGGCAAATGTAAGAATGTAATTGAGGGCTGGGAACCTTTTTCAGTCTAAGGACTACATTCCCTTCTGAGGAATGGGGCCAGAGGCAAAAGTGGGCAGAACAACAAATGTAAATTTTAGCTTTGTAGTCTAGTTTCTACACACCCCCACACTCCTCTCTGTACTCCATCCAGGGAAGACTGACTCATTTTCAGAGTTCAAGGACACATTCCAGTCAGGCAAAAAACAGTAGAGGTGTGAAACACACACAGTGAGGATTGTGGCCTAAGGAGACTTCTGAGGGTCAGAGAGAAAGAGACCTGGATGGCCATGCATTTTAAAACATTTGAAATAATGCAGAATTCAGGGCAACAGGGTAAAAATAAACAAACCCATGTCATATTTATTACAGTTTTAAAATCAGCTCATTGAATGACTAACATACATTATATTGTGTTGGTTCAGGTGATCCCAAAAAATATCCCTATCTGCCAGCTCTTTTGTCCCAATGTCAGAAATCTTCTATTCCTGTTCTTCTACCTTCAACAGCCTGCCTTATAGAACCTGGTAGACTTCTCTGCGACCTTTTGAGAGGTAAGGGAGAATAATATTAATCTTTTAGAAACCTTTTAATGGCGAATCAGTGCTGAAGTTCTAAGCCCTCTAAGCCCTTTGCAAGATTTTGCTAAAGACCAGAAGTTACGAAGTTTCTAGCAACCTTTGCTTGATGTCTATTCCCTATGTATATCATTTTAGCGTTGCATCTATAATTCTTACCATTCAGTCCCTTCTGCACCACTAGAAAAGCAATCAGACCTTTCCTTATGGTTTGGATAGAGAGAGAAAATAATCACATTGTTTCTTATAACTTGTGTTTTGGCCGCTCTGCCTGTTTGCTGACATTTTGCTGCCTGAGGCAAAATACAAGATGGTGCCCATCCTCATTTAGAAAGTAACCCCCACTTAGAAAGATTTAGAACGTTTCATGATATTGTGCTCAGGTAGCATGAGACATATTCTGGGCTAAGTGATTATGGGCTTGATAATGCGTAGGGTGGTCATGTGTCCTATTCTACAGAGGGCAGTCCTCTGTTTGAAGGATGTCTTCTGTTTGAAGGTCTGTCCAGTCCAAGTCAGATTTAAAAATAGAGATCTAAAAGAAGGGAAAACAGAGCCCTTGAAATTGCCCATCAACAGTTAGGACCCGGACTGTAGGCTGAACAAGCAAGCATGATGATCAGCCTAGCACAGTCTTCCCCAGCCCTCCATCATGGTGATATGTACTTACATTTAAGTTATTATGGTAATTATTCCTAAATATAGTTTATGTTCTCTTTTTAATTATTATGTTGTTTTAATGGGTTTCTTTATTGTATTAACTGGATGCTTATTTTAATGGTTTGATGGAATTGTTTTAGTGTGTGCTTTAATTATCATAGAATTGTAGAGTTGGAAGGGACCCCAAGGGTCATCTAGTCCAACCCCCTGAAATGCAAGAATCTCAACTAAAGCATCCATGACAGCTAACCATCCAGCCTCTGCCATAAAAAACTTCTTAGAATCAGTTTTCTAAACTGCTAAGAAACCATTTTGACAAGTAAGTGGTATAAATTAATAAATGATGATGAACTGCTACCCATTTATCTGAGTTTCACAGGAAGGTTCTAACTGATGCTACTGAAGCTGCTTTTCCCCAGAGTGAATTCTAACATTTTACTCCCATGGATCCATAGGCCACTTGGACAGAATTGTAGCAATTGGAGAAACTCAGGAAGAACTCACTGTTGCAACAGTCTCCAGTGATGGAACTCTGAAATTGTGGGATTTGAGGGTCGGCAAAGCTGTCTTCACTCTGCATGGAGTTGGGAATAATATCAGTGCAATTTCAGTGTGTCTGGAGAACAGACTGGTGGCTGTGTCTGACAAAAGCACCATTAAAATCTGGGATCTTTCCCTGGAAAAAGTGGTATATGCAACTGGCGAGTTTGTTGGTACTCCAATACTAACATCTGCAATGAATGGGCACCTCTTACTGGTGTTTTTTAATGGCAGCCACATGGTTAAGGTGAGGTGTTGTTTTGTTAAAAAATCACATCTATGACAGTGGGTAGAATTATGTTCTGTGCACTGACGTGGTTGGTTGTGTTTTGCTAGATTTTTGTGCTGTTAGTTCATTGGTATTGTATTGAATTTAAGTCTTTGTTTGGAACTGTTAGTCACCCCATGAATCTTAGTTATGGGGAAACTATAAATGTAATTGATAATAAAGCAAACAAGACTTAAGGATTACTAACCTTTGAATCAGATCTTATGTAGATCAGCAGACATTAACAGATATTTTTATACTGATGCTGGGATCAGAAGAAAGAGATACAGGATTCAAGCCTTTAATTGTATTCCAAGTGGCCTTACATAACCACTTCTTACAGTTACTTTTCTTGGTGATTTTACAATTTGGGCTCAGATACAAAGTGGTCAGCAGCCATCTCAAACCAATTCATTTCCATACTATATTATATTTCAGGTTTTTGATCTTGCTCATTCCTGTCAGTTGCTCCATGAGGTATACCTTTCTACAGAGGAAGAGCCTATCTGCAAGACTAATTCCATTTTGGTATCCAAAAATTCAGTAAAAGATTATGTTCTGTGTGCCTTTAGGTTAGTAGAATGTAATTTATTGTATTAAAATAAATAGTAAACTCCTCTCTATAGAAAGACCCTATGCATTTGAGAAATCTTTCATAAAGAAAAGCCTTGCAGATCAACTACAAAACTGTTTAGTCACTACTTTAATGTATTCTATATGGGTGGAACTAAACATCGCACAAATACAATAATTCAGGCAACAAAGACATTTCTGTTTGCTAAATGGAACAACCTCCCCTCTCCTTCTTCACACACTGTTCAGCGGATTCTCCAAACTCTCCAGAGTGGATTTGGGAAAGGCATGGGGGGAATTTAGGAGAAGAAAGCATTACGCTATCCAAAGTCCTTGCACTGGCTTTTGCTAGTGCACTAGCTTGGTGGAATCCAGCCCTATGCTCTCCAACACAATATTCTCGCTATTTCTCCCCATCAGTACCACAATGCCTTCATGCAATCTTTCCACCTGGTACCCCTCACACCTAGTTTTGGACTACAACTCCTATCATTCCTGGCCATTGGACATGCTGACTGAGTTTGCGGCCTAAACAGCTGCCTTAATGTTTCAGTCTCAAACTACATGTCTCCCTCCACATTCCTAATTACTTAACAGGGGAATGTAGTTTTGGAAATGGTCTGAAACAGGGGCTAAAGAGAAATTAACCTAAGTCCCCAGAAGTTGGGGCAAGAACATTCACAAGTTGGTGCATCTTCCTATGCAATTAAGCTATACAATTTCTCACAGGCATCTGGTTGGCCACTGCGAAAACAGGATGTTGGACTAGGTAGGCCATTGGCCTGATCCAGCAAGCTCTTTTAATGATCTTATGCTTTGCCATAGATATGTGGCTATTACAAGGAAGATCTCTGTTGTAGAGAAATATTTTCCTGTGAATACATTAGTAGAGAAACTGGGTTGTAGCTGACAAAGTCATCCCTTTTGTGCAAAGTAATCCCTTTTGTGTTGAAACTGCCCCGCTCCCCACTTCATCCTCCCAAATTCAGAGGGTTGCAGAACAGGGATTGGGGGGGGGCAAATGGTGCAGGGGAGGGGAAGTTGCATTACACAAGGGGGAGATCTTGCATGAATGGAACACCCATTGGATAAACCCGCTGGTTTTAGGCCCAGTCAGACTTGAGAAAGATAAACATGTATGTCTTTAGAAAATTAATGTTTCCTGGGTTTAATAATTTCTGAAAAGGAGAACAGCAGCATGCCTCAGAAGCTAGGGTTTTATTTGTATCTTTTCTTCTTGGTGGATTTGGATGTAAAATCAACATTGCTTCTTTTAGAGATTCGCATGGTCATTATTGTAAACAAAATGTGGCTTTGAGGATGATCATTGCCTGTGTGGTCTTGATTCTGTAACATTGTGGCTTCCGTAAATCTCTCTCCTCTCTTTTGCAGGAGTGGAAGTGAAGCCATGGTCTTTAGTGGCAAAAAGGGGAAAGTAGTTGCTAAGCTGAAAAGCCAAGAACCAGTGGCAGCTGCTGAGGATGTTGCTGTAACTAAGGAATACTTCCTAGTGATCTTCAGGTAGTACTTGGAAAGAACAACTTTTTCTACCCTCTTTCAACTGACTATCAGTTGACCATTCCGGTAATATGGTATAAAATCACTCATACCCGCACATCAAAACTTTATATGTCTACACAGGTAAGCCCTGTTGAATTAAATGGGATTTGCTCCCAAATGAGTATAGGATTTCAGCCTCAGGATGAAGAAAGCAGGGGCAATTGACCAAAAAAAGTGATAGGGTTAGGGTGGCCTCACCCTGTCTAATTTCCTTTGTGAACCTATGATGCCTCTCCTTTTAAAATATTTACCTTTGATTATATGATCAGAAGGTTGGCGGTTCGAATCCCCACGAAGGGGTGAGCTCCCATTGCTCGGTCCCTGCTCCTGCCAACCTAGCAGTTTGAAAGCACATCAAAGTGCAAGTAGATAAATAGGTACCACTCTGGCAGGAAGGTAAACAGTGTTTCCGTGTGCTGCTCTGGTTCACCAGAAGCAGCTTAGTCATGCTGGCCATATGACCTGGAAGCTGTACGCCAGCTCCCTTGGCCAATAAAGCGAGATGAGCGGCGCAACCCCAGAGTCGGCCACGACTGGACCTAATGGTCAGGGGTCCCCTTTACCCCCGCTTATACCTGAGATGAATGTGAATATCACAGAGTTCTTTCTTAACTTAATCTTGCAAAGCCTTGAATATATATATTTATAACTTCAGGAGGCTTATTAGGACAAAGCTTGAAAACCTCTGTTTGAAACCTGCCACATTGCAGCCTCTTTTTTAGTACTACCACTACTAATTCTCACTTCTAATTTATAACATTGAAGATATAGTTTATTGACCCTTTGGAGTAGGTAACTATTGGTTCTATTTTACATGAAGTAAGAGAAGTAAGTACCATAATTTGCTTAATGCCATCCTGGATTCTCTGTTTATCATAGATACATTAACATACTTTTCACATCACTACTGTCCTTGAGCATAAGTTTTCCTTCACTCTCCATTCATTACTGCTTTTTAGAGAGCCAGAAATCACAATACTTATGTCACACAACACAACCCACCCATATTAGCTTTTTCATTCCAGGTGTCCCTTCATGAAACAGCGTGAGATTGTGCATATAGAGCTCTACAACGTCCACACTTTTGCCTATGCTCACAATCTGAAGGGATGCTGCAATGATTATATTCACATTTTTGCTGTGAATCATTTGGGCTCTCACCTGCTGGCCTTCAGCCCCATCCCAAACACCAATACCACTGAAATAGTGTCGTGGAACCTGGAATCTGAAGACCACAAGCACTTGGTGAAGTTTCCTTCAGTGCCAGCCGGTGGTAAGTAACTTCTATGGGAAGTTCAAAACCTCTATAGAAAAAGCCGCAAGAGAAACATGCACTTTAGTACAATCAAAACAAGGGGAAAATATAAAATTATAAGAATTCTCAGTGAGGACTTCACCAGCACATAACTCCAAATAAGGTTATCAGGAATTCTAAATACAGAGTGTATCTGTATATTGAAGGCAGTATATATGCCACGAGTAGGGAACCTACAGCATGTGGCTCATTGAAAAAGCTGTGAGTTTCATAGGTTTAGACAACCCATGTTTTTCTAGTAACATGATTAGAGTTTTATTATGCAATGTTGAGGTTTTATGACTAATGGTTCTTCTAAATTATGATAAATATGTAGGTGTGTGCTCTGACCTTCGGTACTGTTTAACATTCTGTGATGGAGACAATTATCTTCAATCTTGGAATTTGGCTTCCAAGATCAATGACCAGTCATTGACAGTCACTGCAAGTAAAGCCAAGAAAACAAATGGCATTCGTGATATTCTAACAATGGAGAACTATCCTAGGTAAGAAAGACCCACGGCTCTCCTAAAAATGTGTTAGTTACTGTTTTAAATATTGTACTTGACAAACATCATTTTTTAAAATTCTGGCTATGCACTTTTCAAAAGTAGGTTTTGAAAGTAGCCAGTTTTTCAAAAGTAGTCAGGAAAATGCAGAGATTTAAATGAAAAAGACAGAGTTGTTGTGTTCCAGTGATAGCCGATATCTAAGGTACTTGATCCCTGAAGAGCTTCTAAAATATGTGCATTACTATAGGCAGGGCTGTTGTATGCTAAAAAGTGGCTGCGGGGGGGGGGGGGACACAACGACATGGGGAAATTCTGTGTGAAATTAATTCCAGTTCTCCATCAAGAAAAGCAAAACAAAAAGAATCTGTATATATTGGTTTCTTTTGCACTGCTGACCAAGCGCAGAGAAAAGTACCATGGAGGATATGAAAATTCTTTTCTCTAGGGACACCCTTCTTTTCATTTCTTTCCCATTATTCCTATCCACACTCTTTACCAGCACAGAAATAACAACATTTGCACAACCTTTGCTGTATATCAATAACAAGGCTATTCATTTCAATATTTCCCAAGGTATGCCATGTGCAGAAACACAAGTCCAGGGGTCATAACAGTGTGGAACATCATGAAATCAAAGTGTAAACACAATGCTGTGAGAGTGGAGAGGGGATTACTAGAGAATACGGATATAGTTCTGGTCAGAGACATGAAACTTTATGTCCTTACAGACAAAGGGATGGCCTCTTTTGCAGATCCTCCGAGACCCATTTTCCAGGTATTGAAGGCACCTCTGTCCTGTAAATACTGGTTGTTGTTTTTTTTTTTTGTGATTGGCATTTAAAGCTGAGGCTGCTCAGAAAGAACCTTGTAAGAAAAAGCTGAGACAGTTAAGAAAATAATTTGCACGTATATTTCCTTACCGAAAAATGTTTTTATGCCATTCCAGACTCTTTTAGTTTATGACCTCCTGAAAAAGAAGTACATAAGGAAGCAGACTGGCCTTTACATCACTCCCTGCCCAAATAACGAGTATAAGATCCTGGAAGGAGGCCTTCTACTTGGACTTTCAGAGAACAGGTAATGTCTTTACAGCTATTGAAGATAATATGGGTGTGTTATTTTTGCCACATTGAACGGAATAGTCACCATCAGCTATTAATATCAGTATGACATGAATTGACTAGACCAGTGGTTCCCAGTTAGCTAATTACTGAGGACCCCCTATTTTTCAAAAGCCAAGCCACGGACTCCCTGCTTTTTAGAAATTTTATAATTACCTCTGAAAAGCAATTTTTTGAACAAAATAAGCCCCAAATAAGTAAACGATTTTAGGTATACAAAAAAACCAGACTAGGGTGGAGCGATATCTAGTCTTCAAAATCAGCAGCTAAACAAGGGGATATTCCGATATATCACGATGTCTGAAATTGGAAATCAGGCAGGTGGGGTGCTTTCAGATCAGGCATGGGCATGAAGGAAGGAGCAGCTGTGGAGATCGGATGGTTGGGGGGAGGAGAGTAAGCAGAGTCACCTCCACTGCATGGTTTGAGTGGGATGGGATGAAGATGGGAGGTACATCAAGCTGCTGTCATTGGGGCAGCCAGCGGTGGCAGCCAGCGAAGATGCAGTTCACTGTGAAGATGCAGTCCACTGTGGCTGCTGCTGCTGCTGCTTTCCTGCTGACTGAGAAAAGCTGCTTTGCCTCAGTACCAGGGCAAGGTAGTGCCACGATCCCTTGAAGTGAAGGTGATCAGCTGCCCTGTTCCCCATCAGCGTGAGGAGAAGGCAGCACCTTGCAATCAGCTGCCCTGGTCTCCTTCAAGATGAGGAAAGGCAGTTCAGATCAGCAGCATTATCAGCTCAGATCATTGTGCAATATCAGCAGTGCCTTGAAATCAGCTGCCCTTAATTGGGAACCACTGGACAAGGCTGTCTCGTAAGTTTCCAAACTCAACCAAGTCATGCTTATAGCAACACACTGAGATTAAAAAGCGAAAGATTCCAGGAGGTTCCATGGTTATTTTTCTGTTGGGAAAATCAAGGCACAGTGGAGGCTAGTATCTTTAAGAAATATGGTTTATTTTACACATATTTATACCTAAAGTCTTCAATGGAGAGGATGCAGAACAGTATACCCCAAGAGTATACTCATTGGCTGGCTCATAGCTTCAGCAAGCTTGGGTCCAAAGCAGCTGTCAGTCATGGCTCCTGCTCAGATAAAGGGGGAAACATACAGTAGCTTTTTGCATTGCCAATGGCCCTTAATGGCCCAGTACCTGGCTCCCCATTGTTTATCAATGGCTCTGCACTTAGGGCCAGGAAGATTTGCATAAACTCACCCAGGATTTTTTTGTCTGGCACAATTCTGCAGCTTGTATTCTCCCTTCATATCCCAAATATTATCTAAAAATTTCTACCATTCACTAGCAGACTCTACCCTAGATCTATGACAGTATGGAACCAGGAAGGGGTAGAATTTCCTGCTCATGTATAAAGTGAAGTCTGAATTGCTTCATTTCTGAAGCCTAGCGCTCTGAGTCTGACCAAACTGCGGGAGGCAGTGGAAGACAGGAGTGCCTGGCGTGCTCTGGTCCATGGGGTCACGAAGAGTCGGACACGACTAAACGACTAAACAACAACAACAAAAGCGCTCTTTACAAGCTTCCGACATGAGATGGATGGGCAGAGAGTGAGCTTAGCAGCACATACATAGTAAAAGGTGGTTTGTCTGTCTTTGATTCTCACCCCCCACCCTTTATCTCCTGAATTGCTCTGTTACTGAATCAGGGATTTTACTCAATTTTGTGCCCATCTTACATCAACTGGTCACCTTGAAGTTCTAGAAAGTTATTATCTGTTTGCTTTTCTGGTTCCTGTTTTCAGAGACCATTTTATTACCTGGAACTTGGAAACTGGATTTATTAAGGATCGATTAAGGCCAGAATACAAGGACAAATTTTCATCGCAAGCTGCGAAGCCTAGCCGTTCCTTGTCCAGGGAAAACATGAAACAATGCAAAGGAGTCTTGCCTAACAGAACAACAGGTTTCAAACTTTTCGTTCTAATTCATTCCCTTTTTCAGTTTACACAAGATATTAAAACTTACAGTGCATATATTGTTCAACCACCACCACACCCCAGTTGCCTCAAAAACCTTTTATCAGAGGTTTTGTTCTCAGTTGTGTTAGATAATTATTTCAGTGAGGCAGGACCAAAAAAACAGCCAGGTTCCAAATGATCAAGTTTAGCATAGCCAAGAGGTGTTTACATTTGCTGCTCCTCATTCAGCACCACACATACATATGGCTGCAGAGCAAACTGCTTTTTATATTTATTTATTTGTTTGTTTCTTTGCTTGCTTGCTTGCCTGCCTGCCTGCCTGCCTGCCTGCCATTAAGGACCTTTGGCTCAAAATGAAAAATTCAGCAGAGCATAGGTCAGCCATTAGGGGGACCTTGAAGGAGCGTTTTGGATCATGGCCTGATCTTGTATCACCAAAACACACAAAGTGGCTTACAGCAGTTGAAATCCACCCACGCATATGTTAAAAATCTCAATTTTAAAAGTTATTTGCAACACCATTGCATTATATAGCAGTGTTACAGCTTCCATGGGAAAGGCGAAATGAAACAATGACTGGAAAGAGACGGAGGAAGGAAAAGGCAGCGAAAATGGAGACGGAAATGCTGCAGCAACTTGCTAATGAAAAGAGCAATGCCATTGACCAGTTCCTCCTGAGTGGAGATGAGAAGGTGAGAGGCAGTGTGTCCTAAGCGCCCTTTGTTTATCTTCTGCCAATGTGCTAATAGTTTGCATTTATTTTAGTGCCTTACAATCCTGTTTTTTCTAACCCATACCAGATTGTAAACTTTCTTGAGGAATGAACTTGTGCCATTTTATGGTTTCTCAAAAATATATGAGTTAGAATTAAGACACTGTGTCCTTTAACCTAGAGATTGTTTAATTCCATCATAACTTATGAACTTTATTTATTAAACATTTCCTGGAGGGATTTCTGCTTGTGCCTAGCCCGGCTAATTCTGTACTTTTTTTGTACATAACTGAATATACTATTAATCCTACCCAGAGAAGACCTTTGAAAGGAATGGATTCAACTAACTTAGGCCCATTAATTTCAGTGGAACTGCTCTGAGTAGGACTTAATTGGATACAACCCAGGATTTTTGTTGTTAATTTTGTTTTATGATGTATACCACCTTTTAGGTGCTTAAATGATTGCTTTCACATTGATATTATAGCTTGAACAATGCGTGTGTGTAACATGCGCATACCTTTGAGTGGATGCATGGACCTCTCTTGCATCTCCAATTATGCATGTACAGGAAATGGCAGTGGATTAAATGGAAGAACAAAAAGCAAGTAAACACTGTAGGCTTGTTCACCACCCTGCAAAATAATGCCTTTAAGAAGCTTGCACTGTAGAAAGAGTCCACTGTGGGTGGACTTTGGCTGCCTGCATGCCATACATTTAAAGCACTAAGAATCCTGGGGATTGTAGTTTAAGAGTCCAGGGAATTGTAGCTGGGGCCCCCCCCACAAACTATACTTCATAAGATTCGGAGGTGGGGGGGGGGAGGGATGTGCTTTAAATGCATGGCATGTACACAGCCCATAACTCAGTCCTGAAGTAGCTTTGATACACCCTGGGCCATCATAGTCTTCCTGTAGTGAAATGGAGCACCAGATATTTAAGGAGAGAATTACCGTATTTTTCGCTCTATAAGACTCACCAGACCACAAGATGCACCTAGTTTTTGGAGGAGGAAAACAAGAAAAAAAATATTCTGAAAGCAGCAATCCCTCTTGATGTTCCGGCTTCTGGGATTGCTGCGCAGACTTCATTCGCTCCGTAAGACGCACACACATTTCCCCTTACTTTTTAGGAGGGAAAAAGTGAGTCTTATAGAGCAAAAAATACGGTACTTCAAGAGCACTCCTCCACTTGTAAGAAATGGGATTCTCCACACGGTGCAGAACAGGTGCCTTACTGGCAGCATATAGTACAGGAGTTGGTAGTTCTGCCAGTCCCTGCAGTAAACATTTACAGTGGTACCTCTGGTTACGAACTTAATTCGTTCTGGAGGTCCATTCTTAACCTGAAACTTTTCTTAACCTGAGGTACCACTTTAGCTAATGGGGCCTCCCGCTGCTGCCGCACCACTGGCACGCAATTTCTGTTTTCATCCTGAGGTAAAGTTCTTAATCCGAAGTACTAGTTCCGGGTTAGCAGAGTCTGTAACCCGAAGTGTTTGTAACCTGAGGTACCACTGTATAGCTCATCCCTCCATTCCTCATAGGCGCAGCTATCTTATACCAAAGGCCTTTCATAAGACTGCTACCTGCAAGAGAGGATAGATGCACCAACATTTTATTTCATGCAAGTATTTATGGCCCAATATCTAAAAATTAATTCACACATCCCATTATCTTTTCTTAGGCTGTTGTGTGTTCCTACTATGCACATCACCTGTCAGTGTTCAGCTTGGAAAGCATGTCCCATCTCCACACCCTTGAGAGCAGAGAATCCATGCTTTTCTTACACAATGCTGCCTTGACCTATAACGGCCATTATCTGGTGCTCTCGAATTACAGCGAGAAGGAGAAAGTCAGCTATGTAACGCTATGGAATTTAGCCACGGGGAAGGTATGTTTTCTTAAATTCTTTTGAGGTGGCAGAGAACCAGCTTTGCAGTTGTGGAGTATGTCCCCTCTCCCCCCCAAAAGAGGTTAATGAACAGCCACAGCTTCCTCACAAATGGTGTGCAAACTAAAGCGATTTTTGCTCTCCTTACAGCAGTTTAAAATTAATGATAGAAAACATTCCCAGTTCTAGAACTTCTGAGCTTGATGTCCTCTTGGTCTGCCCTCCCTCCTGTCCCAAAGTTAGACCTGCAACTCCTGCTCTCTGTTTACTGGCTCTTCATTATATCTTCACACCTCATTCTTCCAAAGCTGTAGAGTAGAACACCATCAATGTACTGGAACGCTACTCCAGCCTGCCACCTAAAGGGAGAAAGGGCAGTGCTACACATTAGGAATTGCTAAGTACAGGTAAGTGTAAGTACATAACCAACGTATTTAAAACGGATTATCTCTCCCCTAAAAATGCAGGTTAGGAAAAGACTAAAAAATGAGCCAAACGTCTGCTGTACAGCCATTACTGCTGATGCTAGTAGGATAATTTTTGGAGTGATGGTGGAAAACAGGTAAGCAAAATGCCAAAGTTTAGTAGTTTCCCCCCCTACAATTGCCCCCCCCCCCTAAATCACTCAGTTCTTCTTAATTGTTTTCTGGAACAGTTTGGCAAGAGTGTCAACAGCTAGACACAACTATAACAGGCTTTTGAGAGCAAAACCTCATGGCCCACACAGATATGCCTTTTTAAATGAAGCGAAATCTAAGTACACAGAGGCCTATTTTTCATTGGATTCACCTCTCTCCCTCCTGGTGGAAGAGATTGCAAGTACCACATAGCCCTTCTTCAGACATCAATAGCATATTGCTAGATGACCCTTGGGGTCCATTCCAACTCTACAGTTCTATTATTCCATATAATTACTAGTACTGTATCTACTGAGACACTATGCTTGATTTAGTAACACAAGAATTTTTTCATAAAGATTGGAAACTACTTTGGGCAGGTTCAAGGGATTACAACTTCCCAATTCAAGTTGTCTTCCTCCTAGATAGGCCCGTTGTGCTTCACAGGCTATTGAAATTCTCCTGCTTTCCACTTGTTGTCTGAACACAAGGCGGAGCTTCCCTATGACCATGCAGGGCCTGTCACATACAGCCCTTATCACCAAAGTTTAAGTGCGTACCACGGGGAAAATATTATTAAAATAATTTATAGGCCACTATTCATTTTGAGATGAAATACCAAGTCCAATGGTTCTACTGTTCCAAGCATCACTAACCCTGGTTCCAATCCTATTTGTTTTCTAAAATTTTAGTATATCCTTTGTATCGACATCTCATCAGAAATTGTATTAGAGACTAGATATATTTAATTTACATGCTCAAGAAAGGCTTGACTGTCCAGCATTCAGCTGCACAGCTGTTAACTAGCTAAACTTCCGGGCAATCGTTTGCCAGGTTTCATTACTTGGCATGACTTTGTGTACGTTTGGGTAACTAAATAGTGAGATGACATTGCAACACCTGTACAGTGGTACCTCGGTTCTCGAATGAAATCTGTTCCCAAAGCCCGTTCAGCTTCCAAAACATTCGAAAACCGAGGTGTGGCTTCCCATTGGTTGCAAGAGCTTCTTGCACTCAGCAGAAACCATGTAATATGTTTGGGTTCTGAAAAATGTTCAAAAACAGAAACATTTGCTTCCATGTTTTCGGCGTTTGGGAGCCAAAACGTACAACATCAGAGGCGTTCTGGAACCAAGCTTCCACTGTCTGTGCATTTCCTGGAGCAGAGATGCTTAGGTTCCAAATACTTTTGTACAAAAATTTAAAATGGTGCAATGAAAGAAGCAAAGAGGGCATGAAGCTGTATGTCATGGATTGGAAACCTTTATTCAGGCCAAGGTCCCTCATCCCTTCTGTAAGGGTTGGAACTACTTTGGGCAGGTACCTTTTAATTACAGCAGTCTTTAGTGAAAGAATCTGCATCTGGACTGTTGAACATTATGTTCTACATATTAGAATATGTTGTCCAGTACAGTGGTACCTTGGGTTACAGATGCTTCAGGTTACAGAAATAATACCTTGGGTCAAGATCTTTGCTTCAGGATGAGAACAGAAATCGTGCGGCGGTGGCACGGCAGCAACGGGAGGCCCCATTAGCAAAAGTGGTGTCTCAGGTTAAGAACAGTTTCAGGTTAAGAACAGACCTCCGGAACGAATTAAGTTCTTAACCCGAGGTACCACTGTATTCCAGATGTCCCGATTTACAAACATCCAATATACTGCAGGGCAAGCTGAAGAAAATGTGAACTCAACACCTTTTTTTTTTAAAAACCAACATTTGCTCACCATTTACATAAAAATAGTTATTGCCCTGTCTGTCACTCTCAGTACTACAGAACTGATATCTCTTTTTTGTGATTTCTAGGATAAAGATCTGGGATCCGTTTAAGCATAAGCACAAGCTAATTCAAGGTTACGAAGGTCTTCATCTAACTGTGTGCAGCAAACTACACATATTAGATGGAGCAAAGGCTGTTCTGCTTGCAGGTTTGTGACAGATTTATTTTGTGGAGGCAGTAGGGCTAGAATATTTTTGTTACATTAAGCTGGGAATCAACTCAATGCAATTTTCTCCCACGGTTTGCTTTATTTGCTTACAATGGTTAGTTTAAACATTTAATGGCAAAGCAAAGGTAAAAGACGTCTCTGAAATGGGTACTTTATAAATGAAAAAGGGGAAATCCTTTCAATGTTGGCATGATTTTTAACTTTTCAGCCATCCTAACCCTTTGAACAAGGGGGAAAGCAGAAAGAAATATTGATTTCTATTCTGCATCCATAGATTTAACCAACATGAATGGGTTGCTATTATGATTGATGGAAAAGGAGGGAGAATGCACAATGCTGTGCCTTAGCAGGACATAATGTGATGTTATGCGTATTTTTTCCCATTAGGTGAAGTCAGTATCTGGGATTTGGAAAGCGGCACAGTTGTATCAGTCTTTACACCAGACAGCAAAATCTCCTGCATGACAGTTGCGTTTGATAGAAACACAGTTCTTTTGGGTTTGAGTGACAACCCTACTCTCATTACTTTGAAAATGCTGAGCACCAACACTGCTGCAAGTTCAACAGGAAAAGATTTGTTTGGAGAGGACTCCTCAAGCAGTGAAGAAGAACCTGAAGTTATTTAAAAGCCAAAATTTTAACCAAGTAAGAAGCTAGCATTCACAATTGAATTTTTTTTAAGAGAGTATGTTACAAGATATCCATTGATTTGAGAGAACTGGCACAAAATACTTTTTTAGTTTCTGTAATGTTGGATCATCACCCAGAGTAGACCCAAGGAAATCAATGAGCTTGTGTTGATTTTAATGGGTCTACTCTAAGCGAGATGAGTGCCGCACCCCATAGTCGCCTTTACCTTTTACCCCAGGGTCCTTTACCTTTTACCTTACTCTGTAAATTTGTTTATAATCTTGCCCTAACAAAAATACCTACTTTTAGTTTGCTATTGGCAGATGTTTCCTGGCCTTCTGCATCAGTGAGAACTTATATTGGTTGCATTGTCTAAGGATCCAAGCAGAGATAAGCAGGGATAAAACACCCAAGTCACTAGTTATATAGAGGAGCTTTATTTAGCCTTGAGCTCCCAATGTTGCTGGACCAAAACTCCCATCATCCCTGACCATTGGCTAAGCTGGCTGAGGTTTGGTGAGAGTTGCAGTCCAACAATATCTGTGGTCTCAAGACCGATATAGAAGATATTTTGTACCCTAAATGTCAGAAAATTTTAACAGAATACGTAGAAGGAAGGGGTCTCCCTTTTTTTAGGAGCAGCAAAAAGTAATTGGGATATATATATACTACATATATACTCTTCCAACTCTATGATTCTATGATTCTACACACATGGTGAAGCTCATGTGTTTGATTAGGTTTCATAAATGTAGGAAAGGGGTTATCTATCAACTTTAAGAATTGTTATGACAGTGATAATGGATTTCAGCGATTGTAAAAGATATAATCAGAATGTTTCAATTGAAATATTGATATTCTATTGTGAAATTTACTGATAAATTAAAATGATAGCAAATATTTGGATGATACTGGGTAATGGTTATTGCATTATGAATATGCATTTGATATCATACTAATCTAAAGCTAAAATAAGCTAGAGCAATGCATTTGTCTTAGTGCTACTAACAATGAGGAATTCTGTTAACTAATTTAGTTGAGTCCAGCTGATTTTGCTCCATCTGAATATCTCAAAGTATGGCTTTAAACAGGACTGTGTTTGTTCTCATCCCTGCTTGGCTTTTGTGTGATTGGGTTGGCACAGCTTATTCCTTACATATAGGCACTGACAAACACTAGCCTCAACCATCTCTCTTTGGCACATACTGTACTTAAGTCAGCTTTGTGTGGAAGAACACCAGTTTATAAGGAAGCATTGGTACAACAATTTCTGATGGCATATGCTACCAGCTCATTTTGAATCAGCCGATCAACTTCGTTTTGTTGTGATGTAGCAGAGAGGGGTGGGGATCCCACCTTTCTGGACATGCTAGATTGGCTTGACTTGAAGTTTAACATCAAGCAGGCAGAGGTAAAAAAATCATCCTGTTTAGGAATTCATTCAGATGTCCTGTTTCATCAATGCCCTAGCTATTCTGAGATGCAGTTTTAAGAGGCAAGTGCAACATGATACGGCATAGAATGCCTTCAATTATGAAATTACGTTTATTGCTTACTGTTCCCACTTCCCTCTTTCCTGTCATTATATGCTGCTAAATTTAGGGACACTCAAAGGGAAGAATACTACTTGTCTTACTCAAGCATATAAGCCAAGCAAGTCAGAAGGAATCTCAGCATTCATACCTATTACAGTGGTACCTCGGGTTACATACGCTTCAGGTTACAGACTCCGCTAACCCAGAAATAGTGCTTCAGGTTAACAACTTTGCTTCAGGATGAGAACAGAACTTGTGCTCCGTTGACGCGGCAGCAGCAGGAGGCCCCATTAGCTAAAGTGGTGCTTCAGGTTAAGAACAGTTTCAGGTTAAGTACGGACCTCCGGAACGAATTAAGTACTTAACCCGAGGTAACACTGTATGATGGTTTTCATCAGAACTCCATTACTTTTATAGCTTTATTTCAATACCATTTGTCAGATACAAATAAAAGAATATTACAAAACCTAGGAGCTAAAGAGCTGTGTGGGGTGTTCCAGAAATGCACTGGGGACTTTCAGTCTCACTCCAGCCTGTGTCAAGGTACCCCTGGAGTGACATTTTGTGGGGCAAATGGAGAATGCAGTGTGAAAGGGAAAACGGACTTCTTTCCACATGCACAAAAACATTTATTAGACACGTATATGTTTCTTTGGATCCCAGCCTCTGTGTGCAACACTGAAAAAAGGGGGCAATATAAAAATGTTCTGTTCCATTTTTACAACCAAAATGGTTTTTATTCATAAAACATAGCATGCAAAATATTAGATCCAAGTAATTGATACACTTCAGTGGCACAGTTCTTATTTGCATGTGCCCAGGCTTACAAAATTTAGAACCAAGAGGGAGATTGTCAAACCACAGCAAGCAAACTTATTTTAAAATCATTAGAAGTTCATAGCAATGACTGTTTCTTAAAAATGGGAAACATTATCATTTTGCTAAGATAGGGCTAAGAGTCAGGTTGTCAGTTGGAAGCAGAGGAGACACAGGAATTGCAGACGCTAGTCTGGGCATTCCCAGTGTAGGAATAGTGCAGATATTTAATGCACACCATTACCTGGTTGCAGAATTATCATGCCTAGAAACAGATCTGAAATGCACAAGTAGTTTTACAATCAGTGGAAGGTGTTGAATATGGTGTTAAGCACACAGGAGTGAATAAATCCAAAACCAGTTCCCAGTCTCCGTCAATCAGCTGGGATCAAGTCACTGTTCAAAATATGTCCTCTTTCTTAGAATTTCAACAACATGCTAGTACCTTGGGACTTAAATTTTCCTACTCGTTGCATTATTTTGTTCAGGACACTGGGGAGAAGCAACTAGACATCCAAAATAAATACATATATCTGAACTTGCATTTTGTTTTTCCCAAAGACCCTGAACAGAAGACATATTATTTATGGAAGAAGACTTTCTCTTCCCCTGGGAGATAGTTCACAATCAATGTTGCCCCATGAAATTGTGAGACAGTGTTTCAGAATCAGTTGAAACAAGTGTCCCATTCCTCTATGGAATACAGAAGTAACGATTCAGCTGATAAAACCCGACACCTAACAATAACAGCAGTTCCCAGTTAAACTAGGTAATATATAAGGTCCCAGAGATGTTGCTACTCACCCTTACAAAATGAAAAATGTCCACCTTAAGTGAAGTATCTGGTCAGAGCTCGTGATAACGTTTTTTGTGTGTGTGAAACTTTCCGTAACTTTTTCAAAGAACAGTTAAACCACAAAAACTTTAACTGCCACAGAAATGTTTCAGTTTGTTGTTGCAGAAACAAGAGTTTGAAGATATGTGAATTTATTATCGGGCTGTTTATTCCATTTCATTCACATTGCTATTGCCTGACATGCACATTATAACCTCTGTGAAATGCAAATAGATCCCTCTCAAATGCTAAAGAAAAAAAAGCCTTGTTTAGAAAAACCTATAGTAGTATGTTAGACAGCTAGACAGAGGTTACAGCTGTTTGTCATCAAATTTGGCATGTAGAACTCGATTAAAGAAATAATATCTAGTTTTGGAACACCTTCAGTTACTGTCTGCTCCAAAAATAAGGCCTGGTTCCTTATGTATAAGGTTTTACAAAAAGCACTACGCTTTTGAGGAACACAGTTCCTTTTGTCTACATCTACATCTATTGTATCCCTCTTCTATAAGAGGGCAGTTGCTTTTTACTACTACTGAACTTTCCTCAGCTCCAAGAGCCTAGAAAGCACGAAAACCAGTTAACATACTAGTCCAGGCAAACTCTTATAACTTGTCCAAAGACTTATAGATATTATAGTACTTACGCATCCATTGTACCTGTAAACTTTTCAACATGATTGTATGTTCCTGCCATCATCCAAGAAGTCAGTGGCAAGATGGCACAACATGAGTTAAAAGATGGAAGGGAACAGAATGGGAAAATCAAGAAGCCTCAGTTCAGGACTGTCTTTGTAATGCTGAGTAGAACTCTTCTAGCCATCGTATTTTATTGTTTAATATACCGTCCCTAAAAAGGCTTCTAACCTCATCACCACAAGATTAACATAGTGACATATACAGAAATCACAAGGAAAGCAATAAAGAAGAATGTTGGCTTTTCACCCCGAAAGACTTAAAATGTAACACTAGATTAACCCCAATTAAATATGATCTTTTAAGACTCTGAAGTCTAAAAGCGTCATAGAACGAAAGTGTTCTCAGCAGAATGAGCTATAATGGACTAAAGTTACAACTGCAACAGATGTTAAAATACCAGTCTTAACATGATTATCCCTCCAGTCCGTCCTCATCAGGCATCACCATAATTCTGCAATTAAAAAGAGTGAGGGACCAAGAACTCTTGAATCCCCTTTGTGCTACTCCCATGTGACCCTGTTCGAAGAATTTGGTTTTTTTAGTGCAGAATACTCAAAAGCACAAAAGTACTAACATCTATTAATACTCCATTAGTACTACAGACTGTAAAAAATATTGCATAGTTTTATGCATTATTCTAAAATATGGGTCTGCCTATTAAACAGTTTTTAATAAAAACTACGCAGCTCTCAATGTATTCAGAGCATCGACTACCTCGATCTTCTATCTTTTTTGGATTTGTCTGTACATTTATCCATAGTCTTCTCATTGTCTCCTCTGCACTTAGGACAATACCATTTCCCCTTCGGTTTGTAAGTGAGTCCAACACATGAAAAATGAAACCATTCAATGGGACATAGTTCATTGTCACACCCTATCATTTCCCCGTAAGACACTTGGTCACAGAGACAGTAAGTTGGTTCATTAGGGTCTACTGCAAAATCTACTGGTGAAGCTTCCCTTTCTTGTTTAGCTTTAGAGCGTTTCTTTTTCTTAGCAGATTTGGATCTCTTTTCTTTAGGGGGCTGGTCATCATATTCATCAATTCCATTTGCTATATGGCATATATCACGGCTTTCACTGGTGCGCTGTCGACGTGGTCTTCGTGAAGATCTTTCTGGTAGACAAGGGTCCACTTTTGACTTTTCGGTGGGCTTCTCTGTATCTGACAGATCTTGGAAACACTGAGACTGGGACTCTATTTGCCGGGCTCTGTTCTCTACCAACTCAAGCATCTGAGTGACTATTTGGATTTTCTCATCACCAAGCTCTTGACTGTAGATCAGGGCTCGCTGAAGATGCTGCTGCAAACGCTTTTTCTGAGCAGGATCATCTTCACTCTTGTATTTTTCATAGACTTCGTCGATTTCTTTTAACGCTTCTGTTAAAAAGAAGTCAGAATAAATGTATTATGAACTAGAATCCTTCAAGTCCCTCCTTTCAAGCTGACAAATGCTAATCTTGTACTAAAAATGTGAATAGTACATATCAGAGGCTATGTAATAAAGCATATACTTTCAAAGGATAGTAACACATTAAGATGCAAAAACAAATCTGTCCAAGGCCTCTTCCAAAATACAAGGAAGTTTCTTAAAAGCATCTAGAGATGTGTCATTTAGCATGTCAGCATTATAAAGTGACATAATTAAATCTGGTGTATCATAGGGGAGGTGGGAAAGCAGGTTTGTTTTTTCTAGTACTTTCCTCTTCCGACATCCTACCTTGAAATGGGAAGGTGCATTTTTCACATGTTAAGTACTGAAAAATACTATTTCTGTCAATTTACAAGAGGTGGGGAATCTCAGGTCTAGAGCCCAAATGTGGCCCTTCAAACCTCTCCCCAGGCCACACTCTTCATCAGCCTTGCTCTGCTTTTGCCTAGTGGGAATGCATTCTAGAACTATGGCAATGCCTCTTTGCTTGCATGGATGGCGAATAGAGAAACGCTTGTGTAAAACATACAGAGTCTGTATGGCTAGAATGTAGCCTGCTGTACAAAGGCAAGAGTCATGCCCACTGCTTTACCTACTGCCCTACCCACTGTGTGTCCCCTAGAAGGTTACCTACAAAAGAATGTGGCCCTCAGGCTAAAAAACACAACAAAACAGGTTTCCCAGCTCTGTTTTGCAGGGAAGTTGGAAAAAAAAATTATATTGAAGAAAATACACCATTCCCCAAACACCTCCATCCGCATTCTAACATCATACACAAGAGACCAAAACATCATAGAATTGTAGAGTTGGAAGAGACCAAGAGTATCATCTAGTCCAACCCCCCTGCAGTGCAGAAATCACTGGTGTTAGACTAAAACCATGTAAAAAGATGGGGGGGGGGATCCCTTGGTTGCAAGTAGAACAAATAGTAGTAAATGGCCTTGAATATATGCTCTTCACCCATCTGCCACAAACACTAAAAAGAAAAAAAGCACTTTACCTACCACATGTATAGTCTGTTGATACAAATGATAGCCCCCAAACCTAGCTAATCTAGCCCTGTCAGCCCTACCTGGGAACCGGGTGGTGTGCAACTGTGCAGGTGCGTGCATGCGTGGGTGATCACTGCACTGCATTTGAAACAACAACAACTCAACTTTGCAGAGACGTCTCTCCGTGCAACCAAGGGAAAAACGAAAACAATTTCGAAGTTCGCATCTCGGAACTTTTCGGGCGATGCATCTCACCGGAGACCCCACCACCACCAGGGAGGCGTCACACGGGTCCTGCTACTGAACCTCCTTCCCTCGTGAACTTGGACTTTAAAAAAAGGTGGCAGAGGGCATGCCCCGTCGTCCGCCGCCCCCTCCCAGCTCGCGTCACAGGGTCATGAGGGCGGGGGTGGGTGGTCCAAGTCCCGCCGGGGCCCCAGGGCCGGGGTCATTCCTCAGCGCCCACCGCCTCAAGTTCGTCCCGAGGGCCAAGGCGGGTGGGGGGGGGCTGGCGGAGCGTGGCCATTTTCCTCCCCCTCCGGGCGCCTGGTGAGGCGTGGACGCCCCTCCTCCTTTCAAAGCAAGGGCGGTTGGACTGGAGGGGTGGAGGGTGGGAGCAGCGCCGTTGCCTCCGCCGCCATCGCCCCCTCCCCCCCTTCTTTCTCCCCCCCCCCCGCTTACCCCGGCAGCGCGTGTCCATCTCGCGCAGGAGCGAGGCCAGCCTTTGCATGTCCAGCGGCAGCGACTCGACGCACTCCAGGTAGTCCTGCACGTAGCGCGCCAGGATCCTCTCCGACACGCCGCCGCCTCCGCCGCACGGGAAGCCGGACACTCCGCCGCCGCCGCCGGCCCCGCCGGCTGCAGTGGCAGCAGAACCGGCAGCCGCCGCCGCCGCCGCCCCAGACCCCGCCCCCCCAGGCTGTTGCCCCGGCGACCCCAACATCATTACGCGACGTGACAGCGACCCCGCTTCCCCCTCAGCGGACCCGGGGCCCTCGAGCGATGGGGAGGGGGGAGGGGAAGGAAGCCCCTCCGGCCGCTTCTGTTAATCGGCGCGGGCAGCCGAGGCGAAAGAAAACCTCCTCCCTCACTTGGAACTCCCCGCCTCTTTTTCCCTTCCGCGCCCCCCCTTCCTTCTCCTCCTCGCTTTTTTTTTTTTTTGTACCGCGGAGCACGCATGCGCGAGGCCTTGTCCTTATAAGGAGCGGCCGGTTCGCATTCTCCCGCCTTCCCCTCACAACCGACGCGATTGGTCCGGACGCATGGAACGTCAGGAGGCCAACGCGGAAAACGAAGGGCGGGGTCTCACCTTTAAAGAGACACCGCTCCATGCAATTACGGTTTCCCCTCCTTCCCTTCCTGCCGGTGGCTGGTCTCAACGGAACGATCAGTCTCTCCCTCTCTCTCTCATACACACACTCTTTATCAGAACCCGCCTACTTTTTTTCCTCCAGCCAATCCGCTGCCGAGAGGGACGGAAATGAAGCCGGAGAAACCGAACGCTCCCCCCCCCCCGCCTCCCCCTTTCACTTGTGTCTGAATCTGTTGACAGCGGCGCGTGGAAGGGAGGAGAGAAGGGCTGGGGGAACAAAAGGGAGTTGGCGCGGGGGTGGAGAGGAGGGAAAGTGACACTGGAGCCCCCACGTGCAGCTGGGAGGGGAAATAGAATGTTCTGCTTCAGGACCGCTTTGCCAATAGCAGTGTGCTCCCAAATGTTGTTGTTGTTTAGTCGTTCAGTCGTGTCCGACTCTTCGTGACCCCAGGGACCAGAGCACGCCAGGCACTCCTGTCTTCCACTGCCTCCCGCAGTTTGGTCAAACTCATGCTGGTAGCTTCGAGAACACTGTCCAACCATCTCTGTCGCCCCCTTCTCCTTGTGCCCTCCATCTTTCCCAACATCAAGGTCTTTTCCAAGGAGTCTTCTCTTCTCATGAGGTGGCCAAAGTATTGGAGCCTCAGCTTCAGGATCTGTCCTTCCAGTGAGCACTCAGGACTGATTTCCTTAAGAATGGAGAGGTTTGATCTTCTTGCAGTCCATGGGACTCTCAAGAGTCTCCTCCAGCACCATAATTCAAAAACATCAATTCTTTGGCGATCAGCCTTCTTTATGGTCCAGCTCTCACTTCCATACATCACTACTGGGAAAACCATAGCTTTAACTATACAAACCTTTGTCAGCAAGGTGATGTCTCTGCTTTTTAAAATGCTGTCTAGGTTTGTCATTGCTTTTCTCCCAAGAAGCGGGCGTCTTTTAATTTCGTGACTGCTGTCACCATCTGCAGTGATCATGGAGCCCAAGAAAGTAAAATGTCTCACTGCCTCCATTTCGTCCCCTTCTATTTGTCGATCGCCCTTGCTTCGAGGGTCTCTGGACTCCTACTCCTTCCCCACTTCCCGTTTTATGCTCTCGACACAGATTTATGCAGAGAGAAAAGTAACTTGGTCATAGTGTGCTGCTCGCATTGCTACGTGAGCTACGGTGGCTTTAGAAATTACCCCGTACCTGAAATGAGTGGGACTTGGAAGTTTCCAGCTGCAAGTACAGGCACACATAGTAAACTCGAGTGAACCGACTATGGAGTAAACTGCACGAAACAACACATCAAACCAAACAAGTAAAGTACAACACACTAAAAAAAATCAAATCAGCCGTGGAGCAGCTCGCCTGCCCCAATCGAGCAGGAATTGAGAAAAATTACTGCTGATGGTTGGGAGGCTCAGGCGGTCAGTCCTATGGAACTCAGTAAGGCTTTTTTCTGATGTTATTGGTGGTGCTGATAACGCAAAGGTCACGGGTTCGATCCCCATACGTTGGACTAGATGACCCGTCTACTGGTGCTGGTGCATTTGTTAAAAAAAAAAAAAAAAAAAAGGCGTTCTGAGAATGAGCCCCGTTCTGTTGGTGCGGCGATCTCTGTGAAAGATGCACATGCGCACTACCTGCGTGACTATGGAGGTGACGAGAGGCCCCTTCCGCGCCCACCCGCTCGGCCCTGAGGGCTTCTTGGCGGAATCAACGTGGGCTCGCGAAACGGGTTGTTGCGCGCTGCAAAGCACGCGGCACTCTCTGCCCAAGGTCCGGGGACTTTCCCCTAGGCGGGCTCAGGGGCCCAAGAGAAACATGCGTTCTCCGCGCGTAGCCTAGAGAGCAGGTCTTTAGAACACCCTACGAGAAACGACGCAGACAGCGGCTATATAAGCCGTTGAAGAAGCGCCTTTTTTCCAGGTCATGGCGAGCAGCATGAAATGCAAAACTTTTTCTATTTTATATAAAATCGTAGTGCGGAGGTTCTCTCTCTTTCTCTCTCTCTTTTTTATGTGGGGGGATCGTGGGGGGCGGCAGTTCTTTACTACAGAAGGTCTGGGTGCGTATGCTAAACGTGCATGCAGATGGTATGCAAATATAACTTATCGCCCCGCCCTTTACTGACTAACTGGAATTTTAAGAAGCGGAGGAAGAATTCCGCCTGCTCAAAACTTCTAGGTTGTGGCTGCATAGACTGAGATGAGCTCGCTGCAGGTGCGGCCACTGCCTCAGGCGGCAGGATCCACGGGGCGTCAGCTACCGCCCCTCTGCTCCTGATGTTCTTCTTGCACATCTTCCCTCACCCCATTTCCCCTGGCAGGGGCCGGGTTGGAGGGTGCCAAAATGTATTGTGCTGGTCCTGCTGTTTTCCCTTTGCAGGGCTTATATGAATCCATGTTCACAAGGTTATATTGTTCGAGATCCTGGTAGTTTTGCTTATTTTGCATATAAAAATTAACACCTATAATCGCTGTGGGAATTAGAAAGAAAATCTCTGAGCATGTGCAAAGTGCCATTCATGCTTCACTAAATAATGGTCACCCCCCAAAACTACTGGAAAGGGAGGGGAACTCAGAAAGCATAAGTGCTAGAAAAGCTTGAGGAATTGTTTGTAAATGGAACATTCCATTTATCACTGTTCCATGTATTAGATAAGGGAGGAGGGTGGCGCTGTGGGTTAAACTACTGAGCCTAGGACTTGCCGATCAGAAGGTTGGCGGTTTGAATCCCCACGATGGGGTGAGCTCCGTTGCTCAGTCCCAGCTCCTGCCAACCTAGCAGTTCGAAAGCACGTCAAAGTAGATAAATAGGTACTGCTCCAGTGGGAAGGTAAATGGTGTTTCCGTGCGCTGCCCTGTTTCGCCAGAAGCGGCTTAGTCATGCTGGCCACATGACCCGGAAGCTGTACGCAAGCTCCTTTGGCCAATAAAGCGAGATGAGAGCCACAACCCCAGAGTCGGTCACAACTGGACCTAATGGTCAGGGGTCCCTTTACCTTTAATGTTTTAGATAACCATCTGACGCAACAGCAGTAGAACAGCAGTCTTACCTTGCAACTTTTGGTGGAGCAGCAGCAAGGAGCAGTCACTTTTGTTGCCCACCCACTTAGCAGCATTGGGTGGGAGGGGTGGGTTTGGGGTGAGCAAGGGGAGAGTGCAGGCAAGAGTGCACCAAAGAGGAGCCGCTGCCTTCTCTTGCTAGCACTCACCCAGTGGTAGCACTCAGGGAAGGCCGGGAGGCAGCACAGCTAGGAGGTGTGTGTATGTTGTCCTGCCGGGTGAATCCCTCTCCTTAACCTGTTGAGCAGATGCTTGCCCTTAAACATAAACTGCTTGAGTGTGAAGAGTGATTGTAAGTTATTTCCCAACCTTCTACTTGAAATGTGGTAGCAGAAGCAGACATTGGAGCCCAGATGTTCCACGTAGCAAACACTGGAGCCAGCTGCGTCTTGTATTGTTTGACTTCTCGCAGAACCAAACACCAACTTTAAGGCCAAAAGGTAGTTTGCCTGTACATCATACACCATCCGCTAGCAATGCCCTTGCACTTGCTTGTTTAGTCCAGCATATATGAAAATGGAAATGTCCAAAAAGGTAAAAAGGACATCACCCATCCTGGATGTGGGGGCAGACCTCATGAGTCTAGTAAGAGCTACAATAATTCTGTAGCTCTTAACGCAGTACAACCACCCTAGCTGGACAACCACCAGAATTGTTAACTAGTACAGTGGTACCTCAGGTTAAGTATTTAATTAGTTCCGGAGGTCCGTACTTAACCTGAAACTGTTCTTAACCTGAAGCACCACTTTAGCTAATGGGGTCTCCTGCTGCTGCGGCGCTGCCGGAGCACGATTTCTGTTCTCATCCTGAAGCAAAGTGCTTAACCTGAAGCACTATTTCTGGGTTAGCAGAGTCTAACCTGAAGCATATGTAACCTGAGGTACCATTGTACTTTTAAAAATGTATAGTGGGTATTATGCATCCTCACTACTTCTGCTTGGCTGAAGGTGGTTATGCATTTCCAGCAAAATCAATTCAGAACAAAAAGTACCTCAGGTTGAAGCAATAAATTTAATTAAAACTGCCAACTACCTTGGCTACTTCAGTCCGCCAGAGGACAGGGTTGTGCTCCACTCACTTCCATAGAGATGTGTTACACTTTTCTGTACCAGTGTAAAACAGAGACCCCGAATTAAATTGGAAGTCAAGGAATGTGTTAGTCTAAAACTGCTATCTCTATGGGCAGAATGATGCAAGTAGCCAAAGCTTTACCTGAAGTTGATACTGCAGTTCTCACCAACGAAAACTTTTTTTAAAAAAAGTGGAAACTACTAGATCATATGCAAGTGAAAGAGAATGCCTGGTCAAAGAATAGAAGGGTGTGTAAGGAAGTGTGTGGGGTGACTGTGCCTGCTGCTGGCAATATAAGGCTGTCAATAGCTACTAGCCACAATCACTGTTTTACTTCTACTCACAAGAGGCAGCATGCCTCTGAATACTAGCTGCTGGGAATTGCAGATGAGCTGTGTGTTGTTACACTCATGTCCTGCTTGCAGGGTTCCTACAGGCATCTGGTTGGCTGCTGCAAGGACAGGCTGCTGGATTGGAGGAGTCAGTGGCCTAATCCAGCAGGATGACCTTGGACAGGAATGGCAGCCACAAGGGGATGTGACCTGAAAAAGGTTATTCACCTCCATAGGAAAATGCTGGCTGCAGATGTGCTTTTTGTTTAACAAGCACATATTACTATACAAGGCCAAATTAAAGAAGCACAAAGAAATACACATTTGATGCTACTTTTTCTGTCACTCTTCTCATGAGTGTTGTGGATTGTACAATCTACCATGTTGTACAAATAAAAACTGAAATCAAAATTGTTTTCCCAATAGTTTTTTGCAAGAAGTTTAACCCATTAAGTTTGAACAGGAGCCAAACAACTGAAAATATCTTTATTTGAATGAGTATTTTTTTTCTTACAAAGGAGTCTACCTTTCTTTAACAAACAATCAGCTGCCACATATTTTTACCCACTTTTGCTCAGGAACAGGGGTCACCAACATGGCACCTGCAGGTGCAGATGGGCTCAACAAGGCCTTCCCTTCAACAGAACCCACACTCATTTCTCAGGTTTGCAAATGTGCTTATGGGCCCTAAGATGTCAGCAACCCCTACTACACAATATTCTATTAAAATGCATTTGAAATCGATTTGCAAAAATTTGAATAATGAGTTGGATCCTAAATCAACGTAAGGAAGTTCATGAAAGGAGTTTCCTTTCTTCCTCCCCCTATCATTCCTTGGTATCCCATCTCACAGTTCAGGATGGGCTCTCCAATTCTCCAGAGACTTAGCAAAGGATGAGGCAGGTGGTCGCAGGAACAGAAATGTTCCTTCCCTAAATTTCCTTTAAGTTTCCTTAAGACTAAGCCATTGTGTGTTCTGTTGCTGAGGTGAGCAGAATTATTTAAGCAAATTCAGGAAGGGCTCTGTTGTAATTTACTACTTGTATTTCATTCAGCTGCAAGAAATGCTGTCTTGCTTCCCATCTTACAGCTTTGGTCCAGATCCTGGAATTAGCATAGCTAGTTGTTGCCTTGGGCTATTCATTAAATGGCACAGCAACACTCAAAGCAGTGCTGTGTGAAGAAAATTAACAGACGATGGGAAATGCTCCATCAGTGCTGTGAGAACATTTCACTGTTCAGAGAACATTTACTAACATGGAGGTAATAGAACGATGCCTGTACATGTAGACCTATGTGCAGACATCACAGCAGTGCAGAACTTTAGATGAGATTCAGTGTGTGAACGCAACACCTTTTAGTTAATACTTGTTGACAACTCCAAGTCATAATGCAGTGCAGGTTTTAATAAAATTAGCACTTAATTTGAGTGGTTGAACTTGAAAATTAATACTAGTGTGTTTAAGACTGAGCAAATATCTAAGTTATAAGCATATATCGTTAGTTAAATGAAATGGAAGCAGAATATTTCATAAAATCTTTTTAAAAATCCCAAATTACACAGACATAAATAATTGCTGAATATAGAAAGCTGCATTTATTAGAAAAAAAGCAAAGATGGTATTTCTCACAAAATATAAGTCAAAGCTGCTTAGAGAAGTGTTTAGTGATAGAACTAACTTGGTGATTATTGACTGACAATTTGCAAGTATGATATTAAATAGGACCAGCATATCATTTTAGTTAAAATTTAAAATATTACTACTTCATTAAAAAACTTAAATCAACTATCTTGAGTCAAATCAACTATCTTCTTTTCTTAAAACAGGCATATGAACATTCTGAGCAACATATGAAGCAGGTGATTAAAGGTTTGATTGAAACTTTTAGACAACCTTCTACAATCCAGATACAATGGTTCTTGTCTACAAATCTGTTCGCAGCTAAAAAGGATGAGTTCTGAAGTGAGCATTACTGATACTAAATTGTAGGATTTAGAAAATTAGACTGAACAGCAAACTGTACCTTAATTGTTCCTTAAAAAATAGAAGACCTGGTATACTATTTAGCAAATAAAACAGCACACTAATGTGCTATATATGTTAAGGCATACCTCAGCACGCTTTACATCTATAACAAATTATTTACATTTGCTACTGAGTGAAAAGAACAAGAATTCCTCAAAACTGAAAAATACAAAATATATGGGAGTCTAATACAGTGTACAAAAAGTAATCAGGTTATTTGTGATAGAACATTATTTGCTAGTATAAACAGCGACTGCTTCACTGTTTTATAATATTTCTTGAGGATTTCTTAAAGCTGGAGGTAAATTTAATGGTTTTGATTCTTCATCAAGAAGCACCAAATCTTCAATCTCCCTTCCTTTGTACTTCCTTTTACATAATTTCACAATTACCTTTTTCTTGAGAAACAGTTTCAGTGCCTCTCTTGAAGCAACTGCTTTGGCATTTTCCTTACTTTTTCCACAGCCAGTACCCAAATACACCGATTTACATCTCAGTTCACACACCACATTTTCCTGAGAGCTTTTATTCTGAGGTAAATCCGCCAGCTCTTTCAGTGGGACAAATTCAACATCTAATGTTGCCTTTACAGACTGAATGGATGAGTTTAAGAGTTCAACATGATTGACATTGGGACTAAACCCTCCAGCAGCAACCAACTTCCAAGCAACAGCTTTGTACAGTCTATTGAAAAATGGTTGCCTCTCTTTTGCGTCTTCACTTGTTAATAATTTGCATGGCACTTTGGCAGGAACCACACTCGTGTGTGAGCTGCTTTTTGAAGCTAATGCTGCCGTATCTTCCAATGTGCCTTTCTTTTCAGATGCGTTTTCAGATTTGGACTCTGAAGGTTTATTTAAACAGTAATTCAGCTTTGATTCAGGGCCAGGCAAAGAAGAAGCCACAGCTGATTTGTGCCTGGTGGTTGCTGTAGATTCATAATTAGCAACTCTGGCTTCTACTCTTGCTACAGTTGAAGATGCCGCAGGTGCTGCCTTCTGGGCTGAGGAGACTGGCGCTGCAGCTGCTACCTTCTGGACTGCAGTTGAGGATGCTGTGGGTGCTACTATCTGAGGTGCAGTCGAAGAGGCTACAGGTGCTACCTTCTGAGCTGTAGAGACTGGAGCTGTAGGTGTTACCTTCTGAACCACTTCTGATGCTGCTGCAGGTGCTTCCTTTTCAGCCACAGTCGAAGATGCTGCAGGTGCTACCTTTTGGGCTGCAGTCGAAGACAGTGGCTTCTCTGCATTTTTTGCTGCCTCTTTTCCTGGGTTCTTCACAGGATTACTATCTGTTTCCATGGGCTCTTCTGGCTTTGCAGACTCTGCATCACTGCCAGTAATTTCAGAAGCTTTTTCTGTGCCAACAGCACGCTTCTTGCAGGGCTCTTCTGGCCCTTCTAAAAAAAAGTTAAAAACAAATTATGTCTGTAATTCAGAGTAAGTGTAACTGTCCTTATCACAATCAAACACACACTTTAGAAACAGAGTCAAGGAAACCGAGTTACCTTAAAGTCTTACAATTTATGGCCTCTGCAGGAATTTTATAGGCATTATAATTAATAACTGTCTGCTTTGAAGAGGTACATTTAAAGCATCATACCCTACTGTATGTAGTTTAGATCAAAGTTCCTTGCTCACTACTGCCATAAAACTACTAGGAAGGCAAATTGACAGTTAACACTTCTGCATGAATTAAATCAAATTCACCTTACACTTACACTTATTTGATTGTAAGATTTACCAAAGCAAAATGAGTTAGATCAAATATTAATAATATTATCAACATAACTGACAATTTAAAGAATGTTGGCTGACATTTTTGAGAGGATAACATGTATTCATTTATTATGCTCCTATGTGTATTTGCACAGCTATTATCTGCTAACCATTGCTACTGGATATGCCTCGTTTCACCTTGGCAACCAGTTCATCTCTCAGAGTGTGGGTTGGAGCATTGGTCACTGTGATGCCTGCAGCCATGTCCATCACCTTTTCCATCACTTGCAGAGGATACCTGAAGGGAAAAGGCAACTGCAATTAGCATTTTGAGGAAAAATTAAGTTTGCATTCACTGATCCTCAAGACAGCTACCAACACATATGTGTTAGTTGGATTGTAGATATTGCCAATTCCACTTCCACAAACCCCAAGCAGAACTCAAGAGAAGAAGAAAAAGGGGGCAGCTATTTTCGGGGTCAGAATGTTTTCAGACATCTGGCTGCATGGGTGCTTGGCTCTAAAAAGCAATTAAAATACTTTAAATAAACTTTTGATGCTTCAGATATCTGCATTGTGGAATAGTAATTCCATTTTTCAATGCACTGATATAAGAATGGCTCAGATCAATACAAAATTACTTCTAATTAGGCCTCATTAAGCCCAATGTGAAAAGATAATGATTCAACTTAAATCTTATTGATTTCAGTGTCAACTAAATGTGACTAGCTCCACCTGGATCCAGTTGATTGTGTAAAACTGGAGACGTCTTATGTTCTGCTCAAAAAATGTTTCAAGAAACAAAGAGCAATTTATCTGCCATTCAGGGTGACTTGTGGAAAGACAGAACAATGAGACCTAGACAAGAGGAATTCAATGCTCTACGGTTATTAGAGTCTTAGCACTGTTTAGTCACAGAATGTGCATTCAGAGTAACAAGCTTGCCTCTCATCTCAGAATCTAGATTAACAAAAAAAAGGGTGGACACAGTCAAAATAGAAGATACATTTGTTTGGTTTAGCTGGCTGTTACAAAGCCTTATAAGCACCACAGTTCTGAAGAACAACAGTAGCAAAATTAAAGTAATTACAGGCTTTAGCACAATTGGCTTATATTGTAAAATCAGGACCTGATCAACATAATGAGGGTGTTGTGGGACTACAGCAACTTACAGGTACACCAGGCAACTACCTTGCTAAAGGTATACAAGTCTGGTCCTGGTCAGTGCCTCAATGGAAATCACCCGGGAATCCCATGTATGTCAGCCTGAGCTTCATGATAGAAGAAACATGGGATATGAATATGATAAAACAGTTAATATGATTAGGCAGAAAATGATCTTGCAGTTTTTGCTCAAAAATGGGGGATTAATGTTATTTTAGCACATAAGCCAGCTGCAAAAATATGTGCATTGGCTTGTAAAGAAAAAACAAAGATTTATAACAACATTCGGAGAATGCCTTATTTTCCTTCTTAGGTTTATGACATCTTAAGGAACTCCTCCTCCTCATTGTGAAATTAATTACCCTTAAAGTAACGTACGTATCTCACGCAAACGAAACGTTTTTAAGTTTCACTTCTCCCGCCAGCGACTCACCTGCATCCCAGGAAGACATGGTTGGCCCACACCATAGACAGGGAGGTCAGTCGCCGTAATTCCAGGCTGTCTCCGTCCCCCGCACCGCCGTCTTCCCCGCCCGGCGACAAGGGCAGGCCTTCCGCGTTGCGAATCAAGAACTCCCGGCGGTGCTGCCAGTGCCCCTCGGGCTCGCACTCCGCGCGCAGCTTCTCCACCCAGCCCGTCCCGGCGTCGCCGGCTTCCCCGACTTCCTCACCCCCTCGGCAGGGCTCGGAGTCGGGCCCCGCCGCTGGGGCGGCCTCCCCGCCGGCCATGGTGCTCGGCGGGAAGTCGCCTCCTGCCGCCGCTCGCTCTCCGCGACAGGGAACTGTTCGCGGCAGGCCCGGGAAGTAGCGCTGGGCGAGGCCCCAGCTTCCGCAAGAACTGGCTTGCGGCGCCTGTGGCGGACACTCAAAATCCCCTCACCGGAGATGATCGTATCAGAAGAGGCCATGCCCACAAGATCCAGTTCCGGCGAGCCATTATGACTTCACTTCCCGCGCCGGCCCCTGAGGATGATGATAAAAAGCTGCGCTTCTTTCCCATAGCCCTTTGCTGATCCAAGAGGGCGGGGAAGGCAAGAGTGTTATCGCCACTTCCGGCTTTCATACGGCTACGTCTTGCGTGCAAGGCAGGAGCGTAATACAAATTGGGAAAGGCTCCTTTATCCCCTTAAAGCAGTAATGGCCAAACTTGGCCCTCCAGCTGTTTTTGGTACTACAGTTCCCATCATCCCTGATCACTAGTCCTGTTAGCTAGGGATGATGGGAGTTATAGTCCCCAAAACAGCTGGAGGGCCATGTTCGGCCATCGCTGACTTAAAGTGACAAACACGGCTGCCTCACGTTACCAAGTCTCTACGGTGCCTTTTCTTTTCTTTTTTCATCAACGCGCTTCTCACACACGCAGAGATAGAGAAAGGCGTTGAGTGTCACGTAGGTGTCGCATTCAACTGAGAGCCGTGCCTCTATACTTTCATGGCTGCCTGCCCCGCCCCTTGACTCGGCGATTGGTTCGTCGTTGCCCTTCTCGCCCTCCGGAATTCCAGCGCGAGATATCATTGGACCGTTTTCTCACCAATGAGGAGGCTCTTCGCTCTCGTTGCTGTCTCGAGCGAATGGAACACGGGAGCCCAGCAGCAACGGAGCCAGCGGGTGCGTCGCATTCAGACTGAAATCCCAAGTGCAGCCGCTTGGCCGGTGCTGAGCTCTTCGTTTAGCGCCAAAGTGCTGCTGCAGCATAGCCAGCTTCAGTTGTAGCAGCCATCCTGGTTCTGCGCTAGGAAAATGTGGCCAATCCTAACGTTACTTGAGAGTCTCCTGGGAACACGGGTTCTTCGATAGGCTGGAGTTGGGGCTAGCAGCACACAGCGAAACAGCGTAAGCTGTCAATCATGGATTTGCAGGACGTTCCTCCCATTTGTAACATTAGGATAATAATGTAAAGGTTTACCTTTGAGCACTGTTGTAAGAAATACTACTGAGATAATTATTATTTCATTTTAAAAATTTGTATACTGCCCTCCATCAGTAGATCTCAGGACTGCTGGCAATATAAAATACGTATAATTTTATCCCCCATGCTGTTTAACATCTACATGAAACCACTGAGTGGTGCCATCCATAGTTTTAGAACACAGTGATGATAATAATAATAATTTTTATTTATACCCCGCCCTCCCCAGCCAAGGCCAGGCTCAGGCTGGCTAACAAGCAATAATAAAAACAAGTTGAATGAATACAACTTAAAAACAAGATTAAAACACAACATTAAAATATTGAAACATTAAAATATTAAAATGCAGCCTCATCACAGGAGGAGAAAGGAAAAAGAAAGAGGGCGAGGGAATCTAATTGCCTCCAAGCCAAAGGCCAGGCAGAACAACTCTGTCTGATGGGACACAGCTCTATTTCTTTACATCTGCAGGTGTGGTGGTAGATGCGCTGTACCGTTGTCTGGCCTTGGTAACCTGGACCAGATAGATGGGAGGTTTCTTGCTCTTGATGGGGTTACATTCCCTCTGAAGGAGCTGCTACATTGCTTGGGGGTGCTCCTGAATCCTTTGCTATCACTTGTGGCGCTGAGGTCTAAACCACTGAGCCTCTTGGGCTTGATGATCGGAAGATCGGCGGTTCGAATCTGTGCGACGGAGTGAGCTCCTGTTGCTCTGCCCCTGCTTCTGTCAACCTAGCAGTTCAAAAGCATACCAGTGCAAGTAGATAAATAGGTACCGCTGTGGCAGGAAAGTAAACAGCATTTCCTTGTGCTCTGGCACTTGGCATGGTGTCCTGTTGCACCAGTGGCGGTTTAATCATGCTGGCCACATGACCCAGAAAGCTGTCTGTGGACAAACGCTGGCTCCCTCGGCCTGAAAAGTTAAATAAGCGCCACTACCCAGTTGCGTTGGAGTAGATTTAACCGTCCAGGGATCCTTTATCTGTCACTTGAGGTGGTCTCCGTGGTGCAGAGTGCCTTCCATCAGCTTCAGCTGGTGACCCAGCTGTGCCCCTATCTGGACGGGGATAGCCTAACTCCTGTCACCTATGCTCTGGTAACCTCTGTGTCAGATTACTGCAGTGGGTCTTCCACTGAAAACAATTTGGAAATTTCAGCTGGCGCAGAATTCAGCGGCCAGTTTGCTCACTGGCGCAATATGGTTTGAGCATATTACACCAATCCTGGCCTAACTGCATTGGCTGCCAATTACTTGCTTGGTTAACATACCCATTTAAATGAACTGAACTTTATCACATACAACTAAGTCCCACTGACTGTATTATAATACAGTGGTACCTCAGGTTAAGTACTTACCGGTAATTCTTTCCGGAGGTCCGTTCTTAACCTGAAGCTGTTCTTAACATGAAGCACCACTTTAGCTAATGGGGCCTCCTGCTGCTGCTGCGCTGCCACTGCACAATTTCTGTTCTCATCCTGAAGCAAAGTTCTTAACCTGAAGCACTATTTCTGGGTTAGCGGAGTCTGTAACCTGAAGCCTATGTAACCCGAGGTACCACTGTATAGCTCATCCCTCCATTTCTCATAGGCGCAGCTGTCTGATACCTAAAGACTAGCATACTCACACTGTATTGGAGAAAGTATGGGTGCAATGAGTGCTATCAACCCCCAGAAAAGGGCAGAATTATCTGATGGGGGTAACTAAGTCATGCATTGCTTTCACATGATCTCCCCATAACATAGGTTACCATGGGGAACAACCATTGGTCTGCTAAGGTAATGTGAAAACATTCCCGTATTGTCCTGGATCATCTTAGGGATTATTTTAGCCAGATTTTTGAAGGAAATACATTGCCATTGATTGGTAATAGCTGTTTTACACAAATTAATGGCATTGAATTTTTGTCATCACCCTGCAGAAGTGAGAGCTACATATCTCTCTCTTTCTGTGTATGCATGTGTGTGTGTGTGTGTGTGTGTGTGTGTGTATTTTGGTTGGTACCCCAGGCAAGCATTAATTTGAATGCATTGCTATAAAAAAAATTACTGGTTTTGAGTGTTGTTTTAGCTGTCACCCTGACAACCTTTATTTACTTTGGCATCCTGAAAATAAAAAGATGCTTTGTATGCTACATAATTTATAACTTCCCCTTGTATAGCTGTGATATTCACATTAATTCCACTGGATGGCACCGAAGGAGGCTAGATCACATGTAAATAGCTCTACAAGCCTAACATAATTTTGAAAGTGAATTCAGGGGTTATGCTTGATTTGCATCACTGCTCAAATATCAGGCAAATGCTACCTGATTTGTAATTCTGTTAGATTTGTAATCATAAACATAACTGAAGCAGTATTATGGAACATTATGTGACTGTGTGCCTCCAGTATATCAAAGTATGTGTAGTGCCGAGTTTTGGGATTTAGTTTTGGCAGAATGCCTAGATTCATGTTTAAAGATTAGTAGAGCATTGCCTAATATTGTGTAGTAATTCCATGCTGCATTGAAAGCTCAAATATCTGTCAGAAACTTTAGAGTCCATTCCTCAGCGCCAGCCTATACATTATGCCTAGCCTGCCCATGGGATGCTGCAGAAAAACGACACCCCTGTAATGAATTCTCTCTCTTCCTCTTAGAACTTCTAGAAATACTCTCCATGCATCACAGAAACATCTCCAGCTTTTTCACTATGCTCCAGACTGCCTCCCCTACCTCCCCAAAGGTCCAACACTTACAAAAATATGCGTGTCTCTGCCTTCACTTCAAAAACTGACCCTGCTGTCAGAGATGCCTTATTTTTCTCCACCCTCCACCCAAAGTCCCAATCATTGTGTTGTCATGTTTAATAGCATAATCATAGCAGTTAGCACAAGCAGGTCAGTGGGAGAGTCACGGACAATGTTGCCATATTGGTGAGTGTGTGTTTTCAGGAAATACTTGTAAAGCTGGAACAATGCATACAAAATTTTCTATTTTTATGCTGTGAACCACCCTGGGATCTTTGGATGAAAGGCAGTATACAAATGTAATAAGTAAGTAAATACAAGCAAGATTCCTTGGTAAACATCTTCTTGCATCACCTGACAAAGCTGGGATGTTAGGTATCCCAAACTGACATGATCCCAAGAAATTCCTTTATCTCAAGCCATTGAAAAAGGTTTCAGAAGTAACATTGGTTACTTAAATGTAAAGGTAAAGGGACCCCTGACCATTAGGTCCAATCGTGAACGTCTCTGGGGTTGCGGCGCTCATCTTGCTTTATTGGCCGAGGGAGCTGGCGTACAGCTTCCGGGTCATGCGGTCAGCATGACTAAGCCGCTACTGGCGAACCAGAGCAGCGCATGGAAACGCTGTTTACCTTCCCACCAGAGCAGTTCCTATTTATCTACTTGCACTTTGCCGTGCTTTCGAACTGCTAGGTTGGCAGGAGCAGGGACCGAGCAACGATTCAAACCGCCAGCCTTCTGATCAGCAAGTCCTAGGCTCTGTGGTTTAACCCACAGCGCCACCCGCGTCCCTAACATAGGTTACTTAGATTCTGCCAACTTTTGGTAGCTTGTGAGACCTTGCAGACTCTTGGTTCAACGACGCACCAGCAAATTCACATTGTACAATTATAGTTGATTGGGAGATTTGGTGCAAAATACCCCATTTCTCCCAAAGGTCAGACTTTTTTGCGACAAGAAAAGTAACTGCATTTAATAGATAACCAATATCATCTAATCTTCCTGCAAACAAAACACGATGATGCTCAATAAACAGGTCATTTGGAAGTGCCCTATGTGACACTTCTTGGGAATTGAAGCAGAGGGAAGAGATTTAGCTGATTCACTTTCCCTCTGTATCTCCCAATGTCACCTTCTGTGGAGGGTCCCCCAACCCCCTGGAGCAGATTTGGGAGGACTGCAGCAGGGAAGTGGTGATTAACTCAAGTTGCCTCCCTTTTCTGTTAGCAGGAGCAGGGAGGGCTCATTCTGTGAGTGCATTTATAAAATCTGAGAGTCCAACTCCTTGATATTAGGATAAAAGGGGAAACTGAAGTTTTTCAGAGATTTGAGTCCCACCTTTGTACAGAGAGAGCTCAGCTATTAGGAAAGAGCATCAATGGCTTCTGAACCAAAGAATAGCTGAAAAGTCATTGAACTATAAAGGGAAGGGCTTTTGAAAAGCAATTGGGAAAGGTTAAGTGTGAATGATGTTGTCGCTAAGGCAAGGAATTTCTGTCAGTAGCACAATTAGCATTTCACTGTGTGTGTGTACGTACTCATAAGACATATAGGCAAAATCCACCACACTTTTTGATCCACCACACTCACTGCTGTGGCAGATAGAAGCACCCAATGAGACTTTTATTACTCACATATCATACTAGGAAACTAGGTTCTTTATTGAGTCATCTGCAGTTTGACAGACCGCTCTTCTTCCCAGGTTGAGAGGAAAAATGGTGACAACAGCTTATTTACTGCAGGGGTCAGCAAACTTACTGTGCCTCAGGCCGGTGTCTCCAGCACTGATCCCACAGAGAGCGGGGCAGTGCATGCCCATATGCGTGCACACACACTATTTCTGGCACACTTCTGGGTCGGAGGAGCACTGGAAATAGCTTGTGTGCATGTGCACGGGCCTCCTCCGACCCGGATGTGCACCGGAAATAACGCTTGCACATGCGCAAATAATGCACACACGCACAAGTTATTTCCAGTGCTCGTCTGACCCAGAAGTGAGCAGCCGTGCAGTGCAGCGTAAGAGCGGGCGGCAGGGGTCACCGTGGGCCGGATAAACGAGTCCCTTGGGCCTTATCCGGCTCACGGGCCTTACTTTGGGGACCCCTGATTTACTGGGACAGAGCGACTTTTGCAGCTGTTGTTAAAAGTTCACGGTGCCAAACAACAAAGCACAGGACGGAGCTTAGGCCACTTTTTTGTACCACATCATACATTTGTGCATTTCCACTGTTTCAGTTGCCATCAACCAAGATAGCCATAGCTTGCAGGTCTGCCACCTACTGTATCAGCATCTGAGGGATGTGATTGCTTGATGTGCATGACCTGATTTATTTCTCATGCTGAAACTCCACTGAAGTTCTCATCTGCGCATGTGGAACAGCTGTCGCCAGTGTTCACATCTCAGCTTAACCCCAGCTTCTGTTTTCTAATTGGATGGCAGCTGGTTTGAGCGAAAATCCATCAAACAGGCGTATTTCTCAATAAGCCATGGGATGGACTGTGTCTAATAACACGTGTGCACAGCTTCAAACATCAGGAGTGAGAGCGTGCTAGAGCCAGAGTAAACAGTCATAAGATGGGATGCATCAAAAGCTACCCCCAGCCAGTGCAACATTGAAAGACATCGTATTGTATTGGCACTGCAGCACTGTTACGACAGCATCACAGTCATACAACCTATCACAGCTGATTGGAATGTCAGTAAACTTTAAAAAAAAACTCTTCCTTTGGCAATGACAAACAATCCTTCACTTTAAAAGCTTGCTGCTTTGTAACTTTTTGCCTCTTTGGGGCAAATGCCTCTGGGGCAAATGTTGATACAAACCAAGCTTTCACCTGCATTTTTGAGGAACAATTGTTTGATACCCTGGAAGTTTATTTCTAATATAATGGGATGCTATTATGAAGGAAAGTATCCACCACATCTTCAATTGCTTTGTGTGCCGAGATCCTGCCGGGGACTACTTGGGGAAAAGAAATCCCTCTCATATTCACTTCCTCTCATGAATTGCTTTCCTTTTCTTCTCACTGTGAAATGGCCTATGGCTAAATTGTCAATAAATTCACTGTTGCAGATTGCCTCTGCAGCAGAAGCAGCATGAGGCTGGAAATATAGAAGCAGCCAAGAACTCAGCACTTTGATGGTGGTGTTCCACTGCCCTAGGAAAGGCCTCTGTGGGCCAATCATGCGCGTATCTTACAGCCTCACGTCTCTTCTTATTCTTGCTGTGTTGCCCATTTAGCTTTCTCAACCATAATAGTAGGAGGCAGAATTCCCAATGAAACAAGCTCTACTTCTCTTAGATACATTGGAGCCTTAGCTCAGACTGAAGCCTAATACAGGTATGAAGAGAGGTTCTGCGGCAGTGTGATCCTCCCACAACTTTCTCAAACTCCAAATGCAAAAGCAGGGACACAGGAGCAAAGCGTCCAAGGAAGGAGAAAACTGAGATAAACACATGTGTCTCTGTCTGACTATCACACACAGAGACATTTTGTGAAACTTGATTACTTGAAACAGGAGTAGCCTTAGGTTAGGACTTATTCCAGTGACTGTCTATGGCTGGATCTACATTGATCTTCTAAACAGTGTTGAAAAATAATGTCCTATAACATTTATAATGGCAGTTTCCCTTCGCTGGTGGGTTGCTGCTCTGTACCACCCTCTGGTGTCACATTTTAATAACACAATTTTAATGTTATAAACCATGAGTGTAGATGTGCTCCCAGTCTTCCAAAGACACAGAATAGAATCAGGGCCCAAGCACCATTTTTGGGTCCAGTGCAAACTTGTAATATACCTCTCCACCCTGACCAACATAGTGATCCAGTCCCATACATATAATTTCTCAAGCACTGAAATAGAAGTGTCTGTTTTAACTTTAAGATGCCATTTTCTACATTTCTAAAATTATACCGTGGTCCACATTGGGGCTTTTCTTCCATGCAGGCAACCACACACACCCTGACTTTGTGCTTCTAGCATGAAGAAGACTTCTACTGATCTTTTTTCACTGGTGGAACTAAAGTCGCCTTCTGTCAACCCTCTTCCACTGACACTTTCTGGCTCCAGTCCTACATATTCATCGCCGTTTTAATTTTATAAACTGCCTTGAAATAACGGATGAAAGGCAGTACATACATGTTTTAAATGAAATCCCCTCCCCACCATAGCTGTAGCCTTTATAATCAGTGTGGCATTTATGTAGAATTTGTAATTCCTTCAGGGAACAGCCAGCACATTAGTAAACAGAGGAACAAAGGGAAAAGAAATGTACTGACGGCACGAACTGTGTTGGAGGGGTGAGGGACGACAACAAGGTTTCCTCTTCTTTATTATTTTTGAAAGGAACTCAAGTAGCCCTTCTGGCAGCTCCTCTCCAACCCTTCACTTCCGTTTGATAGGCAGATGAGATAGAGATTTTATTAGAATGAAGTGAACCATCAATAATTAGCTTGTGGCAAGTCAGCAAAGAACTGTGCAATGTAATATGCCTGGGCATAGCAGATTAAGGCTTGACACCTGTGAAATTATGAAAATAATGAAAATTAATAGCTTCCTGGTATTGCGATGGCTGTTCCTCTTTTTCTGTAAATTGTCTACTTGGTGTATGTCAAAAACAATACACAACAGAAGGTTTTGTTTTTTTGAAGCCACAACTGCTCAGCAAAGAAACTGAAGTTTGATATTTTGCATCTCTTTCCTTCGGTCCTTATTGATGGTATCTTCAGCTAGTTATTTTCCATTGCATCTGCCAGGAAAATTCATGCCTGGCTATTACAAGAGGAATTTTAAACACAGTCTATAAGCATGTTGTGTATGTGCCTTACTTCTACTTAAAATTAATGTGTTAGAAACTTTCAGGAGACACAGTTAGGATTGATTTTAAAAGACCTCTTTATACATGGTGCCTGCTTGTTTTGGCATTTGAAATTGAGCTGGAATCAGTTCCACCAGAAGCAGCGAAGGCTTGTTCCGTACCACGTCCAACATCCTGACAATTATCGCTTGCCTTTGGGTTTTCAAATCTATATTTGAATTAAAATGTATATTTGAATTTAAAATACAGCAGCGTGGGATCTCTTTATCTGCTTATTAGGGGTTCTGAGTCGCCACAGCTCAGTTTGTATCCTAGCTGTGTCTATTCATTTAGTTTAAGGATATATAGGTTGTGGTATCTGTAGTGGTACAAAATACTTAACGGTATCTCACCTACTGCAGTTATTTTGCATTGATGGTTTCAAAACTGCATTTGCTTAAAACAAGAATGGGGAGCTTGTAGACCTCCAAGTGTTGCTGGACTCCAACTTCCATCAGCCTCTGTCAGCATGGCCAGGGATGATGGGAGTTGTAGTCCAACAATGTCTGGAGGGCCCAGGCAGCATGAAGCTCTTATGCTTTTATTCTGATCTGCTAAATCATTGCCCATCTCCATACCAAAAAGTATGCTAAAGAGGAGTTTGGGGTTGGTGCTCTACAGTTGTGCTCCTTCAGCCTACAAAGGATTAAATTTATACTGGAAGTCAGAATAGCTTTTTATTCGGCTTGGCATTTGGCAGCTAGGCTGAAGTATATTTTTACCTATGAAGATGACACCGATTTCTGCTTAAAATGGTCTTTAATGTGAATGTAAGATCTGCCTTGCCCAAAACGGGCGTTCGATTTCATTTCTGCATCGTGTCCTGCATTAGTAGCTCAGAGAAAGACTGAGAGGGATTTTCTGTGCTGTTGAGCACAAACTGATGTGAAAACAGCCTAAATGGATAATGTAGGGTATGCATGTGGAAGGGATTTTAATGTTGCATTTTGCTAAGTATAATATTTTAAAATGAGTGTGTTTCAAAATTGTTTTGTTGATTGGGTTTAGGATACTTTCTACCCCTTCCAGATCCTCCGAGGGTAGGCAGGTAGAAACTGATTTTTAGATTTCATCAACACCCGTTGATCTTTTTCTTTTGTCATATCTCCAGTCAACACAGTTCTGCTGATCTCTTGAAAATTGATCATTTGCTACAACCCAATGCTTAGCTATTTTCAGATTAATTACATAGCTTTTCCTCTGTCTCCATGGTTAGTGATTTCCCTTAATAATCTATTTGGCCAGGCTTTTGGTCTTGTCTAGATTTGGGATTTGTGCCAGTTTGGATGTAAGGAGTCAGCCATTGGTGTGGTTGTGCATAAAGCCTTAGTGGTATACACAGGCAAATCTCTGATTTAACATTGCCGTGGAGAGAAAATGCTATGGTTAAAGTATCTTTCTCCAAAGAAACCAAGGATTTTTCATATTGCAATGTCTCATGCGCTGACTGCCAATAGCAGGATTTCAAGCAAATTCCAGAATAGCAAAACCTTTTCTGCACATTTTCCAAAATCCAAAATATAAACTGCTTCTTCTTTATATTTGCTAACAACAACCAAGGAAGACACAGTGTCCTATCCTACTTGATTAGAGAGATCAGTATGTAAAATTGATGTTCTGCAGTACTGAACGATGTGCCAATGAATGCAACAAGGCATTTAAACAAAAGATTTGGTCTGACTCAAAATGAAATAGATCCAAGTGGAACAAGTTGGAAATCCTGATGTGGAATTATGCCCTTTTGCAAGTTCGGGGTGTTATAAGACACAGCTTATTCCCTTATCTGCACCTTCCACCTGTGTTGAGAGAAGAATGTGACATTTAATCCAAACAATGGTTCAGGTGAAATCTGTGGAACAACAGCGGTGGGCAGAATATGGGAAAGCTCTGGAAATGCCTCTATTTACATGCTCAGCAAAGGCAATGACAAGCTGAAATGCATACGCAGTAGAGCCTACATGTTAATCTTTATAAAGAAAAAAAATTAAAGAGCAAAACAATTAATTTAGCTGTTAACTCTCCTTCTAGCAACATATCCCAAAAGCAAACCAGTTCTGTCTAACCATCTCTTCTGTCTGAAGAATAGTGCTAAGGGCAAACTTTGAGCGAGATGGATGGAAGTAAATGAAATAAGATTTAATATAGATAAATGTAAGGTAATACACCTGGGAAAAAATAATAATCAACAAGGATACAAAAACGGGAGGTTGTTGTTTAGAAAATAGCAATACAGGAAAGGCCTGGAAGCCAGGAAATAATTAATTACTTCAGCTATGAACCCAAAGTACAACATTGCTGCGAAAATGGAATAGCATCCCAAGGCTTAAAGGGTACGTTTGGTTTTCTGCATTTGTATAATAAAAACATAGAAAAGGCAAACTTTAATGTCATTGGCACCACATAAACAGCACTGTGAAAAGAATTATAAAGACTGTTATTTTGCTGCAGAGAAGATTCTCCACATGGCTACTATGGTTTATTAATTTAAAATTGCTATTGCTTTGTGAACCAGCAGCCATTCTTTTTCCTCCATGTGCTCCAAACTGCAGACTGTTATAAAGCTGGACTGTATATTCAATACCCAATTCAAGACAAATCCCAATAAAGAAATTGAGTACCTGCTTGTAGATCAACCTAGGGCACTTCTGTGACTCTGAAAAAAATTTGATGTGATTAGCGAGTGGAATGTCTGTTACCAGGAAATTAAAGATGGCATTTCAGAAGCCCCTTTTTCTTTTTCTCAGGCCAAATGGGGACCCACATGAGTCACCATAACAAACATGGGAAGGGTGAGACAAAGGAGCAAAAGAAGTTTTGCAATATGAAGAAAGGAAATTACAACATGTAGGCAAGCTCTACCTAGGCTCATTAGCATCCTTTACTGCGATGACACATGGCAAAAAGGGGGGGGGTGTCCAGTAACAGCTGTGGGCAGTTGGATCCAGCCAAGAGGCTGAATCCTCACCTCATGAAAGCACACCTGTTTCACAGACCAACTTTCATAGGTGGGCGTCACCATGCGCCAGCCACTTATCGCAATGACATCAGGTGACCAGATTTTCTTTGCCTGCACGGTTTGAGAAATCAAACTGCACAAAGGTGTGCAAACCCTGTTTTCAACAAAGATCGACACCTTTCCCTACCCCACTCCTGATGGAATATATTTATGCCTTTGTAAAATGGAATTGGGAGGCGGGTGGCGCTGTGGGTTAAATCACTGAGCCTAGGGCTTGCTAATCAAAAGGTTGGCAGTTCGAATCCCTACCACAGGGTGAGCTCGCATTGCTCGGTCCCAGCTCCTGCCCACCTAGCAGTTCGAAAGCACGTCAAGTGCAAGTAGATAAATAGGTATTGCTCTGGCAGGAAGGTAAACGGCGTCTCCGTGCACTGCTCTGGTTCGCCAGAAGCGGCTTGGTCATGCTGGGCCGGAAGCTGTCTGCGGACAAACGCCGGCTCCCTCAGCCTATAGAGCGGGATGAGCGTGCAACCCCAGAGTCGTCCGCGACTGGGCCTAACGTCAGGGGTACCTTTACCTTAAAATGGAATTTGGGTTTCTGTGTCAAAAACAATAATTGCACCAAACTCTTGTGCCCCCCCCATCTTAGATTTCATAACTTTTCACAAGGTAGTTTCAGTTTGTCGCTTAATACCTCTGAGTGAAATCACGGGCTGTGTGCATAGAACACATTCAAAGCACACACCCTACCCTTAAGAACACTGGGAACTGTAGTTTATCCTCCACAGAGCTACAGTTCCCAGCACTCTTAACAAACTTTAGTTCCCGGGTTATTTTTAGGGGGGAGTGCTTTTAAATGTTCTTTAAATGTATAGTGCGTACACAGCCATAACTAATAGCTCTGTGACTTCATCTTCAATCAAGCATGTATCAATGAATACATAGCAAGCACACCCCTGTATGTTTTGGTGTGCGCCAGAACATTATGTTGTTGTCTTTGTCCATGGAGTTTTCTTGGCAGTGATACTGGAGTGGCTTGCCGGTTCCTGCTCCAAGTGGATCACGTTTCCTGCGGCAGGCAGTGGAAGACAGGAGTGCCTGGCATGCTCTGGTCCATGGGGTCACAAAGAGTCGGACACGACTAAACGACTAAATAACAACAAGAACATTCTGGAGGGGCCAGAATCTGTCTGGGTGGAAGATCCTCAAATCGAGAAGTCTTAGTATACTTATGCAAGCAGATGACTCTTCAAAGCTTTACAGTTAGGGCACCTTCACATGACACTTGAGTGCTATAGCTTGCTTCTAGAAGGCAAGCATCTCTAGCACAGGCAGAATGCATCCAATCCGTCTTTAACAGTAAGTCCTGCTCCACAGCAGTTCAAAGCACAAAGTCAGATAAGGATAACTGAGAAGCAAGAACATCTGTTGGTGCTGTGCTGGAGCCACTGCAGACAGGAAGGATATCAAAGGATATACAATCACTCTTTGAAGGCTATAAAGCCAGTATTCTATCCTTCAAACGCTCCCACAGTGGCATCTTCTGTTTTAAATCTATGATATTACTGATAACACTAATTGAACAAACATGTCTAAAAACGTAGATTGCAAACTTTTCATTAACAGCAACAACAATATTAATGCACAATGGGAACTATTTTCCTTTGTTAATTAAGGAATGGTCAGTTGATTATACGCAAGAAAATGGCCTAAGTTGAATTCATTCAGTTTTGTTGTATAGAACAAACCATGGCTGGGTAATTTATGGTTGTCAACTGTGGGCCCCAAGTTTAATAAAGTCAGAAGAAAGAGGGATTCTATCCCAGCTCTGTTCACTGACTGGGAAAGCCAAGAAGAGACTTTCAAGAAAATGAAAAGTTCTGATTGATGACAATAAAACAGATTTTATGCAAAGTCCTTTTCATAGTGTATGATCTTCTCCCACATGTACCAAGCAATTAGGGCTGTCTTGTAGTAAATTTGTGGCCTTATAAATTGTAGTCCCTGTGAGTCTTCAATGAAAGGCAAATAAAGTTGTCTGTTGTACAGTCAGATAAGGCTTTTCTGTGTTTGGATTATTAATTGTGTATGCCTGGCTATCTAGACAGCTTGGACAAGAGCTCTTTTTATATGATGTAGCATGAAACAAAATATTTATGGTAGAGCAGTGTTCTTGAACAAAAACCCTAGCTTTACCTTAACTACTGCCTGGGTATTCAGAGGATAATAATAATAATAAAGTTTGGGTAAACTGTGTGTCTGTTCACACACACACATACAGACACACAAATTAATTCCCTTGTCTCCTTCAGTGTTTGCTGCATTCTAATACTAGATACACAACAATGTTTTTTCAAAGTTGGCTCCTCACAGTCTGTTCCTCTTGTCCAGTTAAAATGGCTGACACTATGGCCTTCTTCCTATGATTCCAAGCTGGTCATTATCCTGTAATCACCTACAGGGCCAGCTCTATAGTTAGGCACAGTGAGGTAGATAGTGTCAGCTGGCAAGTTTTTGGGGTGCTATTAATTGGGGAGAAAAATTATGACTTACTTTTATTTTGCTATCATTTTTACACTATTGGGGACATCATTTCGACCTTCTCCCTCGGGGTCCAAAATGTATTGGGTCGTATCTGCTAGGCAAGCAGCAAGACACCAACAATGCTAAAATATTGAATTGCAACATTAAAAGAAGCTTAACTTTGATAGATGCAGTGATATTTCCAAATTCACTGTGCAATGTCTTAATTTACGCACAACAACATGCCCAAATAAATCCTCAAGCAACCACACCGGAAAACCCTCAGTACAATGCAACAACACTGTACTAATGACAACCCATTTCTTCTCCTAGACTACAATCAATGACAGTTTGGGAGAATCACCTTTCTCTTCTGCGATTTTGCTGGTCAGTGGTCTAGAACAGCCTTTTCCAACTTGATGATGCTCTCTGGAAGTTCGGGACTACAACTTCCATCAGCCCAAGTCAGCGTAGCCAATGGTCATGATGACACATGAAGCACGGAAGTGACAGTCCAGAGCTCTGAAATCAAGTGAATACAGTGGTACCTCGGGTTACATATGCTTCAGGTTACAGACTCCACTAACCCAGAAATACTACCTCGGGTTAAGAACTTTGCTTCAGGGTGAGAACAGAAATCGTGCTCTGGCGGCGCGGCAGCAGCAGGAGGCCCCATTAGCTAAAGTGGTGCTTCAGGTTAAGAACGGGCCTCTGGAACGAATTAAGTTCTTAACCCGAGGTACCACTGTATCGGTTTCATGTGATGTCACTTCCGGCAGGAACGGGCTATTGTTACTTGTTAAGTTGTGGGCGAACATATCAGATGACACAGCGATTCTTCCAAAGCAGCTCTTTATTTGTAAGCTGGAACAGAACTGAACTGAGGAGCTGAGTCAGCCTGTTTATATAGAGCTTCACTAGAATGCAACAGTAACCATTTTCTGTAACTAGTCAGTCACTGAACGTCACTTTCGATCCTTCATTTGCATACAAACTATCCAATCACTGAACGTCACTTTTGATCCTTCATTTGCATAACTATCTACAGTATCCCCCTGCTGGCCCAGGGTGAGAACTTCAGCACATAACACCACTGATATGGGGTGGCGAATCGCATGAAGTCATTTATTAATTATAAAGAAAAATCAGGCCATGTATTTGATGGTCATATTTTTGTTCCTACAACAGTATTTATTTTTCAACACCTAAGAGCAGAAATTAATGTTCACTGTTTTACAGCGTGTGTGTCAGTGTGGAAGTGGACTTGGCAAGTGAAGGAATTGTAGTTCATTAACAGTGCTGGGAATTTTAGCACTTTGATTCTTTGGAGGAAGCCATGTGCTTTAAACATGCTTCAACGTGTGGTGTGGATGTGAGTTAGAGAGGGACACGTGGCTGAGTTTCATCTTGCTGATCTAATCTCTAATGATTCAGACAGGACTACTATGTACACATGCCCACCCCGCCAAGGAGAGCATTAAAGAGAAAAGGCTGTTCTCTCTTCTGAGAGCAATTAACAAGGGCTGGGTGGGTTTTTGGTTTTTTTTGTTTAGAGGAAGGGATTACCTTTCCTATAGATAGGCAGTATATATCAGCTTTCCTTCTTGGTCATGGATTTTGGAATTCATACAAGTTGATGCCTAGTGCTCCATTACTTCCCCTTAAAAAAAAATCTTCTCTAACAATAAGAGAGCTGTGTTTATAAGAGGGTTTTTCTGAGGGTTATCTCTAAGCATGTGTGTTATCATGCTTTCCAGTTTACTATATTTCAAGGAAGTATTTTGCCCCCCCCCCTATAAGTAAGGCTTTTTCAGACACAAAGCAATTAAAACATTTCCCACACTATTTGTTATCAGTCCCCCCTGTCCAAGTCCCCTCCCCCCACAAAAAGGCTGTTCTAAAAAAGCATGGATAGGAATGAATAGGTAATGCCGTTCTCATAAAAGTAGCACAAAACAACATTATAGAACTCAGGGTAAATACTACAATGTATGGCACCTTTGACTTGAAATAAAAAACATACTGAACTAAATAACCATGAATGATTTCAAGGCAGTCAGCCAGTGATAGTATCTAGCTTAGCTCCCCCCCCCTTAGCGTGACATGAAACATCTGATTAATACTACTTTGTTACTCCCACAGAAAAGCTGACCAGGGAATACTTGTATTATATATCTTGGGTATTATATATAAACAGATATATGTCTGTATATATACATACCACACTTGAATCCCATTCATCCTCCAAGGTGATTGGGATAGTAGCACACGTACAGGTCTTAACGCATTTGGTTCCCTAACCTGATTACCAGAAAATATTTAGATAGATATGGCTGAGATTTAACCTATGACTTTATACCAGCAAATCATATGATTTTTTTCATGGAGCGCTGACTCCGCAGTTGAGTTTAGAGTGAGAATTTGAACCCCAGTTCTTAGCAACTTCTTGTCTTGACTGTTGGTTAGAACAGATGGGTGCCATTGCCATTATAAGAGAACAAGGGAGTTATTCATGGTGAGTTCCGGAACCTCTTTCTCTAGAGAAATAGCACTGAAAGAGTGCTCCAAAAGTAGAAAGAGGGCATGGGGTTGCCCAGCTGTCCTTGATCTTGATGTTTCATGCCTCTTTACTGGCCACCTGATGTCTGAAGAAGGGAATCTGGAACATTGCACAATCAGGCGTTCAGATAAATTGGAAGCCTACATGGGTAGAGCTCTATGTGCAAAGGCTCCCCTTAATCAGGCATCCCTACTCAATGCATGAACATCTGGGAGGCCGATGGCATTGGTGGTTGGGCTAGTAGCACGACCCTGCTTCACACACACACACACATCTCAACACACCTGTTCTTAAAAGGCATAAAAAGTAGTTTTTCTTTGTTGCTGTTTAGTCATTTAGTCGTGTCCGACTCTTCGTGACCCCATGGACCAAAGCACGCCAGGCACTCCTGTCTTCCACTGCCTCCCACAGTTTGGTCAAACTCATGCTGGTAGCTTCGAGAACACTATCCAACCATATTGTCCTCTGTCGTCCCCTTCTCCTTGTGCCCTCAATCTTTCTCAACATCAGGGTCTTTTCCAGGGAGTCTTCTCTTCTCATGAGGTGGCTAAAGTATTGGAGCCTCAGCTTCACGATCTGTCCTTCCAGTGAGCACTCAGGGCTGATTTCCTTCAGAATGGATAGGTTTGATCTTCTTGCAGTCCATGGGATTCTCAAGAGTCTCCTCCAGCACCATAATTCAAAAGCATCAATTCTTCGGCAATCAGCCTTCTTGATGGTCCAGCTCTCACTTCCATACATCACTACTGGGAAAACCATAGCTTTAACTATACAGATCTTTGTTGGCAAGGTGATGTCTCTGCTTTTTAAGATGCTGTCTAGGTTTGTCATTGCTTTTCTCCCAAGAAGCAGGCATCTTTTACTTTTGAGAAATGCTGGAGGGTATGGTAGGATTTCTCTATTTTCATTGGAGAAATGTTGAAGAGTATGAAGTAGGCAATATAATATTTGACTACAAAGTTTCATCTTTTAAAATAATACTTTTATTGATTTCCAACATAATTAACACAACAAAATATCTGACATAATTTATAACAACAAATAAAAAAAAATCAGGCTGTTTCATGGTGAGATACACAGAAATCTGTTCTGAGAAGCAGGTTGCTTTTCTTCCCTGTATTAGAAACAGAAGCAGTCCTTGCTTGCTTGCTTGGCCGGCCAGATCTTGGATTGATGAGCCACCTGGGAAGCCTCAGGCCAAGGCGGTATTCTGTTCAGCCAGGTTCGAGACGGCATTCAGCATGTGGTACTTGTGTTTGGTGAATCTGGGCACAGTTTACAAATGAGTTGTTGTCTGCATGTAGAAGCAAGAGAACTAGCAAAAGAAGTAACAGAGAACTGTACTTTTTGATGATAGCACACTTCAAAGCCCTGCGTGACTGTATTCCTCAATATATACTTAGACTTAACTGTTTTATTCACTTTGAACACTGCTTGATCTAATATCAACTGTGGTAACCCCATGTGGTGAGACACTTCCATTTCTGTAATCAGCAAGGAGACTTTATTCTCTTGACACAGCCAGGTTCTAATGCATCTTAAATTGCACACCCACTGATTTAACATGATATCCAAGAATGGCATCCTAACTCATTCCCTCTCACATGCAACCAGCCACTTCATCTTAACTCGCCATCCTCCCCCACCCTTTGGCACTGCTGACAGAAATGGGACAGGGGAGGGAAGGAAAAGAAATTCTCATTTAGACATGGAAAAAGAAAGCACACCAACTCAGCCAGGTTTTTGTATTTGTATGACTATCTGTTGCTGTTTTATTGCAAACCACCCTGATGATTTCTGTAATAAAAAAAAATATAAAAACAATATAAGTGTTTTCAATTAAAAATAAATGGACACCATCTTATTTGTTAATCTTATTCAGATTCTGTACTTGATTTCTCTCTCTCCCATTTATCAATGTATAATGCCTTTCTTTTTGTAGTTTAATGATCAGCAGTAATAAAACTGTTGGTAAATGTTTAAAAAGCAAGTGCTATCCCACACTTTCCAACACATTTCCCCCTCATTTCCCTTTTTGCAAGAAGTCCAATATTTGGGGAAGCTGGTTTGTTTTGCAAGACTTCCCAGTTAGCTAAAATAGTGCAACCTGAAGTTGCCAGCATGTGGCTGAGTCCCCCAAAACAGCAAGTCTGGAAGCGCCCTATGATGGGAAAAGCCACACCTGATGATATTATCAATTCTGTTCAACTCTTTCACACCGGAGCATACTCTGAAGTCACATGATGCAGCAACCTTGCTGAAGCAGGTTCAGTATGTTGATAAAAGCCGCTAGGAAGCCATACAGATACCACCTTAAGCTCATGGAGTTAACATGGAATGGTGTGGTTAAGTGGTTCCTGGTTGGACTAGGAAGACTTGGGATACCTAAGGTTCAAACCCCCACTCAGCCAGGATGCTCAATGAGCAATCCTTTGTGCCCCCCCCCCCCCATTCTCATCCTTATGGAGGTGGAAACTAGATCTGACCCACATTTGGGTAATTAAAAAAAGATTTGGATGGGCACCCAGATTCAAAATGCAGGGCTTTGTGCATTCTTCAGCAGGAGAGAGCCCCCAACAGAGTTAAAAACACTCTCAGAGTTAACCAGCAGCATAGCATGGAATACAGGCTGTTAAACCTTTTTGCATATCCTGTTTAGTCTGTTTACAGCTCTTGCCTCCCCTCTCTGACCCTCTTGCAATGAACAGACTACACACTGTTGAATAAGTTTAAAAGCTTTACAGTGGTACCTCGGGCTAAGAACTTAATTCGTTCCGGAGGTCCGTTCTTAACCTGAAACTGTTCTTAACCTGAAGCACCACTTTAGCTAATGGGGCCTCCTGCTGCCGCCGTGCCGCCAGAGTACGATTTCTGTTCTCATCCTGAAGCAAAATTCTTAACCCGAGGTATTATTTCTGGGTTAGCGGAGTCTGTAACCTGAAGTGTATGTAACCCGAGGTACCACTGTATTTATAATCCAAGGTCCAGTTCATGTGTTATTCCATGCAGTAGCAAAGAGAACACAGGTAGATTATTATTGGGTGCAAAATACAGCATATAGTTTCAAACATGTGGTCTGAACTTGGATTAAGTTCAGGCACATCCATCCTAGGGGATTACATGGTGAAAACAGAGAGCGAGGAAAGGAAATAGAAGCTTCACTTCCTTCTTCACAGAGGAGAGGGTGTGTGACCTAGCTGAGGCTAGGAACAGAACTCTGTGGTCTTAATCCCACCATGCCATAACTAGCACTCATGCATAGTCATGTTTGACTGCAGTATCCCACAGTCCTAGCCTGCCTCCCAGGATTCTTGTGAGGATGAAACTGATGTGGAGGAATGAAGTAGCCACTGTGTGGTGTTCAGAGGGAGGGTGGGATAAAATTGTAGTTAATAAGTAAATAAATAATAGGATCCGGATCTGGATCCAGAGACCTGATGGGCAGCAGAAGTCTAAAATATAATTAAGGGGAGCATAAACAATATTTTGAGCATGAACTTATCAGTAAATTGCTGCATTTTAATTTTCAAGAAGCATCAACATCTACAGTATTTCTGCTATCGGTGTGTGTTTCTCTCTGTGTGTGGTGGTGGGGATTCTTTTGCGTGAACACATGATAAACACATACACGTAGGCAATTGTATAAAATATTTCCATGGCTGAATGTCGTCTAGCATTACTGTACTTGTTATTTCCAGATCTATCATTTCAGTCACCAGATCAGTAATGTCAACAGTGAGCAAATTCCTTTCTTGTCTGCTGTCAATGCGTCTATAAACAGTAGGATATTCCAGTTCTGTTTTTTTTCTTTTTCTTTTAAAAAATAGACCAGCTTTTGAAACATTTGAATATTGATGACCTTTTGCAAGAATCAGTAAAGGGACGGTGCTCTGCCACCCTTTGTGAAATGTGAGCAACGACACAAAGGGAAGCCCTAGGGAAAGAGGTCTTGTTTTCAGAGAACTTGCTGGAACCTCCTGCATTTCTTTTGACAAGTTTTCCATTCCTATATTTCTCCCCCTGAAAAAAAATTAACATTTGGAACAGAGGTGGGCTGCCTCATTGCCCAGGTTCTTGTCATTTCTCAATTGTTCTGCCCGAATTCAGACTATAAAAGGCAATTGTGTGTAATTCTCAGATCCTGTTCATAGTTAACATTTTCTTTCTGTAAAAATGATTTTTTTTTAAATAGAACATGATTGATTTCTCACAGCTCTGTTAGGATAATAATGAAATAAGGGCTTCTTATTCTGCAACTGAAAGCATAAATTTGCACCCGTGACCCATCCGCCCACTGGCACTTGACTTCAGATCAGGCGGGTAGAGCAGCAGGAGATTAATTAAAGTAAGATCCTCTTTTCATGTAAATGGCCTTGGTGTAATGCCCAGCTGTGCTTTCTAATGACTCAATACTGCTACTTTCTTAGAAGCAGCTGTGCAAGTCATACGATGGTAGCTGGGGGTGGAGTGGAGAGACAAAAACCTGCCTCAGGAAAGGACCACGGCGAGAAATATAGTGATACATTGTGAAAGCAGCATCATTCTGGAAGACAGATGTGTTTCTCGCATGAAGCTCATCAGAATTAGGGTGTGTTCACACTCCTTACTCCACATCTGGTGCGCTCCCACGGCTAGTTTTCGAAGCCACATTCACACAATGTTAGGCACAACCCATACAGTACTGTAAGGTAAAGGTAAAGGGACCCCTGACACTTAGGTCCAGTCGTGACCGACTCTGGGGTTGCGGCGCTCATCTCGCTTTATTGGCCAAGGGAGCCGGCGTATAGCTTCCGGGTCATGTGGCCAGCATGACTAAGCCGCTTCTGGCGAACCAGAGCAGCGCACAGAAATGCCGTTTACCTTCCCGCCGGAGCGATACCTATTTATCTACTCGCACTCTGATGTGCTTTCGAACTGCTAGGTTGGCAGGAGCAGGGACTGAGCAACGGGAGCTCACCCTGTCGCGGGGATTCGAACCACCAACCTTCTGATCGGCAAGTCCTAGGCTCTGTGGTTTGACCCACAGCGCCACCCGCGTCCCTTACAGTACTGTAGCTTCTTGACAAATATTGTTTGATGCATTCCCCTGCCCTCAAACGAGCATCAATCCACACTAGAAAACTGGATGCAGGATAAGCGGCAATGTGATCATTTAAGACAGCGGCCATCATGCATGTGCAAATGAGCACACATGCTCAGACGACAATTTCATGAGTAGGAGCTCCAGGGGGTGGGTTTGTTGAGCAGACAGGGAAACCCAAAACATCCTGCTGTCTTTGGAACCCCTTCAAGTCTGTTGTTTTATATCTGTAAGATGGGAGTCTACAGTAGAAAGAACTGCTGAAGTGCTCAAACCAGTCTCCTTGTTAACGGCCCTAACAAAGCATGCTATTTACATGTCTAAAGGGTTGGTCAAGTACTGGTGTGTTGCCATATAAACACCGAGCTAGCAATACTTTCAGAACTGGGGGGCAGGCGTCTTCCCTCCCTCTCACCTCGCTGGAGGTCACATCATCCTAGGGGTAGGAGAACAATAGGCCAAGGGCTAGTCTCATCTGGAGCTGGGAAGGCACCAAAGCAAGTTCTGTTGGAGTGGCCATGCTGTAAGCCCCTCCACCTCAAGCTAATGATGCAGATATGTAGATATAAGCACCGGCATCAATGAAGTCTCTCACTACTTGGAAATGTGGGTGCGTGCCACACTATATTCCTTCTTCTCAGCCTTTGGTGCAGCCTGAAATCTGCATAGGCGTCTGCTATCTCATCCCACATTCCATCTTGATTGATCACATGCAAACTCCATGACACCCCAACTCACCTACTCTGTTTACTAGCTAGGCTGATGAAAAGTTAGGGAGAACTTGGAAGTTTGCACACTTTGGGTGATATTTTAGTTGGCCTATTAAAGGTAATAAATCCCAAATACTGATCTTGGAATTTTTATTATGCCCCCACCTTATACTTGTGGTTGCCACAGCTGTAAGATTGTGACAAACCCATTTCTTTTCTCTACATAGGTGATGGGTTATGTGCACCATTTATTTTAGAATATTTCCATTATCATTACAGTATTTTATTACCCTGAATATTTAAAGTACCAGATGTTGGGGATGCAGCCAGCGCTCTAGGCAAAATGACTTATTTTGGCTACAAAACACATTTCCATCAGGTCTTTCCTTCTTCAACATTATTAAGTAAAAACAGAGAATGGGTGGGAATTAATTTACATGCAACTTCAAGCACTGAGATGCTTTTCTCTTTGATTTTACTTGCATTTTCCAGATCCCGTTTTTTGTCAATAAATACTCAGTGAATCTAACAATTGTAAAAAATTAAAAGCAACACAATCAACATCGCAATAAAAAAAATGACAGTACAGTTCAAAACAGAATAAAGAACAACAGCAGTAAAAGCGCACTTCAAAAAGCAGTACCTGAAAATGCCCCAAAACAGCCTTTTTGGCCACTGAACAGGAAGCAGTCACGGAGCTTGGGAAACTGTATGTTTATGACAAATTACTTGCAGAAACGTGTACAATAGTAAAAATGTGTTTATTCAGAGATAGTCACGCTAGAACACTGAAGGACTTTCAGGAGGATTTTTAAAAAGGAAATTCACCATTTGTTGAAGAAATGTGGAGAAGGGAATTTAAAATGAAAAAAAAAAAACGAGAAACTGAGAGAATTGCAATCGACAGTCTTCTGTCCCTAAACACCAGCAAGGCAGAAGGCTGAGTGGTGGTATTTTTTTGGACTTCCCACTTACTTTCTGGATCAGTGGTTTAATGCTTCAATATTTCCCTCCCATTGGTCACTCCCCACCATTGTGGGAGCTTATTGGAAGAATGAGAGGGCTTTGAATCCAGATGATCAAAGCTTTTCCTGATCTATACATACCCCTGCCATGCCCCCTTTTTTGGCTGTTACCACCAGCTGAGCCCTGTTAGAGGAGTGAGGTTTCTGCTTTCTCAACAGGGGGGCTTGCAAGATCTTTCTCTCTGTGGTTGGGGAGGCAGATTATCTGCTATGGCAGCTGGGACCCCCCCCCCCCATGGGACCATAGGATTTCTCTCAATCAGTTAAATGACTAAAACCCTTTTGATCCATAAAAATGGCACAGCCAATTAACCGGGCAACATAATTTTAAAAATGTTAATGCTTCTAATATAAGGTACATTTGGATGTGTAGATGATGGCACATACATATATCACCTAAGAAATAATGATGCTGCCACACAGCCTGTCACTATATTGAGTCAGCCCATTCAACCATTGAGCCCACGACTGTATACCCAGCCTGACAATGGCTTTCTATGGCAAGAGTGGGCAACCTGTGACCTGAGGGACACATATGGCCTGTGGCCTAGTTTCCTGTGGCTCTTAGCTTAATTTCAAAAGCCCTCTGCAAACGATCAGTTCAGGCCTCTTGCAAAAGCAATCTGTTCCTTCCTCAGCTGCATTCTGGGCATGGAAGAAGCCAGGCTGGGTGGGGGGGTCAGTATGGACCACTTTTGCCCTGGTTCCATCTATCGCTGGCTTCACCCCCACTTTCAATAAGCAGGTGGGACCTATAGACTACTCCTGAGAAAAAGCAGCAGCAGTTTCCCCCATCACTTACTAACTAAGGTTTCTGACTGGAGATTAGCAGAGATGGGACTTTCTGTATGAAAAAGCCTGCCATCTACTTCCAATCTAGGGTCCTCCCCCACAAAAAACCCCCCGGAAAGCAATGTTTTTTGTCTAAAAACATTGTTGTTTTATTCTATGCAAATTTGAAATGGCCTTTTATTCTATGTGAATTCTATGCTGATAAATTGATTTGTTTCACTGAGTGACAGTCCTATCCTTCATGTTTTGGGTGGCACTTTTGCACGGATGAATCAGAGCTGACTGTTTTCTTCTTCACCAATGTCAGTGGAAAGCCATTTAATTTAAATAGCTTAAAAACATTTTCATTTGCCTGGGACTCAAAATAGCAACCCGATTCTTCCCAGGGGAGCCTGGACTGGTTGGGTTTAATTGGAAGGAAAAATATGGTATGCAAAACTCTCTGGCCCCAATCCAGAAGTCTTTGTGTAGTAGAACATCTGCTAGGGCAGTATGTAGTCCAGTCAAAAATAGCCAGTGTGTGGATCAGTGGGCAGCAAAGTGGGGGAACTGCATACAACCCCTTGCCATTGATGAAATTGTCAACTTTTGCCTATATGCACCCAACAACTAGATGGGAAGAGGCAACCCCTCTGCTTGTATATTTCAACCTTTCCAGATGGGCTATGCCACCTTCATCATACACCTACCTCCTTAGGTAGATTGGAATGCATATTTGTAAAATATTTGCTTTGCCATTGCTAACAGCAAGATCTCATTTCTATTAATATAAACACACTGTCATGTTTCCTTTTCACCGATGCTGTTTTTCTAGAAAAAGGGGTGCTGGAATTCACCATGAATGCTTCTGGCAAGTTATGGCTGGGGAAAAGCCCTGCTTTTCATCCTTATTTTGCTCTAGATATAAGAAAGGACCAAATACTTACACCTCCCACAAAACAGCCGATGTAAGCTGGGTCCTGCTCATTGCATAAGAGTGCAGAAAATGGTTCGTGAACTGTAAACATTGGTTAAGTGTATACCAGTTCATTTCACTCTTACATTGTATTCATGGCACATTTTTACTGTTTCATGATTATAATGGATCTCTTTATTGAATTATTGAACAACATTTTTAAATAAAACATCAAAGGATATTTTTCTGCTATCAGTTCTCCCAGAGTCATGGGATATATCAACCCTCAGGACTCTATTCCCTGCCAGAATACTAACTTTGCCAGATTCATTATTTCTAAACACACTTTACAGAAAAAGTACCCAGTTCTTTTTTTCCTTTCAAAGTAAAACAAGTGTTCTTATAAATATTAAAAAACTAAATTGTTTTTCAGGGGTGGGGGTGGGGGAATTGTGTGTAAGGTCTTTCCCCAACATCTAATTTATATTTCTCTTACATTCGGAAGCAACATATTAATTGCACCCTTTTATGACATGCACAAGTTAAGTCTGCAAATATAGAATTGTAGCCAATGCTAGTCCTCCACAGAGCAGACCCACTTAGCTTAGTGGCTCTCAGTTAATCACTTCCATCCATTTCAGTGGGTCTTCTCTGAAGATGACTAATGTTTGGAAACCTACATCCAAAAAGTTGTTCAGATCAAGCTGGACCTTCCATCCTCAGCTCCCAGAGACATGACAGAGGAGAGAATAATTGAGCTTTTCCATTGTAGTGCTGTGGTGAAGGATATGCCCTTTTTATATAACTGAGAGCCATCTCAGGAATGAGCCTGAGTGAAGACAATTTAAAGTGATTTTTTTTAATGTTAAGGTTAATTTTAACTGATGTGATTTCATTGTATATATTATTGCATACAATGTAGAGTGCAGCTTTAAACAGATATATATAATTAACACATGGCCACTGACATGCAGGTCCTTTTGGACCCAGAAGAGGGCGGAAAAGGGCAAATGAGGATAGGTCAGGGTGTAATGGGACGGGGTGGGCTTATGCATGTTCTGCCAATGCACACAGGGCCAGGAACAAAACCCCTGCGCACATAGGAGCCAACTCCTGGTCCCTTTGCCCCGCCAATAAAATATTTGAGGGAGCTGGGCCCCCGCAAAGTTGAGGGGAATTCTCATTCAAATGGTATGTGTGCCACACCATATGCAGGGCAGGGGTTACCTGCCCCCCCATATTTTATTCAAGTTGGCACCCCTGCCCACACAAAATGGTCGCTGACTGTACTTGTGTGTGTGTATACTTATGGGTGTTAACGAAGGGGGTAGTACCTCTGGTAAGAGACACATTGTGCTTCTTCTGGGGTCATCTGTCCAACTTTGGTCCCCACCCTGCACTCAGCTGTCACTTATGGCTCCCAGAAGCTGTCAGCATGTGGCAGTCGCCACACCCCGGGAATGGCTTCGACTGTCCAGATTGAGTGCATGAGACCGAAAGTCAAGAAGGTGGTTTCTACAAGTGAGGGAAGTGAGAAGTGGTATAGCAAATCTAGTTGGGTCCCAGGCACAGGTCTAAAATCTTTCACAAAGACCATCTGCAGAGGTATCGAGGGGACAAGGCATGTGACGGGTTGCTCCAACCCTCACTGGAGCTTGAGCCTAGGTCCCTGGGAACAGAATCACAGGCCCCACCTGGGCAAGTGGCTCCACCATTTTAGTGGGGTGGATGGGGTGCTGGGAGCATCTCACAGACAGGAGCCCACAACTGAGAACACCTTTTATCATATGATCACCTTGTGTATTTTCCTCAGGTGGGGCACACAAAGAAGGGGCCCTGATGAAGATCTAGATGTGACACTCTATGTGTCATTAGCAACCACACCTTAAAATGTGTGTGCATTTTAAATAGCAGGCTCAGAAATATTTAAGTGGGGATGCTATTTTGCTATGGTCCTTTTCTTGTCTCCCTGTGCAAGGATGTTGCCTGCATATTCAGCTTTGTGCAGCCTCAGTTCACTTGGAATACAATCAGCTGCCACCTTGATATGTCCTTATATTGCACAAAACTCGTTTGCGTTAATGGCTACAGAATAAGTGGAGCATATTGTATCCTACAAGGGCAATCAATTGCCAACAAAACTGGATTCCAATTCCAGATGGACTGCTTTGTGCGCCACTCAAGACATTGTTTCACTTGTTCTCATAGAACCCCGGCTGCATTAGGCAAGAGATATACCGTTGTTGTTTTTTAAAAGGCAAACATAATGTTATGCACTTGAAATGAGAGAAATGTAAAATGTACTGTTGTCAAATGAAATGTGCTCTGTCCCTCATCCCCCACTTTTAAATCAATGTTAAGGTCTTCATGTATTCATCTCTTCCACTCAAGTTGATTCTAAACAAAAACGCCAGCCTTTGTTTGTAATTTTATGGCTGTTTTCAGATGAAATTAAAAAAACAAAACTTGTTCCACTAATAAAGGATTCATTAAAACCAACATTAATGTTCAGATGGAAAAATGCCCAGTTTGTCAAAGCAATTTATTATGCAGCACCACAGGAGGCAAAGCAGTTCACAGAACAAGTGCGACTCCAGTGGACCTGTTACTGAACACAGAAGGTCTGGTTATTATGATGTCCTTGAAATGTTTAAAGAAATTGAGCCCACTTATTAAAAGGGGTGGGGGAGGGAAAAAGATGCAGCGTTTGAAGTACTCAAAGAAAGGGATTAGGCAGAGTGCTGTGGCTGTCCATGTAAACAGCTTTTCTATTCCAGCATGTTTAGATACATTTGGATCAGAATTTCTACACAGAGGACTCGTTTTGGGGACACACGGACCCTTAACACCCCCAGACTGGATTCAGATACTAACTGGTGATGCCTTGAAATTAATTATCAACTGTGTTCTCTGCCTGGGGTCAGCACTGTTATTTTTCATCTCATCCCTAGGATTCAGTGCGAGTCACAATTCTTATTGTTAGCATCTATCTGTCTGGGGGCGGGGGGATGCAAGAGTACGTCTCCGGGGGTAAAGTCAAACCATTAGCGAGTTACGGCGCCCGCTGTCACTGTAGAAACCGACATGGGAGAGACATGTTTTATTGTAGGTGGAGCAGATGAAGGCGCCCAGTTGTGTGTTGCAGGTGCACCATGGTGTTTCTTCCTGCTGAACTCCTCTCAGCAGTATTTTCACCTCTGGTCACTGTTGTGGCCTGTGCAGTTATCCCATGTGTGATAATTGCCCACAGCTCTGGCAGAAGTTACCGTTGATCAGGGGCAAAACTAGGCTTTATTTCACCCAGGTCAAAGACCCAGTTTGGCACCCACCCACTCACGGCCATTTGCATACACACACACACACACACACACACACACACACACACACACAGAGGCTGGGAGCCTCAAGGGCACCCCTCTGGAGGCTACACCCCAGGCAAAACAACCTGGCTAGCTCCCCCCCCCCCCCCCGCGACAGCACTGCATTAAAACATAAATATGCAAATCACGTTTATTGATACAGTTCGGCCATTTTATGAAAACCTGTTGTAACCGGGACAAAGCAAAGATACTGGGAGTCACTGTGTGTTGGTTCGGCGATAGTAGACCTCTGGCAGCTGTGGTGCACATCAAGTTCAAAGCATTAGAGAGTGCCACAATAAATATGCATTGTGATGGCTTTGTCTTTAGTTTACTGAGGTCAGGAGGAGGTAGTGGCACACCATGGAGAGGCCGGCCAGCCACACTCTCTGCCATGACGAAGCCTGTGTGTCCGTCTGTCCTTGTTCAAGAATGCCACAAACTGTCACTGCCAATACCAGACTAGGTTGGCCATCTATAGGCTAAGTGAGCACTAACTAAGGATTTCTATTCTGTGCTATTAGATCCTATTAACACCTTTCGCTACACATAGCATATAATAAAGGATGTTTAAACAACACCCATCTCTATGTTCAGTAAATGCATAAGGGAAGGAGTAGAATTGTGTTCCTACTGGCCACACACAATATTCAAAGCTAAACCATAGCTTAGTGCAAATGAGCAAACAGATGGGCTCCTGAAGATGTTTGCAGGTAGGACTCATCTAGGTGAGTTTGGCCAGGGCTTCCCACTTACTTAGAGGAGTTGTATAGAAGAGGACATATAGGCCTCCCCCAAAACCATTATGACAAAATGTGCATTGTTAGGAGCAGAGGCAAAGCAGGCAAAATCCTGTCCCCCCATCATGCATGTCTAAACACCCCTATTCTAAACATCACCAAAATTGAGTGATCCAAACAAAGCAGCAGTTCCTAGTACAGTGGTACCTCGGGTTAGGTACTCAATTCATTCCGGAGGTCCGTTCTTAACCTGAAACTGTTCTTAACCTGAAGCACCACTTTAGCTAATGGGGGCCTCCTGCTGCTGCCGCGCCGCCGGAGCCCGATTTCTGTTCTTATCTTGAAGCAAAGTTCTTAACCTGAAGCACTATTTCTGGGTTAGCGGAGGCTGTAACCTGAAGCGTATGTAACCTGAAGCATACGTAACCCGAAGTACCACTGTACACACAATTTACAATCCTAAGATATCTTAAGTAACAGTGGAGCTTATCGTTGTGGAACATTCTCATTATGAGGGTGGTTTTCTTAAAAAGCTTTCTCAATCCTGTCCTTTCTTGAGTCACAATATACTGTAGATAGTTTTGTGGTGGGAGCTATCATTTTCTATGCTTCCAGACTACAGTGTTTCTGGGCGCATGGAAATGTATATCTATGAGATGGCCTTGTTAATTTTATGTTATTACCTTTTAATTTCAGTGTACATGTTGGAATGAATCAGGCTGTCATGTCACAAGGATCAGCAATTTGGCCTGAAACAAGAGTTTCCTTTTAAGGCTGAAGAGTAATGCAAGAGCCAACGTTTTTCTAAACAGTTCACATAAAACACGCTTGTCTATTGAACGATGTAAAGAAAGTTACCTAAGAGGCTTGTTCAACATACATTTCAGTAGCATCACTGCAGTCTTGTACTGCCAAAGGAGATAAGGACAAGAAAAATTCCCTGTAAGAAGCCAACACTCAGAAGATCAAGGTGTGCTCAGAAATACTGGGAAGTCAAACTTTTATTCCCATAATGCTCCTGTGGTGCCGCTTATGTAAAGTCTTAAAACAATAGAGTTCATCTTTCCTTTGTGATCAGAAATTCTCTTTTTTCCTTTTTTCCTTAAAGATTTTCTCACTGTCCTTATAAATTAGACATTTTCTATTACCCGATGCCCACGGCCATACAGTATCTCAAGGATACAATATTAATTATCTAATACATACTGTATCTGGTATTTCAAAGGATCTTTTTTGTGTTTCAATTTGCAACATTTCTGCAAGGTGCTTCCTCAAAGAAATCACCCTATTCCTTCTTTCGTTTGCCCAGCAGATCATCATGTGAGCCTGCTTTATTTATTGCCGCTTCTGGACTTTGAGAATATCTCGTTTGGCTTTATCTTTTAAGCCCTAACATTCTTTCACTGACCTGTGGCAGAAATCTGAAAGGTAGCGTCTTGCTCCATCCCAACATGGCTGCCTCCCCACCCCCTTAGTGAATATTTCAATTGGCTTCAGTCTTTTGAGTTCTTCAAATAATCCTAGTTACAACAAAGTTCTTAACAGCGTCAATCCTGCTACTGAGCCTTTCATGTTTTCCTTTCATCAGCCTTCAAATGCTACCAAGTTCTCACTTTTTCTACCCTTGAGAACTTCTACCCTTGAGGACTTCTCCCCCAGTGAACTTTGCTTTTCCATTCATGCTTCTGTGGGGCATAGCCAAACTAACACAACACATTGTGTGTCACGTGTAAACAATAAATGGAGAAATTCATTTTTGACCACCCTTGCCCTTGCATTTTACTAACGCAACAGAACATAATTGTTCTATTTCAAGGGGGGATTTTGCACAGGCATGATGGTGCCGTCGGGTGATGCCTTCTACTTATGAACTATCTGTCAAAGATCAAATGAAACTGACAGAAATTTAATATTACTTGACATCACCTCAAACTCCCAGCTACTCCCTCTGCAGTGTCTACAGAGTCCTATGCCACAGAGAGTCTCCAAACTCATCTTCTTTAGGCAGCAAAACACACGGGGGAGTTGAAGGCTAAGCCTCTTCAAGGACCCTGTCAGCCTGTTGATACTGAAGTTCTGTTTGTTGTTGCACCGACTACAAAAGACTTTCAGCTTCCAGATTATGTGTGTGTGTGTGTGTGTGTGTGTGTGTGTGTGTGTGTGTGTTATTATACAAGCTCAGCAGCTTGTGTAATGCAAATTTTACACAGTGTTGGTGTGGGAGATTATTAGTACCAAACCCCTATATTTTGAGGTGGCTGGTTAGACACTCAAGAGAGGTTTTGCAGGTGGTATTGATTGTCACACTTTTTATACCTGTTTGCTCCTCCCCTGAACACAACCATTTTGTTTCTGGCAGCCTGAGTGTTACAAGCATGCCTATTTCCACCCAGTGGCTGCAGGCTGAACTGTACAGTGCTACCTAGGGTTACAAACACCTCAGGTTACAAACACTTTGGGTTACAGACTCTGCTAACCCAGAATTAGTACCTCTGGTTAAGAACTTTACCTCAGGATGAGAGCAGAAATTGCACACCAGTGGCGCGGCAGCAGCGGGAGGCCCGATTAGCTAAAGTGGTACCTCAGGTTAAGAACGGTTTCAGGTTAAGAACGGACCTCCGGAATGAATTAAGTTCGTAACCAGAGGTACCACTGTATTTGAAAGCTCTGTGGAGACCATAATCGCAGTACATTGATCACAAGCCTACAAGCCTCCATTTTGCCTATTGTATATTGGCTTGCACTGATATTTATTTCCTCTTCCTTTTTTTGCCAGTCCAGTGAAGCAACACTTCTTTCTCCTCCTTCTGTACTCTCCTCCCTCCCGGTGCTGTTGGTTCATAATGGAATGTGATTTTTTAATTTTTCAAGATACATTTTTTATGGTTATAAAGAAAACCATATTTTATATCTCCCCCCCCCAACTCATCTATTATATTAAACTAGACTGAGTAGTTTTGCTGATATGCAGTATTATGGGTTTTGGCATTTGCACATTTAATTGAATTCAAAAGTAAATGAAGCAATCATAAGGTCTTAAGCAGAGCCTGCTGGAGTGGGGCAAAAGCCTATGTAGCCCAGCATTTTGTTCTCACAATGGCCAACCAGATGCCCATTGGAAGTAGGCAAGCGGGACTCTCCTCACCTGTGAATCCCAGCATCTGGTATTGAGAAGCATACTGATAGCGGATATAGAACTTTTATCATAAAAGGACTTACACTACCTATGTCAGCATACCCTCTGATGAAAATAGGGACATCCTATTCAACAACAACCATTTATTATTTATACCTTGTCCATCTGACTGGGTTGCCCAAGCCTCTCTGAGCAACTTCCAACATATCTAAAAACATAATAAAATATTAAACATTAAAAAAACTTCCCTAAAACAGGGCTACCTTCTAAAGCTTGTATAGTCACTTATCTTCTTAGCTCGGGGGTTCTCAGAACTCCATATCCTCCAACAGTTCTCCGATGAAAATAGGGATGTCCTAAGGAAAAGCAAGACATTCTGGGATCAAATGAGAAACACAGACAGCTTCTGTGAGGCATCACCACTCCTTTGTTTACATTATCATTGTCTTTCTCAGCTTTCCAAATCTTGTAATATCTGGAAAAGTATCATCATTGGATCAGAATGAGCAGCATTCATATGAGCTACCTGTTGGTCCAGGAAAGCTCTCCTTCAGAAAAGTGCAGCGAGTCTGAGACCGGCAGCCACAAAAGGAGTGGTTTCAGAGATCACTCTAAACCTCTTGTGGATGAGCTGGCAAGCACTCAGACCCTTCTTCCCTGCAGACACTCATGAATGCCACACAAGGCCAAGGCCATCCATAAGGTAGACTGAGAAAGCCGCCTCAGGTGGCAGAATCCAAGGGTCACCTCCACTGGTGCCCCCACCAGAGAAGCAGCTGCAGTGGCTTCTGGCGAGAGTCCTGTGAAATCTCTTCAGCTCTTGTGAGATTTCACCAGAACCTGGAAGCTGCAGCTGAGCAACCCCATTAAGTGAGGCGGTGGGCATTGCACGTGTGCCGGGTGACACGTTCTTGTTTTGCCTCAGGTGACGAAAAGGGATGGGCCATGCCTGGTGCCAATACTGCCCATCTGCCCCCTTAGTTGCAAAGGGCTTAGGGTTCTGCAACAAATCCTTGTACAATACCAGACAGGTAAAATCCTAAATGTGAGTGAAAGGGCAATGTGCTCAAACAGCTAAGGATCATGCCCAAGTGGGATATGCAAATTGCTGAAACTTTTCTTCTAAGGACCCTGCAGAAAGTGCCTGCCTCAGGACTCCAGACACAAATACCTACCACCAGGAATCGCAGCTGCACTGCTGCAGGGGACAGGCTAACCAGGACCTCAGAGTGAGACCCCCCCCCCAAAAAAAAACACACACCCCCCCAAAGCCATGCAGAGATCCCACAGACCCATGGCTTCATATGCCTCTGTAACGAGAATGAATTTTGCCTTAAGAACCCTTCCTTACTCACCAGGTAAATTGTGTCTTGCAGACAGAGTACACAGAGCAAGTATACACTGCACAGAAACGGGGCCACTGTTTTGTCACAAACCTCCAAAATACAGGTTGTATTGTTGAAGGCATTAGCTTGAACGTACTCTTGGGCAACATTTTATACACGCCATAAATACTGATACGAGTCCAAGTGCTTAAATTAACTTCCATGACAGGAGTGTACAATTCACTCAGGATTTCAGAGTGATCACTGAGCTGTTTATTCCTAGATTGGTAGCCCTCTTAAGCAACATAGCATTTTATATTTGTATAATGGGATATTTGTGAGGAAGCAACTTCCAGCATGTCGTGGCCTACTTTTGAAGGGGAAACCTGATGAATCTATACTAAAAAGTTAATGCAAAGTACAACCAACATTCCTAAAATGATTAGAGCTTTAACTCTAACCTTTCATCACTTCACATATGCCTTAATCTTTACTTTCCTGTGTCTTTTGTTCCTTATAAGATTCTGCTGGGTTTTGTTACAGGATTTAGGGGGTGCATAATATACTGTAAAGCACCACCATGCTTTCTTTTACCTTGCTGTTAAATATTTTCTTTTTGAATGGCCTTTGTTTAAAGGCAGGCAAAGCAGTGGTCCAACTCAGATGCTAGCCACTATCCTAGGGTTCACACCAGTGCGAATATAGTTGCAATCCTATGCTGAAACAGCACCCAGGGGTCAGCAAACCTTTTCAGCAGGGGGCTGCCCCACTGTCCCTCAGACCTTGTGGGGGGCTGGAATGTATTTTTTGGAGGGGAATGAACACATTTCTATGCCCCACAAATAACCCAGAGATGCATTTTAAATAAAAGGACACATTCTACCCATGTAAAAACACGCTGATTCCTGGGCCATCCGCAGGCCGGATCTAGAAGGCGATTGGGCTGGATCTGGCCCCCGGGCCTTAGTTTGCCTACCAATGACCTAAAGCAACACAATTTCTGCCAATGTAGCAATACCCACAAGCACCCCTAGGATATCCCCTGCTACCCACTGGTCATGATGCTGCACACCAGCAAGTCTCCCTTATTACTGTACCAGGCGTGGGACGCACCAACTGATGTGTGAGAACAGTTGGGTGAGTCAGCTTCCCTTATGACATCAACATATGCTGCATCATATGCAATCCTGTACATATGCAACCAATACAATGAACAACCACAAAGCTACAAAGAGACCACTTCCTTAGTGCAGACTACCATGGAGCAGAGGACAAGAGGGCAGCAGCTGGACTGCAACGGCCGCACATTCCGGGGCTTTGGCACACTCCAAGATGAAACATAGGCAGCCTGAAAATCATCTCCCGCAAAGATAGAGCCTGGCGGGAAAGGAAGAAATGCTATTCCAAATGGAGCACCCAATCAGCTATGTGGCCTGGGGAGTAAGAGATATCTCTGAAGAACCCATAGGCTTCCCAGAAGGGGAGTTCAAATCCCCACTTTCAGAACCACCAACTTTTTTTTTTTAATGAACTAATTCAGCCTATAGAAACATATTATGTATTCATTTCACTTTGCCCTGATGGATGACCTCCCTGGAGAAAGTGTGAGTGTGATGCTTTTGCTGCTGTAGGATCTGAATGAATCTTTGTTTGCGTCAGCCATCGGCCATAGCAATAAAACAACAATACGATATACAATAATAGAAATAACAGAAATACAATAATAGAAATAAAAAGTCAATTATATTTTAGGGTTTTGAATCAATAGTCAAATAGTTGGTCTTATTCTAATTGACCCAGCTAAAAACCTTGCAACCTTTGCTGTCACTTGCTCATCTTGATCTGCCAAGAGAAAGGACACTGTGTCAGTGGTTGGGCGACCCAGAATGGACAATAAAAGAGGGGTGATAACCTCATTCCTCAAGTCTGCTGTAGGATCTCTCAGTAGCCATTGATGCCTTTGATGCCCAGAGTTGTGGGGTATCCTCCTGGAATACCTTCTTGTGGGTTGGAAGTTGGAGGCAATGTTTTCCGGTGGTTCTGCTCCTACTTGCATGGCTAAGTCTCAAAGAACAGTACTTAGGGCACTCTATAACTACATATTGGGAGCTGTATTGGCAGGGTGCTGCAAGGCACTATTTTGCCCCCAATGTTATCTAGCATGTATATGAAGCCATTGGGAGCAATCCTCAAAATGTTTGGGGCACACTGTATGCTGATGATGCCCAGGTCTATTTCCACATTAAATCTGAGTCAGAAGAGGCCCGGTGAAAGCTGAGCCAGTGGCAGGATGCAGTGCTGGAGTGGATGAGGGCCAATAGGTTGAAGCCAAACCCTGCCAAGTCAAAGACATGGTGGGTAAGAGAATTGGGTTCCCAGGCCTGAGAATTGGGGAGTTTGCCTTTCTAGGTGGGATTGCACTGTATCTGATGGAACAGGTATGCAGCTTGGGGCTTTTCTTGGATTCATCGTTGTCCATTGAGGCCCATGTGGCCTCTGTGGCAAAGAGACCTAACATCAGCTTCAGCTGCTTTTGCCAAGTGCATCCTTTCTTGCACAGGAATTATTTGGACAAACAATAGTCCAAACAAGACATTACTGGTGTAAAGCATCCCATGTGGAGTTTCCCTTGCAGCTGGTCTGGAGGCTACAGCTGGCATAGAATATCACAGCCTGGGTGGTGAGTGGTGCTCTTTATTGGGTACATATCCCAGCAGTGCTAAAGGATCTGTCAGTTTTAATGTTCTGCTACTTACACACACACACACACACACACACACACACACACACTCCTAAATAACCTAAAAACCTGTTCCCCCCTCTAATGCTCAGTAAGGACATGAAGACCAAAAAATTGAACCCAGTTAATTTGTTATGTCCTGATTATTGGCTTGTGATAACATGGCACCTGTGTTGTGAAATGCCAACCCCCATCAATATTGGCATTCCACCGGCTCTTGAAGACACACCAGTTTAGACAAACATTCCCCTGAACTTGAAACTTCTGATGTGTTTTAATTCTTAGATGCCTGCCTTTGGGACTAAAATCGATGAACTCAATGCTTTTTTCCTGGTGGTATCTGCCCCCCCATCAGAGCCTTGCACCTTGAATAATATTTGTAAAGCTTTTTGTATGAATTCAATAACAATGCTATAATGCAGTCTTCTGATGCCATTTGCTTTTATGCGAATTCTTGTGTAGCACAGTTAAATGTATGGTATAAATCAATAGCCTTAGGTCAAAATGTTTTCTAGACCCTATTTGGAAGCAGATAGACTGAGCAACATAATACAAATAATATTCTCTGGATTGGAAACAGATCCCCTAAATTCAGAGGAACTGCTTTCATTGCGCGCTTGCAGCTTTTAAAAGAACTGTATCTGATTTGTTCCACATGTGCAAACCAGTTTGCACATCTAAGTCTTTGTGTACACTCTTGTTCTTGTACAAGTGCCATGCACAGAGAAGCACAAGAAGTTGATTGTCTTGTGCATTCAACACTATGGATCATGGGCTTTGTCTATGGAAACTGGTCACAAAATAGTCACAAATTTTAAACACCTGCTGGAAATATTACTATTCTGCCAGGCCTTTGCTGGCAATTAATACATTCTACCACAACAGTTAATTGATGTCTGCTTTTAACTTCTTTTTTCTTTGTGTTTATTGTATGGCTTTATATTTTATTGCTGTAAAGGTCTTTGATATATATATATATTATGATACAGCAGTATATAAATATTTTTAGAAATAAAATTTATATATGGGATAAGCAAGGTATGCTCTACTGCTAAACAAAATAAGATAACCAAAATTGACTTTTTTAAACAAACGAGGAATGTTCCGTCATTGTCAATGGACATTTCAGGAATGTAGCTACAATGATCCTGTAGCCTACTTTATGTATCACCGCTTCTTCACTGTGCTCTAAAAGGGTCAGATATATAACAAAGCCTATTTAAATTTAATTTTATATAAAGCACATGAAAAAGATCTTTTGCAATCTTCTCTGTGGTGGTGAAAGAAAAGAAGAATGAAGGAAAGCCTTTGGGTGTATATATACATATATTGAGGAAGTCTAATAATACAGATTATAGGAAAACAGTATACCTTTCTTTACAAGGCCTTGATTTGCAACCCTGAAATCTCAGATTTAGCCATTACAATGAAGTCCTGTTGCAGACAGAGCTGGTTTTTTATCACCACTTAAAATCTAATTAATCCGTATTGAAGCACAAAGATTTCTGTTGTTTTTTTGAGGTTAGGGGTCATAGAGCGTTCTTTGTTCATCCTCAGACTTGTAATCACCAGGCATTGGGATATAATTTTACCAAGCAAATTGGAAGGTAACAGATCAAATCCTTATCACAAAACCTAACTCATGGTTAAGCAGAGTCCTTCGTCCTTTACAAGAAACATTATATTCAGGAAGAACAAAAACACATTTCAGAGCTTGGAAAGGGTTAATATGCAAAAGTTTATATTCAGGGCATGAAAGAGCTAAAGATCATCAGAGCTGCAGCCGCCATATAAAGTAGCAAGTCTTATAGAGTTGGCCAAGATTTTCCGGCTGTGCGTTTTCTGCCTTTAGAATGGCTTTAGTGTACCGAACCATGATGCAGTTAGCTGGGATTTTATTTTGTTTGTTGGGATGGGTGTTATCCTGCCTCACTACCTATTTACCTCAGTGGAAGAATCTCAACTTGGAATTGAATGAATTGGAGATCTGGACCATGGGACTCTGGCAAGCCTGTGTAGTTCAAGAAGAAGGGGGAATGCAGTGCAAGGAATTCGATTCTTTTTTGGCTTTACCTCCAGAGCTCAAAATTTCTAGGATACTGATGTTTGTATCTAATGGATTAGGACTTTCAGGCCTCTTGCTCTCAGGTTTCGGACTGGACTGCTTGAAGATTGGTGAACAACAACTGGACCTAAAGAGGAGGTTACTGCTGTTGGGAGGAATACTCTTCTGGATATCAGGAGTCACAGCCATAGTCCCAGTCTCCTGGGTTGCTCACACCACTGTGCAGGAATTTTGGGATGAGAATATTCCAGACATCGTTCCCAGGTGGGACTTTGGGGAAGCACTGTTTGTAGGCTGGTTTGCTGGATTCTGTCTCATCTTAGGAGGCTCAATGCTAAATTGCACTGTCTGTTCTGCTGATGCTCACTCATCCTCGGTCCATTATACAGTGGCAGAAGAGCAAGATAACTGTCAGTACCTGGAAAGTAACAACAGACCCAAAAGCCTAAGAGTTTGAGAGAGACAGAAAGGAGGATTCTTCTTTCATTTTCAGACACTTAAAACACACGAGCCAGAACCTTGTTCCAATTAAGATTCAAAGGATTCTTTGTTCCTTTGCAGATTCATTACACTTGGGCGTCTAAATTTTCTTCCTGCGCTTTTTCTTTCAAGAGCTGTGTTTTACCTTCCTCATTACAAAACTGAGAATGTTGACTTCACCAACAGGATGAGATTAAAATGACTGTGTAAAAAATCACCACTGTGTAGATTTTATCTGATTCGTTTAAAATGTAAAAACAAAAAGCATCCCAAGTTCAAGTTAAGACAGAAAAAAAAAAGGAATATGATACCTATTATTACACAGCATCATACTACTAAAGCTAGTAATTTATTTCTATGGCCCACTGAATTTCTTCAAGTCAAAAAGGACAAGGAACTAACCTGCCTGTAGGTTTCTGCTGCAAGAAACAAATCTAATTCATGCAAAAAGACTTTTAATATGAGTTACAAATTGCCCTGCAACACTGGCAAAATGTTTAAATGATTTCAGTGATAGCATCTATGGAATAACGAGTGACTCATCTTAACACATGGGAAATGCAAAGTCCCCCTCACTCCCTAATCTGAATGCTCTAGTGTCTACCTATTTTTATATATCTATATATGTAAGTTAGTAGCAAACAGAAAACAACCTGTGAGATGTGTTAAATGTTGCTGTTCTTCTCTATGTAAATAGTTGAGTTTTAAGCATGCATAATCACAATGTGTTTCCTAAAACCTGATAAATTCTACATTTATTTTACTACATGAAGCCAGTGTCGTCTTTAGTTTACAGCTTGAAGGAACGGGATTGCTTCATTCGTGTCCCATGCAATCTAAATTAACTTTTATTAAGTAGCTTTGTATTACGTTGTTTAATTTATTAATGCCACCAGGCACTGAAAAGCTATTCTAGAAAGGGATTGACTATTGTTATTTGAATAGAAACCAAAAAACAACAACCATAGTTTGTTATTCAGTTTCAGTGGAGAATGGGCTTTCTTTCTTTGAAACAATGGCTTGGCACTGTTTCTTTATGTGCAAAATATTTCTATGTCAGCAAATATGAAATATGGCTTCATGTTCTTTAGCTAACCAAGTAGAGTTTCAGTGTGAGAATATGAACATCTGTTTATAGCCAGTATTAACATAACTCCCAAAAGATGTAACTGCAGCAAGTTCAGAAATTAACGCCACAGCTTTTACAACTCCGACTATGCAATTTATGAAAACTTTACAGTATTTAATAGGAAATGATAGCTAGGGTGTTTAATAACTTGCAAGGCTGGAATAGCTTTGGGTTTTATATGATTTGAAGCAAGGTGCCAACAGTACCATGTGAATATTCCAAGAAGGAACTATGTAAGAAGAATTATGTAAAAAATGTTAATATTTTTCCTTTAGCTTTGCCCGAAGAAGTCAAAATTTAGAGAATTTTAGCATCTGTGATGAATGGATAATTGCTTGAAGAAAGGACACCAGAGGGACAAAAAAACAACAACACAAGTGCCATTGTGACTGATTCCAAGGTTTGTCTTGTTCCAGTTTACTTAGTGTACCCATATTGCAGAAATTTGGTAGGACACTTATTCAAAAGATTGCCACCAGATGGGTATAGTGTTTATTTGTTACTTTAGTAGATTCCTGTTTCTCTACCCATCTTTCATCAGAGATTCATTCATCATAATTCTGCAATCCATTAGGTCATGGCAGAAATTCAAGATATCATCAGAACATTGAAATCGACAATACAGTCATGGGTAAACTAATATCTTAAGGATGACTGAGGGATGTTGATAAACAAGTACTTTAGAAAAGCATGCTTCCTTTAACTTTTTCTTTTAAAAGGAAAAAGCTTCTGCCTGATAGAAAATGTTCAGATTTTGAGTGAAAATTCCCAAAACTTAAGCTATTCTATGTTTGTTTATTGGGGTATCTATGTTTCCATGATATTCGATTTGCAAAACTAGCTGCCTATCACATAACTTGAGATATTGCATAACATCAAATTATTTGTCACATAATGAATTCCTGTTTCTGCTGGAATCGTGGAAAAACTGTCAGGAGTTTAAGATTATAAACTAACCGGTTCCTATTTGCCCAATCTATTCCTAAAAGTTACCAGCATTCAAAAGAACAGTAAAAAAATGATACTGACTGAAAAGAATTTTCCATTCTGCAAAATGGCAGTGATTTCTTTGGTCCCCATAAAAAGAAGAAACTTTGTTCAATTATATCCTAAGGAAAAGGACATAAGTATGACTCTGGATTTTAGAGTCAGGTCACTGTCTTCATATAACATCCCATTTTTCAGTTGTGGCTGTCAGAACAGAATCATGCAGACATCACATATTACTGCCAGCCCATGCATTTTACATGGGGGTATGCTGATAAGTATCAAAATACAATTCAAACTGTTATTGATAATATTGATCACTTTACCACCAATATTACATGGTCCAGATCTTATAAAAACACCAAGGAGTCTTTTGTATGCAAAAATCAAAACTTCTGGGCTGTTTTTGAAAAAAACACACACAAAAGAACACAAATGAGCACAAAAGCTTTGTTAAAAAACTGTATTTTTTTCCAAATCACTGAAACACATGGAAAGTGCAGAGATGAAAGTTAATCTAGGTGATGTACATATGCACGTTTACAGACAACATTAGCACAGAAAGACATTCGTGATATAACCTGATTAAATATTTAGTTCAGTCCTGAGCATTTTTTTACTTAAATGTAACAAGAAGGCAAAAAGTTGAAATTTGATTTTCATTCTATAAATGATTTGCTATATACTTTGTTCAGTTGGCTAAAAAAATAATATTGCCTTGTACCTGTAATACTTAAAATTTGATATATAGAACTGTACTAACATACTGATAATGGGAACATGAGGATTATTATGTTTCTTATATCCTATGAAGGGTAAATCTTACAATAAAAGCAGTATCTGTATAACATGAAATGTGGCTGGTATTTTTTTTTATCAGTGTCTCACCAATGTTATTTCATTACTGTATATAAACTGAGTTCAAAACACAAACCAACAAACCCAGAACAGTTCAAAATTTATTCCTAAAAATGAGTTGATATTACTGTAGTCTGACGAAGTCAGAAGATGTATTATTGCAGTGACAATTGCTCTCATTTTATAAATGAGCAAATTTTTCAGAACTACCAACAATATTATTTCTGCCAATATTCATGATTTATCAGAGAATCCTTTTTGGTTCCCTCTGAATTTCTCTCTCTCTGTGTGTATGTATGAGCAGCTTCTCCACTAAGAAACCAGAAAGCTGTATACATTTCTCACAGTAGCTTTTTTTTTTTAACCCGTAAATTTTAAATGGCCAGAACTGAACTATATTAAGCAGTACATAAATAAGACTGAAAATAAATAAATCACAAGATACAGCTCTATACATCATTTCTACAAACATTTATATTGTCAAACTGAGAAGCTGAAACAGTCAAACTTCATTTCTATATTAAACAATTTGAAACTTTAGCTTTTAGAGATTGACCTCATCAGAATACATGGCATGTATGTGTTTAGATTAGGCCTAAAAAGAGAGGTAAAGAAAAAGGGGCACAGTTAGTTTACTGACTACCTCCAGGTTTGAAGTAATATTTTAAGAATCTGAATAATTACACAGACTTCTGCATAATAAGAGAACACTTGGGGAGATTTACAAAAATAAATTAAGGCACAAGTTTTTCCCCCCATCAGGATTTCCAAAGATGGCAACAAACATATTTTAGTTATGTTCCCCTAATCTTTCAATGAGACAATTACATTCTGGAAAAAATAAAATATGACATAATTTATAATAATGTTGCAAAATGGTCAGTGTTCTAATAGTCTAGCCCTTTTGTTTCCTTGCTTGATTTCATATATAGTGTGTGCACTTATGATTCATGTACATAACCAGCCATTTATTTGTGCTCATCAAAATGCTTCCAAACAGCTCAGCCATCTTGCAAAATGGTGTCTGAAAGCCCATCTTTTGTAAGCAATATTTATGAGGCTTACAGTTTGATCCTATAAATGCCTACACAAAAGTCCTATTGAGTTCCGTGGAGTTTGCACTCTACTAAGTGTGCATAGGATTTCAGGCCTGATTCAGCAAAAGTAGCTCACTGCTGCTTGTTCTCTCAAGTGCTCTCCTCTGGGCTGCTCGTCACAGCTGAAAGTAGACAGAGCTTTGCCAAGCCCCACTGTGACGACCTCAGACTTGATCAGCAATGTGCTTCCCGGTGACATTCAGAGCCCATCACTGGTAGTGCTAACACACACATGACACATTTGCAGATATATGCCTCTTTTAAAAGTAACCAGATTGTTACCACTTTGAATTCTGATAAGCACATTCATATCGTCTTTTACCTTTTATCAATACAAATTCCTGTTTAAACAAGTTAAGGTTCCAATTCCACAGATACCTTGATCATGCTTATTGTGCCATAATTAAACACATCATTTTAAGTGCTTCATATCATGAGTTTTCTTAGAAGAAACACACACACACACACACACACACACACACATACACGGTACTTAAGAGCAATGAATTTCCTAAGAACCACTCCTTTGAAAATTGCATGGGTCTGTTTGGGCTTTATCAACTTGACTTTTCCTACAGGCTACTGGCTGTAATACTAAACAAACTATTTTATATTCAAGGGTTAGTTTTATATTTCAGTTTATCTTTCAGCTCAGGTTTAAATACTTTGTGCGTGAACCTGAGTCCCATTTCAGAAAACAGCTGCCCTTTGGGTAGTTTCAGTTTATAGACACATTTCAGGGTTACAGACTTGACCCATATTACTTCCCCCAGGTTATAGATGCAGAAAACATTAGGAAAAACCCAAATATAGCCCAAACTCCAGTACATTCACAAAATAATACTCCTGCAACTCAGTATCCCATGCGGCTTCCTTCATACCAAGACAGAAAGGAAAAGAAGTGGGTTCAACATTGAAAGTTCCATTGTGGGTGACACAAATATAAACAGCACCTGTTTGCATGAGGCAGTCTTGCTGTTTTGGAAGAGGGCTCGTGCTTGCTGCTAGCTACAAAAAAAATCACACTTTGTACAAAAATATTGCATGGCCTAACAGCCATCTTCACAGTCTGCTCTTGTGAAAAAAACAGTGAAACGAAACCGCCTGTTGAACACAATATTTCTCAACACAGTGCAGTTCAACAGGATATACACACTTGGTACAGCCTTTGTTCCTTGATCCATCTTTACAAAAAAGTAGCGTATCTGTAATACATACAAACTGTACAAAATTAGCATCATGTACCAGAAATATTCTACTTTGGTTTTCTGGTGTGGAAGATTTAGGCAGGGGAAGAGAGAGGAGGCTTTCTCTTGCCTTTATATAGATATATATTTATATGTATATGCATATATAAAATCTACCAGCACATAATATATACCACCACATAATGTACTGAATTTTTTTTTTACAAACAGTATCTAGGCTTGGATGTAAAACAGTAGGCTTTTTTAATCATGGGACTATACTACAAAAAACTGTCATCTTAAAATAAAAAAGATGAACGAGTAGAAAAACAGGTTGTGGGGAGAAGCATAGTTAGACATCATCAGCTGGCAGAGATGGTATGCTGATCTTTGCTCTTGTGAAGTATGCAATCTTCTCCCTTAAAAAAAGAAGGAAGAGGAAATACATTTTAAGTGGTTAAAAAAAAGAAAAAAGAAAATCACAGTGAACTCCAACATGCAAAGTAAAAGCAATGTAAGAACTGAGTAACAATTTTCTACCCATCCAAGCAAATCTCTGTATAATTCAATCCTTTGGAATAAACTGATTACAGTGGTACCTCGGGTTAAGTATTTAATTTGTTCCGGAGGTCCGTTGTTAACCTGAAACTATTCTTAACCTGAAGAACCACTTTAGCTAATGGGGCCTCCTGCTGCTGCCACGCCGCCGGAGCACGATTTCTGTTCTCATCCTGAAGCAAAGTTCTTAACCCGAGGTAATATTTCTGGGTTAGCAGAGTCTGTAACCTGAAGCGTTTGTAACCTGAAGCGTATGTAACCCGAGGTACCATTGTCTTTTAAAGTTACTGCGACTTTTTATATTGGATCAGATTGTTATTATTAATGTTTGATGTTTTATTATGTTTTTGTATGTGATGGAAGCCGTCCAGAATGGCTGGGGCAACCCAGTCAGACTGGGGGGCGGTATAATTTTTTTAAAAAATATATTATTAATTAAACTGTACTACTGGAGCAGGGCTCAAATTACAGAGGCCTCAGCACTCCCTCGACCTTTTGCACTGGCCCCCTTAGCTACTGTTGAATAAGGCTACCTGGGTGAATCTTTGACTTCCCTCCCTCTATCAAGGGCCCCATGGTATTCTGTTCGTCTGGGGCTACATGCCTTACTAAGGAAGGTAGTCTGGTATCTAACTTTGCATTGCTGTATTTATTCAGGCTGTCAATCCACTTAGGTTTTGTTCTCAGGACAAATCTCTCTTTAGCCAACTGAATGTCTGTGTCTGCCTGCCTGTCGTTCCCCATGCATTTGGTATGCATGTTGACCACCTGAGTCTCCTGCCACAAACCAATAATTCTATCTGCTGGAGATTACCGTATTTTTTGCTCTATAAGACGCACTTTTCCCCTCCTAAAAAGTAAGGGGGAAAGTGTGTGTGTCTTATGGAGCGAATGCAGGCTGCGCAGCTATCGCTGAAGCCAGAAGAGCAAGAGGGATCAGTGCGCATTTATCCCTCTTGCTCTTCTGGCTTCAGGGATAGCCACACAAACCTCTTGAGCGCAGCCGGAGTGCTCCTCCCGCTTCACTCAAGAGGCTTTGCTTGCTTTCTTGTTTTCCTCCTCTAAAAGCTAGGCGCGTCTTATAGTCGGGTGCGTCTTATAGAGCGAAAAATACGGTACATGAGCTGAGGGAACTTTACAGCCAGTAGAAAAACAGCAAGCATGCTCTCTGGACAGAAAAACATCTGTTTTCTTGCTGGAGTTGGGGAAAATAAAATCAGTTCTACTACACCTCTACAGTAGAACCTCTACTTACATCCTGCTCCAAGTCGCGACCGTGGCAAACCCGGAAGTAAACACTGGGTTTGCCGCGATTTGTGCACGTGCAGAAGCGGCTGCTGCCGTCTGCACCTGCGCAGAAGCGGGCTGCCACCGAATGTCCCTGCGTACAACGGCGCTTCCACCAGCGACCCATTTCGCCATAAGGACGGGCCTCTGGAACAGATTGTGGTCGTGAGTAGAGGTTCCACTGTATTTGCATTCTGCCATGGGGAATCACAGAGCTATGTCTATTTGGTTGGCTGTTTCCTCTGGATTATTTGAAGTCATTTGGCTCGTAAATGGATGAAACTGGGGTGAGGATTTACTGATGAAACCATTAATGCCTTTAGCTCCAGCACTCGGAGCTGCACATTCCACTTCAATCACTGCACCTTCTTCCCGATGCTCAGAAACCACATCACAAAGCATGCCCTGAAGACATCTTATTGCATATCTGTATTGCATTCATTGAATAGTTAATCCCATGGCATCAACTAATTCTGGAAAGGTGCATCTATAAGATGGGAAGGGCAACTGAGAAACTGTCACAGATTTTTCTCCAGCTCCAAGGAATCAGGGGTCTCTTTACCTGAATGACTGCACCTGGAGAGGAACCTTCTGGCTTTGCTCTCGCAACCGGCACACATCCTTCGACGCTTTCCTCATCAATTTTTCAGCACTTAAACCCTGTTTTTTTTCCTCCTTTGATTGTTCAGCCTGGTGAGGGAACAAAATTACAGCTAACAGGTACCAAATGACGATATGACAGGATTCAAGAAGCCAGAGAGAGAGAGAGAGAGAGAGAGAGAGAGAGAACCTCACAAAATGTCTTCAACACAACATGCTCATGGGACATAGGGTGGACTCACAAGCAGAGAGAGGTGTGCATACTGCAGCTGGAAGTTGTGCATTGTTCATTTTACAAAATAAGACATATTGGCACCGCAGCTAAAATGACTTGGGGCCAATTTTTAAACAAGATGCATGAAAAGGACTCCACACTTCCTGGCATGTCCTTTAAAGGGCTTTTAATCCATGTGCTGGTACATCTGAAGCTTCTGGCCCAGAAGGCAGCTCTATTGGCATGCAAGCTCTGTGTCGCAGAGGCTGGCAGATGGATGGAAAGCTTTTTAAATGAGATGCCAAGCCACGCAAAGCCTGTTTTTGCACACCCAGTATCTCATTTAAAATCAGTCCTTAGGATGAACTAAGAAGCAGGTATGGTCTGGATTTTATAATCAGGCAATGTTCTTCAGCCAAGTGTTTTGAAAACCCTTGTGGCAATTAAGAGTGTCTAATATCTCAAACACCCCAAACCATATTTCATTTATTTACTTCCTGTGATGTTGATTAGTTTTATTAAATGCCCCCCTGCTGTGTTAATAAAGTATTTGGTATCTTACTGCCTGTCTCAACTTTTTACTTTAGTACACTAAAAGCCCTAAAGTGCCTATTGACTTTTGCATTTTAATGGACACCACATTTCTACAGTAAAGCACAGCTTTGCCTTCTGGAGTAAACATTGCAAAACTGCAGAAGATGATCCAAGCAAGCTTTTGAAGATCTACAGATGTACATAAGACTTGAACAGTAAGAAAGGAATTTTATAGACTTCAGAACAGGTTCACATTTCTAGCTCTTCAAAAAATAATAATAATGCACTCAGTATTAAGAAAAAAAATCAACTTCAGAACTTAGATACAGTCGTACCTCAGTTCGCGAACGCCTTGCGAGTCGAATGTTTTGGCTCCCGAATGCCGCAAACCCGCAAACAAGTGTTCGGTTTGCGAACGTTATCTGGAACCCGAACGTCCGACGCGGCTTCTGATTGGCTAAAGGAGCTTCCTGCAGCTAATCGGAAGCCATACCTTGGTTTCTGAACATTTTGGAAGTCAAACGGACTTTCAGAATGGATTCCGTTCGACTTCCAAGATACCACTGTATTTAAAACAGGTTGAAGGGTGGGGGTGAGGGGACAGAGTACCAACTGGAACATTTTTCTTATGTATGGGAGATAATAGCCCACACCTAACAGAATTAGGTATGCTTAAGCCCATTGGGCTGCATCCAGTGTTCCTCTTCCATTAGCGACTTCCACTTGCAGATTTAAGGGAGAGGCACCAGGGGCGCAGGGCAATTGCTGGGAATTGCTTCCCTTCCTATTCCGTCGAGGAAGCCTTACCATCAGCTAAGCATCATCATTGGCTATATCCAGTGCTTTTTTTCTAGGGGGACATGTACCCCTAAATATTTTGTGTTGCCCCAACCATCGATGGACAGATTGACATGCCAGCTGTCTCCCCAGTAGCAGTGCAGACTGGAGCTCTGTCATTCTCCCTGCCAGTGCCTGGGGAGGGGAGTCTGGGGCAGCTGCGGTGAAGGCAACGGTGCTCCTCCTTCTCCTCTTGCCAGGCTAGAGCCATCCGGTGAACGCTCGCCCCTCCTCGCTCAAGCCGACCCCGCCACCATTGTCGCTGGGGGCCTTCCCATCTTCTCAGCACTGCCTCCACCTCAAGTCCCTCATCCCGGGGTTGGGGGGAGTGGGAGCAGCCAAAATGGGAGTGCCCCTAAACATTTTTTTTAGAAAAAAAGCCCTGGCTATATCCCATTGTACCTTCATGTGCATGCTTCTCTTTCATTTAGAGATGAGCAATTTGATGTCTCTACCTGTTTTTCAGCTTGTTTCAACAGCTTCTGGAACCTTTCATCCTCCAACACCCGTGGAGGAAGCTCTGTCTCTCCTCTCGCTTTCATCTCCTCCAGCTTCTGCTTCAGGTCACGCAGCATCTGCAGTTCGTCATTCAGGCGACTCTGCCGGGTGCGAGAAGCCTGGAGGTCCAGCTCCAAATCCAGAGAGGTGCGAACAGGGCACTCTTGCGTTGCTCTTCGCATGTTAGGCTGGCAGGCAGGCTACAGTTTTCAGGAATCCCAAAAACATAAGAATGAATTTAAAACCAGGAATGAAAACTTCTCAAGGTGATGTCAGCATACCTACATATAGCATGCCAGGTTTATTTATCTTTTTGTATTAGACAGCTTTCCCCCTGCATATCAGTGTATTCAGTTTTTACTTTGCTTTAGCTTTATGTAGGTTTTCATTTCTATGTTATATTATAAGTCATTTTTAGTTTACATTTCATTAAAAAAACCACAAAGTTCAATAAATAATACTAAACATATGTATGTACTTTGTGTATAGATTTACGCACACAAAGCTGTGGTCAGACTAAATACCACAGTTCCATTATCCTTCAGTTGTCCTGAAAATTAAGAAGTTTTCCCTCATTTGGTTAGAGGGGATGCTGATAATGCCAAGGATGCAGGTTTGGTCCCGATATGGGACAGCTGCATATTCCGGCATTACAGGGGGTTGGACTAGATGATCCTCAGGGTCCCTTCCAACTCTATGATTCCATGCAAAGACCATTACATGATAGGGACAAATTTCGCAACAGGGAAGGCCCTTAATTCCTTTCTCATCCACTACTGTACCTGCAGCCTCTACCTCCATCTGGGATTCCCAGACAGTATTTACCACCTTGAAGGGAAAAGCAGTAGATGCAGGGAAAGGGGCAGGTTGAGGAGGTCTGTGGCAACGTGCCATTTCATGAGACCCCCAACAACTGCCTTGCTCAACTCCCCCCCCCTTTATTTAAATTGTACTACGCCATGAAGCACATCCCTGTGGCAGTTTTTGTGGCAGTGACCATCGCCCCACCAAGTGCAGAACACTGGTGGCAAATCCAAGATGCCAACCGACTCTACTAGGCACTGAAATGCAATTGCCTGGAGTTTTACTCATAGTGGTACTAGGTGGAGGGTAAGTTGTAGGCAGAAAGTGGCTGACCCAGAAATAATTTAATAGGAATTTAGTCCCCACTCCCCCAGGCACTACCCCACAGCAAATGGTGCCCTCTTCTCAACCACTTGAAAACTTATTGGCAGCAGCCATGATTTTCTGACTCAGGTTGTTCTCTAGCTCAATTCACTGTTTCCCCAATCTGAGCACAACTAAAGCACAAATGGGCTTAAAACAAACAAACAAACAAAAGATCTGCGGCACAACTTCCTTTGGGCTTCATTCAAATATTAATGGGAAGCCAGGGCTTCCTGGAATGAGAATAAACCACAGCAAGCAACTTCAGTTTGTGGAAGAAACTCTTTAATCTAGCAAAATGTTTGCAGTGAAATGGAAAAGTGAGCAGCAAATGGTCAGGCAGCACATACCCTTTTAACTCTCAAGCTCCGCCGTTCAGTGGCATTTCTCACAAAAAGGGATTTTTTGGCCAAGGTTGAGCTGTCGCTATCACTTCGATTCAACTGTCAAAACAAGGAACAGACAAGAGAGTTATAACATAAAGTGATTGGGTTTGAAATGGAACAGCTCCTAGTGTTAAAATTGCCAAGAGTAACTACCGCATGTCCTAATGGAGGTGCCCACACTCTCACCATTAGTCTTATTAGTAATAAATGCAGAATTGCTAAAAAGCCACAGTTTGATTATCAATAATTCATTAAACCGGAAAAGTGCCACGATTCCATTACATTAAACAATGTTTACATAGAAGCCATCACCAACTGCTCTGCTGCCCTCAAGTTTCAAAACTTGAGCGTCTAAGGCAGAATGTTTCAAAGGAAACTTTGGTCAGTGGATCACCAAGAAACTCTTTATATTGGTTAATGTGAGGAAGTTTCATTCACTGTGCTTTTAAGGTTCGACAGATTGCAGCAGAGCTCTAAGAAGGAGAGTGCACAATGGATTAAGAAGCTATGTACTAAAAACTGGTTTTTATTTTTTAAAAAAGCTTACATAGGCACACATAATGTTGGACTTTTCCCTCTGCACCAAACTGGGACCTTTGCTTGATCAACTACTGTTTATACAGAACACTGGTGTAGCACTGCAGGTTCAGGCTTTGGGCTCAAGCACTCCTTCCTCACGCCCTTGGGAACAGTAACTGAATGCTTCTGCTCTAATTTAGTAGCAACCCAAAGGCTGGAATTTGCTGCGTTTGGACAAAACAGCCAACTGTGGTTTCCTGCAAACAAGAAATGGGAGCTTCCAATATCCTTCTCTCCCCATGGAGGGGAAAGGGAGCATATGTAAGCCCAAGACTCAAAGCTGCTTGCATTTAAGAGAATGCTAAACCATGATTTAGCATTATTACAGTTGACTGCAGTGAGTATTTTCCTCAGACCTAAGACTACAACCAATTCAAAACGCAGAATTGTTTGTTTCTCCACATTTCTGTCTTATATTCTGTCTTTGTTTCCGATGCTATTCCATGAAACACCATGTAGAATGGTATCACACTGCAAGAACAACAAACAACTTTCTGGATGTCTTTGTACTGTAACTCCAGTTTTGTTAACTAATTGCGGATTGTCTCACTTTTAACCCCCACCCCCTTCAAATAATCTCATTTTTCTTGCTGTATATCCTCAAAGGGTTGCATTCCAAGACAGGGTAATGCCGAGGGAATGATTTTGTATTGTATAAACAAAAATGTCATATTAAACTTTAAATGAAAAGAAACTACATGCAAGATATACATTTCAGTTCTTCTAGATGGCATATTAAACAACATTATTTACAAGAATTATACCACAGAATTTTCAATAATTAACAAGTTCTGAGTCTTAAAATACGCTGATGTAGCTAGCATTTGAAAAATAGCTTTGCGATCTAGGTTTCTCTCTCCCCAAAGAGACATTAGTTTTCCTACTCTAGGAAGTACGCTGTTAAGCGATCATGGATGATAATGCCATACATTAGTGCTTAAATGTCACTTATGCATATGGAGAGGTACAAACAGATTCAAAAGCTCAGTTTCCCATTATACAATTTGCAGAATTATTACTTTTAAAGAAAGATGGATAATAAATAGTAAAAAATATATTAAAACAACCTGCAATTATCTAATGGTAAATGGTGCGATCAGTAGCAGTCAACATAGATTTGTTAGGAATTAATCATGGTAGATGAACCGCATTTCCCAGTTTGGTAAAATAAACTCTTTTAGTAGAGACTTTTGACCTAGTTCCCAAAGTGCTAGATATATGTTAAATCTGTGTGAAACCTCTAAAGGAACGCATAAGATTGGGACACACATGGATGGATGGACACACACACACTGTGTGTGTGTGTGTGTGCGCGCGCGCGCAAAGGCTAATAGTCTGAATGAGATAGCTCGTGGGATTGTGTAAAGGCAACCAAGATAGATCAAGTGTTTATCGGTATATATATGTCATGTGTCCCTTTTTGGCAAGGCAATGTAGAGTTTTACAGGCCTTTTGCTACCTCTTGTTCATTCACGTTGGGCCTCCAATTGGGTTGTCTCAAGGATTCACCATTTTGTGTGTGAAAGTGTTTGTGCCCACTTCTTAGGTATGGCTGCATGCTATGCCGGTAGCTACTTTAACCACATTGCCATCTTTCTCCTAGTCCCTCCTTTGGATTTGAGACTGAGGGGACTCAAGCCTTCAGAGTTTTATTTGAGAAAAGCCAGTCCAGTTAGTCATCACAGACAGAGGGAGGGACAGTTTGAACAAAAAATTAACCACAATTTGACCATACAATGCCTCAGCACAAAGATGGCTGCCATTTTGAAATTGTCGTATCCATGATGGAAAGTTACTAGCACCTCAAATGTAGGGGTCTTGATTTATACATTACAATAGCTTTCCTCCACACCCCAAATGAAGACCCGCTTCAATTTAGGAAAGATTTAAAGAACAGCTAAAAAGATGGTATTATATGAAGTGTGAAGAACAAGGCTTTGTTTAGCATCCAGTTTTTAGATATTTAGCATTTCAGAACCAAACAGAAATTGTTCAACCCTCTGCAACTGGAAGGGAGGATAAGGAGCGAGGTTCAGAGTAATGGAAGCCGAACTGAATATTCATACATTCAGTCACTGATTGTTTGCAAGTCTCTCATGTAACTCTACCGTCTCAGTTTTCACATGAGCAGTTTGTCTGAAAGCACTACTATGATAATGTGTAAACAGTTGCTTTGGAACTAAAGGAGCTCCATGGAAACTGTGTCGGTACAGCTTCTTCCAGAAAAGGTATTTCTGAAACAGCACCGTCAGAGGAAGTGCCATTTCCACATTGCATATATTAATTTCAAAATTATATGCTCCTAGATATCTCACAGAAGCAGCATGTTGCATATAAACAATTGCATTAGCAGAGGTCACCACAGGAAAGAGAGACAAGATTATCTTAGGCTTGAGGGGAGGCCAATGCAGCCATCTAGGCATCTCTGTCCAGCCACTAGGACTCTTCCCAAGCCCTTCCCCATCTCCATCGCACACAATCTTGGCCCTCCTCAAAAGCTTTTGCCTGACTGGGAAGTGCCCTTATGTTGTGATAATGCCTTTTGCTTGCCTGCCTGGATGGGCAGGTGTGTGCATGTGGGGTGGTTGTGGTGTAGAAACCTTTGCTTTTGTGTGGTTGGAATGTCGCCTGCTTTGCAGAGGTAAGAACTGCATCCACTGGTCCGCTAACTTAAGGACATAGCAGCAGCCCTGCTGGATCCTACTACACTATCCTACCACACTGCCTCTGATACTGGAGGCAGCACATAATCATTGTGGCTAGCGTCTTTCAATGGCCTTATCCTCCACTAATTTGTCTTAAAGTCATCCATGCAGGTGGCCATGAACATATACTGTGGCACTAAATTCCTTAGCTGATCTGTGCCATGTGAAGAGTACTTCTTGTCTGCCATGAGTATTCCAACATTCAGCCCGGTGCTGTAGCCTTCCATCACAGGGGAGTTGCTCCAGCCCTATAATGATTTTGGTTGCCCTTATTTGCACCTTTCCCAACTCTATGATGCTGGAAGAGTATTCCTAGTGCGGTTGCACTGTAGCTTTGTTTAATGGCATTATGATAATGGCAGTTATATTTCTAATCCCTTTCATAATAGTCCCTAGCATGGAATCCACTTTTTTCACAGCTGCTGAATAATGGGTTGAAATTTTCACTGAGTCATCTGCTACAGCCTCAATATCTTTTTCCAGATCAGTCATCACCAGTTCACACTCCAGTAGTACACATGTGAAGTTAGGTGTGTTAGCCTGCATTCATTTTTTGGGCCTCCCACCACCACCAACCATTGGCACGCAGACACCAGAAGACTGCCCAGGAGAGCACACATACCTCAGACTGAAAAAGGCCCCCCACTCCTGGCATATGGAATTACAGTGCAATCCTACACACTTGGAAGCAAGCCTTACTGACTTCAGGCTGAGGCCTGTGTGCACCCTCTTATATTTAAATCACATGACTTCCCCCAAAGCATCCTGGGAGCTGTAGTTTGTTAAGGGTGCTGGAAATTGTAGCTCTGTGAGGGGTAAACTACAGTGCCAATGATTCTTTGGCAGAAGCCTTGTGCTTTAAATACCTGGGTGCAGCCTGTCTCCTAAGTAAGTGTGTACAGTGGTACCTTGGGTTAAGTACTTAATTTGGTCCAGAGGTCCGTTCTTAACCTGAAACTGTTCTTAACCTGAAGCACCACTTTAGCTAATAATAATAAGCGGGGCCTCCCGCTGCTGCCGTGCCGCTGCTGCACAATTTCTGTTCTCATCCTGAAGCAAAGTTCTTAACCTGAGGTACTATTTCTGGGTTAGCGGAGTCTGTAACCTGAAGCGTATGTAACCCGAGGTACCACTGTACTGTTTATATAGCAAAGTGTGAATGTGTTTATGTCAGTGGGGTGGGGTGAGGGGGGTGTCAACAGCAGCAACAAGCTCCAGGCTCGCTCATGGCAAGCAGCAAATTCTAAAGTCCACAGGCAAGAGTGACAAGCTTGCTATAGCTTAGCAGCTGAGAGATGGATGCCGGGTTGTCAGTATATGGCTCATTGCCAGTAGCGTGCTACTGCCAAAGAAGTTAAATGAGTCTTTTAGTTAATGGGACCTCGCGGAGAACACTCTTTGTCTTACCCTGCAGATGTACTGGTTCCGCTCGCCTGGAGAGAAAGTTTGTGAGCGCACTATCATGCTGTTCCTGACAAAGGGATGCTGCTGAGACTTGAGGCCGGCTCTGTCCTTGGGTCGTACAGCCACACCCTCACACCTGCCTTCTGTGTTCGTTTCCTTATCAACCTGTTGAGGATATTGTGCATTGTTGTCAATCCTTAAAACCAAAACCTCCCCACGAAGCTTGCTTTCCCTCCCATTCTGGCACAAATTAGTTACGATAAAGACAAAGAATCCAATGCACCACTCAGCAATAATAGGCAGAAGGTACTATTTCAATGTGGGACACGTGTGAATCTTACTGCACAAAGCATCACACACTCACCTGCCTGAATGGTATGTGAATCTTAATTAACAATGATTTCCCCTGCTCATATTGTACTTGATATTAAAGGCTTGTGACTCAGGCTGAAACAAGGGACAAAAGGCTGACCTCAGGTTAGAAGTTTCTGATTTTACTAATGGAAACAAAAAACTTGCGGAAGAATGAAAGCTGGAGACCATTTTAAGTAAATGAAGTGATATTGTCTGTTTAAAACTAACACTTATATCGAGGCCTACCGTTTGCTAACTGCAGGAATGCTGTTGTCCTCTCTAGAGGTGGTGAAACAAATGCTGGAGAAAAAACATATTCCCTATTCTAAAACAACAACTCCTCTCTTTACTTAAATTCCAAGTCTTAGATGAACTGATGGAAGTAACCAGAACTGGCTACTGTTGTGAATTATGCTAAAATTCTCAGTGGGGTACTACAAGAATGTAGACCAATCCTTTCTGTTAAATGTGTATGTTATTTTTGCAGAACGATAAAAAATGTAGGAAACTTAGGCCATCAGTGGTAAGAAGGTATCAAACAGATTCTAGCCAATAAACATATTCTGAGACATTGCTCAAGACTCTATATAACCAAGAGGTCTTCTGTTTCTGTTTGGTTTTTCCAAAGGAGCAGCCGTGGTGCTAAGAAGGAACTATCATCTGGTACTTGGAGATCACTTTGTTTATATGGAAAGTAAAATAATAAAAAAATAAGAGGAAGGAGAGCAGGCAGGTCCATTCATAAAAACCAGGCTGCAGTTCAAGATCAGAGCAAGAACATGCTTTATCAAAGTACAGATACTGTACTCACATGCTTCCAAAGCCATCCCTTCATGCAAAAGGAAGAGGAGTGCTTCTTTGAAGATGCTGCCTGCCATCCATAATTTTTGTAATTAAAGTAATTGTTTTTAGTGGGTCGGATCCAGAGTTGCATAAAGTGGAACTCTGCAAACTAGCGGAAGAGGCAGGGCTGATTTGGGGTGATATTTTCTCTTCCCTTCCAATCTCTCTCCCCCTCCCCTCGCAAAAAAACAAACCAAAAACAAACCAAAACCCTGATCCAGAGGGTTAGAGGACCATTCAGAACTGCAGGGGAAAGGGGAATTGGTGAAAATCACTCTCCAACTCCTTCTGCCCACAGCAGAATCCACTTCACGCAGTGGGAGTCTCCACTAGATCCATTGACCTCCATAGGAGGAGTCCTTCTGCTCACAGAAGAGCAGGTCTGGATCCCACATCATAGGTACTGCCTCCTTAACTGGGAGACACCTTTTTAGTTGATCAAAAGTGCTTTTTCATTGTTTAATTCCACCAATTCTTTGACTAAAGCTTACAACCTAAACACACAACACACAATTCTCCTGCACTGCTCTGAAGCGCTGAGCCCTTATTATTAAAACTTCATAACAAATGCAAAAACAAAAATATTAAACCATCCGTGTATGCAAGTATAGCTTAAACATTAAAATAGCCTATTAAATATTTAATACATTCATTATTAAACATGAATAATCTCCCAAATAAACATTAAATGTTAACTAGCAAGCTGAATGCTTTTCTTGAGGACTTAAGAATCTCTTTTCTGCTTTTCCCCTTTACTGTATATCAAAACAGAAAAAGGATCACTTTGCCAGAGGGGACAGAACCTGTTAGAAATCAATGGAGAGTTTAAATGCTGAGCTGACTTTGGCCAGGTTCGTGCATAAAAATAAATATAACATGAAGAAGCAGTGTGCTGGTGCTCACCGCATGCAGACCCCTCCCACTCCTGGTGCACTGCCCCAAACCCTGAGCACAAACCTTGGCTTTTGATTGTGCGTTGTTTGGAAGGAAACAAACCACGTGACAGGGTCCAGGCACCACAATAAGCCAGATTCCAGCTTGTGTTTGTTTTCCAGTGGAGCTATGTGCTCATAAACTATGGTTTGCTTTGAATTATGGTTTAATGTTACATGCAAACCAGGCCTTCATTTATTAACATAGGGCTGAAAACAATAAACAGATTCCTTATGACAAACACTGTTGCCTTTAAACACACCACCTTGCTCGACCAAGCACAGCCACAGGATGTCAGTGTCTTCTTTGTGGTGTGTTAGAGAAACAATCTAAAATATTCACCAGTATGGGTGGTGCCGTTGCTTGTTCATTGTGACACGCGTGTGCATGTTTTCTGTCTTCCCTGTGCTTGGTTTCACCTTCCTCTACCAGTTTAAGGCAGAATCTGTTGTCATCTGAGTCTCTGCTTCCCTCTGCCCCTTTAACATTGTCCTCTTCTTCTGTCACAATCTCACTGGATGCCTCTGCCAGCATTCCTAGCCTGTGAGAACAAAGTAACCCAAGTTTACCCTTGAAAACTGACAAGGCCCGCAAAGAGGAAAGAAAAAGAAAAAATACTGGCATGCCTGGGATCTGAACCCTGTACAAAAGATATACTATTATCGACACATTATCTCAGCCAGAAGTAGATTAGAATTTCAGTACAACGCTTTCATGATCTGACATGTGAATGCATTATATTAGTCATCCGCTCCAAGAAAAACAGAAAGGTCTGTTGCAAATCGGTTCCCTTAGAACATTCTGACAAAAGCGCAGTACGTTTGACAGCCACAGATGGTTCTAATGGAGAGATGCAAGATACCTTTCTCATGATGATTAACCAGCAAATGTAGAACTAGCAAATACAGAATAATTCTTTTCACATTCTCTACAGATATCGAGATTATATTAACATGAAGGGGGGGCACTTTACCTGCATTAATTCTTTTTTATATGAGATCTTAACACAAGGCAATTAATCCACATTTAATAACATCTCTACTGAAAGATGAATCACCCAAACGCGACATTTATTGTGGACAATGCAAGGCTGGCTTCAAAGAAGAGATAATACCCATCTTCATTGTTTTATGTCACTAAATAGCATAAAACAAAAGGGAGGAGCCAGTGCCTTCACAACCTGCTTATAGGCTTCTTGGAGGCATCTGTCTGGGAAACAGGATGTTGGACCAAATGGACCTTTGGTCTGATCCAACAGCTCTCACAGGTTCTTACGCATGGGGAGTGGGCTGTAGTCCCTTAAGTCATTAGCTTCTGTGCTATTAAGGAGAGAGAGAGAGAGCAGGCCTTTGCCTTCCGGCTGCATCGCTGTCCACCCACAAACTCATGGGGAGAGCCAATGCATGTCCACCAGGCTTCCCCTCCCATATGCAGACAGTGTGGTGCCAGGGCTGGCAGGGGAAATGGGGGCTGGGATTTCAAGGGGTGGGGGTCTCCTGGAAATCTTAATTGTGTGCAGACTCAACGGTGGAAGCATGTGCGGCGGATATGCCATTCATAATTCCTGCTGCACTTCCCACTCAAGACACAAGATACTACTTAAATTTAAAACAAACAAACAAAAACAGCTTCTCTCTTCAGCACTGGGGAAACTGGTGTAGGGAAAACGGCAAGTGAAACGTGCAGTTCTCCACCAAGGGGTCTAGAAGGGTAAGAAGTTAATTTTACATGCACAAGGAGCAGATGGTGAGCAGAAGTTTCTTTCAGTGATCAGCCTTGTTTTTGATGTTGCTTTATAAATATTAGTATTTTAAAAAAACAAAAAAACAAATAAACCTACCAGTCTTCTTCAACATGTTGTGGCTCCTGCACACCCTTTTCTTCTTCCTCTTCTTCTTCCTCCTCCTCCTCTTCTTCCTCCTCATCCTCTTCATCTTCCTCCTCTGCCAACTCTTGTTCTACTGCTTGCAGCTCTGCTGATGTCCTTTCCAGTAATGCTGACACAGCATCCTAACGGAGACATTGGAAGCAGATCTACATTAGAAGACATACTGAGCGATGTTACTTATAAAACCTGCCCTATTAATAGATGTGAACAGACAATGCCTTTGTCAATTACACTGGCATTGCCAATGAGACTCTACCGGAATCCACCTTTCAGAAAAGGTGTTGATTAAATGTATTGATCACAAAAACATCTGCAGGAACACATTAACATAAGCAGGGCAACATCATGAGAAACTCAGAGCCGAGCATATTTGGTTGCTCACGTGACACCAGGTTTCCATGTGACTTCAGAATTCATGCATCCCTTGTGAAAATTATACCCCCACCAAAATGTACAGAAAGGATATAGTAAAGGAAATATATTGTGGTTCTTTGGTGCAAAATTACATATTAACCGTATGCTGCAAAAAACTAGCTGCCATTTATGCATAGCTGGCAAAAGCAAACTTTACAGAAGTATCTGACATTCATAAATGTCAACCAGCCAGGTAAGATTACAACTTTTTCTGGCTCTGCTCCCCGACTTGTAGTAGCGAACAGGAATGCTCATTCCCTTCCCACGCTGCTGAAGCGGGACAATCGTACATGAACATAATGTTCATAAAAGACAACATGTTCATTAAATCCAATGCAGGAAGGCCCGGATCTTGTAAGCTGTCATTCCAGGTAAAATCTAGGAAGCAATCATGGGATCGGGCCTGTGTGCGATGGATTTTATGCGCCTTTAAGAATGTTATACATGTTTCAGGAAGGCTACGCATGCCAGGTGGGCAGCATATGCTCTTACTTTTTATCACGCATAGAATAGCAGATCAAGGAAAGAAGATAATCCAAGCAGGCCCACTATAATTGTGCACTTTGTAGCTGAGAATAGGAGTCCAAGTACAGGCAGAAGGTGTGTGTGTATGTGTGGATTGAATAACTGAACTCCATGTAAAAACAACAGCACTGCTACCAGTTCAAGGTGTTACTATGAGTATATAAAGCCCTAAAGTTTACTTGCAGGAACACCTCATGCCATATGCACACACTCTACTGCTTCAACCTGTGGAACTGGCATTGTTATAGGTGCCCCTTAACCCTGATTCTGGCCTTGCAAGACGTCCAACTTCTAGTGTGGGCAGGGCCTACATTTTGGAAGTCCCTGCCTATTGACATTCCACAGGCACTATCACTGTGCTCTTTTCAGAACCTGCTTAAAATATTTTTGTTTAGGCAAGCCTATCCAGACACATAGAGGTTAATGTGTTTTGAGCTTTTCTTTAGCTTCTGTTGGTTTTAATTATCTTTTGAATATCTTAATGCCTGTTTTTAACTGTTTCCCATCAACCATTTTTAATGTTTATTTTATATTGTTGCAAACTGCTTACAAATGGGGTTTTTTTTTTAAAAAAAGAACACAATACAATACAAATTTTGTTAAATAAACAAAACAAATAACACTGTGGAAAGTAACCTAAGCTTTCTCCATGAGCTAGCGTTGTGTTTTTTTATGCACAGGGAATTTTTAATGTGGTAACATGCGGCTTGCAGGTGTTTTTCCCCCCCTTACAAGGTAGATTTGGTTCTTAGAAGCCAAATTACACACCTCCACTCAGGCCATATGGCAGTCAGCTAACAAAAGCAGCAGGAGGGAGCAAATAATTAGACAGTACAATTGCTTCACCGTTGCCGCTTCTATTTTTCTAGTCTCCTGTTCAGAAGTCATCACACACTGCTTACCAGGTCCAAGGAGCCAGGCGACTGGTTGCTTGGTACAAATACAGGATCCTCCTTTAGTTCCTTATTATTTTTCCTAGGAATCTGCTTGTAAGCCAGCAAGTTATACCAGAGAGTAGAAGTCTCATCTGAACATGGCAAGTCTGCCAGGCTTATTTGAGTTCCAGCCTGCACAGAAATGTGAAATGATAATTCATTGGTTATTTAGAAAATCAAATCAATAAAAAATAACAGGAATTTTGATAGATACAACACCCCATCCCTGATGAAACAATGCAAATATGTCAACATGGTTTTACACTGGCTCCTCAAATACCTCTAACTTCCTGTACCTCTTACATAATAACAGGACAATGGGCCCATCTACAGTAGCCCAGAATCCTGTTCTCACAGCAACTACTACCTGTGGGAAACCCACAAGCAACTGGGATTCAGAAAGACTCTACAAAAGGAGTCCCAACTAAGCCCTGGGACCCAGATCTTCTTCACTGGTTGGTAACAGCCAGTCTTTTGCTGCTGTTGTGTTTTCCCTCAATGTGGGGACAGCCTGATTTAAAGGAGACACGTATGTGTGTGTGTGGAGTGTGTGTGTGTGTGTGTGTGTTGTAATCTAGAAATATTAAGGACCAGACAATGCATACCCACAAGGATAAATATATATAGTAGTTTAAATTCTGTAAATCTAATCAAATATAACAGATCCATGCAAGAAACAGTACTAAGTTGGTGCCTGAGGCAAAAAAAACCCCTGGCATCAGTCCATTATGAGGAAAGAATGTGGTTTTATATGCAAGAAAAGAAAATTCAGGCTCCTATTCGGAGGCTTGAAGAGCCCTATTGCGCAACATGCCTCAGGCGCCATCATTTTAAACTCTAGCAGTGTCCATGGTTATTAATCAATATGCTTCCGTTATACACTGTGCGGTTACTGAGGCAATGATAGCGTGAGAAACACAAAGAAAAACAGAGCAATCAGCTTCTTACCAGGGTGCTCTTATCCAGGGGGGATGTGACCATTTTGTTTGATGCACCTTTGCCACTGAGGTAGGGGAGGAGCCAGAGCTCAGTGACAGAACCCATGTTTTGTTTGCACAAGTTCCCAGGCTCAATTCCCTGGCATGAGAAATTCTGTCTTGGAATAAGATTGTCTGTAGGCAATATTGGGCTCCATGGAGCAATTTGGTATAAGGCACTTTAGTAGACCTTCTTCCAAAGGCGAATGGAAGAAACTTACTAGCTTTGCAGTTTTCTAGGCTGCACATCATTTCTGTATTGATGTGTGTTGTGGGTCAATGCTGTCAGATATCAACATAAAAGGTAGGCCAGGAAATTGCATCAGCGCCAAAATTGTATTTTAAGTATTTAACTCGTGTGTTTCTTGTTCATGTCAATGGGGCTTTCGGGAGCCACAGTAAGACAGAATCGTGTCAGCCATGGAGTGAAAACAGGTGTCACAAACGTAAAATACATTCCAGTGCTTCTACCCTCTCAAAATAAATAAACCTGGGGGCTTGTGTTGCGGAGCAGCATTTCCCTCTCTCCATAGCCAAAGAACAAAAACATTGTCCGGTAGACAAAAGTTTGCTTCCTGAAAGCACAACAATTGCACCAACTGTTTGGCATTTAAGTATTTAGTAGGCTCAATTCCAATCTTCCATCATTCCCTCCCAGCCTGTGAATGTGACAGGAAGTCAAAATAAAAGCAACAAAAACTGAACCCTGTCCATCTACCTGCAACCTAAAGATATAAAAAAAAATTAGGGCCAAAGGGTTAACTACTCCATGTGGGTTGTATATCTGCTAGAAACAAAGGATTTTCGGTTTTCATTAAATTTCCTAGTTGTCACAGCTGGAGAGAGATGTAGAAGAATCTGATGAAAAAATGCAAATAGTAGCAAATCCCCCCCACAAAAAAAATTCTTACTGTTTTCAACTTCTCTAAGCTGAAATGTAAAAAATTGAGTTGAGAGGCTGAACCAAAGGCTGCCATGCTTGGAGCTCACTATTTTGTTGCAAAGCTCATTGTAGCTTGCCATTGACTACATCGATTAAAACCATATGCAAATTATGCTTATTACATGTGTCTAAAATATGTATATTAGCTGCAGCCCTCAGGCTTATGATGCATTTTCAATGAAGCCCTCAGCACTGAACAAATTGTCTACCTCTGTAATACTGTGATCAAAAGGGAATCTAAATTCCACAATCATCCCATATCAGAGATGAATATATTAAGTCCTGCGGAGGTTGCTAATGCATGCCTCAGAAGCCGCCTATCTATCAGCATGAGAAAAAACAAAAGAACATCAAACAAAGCCAATAATAAAGAATACTTACTAGGCATTCTTCCCAGCGAGTTTTACTGACAGAGCAGACATCCACTCTCAAAGTCTTCTGCTGCAAAGAGGCCTGGGAAATGGCTACTCTGAACATCTCACTAAATAAAAGAGTTTCAGCAGCAGAGTGGACTTTCGTGCGGAAAAGACAGCTGATGTCAGCGGAAGAGGGAAGAACTGCAACTCTAAAATACCTAGGAGGTGGGAAGAAAAAACATGCAAAAGATGATTCAAACAAGTATCCCAAAGCCCCTGTGCAAAACACTTGTAAAAGAAATGTCTTATTCCTGGATAAGTCTTATGTTCAACTGCAGAGACTTCGGTGCCCACTGCCTTATAGATGTCAATAGTAAAGGTGTGTCACCTAACCCGGCCTGTGGGAAAACTAGGGGGAAAAGAAGGAAAATAGAAATGGAAATGCTGAAACTCAAGAGTGGGTGGGAGTTAAGAAGAGCTCACAAATCACAGATGGAATTTGTAGAGTCTGTTATCCTACCAGAAATAGCAGGGGATATGTTAGGATGCTAAATACTATCCTGATAGTGATATGCTAGAAAGTTGGAAAAGTCTTTTAAAGATGCAAAAAGGGCTAGGAAAATAAAGCAGAGAAATTTGAGAGTTTGAAATAAGAAATAGTGAAATGAAACGTTGTGAATTGTAAACAGAATACTGACACATAGATTAAAATGCAGAAGTTAAGGAGAATAAGTGACAGAAAATGGAGGAGAAGAGAGAAATATTAAGAGCATTTAGCAGGTTCTGAGTGCTGGTTCACACATACAAATTGTCATTTCTCCCTCCACACAATTCGTTTTGACTGTTTCCAGTGACAGGTGATGAAATGTCAGTGTGAATCCAGCTGTATGTGACTACAATCCCCGGCAGCCAGAAGGAGTTTCCACAATCTTCAATCCTTCATATAAAGTTGTCCAATTCCCACTAACATTTCTGTTATTGGTCCTGTACCCCAATGACCAGTTGAAATCGTGAGGTCAGTAATCTACTTCAAAGGCCACTTTCTCTTCATATTGCTCTTGGATTATTATTATTTTTTAATGCAGATCTCTAGAACAATTCTGTTGATCATCCTACAAAATAAGTTATTTACAAATGCTGCCTTTCTCACAGACACTTTATTATTTATCTTACATGAAACCAAAAACCCATCTTTTTGCACAAGGGTTTCCTGATGCCACCTTTTAGCAACCGTGGGACGGTAACTGTGCAGTTTCACTATTTCATTTCTATGGTCTCATTACTATTATTTTGTTGTAAACTGCCTTGGGAATTATTTTTAAATGAAAAGTGGCAAAGAAATTATTTAAAATAAAATTTTAAAAATCCTAAGACTTTCCCTCAGGTATCTTCAACTCATATAATCATGTCAACCAATCTTTTTATGGTCCAGTTTTTTTACAGTTATCAACCCCATCCACACCTACAGTTCGGAAAATAGCTAGTCCTGCTATCCCCAAACAGCTGCTTTTGTTTATTTGCCACAAGCACACAATTAAAGCTTAAAGAAATGCTCGTAATATTGCTTCATCCTACAATACAGCTCAGCAACTTGGGAGTGCTCCTTGCACAACACTGCGCACTTGAAAACAAAGCAGGCAGGGATAAAATAAAAACCAAGCTGGAGCACTCTCTCGCTCTCTGTTCCACATTGTGTTTCCTAAGGCCATGTTCACATGAGTGCCGTGTTTCCCCAACTTGGATCTTCCGCTGTTTTTCAGACTACGATTCCCATCATCCCTGACCACTGCCCTCAATAGCTAGGGATGATGGGAGTTGTAGTCCAAAAAAACCCCAAGTTTGGGAAACACTGCATTAGTCATTTGAAACACAGTGAGGTTGTTTCTCCCTGCTGTGTTTCAAGTCCTGTTCTCACTTTTCTATACAAACCAGAGAGGGGAAAGGGATGTCGTCACTTGATGCCTATTACCTGGTTTGTTTCCCCACACTGAACTCCTAATTCACCGAAGCTGTTACCTGTGCACATCCAATGGCATCCAGAACCGTACATACCTCCGCTTAACCGCAGCTTCCATTTTCTAATTGGGTGAAAGCTGGTTTGAGGGAAAGTGCATCAAGCTGGGAATATTTCTCAAGAGGCTACAAGATACCTATGGACTGTGGCTTATTGTCATGCTTACTCGGTTTCCCAGTGGTGGGAATGAGCTGGAGCAAGAGTAAGCGGTAATGTGTACACAGCTTAAGTCTTGTGGGAGCACTCCCAGACCATATTGCGATGTAGAAAGCAGCCTTTTAGTACATAAATATTTCCACAAATTAAGCTACCTTGACGGAAACAAGTGCTCCCAGTAAAAGAGGCATTTCATGCTTTCACAAAAAGGCGCTGCTCTGCTTATCAAGTGAGAAGGTGAAACTCCATTCCCTTTGAAATGCAAATGCATTACACACATACAATGAATGTTTAAAATGGTCTCCAGGTAGCATATGAATCTCAGATACAACTCAAAAGGTATAGTCGGTTTAAGGTCAGCTCCTTCTGGAGAAGACTTTCTGCTTGCCTGTCAAATTGATAGTTAGAAAAATCCAGGCATATTTCATGATTGGGGTTTTGCTAAACTATAGACACTTGTGTCCTTTTTAGGGAAGGCCAAAAAGCAACAGGAACCTAAAAGGACACCTTAGCTGGGTTCACCTATAGCTCTGAGACCACCTTTTGAAAAAGTTGTGTATAGGCACAGTTTGAAACCTCACAGGTATTAAAAATATCTTCCTATATTCCTATTTATTTGTTCGTTGCTTGGCAAAGAAAGAAGATGGGTGCTTCTGTGACGCAGAGAAGGAGCACACAACTTTCTAAGGTGAAATGGAATGGAAAAATAAGGACGGGGTCACATGGCAGGGCTTTGGTGTAAAGGGGAAAGTGTAATCTTAGGTTCCCTCCTCCACCACCACCATCTTCTTAAAGGCTATGTGAGTATTTATCCAGTCCAGAAGTAAGACACCATCCTTTACAGAATAAAAAAAACACCCTTAAATAATTCTACTGGATCCACCTTTAACCCAGCTTCCTCAGAAAAGCAAAGATCATTGACTTTTGGTATGTCTGTGGGGAGTATGTTTGTGGGGAGGTGATGAAAGGTAAGCAACCAAAAAGGGGGGTTCCCACAGCACTTTCTCCCAATTCCAAATATGCCAAAAAATGTGATAAACCATAATCCGGGGATTACTTTACTTACACTTTGGAGCCAGGGGATACAGAAAGGGCATGAAGATTTTGTAACTGCCCCACAATGACCACAAAACTTGAGCTGTTTGTATCGTATCTGTTAAGAAGAGACAAAAACAAAACAAAACCCAGCATCAGGCACTTGTAATACATTTGCAGTTGTCAAGGAATAGCCTGACTTTTCACATGCGCCGACTTACCGGAGTCCTATTTGCACTTGAGGTGCCTCTAGAACTGTTGTATCATCTTCACTATATGCAACTTCTTCACTATCGTTTGGTCTAGAGGAGAGAGGAAAAGAGGTTGAATAGCCACAGCAGACCAACATTTATACCTTTGAACAGTAATATACTTTATTTATTCTATACCAAAACTGTAAGATTGTTCCAAATGCACTGTTCAAGTCAATGCTTGGGATTTTTTCGTTTCAAATGTAATGTCAAAAAGTGATGACAGAAAACAGCTACTTCCATGTGGATCTAGGAAGGAAGGATTGCTAAGGTAGATCTCTCTAATGGCTAATTATTTGAGGATCTTCCTTTGAAGGGTCATCATCGTTTATAATTGCTTAAATGCGCAAAGAGAGAACAAATCCCCCATTCATACATGCTTGCAATTGGCCTCAAATTGTTTAAAATTGTGTTTTACCCTTCAGTGTTTATTAGGCCATTTATTCTGATTATTATAAAGAAATGTGCTTTGAAACAAGAAAGAGCTTTTTTAAAAACAACAAATGAAAAGTCCTCTGTTCTTGAAAGCATTGCATTGGGTTGTTAGATTATTTTTTCAGTATCTACAAGTAGTATCTTCTTTCTCCTCTTTCTGTGCTAACATGAATGAATGAATGAAAGGCCAGCTATGGGAGCAATTTTAACTCTCAGCAGCAAGGCAGAATGTGGCAACAAAACCATAGCTGGCCCAGCAGAAAAGCTCAGATCAGGCCCATTGCCAGTAACTAGTAAAGGTAAAGGGACCCCTGACCATTAGGTCCAGTCATGGCCGACTCTGGGGTTGCAGCGCTCATCTCGCTTTATTGGCCGAGGGAGCAAGCGTACAGCTTCCGGGTCATGTGGCCAGCATGACTAAGCCGCTTTTGGCGAACCAGAGCAGTGCACAGAAATGCTGTTTACCTTCCCGCCGGAGCAGTACCTATTTATCTACTTGCACTTTGACGTGCTTTCGAACTGCTAGGTTGGCAAGAGCAGGGACCGAGCAATGGGAGCTCACCCCGTCGCGGGGATTCGAACCGCTGACCTTCTGATCGGCAAGTCCTAGGCTCTGTGGTTTAACCCACAGCGCCAGTAACTAGACCACCTTAATTAAGTTCCAGTGGATCCTTAGCTGATCCAGTTCTGTCCCCTCTTCTGCTCCCAGTGATGTTACCTTATGCGTTTGGTAAGCACACCGGGGGCTCCTGCAGATGCTCCAGTCAAAGGGATTCAGATTGGTCTGCATGTAAGTTAATTACTATTAATACTAATATTTTAATCCTGCCTTTGAATTCTCAGATGTTTCAACAGTACACTAATAAATTTAAATTAGGGATATGCAGTATGGTTTTTGCAAAGTTGATATTCCTTTTATATTATTATTACATATTTATAACCTGTCCATCAAGCCAATGGTTTCAAAATACCCAAAAGATTACAACCCTGCAACCCCTAGCTATACTTGTTTCTTATACAGTACTCCTTTGGTCCCCTGGTTGATGTTTGTTTCTGTGCAGTTTTAAAAATTCTTTGTCCTTTCAATCCATAGTCTTGGTTCATCCACACTGCATTTTAATACGATAGGTTGTGGCAACTCACATTATTTTGGTAAGTGGCATCTGTGTGACACCATCATGTCAGATGCAGCATTGTGACGCTATTGACAAAATGACATAAGTTCCAACAGCCGGTAAGTGTGGGCAAATGAGGCTGAGGATTGGGTGGGCAATGAAACAGCAGGGGAAGCTCATCATCAAAATAGTGAGAAGGTGTTTACAATTACCCAAATGAGCAAAGCGAGTGGGGAACCAATATAAAATGAGATAAATTGTTTCGACTCAGCCCCACATACTATTTTTCAAATTGTTGCAAAATGCCTGGACATGACAGAGCCAGATGCTCCAATTTTAGTTTTGGACAAATGGAATTCTGCCTTAAACCTACTGTTTTACAGAAGCTTCGTATACACCACTGTCTCCGGCCATGGACTCGTCAGATACTGCAGCAGATACACACCCTGCCTTCTCCTCAAGGTGGTGACTTACTGTTCTTCTTGGTAAGTCAACACCTAAGCAGGCAAGAAGGAAGAAAATCTTTGTTTTAGGTTCTATCAATCTGAAAAGCATATACACAAAGCTCTAAAGTCACAGTCAAGTTGAAAAGCATCTTGGGCATCAAGCAGAGTAACTCGTTTCATCACAAGTCATTTATTGTTATTTACTGAAATAGCACCACACCTTTTTAGATCCAGGACTCCCCTTTAACCCCAACCTACAATTACATAGAAGAGAGAATGTGCTAAGTGCATCTTGCTGTTTAGGGCTGAAAAAAGCAACCGCCACTACAATTCTCTTTTGTACAACCATTAAAGGTAAAGGAGGACTATCTTGCTTTGCATCTTATCACAATCTCCCCACTTCTCCCCCCCCAAAAAAAAATACCCCCACCAAACAAAGAAAATGGGAATGCTGGTGCCCTTGATGTGACCAATCTCAGGTCTGGGAATGATCCATTTGTAGGTTCTAACATACTAGTGGAAAACCAATGTATTGCATACTTTCATTAGGGTTTTTGTGCAAAACTAATCAGCTTCATAGCCTAGCACCGTTATTAACTTGCCCATAACAGTTTCCCATCAGCATTATTCCAAGTCCTTAGCTACAAATGAATATTCCCCACCTTTCAAGCTTGCTACCACATTCTGTTTGAGAAATACTATAAAGCAGTGTGCTTGACGAGCCTTTCAAATGGAACGTCTAAGGGCCAAGTTAGAGCAAAGGCCCCATTCAACCTGGCCAACAAGTGAATCAGTCCCCACACCTAGCAATTAGGACAGGGTTGGGGAACCAATCCTTTGCCCTATCAAAGGTTACTAAACCACAGACAGGGCGAATCAACTGGGGGACTGGTTTTGTATGTGGCTCAGTGGCCCAAGAGATGCCTCTGAAAGTGCAGATTGGGTTGGCTGTCAGATGTCCCAATCTGCCTCTCCAAAACTCGACACAGATAGGAGACTGCCCAGCACTGGACAACCTTACACCTGAGAAGAGGAAGCTCTGAAAGTGCCGATTGGGCAGGTCACACCTGGATGATGTACACTTTCAAAGGTGTTGCTCCTCTCCTACATAAAAGGAGCTTGCAGAATGGTTGACAGATGGGCAATTCATGTTTGAAAAGGCATCTCTCCTTAGGAAGAAGGCTGCCCAAGTGCTTCAGGTCAGATGACATTAGTTGGCTGGCCACACTTGAATTAAAATATCAGAATTCTTCCTACCAAAATCCCTGTGAGAAATTAATTCTAATTCTGCCTTCGTTTCAGCAGTGATATGTTCTGCCGAATGTGATATGATTCTACTACCAAAACTTAAGGAGAATCTTTAGGGCCAACCACCTCTTAATTTCAATCTTCAGCTCACATTCATGAGCTGGAGTTTCCTGCAGAGAGCAAGAAACATTCCCTGTAAGCAGCATCCTGTAATATAATAAGTTGCAAGGCTGAGGAGTCCTTTCATCTGCCAAGGAGCCAAGTGTATTGGTATGCATTACGCCCCCCTCCTGAGTCATGACTTTACATCTTGTTAAGATGTTTAAATTTTAAGGCTTCAGATTAGAGGATTGATTGCTGCATTTCTCCTTTCATTTGTAGCAGTGGGGATGCTTTTTCCTTGATGATGAAGTGCTTTTTCTTCCACCACTTTGAGAGGGGTGAAGGTGATGACATGATTTATTGATTACCCCCAGGAATAACCGCAGCAGTCTGAAATCGACTTTGACAATGACAGAGACTGTCTGTGGAAGAACTTCATGGTTATTCTAACTCTGTTACTCCCAAAGATATCTGGCATGGGAAAACCTATGTTTGAGGACAAAGCCCCCGCACCATATAAAGATGCAAGAGACAGCAGGCATGGGTGTTGCAAAAATAAAAAAGTCAAAGTCAATGGTGGGGGGGGAGAGAGAGATGATTTCAATGAGGGGAGAGAGAGAACTAAGCACATGCTTAAATTTCTCAGTGAAATCAACAGAACTAAAAGCAGCTAACAATGAAACTAGATATATACAGGAATTTCAGGAGTAAGTTCAATGCAAATGAATGATCAAAAGGTACAGTATGCACTTAGGGATTTGCCTTTCCTGTGTGCTACTTAAAGGACACACAGTGAATTCAGTTGCAGATAGACAAAGCTGATATAATAGAGATTGTAGATTATACATAGAAGGAGACAAGTTACAGAGTAGCTTCTTTATAACCTACCCAATTCACATTCAAGTAGTAAAATATGCTTAGTATCAAGAGAATGATTAAACTTACCAAATACATTGGTACTACAGTTGTAAAAAGCAGGTGAAAGCTGCAATTCTATGAACACTTACCCATTTAAACTTAGTAGAACTTACTGAGTTACTCTGCATAGAACTGCTCTGTTAAATGGCAGATTGAGTACTATCAGTAAACCTCTCCCTGCTCCCAATTTAAACTCAAAGTTAGGATTACAGATATCCCATTTTGCAAATGAAAGAAGAGTTATTTTTTAAGGAAAGTAAATCCTGTCAAATTCTTATAGCCCTTGAATGCTTTAGAGATAAAGGACCATTCAAGCTGCCACAAGAAACGTACATTTAGGGACCACTCAGCGTACATATGACAACATTTGTTAGAATAAAAATTCTGCCAATTGGGAATGCTAAATTCTATCAAAGCAAGTAATACAAAGTATACACAGGCTCTCGAATCTTTCCAATACAGTCGTACCTTGGAAGTCGAATGAAATCTGTACCGGAAGTCCATTCGACTTTCAAAATGTTCAGAAACCAAGGCGTGTCTTCTGATTGGCTGCAGGAAGCTCCTGCAGCCAATCAGAAGCCACGGAAGCTGCATTGGACATTTGGGTTCCAAAGAATGTTCGCAAACCAGAACACTCACTTCTGGGTTTGCAGCGTTTGGGAGCCAAAACGTTCGACTCGCAAGGCGTTTGGGATCCAAGGTATGACTGAATTTGGGAGAAGGGCAGAAAAACATTCAGAGTTATGGTACACCTATCTTCCACAAGATACAAGCTCAGACTGAATAAGGGGATAATTGTTTCTCACTCTTATCATATGTAACAGGGATGGGGAACCTTAGGTCTGCAGACAAAAGTGGTTCTCTAGGTCCGTCTCTATCTGGCCATTAAGAATCTATCCTGAAAATACATCTCTCATGTGTCAAATGCCAGGTAAAGAGGTACGTCTTCACTATTCCCTGAAAGCTGTATAGTGGAAGTACCAGAGGCACCACTGTGGGGACTGAATTTTACAACTTAGGGACTGCCACAGAGAATGTCCTCTTCAGGGCTGCTTATTGTCCCCAAACTTCTGAGGGTGGCAGAAATACGAAGAGAGACCCTTCCTCCTGATCTTAACAGGTGGAGATATGTGCATGTAAAAAAAACCCCAAACAAACAATCAATCCGTTCTAGCCTTTTGTAAGCTAGGATGTAACATAGTGTAACACAGAAGCCAACTCCTTAGGGATGAGGTCACTTCGGCCCCCCAATAAAATATCTGAGGGGGCCACCCCACAAAGTTGAGTGGAATTCCCATTCAAATAGTGTGTATGCGCACCACATCATGTAATCGATGTGTTACCTGTTCCCCAGCCTCTGAAAGGTTGTCCATGAAGAAATACAACCCATGGTCTGAAAAGGATTCCCTATCCCGTTAAAAGGAAATTTGTACAACACACACTTTATCAACTTCATTTTGTCTGCATCTTTGCACAGAACTAGGATATATTTTCCCATTTGCCTGGCAATAGGGAAAGTAAAGCAGAATAAATGAATTTTTGAATACTGGGAGCTATAGGTACATGTTGGATCAGAAACTAAGTCCAATTGACAAGAATAGGAGAGAGTATGTAAATTGCAGACAATCCCCCTCAGGCCACATGTAGCCTCAGCCAGGTTACAAAAAACTTCCATGGTATTGCCAATAAACGCCTTTATTTTAAAACAATTTCTTCCATTACCAATGAGTGGTTGAAACCTCCACAAAGTTTGAGATAAAAAACACAACTTATTCCAGGTTCTGACAGACGCATCAGATAACCACAGTGAGGCAGAATTGAAGGTGTACAGATGTCCAGTTTTCCTGAGCATACATGTATGGTGTCGTGCATTAGAATTTGATAGCTATAGCACTGGGAGAGAACTAGAGAAGATTACAGCTTGCCAATAAAAGTCTCGCATTGCACAAAGCAGACACATACAACCGCCCCCTCCACAAGCTGAGCGAGAAGAAAAGCCTCTTGCTATCTTAAAAAAAACAACCAAAAACCCCGACCCTGCTTTTAGCCATCTGCAGTCCTTACACTTTTGGCAAGTTTGCGATAAGCTAGAGAATGTACTATTTCATATCAAGTAAGCTCAGCCAAGTGTGTTAAGCTTGAGTTAAGCACTGAAATACTGTCATTCATATTACAAATAGATTTTTCTTTCTTTACTCAGGCAACCTAGCAGATGGCAGACAGTCAGCTCTGGGAGCCCAGCTTGGGCAATAACAGCTGGCTATCGATATTGTATGTCATGAATCCACTTGGGCTGCAACCAGCATTCTTTGCTACAATGGTCTATGCCATGAAACGAGCTTCAGTTACCACATTAATCCAATACTTGACCAAATCAACTTGACAGCCAGTGTGGTGCAATGGTTAGAGTGCTGGACTAGGACCTGGGAGACCAGGTTTTGAATCCCAAAACGAGGAGGAGAACCACGTGTACCACTTTGAGCTACTTGGGAGAACAGGTGCTATATGAATTTAATAAATAAAAATAACAGCTATCCAAAGCAACTAACAGTGCCAGCAACTCTCCTCTTCTTGAACATGCCTGCTTCAGAGCACAATTCAGCCTTCCCCAACCATGTGCCCGCCAAATGTTGTTAGACTCCAATTCCCATTAGCCCCAGCTAGCATGGTCAATGATAAGAACTGTAATCCAAAATACCTAGAGGGCACCAGGTTGAAAAAGACTCGTTCAAAGCATTGGCATCAAAGCACTATATAGTAGGAGATGTCAATATCAATGAAGGAATGCCTAGTCCCACACCAATGTGCCCAAGATTGCAGAGCAGAGCTTTGCTATAGAGGCTACTGTCATTTGAGGTAAGTCCAGGAGCAACAGGAGAGAGAGCGTTCTTGATGGTAGTTGCCTATTTATGGAAGTGCATCTCCAAAGAGGCTCACTCGGCGCCTCCTGTATGTTACCTGCTGCTATCTTTTCAGCAGCAGGTAACATACTATTATTCTTTCAATTAAGTTCTAACTATTTTAATCTGCTTTTAAAAATCGCTGGTGCTTATTCTTTTTGCTTTGTGACTGATTTGATCATTATTCTGTTGTGTTGAGGAATACTCTGGGAAATTCCTTCATTGAAAGCATTATAAAAGAAGGAAGGAATAGATGGATGGATGAATAAATACTAACAAAATTCTCTATAACCAGGTCAAAATGCTTGTGAAGTTGAACACATGAACCAGAAGGTGGCAGCAATACTGTATGTAAGAACATGGGGAGGTGGGAGAGGAGAGGAGGACAGGTTTTGAACGTGTAGCTTCAGCTGAAGGAATCAAGGAAAGACAGCAAGTGAAGCACAAGAAAGGTATCAGCAGGAGCTGAGACACAGCATCTCTCTCTGTATGTGTGTATTCACACACACATGCCTCTCTTTCTGTTTCTTTATCCTTCCAAGACAGAACTTTGAAAGGAAACCTTATCTCTCTGGATCTAAAAGCCGCAAATCATTTTGGTCTTGGAAACACAAATAAAGCTCTTGATGCCAGAGAACAAATCCATTCACAACAAACTCACAAGACGTTTGCTAAAGTTCCCAACAGTCAGCTGCTGGAAAACTGTAGATGGTTTGGTCAGTTAGCTAAAGAAAACAACAGCACACCACGGACTGCTCTTAAAACAGTTTTAACTCATTGTCTCGAATGACTTGGCATGCACCAGGGGAGAACCGTCAAGGCACTGCCAGAAATTGCCTTAACCCAAAGCTAGAGTCCTATGCTAGAGGACAGAATATTTCAGAAGAGTAAGGGTACCACCCACTTTTGACGGTCAAACTCAGCCTAGATTATGAGTCTCTTTATCTGCACTCTTAAAAAGCATCTTAAAAAGCAGACATCACCTTGCCAACAAAGGTCCATATAGTGAAAGCTATGGTTTTCCCAGTAGTGATGTATGGAAGTGAAAGTTGGACCATAAAAAAGGCTGATGCTTTTGAATTATGGTGCTGTTGAGAGTCCCATGGACTGCAAGAAGATCAAACCTATCCATTCTTAAGGAAATCAGCCCTGAGTGTTCACTAGAAAGACAGATTGTGAAGCTGAGGCTCCAATACTTTGGCCACCTCATGAGATGAGAAGACTCCCTGGAAAAGACCCTGAGGTTGGGAAAGATTGAGGGCACAAGGAGAAGGGGACGACGGAGGACAAGATGGTTGGATAGTGTTCTCGAAGCTACAAACATGAGTCTGACCAAACTGCGGGAGGCAGTGGAAGACAGGAGTGCCTGGCGTGCTCTGGTCCATGGGGTCATGAAGAGTCGGACACGACTAAACAACAAAACAACAATCTGTACTCTGTGGGTGAGTTGCTTAAGGCCTGAGAACGGCGGACGTATTCTATATTGACAACTCAGGTTCCAGGACAGTCCTGTTCTGGAAAAATGGCAGCCCAGTGATCTTCCTGGCATAGTGTAAATACAAACACTTCAGGTCTAGATCCTTGTCAGGGCCTTCAGCTGTAAGTGCACCAGATCTTGGGCCAATGCAGGTCAGCATCCTGTTCTCACGGGGGCCAACCAGATGCCAATGGGAGCCCCGCAAGCAGGACATAAATACAATAGCACTCTCCTCCCTTGCACTCCTAGTAACAAAGCCACCATGGGCAGTCACCATTGATAGCCTTATCTTATTTATCAATCCCTATCCACCAGGTTGGTCACCATCACGGCATACTGTGGTAGCAATATTCAATCATTTAACTGTTCCAAGTCTTCCAACATTCACCTTCCTTGGATGACACCAAGTCTAGTATTAAGGGAGAAAAACTCTTTATCCACTTCCCCACCTCATGCGTAATTCTATACCTTTATCCCATCATCCTTTACTTGCCTTCTTTTTCCTACACTAAAAAAGCTATATTGCAAACTTTCTTAATGAGGAGTCGCTCTAGCCTCAATATCGTTTTGGTTGCCATTTATTAATTTCCCAGCTCTGCAATATCCTTTTTTGAAGGGGCAACGACCAGAATAGTACACAATACTGCAAGTGCCATCACACCATAGATTTGTATAATTGCATGATGGTATTGGCAGATTTATTTTCAGTTGCTTTCCTAACGATCCCTAATATGGAATTTGCTTTTTCACAGTCATTTCACACTGGGTCATTTTCATTGAGCAATCTCCCACAAGCAATTCTTTGCTGGTCAATCACCACTAGTTCAGAGTGTATATGTGAAGTGAGGATTTTTTGCCCCAGTGTGCATTACTTTAGACTTGTTTCCATCTTAATGCCCCTTCATTCAGTTTAGAGAGATCCTTTTGGAGCTCCATGCAATCCCTTTTTGTTCTTACCACCCTGAACAACTTCTTGTCAATAGCAAAGGTGGCTACCTCACTGCTCACCCGCAACTCTAAGTAATTAGTTGTGTACTGCTTTATGGATTATTCTGGTAGTCAGCCTGTCCACTATCCTGTGGTCTCCTTTTCTGCCTGCTACTTTTCCAGTCATCCACTGCCCATCTATCTGGTTGTCTCTCAATTTACTTCTACCCTGCACTCTTGTTCTAGCTTTTTCCTGGCCTACGATATACCCTGCCATCCATTTTCTTGAGCTTTGTTATGCATCCCTACTTCTCACATTCTGCCCAGTTCCCGTATGGGATCTGCCCCAGCATTGCATTCCAACTCTACCTCACATCTTGCCAGAACTCATAATTCCTGTCTATGCTCAGCTGCCTACAGTCCCATGTTAAGTGTGACACCCCGAGTTAAAAGACAGCTTGTTGCTCTGAACGTGTCTGTGTGTGTGTGTGTTTCATTTCCAGGATTTAAGTACTAAAAATTCTCCAGAGGGGGGGGGGGGGAAAGAATGGACATTTGTGAGTACAAATAGCAAGATATACCCATATGTTACAGGTAGGCCTGACCCTTCTTTTTTACCTGTATTTCTTGAAGGCGACATGGTTTGCCTAACACTTTCATGGAGGTCTTTATCATCCACCGATGACTGAGAAGATGCTCTGGCTTCAGAGTTCAACAACATTTGGTTCCCACAGAGGCTAATGCCTGCAAAGTCACTGGGTAAATCACAGTCCTCAAAGTCCGTGGCGAGATGGTGCAATGGAGAGTCTTGAGGAGGCACTGGGAATGCACCTTCTAAAACCAAAGGTGATCCAGGAGGGGACAAAGAGGAAAGGGAAGATCTTGAAGACAGCGATGTCACCGATTTTGGAGGTTCAGTTAATTTTGGTGCATGGCTTGCTGCCAGAGAGCTGGAAGAATCGCTGTAGTCCATTCTCCCATGGGAATTGACCACCTCATTTTCATGAATTGTGGTAATAGGGCCCGAAGGAATGTAACCACATTTCTCTTGCAATATGAAGTCCAGTTTATACTGATAGTCTAAATCTGTAGGTTGTTCACCTTGGTTATAATACAGATCTGTAGAGCTAAGGGAATTCAGCGACCCCCTGCTGGACGTATTCAGAGACCCACGACTGGATGCCAGGGACCCCAGGCTGCTCCCTGAAGACATAGATAACGTACTGGCTGAAAGACTGCAAAAAGGAAGAAAAAGATTGAGCATTCATTTGAAACTACAATGTGTCCAATTAGTCTCAGCCCACAATAAAGGATAAAGTATGAATATATAGTCCAGTCAGGTCGTAAAGGTGTCAAGTGCAATGACATCTGAAAAAAGGACAAATGTTACAATTTTTGAGGGTAGAGCCTATTAGTCTGATAACAGTTTTTGGAGGACAGTTAATTAACTATACATCATATTGGTAACAATATGAGGATGTACCAATTATAGCGTAATTTTAGTGTTTAAGCTCATTTTTTGAGGTTTTGTGTCCAAGAATGGTCATAATTTCACAGGATATCAATTTGTTCACAATTTATGTGATAGCTTCCCTTATCAGTTCTTTTAGTTCACTATTTGGGATACTCCGTTGTTCCCCCTTGGTAGGTAGGTAGGTGACGTGGAACATGTACACATAACAGAAATTATCAGGACCTTTTTAAAATTTCCACTGTGATCACCTCTGCATGCACAAGACCTTGTTCAGCTAAAATGTGTCTGCTAATCTGTTTTCCCCTTTCCCTCTGCCCACTCTCATGCAGCTGCAATGCCTTGCAGAAGACGTGTGTTGACAGCTGTAACAGCTGTTTCATATAGAAGTTGCTTCTGCTCTGCGGAGTCTGTGGTCTGGGACACAGGCTGTGGGGAGCCAAATATTTATTAGGAGGTACATTAAATTTTTGTGGGGCATAAAAGTAGTTTCCAAGTTAACAAAATTCCACCCAAAACAAACTAGTACTATTTCAAAGTAGACATTTTCTGAGCTCTGTTGGACAAACCTCTGTTTTTCTCTTGTCAATAACAACAGTGTAAACAGAGCAACCTTACCTTTTAAGTTGCAAATGCAAGTTAGTAGTTAGTTGACTAGTTTCTTCAAGTTTTTTTACTAATTTATTCCTTCGTTCTTCCAGTTTTAACCTAGAAGATACAAGAACCATAATTATACTTAAAAACTCTTTCAACTTCATTATTCAAGCACATAAAATACAATCCTAAAAACTCTCACTTCACTGCCACCTTGTATTTAAATAAAGTGGTACCTTGGGTTAAGTACTTAATTCGTTCTGGAGGTCCGTTCTTAACCTGAAACTGTTCTTAACCTGAGGTACCACTTTAGCTAATGGGGCCTCCTGCTGCCGCCATGCAATTTCTGTTCTCATCCTGAAGCAAAGTTCTTAACCTGAGGTCCTATTTCTGGGTTAGCGGAGTCTGAAACCTGAAGCATATGTAACCTGAAACGTATGCAACCCGAGGTACCGCTGTAGTTTAAACAGCAGACAAAGTTCCCATAGAACCCTAATCTTCTCCTTGCTGGTCAAAGCGACAGCAACTGAAGGAACTGTAAAACAGCTTTGCATTGGCAGGTAATGTGTGCACAAATAATAACTGATTGAGCAGTATCTGTTAATTAGATTTTTTTTTAAAGTTTCCATAGCAATGTCATTCTTATGGCCAGCTGTTGAACATTTGTTTAATAGCAACCTTGCACTAAATGAGGATCTATGGCCCATGCCTTTTCTATTTTCTATTTCCTGTGTATATTACACAGTACCTTAAAGCAACTGGTTTCATTTTTAAGAAAATGTTTCTGGCCCAAATAATTGTGATATGCCCCTGATAAAGGCTATAATCTTGTTCCGTTAAGCTGCTCAAATCCCACTGACTTCATTTTTTGTGTTGCACTGCAGCCTGAATAGCCAGAGGTGGACAGAGAGTAGTGTTCAATAAAAACAAGGAATAGAACAACTTAATCAGCAGGGCTGCAAGGAGATATTATGTATTATTTATATTTATTAGCCACTTTTTTCAGAAAAGGAAACTCAAAACCATTTTCAAAAACGAACATTAAAAATAGGCAGGAACAAAACTGATAACCTGGGTCCAGGGGCATTTAAGTATATGGAATACTGACATAACAAAAAATATTTTGAATGCAGTATTTCATGATGTAAAATTTTATTAATAGCCATTAATACACGCTATACATATTAGGCAATTGTGGCTCCATATGTTCCACTGAGCAACTAAGCACGTTCCACAATGGCTTCTTCTTCAGCATCCGATGACTGTTTTAACGTGTTGGGGCCTCCAGGGTTGTGGGACCCCAGGGTAGTTAGTAAACTGAAACTGATCCATATGGAAGCTTTTTTAACGGAGGGCCACTGACCCACGGAAAAAGTTAATTGGGGCTGGAGTCACACATGGAATAGAGCCTCCCCTGCCCTCCCCTCTCTCTCTTGTTTGTGGTCACCAGGACATGGTGTGTCCTGCTCCAAGTGTGCGGTCCCTTCCTTGACCTCATGCTGCACCTTTGAAACGCAGCATGAAATTAGAGACCAAAGGAAGTACCTCTGCTACCCCTCTCAAACCTAGAGCTGACCAGGAGCAGCACAGACAGACTGGGCTTCTTTGCCTCTGTGCCTGCTGGATGGCCCCAAGGGAAAGGCTGTGTGGAAGGAAGCGCATGCTTTTACACACCCCCTGGAAGCAGCGCCCAATGTTCCAGCCCAAAGGTGTATTTATAGAGTCGGCTGCCCCTGGCAGAAGAGATCGGCTGCCCCTGCTACAAGGAGTTTCAGGGCAATTTTCACCCTCGCGCACGGTTGTTCTTCAGAAATGCTTTTTTTTCAAAAATGATCCAACAGAATCATGTGCAACGTGTAAGTCTAGATTAAGTAAAATTAATGTAAAGTTGTTTAAACATGTGTAAATCATTCCAATTACAGAATTTCTGTCACAGAATCTCTGTGCAGTTCCGCTGTTTTAACATAAGGCTGAACTACAGCGTTTTCCTACCAAAAGAGTCAGTTTACCTCCCATCCTCCTCTCACTGGTTCAGAAAAAAAGATTATACCAATAGCGAAAGAGACCTGAACAAAGAAAATGGTTGTGGAAGAAAGGCATGAAGAGAAAATAGAGACCAAATGAAATGCATCTATTTTGGCTTTTATACTGTTGCTTGAGCATTTTGTTGCTCTGAAACATAAAACCAACAACGAATGAAGAAAACAACTGCCATACATTTTCACTACTTTGAAGAGTACAAGAACTGTGGAGACTGTAAAAAGCACAAACATTCAAATAACATTCATTGATGTTTAAGAAAATGCTTTGGACCTTATGCTGCCTCATAAAGATTCAGATGATACTTGCTGCCAAAACCATGATCCAAATTCTGATTCACTGCACATTCAGTTTGTTATCCAAACATTCCCATGCATATCTAAAAGATTCATATAAATGTTAAATATGGGGTAAGATGTTTATTTATCAACGTAGGATTGCTGCAGTATTTTTGCCAAATGTACTTCTAAAGGAATCCTATTACTTAGCATCCATGTTTTTGAAGCCTGATGAAATCTAGGCTGAAGGTTTCACAGCCCTGTTTTTAATGGTGTTCTTATATAAATTCCACATGTCATATTAAATTATTTCTTTTTCCCAGTGCTGTTTAACAGTTTCCAAATTTATCCAAACCACTCTATTCTTTTTTTAGCTGCTCCTTTGCCTTGGAATATTAAGATATTCTGAATAAAAATTACACTATTCCCCTTTCACCTGAAAAGTTTTAAACTTGTTTTAGAAACCTTTCCTTTGGGAGTCTCCTCTCTGAAATGTCAGTTAGAAGACAAGGTTTCAGATGCATAGACCCCCATCAAAGATACTGCTCTGCATGCAAAATACATACAAGGGTGGGGGGAAGCTTAGCACTAGGGTTTTTCTTTGTGATGCAGACATCTTAAGGGAGGCCCTCTTTTTAAGTGCAGCATTTAAATACAGGCTGAAGTCTATTTCTGTTCAGCATAATGCTCTAAATGGTCCATTAGAGGAGGCCGACAAATGACAAAAGGGAATGTTTCAGTGGATAGCTTTGAAAATTGATCAAAATACTAGGTTTATGTGTTTCCTTGCTTCTGTCCTCTGGATAATGTCCATTTTCTGCTGCAAACATGAATATCATCCAGGTAGGCACTATAGTATACCCACAATGTCTTATTGGGCAAAATGCACATGACACAGGGAGATCTAAAACTCACCTTCTTATCTCCCTCCTTCTCTCATGCTTTCCCCAATACATCTTTGGAGGAAGGGGCTGCACTAATTTGATCAGACAAGTAGAGCGGTGGGTGGAGACGCTTAATCTGTTTTTTGGACTATTTCCCCAATATAAAATACATCCTCCAGGTGCTATTTGATCCATAGGGGGACATTTTAGGCACTTCCCTCCCCTAGTGCCTGGAGGGGAAATCAGTACAGATGGAAAGTGTCAAACCCGCCTCCCCATCCCCATCACTTTCCTGATCCAATTAATGGTCCTCCCTTCTTCACAGTTGTATTAAGGAGAAAGAAACAGGGACCGCAGACCTCTCGGTGTCTTTGGCCCTTATATCAAACAATGTTTAATAGATTAAAGGTTTGCTTCTTATTCTACAATATAAAAAACCATATAAATGATCTTTGAACAAGAGCAATTGTCCTCGGGGAGACTTAAACAGAGTGTTTGGTGGTTTGGAAGTTCCAGTTTGCATATGCAGTCTGTTTTTGACAAGGGTTCTGGTGGTATGAATCCCTACAGCATAGAAAAGAGTTGTTCGGCTGCATTTTACTAATTATGAGTTTTCTGCTTTGCCTTTTAAATTTGGTGCACCCAAGCCCTTGAAGAAATAAGACCATTTAAAACAGCCTTAACTTTCTTGTAAACCACTCAGAAGTTTTATTACAATCAAGAGGAACAGGAATCATTTTGTTAAATATAATAAACTTAGAAAAACACCAGAAGTTAGAGGGGCTTGTTAGCTTGGAAGTTCCTGCTCTGCCATTTGGATATGGTCCTCCTCAATTCTTTGTATAAATAGATTTTAAGGGCAGTAGGAGCTGGATGCTGCTTTATTTTATTTGTCTGGAGACACCTGCTTTATAATTGTAATGGTTTTAACAAGGCAGCTAACATTTCTTAGGAAGCTGAAAGCAAATAAAAATAAGCGATTGCTTCCTCAGTTCTGCTCATAACACTTTCTATGTCTGAAAGGATGAATTCTTCATTTTATAGGCTGAAAGAACATTCGTGTTCCTGAGAGTGGGTTAACACTTATTCATATATTAATACTTTGATTTAAAATTTTCTTTTTAATAGGTTGGCCCGCTCAAACACATTGCACTAAATGTAAAGTATCCAATTCAAATATTTTTGGAACTGTGTTTAAATTACTGGCCAGTTAATAGAGAAGCTATTTCAGGAAATTTAGAAAAATCAAACACACACTGCTGGCAAGCAAGCTCTAGTATATGCATAACTTCATCTCAGAAGTCTGGAGTTTGGCTCTCTTTCAAGACTTGTGGTAGAAGAAATTTATCAGGGCATGAGAACTGGGCATCTTCAGATTTGCTTTGGGTTGAAGGGAAAGCAAGCAGTGGCATTCCTTCACAGGTCTCAGATACTTTAAACTAGTGTAGTGGAATTATGAAATATTTTTGAAAACTATCCTTGCTGCATTTTGCACTAGCCACAGCGTCTCGACTTGGCTTAAGGGTAGTGCATTATGGCTGTCCAATGATGAAGTTACTAATACATGAGTCACAGTGGCAAGGCTACCCCTGTCCAGGAATGATTGCAATAGGAGCTATCAGGTTGAGCTGGTAAAAGAGAACTCCTAACCTTTACAGTCACAGTCTTCCAGTGACAAAGATGGATCAAGGAGCAGTGCAAAGCTACACACCTGCTTTGAAGGCAGCAAAAACCCATGCAGAAAAGGCATACTGTCTGAGTCCCAGACTCTGGAACTAGTCACCCACAAGACTACCCCTGTTGTCAGGATTCAGATCCAACTTTCTGGCCCTCATTGGGCTCATGACCAAATCCAGGCACCAATTCAGCACTTCCATAGCCCACCTGATTCAGATGTAACAGGGAAGCAGAGCTGATGACACTGCACTGCAAATCCTCTTATGAATGAACCCAGCAGCTTCATACAGATGTTAAATAGCATTGGGAACAAGATGCTTTCCTGAGATACCACATGCATAATTGCCAAGGTGAGGTAGAGTCATTGAATGCAACTTTCTGTCACCAGCTGCGTAGGTAAAAGAAGAATCATTGCAAAACAGGAGCTCTAACTCCCATCTTACACAGCTGGTCCCGATTAATCTGATGGTTAATGTTATCAATGGGATGCGGATGGTGCTATGGGTTAAACCACGGAGCCTAGGGCTTGCCGATCAGAAGGTCGGCGGTTTGAATCCTGCGATGGGGTGAGCTTCCATTGCTCGGTCCCTGCTCCTGCCCACCTAGCCGTTCGAAAGCACATCAAAGTGCAAGTAGATAAATAGGTACCACTCTGGCGGGAAGGTAAACAGCATTTCCGTGTGCTGCTCTGGTTCGCCAGAAGCGGCTTAGTCATGCTGGTCACATGACCCGGAAGCTGTACGCCGGCTCCCTCAGCTAATAAAGCGAGATGAGCGCCGCAACCCCAGAGTCGGTCATGACTGGACCTAATGGTCAGGGGTCCCTTTACCCTTACCTAATGTTATCAAAAGCTGCTCAGAGATATAGCAAAACCATTAGGGCAACCAAGGATGATTAAGTTCTAAACCCACGAATGAACTCAGACTGAAATGGGTCTAGATAATCACTTTTCTCCAAGTATGCTTGGAACTAGGCTGCCACTACTCTCTCCAGCACCTAGTTCAGGAAAGGGGTTTTTGTGATCAGGCAGTAGGTTTCTAATACCTGAGGATCCAGATTGGGAATGCATCATCATCTCTTTCAAGGTAGCAGACAGCGCCTCCTCCCACAATAAGCTCACCACACCTTGGAACCTCATCAGTGCCTACTGGATAGCTTGAATTAGGCATGTCACGCCAGGGTCAAAAGCTCAGCGGAACAGCTACAAACATTTTTTGCACATCCTTGGACCTCAAATGCTGAAACTGACCCTAACCCTAACCCTAACCCTAACCCCAAATTAGACAAGATGGTGCATCGGACACCTCATCAAGACCTCTCAAAATGCAGAGAAAACTTGTAGAAAACCTAATAGTATTTACTTGGCTTTCTGTTCCTCTGTGGCTAGGATAATACCTTGCCATAGGCAGAACTACGCCGAGCAGACAAAGGGCTTGGATTTGAAAAGCATTAAATTAAAACATCCCCATAAATGTAGATACACACACTTGGGGGCAGAAAGTCACACACCTATTAAAATATATTTTTGTAAGGGAAAGAATATGTTCATTTGTATCTGTAGATGCTTGAATATACCAGAACCTTTAGGCATAAAAAAATCAAAAAGCTCTAGCAAAAAAGGTACAATAGAACCTTTGCTTAAGTCTGGTGAAAAACAGAATTGCTGTTTTTCTCCCCTTGGTTTTCAACAATGATTGAGGGCTCACTCAATCCTCTTTCCTTTGAGGTTAACAAGGATTTTTCTGAACATTCTTAATGGTTGCATCCTTGGCAGCCGAGTCCTATAAAGGAGGCTCATAGTAGCTTTTCCCTGGCAAATCCAAGCTAGCTTATTAATTAATACTCTTAAATTCAGTGACAGACAAAAGCTAAGCTAGACAATTTTCACTTTGTGCTTGATATGTACAAAGCACTGGTTTACAGAGTTAGCATAGGTAAAGATAAAGGGACCCCTGACCATTAGGTCCAGTCGTGACCGACTCTGGGGCTGTGGCGCTCATCTCGCTTTATTGGCTAAGGGAGCCGGCGTACAGCTTCCGGGTCATGTGGCCAGCATGACTATGCCGCTTCTGGTGAACCAGAGCAGCGCATGGAAACGCCGTTTACCTTCCCGCCAGAGTGGTTCCTATTTATCTACTTGCACTTTGACGTGCTTTTGAACTGCTAGGTTGTCAGGAGCTGGGACCGACCAACGGGAGCTCACCCTGTCACAGGGATCTGAACCGCTGACCTTCTGATCAGCAAGTCCTAGGCTCTGTGGTTTAACCCACAGCGCCACCTGCATCCCTACAGTTAGCATATACCTCCTTAAAACTGGGCTTTCCCTTTCTGACACTGAGCTTAAGACTACTCAATTATTGATGTGATGGTTACAATTATTATTATAAATATTATTAAGTACCTGTCTCAGGGTGTGTTACATTAAGACACAATATTAACAACAGTTTAAAATAACTTATAATCACAAAAATAAGATGGGTGGGTCCTAAAATATATATACCTCAAGCGTTTTAAACAAGCATTCGCAGGAAGCTTCATAATGAAGGTACCAGAAGCACCTCTGTGAGGAAGTTCACAGCTTAAGGGCTGCCACAGAGAATGTCCTCTTCTACGACACCACCCCCTGAGCCTCTGAGGGCAGAGAATTTACCAAGGGGGCCCCCTGCCAATCACAGCATCCAATATGGTCCTAAGAAAATTAACATGAGCATTCAGGAATCCAGCAGATTCCATCAGTCTCTGAGGATGGACCATGTCGATGGGTTGCCCACCCTTGGAGAGTGGGTTGCTGCTCAGCTCAAACCTCACCAGGGAATTGTCTGTGCATGACAACAGACTCACGGTGACCCCACCTATCAACCAAGTATTACCAATCAGCTCTGAGGTGAAGACCAGGTGAAAGGTATGCCTTGCTACATGTGTTGGACCATTGATGTACTGTACTGAGACATCCCCATGGTTGTCATGGAGGTCATGAAGTCTTAAGCCAGCCCATTTGAGGCAGCCTCAGCATGGATACTGAACTCCCCCCAAGTGCACTGAGTGAGGGTTCTCCAACACCACATCCAAGACACCAGCTTGGTCAGGCAGGCTGCAGAACAGCAGGGTGAACAGTGCAGTAGCAACATCCCTTTTCTATCTCTCTGATACAACACAACAAACAATTCCTCAAACCCAGACGCTGTGCAGATCAGTCTCGGTTACCAGCAATGGCTTTTGTATTGGGAAGTCAGGGAAGCAAATCTGCCCCATCCCACTCTGCCACCCACGACTGGACACAGGGTTGTTCCCAATTGTGTCCTTCTGTTGACGGAAGGCTCTTTGATCCAGTGGAGACTTCTGTAAACTGAAAGGGGAGAAGAGGTTAATCCCTTCTTCTCCCATATTTTCCAGGCACCTACCACACTGTTCCAAAGGGTTCTCTAACCCTCTTGAGCAAGGAATGAAGGAATCAACAAACAAACAAAATCTCCAATAGCCCTTCCACTAAGGGCTCATCTACACATCTGTAGGGTCTGTGATTTATTCTGTTTGTCCTTTGACTTCTAGGCATGGGTCCTGTAGGTTTTTCCTTTCTCCCGCAGCTTTCCCTGGGAAAACTCACATTTTAGCACTGAACTGGAACATATGACAATCGGGTGGATGGATGTTTCGATTCAGTGCTAAACCACAGGTTTTCCCAAGGAAAGCAGTGAGACCAAGGAAAACCTCTCAGACCAGTGCCTAGAAGTCACAGGACAAACGAAAGAAACTGCAGACCTAACAGAAGTGTGGATGAACCCAGACTCAGGACTCCATTAAACCGGAGAGGGTCAAAATCCCTAGACTTTTTACTTGTATGGCAATAGCACTGATTACTGGGAAGAAAGGTCCTTTACTATATTTATGACTGGGTGAAGGGTGACAGCGGCTAAGGAGAGACATTTTGTACACACCTAACACCAAAACATTCCTGCTTTGCAGGGGGGTTGGACTAGATGACCCTCACAGTCCCTTCCAACCCTACAATTCTATGATTCTATCTACCAGTACCCTGTATACTTAAAATTCTTTGCTAGACTTCACAAATAAAATTAGGCTGAAATTCTCATATAAATCCTATTGGCAGAAATTATTACGGTATTCCCCCCATCATTCATTAAGTGCTTGCCAAGTTCAGAAAGCTGATAAGCCATGGCATGGCTTGCAGTGGAAACGAACAGACCCCGGCAGTTGTATGTCTCCCCTTTTGAACTTAAAGCAAGACATTTGTTCATTCGTTTTCTCATGCAAGCGCATGTGTGAATTAGTATCTCTATCAAGCGTAAGAGGTTCCAGCGCTGAAGCAATCAGGACAACATTTGCTGTGAGGAGTTCACACAGGTCGTGGCTATTATCACAAAACCTGCCAATGATGAATTGCGCTCTGCTGACTTCCTTCAACTATTTAACATCAGGTCTAGGTTTTCTCATGCTGGTCACAAATGCAAAACATAGAGCGTGGAATAATAGGAACTCCGTGAGTTCTATCACGGTTTGAAGGTCTCCTCGTGTTACTGCCTGGTGGACTAATAATAAATTTAATTAAAATCTACACAGAACAGCTACTGAAGGAAAATGGCCCATCAGGGCGCAGCTCTGACTCTAAAATGAGTATAAAGGTTAAACTGAAGAAAGCAGAACTTAATGTTAGGAGGAAGGAGGGGGAAATGAAAAGAGGGAAATCTTACCTCTCTGTAAGTTCGTCACTAGGTGCGCTTTTCACAGACAGCTCCTCTTCTAGCCTTTTCCTTTCTGTTTCCAGATGCTCCAATTCGTCTTGAGTGCGTTTACACGGGGTGACAAACTGAAGTTCTTTCAGAAGCTCTTCCTTTTCATTAATCAGCATCAGCTTTTCTTTCTCAATATCCAGTGCCCCAGGCCAAGCTTCACTTTCTAACTTGGACAGTTCAATCTTTAAGTTTGCCATTCTAATCATATATGCATAATACACACACACATTAAGGAAGGAAGAAGAAGAAAGTGCAGATGAGCAACAGGCCCCTAAGAGTGAAAAACAACACCTGGTAGAACAGGAACATATTTAGATTTGGCAAGTAAATGGGATGCAACTGTCAGGGCAGAATAATCAAACCTACTGAACTAAGAAGCCTTAGCAGCAAATGTATGCCATGATGCTTTTCAGAGGAGGATGATCTTGGGCCAGATTGGATGAAACAGATCTATGTATGGTGGAGAGCAGAAGCAAACAGCCAGTGCTATTAGCTGCCCAGACCAGGACCTAATATTAGAGCAGGAACGACTCGTGTAAAATCTAACAAAACATATGTTAAAATCCAGTGCTCCCCCCCCCCCAAAAAAAAATGTTTATGGGTACTCTCATTTCCTGACTCATATTGAAATACTGCTCCTCAATGAAGCCAAACTTCGATTCACAAAGTGTTTAGGGTTATGCATATCTCTGCGTACTCCCAGAAAAAAGCACTGTTAAAATCCTAAGTTTCATTTGGAAAGTCGGCCGTGCAATATGAGCAAGTCTATGGACATAGACCCTGATCAGATGTTATGCCCTTGTGTGAATGAATGGCTAGTTGCGTCAGAGGGAGGGCAGACATATGAGTAGCTAGGGAGGCAAAGCTTGCTTATAGAACTCCCATTGCTTCCCATGCTATGTAGGAGACCAAGTGGATCCGTTTGATCCCATTTGGCCCTCTGTCATCCCAGTCAATAGCTGGGAGGAGGGAAATGGCGTTATCTTGCAATGTCACCACACAAAAGGACAGACAGACAATGTTTGCTTTGTGCTTAATAATGTGTAAAACTTGATGTGTAATAAAACACTGGCTTAAACAGTCAGCATATGGTATCTTAAGTACTGGCATTTCTCATCCTAGGGGTAGTTTTAGACGGCCTGTCCCATTAGTCATCTGATAGTTGGGTTTATCACACAGTGAGTCAAATCAATTTTAATTTTTTTTAGAAACAGCTAATTTTGAGAAGGAACTCTCTTCCCATTATCGCAATGTAAAAGCTGCAGCTTGCAAATTTTTCAGCTGTAGCACTCATTTCATGAAATTTGCTCTCAAAATAGATCTACCTTACCAGCTCTCTCCAGCAGGTAACAATCTCCCTTTACTTAAAGTCTTTCCCTGTTCTTTCATGTACATAGGCTGCATACAGGAATACTGCTAGTTTTTGTTTTAACTATATTGATTTTAAGCAACTATTATGAGGGATTTGTACTAAGCAATTATTTTATTTTTGTTTTGTAACATTTTAAAATTATTTATTTTATGCTTTACTCTACCTTGGGTAAAATTAATAGAGAGGTATCTCAGCAGTCTCCAGAAATCGTACATTAGCCAGCAAATACAACACCTCTGTATTTAAGCTCCGATAATGAACATTACAGGTTTATAAACAATTTCCGCAACACACTAAAAAAACTAGCAACCATTTTAATGGGCATAGCATTAGTTTGATTAACCAGAGAAAATACAAGCTAGAACAGACATGATACAAGAAACAGCCTCCTTCTCTTGGACCACAAACACAAACCGAGCAGGAAACTGCTTTATAAATACCTTTGATTAGCCTTAAGATTGTAGAGATTTTGTGCACTCTATCTAAACTTCAACTTTAAAAACTGTATAGAATTCAGGTTATAATCATTTGTATTTTAATTTCTTTTTTAAAATTAGTAGATCATCATTTGGAGTATGAAGTCAGTGATTAAATTCATTTTCCTCCAAAAATTATTTTGATTTTGGAAGATGATAATTTGATTCAGAAGATTATTCAGGTGGATGATAATTATTTTGTTTAAGAAATCCACATGGAATATGTATATGGGACATTTTGAAGAGAAGCCTGCCTGACAGCCCAAGATTGATAATGGAATGCAGCAGCTTTATTCTCTGGGTCACTGGTTCAAATCTAGCCAACCTTCGTATTATCTTAAAGTAGCTGCTTTTGACAGCTGTTCAATGACTTACAAGATGAGGTGGCAGTCTCACAGGGGCTTTTTTCTTCACTGCAATGCTGACAGTTATCCGCTATTGTAATTGGCACCCTTGTTAGCTGTCTCATAAAAGGGGCCCAGGATAACAAGGACATGAACACTAAAATGCCCTTTCAACCTTTGAGCGAACATCTTTTTAACAGTGCAAAGTCAATTTATACACACTGCAATATCCCCATCTAATACTGTACTTGCTCTCTGAAGAGGTCTCTGGCCTCTTGACTGGCACTGTTTGTCAATACCAAGTTTCATTTTTAAGGCAGGTTTTTATGTTTTAAATCAATCCAATACCATTTCCCTTGTATATGTTGAAGAGTTTGTTTTGAGAGGCCTCAAAGAGTTTCAGGAACTATTCTTCAAACTTGTTAAAATGATGAGGGAGGGAGGAGGGTGGCTAATTGAAAACACGCCATCTACAATACTGCACACTATAACTGGCCCCTGGCCTTAACACTACCTCCAAATCTCTCACCTGAATTTTTCTGCTCATTCTTTAAACTTGTATTCCTTCCCTGACCTTAAAGGTAAAGGTAAAGGTACCCCTGCCCATACGGGCCAGTCGTGTCCGACTCTAGGGTTGTGCACCCATCTCACTAAGAGGCCGGGGGCCAGCGCTGTCTGGAGACACTTCCGGGTCACGTGGCCAGCGTGACAAGCTGCATCTGGCGAGCCGGGTCACGTGGCCAGCGTGACAAAGCTGCTCTGGCGAGCCAGCACCAGCGCAGCACACGGAAACGCCGTTTACCTTCCCGCTATAAAGTGGTACCTATTTATCTACTTGCACTTAAGGGTGCTTTCGAACTGCTAGGTGGGCAGGAGCTGGGACCGAAAGACGGGAGCTCACCCCGCCGCGGGGATTCGAACCGCCAACCATGCAATCGGCAAGCCCTAGGCACTGAGGTTTTACCCTTATCAAATACAGTTCTCTTTCCCATGCCTTTTGTTTTCTCTGCCTTACTCATACTTAAGCTGCTTTTGATCTGGAAGCACGCACAAAACATTTTTGTTCTGTGCCACAGACTTTAACTTAGCCATGCACCCACCATCAATTAGAACAACAGGGAGCAGCTATCTGTGGCTTTCAACTCAGTGAGGAAGATGTGCTTGATTGGATCTCTTGTCACTTATGGTGTGGGCAGGAAGAATGTCTTTTACTATGCTCCATAGCTATCAAATGACTGGCATCGAACAACAGGGCCAGCCAAAGACATTTTGCGACCTGAATCAAAGGGCAAGATGGTGCCTCCCTTCATTTCATGTGCAGAAGCTGACTGGACTGGCAACTAAATCTTAGTTCGACACTGGCAATGGAACAGCACCCTTCAATGGGCAGCAGGTTAATTTAGGGATATAGCTCTAATCTCCAACAGTAGGGAATAGCATACGGCAGCGACTGGTACCCTTAGCGTTTGCCACCTGATGTGATTGCCTCACTCTGCATATTAGTAGGGCTGGCTCTGTTAAATAAACAAGAAATTGTCTCCATATAGGCTATCAATACTGAGAAGACCTTCAAATACACTGAAGTGTTATGATGTGTTCAGTAGCGCTTTTGTTATCTTTTCATTTAAATGGCAGTTTCCAGACACCCTAGCTTAAGCTGAATACTTCTTTTGTAGTTTGGGAAGTTGTTGATAATCAATCCCTGCTTCCCCCTCCAACCACAAAAAGAAGTCAAATGCTCACTAGACATGGATACCTAATTCTCCATTCATTCTTCAACTACCTTTGAATTGATCCTCCTGTTCCAAATGTATGTGGACCCACTTTGTAGCTTCCACCAAGGTATTTCAGTACACTTCCATATGCATATTTTGAAATAATTTAATCTTCATTTAAAATATGTGGATTGGTCTGAGAAAGTCCCAAAGCACAGCCATCAAGGCTCTGATCTCATGGGCACTAATTATACAAATTATGTTTTTTGTGCATGAGAATCTCCTGTCCTTACAGTCATTACTGAAGTATAATATGAGTATACAAGCCAGGAAGTGGAACAGAACTTGCAATAAACGTCCTCTTCTTCTGAACATGCACTTCAATTAGGTCCAATTTCTGCTGCTTATAAGTAGCAGAAGAATTATTTTGTTTCTGGTATTTTCATATTTCATAAATCTGTGTAAAGAGTACACCACAGAATCTACTAATAGCCCAATACATAAGGTACAATCAGCCTAGAAAGAATAGAAATAAATGATGCTGATAAGCAATGTTTCATGAAGATGCATCCAGTAGATGTCACTGCAAGCATTAGATTGGCTACAAGGTTCATGAACTCTGATACAAATTCACATTTTTAAAAAGAAAAGAATCCAGTCATTACCTTCTTTTGGCTTCTTCGTACTTAAGACTTAGTCTGACCTTTTCAGCTAAATTGGACATAGTCCTGACACCAACCTGTTGAAAGAACCAGCAAGCTTATTGCATGGATCATTTTTAAACGAAGAGAGAAAGCAATTTAATGAAATGTAAGTAGAAACACATTTCAAAATAGTAACCATTGATTTTTCAGCACAAACACTCATAATTACTCAATGTTTTTCTAAGGAATTTACATTCTCAATTGCTAAATCATTTCTGGACAGAATTTAGTACAAGTCAGTACAATTCTGTTTAAGGCCTACTTTGAAGTAACGTTTAATACATCCCAAGTTGTTACTTGCTACTTTGAACTCAGAACTTTGGTGGAGATCAATGAAGTTCAAAGTAGGACTTCAATGAAATCAAGATTACTAAAAACCACATTCAAGTTTGGGCTTCTTCTCAGAAAATCTTAGTACAATCACTTTCACAGCCTTTCATCATGCTACCTTAAAGAAATATGCCAGCATTTGGAAAACATTTGTGGATGTAAACCTATGGCTGACATATGGGTCAATGAGATGCCAAAGATTTTTAAGTCACTAAAGTGGTAATTCCATCAGTCACTTTCAGATGTACAAAAACAGAGATTGGAAGAGATCTTTGCTCACCGGTTTTTGAAACTAGAAAGGTGTCAACTTTATTTTATCACCTACGTATATTTATTTACTTATATACTTATTTTCTTTTTGAGAAAAACTAATACCGACCACTTAAATTCAAGAAATATGGGATAGTTTAAGTTATATTTTTTATTTTGAAAGGTACAGATTACAAATGACTGCTTACTGGCTGGGTTCATATGTCTAGATAAACAATGGTTTAATGTGAATGGACAGTATGCTACTGCAAACTGATGAAATTATGGGTACAATGGTACCTTGGTTCTCGAACTTAATCTGTTCCAGGAGTCCATTCAATTCCTGAAACTCGAAAACCAAGGTGCAGTTTCCGATTGGCTGCAAGAACTTCCTGTAGTCAAGTGGAAGCTACATCAGACATTCGGTTTCCAAAAAATGTTCACAAACCAAGGTGCAGCTTCCGACTGGCAACAGGAGCTTCCTGCATTCAATTGGAAGCCACGTCAGCCGCTCGGCTTCCGACAAATGTTCACAAACCGGAACATTTACTTCCAGGTTTGCAGCGTTCAGGAACCGATTTGTTCAACAACTAAACCCTTCGGGAACCAAGGTACCACTGTACTTCACCCCTTCCTCACTTCTGCTGCTGGTTTTTCTCATCTGAACCCAGGCTGGTGGTTTCTTTCTCAAACAAACCTTGGCTTACCATCAGATCTGGAAGCTAGAACGAAGCAGCCCATGGCTTGTACCCTGGTAGCAGCAGAAATGGGGCAGCAGCAGCCCAGCATGCTGCTCATCCACATTAAACCTTAGTTTATCTTAGGTAAAGGTACCCTTGCCCGTACTGGCCAGTCTTGACAGACTCTAGGGTTGTTCGCTCATCTCACTCTAGAGGCCGGGAGCCAGCGCTGTCCGCAGACACTTCCGGGTCACGTGGCCAGCGTGACAAGCTGCATCTGGCGAGCCAGAGCCGCACACGGAAACACCGTTTACCTTCCCGCTAGTACGCGGTCCCTATTTATCTACTTGCCCCCGGAGGTACTTTCGAACTGCTAGGTTGGCAGGCGCTGGGACCGAACGACGGGAGCGCACCCCGCCGTGGGGATTCGAACTGCCAACCATGCGATCGGCAAGTCCTAGGCGCTGAGGTTTTACCCACAGCACCACCCGTGTCCCACTTACCTTTGTTTATCTTACCTATGGCTTAATGTGATGTGTAAACCAGCTAATTCCCATGCTTTTTAATTTTGAAATGGCTTGCATAAGAAACCGGTTTCAATGTCAGAAAAAAAATATTACTTTTACTAAAGGAATTTGAAATATATTTCCTCCAAATGGATGATGGTACTCTTTTGATACAAGCAATGCTATATTCTAAATATTTAGCTAGAAAATTTTACTCCCCCACAAAATACTGCAAAGCATGTGCAGGAGTATTTAGCTTATCATATTTTCTTATGCTTTCCCCCACCTGCAGCTTCTCAGAAGCCAATAACAAAATTGGACGACAAAACTCTGTTTCTATCACTTTAACAATATTCTTTTGAAACCCAGCCTTCAGAATTCTAAATGTACCACAGAAAAGCCTCTTTTTGGCAATATTTGGTTTTGCTATCAGAAAAAAAATATTTTAGTGGGGAATATATTAGCCATCTTGATTAGATATAGCAGCAGCCAACCATTTGACTCAAATCCCCTCAAGAATGTTCTGCAGCTATTTTCTCTCTTCCCCACCTTTGAATGGCATGAAAAACTTACATCACCAGAAATGTCTGTCTGAGACCCTGCATCCAAAGTCTGCCTCGAGAGAGAGAGCTGAGAGTGTGCTGGACTGCACCTCAGATCTGGTTCTGATCTGCCAAAATTTTGATTGAGGAGGAACCTCTCCCTCAGCTTTGCAAGACTCTGAAAGGAAACACAAATAATGATGCACTTTCATGCTTCATTTATTGTAAAAGATCGACACACAGCAAAAATACATTGGATGGGGGAGCAGGGAAAAGACAAACCATAAAAGGAGAAACGGTATAAAGAGCTCCCTCAACAGTTAAACATATCCACTTAGGGAATCAACTCAACTGAAGGTTGATCGTATTTGCATGAATAAAAGCATTATACGCATATCACAAAAATAAGCTACTACTTCAAGAGGACAACAAAAAACCATGAGTAGTCAAAACAATCAAACAAACAAAAAAAATTGCAAGAACATTTACCACTACAGTTGTAGGGTAGAAATTCAAAAATACCTGCATTAAATCTTGCTTCTCCTTCTCACCAGAGCTTATAGCCTTTCGGATAGACTTTAATTCATTCACAATGGCTTTGGCTTCACTTAGTTCATACCCACTCTGGCCTCCAGACATTTTTTGGTCAATTCTGTAAAACAGAGAGACACTAGGGGTAAATGCAGAGAAAGAAGTATTGTTCTCCAAATTAGGGGAAAGAATAGGTAGTTCTAAAGATATTGTTTCCCATAGCATAGTAAGGACCCAGCTACATTGGCAAGGAAAAACAGCATTATATGAGTTGTTTATGCTTTCTAAGACTGTGACACCAGGTGGCGCTGTGGAGTTCCGTTTTTGCCAACCCGATTTCTGGCACCCACAGCACTTTCTCAAAGTACAAAATGAGCCCATTTGTCCAAAAAGGTTGGTGACCTAGTGCTAGGCAAACATTTTAAAATATTCATTTCTAGCCAGACTGGATACTTTCCAGAGGAACAATTTAATATAACCCATACGAGTTTTTAAAAATATTGTTATTGATTTACAATATCTATCTCCCCATCATTCATATTCTCAAAGTGGTTTGCTTAAAAAGGTAAACACAATAAAAATATCTAACGGAAAATATATTAAAACCACCATTTAAAAGCCATTATCAACAAACCCAAGAAAACAGCAGCCTTACAGAAGCAACAAAAAGGAAGTGATGCAGCAAACGAGAAAGAAGAAGCAGCATTTCTGAAAATCCTTGGTTCCTTCCCCCTTGCCCCCGCTTCTTCATCTATCCACTTCAGTCATAAATTTATGTTTTTCAACAGAAGGATGCACCATCACTTCAAAGATAAGAAGTAGTCTTCAACTTCAAGTACACATACAATATCTTACACAGAATGCATGCATTGAAAATGCAATGTTTTCTTAACCCTGACATTAAGCTCCCAGTGTTAAAGAGAGTTTAAAATTGTACACATAGTTTGCTATGCTTTAGAATTCATGGAAGAAAAGTGCCTCCGACCTAGTAACACAGGTAGACAGGCAGATGGCTACTTGATACATGCACAGGAAATTAAACATTATCTGTTATAGGAAGCTAAGTTTTCCAAAAGGTGAACACAAGTTCACAAACTGTGAGTGACAATTGGCTCCTATAGAAATCCATGGCAAAGCTCCAATTGATTTGAATGAGAACCATTGTGGCCGAGATGCAACCATGGTAGCACATTAAAATGCACTAGAGGCTTGCAGCCAAAGATATAGCAAACTATGCAAACTCAGGCTCTCTTACGCCTCTGTGGCTCTTGGCCACATGAACTTTTCCTCTCTGCCAGTTCTCCTCTTCCTCCAAGACGTTTGCTTGACTTCTTGCATTCTCCTGTAGCAGTCAGTGCCTCTTCCATGGTTATTTTTGTAGGGTTCTGATTCTTTTAGCCCTCACCCCCCATGATCTTCTACCTTGCTAGCAGGTAGGATAAGAGCACTTAGCCAATCAAGGCCAGAGGCTCTTTTGACTGAGACAATCATTACAGGAGGCTTTTATCACCACACTGCAATATGGAGAGCAATTGTTACTTTGCGGGTAAAGCCATTTGCTCTCTGCAAACAGAGCAAAATAATGACTGGCTGCTTCTTGGGTTATTGTTGTCAAGACATAGGTGCATTCTTGCAAGCTGAATCACACTCTCTCCAGATATGTGTAAGTATAGCAAGAAAAGCAGAAAAAAACACATTTATCTCAGACAGAGGAGTCTATAACTTCCTCTGGTTGGATATGCAGATGACACACATCTGATTGCTGCTGTTCACAGGGGTTCCTAGCTAGTCCAAACCGAAACTGTGGATGGTTTTAACTATGGGAAGCAAGCCAACTTCAATCAAGTTGGGATGGGGAACCTGTGATTCTCTAGTCCGTGGCAGATTTGGGGATCTCATATTTCAGCGGTGCCCTGTGTGATGCAAAAATTCAGCACCCCTTGCCTCTCGCATTCTGTTCTACAGCCTTGTTGTGGTGTCCCCTGCAACGCAGCACCCAGTGCTGCCACACCAGTTGCACCACTCTAAAACCCCCTCCAGCATCTTAAAAAACAGAGACATCACCTTCCCAACAAAGGTCCGTAGAGTTAAAGCCATGGTTTTCCCGGTAGTGATGTATGGAAGTGAGAGCTGGACTATAAAGAAGGCTGATCGCTGAAGAATTGATGCTTTTGAATTGTGGTGCTGGAGGAGACTCTTGAGAGTCCCATGGACTGCAAGAAGATCAAATGCATCCATTCTTAAGGAAATCAGCCCTGAGTGCTCACTGGAAGGACAGATTGTGAAGCTGAGGCTCCAATACTTTGGCCAGCTCATGAGAAGAGAAGACTCCCTGGAAAAGACCCTGGTGTTGGGAAAGACTGAGGGCACAAGGAGAAGGGGACGACAGAGGACGAGATGGTTGGACAGTGTTCTCGAAGCTACAAACATGAGTCTGACCAAACTGCGGGAGGCAGTGGAAGACAGGAGTGCCTGGCGTGCTCTGGTCCTTGGGGTCACGAAGAGTCGGACACGACTAAACGACTAAACAACAACAAAACCGCCTCTGCTCCAGATGTTGCTGGGTTACAGCTCTCATCTTCCCTGACACTTCTCCATGCCGTCTGGGGTTGGTAGTAGTTGGGTTCCAACATCTGGAAGGCCACAGGTTTCCCAGCCCTGTCCTAAACCACAGTTTAGATTAACCATAGTTCTGAGTTCAGACCCAACACACTGTGGCTTGCTGAAAATGGAATTGAAATCTTCCCATACCTTCCTTGTGGCCGCTCAGAAGGAAAGGCACTCAAGCCCAAGACTTGCAATGCTAAACCATTAGTTCAGCCAAAGACCACATCAGGATCCAATTTAAACATGCATAACTGCCATGGATAGTGAACATATAGTCCCTAATCTTGTTTGATTTTACTATCTTTACCCAGCTAGGGTAAACAAACCCCAAAACAAGTGGAACTGACTGTGGTTTTGTTGCATGCTGAATGTCTGCTGCTGTGGCGTATGGTGTCTCACATTTTAAGCTGGAGCTGCCATATCATCACATATATGGCAAAAATGAATAAAATGGCTCTCCAGCACACAAGATATTCTGACCTCCCAAAGTGGCTGTCTGAATTTTTCCAACAAATGTCCATTGTTTGCTTGTGGTATGCTGCTGAAAGTTTCCCAAACATGTTTTAGATTCCTATCAAAATTGCTTGCAAGCAAGTTGCTTTAAAACAATACTTCATTGTTACAGTAATGTAATAAAACCAGCATGTTTGGCTAAGCTTTAATCTTGGGATAGTAGCAGAAGTTTCCAAGCTTTGGGTATAGGTCTCCAACCGCAAAAAACCCCCTATGCTTTAAGGGATAGCTAAATTAAGGTTAAATATGTACCTCTTCATTCCCTCCCAACAACTTTTACTTAGATTCAAAAGTATTACTACTGTAAATTGTGTGCAAACTTTTCTTCTATTCGACTTCACAGTCTTCCAACATATGGGTGAAATGTGGTATGTCTTTCCAGCCCCTTAACTACCACATCACAAAGATATCTAAAGTCTCAACCAGTTGTAAAGTTTAATCAAAAGTTCAGCAACAGGCAGACTAGGAATTTTCTGCCTCATTGGTTACAATCCCAAACATACCTAACAGAAAGTGGTTCAACTTAATTCCAAGTAAACACATTTAAGGGTGTGTTGTAAATTCTAACCCTAAGTTCCTTGAAGAAGGCCCATAGCTCAGTGGTAGAACATCTGCTTTGCGTGCAGAAGGCCTCAGCTTCAATCCCTGGCATTTTCAAGTTGGACTGAGACTGTTTCCCATCTCGAATCCTGAAGAACCACTGCTAGTCAGCATGCATAATATTGAGCTAGATGGACCAACGGTCTGACTCAGTATAGGGCAGCTTCCTTTGTTCCTATAAATTTAGTACCTATTATTTATCATTATTAATTTTATTTTGCCCTGCAGCCTATTTAGACTGCTGCTTTTTCCTTTTCAGAGGAGCGGTGGTCTTCAAGTACAGTGGTACCTTCGTTCTCGAACGGCTTAGTTGACGAACAAATTGGCTCCCAAACGCCAAAAACCCGGAACTGTTCCAGTTTTCAAATGTTTATCAGAAGCTGAATGTCTGATGCGGTTGTTGGCTATTGACTTCCAGAATGGATTACGCTTGAGAACCAAGGTATCACTGTAGATACTTGTATTATGCCCATCACCACTTTACACAGCATGGGGAGAATTTGCATTTGGAAATGCAAAAATTAGCCAAGTAAAAAGAAAAAGGTCCTGAGATCTTTCCAGCTTGCGGCATTTCAATCTACAGCAGCTTTCTTGTGCTTCAACCTCTTCACTACAGCATGTCTTTCTCCATGACAGGTAAGGATGCAGTAAAAGCCTAATCCCACTTTAGTGGCTGATGAAGCAGGAAAATGAAACACTGCTGCTCTTCTCTCTCTTTTGCAGCTGATTCTTTGCTCTTCTGCATCCCGCAAGTGGCAGATGGAATCATTCAGTGATGCTTTTTAAAGCCTTGAATCAGCTTTGCACTCCCCCCTGACTTTTTTGAAGTTAATTTTTCAAAACAAAAAAATTTTAAAACAGTGGCTGGGTTTTCCCATTGCCGGTAGGCAATAGATTTATCTCAGCTGTTTTCTTATTCCAAAGCTTCTCTCAGTAAACGGATGCAATGATTCTATTTGATTTGGTCCTAAGCAGCGGACTGAATTATTTAAGTCAATTTCAATCATTTTATACTCACTGTTGCAATGTTTCATAGCCTTGCTCCTTATACAGTAATTCTTGCTTCATCTGCAAGAGTTCCCTCTTCAGCTTTTTAACCTTGGATGCAAAAACAAATTAGTGAGCCATTCGTTTAAGACAATGGAACATGTGGTTTGGATCAGCAATTGGTGTCCCCCCAAGCATTCACTCTTGGTTAGTTGAGGAACTGGACGTTACAACCACATGACACAATACCTCTGGGGGTTGCCTCACATGTCTGTGTGTGTAATGCTTGAATGTGGTGTCCTATCTCTAGACTTGTTAGCCCTTATTAGTTTTGGCACACTATATAAATCCGTTAGCTTCTACAGGAGTAACAGGCAATTTCCACTCTTGGATATGCTAATGCTTACTAATATGGTGTGAAAAAAAACTGTTCACAAAAGGACTAACTGCTCTGAAAAAGAGTGCAGCATGTGTGTCAGTGTTCAAGATACCCTGCTAGCAGACATAGCTGGTTTCAACACTACCAGCCTTGCCTATCACATATAAATAAGCCCTTGTTAGTATTTGTTGAACACAAAGGAATTCTATCTTCCTCTTGATGTTCCTGAACAAGCAACTAATGCAAGAGACATGCCAGATTAAGACACCTCTTTATTTGGATAGCCTCATTATAGTAATTAAAGTTGAATTTAACATTTACTTGCTTAAGTTAATTTGTCACTGGATGTGTGCGCATGCCACCTGTTCTCATTCAAGAGACATAGCACCTACTGACATAGCTTGGAGAGAGAGAATGAAACAGAGAGTAAACATGCAAGCGGGAGAGGATCCCCAAAGGCCACTGTGTGTGTGTGTGTGTGTGTGTGTGTACGCTACACTAACTCAGAAACCAAGAAGTTTCCATCTAGAAGTCAATCTACACATGCTACAATATGTACTGCATTATTTTCTGCTACAATACGCTTCTATAAACCACCAACAAGCATCAACATACCCTAAACCAAGTACAATTCATATTATTGGAACTGCCAAGTGCTATTCGTATTATTAGTACTGCTAATGTCCACGCACACACACCAAATGTGTTCATATGTGCATGCCACAAAAAACCCAGCAAACATTTCATTTGGATACTTGGGGATTTCAGTGCCTGGACGGCAAATGTCTAACAAGAAACACCACAGATGACACACATTTCCCCATAGATCTCAAATTAAGCATTCTTACCCTTAATCTTGTAGTGGAGATTTCCGCCTTCAGAATATCAGGGTCATACTTAGTGCTGGAAGAGGAGCTTGAAAATACTTATTAGGAAAATTTAAAGAAAATGGAAAATATATTTAACCAGCTGAGAAATGGCTCCTTGTTTAATTGCATCATATTGTTGCATTACAGCCAAAGCTACAGCACGAGAACAACAAATATTCAAATACATTTTCTTTCTATCAACCATAAAATTATTAGAAGATGATACACGGGTGAAAGTTACACAAATGAACAAGCAACTGGCCTTTTTGGGGGGCGTTTAAAACTGGCCCAAGATTAAAATTCATTTTGACACACCCATAATGGGGACGGAGGAAAAATTCATTCACTTTGCATTTTAACAGGAAATTTGCACTTCCTGAACCAGGATGCAAAATAAAACAGAACTATCCTTCAGAATTTGCACCTGTCTGAATCTTGCAATGTAGTTCGCCACTCAAAATATGTGTACAAAAATGTACCATATTAGGGGAAATTGCTTGCAAATTGCACATCAAGCAGAATTTAATTCAAAAATGTGTATGCTAGGAGAAAAGTGCACGAAAATGTACATATGCATATAATTTTTGTACTGACTTTTTATATATATAGCAAACGGATGTGAAAATGGCTGGGAACCGAGAGGAATCAAAACTGACAGTTTCATCCATCACTAGTCTGGAGGTGGTTGGTGGATGGATGGCAGCTAACAGATTGTGGCTGAATCCAAACAAGACAGAAGTATTGTTTCTGTGGGACAGAGGACGGGCAGGTGTGGGGAACTTTCTAGTCCTGAATGGGGTAACTGAGCCCCTGAAGGAACAGCTATCCAACCTGGGAGTCATTTTGGACTCAAAGCTGTCCATGGAGTCACAAGTTAATTCTGTGTCCAGGACAGCTGTCTACCAGCTCCATTTGGTACACAGCTGAGACCCTACCTGTCTGCGTACTGTCTCACCAGAGTGGTACATGTGCTGGTTATCTCCTGCTTGGACTACTGCAATGTGCTCTATGTGGGGTTACCTTTGAAGGTGACTCAGAAACTACAACTAATCCAGAATGTGGCAGCTAGACTGGTGAGTGGGAGCAACTGCCAAGACTATATAACACGGGTCCTGAAAGACCTACATTGGCTCCCAGTACATTTCCGCGCACAATTCAAAGTGCTGGTGCTGATCTTTAAAGCCCTAAATCATGGGTGTCAAACACAAGGCCCGCGGGCTGAATCCGGCCCGCCAGACCTCGTCATGTGGCCCGTGTAGCCGCCACCGGCCTTCACCTTTTATTCTCGCTTTTTTGGGGGGACACAAGAAAGCCGCCTCTTCAGCGCATGCGCGGCAGCCTACAAGCCAGAGAACGTCTGCCCTCTAGCGGCGCCGGCCGTTCTACACAGGAAACCTCCACTTTACATGCATTCAGGAAACCTCCACTTGTTTTTATATTGAGCGCATGCCATCCTGTGATGTGACAGATCCAACGGCTGCCTGAACCCTTCTCTCCTGTACTGTAAGTCCTACAGATACAACCGGCCCTTTGAGGGTGACCAAACTGCTGATGCAGTCCCCGATAAATTTGAGTTTGACACCCCTGCCCTAAATGATCTTAGCCCTGTATACCTGAAGAAGTACCTCAAACCCCATCGTTCAGCGCGGACATTGAGATACAGCACAAAGGGCCTTCTGGTGGTTCCCACACTGCGAGAAGTAAAGCTACAGGGAACCAGGCAGAGGGCCTTCTCGGTAGTGGCCCTGTGGAATGCCCTCCCATCAGATGTCAAGGAACTTTTAGAAGACAGCTGAAGGCAGCCCTGTACAGGGAAGCTTTTTAAAGTTTAATGTTTTACTATGTTTTCATATATGCTGGAAGCCACCCAGAGTGGCTGGGGCAACCCAGTCAGATGGGCGGGGTACAAATTTACTCCTCCTCCTCCTCCTCCTACTACTACTACTATTACAGCAACAAATGAATGAATAAATATAAATACAAATACCGTATTTCTAAGATACGTACAGCTTGTATGAGAACTTGATTTCTCCTTGTAAGCATCATTCAGCCTCACATATTCATCCAAAGCAAGTGCTAGTCTCTGTTCTTTCACATGGTACAGTTCTTTCTGAGTGCTGAGTGCATCTTGTGCTACTGTAAGATAATCTTTCAGCATTTTCTCTTGTTCTTGCCTCCATTGTTTTCTTGGATCTTCTATCTGTGTGGTTTCTGGAGAAATGCAGTTGTAAAAGCTTTTATTTAGTAAAATAAAACCGGTCAATCTTAGCCACATTCAAATTAGTGATGTCCAAAGGACTTGTTTAAAAAGCTCTGTTCTATTACCTTGCTAGCTTTAAGTGACATCTTTACTGAATCACATTTTGAACCTCTGCATTATCTACCCGTTTTTCACCAGATCCAAGCAAGACATACATACTCAAGCAATACAATGGGTCAGAGCAGACCCAAAGAAAATAATGAAAGTCAGTTAATTCTGATAGCTCTACCCTGAGAAGGACTAACACTGAATACAACTGATGGATCCAATAACATTTTTGTCCCACAGATAGTTAGGTATAAAACATGTGAAGAACTGAGATTACTTCCAAAGTATCTTAGGACTGAAGAAGTTTAAGAGAAAAAGCAATTTTTACATGCAACATGTATGATGTTATGCTCTATGTTCTTTACTACTTTCAGCCTGCTGTTCTCCTATATAAAAGGCAGAGAAGAATGTTTAAACCTTTAAGGCGTTTCAGATAAAGATTCAGGTTTTAAGAAAATCTCAGGTCAATGAGTTCAATTTATGTTGATGAAAGATGCTATAGTGTATAACTCTTAAACAGTACTTTACATCTTCAAAGCTCTCTAGGAAAACATTAATCCACGATACTGATTCAGGTTCAAGTGCTTCTCCTAGCTCTAATGTTAGTTACATATACTTCTCGAAGACACTTTCTCTACTTTTGCCTACTTAAATTATCCAGTGCAAACAGTAACTCCAATGCACCACAATAGACTTTAAACATATGTTTGGTTAGCTTCTGCTGCAGCAGAGGAAGGTCCCTAGTGGTATCAATTGCCAATAATGCTCAATAGTCCTACACATTTAATCTTCCTACTGCTACACTTTGATGTGAATTCAAGAGGCAAGTAAATGAGGAAGTAGCTCTTTTTTAAAAAAAGAAAAAGGAATCAGAATGCTTCCCATGCGCCCCCTTAAACTCAAATACAGTTTATGTAGGTACATTTGTATGGAAAGTTTTGCCAAATATACTCAAAACAAGACTAGAGATAGATAGTATTTGTTTTTACACAAGCATATGGAAGGAAAATAAGAGGTGCCAACTTTATATACCGCTGATTTCTCATACGCTTAATAGGATGCTTCTCCCCATCCAAATATTTTTTTGGCATCTGTTGGTCTCAAGGGAGAGTGATGTGAGCCTCCAGGGGTGAAGTCAAACTGCTGTTGTTAGCAGCATCAAAGTGACTTCCCTGGAGTGCAAGCCTGGACTGTGTGCATGGAGGTCCTGGGCTGCTCAGGTGATGACCTCCCTCTCAGCCTCGCCGATCTGCTCCAAAGGAAACCAGAGCAATACATTTGGCACCAACCTGGCTGCAGGAGTTGCTGAAAGAAGTCGTACAAGGCACCATCCAACCATCTCAGGGATTCCACTCTGGGTTTGTGCAGGGTTTACTCCTTTGCCTTCTCTTCTCCCAAAGATCTCTCGCAAGGCAATGGAGGTTTAGGATCAGAGTTTTCCTTCTGATGGGCTACCTCCCCAGGTTGATGAGCCCCATCTGCCCCTCACTTTCCTCTACAGCAAACGCAGAAATTGCCTTCTTGACCATTTGACCCACTACTTGTCTCATCCACTCAATCCAGTGCAGCCTGTCTTCACATGCAGGGAAAGTCCCTAATTCATTGAGGGTTTGAGATCCATTGTATACCATCACCTGGTTTAGCTGGGTTGTCAAAGCTGTTCACTGGAGTGTGGCCATTGTCACATGCTGACAGCTTTTAGGAGCCACAGGTGAAAGCTCAGTGCAGGGTGGGGACAAACTATCCCAGAAGGAGCACAATGTGTCTTCCACCAGAGGCACAACCCCTCCCCTAACACCCCATACAAATAATTTTTATATAAAGCAGAGAAGCTGGCAAAAGCCACATGCAGTCAAGGCAAGCAGAAATAAAGAGGTGTTTCCCAAGCAAAGACAGAGCCCTCCATTGCCCTTGTCTTCAAAATGTACCTTTTTTTCCTCCTTTCACAGAGAAAGGGGGAGATCATCTCTATGGGCACCAGCATACATCCTTAAATCTCAGAGCCAGGAGCCAGGAGCAAGTCTTTCCCTTGGGCATCATGAGGCAGAAAAAACTCTGGAGAAATTCTAGTTGAGACAGAGAGAGCCTTTTTTCCTACTGCTTTTGTGTGTGCCTTTTTTTTTTTGGGGCATACACACTAACCTACGCAAAAATAACAATTATTGGGGTGGTTAAGGGGAAGTGATCATGAAAGCAAACCCAAAGCATCAAATGGGATTTCATAATGATTCTACAATCAAACAGGATAAAGGCAGTTCTGTTGGGCTTTGGGGGATGAATGTAATGATTGCGGTTGTACTTTAAGAGAGCAGCACTAGTCGTAATGGAAAATAATCTCACAAGAGAGAAAAGCCATATCTGCGAACACATTTCAGGTAATTGCTCAGTAGGTTTAAGTCAGGATTGCTCAATGTGTGGCCCAAACTAAAGGAGTAGCCTGCAGAGTCCTAAAATGTGGCCCACAGCAATGCTGTCCTTGTGACTGTAGGACAAGGACAAAGCTGTTTCAATGCAGGGTGTGCGTTTTTTAGCACTTACAGTCTCACAAATCAAGCAATTTTATTTATTTTCGCCTTTAAGAAACCTCATGTGGCCACAATTTTTGTTTCTGAATATGAAAACAAAATCAGTTGTGATCGTCTCAGTCCTGAAAAGCTGGTGATATTGTTTCTGAAACGTTCCAGGTTTAGGAAAAATTAAGATCCTTTCGAATAATGATTTCCAAACCCTAAGTTTTCTAAAGATGGCTTCCACTCTATGGCTGTTACAAGAAATAGCATGAAAAGGTTCACTGTCTGACAAGTGGCAAACGGGTATATAAATTAAGGCTACGTGGGTGAATTTCAGCCTACTGGGGGTTTCACAGGCCATCTATTCCTAACAGCAGGGCAGTGTACTTTTACATCCACGAAGCAGCGGGACAAAAGCCAGTACTTCTTGCATTAAAGAAAAAGGTTACCCTTCCCCTTCAAGGTAGCAAAGCCAAAGCTGGATACACCACACAGCAAGCATCTGCAGAATATTTGCTGCAACCTTGCTTCCCTCAAATAAGAGCAATTGGAATAAGTCAGACATAATTCAAGCTTGCCTTTGGTAGCAGAGCAGAAGAGAGCAGTACGCCTATGCTGTTTCAGAACTGCTGTTACTTGGAACATACTGGGACAAATGATGACAGCAAAATAGCATATTTTGCAGTAAAAATAATTTTCAGAGCACCAGTTAAATATGAGCCCATAAATTCGATTCATAAACACCATTTATTCCCAATAAAAACGTATTTACTCAGAGAGCATTCTGCATGCAGATATGAAGCTCTGGTCTGCGCTGCAATCTACCTGTATAAATTTCAGTGCAATTGTAATTCCATAACAAAAGAGCATTTCTCTTGACTCTGTCAGGCTTGATTGAAATGTCATACCATGGAATTGATCTCTATTCTTTGAGTTAACTGTCCTTTTGTGTAAGGCATATGGTGTTTCTGGGGATCATGAACATTTGTATTCTTGTTCTTCCATAGTGGAGAACAGCAAGTAATTTCAGGCTAGGTTGTCAATTTCTTGTGCTGAAGGAGGAAAAAAGAACTCAAATCTTTGGACCCATTTGCTCTTCTAAGCTGCTGGCTCAAATAAAAATTTTGTGCACTTAAAGAAAGCAGTGAGGGACCAGAGTTTTCTCTTCCTCTGACTAAATAGCTTGTAGACAACACAGTTTCCCATCTTTCTCGAGACAAGCACAACACTGTAATATAAGAGACTGTACCTCTGTTGTCACACATTGTCATATGTACCTTTTGTCAGTATGACTTTGTTGGAAAATTAGATCCTCTGCCTTACATTTCCCGAGACTATCAGAAAAGAAACTGAAATACACTGAATCACATGTTTAAATCCTTGGGATGCTTGAAGAAATGAGAAATTTAAAAGTACCCAACTGTCACTGTTCAGCTTCAAGCTGCAAATGGAAAAGCAACTCTGCTACCAGACCTGTGAAATCCAAAATGACACTCTGTAGCCAGGTGGACAGTCCCTTTTCAACAGCCCCAAATGCTGGGAAAGGGATGGTCATCAGAACCATGGTGGGAGGGGAAAGCATTAAATACCCCCTTCCTCCTTGCTGAAGTCCCAATCCTGATCCCCCTACCCCAGCTATAACTTAGGGAGGGAAAACAAATCAAGCTACAGTAGAACCTCTACTTACGTCCCGCTCTACTTAGGCCCCTTCCAAGTCACGACCGTGGCAAACCCAGAAGTAAACACCGGGTTTGCCGTGATTCGCGCATGTGCAGAAGCGGCTGCTGCCGTCTGCACATGCACAGAACTGGGCTGCTGCTCAATGCGCCTGTGCAGAAGCGGGCTGCCGCCCAACGCGCCTGCGCACAATGGCACTTCTACCAGTGACCCGTTTCGCCATAAGGACGGGCCTCCGGAACGGATTGTGGTCTTGAGTAGAGGTTCCACTGTAAAGGCAATGTTATTTGGAAAAAGAAAGGGTTAACGGGACAGAGCAGAATCCTACAGAAGGGACATTGTAATTAATGGGGCTTACTCCTAAGGCAGAGTGTGCAGATTTGCAGAAAGAGCATGCTGTGTTTGAACAAAACAGTATTTTAGTGCTAACACAACCCAGGTCCCCCCCCCCCCAGTTTGAAGCTGTTCTTTATGAAAAATGAAATCAAACCCAACTGCCATACATTTAATGTAAAATTAAATAGTCCGTAAAACACCAGGTACTTTTATTTTTCATGGGTTTCCTTTCAAAACATCTACTGAAGAAGCTTTACTTATGTTTCTCCCTACTTAAAGAGAAAGTGTATTACCATCATACAATTGAAATGTCAAATGTAAAACAAAACCTAAAAAGCAAAAAGGGGGACTGAACCCCAGTCCAATCAACGTAGATTTAATGCATTAATTGCTAGTGTGATTAACCACCTAATCAACACTTCATAAAGTATGACATGCTTCCATCAACCCTAAAAATTGGAGCCATGCATCTTTTCTACAACATGCTTTTTGACTGCAAGTCATTAGTGCACAATTCACACTGCGAAGACTAGGTCAACATAATTAAACACCCACTCATGAAACTGGCTAACAATCTGTTACTTACCTTCTTTACCAACAATAGCAAGCAAAACTAGAATTTCTAAATTTATCAAGCTTCCTGCTGTATTCTAGTGTTGGCATTGCTAGGTGAGATCCATGGAAGGTAACTAAAAACGTTACCATGGGGGGTCAAGACTTCACGAAGCCACTGAATTCCTGCAGATATGTCATTTCTGCTCTACTGGTTAGCTGGGTGGTGAAGGTGGCATCTCTTGAAAGCGAGGTGTATACAGGTGTCCTTTCCACAAACTGATTGATCCCAATCAATCCCAATGGGGCGAGGGTATCTGCACCCTATATAAAGGAGTCATTAACCCACAGCTGAATGACAACACGGAAGAAGCTAAGAGAAAGCAGGTCACTTTTGGAGCTCAGACATTTCCATACTAAAGCATTAAATTAACCAAGGTCCATATGTCAAACCCTGAAACAAAGAGGCAATCTGCCAAAACTTCAATCAGAGGCTAGCTGGTAAGCACGCTGGTGCTTCTTAAAGCTTCAGAAAGTAGAAGGGAAAGTAATAGTATTATCCTTCTTGACTTCACCATGACTGCATCTTCCCTTCCATCTCAGGCAGTGCATTGATTCCCCATTGCAGTCCCAGGTGCAAAGGACATACAACAAAAGGCACAGGACAAGAGTGTTGGAAGGAAATAAGTCCATAATAAGAAATAAGTCCATAACTTTCATTCATTGCGGATGTCAGATGGTTTGATGTAGGCATTGGGTATGTATCCTGAAATCAGCAAGCCCGTGTGCAGGTTGATGATTAAACAGAGTTGACCAAGGTAAAGGGTCCTCCTGCAACACGCATCACATCTGGGTGACCCACCAAGATCACCATGACAGGGGTGCAACGGTCAACCCCTGAGCTGAGTATCTGGACATGCGGCACCCCGTAACCTCCCTTAAGGGGATACATGACAACAGAGCAGTGGGGAGCACCTCCTGGCCATGTCGGCTAAGGATCCATCCCAACGCCTCTTCTGGCACTCACAAGTTGGTGGGAATGGGCATTACCTGACATAAATGCTTCTAGGCAAACACTTCCTGTTTCAGTGCTCCTTACTGGGATCTCCAATCCCAATCCTGCCAGGACTTGTACAGAAAAGGGCCCAGGAGCAAATAATCCTCTCATTGCCAGTATACTTCACCTATGTCTCCAGGTACTAAAGAACAGTCTGTGCCGTTGATTCAGAGCAAGACACAAGACATTTGTTCGGTCTATAACCTTTGAGAACCTTACAAGGGAACCATTCATAAGCAGCAGGAAGTCATCAACAACAACAATGGACACAAACGCTTTACAAAAAACAACAATGGATACAAACATACAAATTGCCATATTGTGATGAAGGGTCATGAAGTCTGCATCATAGTGAGAGTCATCAGACATTGGCATTTTCATTTGAAGTTAGTAGATGTTTAAGAAAAATAACCATTTATATGCTGAGATCTCAAGCCGAAGGGTGTGTGTGTGTGTGCTATTTAAATCCATCATCTGCCTCCATGCATTTGGCACAGGAGGGAAATCCTGCCAGAAACATAAAAGTAGCAACACGGGGGGTGAGGGTGGAGAAAACATGTGAACATGTTGCTGAAATGGCCACAAATGATACATCGTATTACACAACTCTTTTCAGATCATGATGGGTGAGATGCTTACATCGGTTAGCAGCTTCAGGCTCCTGCAAAATATTTTGACTTGGTTAAACATTAATTCCAACACTGTGGCTTGTGAGAAGTGGAGAGGATTTCTAGCAACTTACAAGTCAAGCTGTTATAAGAAGGTGTCTTTTCCCAAGACATTTGAGAATAATGCTGTGTTTTTTCTAGTTGTAACTGTACCTGTCCTGTGCAGAAAAAAAGAGGATTACCTGTTCTTTCAGCAATCAAACCTAGTGTTAGTCTTTTGAAGGGAAAACTGTACAGATGTTATATGGGCAACAGTACTTGTTTGCTTAGATACGTCTTGAGGTTTGGTCCAACTCGTTTTTGTGTGTGTATGAATATAGGATTAGATTCTGTTTTCTCTTCTCCTGCCTAAGCATCAGAATCCAGACTCAGAACTGAGCCCCAATGAGATCTCCTGTGCAGAGGAGGAGGAACATGGTCCCAGAGAGCCCTCTAGCACAAATGGAGACCTGGGGACTCCATGCTTCATGAAGCTCAGCGAGAGGCCCTTCCCTATAATAATAGTCTTCCACTATGGGCCTCCAATATGAGGGACCCCATTGTCCCTTATTGGGACCTTGATTCCAGACCTGGGCTTGCCCATCATTCTCTCCGGGACTCCAGAACTAGTGGCAATTCTGCCTGGGCAGAAGTTTCGGTATGGTGACTCAATCCCCAACTAGCAGCCTCAGACCTACCATCCAACTGGACTACTTAGAAGGGAAACACAAACCCAAAGGTGCTCTGGATACTGGCTGTGAGAAGCTCCAGAAAGATGTGAAGCTATAGGTCCACTTTAAAAACAAAACAAAAAACCACCACCAGTCTCTGCAGTGCTATATTTCCAGAAAAAGAGGTGCCAAAAATCACCATGAACGCCTCCCTTGTTCTCTTATAATGGCAATGGCACCCACCTGAGAGGTGCTGGAACTGAGTTTTGGCGAGTTCTGGTTGGGGCGGGGGGAAAGCCCTGAGTCTCTGGCTGCTAAGCGTTGATGCAACAGAGCAACAACTCCAGGAGGTAGCCCTTCCTTATTCTTGCATTTCCTTGCGCCATATTTTTTCAGTACAATCTCCTTGCCTGGCTAGAACAGGCCACGTAAGTTCTGACTGTGCAAACAGCTTACCAAAGCCTCTCTTGTATATAGTAACTCAACTGTAGAACCAGAAGTTGTGCACAAACAATAACTAATCAATAGTGGGTTGTGACAGTGACTGTGCCACCTCTCTCACAAGTTTCTGAATATATATATTTACCTCACACATACACCCACCATTTCTCTGTCAATAGCCTACATAAAGCTACTATTGGTAGACATGTTGCCCTTATTTTGTACCAGTGTTGTAATTCTGAAATTATGTTAAAAGCCCTGAGGTACCTTTTCAAAAAGAAAATTGCATACATGAGTTAGGTGAACTTAAATATATTTTGAGCAAACTAAAGACTAAACTAAACAAGGGATTCTTCTTAACTGTTTTTGCTTTCGGATCCTGAGCCTACAATACAAATTGGGAACTTATCCAAGCAGCGCTGCTGATATGCAACTTTGATTTATTGAACTGCAACACTGAAACCATACCAAAATGAAAAAAAGGAGGTAGTAAATCAAGCCCAACAGTCATCACATACTGAAAGTCAATTCTTCAGAACGGCTAAGGGGTGGAAATCACTGCTTGGGATTCTTACGGTTTCAACAATAATACTTAACATTTATGTGGGGCTTTGGTTGGCATATTTGAACATTCATCCTATAATCCACCACCATGTAAGGTAAGTGACTATTATCATCCTCCTCTTTCTGAAGAAAACAGAGGCTGAAAAAGCAGTACCTTAACTACGGCCTCCTCATGAATTCTTGGAAAGGACAATCCTAGAACCAGGAACACCATGGTTGACAGCTCTCAGTCTTAGCCACTACACCATGCCAGCTGTTTCAAAAGAATTCAGGCTACATGAAAAGGCTTGGGATGCAACATTATCCTCCTACCTGCAATAATAGCCGGCATAGTTTGGCATCCATTTCTTTTAAAAAGCAAAATGCTCATGGTCTGAAAAAAGGGAAATATGTTGCTTCCACAGTACAAAGACTAACAGTAACGCTGTTAATACATCATCTACATTTCTGCACAACTGATAATGTATACAAATGCCTCCCCGAACTGCCATTTCTACAGCTAAAAGTTAATGAAACTTTTGGTAAACTCCTGTGTGCTGCAGTTAGCAATTATCAGACCGTTGCATTCCAGGCAGGAGAATTAAAGCTATAATCTCAACTTTAGCATGTAAGACAAATGACCTGCCTCTGACCCTTATCACAGGCAGTTTACCATCCAGTAACTCAAACAAAGAATGCTCTCTTCAGAACACCCACTCCAATACCCCACATACCTGATGTCTACTGCGCTCCAGAAAAGTTTCACCAAAATTGCTCCGTCAACATGGATTAATATACCACTAAGAGAGCATTAAGTACCTGAAACCTCAGTCTCAAACAATGAGGTAAAACCAGTTCAGCAAAACAAAAGTACACCCATTCCACCACCTTCCATAAAACACATTTACAAAAACACCCCCTCAAAAACCTCACTCCTACACACATTTTAAAGCCCACAGCAGGAGAAGAGGCAGTTCGTTACAAATACTGTATGTATATTTTGTTGCATTCCAGTGCAGCATGCCCAGTAAAAACCCGCCGTGTAAACAAATTCCAAACAGGCTTTCTCAGGTTTGCTATAGGCATAGTTCGTATCTTGTTTGTTTCTTCATCCTTGAAGCCTCAAGTATGGATCTTAGCCCTGTAAAGATTTTTAGCAAACTACAAAACACAGTACTTTATGGCCTCTGATTTTAATGCAGTTTTAATCTTATTTCTCAGACAAGCCATGTCCGGCTATAATCTAGGATAATAATAACCAATAGCTGGTCCATGGCTCTCCTTTCTTCACAGAATGCTCTTTAGATGGACCATTATGACTTCAGTAAGCCACCTTTTAATATTTATCAGGGTCAATTAGAATATAAATGTTTTAATCGTTTCTTACTCAAGTGATAACCCCTTTTTTGCTGGTGCTCTATTTTAAAGAGACAAGAATTGCTGCAGTCCCTTGGAGCCTGGTTTTATTTTGATATGAGTATTCGTTAGCAAGACCCTACTATTATATCTGATGCTTAGTGATAAAATGTCACTGCAAGGCTATACACACTACGTTGGTTTAGAGTAAATGTGCATATGGGTGGAGAATAGGGATGATCATCATTACATGGGGAAACCCTATGAGCATACATGTACAGGCTGTTTCACAAGTTATGGTATACAAACATAAAGGATGTTACTTTGTTCCCTCTGTGGCGAGGCTGAGAGTACACCAATGTAGTACATGAAGTACTCAGGCTTTTCCTTTCCTTTTTGTGCTATGTCTACTCTTCCAAAATTGGTTTTATTGTTATTAAAAACAATTTTTAAAATCTCAAGCACCACAAAGCTCAGACAGTTCCAAGAAGATTAATCTCTTCACTACTTTTTAAAAAGTAACATCTCAGCAGCACAGATGACAGAAATTCTTAAATGAAAAGTAGTAAGCAATTACACTGGGTTGCGTCCAATGCTATGCTTGTGAACTTCTGCTGGTGCAATGGAACGTCACTCTGAGCAGCCCACGTGCAACTCCCAACTAATAATTTTGGGACCATTTGTGTGTCATTAGATCAGCTACCTCTGAGGTTTTTACACCACCCATACTGTCAGAAGTACAGTGGTACCTCGAGTTACCAACACCTCAGGTTACAAACACTTCAGGTTACAAACTCCACTAACCTGGAAGAGTTACCTCAAGCTGAGAACTTTGCCCTAGGATGAGAACGGAAATAGTGTGCTGGCAGTGCAGAGGCAGCAAGAGGGCCCATTAGCGAAAGCACACCTCTAGTTAAGCACAGTTTCAGGTTAAGAACAGACCTCTGGAACGAATTAAGTTCATAACTAGAGGTACCACTGTAGCAAAATGCAGTCTCTAATGTCTGGATGAGGGACATTAACTTATCAACTGAGAAACTTCTACCTATGGCAAAGAATTCTGGGGCAGGTTCTGGGGCAGACATACAGCTTACAAGGGGTGCTAGTCAGGTCTACTGAGCCTAATGAGAACGCATCCCAAAAAACACCCAGCATTCCCCTGTGGTTGCACAATGCAGGGAGAGATTGACATCTGTGAGCAAGCTGGCTTTCATGGAAGCCTGCCTGCCATGACTCACCTTCACTTTGAGGATCCCTCGGTTTGAAAACCACAGCACAAAAGCAATTATGAATATATGGTTATCTTTAGATTTAATGCAGTTTCCTATGAATATATTTACTGAATATTGTTCCAGCATCTTCTGGATTTTGTGTTTCTGGCATACAGAGAGACCAATTAGAATGTTAAGTTTTGGCAAAGATGGGGAGTTATTCCTTATGTTTGTATAAACAGAAAAACAGAATGTTTTAATTAGTGGCACAGAGGTTTTAAGGTTAACAGTCAATCCTGTGCAGTTCTGATCTCCATTTTGAGAACCTCCGTTTTAAGTGTCCTTGACAGACAGAAGGATATAAGAGCAGTTTTTTTAAAAGGAAGGAAGGAAGTGGGGGGGGGGGGAGTAGCAGCGGTAGACATTCATTTATTTTCTTAGGAAAAGCACTAAAAGAATTGCTATGGGGAGTTTTGACTGTCTCATAAGAAATCTCTCCTCTTCAAGTTCTTGTTAAGAGTCTAACAACAGAGTCTAATCTGGCTAAGCCTTCTTATATAATCAATAAAGCACTTAGAGAAAACACTTACGGTTTATGTGGTCGATATAGTAGACACCAATCTGAGGATCGTATGCAGCTTCCCATCCCCATGGTAGCTCATCTCCAACACAGTCTGCAAAGGATAATGGCTTTGTTAACCTAAAAACAAAACCAGAAAGTAATTGAATTAAGATTATGGAATTTTTCCTAGACATACACATGCAGAAAATTAGGCAAAGTAATTCAGAAGTGTCACTTCAGGCACTATACTGTTCAATATCTCCACTTTCAAACGAGGAAGAGAGAAAGGCTTGTTTAGGATGAACTGACAAGGGTAAGAGGCTAAAAAACCAATGTCTGAGATGTCTAAACAGAATCAAGGAAATCTTCAATATATGCCTTTTTTCAAGGCCAAACAGGATGCCATTCTGGAACACCCATTTTCCAGAGCTACAATGTGCTGTCTTTGCTCTAAAAATCGGAGCCCCTCCTCAATGGGGCAGAGACGAATTAAACTGGACAGACATCATCCCATATAAATCCAGAAGACAAATTTGAAGATTTGCCTAATTTAGGGTTAAAAATGTAAGAGCTTGCTGGATCAGGCCAATGGTCCATCTAGTCCCGCATCCTGTTCTCACAGTGGCCAACCGGATGCCTGTTAGAAAGGCTTGCCCGGCGCTTTTGTTACATATCTTTAGTGCCAGGAAAAACATTCCTCATCTCCCAGGCCTTTGGCTACCATATTTTTTGCTCTATAAGACTCACTTTTTCCCTCCTAAAAAGTAAGGGAAAAGGTGTGTGCGTCTTATGGAGCGAATGGAGGCTGCGCAGCTATCCCAGAAGCCAGAACAGGAAGAGGGATCGCTGCTTTCGCTGCGCAGCAATCGCACTTGCTGTTCTGGCTTCTGAGATTCAGAATATTTTTTTTCTTGTTTTCCTCCTCCAAAAACTAGGTGCGTCTTATGGTCTGGTGCGTCTTATAGAGTGAAAAATATGGCGATTACGCAATCTATGGTGGGGTTTTGTTACTATGTTATGTATATTTGTGTTCTTGTATTGTAAACCCCCGTGATCCTCAGATGAAGGGCAGTAGAGAAATTTTATAAATAAAAATGAAACAAAAAGCCCACAAGCAGGATTTGGGCACAAGAGCGTTCTCTCCCCTCCTTTGGAATTCAGTAATTCACAATGAGAAGCATTACTGTGGAGGCAGAGGATAGCCATCATGCCTAGTAGCCATAAATACCCTTCTCCATGAATGTGTCTAATCCTCTTTTAAAGCAGTCTAGGTTGATGGCCATCATTGCCTCCTGTGAGATTGAGTTCCACAGTTTAACTGTGCACTGCATGAAGAAGTCCTTTTGTTTATCAATCTTCCAACATTCAGCTTCTCCAGATGTCCATGGGTTCAAGTGTCATGAGAGGGAGAAAAACTTTTCTCCATCCACTTTCTCCATGCCTCCTACTTGCCTTTTCTATACAGTAGAAAGTCCCCAACCCTGCAATCTTTCTCATATATATATATATTTCTGTCTTACAATTTAAAATACAATTTAAAATTTTACATCCTTAAGGTATCAATGACTTCCCTTCTTCTCTTTCCATGGTTCATTTTACATATCGTAAATCCCTGCATATTTTACGAAAACTATACCAATCAGTATTCCATCCATCAAAAGTTATTTACACTGTTGAATTTATCTTAATGCTGCCAGCGTTTTCAGCTGTACACAATTATTTCCCATATATTCAATAAACGTTTTCCAATCTTCTTTAAACATATGTTCTTCTTGTTCTCTTCTTCGATATGTTAAGTCTGCAAGTTGTGCCAATTCTATCAACTTAAGTTGCCGTTCTTCTTTGGTTGGAACCTCGCTCATTTTCTATTTTGGGGCTAACAAAACATGGGCCACAGTATAGTAGCATACATACCATAAATAATACATACACAAGGTTGATTGCCCTTTTATTAACCTTGTTAAGGATTCTTGTTAAGAGACTCTGTTGTAGTATCCTAACCCAGGAGGGAAACCAGGCTTTATTTCACCCGAGTCAAAGACCCAGTTTGGCACTCACCCCATGCACATTTGCACACACACACACACACACACAGAAAGAGAGAGAGAGAGGGAGGGAGGGAGGCTGGAAGTGTCAATGGCGCCTCTCTGGTGGCTTCATCCAGAGCAAAGCACCCTGCTAGCCGTCTACGGCTACGGCTCTGCCTAACCCAAACATCTAATAAATAATTGCAGAAAGATGTCTTGGGACAGAAACAACTTGCTTCTTGCTAGAGCAGGATCTATCAGCAAATGCCATGAACTGTCATGATGTGAGCAAAGAGGCTATAATATCGCTAGAAACTGAAGTCTGAGGGATATCAAAAAGGGTGAAGCCCTTTCACCACTCTAACCTTGAACTCAATTTCTGACCAAAGTTAGGAACTTCAGAGGAATATAGAAGACTGACAAGGAAGCCAAGAATCTGGCTTAATAAAAATAATACTGAAAGGCAATTTATACAGTAAAATGCAACAGCATGAAATGCTGATCAGGTCTATGGGCTGTAACTACCCAAGAAAAAACCTGGGGGGTGGTATGATAGCAAATAGATCGCTGAAGACATTGGCTCTGTGTGCTGGGGAAGTGAGAAGGAAAATTCAGTGATGGGAATTCACAGGAAATAAATTGAAAATGAAACAGCAAGTATCATAATATCATTATATAAATCTATAGCAAACTCACATTTAGAATACTAAGTATGTTGTTTCTGCTTTCCCTAACTTAGGGTGGATATCATAGAGCCTTACAGGGTACAAATAAAAATCTCCTGATTTTCTCTCGGGAGAAAGGTAAAAGGTAGGGCCAGTCAGAGTGGTGCAGCTATTAAAAGTGCTTGACTAGAAGCTGGCAGGCCTGGAGTGCAATTTCAACTCAGTCATGAGGCTCACTGGGTAATCTTGGGCAAGTTTCTAACTCTCCATCTCACAAGGTTATTTTGAGAATAAAGTGGGTGGGGAAAGAACTACAAGCTTGTGGGAGAGGGATGATTAAGTGGCAATAAAATAAACAAACAAATAAAAAAAAACCTAAATAGGGTTGGGTCGCTTAGTTAAGATGAAAATACGATGGGACGGGAGGCAGAAAAAAGAGAAAGGTTGATGCAGTTATGAACCAGTGTGCGAAGATGGGAGGAAATCAAAAGTCTTCCTCTCTCACTAGCACTTTAAACAGTTCACTATCTGCTGAACCTTCGCCTTTAGAAGGTGGTCTTTATGCAATTCCAGTTAATATTTAAGCATGAAATTTTTCATGTAGCTTGTTTGGGGGAAAGCACAACAAAACACAATATTTCATAAGAAACAACAGGATAGATATGGATTGTGGCTAATGTGGTGTGTACACCACTTCCCAAACCAGCGATAGGAGCTCACTGAATGTAGACAAAATTGGAGTGTTTACACAGACTATGTGTAAACTCACTCTTGCCTTCTTTGCTCCTGTTTTTTAGACTGCAAGTTCTCTGGGGCAGAGATCTGTTATTTCTTTACAATGCTTGAAAATTAATGGTTCTATTTACAGGCCACCACAATACATTTGTGTTGTCGGTCCACTGATCTGGGAAGCAGAAGCAAGCAGTGCAAAGCTGGAAAAACAGGCAGGAGTGCTGGCCCAACCAAGTGCCATAGTTAGGCTTGCCACAAATGTGTCACAAATCTCCACTGCCTCTGCCAATTCATTCAGTTTGATCACCCATGGTCCAACCAATGTGCTTCTTCATGAAAGAAAATGAGGATTCTCTGTCCCATCTAGGATAGCTGCATAACCAAGGCTAAAACTTGCAGCATCTGCAAGTAAGTGCTTCAAAAATAACAATAATATCAAAAAGTCTTGTGATACCCTAAAGATTAACAAATTTTATTATGGTATAAACTTGTGTGGACTAGAGTTCACTTCATCAGCTGTAATCCTCAGATGCAGATAAACATTCACATGGTTGTAAGAGGAGTTGTAAGCAGCAAGATCAAAGAGAAATGAAATGCAAGTAGTTCAGACAGCGATAATTCAATTACTGCTTGAGTGTGTGCAAAATAAACACAGTAGGCCTTTATAACAGCAGTAGTAGGTGATAAAACAATCAAATTGACAATGTAAAGTTAATTAACACCTGTAGCAGGAATGGAAACTATTGTCTCTATTCACAGGCAATACAACAGGTCTCTTAAAAAAACCTATTGAATTCAATGGGCTGAGCCCCAGGTAAACAGGTTCAGGATTTCAGCCTTCCCACTATAAACAACCAAGAGCCTTGTGATGCCTTAAAGACTAACAAATGTACTGTGGCCTAAGTTTTAGTGGACTCGCTTTGTCAGATGCATGAAGTGAAACATCAGTTGGCAGGTATATAAAGGAGAAAACTGTAAGGTGGGGCAACGAGATGCAGCAATTACAGTCAGTGATAATTAGCACTGAAATGTATGTTAAATAGACATGCCTTTTTAAAGTAGCAGATTGGTGATACTAATCAGTATAAATACAGATGTTTCCACCAGGCAGTTCTTGCCCTCAGCCTGTGAGCAAGCAAAGAGAGAAAGAGGGAAGAAGAGTCATGCTGGCTTACAGCGCACTTTAAAGTCCTTATGAGAGGAACTCCAGGAAAAAAGGAGGAAGAGAGGGCTGCCTTACTGATAGTCCAGCACTAACAATAAATCACAAAGAGAGAGGCACGGATTAGGATAGGGCAGCCAGTGAATTGATACACTGCCTCTGGCTCCAACCAAGAGAGACAGTAGAAAGGGGTCAAGGCCATGTTCAGAAACCCCAGAAACAGAGCACTGACTGCTGTGGCAGTGCAGGAGCATGAAATTGAGTGTGCATGTTCAAAGGGCGACATTAGGGTTCCAGAGAGTCAGAAGGGCAGCTTTCTAAGGGAGAGCATCTTTGTGACTCTGAAGCACTGAACATGGACAAACCTGAATGCAAACGCCAGATACTGACCACTAAACTGGTTTTATTTCAAGGAGTTGCTTCTACATATCTAGTCTCAGTTTCAGCAATGTACTTAACGTCCTTGTAAATAAGCCCACAAAAGTTCATAGCCTGCAAATATATGTACAACATTACTAGTTAAGAGAGTACTATTCTGCATTACCACGGAACTACCTCCTCAATCTCCAATATGGATATTGAGGACACTAGCCTCTTAGCAGGCTTGTAAAACCTCCTTGTATTCTATCAACACAGGTGGCAAAGAAGGGGTGGAGCTGAAAGACTGCCATCCCATTCTTCTCAACTTGGTGGAGCACTATGGTGGACAAGGGATGGAGATAGCCATCACCTCAATTGCTAAGCCCTCACCTGCATGGGGTTCCTCATCATTGTGGCCACAGTGTGTTGTTAAATAAAAGGCCACTTTATAGGTCTAGAAATGCACCTTGATTTCCCATCATGAGCAAGAGACACAGTATGTCTTGAGCTCATGTGCTCCTTCTTTCTCCACTTCTCCAAGAGCTACTTTTAGTTCTGAAGATACCACAGTTCTATGTGATGCCTCATTTCATGGAGCTGTGGAGTTAGAACAAACCATAATTTGATACCAGGATATCAACCTGGTTTGAGCCTGCTAATCTCAGTTTAACCAGTCGTGGGGAACCTCCAGATCATGAGCCAAATTTGGCTCTGAATACCCTTTTCTCCAAGTCATACGGAGGTAAAGATGCAGCTGCAAAGGAACAAGCCTTAAAACAAGCTCCATGTTGTTCCTGGGCAACAGCAACTCAAAGTCTCAAAGCGGCTAACAATCTCCTTCCCTTCCTCCTGTACAACAAACACTCTATGAGGTGAGTGAGGCTGAGAGACTTCAAAGACTAGCCCAAGGTCACCCAGCAGCTGCGTGTGGAGGAGCGGAGACGCGAACCCGAGTCTACCACTGGTGTAGTGGCTTTAAGCCCTACTGGAATCTTTCTTTCAAGCTCAATCCACGCTGCAAAGGAAAAAAATGCTCATCATTTGGAATGTTTTCAATGTGGTTTTTATTGGATTGTTAAAATGGAAAACTTAATAAATATTATTCCAAAAAAGAGAGGAAAAATGGTCATCTGACAGCATGGTGATGTCAGGTGATTGAGAGCTATACATTTTTATTAGGACTGGTTGAATGCTGCAGAGATCTGAATGGCAGAAATGTTTGTGGAGCTTCTGTGAGTTCTAATAGAAGTATTTAAAAAATCTGTGGCTTTGGAGGGATTTAAAAAAAAATTATTGACCATTCTCCTTAGGATGTGCCACAGTAGCCCTAGTGCACCAGCCCCCTCTGGCAGCCAGCGTCCAATATGCATAAATGTGGGACCATCACATATTACAATCTACACAGATGCAGGAGTCTCTTAATTTCTACATACAAGTGCCTTCCACTTTATGCTGTATGAAGTGGCTTTTAGATTAAAAAAATAAGTGCAGAGCTGATTAAGTAAGCCAAAAGTGGGGAAGCCAATCGATAATGTTCAATTGCCAAGGAAAAAAATAAGTATTTCCAATGTAAGAAATCATTAACCAGAGGCTATATGCACATATCCTCTAAAAAGAGAGAGCTACATCACAACTTAATATATAACCAATTCTTGACAGAGAAGCTGTAAAAGAATTCATGTCTTTGACCAACTTTATGAAGTATTCAACATGCAATCTGTCCCAGCTCTATTTTTTATACACTTGGGTAGTGCTCATTATCAGATCTTGCAGAAGGGAACTAATTTAGCAGTCCCAATTAATAAGTAACATGCTTGTTTTGGATCAATCACTGCATGAAGGTTGGGACAGAAACAGAAGTTGGATTGCATACTTGAGATTCATGAGCAAGCCTGAGCCTAATCCTAAAAGGCCACTATGAAGTTTAGTATCCATATAAATAAACTCAAATGATCTCAGAAGCATTTTTTTAACGTATGCTAGCAAAAACTATAGTTCTGATTCTGCAAACCTTCTTACAAACTTGCTTGGTTCTAAGTACCTAAGGAACATTCTTTATGTCTCAGATGTTTAAGGAATATTACAAGCTGCTAGAATTATGTCAAGTTGTGGGTTGCCAGCTCTTACAAAAAACAAAATTAAATTCCAGTTTTTGAAATCCAAACCTTAGTATTGCAACATGACAGAAGTAAGATTTGTGGAATTCAGCTATAAATAGGATATCTCTACCAGTGGTGTGATTATACATGGTAGTTAAAAGAAACCTTTAGGATTTAAGTCCCAGGTACCAGGGGAAAGCAGCAGTTTCATATTCTGCTAGGAAGCTGCCAGAGGCATTCTGGAATAAACTGAATTTGTTCTTATTCAGAAGGGGAAATCTTCATTATACCAATTCAGAAGTAACTTCAGTGGATCATACTTCCAAGTGCAGTAATTAGGTTTAGGAGTGCAGGTGTAGGTTGCACTTCTATGCATATTTACCTGGGAATAAGTCCCACTGCGAGTTGCAGGATATTTTGGAGTAAGCAAATATAGGATGCATATTTAGACTCCTATAAATCCTAGTATATCTTGCCTAAAAGCAAAGCCAATAAAATCAAGGTCAGTTGTTAATTTAATAATTCCCCCTTCAACTCATGCTTATGCAGCCAAAACAGCACCATCAATGCATAGTGGTCCATGAGTAAACCCAAGGTATTCAGAAGTGCAATTTTTTAAAAGGAAAAACACCCCTAAAAGGGAAGAATCCCCCCCCAAATGTTAAATGAGGACAGAGCATGCTCAGGGGGCACAGGACGAGCATCCTGGAAAGAAGGCTGGATGAAGGGAGAGACAGATATACAGAAGTCTAAGAGAGCCATCTCATTGCCTGGTTCAGATCAAGAAGCTATTTTTGAGACAGAAGCAAGATTTGCCTGTTGAAATAAATGGAGAAATCCGAGATTCTTCCCTTCCCTTATACCTCTTTATCATTCACACACACATACTTTAATGGGAATGTAAACTGAATGGTTGATATGCTGAACAACTAGACACCGTGTGCACTTTGCAAGGTCTCATCGAGACTGTGCACATAATTATTCCATAAAGAGGGTATCGCACATTTCCTGGTCAATATACATAATCTTCAACAAGCCTTGGGAAATGGGCATATATTGAATGAATTTTATACATTCTTCAGCAATTATGCAGAATACTCAGCACTTGGGGGGATGCAAATACTATGTATTTGCTGAATCTTGTACATTCTCTGGGCAAATTGTATATTCTCTTGTCACTATATATAAACGCCAAGAAACATTTTTGTTTTCAGTTTCTTGTTCAGAAGGGTGCAATCTGTGCTCTTCAGGTGGCTTCTGGCCCACTGCCGAATCCGACATGGCCTCCAACATTCCCTCCAACTGATCAGCCAAGCAAGCAGGAAGAACGAGGACTCCAGATAAAGATTAACTTTTTCTGCAGTCCAACCCTCTTTTCAATATTCTCAGCTATTCCCCAGTCAGCTGAGCAGCACAAGGGGGATTACAGTGAGAGGTAAGTTTTAAACCTTTCTCTCCTACAATTCCGATGGAAATTATTGCCCTCACCCCCCCCCCCAAATAATGCAATATTATCCATGGCCTTTGTCTTCATGCAGCAGATTGGGCTAAGAGGGTAATATGCAGTACAGTTCAATCCTGCAATGTACAGTGGTACCTCGGGTTACATACGCTTCAGGTTACATACGCTTCAAGTTACAGACTCCGCTAACCCAGAAATAGTACACAAGGGCCCCACTTATATCTGTGTTAGATCAGACAGATTTCCCAAATACATTTTAAAAGAATTTCTATTACTGCATTTTAGAACCTCGGCTGTGAAACTTACAGTCTGCAATGTTTATTCTACTTATCTTGTAAAAAGTCCAAACTCTTGCAAACAGATCTTATTTATTTAGATTTTCTGCTTCTGCAAAGTTTATAGTGCTTATTTAATTACTACCTACATAGCGTAGGAGCCTCAAGCAAGCACCACCCAAGATATATGACAGAATTTACATATTAGCAGTGAATGAACTGCTACTGCATTGTGGTTGTGTAACAGTTTCTCTTGAGCTACAATGGTGCAGAATTTTTGACAGGTGCAGAGTATATGCAGCCCTGTACATTGCTCTACTACAAAAAGGATGCAAGGGTAGCAAGATAGTCTAAGTAATTGCCTTTAGAACGTGTTTTTGCTAATGATGGAGGAATTTTAGTTACAAAAGCACACTGTCAAGTGATATGAAAGATTGCACATTATGGAGACAAGAAGCAAAAGTTCAAGTATTCTATCCACAGGCCACAGCGTACTATTGGAATTTCAATTTTGTTTTGCTCTGTGTAGGAAGTAGAGTTTAAGCATCCAGAAAATATTGAGTGTAAATTGCCTTTGGGCACAATTTATTATTTCAATGGTTATCTGTTTTTTGACATCAGAGAGATAAGGTAACTAGAGGCAAGTCATAAAAGGGAAATGTAACAAAAACAGACAAAATTTCCTGTTCATGTGTTACTTTCCAGGGAGAAATCTCAACCCAGTTAAGAGTCTCAGGCTCCCAGTCCTGCCCCTTCACCATGCAGGGGAAAAACAAGTGAACCATAGTGCATCACATTGATTTGGACGCAGACCCCTCTGACCACACAATCCATCTCCCTTTTCAGCTGGGGATAGACTACACAGACAGAAAGATCCCATGTTCAAACGCATGCACTACAGTTCAGCTTGTTTGATACTTTTCCTGTGTAGAAGGGGAACGAGGGAGAAAGTATGCCTGTCTCTCCAGCTTGAGATTTCTTCCCAGAAAACATGAAGGTCCAAAGGGAAACAGAAACCCAATTATTCGCATATTGCCCTAAAAGCCCCTGCTTAAAATAGCCTCTCTAGTGGAAATCTGCATGGTCTGGGAATTACAAGTAACATAATAAACTTATTTTCTAGTAAATCTTGTCTTTCTCTTTTATTCCTCATCACTCTCCCATACGCAAATTAAGCTCTTAAGGCCCCTTGCCAGAATCACTTATCTCCTACAACTCCAGGCTGTGAAAAAGCCCAAAACACAGATTAAGGAAAAATTAAAATTGTGGTTTACTTTTATTGTGTGTTCATCTGCCACACGAGTGTACCACGAGCTGTGAACCTTTAAAATCTAATAGTAGGACTTCCTATACTGTCGGTTGAACACTCAAATAACAATAACAATAACTAGCCTGACAAAGACATGTGCTCTGAAGGAGGAAGGCAAGTACAGTGGTACCTCGGGTTACAGGCGCTTCAGGATACAGACGTTTCAGGTTACAGACTCCGCTAACCCAGAAATAGTACCTTGGGTTAAGAACTTTTCTTCAGGATGAGAACAGAAATCGCGCAGCAGCGGCGCAGCAGCAGTGGAAGGCCCCATTAGCTAAAGTGGTACCTCAGGTTCAGAACAGTTTCAGGTTAAGAACGGACCTCCAGAATGAATTAAGTTCTTAACCAGAGGTACCACTGTAGCTGGTACACCCAAGAGGGGAAAAACTGGTGCTCATCTGCAAGAGAGACTCCCACTCACCATTTGGTTGAAGGGGCATGGAGAAGGATAATAAAATATACAGGAGCTAGTTTGCACCAAGTCCTTAGGATTAGTCTAGGAGAAACAAACCTAACCATTAATGAATCTGGGTCACTGTAAGCAGCAGCACAGGGAATCACTGGCCCCTCCAACTTTGGGAGCTGTCTCAGGAACCTATCTGAATGGTTCTCTTGCCTTTCATAATGGCAAACTCGAGCTTCTTATTCCTTACATATCACTAGCCTTCATGCCTATCCTTCCAAAAACCAAAGCAGTGCCTCATATTTCTCAGAGGCTCACAGCACTTTCTCATGTCCCATTTATTTCACACCATAGCAACAGAGAAGGATAAACATTAATAGGCCAACTCCACTTAGACTTACAGGAGCAATGAAAAGCATGCTCAACATGAATCTGGAAAATCCTTCGTCACCTATGAACTAGATGGCTTGGGCAAGTGCCAATCTGTGAAATTGCTTGAGCCCAACTCTTGCCCAACCCACCCCTGCTACTTAAATCCTGCTCCTTGTCAAACATTAAGTTCTTCTGATAACTACAAATATTTAGACCTTTTAAAAATACATAAACACTTGGAATAGAAATCTTAAAAACTTAAAATCTACAAAACATAAAGGGAAATCAGGGGAGACAAGGTTTTCATTAAAAGACAACTCTAGCTGTGAGGTTCTCCAGCTCAGATAAATACCCTTTTCTACCAGCCACAGAATCAGTATACAGTGGTACCTCGGGTTAAGTACTTAATTTGTTCCGGAGGTCCGTACTTAACCTGAAACTCTTCTTAACCTGAAGCACCACTTTAGATAATGGGGCCTCCTCCTGCTGCTGCTGCTGCTGCACCGCCGGAGCACAATTTCTGTCCTCATCCTGAAGCAAAGTTCTTAACCTGAAGCAATATTTCTGGGTTAGCGGAGTCTGTAACCTGAAGCATATGTAACCTGAAGCGTATGTAACCAGAGGTACCACTGTACAGACCATCAACTTATAAAGTGACTAATGTGGAGTCTTACCACTTAAGACCCCTAACCTTTACCACACAACAGAATTTGTGGCAGAAAACCTTACCATTTGGTATGCTGGTCACAGAGGATTTAAGGCAGATGACTAGTTCTCCTGCACTGGGCGCCGAGCCTAGGTGGCAGGCACGCAGGGCGTCGTAACTATGATGTCGCATATGCACAGAATGGAAGGCGAGAGGTGGGAGGGGCTCTGAATTTCGGCTTCATACAGGGCTCTGGTTCAATGTGAAAGACCAAGGTCTGCCACTGCTGGTCATCTATATTGGGCCTATGCTAGCTTCCTGGGCCTATGTTCTGTTCCTCTGACTCCCCACTGCTGAAACACAAACTGCAAGGCCCTGCCTTTTTGACCATGTTATTCTGTGTTGTGTTAACTGATGGGATTAAGAAATAAACGAATAAGGTGGCAACATGGAGGGGTTATGGGAATGAAATAAATTGAGCAAATAAATAATGAACTCATTATCTCAGGAAAATAGCCCGTGACAAAAAATATGAGCTCAAGACCACCTAACTGGCATTTGATTCATTTCAGCATATTCTCCTTTATGGAGGCGGTTAGATAAAGATTGTGTAATAAGATTGCGGAGCAGCTTCTCTGACATTCAAAAGTCTTCCGAATGAAAGCAAGTGGTGGTAATGCAGTTTTGTTTTACCTCCTAGGGTTCCCTGTAACAGTGTGAAGCAACTTTAATTAGGATGAACACTCCGAGAAGGAACGTATGATCAGCTTCAGCCATTTCCTCACCTTGTTTTGCACAAGGGAGCTCTAAAATGTTAAATCCTTCCTTTGTTCCCAATTATTACTGCAGTTAGGAGGTCAAAGAACAGCATGCCTGATAGTCCAAACAGGTCAGAGAACAGCATGGCTAATAGCCCAAGCAGGATAAAAGTCTATTTGGTTGAGGTCTGGCCCCATTAATTGGGAAGAACAAATGAGGAAGAATGTGAAATTAACAATCATCTAATGCCCAGTTGCCCTCAGATCACAAAACCCACGTGGGTTTGAACAGGCTATAATGTAAAAATAAAAACAAACAGGAAAACATAGGCTGGTGAGTCAAGCAAGGGTCCAGTAAAAGTAAAGGTAAAGGGACCCCTGACCGTTAGACGACTCTGGGGTTGCAGCACTCATCTCGGTATATGCTTCTAAATATGAAATTTTAAATCAGCTCTGGTATAGCTGTCTCTTTTATGAAACAAAGTTATTTTCTTAAGATATCATAATCAGAGCAAGATACAGTGGAACCTCGGTTTTCAAGCGCCTCGGAAGCCGAATGATTCAGAAGCCAAACGCCGAAAACCTGCACGTGAATGCTTCCGTTTTCGAACGCGCCTCAGAAGTCAAACGGCTTCCGAGGCATGTTTCTCCATTTTTCTGAATGGAATTTGCTGCCTGCCCATTGTGCCTCAGTTGTCGAATGTCTTCCGGAATGGATTACGTTCGACAACCAAGGTACCACTCTACAATAGAATGGGTGCTACAGAACAGCTGGGTTCAAGTGCTCAAAAAAGGAAAGAAGTCATTAGAAATTTTTCCTCCTAAAGAACATCCAGTGAAACAAGCATATGGGGACAAGCAAGGATTAGGCATCACCTGAATTCACTGTCTCACAGATTCAGAGGTATCTTAACTGGTCAATGTTTAACAAAATGCAGAATTCAGGTGTGGCCAACCTGTGGCCCACCGGGCATTGCTGTAACTGCTCTGAGCTCCCAGCCAGCATGACAAAGGATCAGTGATGATGGGAGATTGAACAAAATTACAATGCCAGGCAGCAGAAAGAAGTATTCATAAAGGGGATAAGAATTTCATATTTCGCAATACTGTGTTCTTGCCTAGCATACCACCTGTGCTAACTAGGTAATCCTCTTCAGGCACTGAGTCTGAACACACCAGGGCAAACAGTATACAGGGCGTCAGGGGTGCTTGCAGTGGCCCTGCCCCCAATATCTCTGAACACAGGTCCATTTCCTTCCAACCGCCGGGGGTTGAGCACAAAGGTATTTGTCTGGGTGCACTTAGAAGCCTCCACATATGGTGGGGGTGGGGGGTGCACGTGCGTGTGTGTGTATGTGTCTTGCTCATGAGTAGACCTGTAAGGGCATTCATCCAAATATGCTTCAAAGCTCCTTTCAGACCCTGCTAAACACGGGAATGTGGGGGTAGAGTTGGCATACCTGGGAACACTGGGGACATGGGCGTTCCTAGGGGTTGGTTAGGTTGCCCCTACCAAGGGCACAAGCGGGTGCAAAAATCATGCCTCTCCACTCTGGCTCAGAGTGGCTAGGAGCCCCCTGCCCACTCGCGCACTCCTTGGGATGCTCCTCAGTTGCTCTGGGAACCATGGGAAGCACATAGGCTCCTCTGGGCACCCCAGAGGAGGAATCCGGTTGCTGGCATGGGTTGTTGCAGCAGCCCTGTGGAAGCCCCTCCCCAGTCAGCCAATGGCACTATCAAAAGTATGAGCAGAGCACCCAGCAGGGCTTGGAGGGAAGAAAGGTGGAAAAAGCAGGCGATAGTGGCAGGAGGAGGAAAAGGGAAGGTGGGAAAAGAAGCAGACAGATGGAGGGCAGGGAAGGCACAGCAGAACAGACCTGACCCCAGCAGCAGTGGAGGAAATCACTAGCAGATTGCAAAAGGTGACAAAAAGCAAACTTTTTGAGTTTCTAGTCCATGGTCTCTCCCTGTTTCAGAGGCGCCAATATAGCTCCTTTACCTTTAAGAGCACAGGGGAGTCTAGGTACTTTCAGGTTGTGGGTGGGATTCGCCTTAAAGACTAAGGCACTTTAATATGGAGTTTTGGATGAGATCACACCTCATCAGAAGCAGTGAGTGTGATTCTCACCTGTCAGGTATATATACAAGTGGGTGTAAAGGAGGGGATGCAAAGGTTAGAATTAAATGGCAATGGAATGCAGAAGGACAATAACTGACCATTCAAGTAGAGCTTATATACATTAAAAATGACTCTTCACAGCAGCAGTGATAACAGGATTCCCTGGGCACAGTACACTGTATGTGGATTGTATACTGATATATTTTTTAAATCACTTAGAAATTGTTCGATTAAACGGTTTATCAATTCTTCTGAATTAAAATAAATGTACACTTCCCCCGAGTTCCATAAAGAATATTAATGTCTTTGTACATCTCTTGTACACTATCTGTTCTCTAGGCAGTAAGCATATCACTAATAACTGGTAATAAATAAATGTTTAATAATACTGCCATGTGCTTGTTCATGGATATGTGCTCCTTTCTCAACTTTTGCATCAGTGCAAACTTGGTTGGAACCTTCACAAAATCAATTCATAAAGGGAGGCTTGATATGAGGGACAGGAAAAAAATGAGACGTGTCTTATTTTGCAGTTCTGCTTTTACCACCTACTGAAATTCTTCCTTAACCACATACCCAGCTAACATTGTCAAGTAACATGCAGTTGGGGACAGAGAACAAGAAGGCAAGCAAATTAATAGGTGTCTGGCTGGAATTGCAGGGGTCAGGTAAGAAGGCAAAGAGACGTGGGGCATGAGATCCCTATTCACAGTTTATAAACCATGGAGGACAGTTCTGATTAACATCAGAATAATGTTTAAGACCTAGTAAGAAAAATGTGACCCAATTGATCAAAACATTTTGCAGCAAATTGGCCCCAATGGACCAATTTACAAGGAGGACACTCAGTCAAGACAAAGTATTTCAACCTCATTAATGAAAATATTCTTTGCTACTATTCTTGCTTAATTTCAGAAATCATCCTTTGCCAGTAAAAAAAGAAAAGGGGGAAAAAGGAACTCTATAATTTGATTTTAAGGTTAACTATGCATGTCAGGATGGGGGTATCATTAATGTCTTTCCCCAACCTTATAGAATTGGCTACTAAGTAAATATAATAATTCATTATGCAGCAAGGTATTTCAAACAAAGCCTTTCACATGGGAAAAGAAGGTTATTCCTTAAAAACAACAATAGTTTACACATCATATTGCTTCACCCCACCCCTGCAGGGAAATAACTCCATGTATGGCTTCCGCTAGCAGTCAATAAAGGAGCATTTACCACCCCCACCCTCCTTTGATTGGTGAGCATAAGCATAAGAAGGGGATACTTTCCTGACAAATATTAAAGAAAAAATTCATGATTCACAAGATGGAAGTAAAGCAAATCTTACTGAAAATGAAAAGGCAAAAATAAAGAAAGAAAGAAAATAATTACGGTACTTTTAGCACAGTACAAATTCTGTTATGAGGATACCACTATCCTTTTTGCACTCTCATCCTGGATCAGAAACAAGTCTGCAATCACAACACAACTTTTTTAATATATTCATGCAGTTACAGCTCAGAAATACTTCCCATCGATTTCAGTGGAACAGATTCAGGTGTACACACAGGGTTGGAAGCTATGATAATTATGACAGATGCCCAAATTACACCAAGAATCTGAAACAGGCTGCAGTCCAACGTATACTTACTTACTCACCCTACAACTGTCCCATTTCAGCTGGGACTACCACATTTTTAAGATCCCCATCCAGATGAAAAGTCCACATTCCAAAAATTCCAGTTTGCAGGAAAGAATTGTGCTTATGGCTATGAATGCAGCACATATTTAAAACACTTTTAAAAGCAACCCCCCACAAAACTGCAGTGGGTTAAGGGCACTGAGAACTGTAGCCCTGTGATGTGTGAACTACAGCTCCCATTGTTCTTTTTTTGGGGGGGGTGCTTTAAATATATGGTGTGTGTGCAACATACTCTTCTTCTGCAATAGCTCAGCATAGGCGTCAAACACGGTGCATGTCTCACTGTGTGTAAGTAACCTGTATACTGGATACCAAATAAATTATGGTGACATCATACAACTTGCATCTCTGAGAATTAAGGAAAACCTGGTAAAATGCATTATTTTAAATGACCCAACAGTCTTCACAACTGGTCCCATTTGCTGGAAACTTCCCATAAACATGGCATAATTTAAAAAAGGGTTTATTCCTTTATCCTCTGAAGCTGATCCAAAATACTAAGCAATGCTACTGTATTTCAATAATATATATTTTAAAGAGGGAGGCCACTAATGATCTTTCGATCTTGACTCTTATGTAGGTGCCAAGCTGAGTTAAATATTGGCTACTGAAAGCAAGGATGCTTTCAGAAGAAAACAGGAGTCTCAAAGATTTCAACTTCTGTCTATAATCATCTTCTCTTGAGAAAACACCTTCCTGAATTTTACAATAACTTTCTGCTACACATTTCAGCCAGTTGGCATAGCTGAAAGTTAATTAGATACAGACACACAAAAGTCAAACTAACATTTTAAGGCTACAAAACCGCAAAAGAAGATTAATGTTAAACTACAGCACTTGCTTCAAAGTGGGGAAAATATTTTGCTAAGCATCATTTCTTTCTTTCTTTCTTTTAGCTCTTGCCATGACAGTTTTACTGCCTGATTCTTTGATAAAGCACTCTGCTCTGCTTGAGCATATAAGGTCTAAATATTAGACAAATGGAATGCTAGGAATTTCTGATAGCCATACCCTGTGCAGGGATCATTCCAGCACTATAAACCAAATGATGTGACCTTTGAGCTTTCCGGGGGAAACTCTGAAGCAGCAGAATTATAAAGAGGCCATTATGTTGGGAGCTATTCCAAGATATTTAACATGCACTTTCACACTACTTGTGATGGTAAAATAAATTGGGGGGAGGAAATCTGTGAAAGTAAAAGGAATATAAAGCAATTGGACCCTAATCCCATGCAGAGTTATGCAGCTGTCAGTCCCACAGATTTAAATAAGACATTTACCCACGGTTAGGACCACTGTCTTACTGTGCAAAGTGCTTCTTCAAGTGCACTTCTCTTCTTAAGGCTATTTTTTTATCACTCAGGAACCCATTGTTCCCAGATCATCCCAGGCCAGAGGGTGTGGCATTACCTTTTTCTCTAGCTCAGGACACCCTCTAATTCATTCCTAACTGCCTCCATGTTGTAGGAACCAGCAGTTACAGAATAAGGCAATGGCTCTTAAGACAGCTCCTCAGAGGGAAGGCGGAAAGGAGGTTCAAGCCAGCCAGCGTTCATAAGGCTTCGGCATGCTGCTGAGGCAACAACTGTCTCTTGAGTGAGTCGTAGTCAGCAATGGTTGATGTGAGCTCTCCAGGGTGCTGAGAATTTGTCTTTTGCCTTCCCTGGTCCTAGCTGAGTTCTGGTGGCATCTACCCTGACTGAACTACTGGACTTAACTGACCATGACCCTGCTCTGTTGGATGCAGTCTGCATCCTATTAGAGAGTGCATAAGCGTCAACTTCTCCAGTACCCTAAGGTGAGGGAAAACAGGACAATTCTCTAAAGAATTAAATTTGTTGCTAAATCTTATAATTATATAAGAGTCTCAACCATCACTTTCACACTGATACAGTGCGATATTCATCTTCATGGTTATCAGTTACAAGCAGGATATCTGATCTTGACTGATCAAAGCAGTTTTTAAAAGTTTTAAACAACTTCACTTTCTAGATACCATGCATGTCTGCATATAGCAGAGGTCCACAACTGTGACTAAATGTTTTCAATACAATCCTTATTAGGATGCAACCATTTTATTTTTTTAAAAAGAAACCCACCCAACTTTAACTCTGGACCAGATTATTCCTCTGTATGTATTAAAGAGCTTAAAAATGCAAATGCCCCCACATTTTAGTCAAATAGGTCATCTGTAATGACCTAAAACTACATCCTAAGAGGATTTCACACACACCCCATTCCCAAAATGGTTTGGAAGACATTGTGAGGCTCATACCTGTACAAGAGGATTTCACACACACCCCATTCCCAAAATGGTTTGGAAGACATTGTGAGGCTCATACCTGTACAGGCATAACTTGATCTTTCTGTGCCTATGTTGCTAAGTATATGTAAAATGCATAGCAAGAGAACCTTAAATGAGTCTGATATTACTACTTGAATACTTTTACCCTTGCCAACAGGTGACTCACGAGGGGGAGGGCAGAATATCATTAGCTAAAGGCACTTCATGGTCTGAAATGTATCATGTCTCCAAATTTTCCCAGAAGCTTCCCCAAATGTCAAAAAGTATTAGCAACTGACAGCATTCACCAGCTTTCTGATCTCAGATGGCCAGCCTACAGAGAAATTCTGCAACATGTACCCTACACTGGACATCCTATACTCTAGGGAGATCAAATACGGTAATATGAAAGAACAAGGTGCTTCATTGCAGTGTTCCAGACACTTTATCCCCCCCACCACACATTCACACATTTTCCTTTCCCCCCTTACTAAAATTGCACCATATTGGGCTGTTGAGGGAGCAATCCCTCCCTTTGTTTTTGTTAGTTTGTTTACAGAGGTGTGACTGACACATGTGTTCACATTCCCAGCTGCTTTAAAATATTGGATTGTTCCACTGATTTCTATTGGCAGTTCTCACTTCTGTGACTGGGGGCATTTTAAAAATAGCTTCTCAGTGTGAACCAGAAAAATGCATATCTGGGCGATGAGATGGTTCTTTCTACCCTTTTATCCCTGAGTCTTTTCCTTCATCCTCCTTTTCCAGCCACTTAGTTTGCCCCAGCCCAGTCAGTCAGCATTCCATGGCCACTGAGTTCTTACTGAGGTTTTTGTGGTCCCCCCTCAAACTTTAAGCTTACACAAAGTCTACTGATACCTCCATTTTGTACAAAGGTGGTTTGTGGGTCCAGCCACATTTGTATAAGCACACAAAGCCTTGAACTGGAAAGAAGACAGAATGATTCGTTGAAAAACAGAATGTTTAAACTACCTGAAGAAGAAAAATTAACGGAATATCCTTATTTTTATGCAACACCATATGATTTTTGTTTCTGATAGTTAATTATAGAGCAGCCTGGGAATTGAGCTTCAATATTAATTCATTCCTCACTCATAATGAGGCTTAAAGATTAAGAAGCATGTAACATTTATGTAACAGGAAACATCTAAATGTTCTGTGGCCATTTCCTTCCTTCACACCCTCAAAAACCCGTCAAAAACTTCAACAAATAAAACAAAGCTAGCATTGTAACAACTGGTGATTAGTTATTAGTATTTGCTTGGAGCAATAACTCTAAAGTGAATTAAATGTCACTTCCTCAGCTCAGCAGTTAAGTGGGTCACATTTTTGCTCCTGTCAGGATAGAATCTGCATTGCAGGGCAGGGCGCAGATATGCTCTTTCGCAATAAAATCAAAGGCTACCTCCATGTCATTGTCAATGTTTATACTCTGGATACACTCTCACCCCCGTTCTGAGGCCTGAGAAGAGCCACATGTCCAGCCATGTGTCTTACTAAGCTGTTAGATTCACAACAGGATGATATTGATCCAACTTCTATTACTGATGGAGAAATGGAGAATGACACTGGAATCTTTTCAGTTGCTTGGACGTTCTGTGTCCATATTTCTGGAATTTTGTGTTCTATCATGAGAACGCTCCTTGGCTAAATCTAGACACATCAAAGAAGTGTTTCAGTTTAAAGCGTAAATTTAAACAGGGAAAACAGGTAGAGAAAAACAGGAGTCCACATCTCCATCTGGTGGCACAATGTTATATCACACATACAACACACATAAATACATTTTTCTTTACCAGTCTAGCCAAGTCCCCTGATCCTGACAAGATTTGTTTTCTGAAAGGTTTTTTTGTTTAGGTTTGCCAGTCGGTAAAAATCTTTCTGTCATTATCAAAAACTTCTCAGAAAAGGCTGGAAGTTTTGGTACAACAAAAAGTAAAGAAAATTAAATGTGAAAGGAAATGTCTTGAAAAGCTAGGTCTCAATTTGATCGCCATGATCAAACAGCAAAGAACCGTAATTTAGATCAATGTGCATTTTAACAGTTTTTTAAAAGCTCTTTTAAAAGGGAAAGCGGCAGTCAAATGGAAGGATATTTTCATCCTTAAGAATTTTAAAGTAGAGGAGTGAACTAGACATTATAAGCAGTGCAACTCAATTTGAATTGTGCAAAGTTCAGGTACATTATGTGAAGCTGGAGGATATTAGTCACAGCATGGGCAGATGTGAGTCTGATCCCTCTCTCCATCATCACATTTGCCTCTGAAACTACTTCTCGCCATCTCTTTTTCTCCTAGCCTGAGTTACTTGCTAGGTGAGACACATGCCTCCAATTTGCCAAGGTAACAACAAAACATATTTTTGCTCTTTGATTTCAAAGAACACAATAGCAGTACACACTACTAAAGAACCAAGATGACATGCACTACTATAGGGGATTAATTGTAGTGATGCAGCTGCGTCCAAAAACCTTTATTCACCACCTTCTGATGCACACATAATTTAGGCTGAAAGTTCTTCATTCTTTGACCCATCGGTGCATCCAAGCCACTGATAACAAAGGATCCCCCTGCATACTACAAGATTAGCAGTACTAGATATAATAAAATGGACCCAGAGGAATGAGAGACAAAGCACTAATCAGGAAGCAATACAACCTATGCCTGTAAGTGAACTCTTAACATGCCAAAAGATACATTTGAGACTGCTTTAAATAAAGGAAGTCTACAAGTTAGTAGAACAATGCCAAATACTATACAATTTTTTGTGTGTGCTGGTGATGTTGAAATGAGTTTTATAGTTCTAAAGCAATGTGAAGCACTGGGAAGATTTAGACACTACATTAAACCATAGAGTCAGGTGCATGAACTTCTACTCCAGTTGGGCCAAAACCAAGGCGACTGAAAGCATCTGCTTCCATTTTAAATTAACCACAATTTGTCATCCTCATCACAGCAATGCAAGGAGAGAAGAGAACACTTGTGATGCGTAACGCTAAATGATGTCCAACCCAGGTTATCATTGCTTTAAGAGCAACTCATACAACCTGTCTTAAGAGGTCTGTCCAGAAGAGAGAAGTCTGTGTTGCAGGCCTACATTCCAATACATCTTCTTCTTTTAGGATGTATGTTTATGCCCTTTACCACAATGGACACCACACTACAGATCTTAATCACTTTCCTCCCTTTCTTGCCACCTTGCCTTCCTGCAGAAATTAAAGTTCAAAGAAACTTTTTGGGTATACCTAAGAGATGCTCTGTTTTAGCTTGCAAAGAGGCAGGGCTTTAACTTGGGGCTTTAACATTCAGCACAGGCACTCACCTTTTGTTTTATTGGTCCCAGAAGCAGTTATCAATGATCAAGCAGATGATTATCTCAGACAGGGGAGCAAAACAGAAGGGAAAATAACCCCTCCCCACAAACTGTAAAGCAGTCCTTTCCCAGAGCTGGCATTTTGACAGGCAAATTAATTGAGCCCAATAAAAGTTCAAAATGCTGGCATTTTTCTCTTAAATGCTCTGCAGGAGGGTGATCTTGGTAAAGTCTGCCTGCCAGTGCAGATTAAGCATTGAAATGGCAGAAATGGCAGGGGGTAGGACCTTCCCTTGCTGCCAGCAACTAGCAATTCTTCTTCCAACTGCCACCAGAACAAGATTCTGAACAGCTTTCGATGTATTTGCTTCTCTCACATCAGACAACCCATTTTAGGAGACCCTCACGTCACCCTGATTGTCCAGTCAATATCCATTAAATTCCATTCTATAATTTGGTTTTTCAATGCATTTTACACAGCTATGGGGCAATATCTACAGAGAGTCAAAACCCCTACACAAGAAAAGCCTGCAGAACTGAAACCACTTGAGCTCACCTGTTAGCCTAGAAAAAGCACAGTGCTCAAGAAGTCTCATTCACTCTGAGCTCTCTTGAAAACAGTTGTGGAAGATGAGTTCTATTAGGTATAAAACTGACATTTAAAATAGTGTCCTGAATATGGACATCAACTTCTCTGATCTCCAAGGCAAGCACTGCATTACAATACGTTTTACATTTTCATTTCCCACCCCCACCCTATTTTTAAAATAAGGGTGGGGGCTCAGCAGGCTTTGAAGCTCAAAGTGAAAGCTACACCAAAAACTTGTTTAATTATGGTTTATCAACCATCAAAACAGATACCACTATTTTCATGACCCCTTGAAAATAGGTGCAGGAGCTGAGGTGCTGCTTTGAACCTGAAATACAGAATGGTACCTAAAGTAACCGCATTTACCTTTATTCCTATATCTTCATCTTTTAAGGGAGCTATTACACTGCACTGTCTTTTGCGTTTTACTCCCTGACTTTAAAATCTGTGCACATGTAAAACTGATATTTGCACTTGAAATGTTACCCTGAACACATGTACCATTTTTTATTCCAATCTCTCCATGCTCAAACTATTTAGCATTTAAGCACAGTTATCTGAGATGCCTTACTTCAGATGATGCATTGCTTCATCTTGTGTCACCAAAGCCATAAGGCAAGCTCTGGGTCAAATAAGAGAGCCTCTTAGCATAGTTTGCATGGCCAGAGATCATGCTGGACTTCATGCATCTAGAAGGTGGAAGCCTGTTTACTTTCAAATGCCTAAATTCCATATCTTACATTATACTCACATTCAGTTTTGAAGGACAAATAAGGAAAAACAAAAAATACACACCAGAAGGCAGAGAAAACAAGGAGAAGAATGTAGTCCCTGGAGGCTGGGTAACTGCTGGTCTGAGTTTAGAAGGCCTTTGATTTAGCTGTAGTTAAGTGACCATGATCCAAAGAACTACTTTACGAATAATAGTTGACTTGGTTTATTTAAAAAGCAGTCAGACCCTCTAATTTCAAAAGCAGTATTTTGCTGTGTGGCATTGGACCAGTTGAAGACAAACCCAAAGCCCTCTTGAGTACATGGTAGTAGGTGGTTGGTTGTTCTGGATCCTGCCCTTTTAAACTCCACTTTTACATATACAGGTATATCTTCATTTCCAATTTAAAAATACAAGAAAGCTTAATGTCTGTGTTTCCTTTAAGGAACGTAATTTGCTTCATTTACGTTGTCTGGGTAGATAATTTGATATATGCTATAGTCTAAGTATGTCTGCCCTCTTTTGTAATTAGACACGGTCAACTTAAAACTTTGCTCCAAAATTCAAATCTCAGTCATAAACCGGTATTGCTGCTACTGCCTCCCTGTTTTGTTGGATTGGTAAAACAACATTTTATGGGGTAATAAATAAAAGACTGTGCATTGCTGGTGATGAGAAGGACACAGAAAGGAAAGGAAGACTAACAAGAGATGTCCTGGTGTTGTTCTTACCTGGAAATTCACCCATCTACTCTGGAACAGCCTCCCCCAAATATTGTTGGACTACAACTTCCATAGTCTCTGATCAGGGATTCAGAGCTGGGAAAGGCTGCCCAAAATACAAAATGGTAGAATGGCTCCCTTTTGTCCATGTCTCATTCCCTTAATGCAGCAAAAAACCCTATTTTTAAAAAAATCAATCACCCATAGAAATCATTACTTGACTAATATTCCAATGATCACTATTGCTCCTTAGGTATTAATAAAGTCTGTCTTTGCACAGCAAATATTATCTTAATGCAGTGACACCTCGGTTTACGAACTTAATCAGTTCCAGAAGTCCGTTCTTAACCCAAGGCGCACTTTCCCTAATGAGACCTCCCGTCGCCAGTGCCCTTCCACCGTTCGGCTTCCGTTCTTAGACCAAGGTAAAGTTCGCAAACTGGGACACTGGTTTTGCGGAGTTTGTAAACCGAATCATTCATAAACAGGGCTGTTCTTAAACCGAGGTACCACTGTATACTATATAAACAATTATATCTATATATGGAAGAGCACAAGGTAAAATTCTATCCCACATTGTAATTTTAAAATAGCAGTAGCATTGTATCTTGAAACGGTAGTGCAGTCCACTAATTTAGGTTTAACATTTACAATACAATCCCAGGTATGTTTACTCAGAAGTAAGCACCACTGAATTCAATTGTGCTTATCCTGAGATAAGTGTGTATGGGATTGCAGCCTAAACCTCCATCTTTCTTAATGGCAAAAGGGTACCGTATATTAAACCTCCACTTGACGATGACAGCTGAAAGGCATTCTATTTTCAAGAAGGGTTCCATACAAATGAAGCATGCAATATTCTGTCTGTGGAAGTCAATTTATGCTGAACTCGTAATTTATCATACAAACTCAGGAGATACAAATGAATGTCACAGAACTATTTCTTCATATCATAACTACTGAAGTCTTTTATACATGTTTTTAGAAGTATTGAGTTTCAAAAAACTTGAATCAATCTTTTTCCTATAGAAAGTGTTACAAGACTCATGAGAAAATATATTAAAAGCCTCTGTCAGAGAAAGAAAATCCCCTTTAGATCAGTGATCTTTTGAATAATCACATTAAAGAAACATTTCTATTCTTTCATGGGGTGGGGGAACCAAGACAGACTACTAAAGTTAGCAAATTTGCAATGCACAGATCTGCAGTCCAAAGATCAGAAGAAATGCACTAGTCAAGGCAGGTAAAACTAGTTAGAACTCTACGGGCTAAAAAGGAAAGAAAACCTTTGCACTCAACTGGACTTGCAGCCCAGCATTTACCGTATTTTTTGCTCTATAACACGCACCCGACCATAACACGCACATAGTTTTTAGAGGAGGAAAACAAGAAAAAAATATATTCTAAACGAAACAGTGGATGTATGATTTTTGTGGTTCATGCTGTGGCCACAGACATGTGATCTGACGGTGAGTTTGGGGTAGCCTAATGCAAAAATCCTGAGGATCCATGTGGATCCATGCTTTGTAACCACGTTTTTGCACCACTGCGGCCCCAGGTAACAGTGGGTGCATGATTTTTTTGGTGCAAGCTGTAGCCATTGACATGCTATATGATCTGATGGTGAATTTGGGGTGACCCAGTGCAAAAATCCTGAGGATCCATGTGGATCCATGCTTTGTAACCACGTTTTAAGTGGGGAAGGAAGGGAAAGCACTCAAGGGACAAGGAACACCCGTGGGTGTGTGGAGAAAGATGCTGTTAATAATGAAGAAGAGGGTATAAGAGGAGAAGGCTCCTCTCCTCTTCTGCTTTGCTCCTTTAAAGCAAGCATGCTCAGCTTCTCTCCCTCCTCCCCGGCTCGCTGAAAAACTTTGCTGCTATTCAGCGAGCTGAGTGGGGAGGAGAGAGGGACAGAGAGCCTTCTTGCTTTAAAGGAGCCAACCAGACAGGAGCCGCTTACACTCGTATAAGCGGTTCCTCTCCTCTCCTGCTTTGCTCCTTTAAAGCAAGCAGGCTTTCTGTCCCTCTCTCCTCCCCACTCAGCGGCTCTTCTCCCAGTTTGCTGTTTCAAAGCGAGCCACGGAGGAGGGAAGGAAGGGGAACCATGGATCCTCTGCTCACGACTGCAGCAGATCCCCCCGCCATCCGTAGGCATTCGCTCCATAACACACACAGACATTTCCCCTTACTTTCTAGGAGGAAAAAAGTGAGTGTTATGGAGCAAAAAATACGGTAACTAATTTAGCTGGCACTTTCCCATCAAAGGCTGAAATTAATGGTGCTTGTGCTGATTGGCCTGAGAGTAACTTCCTTGAACCTAGAAAACCTTTGAAACAGAGGCAATGGCATCCTCCTGGCTGTGCTCACTGGAATGGGGATGGGGCAAGGCAGGGGCAAGGAATCTCTAAGACCGCCACCTCAGGGCTCCGCAATCTCACAACCGCCTCACCAGGATGCCTCTGCCTCTGTCCCTACTCATGAGCAGAATGCAGTAGCCAGAATGCTGACTGGCCAGACTTGTATAACACCAGTGCTAAAGCAACAATCCAATTCTAAGCCCAATTCAAGGTCCCAATGCAAAGCCCTAAGCCAGGCTTCCTCAACCTCAGCCCTCCAGATGTTTTGAGACTACAATTCCCATCATCTCTGACCACTGGTCCTGCTAGCGAGGGATCATGGGAGTTGTAGGCCAAAAACATCTGGGGGGCCAAGGTTGAGGAAGCCTGCAACAATGCAGGGTCCAAATATCTGAAGGTGCACCTTCTTCCAATAAAGCTGCCTGTGAATTAAGATCTGCAGGGGAGGCTCTGCTGGTGATTCTGTTGCCAGGGGAAGTCCTAGTGGAAAGGCAGAAGTACACAGGACAGCCTTTTCTGTGGTGGCTCCCCAACTCTGGAATGACCTTCCTTCTGGGGTGGATCTAGCAGTCTAGAAGTGACATTATTTAATTTCTGTTAGCAGCTGAAGAGGAACCTCTTTACACGGGCCTTTAGTGTGGGATAAGGTTTCAATCCACTCAGGTATGTTCATTTATTGTTGCTTTAATAGCTTGCTACCATGATCTAGTTTATTGAATTCTGGAATTTAATAATGTTTTGGTTTTATTAAACAATGTTTTATTTTTGCTATGTACTTCTACCCTGAGAGCTTCTTGCAAAGGGCAGATTATAAATACGGTAAATAGATAAATGAAATAAAAACTATATTGGAAGAATGTTATAGAGAGCTACAAATTATCCCAGTAGACACAGAACAAGCAACTTCCTATATTCCTAGGGAGGCTTTGTATAAATTTACAATATTAAACTAGGTGTGCGGCTTTTAGTCTGGGCTAACAAGAGATTAATTCAATGTTAGATTTACAGTGAAACACTTTCATTTTTCTGCCTTCAAGAATGAAGTTGTTGATTTGAAAGTAGACCACAGATAACACAAGGGCGTGAATAATAAACAAATGTGAATGCTTTAAAAATAGACTATAATGTATGATCAAGGAGCAGTATTAAGCTGCTGGAAAATTAAGGATCATGCTATATGCTCTAAAATCCTGTGACTTTTGCAAATAAGGGATGCTCTCCTAAAATAAGGAACAACCACCACAATAATAATAATAATAATAATAATAATAATAATAATAATAATAATTTATAACCCCCCCTTCCCAGTTTAAAAACCAGGCTCAGGGTGGCTAATAGCAAATATAAAACATTGATTAAAATGTGACTTAAAAACAGCATAAAACAGCATAAAATACAGCATCAATATCAATAACATCCAGAAATTCAGGGGTCATTTTTTGGGGGGGGGGCCAGTCAGTAGACATCAAATGATCACCAGGGCTAACTGGCCAAGTGGGTCCTACTAGGGCCAGCAAGCAGACCAGGGAAGAATTTAAATGTGGGGTCCCGGAAAGGGTTTCTTCATAGAAGTGGATAGGGGGAAAGGGAATAGAGGATCAGGCTAATTCAAATTGAAAGCCAAGTGGAATAGCTCCGTCTTACAGGGCCTGCGGAAGGGGATCAAGTCCTGCAGGGCCCTAGTCTCGTGGGACAAAGCATTCCACCAGGTCAAAGCCATCACTGAAAAAGCCCTGGCCCTGGTGGAGGATAGTCTGACTTCCTTAGGGCCCTTTGAATTTATACTGCCAGAAAAGCTTACATATTAAAAGGTAATCCAATTTTCACAATATCAGCATTAATTCATGTACTGTCTCTCACAATAAGTGATTTACAATAAATCAAAGTCAGTATCTTAGTGGCCCACACACATTCTGCAATTATCTAATGGCTGCCATCAGATTCTGTATGACAAAACCCAGATTAAAATCCCTACCCAGCAAAGAAACTCACTAGGTGACCCTTGGTCAGTCACTAGCCTGGGTCACACACATAATTCTAAGCCATTGTTTAATAAAGACATGGTTTGTTAGTGTTATGTGTGAACGCCAAACAGTGACTTAACTATGGTTTGTTTACCAATGACTCCTAGTGTGAAGTCATGGTTTGTTGTTGGCTTACAAACCTTGATTTGTTTTAACTATGGCGTTACGTGTGACCACAGCTCCCTTCCTTAAGCATGGTTTGTTTGGTTACTCTCACCTCAGATACTCACCAGGTTATAAGAGCACAAGATAACAACAGCTTGGCAATAAATCAAACTTTGGAGAAAAAAACCACATGATTTATTTGACTGCCTATGGAACAACTTGCTATTAATTCATGGTTTGTTAGGTGATGACTTAGCCAGGCCACCATTTCTCAGCTTAATCTACCTCAAAGGGCTTTTGTGAGGATAAAGCAGGAAGAGGAAAACAATGTTCACCACCCTGAGCTCCTTGAAGATATCAAACAATAAATATAATAGTACACATCCCAAGAAAAAACAGCCCCAATTACTGTGATAATAATTTTTTTAAAGGCTTCTATTTACTATGTAAAAGGGACGCGGGTGGCGCTGTGGGTAAAAGCCTCAGCGCCTAGGGCTTGCCAATCGAAAGGTTGGCGGTTCGAATCCCCACGGCGGGGTGCGCTCCCATCGTTCAGTCCCAGCGCCTGCCAACCTAGCAGTTCGAAAGCACTCCCGGGTGCAAGTAGATAAATAGGGACCGCTTACTAGTGGGAAGGTAAACGGCGTTTCCGTGTGCGGCTCTGGCTCGCCAGAGCAGTAATGTCACGCTGGCCACGTGACCCGGAAGTGTCTTCGGACAGCGCTTGCCCCCGGCCTCTTGAGTGAGATGGGCGCACAACCCTAGAGTCTGTCAAGACTGGCCTGTACGGGCAGAGGTACCTTGACCTTTACCTTTATTTACTATGTGATCCAGAAGTATTGCATCAATGGTATAGCACAGAACACTAACTGGAAAGGCTTCTCTTCTCTTTTTTGTGCCCCATAAAGTCTCTAATCGTCATTTTAGGAATGTTTTACAAAACATGTCAGATGATTATTAATCTCCATAGCATTCCTTTGTTCATCTAACAACCATGACTGTATTAACTGTTTATTTGGACACAGCAGTGATCTCTAAGCATAAGGAAAAATAGGTTTTACATGGTGTTTTGGTCTACTCTACAAAGCAAACCAATAATTATCTCAGTAATGTAGCTGCCCAGTTTTTCAATATACTACCAGTAAAAGGTAATTGCACTAGAGAGATTGAAACTAGCCATTTACGTACATTATCAACCATGAACCAGTTACATGATTAGGAATACCAGAGGTTAATTCACAGTTCTTAAATACGTAGTTTCACTTCAAGTTTATTTATGTTGGCAGGAAATACAACAATGTTTTGAACAGGTATATTTGCTCATTGTATCGAATCTTCTCAAGTAACTGCATGCTATCTGTGAATCGTCAAATTTTCCCAATAGCACATATCAGAGGCAAAAATCCTGTTATCATCAGGTTACCCGAAAGTTAATTGAGACCACGAAAGAGCCCATATTTATCTCAGGTCTCTTTTACTCAAGTGAACTCTCTTCAGCCTCTCATTAACTGCTTGATCATTGAAATGAATTAAGGCATACACACAATTTGGGAATTCTTATCCCAGCACAAGTGATCATGTAATCAAATCTAAAGGTAGAATGAAGTATAATGACAAAAAGCACAACAGCACACACATCCTTAAAAAGGGGCAGTTTAGGGCAAGCACATCAAATGTTCATGGACAGAAATCAAGTGTGAACAAAAGGGCTATAACCTTTTGAAAGAAAGCTGGGGGGGATTTTCTCAAGTGAAGATATTTCTGGAAGGCATATCTTCATAACAAGACAAAATCAGAGTTATTTGTACACCATACTCTGGAGGTTCTAACATAAACACATAATCTGAGCCACTGAAAGCAGAATTTTATTATTTGCCTAAATTATGCAAATTTGTGTTTATTTTCTTATTTTGCTTAAGTTACCTTGCTCATTATTGAGAAGGCTAAAGAACTGTAGGGATTACTGCAACCCCACTCCCTGAGCACTAGAAATTCCAACCCAGTCCCACCTTGCACCTTCTGAGATTTTAACTAGGTGCTGGCCAGCACACTTTTTAGCTCATTTTTACAGCATTAAGGGCTAGAGGTATCAGAAGAACACATTAGCTTTTTATCAAAGGTAGTTGAATTACACTGTATGGATACTGGAGGTTTTTAATCATGCAAGAGGGTAAAATCTCTTTAATGTGAGCTAATCAAACCCTAATGAATAATGCACACTCTACAACAGAATTATGGATTTTCCCTTTAATAAAGACGGATGACCGTAAATCACTGTACTAAATGGCATGTTTGCTTTCAACAAGGAAGTTTCATACCATACGTATCTCAAGTGAAAAATACAGCACACTCCCTCTTCAAGACTATGTTCTATGGTTACAACTAGTTATAAAACTATTCCACTCTTTATTCAACGCCAGTCAAGACACATAGCATTATGTATTGTTAGAAGTTACTCGCCCACACCATTTATTGCATGTTAACGGTCCCCTGCTGGGGGGGGGGGGATATTTTCACGGAACAGGGGTCAAGCTGACAATTCAGTGTGACTAAAAACACTCTACCCAGTTGTCTCCATGAGGTTTTGTATAGACTCAGAAACCGGGGAACTTTAATGTATTAAAGCTTCTAGCTCTCAATAATCTACCCACAGGTTAAAAAAGAACACACCTAATGCAGCTATGTAGTCCAATCTTATGTTGTTTATTCAAAATTAAAGTCCCATTTAGCTTTAAAGAATTTATTACCCAGCAAATGTATATGGACTGCAGGTACATACAAACACTTTAATTGCAGGTACATACAAAGCATTTTAATTTCAATCTCATAATTGTTGTAAGCAATTTTAAAGGACTGGCTCCTTTGACAATTACTTTGAGCCAAAATCTTCTGCCCAGGACTCCTTGGAGTGGATTGAGTCTAAAGGGAAACTTCCAATGAACCCCTCCAAAGATGAAGGAGATGCAGATCTTTTAGGTAAAGCACTTGAATGAACCCACTGTGGCTGTTTGTTCCCATAAAGATTCCTTTAGGAGAAATCTTAAGAACTCAACTTGGGATATTTAAAAAAGGGAAATCTCCTGCATTGCTAGAGGGAAAAGAATATAATATTTTTCTCCTACTAAAAGCCTCTATAAAAATGCATGTGGTAAAGTGGGTAACAACTAAGTCCCACAAAATAAGAGAGAGAGAGAGAGAGAGAGAGAGAGGGATACACATGGCCAGACAGAGTTTCAACCCTGGGAAGTGATAATAGTGTCATATGAGTGCAGTACCCAGTAGGTGTCAGTGACCATCACACAACAAAGTGTACATGCCTCTAGGTGAACTTAAGGGAATAGTAAAAAAGATCTTTGATAGTTTGGCATGCACCTCCAGAGGTGGTATGAAAACTCTGACCAATCTTTTTGTCAGTAGTGGAAATTCAGCAGCAACAACAAATAAATGTGTATATTGAGCACAACAGGAAGAGGATAAGAGCATTTCCACTTCTCCCCAAACAGATCAATATAGCCTTAAAGACTGACAGTGATCAATATGACCGTATAGTAATGCACACATATACTGATTTGTTAAGGATGTGCAAAAAGGCAAGAGTACCACTATATCAAAAATTAACATTAAGCTATTCAAATTATTATTCAAATTATTAAATTATAAACACAACAAATCAAACAAATTAGCTGAGAGAAATAAGACCTTTGGTTCAGCAAGTCCATTCAGTATTCCATATGTCTGCTTGTAATGCAGTAACACTCTGATGAGCACTCAAGTATCAGAGTGAAATTTAATGCATATGTTCAGGGCACAATTCTACATTTTGAGTTCAGTTACTAGCTTGATGCATCACATCCATTTTCAAAGGAACATGCAAAATATAATGCATTATATCTACCCTGAGAACACAAATATGACACCTCAAGTGAGGTGTCCCAAACATTCTGCTTTACTAGCACTATTCTAATATCTGTACCTATGTAAAACAACTTAAAGGTATTCCATGGTGCTTTAATTAACCAAACAATATCGTCTTTGAACACTGGCTTTGCTTCCTAGCCTGCCATTATTTGTGGTCACTCCTAATCCCTTCTCCTGTGTCTTCTGGTGTGCAAGGGGGCTTGACAGAGACCCAGAGCAATATCTCATTTGTGTGGGGTAAGAAACGACATGAGTCTTTCCTGCTGCTCAGAAAGACTCCTGTTATTTATTATATGCTCAAAACCTGCAGTGGAAATAAAGGCAAGGACCTCCAGGGCAAGGATCCGTGGATGGGATCAGAAGGGTGGTGGCATTTGCTGATAAATGGATTTGTGGGTGCTTCGAAGCAAATGCCAACAATTTACCAAAATTTCTCTCAACTCCTCAAATAGCATAGTGACACCATCAAAGTCTTCTCCAAGTGATTTTTTTCTGGCTGTCAAAGATAAAGATCTCACATTCAACAACAACAAATGCCTTTCATTTCAGTCAGTTATGTCTGCAGCACATTCTAAATTGCTCTCTTCCACTGATCAATTAATTGTCCTGCTTTCAAAGCTGCCACTGCCCTGCCTTCTTCAACTTTTTTCTCCAATGGAGTCTTTTTCTCAGGTCTTCTCCAACACTGCTCAACTCTCCTTCAACTTTTTTTCCTTCCTCTCTGTTCAGCATATTGTGTGTCATTGGTCTGGCAACTGTTTCAATGAAGAGGCTAAACCAAGGGGGAGGTATACCCCCACTATTCCAAATATACAAAGCGAAACAATTTGCATCATAAGACAATTTCATTTACAAGAGTGGAAAAAACCAACCTGTCCAACATTAAGCTCTTTGAAATTTAACTGATTTCAATGGGAGATATTGAAGCATGTACTTAACTTTCCGATTGAAATAAATGGGCTTCAAAGTCCTTAACATTGGTTGAATCTTGTCCCATTATGACTATAAAAGGTGTCACCCATTACTACACCCAAGAGGAAAGCTCATTGCAGAGCAGCTATTATTATTTTAATAATAACGTTACCTACTGCTATCATAGAGCATTAGCACTTAACCCTGCAATTATAACTGTGTACTTTCATTCCATTAAAAAAAGTCTTCTGAAGGAGTAAAACAAGTAGCTCTATTCATTGTGGGTTATAGTAAGTGCCCTCACATTACCATACAGAGAGGAAAAAGAATATAGGGGGTGTTTCTAGCACTAAAATATACAGATAGGAGTGTTAGCAGCTACCAGATAGAACCTGAATACTCAGAGAAGGTGATACAATGCTGTTTAATATTATGCCATGCAGAATGATGTTAATAACTCTTTCCATACAGACACATGCCAATGGATATATTATACTGTACTGTACTCTTCATTCTTAGGTGTTTGTAGCTGTGCACTGTGGAATTGTTACACAATTCCATAACAAATACAGAGACTCTATTATGATCAGTGGGGAGAAATAAATATATTGCAAAGTCACCCTGTCCTCAGTGATTCAAATCTTATGGCTACGCAAACATCCCCTTGATATTGGCATTTGAAACCTGTCTATCTACTCTCACCTCTGCAACCTTTGTCAGTAACTGACATTTTGACTGTCACTAACCATATTTGCTTTTTTAAAAAGCTATTTAAATCACTCCTTCAAAACTACCCACTTTCTTTTTGTCAAACTTCAAAACAATGTTCTGGCAGCTGAGCTAGACAGTTAATCTATTTCAAATATGTAATTGGCAGGCGTGTAGTAAACAGTTAATCCTGGATATGCATCCCAGTGGTAGCACACGAACCACCTATTGTTGACCTTGTATGCTTACATAACATTTACTTCCAGCAAACCACTTCTCTACTTTGGGGAAGTGTGACAGTATGCCATCATGCCAGATCTCCAACTCAGCTGGAATAACTGTAGGATTCAAGCCAAACACTGCTTGTGAGGTCTCAAATACACTCTTAAAATTGTATTCTAGGTCTAGGGAAGGAAAGGAAGGCGATAAAGGGTGGAAAGAGATGAGCATTGAATCTTTACCACAGAAGTAATCAGATTACCTTTCCCCCATCATCCAATTGTGTATTTATTGTTATTTATAGCAATTTATGTGAAATATAAGTAGGTTCAATTGGTGGGGGGGGGGGAATCCAAAGGCAGATCTAGGGGAGCGCAACGAGTGTGGTAGCACCACAACAATAACATCCAACAGAAGGCGAGAGGTGAGGGGGCACTAGTTTTTGGTGTTGCACAGGCCGCCACTGAAATTTGAGACGCCAAGGTCAGCCACTGGGGGACTGCATACTCCAGACAGCTCAACCATAACAGATTGCTTTCCCTGTAGTGACACAGGCAGAGGATGCTGCTGATGATGCAAGAGTTAAAACCAATAGAGACTGGTCTATTGGGCAAATGGGGCATTGCCCCAACGCATCTGCCCTCAGCCAGTCCCCACCAGCTTGCCTTCTTACTTGCAACCAGTCCAGGGGGTGGCAGCACTGTGCTGTCCTTGTAGGGCCCAGCATGGAGGAGGATGGTGACGAAACTATAATTAGTCGGCTCAGTCTGTCATTGACTGTCTCCAGCAACTTTCTGCCCTCCATCCTACCAGTCTCAATGGCCACCAGCTATCAGTGGCTAAAACATCATCCTCTGCCAGGCCATGGCATTCCTCTTGCTTTCCATTTAAAACTAAGGCTGAAATCCATTGGACACAACAGGGATTACTTCCAAGTAAACATGTGTAGGATTGCATTGAATATGCCTTAAAAGTTTCCACCTTCGCCGCATCAAGCAGTTGGTCCCTTACCTTTCCCGCCCCGACCTGGCCACAGTGATCCATGCGACGGTCATCTCCAGGCTTGACTACTGTAATTCGCTCTACACAGGGCTGCCCTTGAAGCTGTCCCAGAAACTCCAGCGGGTACAGAATGCTGCAGTGAGGCTCCTCACGGGGTCTCTGCCATGGGAGCATATTCACCCAGTGCTTTTCAAGCTACACTGGCTCCCGGTGGAGTAAAGGGTCAGATTTAAGGTGCTGCTTTTGACCTTTAAAGCCCTTCGCGGCCTAGGACCCTCGTACCTACGGGACCGCCTCTCCTGGTATGCCCCACGGAGAGCCTCAAGGTCCATAAATAACAACACCCTAGTGGTCCCAGGCCCTAAGGAAGTTAGATTGGCTTCAACCAGAGCCAGGGCCTTTTCAACTCTGGCTCCGGCCTTGTGGAACGCTCTGCCTCATGAGACCAGGGCCCTGCAGGATCTGATTTCTTTCTGCAGGGCCTGTAAGACAGAGTTGTTCCGCCTGGCCTTTGGCTTGGAGCCAATTTGATTCCCTCCCTCTCTTTCTTTTTTCTTTTCCTTCTCCTCCTGCAATGAGGCTACATTTTAATATTTTAATGTTCCATTATTTTAATGTTGTATTTTACTTTTGTTTTTAAGTTGTAATCATTCATCTTGTTTTTATTATTGCTTGTAAGCCGCTCTGAGCCCGGCCTTGGCTGGGGAGGGCGGGGTATAAATAAAAAATTATTATTATTATTATTATTAAAACCCTGTGCCCTTAAAAATTACAACAAAGAGCAATGTTATAAAAGTACAAAGGGCATTGGCTTTTGCACCTGGTAGCTACTGAACAGGTGCTGGACACCAAATACTGTCCTAACATTAGGAAGATACAATATATTAGGTATGATGCTGTACTACTTTATATAAGAATCAGATCACTGGTCCATCTAGCTTAGTATGGTCTACTATTGACTGGTAGACTTTATCTCAGCCAGTTTATGGTCCCAACCCCAGATTTTCTCAAGGATGGAAGAATGTGGGGGAGGGATTACTTATGCGGAAGGCATCCAACACATTTTCTTTCAGCTGGGCTCTATTTCAAGTGAATCTAGGGTTTTAACTAAAGGTTTTGAAAAGATTTCTGGGGTATTTGCAGAAAAATGGTTAAGCACCTACCCCAACTCAACTTTCTGAAGCCTTCCCCACGGCAAACCTGAAACATAGAAGTTTGCTTGTAGAAAAGACAGACCATTGGGTCCATCAGACTCACTACTAGGTGGCAGCAGATTTCTATCATTTCATAATGGGCCCTACCTGCAGATGCCAAGAACTGAACCTGGGAACTTTGACATGCAATGCTTGTGCCCTGTGACTACTCTGCAATTCATCCCCAACATGGGGTTTCAACTATAAATGTCTCTGGTAAGACCAAGACTGACTGTCAGAGAGATGTTTTTCTCTGCTCTGCTACTCAATGCCTTTTAAAGGTAGAGATGTCAGACAGTAAATCTAAGGCCTTCTGCACTGAGAGCATGCATTGAGATATGGCCCACTCTTGAGCTGCCATTCTGAGACCCTTACACCCGATTCTACAAGTCACTGTGCCAGCACAACAGTTCTTAAGGTCAGCCCTTACTATACTCTGAAACACATTTACAGTGGTACCTCGGGTTAAGTACTTAATTCGTTCCGGAGGTCCGTTCTTAATCTGAAACTGTTCTTAACCTGAAGCACCACTTTAACTAATGGGGCCTCCTCCTGCTGCTGCTGCTGCTGCACCGCCACTGCACGATTTCTGTTCTCATCCTGAAGCAAAGTTCTTAACCTGAGGTACTATTTCTGCGTTAGCGGAGTCTGTAACCTGAAGCGTATGTAACCTGAGGTACCACTGTACTAGGAAAGAAAATCAACTGAAATAATTGGGGCTAGGCTACAATCTGACACACATTTGCCTGAAAATAAGACCCACTGAAGATAGTAGTTCTTACTTCTGAGTAAATATGCATAGGGTCATGCTGCAATACTATGCACACTTTCTTGGGAGTAAGTAATATATTTCAGTATGTAGCTGGGCTATAACTCTGGATAGATTCAAGATGAGATGTTCACCTTTTACAAGGCGGATCATGCACTGTATACTGAACTCAAATAACAGGGTATACATTACCTGCCTTTTCCCCTTTGTTCCCATATTTGTGTCTCACAGCCGAGACCCATACATTAGTTATGGATTATCTTAAGTACGAAGTGCAACATACCTCTTTCTGTTTGTTCTGTAACAGTGAGTAATGAGATTGACAAGCATTAATAGAGTTACCCCAAACACTGTCTCCCACACTGTTTAACAAGGACTTCACTTCATTAGCTCTTGTGAAAGAAAATACAGTCAAGCTCTGGGCTGAAAGTGCCCCAAGTCTTCTCTCACTTCAGAAGTTAGGAAATTAATGAAAAGTGAAAGACAGTAGTCAACTCAAATCTCATGTGATACAAGAGACAAATTGCATTTAATTTTCTTAATATAGCAGGGGGAAATGTAATTGGAAAGTTATAGCTGCAAGTCTGGTTAGCAGAACAGAAAAACCAGATATCTGATCAATACTAGCCACATATTCAAGGTGTCACAACAACTCAAAATTTAGTTAACAACGCATAGCAAAAACAATATTTAATTTGAGTCTACAGCACTCTTGATAGACAGTAGCACAATATCCTTCATTCAAGCATTACATTTTTCCTGTAATCTATTCATAAACAAACATTTAAATGTAAAATCAAGAGAAAACAGGTAAGACGTTTTCAAAATTTTATCATTATAAGTTGCCAAATATATGCAGAACTCAGTACAATTACCACAACCTGCAAAACCCACCACTTTATCAACATTTACATTCTGTTTCAGAGATTTTTTTGAAGTACACAGAACGTCAAATAAGAATGTTAGATCAGCAGTTTGAAAACAGTTTCATTCCAGTAACATGTTTATTGTTGCAGCTGCTACAACATTTTGCACGAGGCATGTCAAACTTTTCAGTGTGCAAGCACCATGGAGTCGCTGCAGCTACTCTTTCTTATTTCAGCCAGGAAATATAAGCCAAGACCTTCATGAATAATTCAGCACCGTTTGTGCCATAAATTTATAATGCCCCTTATTAGTTGGGAGATAACTGGATTTCATTGGGCTTAATAAAGTCCAACACTAGTTCCAAATGTGAACAAATGGCCACTGGATATGTTTTACAAAATTATATACTGGAGAAACTGTTCCTTAATCAAAGACAGGACATGTTAGAGCACTAGTATTATTCTTGCAACGGATTAAATAGAAACTAATATTTATAAAGTAAATAATTAGTTATAGGATCTCTCATCATGAATTTTATCCCCTCATTTACATTCAAAACCTCAAGTTTGAGGACTAGGAAAGGCAGGGAGCATCCTATAATCTGGAAGGGGGGATAAAAGCAGTCAGTTGAGGCCTAGTTTTGTGGTTCAGGCATGAGGCCTGTGAAGACTTCCCTCAGATTCTCCACAAGAACTAACTTTAGAGAGAGGTGGGGTGGAACAAGGGATACACATTTAGGGTTGATATCAAGACAACATACAAGGCTTATTTTTATATATATATAAATAATAATAATCCAGGATTTCAGAAGCAATGGAAGTTCAAACCTGTTACATGCCAAACCTGCAGTTCCAAAAACAGACTGAGCAAACTGCCTACACTTCCCCACCAGGAGCAGCACTTATTCCTCAGGAAGGTTGTTCAAAAAAGTTTTGTACTAAAGAGAACGAAGTCAAATACAGTCTTATCACTTTTTTTTTTTTTTTGCACACAGTTCCAAGATCTTGACTTTTTTTCTTGGAAGAGAAAAAAAAGGGAGTGTAAAAAAAATTTGGTGGAATTCTTTAAAAGACTGACAAATCTATTCTAATTGGAATGCTGATTTCTTAAAAAAAGAAATCTTTAAAACTTGTGCAAAGTTGTTGTTTTAAAAAAGTAGAGTGCCTTAACCGACTTTAGTTCTAAAGGCAATAAAGTTTACGGTAGACGGAATTTGCATTAAAAAAAAAAAATTGGGGAGAAGGAATGGGTGGGGATTCTGTGGCGGGTCACGAGAGCCTGAAGACATTCCCAGAGTTCTTTCCTTCCTCTTCCCAAACTCTCCTTTTTATTTCCCAGCCTTGCAGAGTCACTTTCACTCTCTTGTCTCCAACTGCACACAAACACACACACCCCTCGCAGGACAACACATGCCAGAAAAACACACAAACACGCACACCTCCTCCCAAAATAATACTGGAGAGGTACCCACTCCTTTTTTTTATTTTTACTCTTTGCAGATTCTTATATAACTGTACGAGACCCTCCCTTACACGTGAGGAGGAGGAGGAGGAGGTGGGGAGGAGAGGAGAGGCGGAAAGAAACTCTCTAAAGTTAGGACAAGCGAGGCTGGTGCCAAGTGCTCTCCCCCCCCCCCCGCATGCTTCAGCCCCCGTCTCTTGTGCTGCCCCCCCCCCAATCTACACCCACCTGTCTCTGGGGTCGATCCAGCTGGTCTGCTTGGTGTTGTGGTCGATGTAGAAGACTTTCCCATCGAAATCCCTCGCCTCCTCCCAGCCGTCGGGTAAGGGCAGCTGCCCATTCCCCACTTTCCTAGGCATGGCCGAGGGCGGGGGGTAGCAGCTGCTGCTCCATAGGGACCAGAAAACAAGAAAGGAAGGAAGGAGGGAAGCGGGAAAAAGGAGGACGACCCTACTTCTCTCTCTCTTCCCCCCCACCCCCTCTTACTTCTCCCCGGGAACCCTGGGCGGGTGGAGGGAGGCAGGCAGAGCCTTTGCAAATCGGCCAGGAAACTCGGCGGAGTTTCAGTCCACCATGTCTGAACGGGAGTCTCCGCTTCCTGCCCCCATTCCGTAGCAGCAGCGGGTCAGGGGGGGTCCAGGCTGAGCCGAGGCGGCGACTGGGTTCCGATCCGGGGCGGGCGCGGAGGGTCGAGTTGGGGGGGGGGGGTAGCCCGCCTCAGCCCCCCGAGCGGCGGCGGCGGTAGCAGAAGCAGCCGCTCATTAGCATGAGATTAGCATCCATCTCATCTGCATGCACATTCCTCGCTGGGGCATTCCTGAGCGTTAACCCTGCCAGTGCCAAAGGAAGAAAGGAAGGGAGAATGAAAGACAGGCCGGCAGAAAGGCCGTCATCACATGTGAATGTGCTGGGGGGGGGGGGTAGTCAGAAAAAGCGGGTGATGGGGGGAGGAAGAGGCGAGGAAAGAGAAGCAGAGACAAAGGTGATCACAAAAGTGATTTCTTAAATTATAATAATAAACCCTCTATGAACTGTAGGGGGGGGGGGCATTGAAAAGTTTACTGCAACAACTCCCAAAATGCAAACTTTGAAAGTCCATCGGTCCCACCAAGTCAGCTCCCCAAAGTAGTTAGGTATGACCTCAATGGGTCCGCTGTTGTGACCTGCAGCGGGATTGTTTTCTGGCCCAGCAAAGGCTGCTTTCTACATCACACTTTTTATAAGTAGGGCAAGTACTCTCAGGAGTCACTTCAGCAACTAAGAACATTGCGTTCATGTTCCAGAAGGCTTCATTTTGTCCCTCAAGATGCCACTGGGAGTCTTGGAGTAGCCACAGAGCGTTCCTGAGCCTGAAACGACAGAGACAACCTTTTCCTCACATTTATCTTGTTTTAAATCAGGGGGTGCCTTGCAGATGAAATCCAGTGAAAAAATAAAGCAGGGACTACCTGCTTTAGGTATTACGGTAGTTTTTCTCAGCACAGGTATCAATACCTATAATGGGAATACTTATGGGACGACAAAGTCAGTATGGTCCTGTGGATAAACAGCTGGAATTTAGTGGAATGGAGAGAGAAATATTTAAACATAATGATGTCCAGCACATAAGCATTGTGAAACTGAAAAAGTAGCTTTAACTATTGTATTCACTGCATATATGAGTGGAAATTGCCCAGAAAGTCCAACACAGTCACATTTAATGTCAAAAGAAAAATTTCCCAACTATTGCAGGATTAGCTGAAAGGGAACATTCAATGGCCCAACTCTCTGCAACATTCCATAGTTCCTAGTCAGGCTTTCTAATTTTAAAATTTTATATTATTTTTATTTCTTTTCATTTACAAACTAATACTGTATACTTATTTTTACATGGTGAGTCCTAGACGTTTGTAGAAACCTCCTTGGCTCCTACCTTATTTTGGGATATCTGTTTTCTTACAGGCATGGGACCACTGAAGGTCATTATTTGGGGGAATTATAATGGACAGATTTCACAAAGAGGAACATACACAGCAGAGTTTACTAAAACTGTTTTAGGGGGTGCTTTAGTTTAACTTCTTTATAAATCACTTTTTAAGCCACAGCAATTTTTGCATAACCCTCATCTGAAGGTGCCTTATAATCAATATTTCTCCACAATCTGTCCAGGCCACAAGTCTCACAACCAGTGGGTTTTTTCTGGGAGGACACATACCCCTAAACATTTTGTGAATCTATGTTTGACCTCATGGAGGGGCAGTATTTCAATATGAGTAGGAAAATGAGAGTACCCCTGAACGTTTTTTTAGGGGGGGAAAGCACTGCTCACAACAATTGTACCTGCTCCCACAGATGATAAGGGTCTACCAAAGCTTTGAACCATGCCTATTACATGACAAGTTGCATCTGCTAAGAGTTTCCTCTTCCATCAAAAAGCTTCATACTCTACTGCAGGGATGGGGAACTTCTAGCTCTCAGAATCCAGACTGCAAAGTCTTGCCAGGCTACACCTCCACCTGATGACTCACTAGCTGTTGCTGCTGTAGCACTCTGTGCTTGCTTCCCAAATTTACATAATCTGGTCATTCCTGGAATCATAATCTAGTTGGGAGCTATTAACCTATTACTTAATACAGGAAAAGAAAGCTAGTTTATTTAACCATTTATATGGGTGATAGCCAATGTTAGTCATATTCAGAGTAGACCTAAGTCCATTGATTTTAATAGGTCTACTTTGAGTATGAGTGGACGCAGGTGGTCTAAACCACTGAACCTAGGGCTTGCTGATTGGAATGCCCACGACAGGGTGAGCTCCCATTGCTCGGTCCCAGTTCCTGCCCACCTAGTAGTTCGAAAGCACATGAAGTGCAAGTAAATAAATAGGTACCGCTCCAGTGGGAAGGTAAATGGCATTTCCGTGTGCTGCTCTGGTTTGCCAGAAGCGGCTTAGTCTTGCTGGCCACATGACCCAGAAGCTGTTTGCGGACAAACGCTGGCTCCCTCGGCCTATAGAGCGGGATGAGCATGCAACCCCAGAGTCGTCCACAACTGGACCTAATGGTCAGGGGTACCTTAATGTTGATACCACCCTATATTTTTAACCTTATCCAAATCAAACAATTAAGCAGGCCAGATGGAGGCCTTTGGCTTTTAATAATCTAAGCAAGGCCTTTTAGAGTAGGTGGGAGGTTTTAATGTTTTCTTCCCCTGCGCCACCTTGTTTTAATATAATTATGCAGTGCTTTGGGGAGGGCAGGGCTATACATACCCCTAAATATGTTGTGAATCTTTGTACTTTTGTCCATTTACTGTATTTATTTTTCCCGTTTTGAACTACAAAATGAGGGTTTTCTTGAGTCAAAGTGAGAGTACCCCTAAACATTTTTAAGGGGGAAAAGCACTGTACGTATGTATTTTATTTTGTTTTTTGTCATTTTGTTAAAAGTGACTAATAAGATTAATAATAATAGTAATAATAATCTCCTGTCTTTCCTTACTGTTTTTCTGACACAGTCATTTTCTCCTATCATAACACAAATAATAACCACTCACTGACAAATCAGATATATGTATGATGAAGTAACAGAAAAAGCTAAACAAAGATAGGAAAAGGAAGAAGAAAGTGACTAGGACACATACAGTATGTGGTGTGTAAAATATTCACCTTTTCTATTCATAATTTGTCATTATAAATAAAAATAAGAGAAATGTGCAAAATATAAAACAATCCCTGTACATATTAGCAAAATAACAGTAACAATTTATATTCTGAATGGAAGTTTCATATCCCTCAATTACCATGTTTCAATATTCATGCTTAGAATATTCCTTGTACAATGCTGATTCCAGTAAAGAATAAAATAAGTATTTTTTTCTGAAATATTTCTATTGAGTTGATTCATTCATTGCATAATTGTTTATATTACATTATTTTATTCAATACTATCAAGTTCTGATGTTCTTCTTCCATTAGCCTATTAAGGATATTCTATCCATTTCCATGTCCTTGTGATCATTATGCAGGCAGCTATCAGCGTATGAATAACCAAAATCTTCATTGCTCTGAACCTGATGTTTGAGTTTCCCAAAAGCATTATCACTAGATTCAATTGTAATTGACAACTAGTTATTTAATTAATATTTACTTGAATCCTCCCTCAAAAAAATTTTTTTAATTAAACAACAATACCAGCACTAACAGAACACCAACTTTCCTTCATACTTTTAAATGTAGGCATGAGCTTTTCTGTAGCAAAAAATACACATGTGCCCAACCAGACAAACTGGTTTTAATTTTATCAAATGCACTTTCTTTTATTAATAAGATTCAAAAGTATGTACGTTGAAAAATGTGAAGAGGAGATTCCTGTCTTTTGAACCCAGCTGCCAAGTATTGATTTTGGCACCACAGTAGAACTTCAAAGTATGAAAACAGAGCAAGTTCTTATAAGGAGAGAGTAGCCTATTCTCCAGCTAATGTACATTTGTGTCTGAGTAGCCTCTGCAACTATATACGTGGTCTACAAATTCTGCTATAAAGAGTTAGTACAGATATCTCATCTACCTTGCTTCTTTCTCTGCAATTAATTATGCTAGTGTCCTATGAGATGCAACAATTTCCACACTTGAGTAAGGGCATATTTACATTATTTGGTGTACTAACATGATCCATGTGTAACAGCAACAGATTGAGAGATAGCTTCTCAGACTAAAACTATATTTTGTACCACATGGTGTATTTGTAATGAAAAGTAGGCCTGGCTGGGAAATTACCAAAGGAAACCTGTGACCCAATGGAAGTTCAAACAATCATTTTCCAGCATGTGCCAAGGTTGAACTTAATTCAGGCTTGGAAAGTGGTTTATTTTACAATTTCAGATTACAGCAGTCTGGAAAATGCACTACAGATGTGTGGCAGACCACCCCTCACCAACACACACAAAAGACAACCACTCAGTAAAGGTTATCGACCCACAGTGACTCCGTAGTTCACTTTGGTGTTGTGTATACAGTATTTGATAAAAGGAAGTTCAAGCCCTTTGGGGTGGAGTTTACAGTGGTGCCCCGCAAGACGAATGCCTCGCAAGATGGAAAACCCGCTAGACGAAAGGGTTTTCCGTTTTGGAGGTGCTTCGCAAAACGAATTTCCTATGGGCTTGCTTCGCAAGACGAAAATGTCTTGCGAGTTGCTGCGATTTTTTCCCGCTCCCCACCCCCTTTTTCTAAGGCACTAAGCTGCTAATAGCCTTTTAGCAGCTAATCCGCTAATCCTGTAAGCCTTTAATAGCTGCTAATAGCCGCTAAACCGCTAATAGCGCTAATCCGCTAATAGGGTTGCTTCGCAAGACGAAAAAACCGCTAGACGAAGAGACTCACGGAACGGATTCTTTTCGTCTTGTGAGGCACCACTGTATCATGCAGAAACCTCTCCAGTGTAAGTATATTCAATGTTTAAAAGAGCAAGCCAAACCCCATTAAAGTGGGGTGGGTGGGTGTGTCATGAGCCCCACAACACAGTTAGATTCAGGTTTCAATTGGCAGGCTCTGATGGAAGAGGAGGAAGAGGAAACAGAGGGAGGAGTCTGAATTGGGGTGTGTGGGATGCAGGGGCGTACGAAATGGGGGGCGGAGGGGTTGGGTAGCCTCAGGTGCCACTCGGGGGGGGGTGACAAGATGGCCCCTGCCTCCCCCCAGCTGTAGAGTGGTTGAGGGTGCGCACAGTCAGTATGGACGCCGCTCGTGGGGCGTCCGTATGGGCTCCCACTCTCACCGTCCATATGGGCTGCCTCTCGCACAGCGAATGTACAGGCTGCCGCGTGTGCGCACTCCATACGGGATGCCACACATGCGCAACCGGGCAGTTCACCCTGCTCCTCAGCATCCCACCCCGGGTGCCGGAGAGGGTTCCTTTGCCACTGGTGGGATGGAGGAGAGGGGATCACCCTTTCTACCCTGACTTCAGTTACTTTGTAAGCAGGAGCAAGGGTGATGCCATTGCTGTGTGTGCAAGCAGGAACAGGCAGCATTGCATTGCTGTATGTGCTATGATGCAGGGAGGTAGGCTAGTTGAATGTGTCCCCTGCCTCCCTGAGTTCATTGGCTCCCTCCGGGTGTGGGTGACACGAGATGTCATTGGTTTTGTGGGCACTGATTAATGTTTTCAAAGATGCTGGGGGGTTGTTATCTGCCATTTTTTGCACTGTTTTCTGGTTATCTGTTTTGCAGCTCCCCTCTTGAGCTGAGTGGGTTTAGGATCGAGTGGCAATTCCAATGACATCTCTCTCCTGTCCCAGTGTACTATTAGGGCATAGGATAACTGTGCTTTAAAATCTAGACAGATGCACAATAAAGACAGAGCAGATTCTGGCTGCTCAAGCCCTATACTTTGCTCTCCATGGGAATGTTTGCCTCATCAGTAGGATGATATAGCTTTAGAAAGGATTAGTAAGAAGGAAAGTCCTTGACACAAATAAGGAAGTGCTGCCTAGTTAAAAAAGACTTATTTCCGTAGTACAGGTCAGGGAGTATAAATACCAATCTGAAATATTTCAAATACAGATGAAATTATTGGGAATTAATAGTAAAGCAGGAGGAAAATGTTTTGGCATTGCATGCAAGACGGAAGCATATGCAAGTACAAGTCCTCATTTGACAATGACAGAGTTTTCCTGTTCTCATGTTTTATTACAGTATTTTGAGACAGCAGCCCAGGAAAACATTTAAACTTGCACTTAATCATGTAATCAGATTTATTAGGGGGCTGTCATGAGCCCTACAGCACTGCTAGGATCAGGCTTGAGTTGGCAGACTTTGATAGATGAGGAAGAAATGGGGACGGGGCTGAAATGGGGGGACCTTAGTTGGAGGAGGGGAATCTTCCCTTTCTACTCGTACATCAGAAACATTGGAAGGGGAAGCAGAGGTGCTGGCTTCCCCCTCTGACCTTCCTGAGGAGCAGAGTCTCAGTAGAGGCTGGGGGAGGCTTTGATCAGCCAAGGCAGGAAGCAGAATAGGAGCTTGAACACAAGGGTACAGTCTTGTCACCTAGAACCAAATGTTGCTTTCCCAGGTGGGAGCAGACCCACCTGCCACGATGGAGAGCATGCTTGCAATCCTGACATTCCCCATCCTTCTCATTGAAATCTTGGTGGGAGGAGTGGGGGAACTTGTTTGGACATCTTCATTGCTTCTGTCCATTTCTGAACTTCTAGTCCTGCTCCTGAATTCCTGAGCACTATCCCTGCTGCTGAGCCAGTACTGTTAGTTGCCTGAATAAAAATGTACCGGTATTTGCTACATCCAAGTAAGAGCTTGTGTGTGTGTGTGTGTGTGTTTGTGTTGGACAGGAGCCGGGACAGGGCTGTAATTTGTATAGTGAGTTGATGGAAGAGTTCTTAGTGTTACAAAATATGCAGCAACTATCACATTTATAGCACAGCGGATTATTATTTCTATACGGTCTGTGTATTATCCTTTTCTGCTGTAATCAATATTCCTAGTCCCCCACCCCAATAATATTATTCCATTTGAGTGAATTAACCTCTTTAGCTTTGAATATTTGGAAATCCAGTGAAAGAATGTATAGACATGTGTGAGGGTCTCAGACAGACTGGATTAAAGTATATACAGGCATTACGCTGAACCATACTGTGAGACTGACCCATCTGTTACACTTTTTGCTTTCCTTCCTGTTAGGCACACAGAAAGCAGTCAAATAAACACACAAAGCACCAGACACCTTTTCTTTGTCTCTTTTATAATCTCCCATCTGGTTATTTTAATTTTTGCAGTGGACAAACTACTTAATTTCCATACACATGGAACAGGGCCTCTTCTCTCCTGAAGGAGCCCACTATAGGACAAATCCACTTTCAAATTACAAGGCACTCTCAGGTAATTACCATGTAGGTGGGGCTGGCTGATCTATTGGAAATATGGGACATTTGTCCTATGAATTGGGTTGCTTCCAGATGACCTCTTTATATAACATTCATTCTGATTTAATTGTGGGCATGTTCTTCAACATTGCATCAAACAATTGCTATCCCATACTTTCTAGTGTACTTTTCGAGCACTTTTCTTAGCACAAAAAGTCCATTTCCTTTGTGGGAAGAGGCACGTTTCTTGCACAAGAGCAGCAAATCCACTTCCAGAATGTGAATTTACCAGTGTGCGATTCAATCCCACTGCAAAGTAGCAACAGTCTGGTAGCTACCGTGGGTTCTGCAGAAGGCACCAAGGAGACAAGTGCTCAGAAAGAAAGGGGTGATTTCAGTAACAAAGCTATGGTTTTATTGATAATATAAAGCATAGGTAGTGCTGTATAACCAAGCAGCATGTTCAGTTAGGAATTACATGAAATAATTTGGAATAAAATAATTTGATTTTAATACTACAATAACACATGAGAACTTGAACTACATGTATTAATTAATTGGCTTGAGTTCAAATTTTGTTCACTGATCACAGGACATTGTTGCTGAATGAGTCCTTGGTAGTGGCCAGTATAACCAAAGGAGAGAGAAAACCATACAAAGGAATCAGCTCGTGAGCGTCAACAGGACAAAGGCATACATTCTATTTAGCCAGGGATCAAACCAGTTTCCAGAAGATCCATTCATGGGGATCTAAGAACTAGAAGATGGTGCTGGGAGCATAGAACAGATCTGGGAAATTTGTCCAAAGTGCCATTGGGGACAGGCATAGTAATTTTACCTGTCAAGTCTTAGAGAATGAAGAGAATGAAACAGGAATGGCAACTCTAGAATGATGCTTTCCAACATTTATGCACTCACCTAGAGTTTTGAAAGAGCATTCCCAAAATCTCCCAAAAAGAAAAGGGACAATGTTTTACCAGGAAAAAGGGACTGTCCCTGATAAACAGGGAAGATTTGTGTATATGCAGCTTACATATATAGGTTCAGGTGAACACCCATCAAAGCATCTTAGAGACTTAGTTAGCTTCTACAGTAGAGCTGCTGCAGCATGTATGTATGTACAGTGGTACCTCGGGTTAAGTACCGTATTTTTTGCTCTATAAGACTCACTTTTTCCCTCCTAAAAAGTAAGGGGAAATGTGTGTGCATCTTATGGAGCGAATGCAGGCTGCGCAGCTATCCCAGAAGCCAGAACAGCGAGAGGGATTGCTGCTTTCACTCTTGCTGTTCTGGCTTCTGAGATTCAGAATATTTTTTTTCTTGTTTTCTTCCTCCAAAAACTAGGTGCGTCTTGTGGTCTGGTGCATCTTATAGAGCGAAAAATACGGTACTTAATTCGATCCGGAGGTCCATACTTAACCTGAAACTGTTCTTAACCTGAAGCACCACTTTAGCTAATGGGGCCTGCTGCTGCTGCTGCGCTACCGGAGCACAATTTCTGTTCTCATCCTGAAGCAAAGTACTTAACCCGAGGTACTATTTCTGGGTTAGCGGAGTCTGTAACCTGAAGCATATGTAACCCAAGGTACCACTATATATATATGTATATGTATATATATGTATATATATGTGTGTGTGTGTGTGTATATATATATATACATACATACACATACACGTACACACACACACACACACACACACTTTTCTAGGTCTAAAAGGACATTACATATTCAAACTTTGGAGCTACTGCACATTGCCAGACAATTTTCAAACTGTAGAGACAGAACTGTCTGAAGATAGATGGACTCATCACAATATGATGCTTAATAGTGTAGTAACAACAACAACAACAACAAAGCCTTGGTTCTCAATGATATTAGAATATAAATTTCAATATGGCGGGACTGGGAGGTAGCAAAGAGAGGAAAGAGACAGGAGGAGCAAAGGTAGCCACTGATGATTGAGAGCCAATGCAATTACACTTCACTTCAGGCTTCACTTCAGTTGGATATTAGACTAAGGTTAGAAAGAGTACAGCTCCCTCTTCCGATCAGCTGCCATGGTGGCATAGGGAATGGGAAACAGATGCCTAGCATCCAAGATCTAATATTGATTGTACCTGATACAAGGTACCTACAACATTTCATTAAAACTGGCCATGTGTTTTTTGAAGTGTTAAGGGAACAATATAGTCCACGTACAGCAAATTTCTAGGAGAAGATTTCACTGGAGAAGATTCCCTTTGGCTCACTAGAACCCAGTTTCAACCCCCCCCCCCCCCCGCAGTGTAGTTTCAGTATTCAGACAACGAGGATTCTCATCTGACCTTGTCTCAACTTCCCACTGTCTGTGCCCACGGCTAGGTGCATGAGCAGGCAAAACTAGGCCTGCTCAAATTACGGGCGGAAGGTTATGAGGTCTTGATCCACAATCCCACCCCAGTAATCCCTCCAACTTTAGCCTTCATCCTTCTAAAAACTTTAGCTAAGGGATCATAAGAAAGATACCGGTAAGTGGGCCAGTTCCCCTCTGACTCTCCTTGCAATTCAAGTGGGAGCTCTCAGGGTAAATAGGAGGACATGTTCAAAGCCCCCTTCACTCTGTCTAGCCTCACCTTCTGCTCAGAGCAAGTCAGAAGTGAGAGAGGGAGCAAGTTAGATGGGGATGTGGAAGATCTGCACATCCTGCAGATTCTTCCTTCTGCCTGCTCACAAACGTGTATGCACATATGAAAATAGGGGGGAAGAAGGAAACAAGGCTCCATTGAGTCTATTAGAATCCTCTTTGTGTAGGTGCTGCACTTGGAATGGATAGGATCAGGCCCTCTTTTATCTTCCACTATAGTTCCACTGTAGCCTTAACTACTCAGGCATTACTATGCATTATAGTGCCTAAATAATATATGTTAAAGTGTCCTTTCGTAGCATTATGCAGAATGTTTTAAGGTGCACTAAATCTTATTTTTTCTTGAATAGGAATGGCTCTTTAATCTGCTTCTGCTTCTGAACATTGCTTAAAATTATGGCATTTATACTACAAATAGCTTTCGGTTTTCACCATTTATTTGACAAATATAATTATTTTCAGGAAAAGCTTGTCAAACACAGTTAATATTCCCACTGGCTAAGCCCTTAGGTAATAGATCTCAAAGTAATAGTTGCATTCTGAGAGTTTATATTTTCTTATTATTTTCATTAGAAGAAACCTTTAATAATATTTAGTGGTGTTTCTCTCCTGAAAAACATTTTCCAGGCTTCTGCTAATTAAAACCTTTATATCTTTTAGACAGTAAGAGTGGCTTTTCAAACCTGTAACTATTATGTAACTTGCTTTATTAGGGGTTCAATTGTAAAGCCAGATAAACCTGTGATTTAATAATTGACACTTACCGACTACATTTTCCCCATGTAGAACAGTTTGCAAACATTAATTAACTAATTAATCCTTGAGTGACTCCTATAATTTAAGTAAGTAAGTACATCCTCACACATTTCCCTGTAATTTAGGTAAATAAGCATTGTCTCATGCATTTTGCAGAGAAAACAGTTTATAGGCACCAGGAAAAAGAGGGAGGAAAAAACCAAACCACTGCTATAGCAAGAAATGAAATCCATTTGTGGTGATCAGTTTCTACTTTAATATTTCTAAATTATAATGTGAAATCTAGGCTTTCCTTTGCCAACTTTCAAATAAAAAATCAGGAACCCCCCCCCCCAGCTTACTACAGAACCTTGGTTCTCAAACGCCTTGGTACTCATACGTTTTGGCTCCCGAATGCCAGAAACCCAGAAGTAAGTGTTCCAGTTTGCGAACGTTTTTCGGAAGCCGAACATCCAGCGCGGCTTCTGCTTGAATGCAGGAAGCTCCTGCAGCCAATCGGAAGCCGCGCCTTGGGTTTCGAATGGTTTCAGGAGTCGAATGGACTCCCAGAATGGATTAAGTTTGAGAACCAAGGTACCACTGCGTAATAAATAGGTGTACTCAACTATGATTTGCTCAGAGCAGACACATTGAAATGTGATCACACAATCACGGGGTTTATGAAATTAAAATGGTGGTGTTATGAAATGTTAATTGTGATGTGTATGGTGGATTGTAAATATGGGGATGGGGGCTATTCAGGGTTAATTTATCTTGAATGGACAAAAATGAATGTTATTCCTGTTGTCCTCTAGTCCTGCTTCTGATCCATATTTGCATCTTCGTCACTGCATTTAACCAGAAAGTAGTTGCTCTACTAGCCTAAATAATGACAAAAGTAGTTCTATGTGTAGAATGCACAATTTTGACATTGTGTGTGACTCTTCATCAATGCAAGTCAGTGCAAATTGGGCACATGTGACTAAATCTAATGCCTTCTTAGAATCATAGCTGTCAACATTTCCCTTTTTTTAAGGGAAATTCCCTTACTCCGAATAGGATTCCTCGCAAGAAAAGGGAAAAGTTGACAGCTATGCTTAGAATCCCCACTGAGGTAGGTCTGAATATATAAATACACTGAATGGGGTGTGTAATTGCAACACTGAAACACTATTCACTTGATGTCACATTAGAACTATGTTGATAATGACCACATCAAAACTGGCTAACCTTTGGCCCTCCAGATGTTGCTAGACTACAACTCCCAACACCCCTGACTATTGGTCATGTTGCCTGGAACTGACAGGATTGGAGTCCAACAACTTCTGGAGAGTCACAGGTCCCCATCTCTAGATTACAGTCTACCTGGTTTAAAACTATATTGTACATTGTAATGTATGAACAATCTCAGATTGAGTCAGATTGCTAATTGCTTCATGGAGTACTCTATGAGGGTCTGAAATATCAACTATACAAAAACATGTACTATATGTAGAGAGTGTCCCTTGAGGAATCTTTCCACCATGACTTTCAATATTTCAAACATTTTAATCACAGAATATGTATTTTGAAACTCTGAGGAGCTACTAAGGTGACCCAGCACCAGGAATCTGCAGAACTTGTCTTGCATAATATGTTTGATTGCTGAATCTCTGAATCCATATTTTCTCTTCAGGAAGATATCTTGAAATGGTTCAAGATCACTGACAGCCTATCAAACTTTCCATTTGAGATATTTGCTTTCTTTTATCAGTCTTTAGATTCTGAATTTTATTATCTTGTGGTCATTAAAATGTATGTATTAATCCCATTAAAATTGTTTCTATGTTATGTATTTTTCACTTTTTATCCCTAGTGGCTCGCTCCTTCTGTTTGTAGACCAACATGCAGGCAATAGAAACAGAATGAAAGGGTGACAAATCTGTAGCCTGGTCCAGAGCTCTGTGTGTATTCTAACGTAGAACTTCTGGCAAGCACAAATCATCACTCAAAACAAAGTCCAGGGCAGCCCATACAAACTGAATTGTCCTTGACTTTGTTTTGAATGGGAAAGCTATGAGCAGGTTGGAACGCTGTGGTGCATGCCGGGAAACCCACAACAACCTAGGTTTGAAACATAACACATCTAAATGACATTAGAGGTTCTGAGACTTAGAAAGAAATAATCCTTGCTCATTAGTAATAAGGAAAAAAATCTGTAATTTCCTTTGTGTCAAAACTAGACATGAGACCAATGGAAAACAAAACAATGCTTCATGGTTTTGCATCTTGCCTTCCAAGTTCAATTTCTCTGTAGACCTGAGCAGATTTTGGGGGGGATAATTTGTTCTTTTATTGTATTTATAATTAGCCTTCTGCAAGAATAAGTTCTCTTTTCGTTTCCGCAGTGATGCATTGACTCCTTCATTACAGCAAAAATCCATGACCCCCAGTGTTCGACTGTAAACAATGATAGTTACTGGCCTCATTAGGCAACTAGCAGATGGCTTATGAAGTTCTCATTGGAGCTTTTATCCATTTGTGGCTTGCCATGTGCAAATGTTTGCCTTTTCCACTGAATAAAGCCATGCCAAATGGGACTCTGTTTCCTATTTTTATTAGTGTTGATACTTTCTGTTAATAGTTGTGAAAGAATTTCATTTTTTTCAGTTACATAGTCAATCTGCTCTTGTGTCATTCAGGTGAATTGAAAGTAAAGCCCAGGTAGAATTTCACATCAACAGTGTGTAAAATGTGAATAGAATAAGGATGGAGGGTGGACTCGTTCACATACAACTAGTGCTGAGATCCAACTGGTTTTATTCTGAATCACTGTTGTCAAGATTCAAACTCATTCACATAACTGGCAAACTTCCAATGTAGCCGTAATGAAGCTAATCTTGCTGGTCAACTCTCTCTGCCAGATATACAGGTAAGTACAAACCATACATTATTGATCCTCCCAGGACTTTCTCTTGCTGAGAGTGGGGTATTGAAACTGTGATTGTGGGCATTCTTAGGACTACTCTTCAGTGGTTCCACTGGGTGAGGTGCTGCCAGTCTAGCAGGCTTGGCATTAACACATAGGACTGTCAGGCAGCTATTTGGTCTCAGCACCTTGGTAGGATCCACAGATGATGCCTTCTCTTTAAACAATTACCCTCCCCCCTTAAAGTACTTTTCTAGCACTCCAGTGAATGACTGGTGACTGGTTCTAGTAACCCCACAATGTCCTGGAGTGATGCTACTTTGAGGGCAATGGGGAAAATTTAAATGACCACTTGCAGATACTCACTGAGTGGTGTCTGTTAATCATCAGAGCTCTGTTGCTGCCAGATGGACCACATTCATGGGTTCTATCAGCAGGAACTTTGCCAAGAGCCCTCTATAACAAGTGGAGCCATCTCTCAGGGACTGGTGACTGGGAGTGGCCACCGAGACCATATAGCATAGGTCTTGAAAGGCCTACATTGGCTCCCAGTACATTTCTGAGCACAATTCAAAGTGTTGGTGCTGACCTTTAAAACCCTAAACGGCCCCAGCCCAGTATACCTGAAGAAGCATCTCCATCCCCATTGTTGTGCCCGGACACTGAGGTCCACTGAGGTCAGGGCCTTCTGGCAGTTCCCTCATTGTGAGAAGTGAAGCTACAGGGAACCAGGCAGAGGAACTTCTTGGTAGTGGTGCCAGCCCTGTGGAACACCCTCCCATTAGATGTCAAGGAAATAAACAACTATCTGACTTTTAGAAGACATCTGAAGGCAGCCCTGTTTAGGGAAGTTTTTATTGTTTGATGTCTTATCACGTTATTATTATTATTATTATTATTATTATTATTATTATTATTCTGTTGGGAGCTGCCCAGAGTGGCTGGGGAAACCCAGCTAGACGGGCGGAGTATAATTAGAATTAGAATGTGGGAGGCTGCAGCTGACGAACTCCCTAGAGGAGCCACAGAAGAAGAAGGCTCAGATCCAGGGGAATGGTGGTGGGACACAGAAGACAGATCAGAAGAGGGAGGGAGCTGGGGGCAGAAGACACATGAGACTTGAGTGAACAAGAAGAGCTAGAGGCAGGGAGCCCTTCGAGGTCAGGACTGGATGACACACGTTGAACAGAATCTGAAGGCCAGGGCAGGGAAGGGCCGTATGCTGCAACAGCTTCACAGCAGCTGCCCAGTCCCTCTGCCTTGAGCTCCCCTCCCCGTTTGACTCCAAGGTCAAAAGCCGGGGCAGGGGCATCTCCTCTCCCCAGAATTTTTTTTCTGCTTGGAATATGTCCGGAAGAGGAGGGATAGCAGGAAGAAGAGATGCCAAGAGCCAACCTTGGCAATGTCTTCACGGAGGCAGGCATGCCAGAGTGATCTCTGTTGTATCCTAATTTCCTAAATAAAATAGCTGACTTTACTTTGAGTCTCTGAGTCTCCTTTCTGAGCTGTTGATGAACCTGCTCCCCTGACAGTGCCCTGACACCATCCTTGCCATTCTATAATCCAGAATCATAGGCTAGAAAGCATGAGTTTCATTTACTCCATTACTTATTTTTCTGATTACTGGTTTGTTACATTTATTGCCTGTCTTCCTTCTATCACAGACCTCAAGTCAGCACACAGTCACACACTGACCAGACCTCAGAACTGCTTAGATCTAGCAAAGTTTCCTGAACGGCAGTCTGACTGATAAACTAGGCTCACTCCATCTCTTGGTGCTGCCGAGCAAAGCTTTCAATGAACTAGTTTGGTTTAACCAAGCTCACTGCAATGGTTCAAAAATCTCTTAAAAGTAGTTCCCATAATGGTTGGGTGAAGTGAATGTGAACTGAGTAATTTTGGGGTAGAAATTTGAATGATTTCTAGTTCATCTTCAGCTTTATATTCTTATTCTTACATGTGTTTTTTATTTTACCCTTTAGACTCTTTGGGCCGTTTCTTAATCTTTTAAAATATATTTGTTACTTCAGCACAGCAGCTTGTAACATTCTGAAAGCTGGAGTGTTGTTGTTGTTAGCCAAGGAACATTTGAATGCACACGGACTGAATAGTGAACTGGTTTAGTTGGTTGTATAAAGGGACAAACATTAACTCGAATTAGTTCCCTTTGGGACGTACGAAACCTGAACTAATTACTTTTTGAAATGAACTTTCCAAGCTCTGGATATGAGTTACGAAGAAGGGTTCTACATGTAGGGAAAATATAATATGTGAAGTGACTCTATATAGCAGCATAATTAATGTATAGAATTAAGTATAGTTTTGTTGCTGCATTAGCTAATGGGCTTAAACACAGCCATTCACTGAAAAAAGTCAAGGCAGTGTACATCACCCTTCTCCCTCCCTTCCCATTTTATCCTCACAACAACCCTGTGAAGTAGGTTAGGCTGACAGCACGCAAGTCAGCTTTATGGCTGGGTATGAATTTGAGCCCACATCTCCTGAGTCTTCATCCAAGATTCTCACCTGTCTTTTCTTGTGAATGATGCCATTGGACTGCAATATTATCCTCAGAGGAATATATCCTAGAGAATTAGAAGCATTTGGCAACACAGAATATGCTTCAGTGTGTTTTACAGTGTATTTTAATCTAACCATCTCTAGAAAATGCATTTTATTGAGCTAGCATCTGTACAAGCCTTTATGCTTCACAGAGATTTTCTTCAGGTTTTGTTTTTGTGGATTTCCTTTTGTGCAAAAAAAATAAAAAGAGTATCCTCACCCATGGGAGTTGGTCCAATAAAAGCCATAATCTTACCTTCTTCATCTCTCTCCAGAGCCTCGTGTGTCTTTCATCTTTATATTGTGTTTTTATGTTTTATTTTCTGTTTTAAATTTTAGCACTTCGAATTGTGATTGCTCTAGTGAGACACCATTGTTTTTTTTAAAGAAAGAGAGAAAGAGAGAGAGGGAAGATTGTCATTACTTCCCATAGCATGTATTTTATGTTTTTATCTTCACCTGCTTTTATTAGAAGATTTGCATTAAAAAAGATCTTTATTTCTTCAGAGCGCATCTGTTCCTTCTGCTTATTGCTCACCTGAAAATATAGCATTGTGCCAGCAACATATTCAGTGAGGAATATAAGCAACAGTAGCAGATGAGCTCATAAGAAACAAAGATCCTATTTTCATGTAAACATTCTATGAAGGGGAGGGGGTAAAAATAATAAAATGTGGTGCTAGCAAAATATCAATCTTGCAGCACCAACATGTCCCTGACTGAACACCTATTGGCTGGGATATTGGATTATTTCCCCCCATTCTTGTCCATTGTCACAAAGGATACTAGGACTCCAACTAACTCAGTGCCAGAGGTATTTGATACTCAGCAACACTGATGCCATATGTCAAGACATATGACACAGGGCACATCACTCTGCTCCCATGTCATTAGCACTTTGAGCACTCATGTTGGTTCACTAACACTAAGCATCTAACATCCTATGAGTACATTTTCTTTATGTGAGCAGAACCAGTCAGAGGGCTAGGTGTAGGACTGGGCTTCAAGCTCAAAAGATATTTCCAATTTGAACATTTGTTATTTTTTGGTATTTGATAAGTTTTGCAACTTGCATTTGTGGGCACTGGACCAAAATGTCACACACACACACACACTCAGCTTAGAGGTGCAAACTGAAGAATTTGCCAAGGCTACAAAAGCTCTCTTTTTTTGGCACCTTATTTTGTTTTCACATGTCGTCGTTTTTATTATGTCTGGCAGCCTCCAAAGCTGGAAGTATCCCAGTTCTCTCTGGACATCAGAGAGCTTTTTTTTTGGTGAGAAATAGTAGGGAAAGGGAGCTGAGGTAGCAGTGGTCATGATCACAGTTCTCATTTGTTGGGGAGGAAGGAAAATCTGAAATGAATTCTCCTCCCAGTGCCAAGCCAGTTCAGACACTGGGCATTCTGTAATTTTTGGCACTTATTTTCCACCATTTCAACTTCTATTTTTCTGCAGACCTTTACAATCTGAGTTGTTGTTGTTATTAAGTTTATCACAAGACTGGTTACAACAATTATCAATTCAGAATTTGCACTCTCAGGAATAGGGTGGGTCCTGAAAACACACGTCTCAAGCGTCAAAGGCATGGTAAGAACAGGGGACTGAGGATGCTGCGACAAGACTTCTAGTCAGAAAAAAGAACATAAGTGGAGCCCTGCTGGATCAGACCAAAGGCTCATCTAGTAACAATGGCCTTCCAGATGCCGATGGGAGGCCCACAAGCAGGACATGAGTACAATATCAATGAGAAGTAGAGCAATAGTATGAGCAGGAAGGAAGAAACCATAGCTGTGGAAGTGAGAACAAAAGCTTGTTCCTTCCTTCTCATATAACACCCTTCCCTTTATTTTTCGTTCCTCCCTTTCCACTTTGGAAAACGGTCATTCAGAGTAGTACAAGCTGCATGCCGGTTCTCATGTATCTTTGTGGAGAGCAAATGGAAGCACCTATAAGCCTAAACTCAGATCCATATTAGATGACTAGATTAACATATACCATTATTTATTTATGTAAATAGCTCCTGAGGTGGGAAGAGGACTGAGACTTAGGCTCACGGGAGCTAGGAAGATGAATTTATCTTTCTGCCAACCTGCCAAGGTTCCAAAAAAAATCACCTCTCCAAAGCTGTTATTTGTACAGTCATACCTCAGGTTGAATACGCTTCGAGTTGAGCGTGTTCGAATTGCGCTCCGCGGCAACCCAGAAGTAACGGAGTGCGTTACATCTGGGTTTCGCTGCTTGTGCATGCGCAGACACTCAAAATGATGTCATGCGCATGCGCAGAAGCGGCGAAGAGCGACGCGTGCATGTGCAGACGTGCCGTCGCTAGTAACGTTTGCTTCGAGATACGAATGGGACTGCGGAATGGATCCCGTTCGTATCTAGAGGAACCACTGTACAGGTGTGTATCACCCCCCCACTTCGCATAAGTGGAGAGCACCCTCTTTTCAGCCTTTAAACACCCTCTCAGCTGCTCTCTCTCCAATCCAGACCCAAAATATACACCACAAGAATTGAAGCTCTGGGTCCAGTTGGAGGACAAGCAAAAAAGCGGCTGCTTCTGCTGCACTACCACATATATCAGCTGTTAGGTGGGGAGGCTGAGCAGCCTTAAAAAGCCCTGGTCCACTGAGGCTTCCTCCGCCCTCACTGACATCCTCTTCAGGCTCCATGGAGGGTTTCCTTGCGAGCCACAAGGACTCTCTAGCTCTCTCCTACCATTTTCTGGCATGATTCAAATTATTTATTTCCCAGTATTGCATATATACACGGTCATGCATGAGTTGATCATGCGTAATTGGGAAGACACCTGTATGACAAGGGAAGCCTCTATTGGCACCAATTGGATCGTCCCTTGAAATGCAAATACTAGCCTTGGATAAGTGGCTTTTGTGGGGGAAATGGATGGAAGAAAATGAGTCAAAATTCTCTCCTCCACTCCGTTGCATTCCATGGCCCCGGGGATAGTCAGGCTTCCCCCACAGCTTCTATTTACAGTAATAAAGACCTGCAGGTTAATTGCACCCACACAATCAACTATGTGCTTAGTTTGGTCTTTAGCAATGCACACTCACACTAAATGCCATCTGCCTAGAGCAAAGGTTGAGGCTGCCTAGAGTGTGGCGGCTCTGTTTCTTGACCCAAACAGCCAGTCATTGGCAGCTTTACATGTGTGGTGCTAATTGGACTTCAAAAGTCAAATTTAGCTTGCCATATGGGATTCACCGCTTGCAGTTTCCTCCCATTCTACAGTGATGTGCTGTTTCAGTCCTGTTGACTGCAGGAGAGGATAAAGGAAAGGATAAAGTTTCCATTTCAGTGGAAGGGACCAGTAGGAAGCAGACTGTGGAATACCCAGTGAAAGGACAAAGTTGAAAACGGCTGATTTAGGACAAGCATCGCAATATCATTTGGGAGTTTGAACCAGCAGCAATGTCTCAGAGTTCAGTGTAACAGGAGCAGCAGGAGAATAAAGCACGTTAAACATTTTCACTCTAACACCACAATAATACAATTTGATTTGCAATTTTGCCCTAGGTCTCTACAACGGATGCCTAAGGCAGCTACACTAGATTCTGATCTTTCTTATTACAACGTACCATTATAGCCAAGTGAAACAGCATGTATCTTTATGTGCAATTTGTTTTTTAATGGTTGATTGCCTCTCGAGATTATTGATTTTCCCCATTCAGAAAAAAAACATATATTGTCAGATGTTATTTCAAATTGTATTCATTTTTATTACAGACATCACAGCTGAAACTTTTTTCCCTTTCAATTATGCTTTTAGGGCATGAAGTAGACTAGTTGAGAAATTAGCAAACATGCAAAACTACTTTCAGATCTCAGCAAATGCCAACTTCCACCTTTAATGGCAGACTAACTGATCTGTTAACAATTTACTGATATTTCAGCTGCCCATTTCACACCCTTTCTGAGACACATAGATGAGGTGAGAATGTGACTCCATTGCTATGCCACCACTGAATGGGTATTCCAATATTTTTGCCTTCTAGTGCATCAACATTGGAATATATGGTCTTGTAACCATGCACAGCATAGTCTATATTGTCCTTGTCCAGGCAAGAGAGGTTCTTCTGGAAATACAATTTGGTCCTCTTAGACATGAGGCAACTAGGTTTAAATTTATGCTTAGACCTGGTTACATTTGGTGGAAAGAAACCTACCCCCCCCCAAAAAAATATTTTTTATTGGTTTTTGTGTAACTACAAGAACAACATTTGAGAGAAACCCTCTTAAGACACTTAACCAGGTTGTTGGTTATAGACTGAATGCCACAAAAATGATAAAATATTTGATACAAGAAATAATGTACTTATGCCTCATTCTTCAACCAACAACTTGATTAGGAAACTTGCCTGGCAAAACCCCACTGTGGTTACAAGAGTCTGAAGCAGAACCAACTTTCCTAGACTCAAGCGCACCAAACTGCAGAATCAGAAGTACATTACTTACACTGGATAAAATGATTTATAATACTTTAGGTTTATTTCAGTGTACTTGTGAAGCTCTGCTTTTAAAATTACTATGTTAGTTGGCTAGAACCCTGACTTGTCAGCTTTCTTATGGGCATTAATTTGTTGTTGGGGGGATTATTATTAAAATATGTGACCTTCCAGGTTCCACAAGCAGCCTGAAGTAAAAAAAAGCTGTACCACAGGGACACAAACCTTATTAAATGAGCAGGCACATTTTGAATTTCGAGAAAGTGCTTTGGCACCAGCTCCAAAAAGGGTGCCATGGTGGCATGGCATACCACAAAATCATTACTACAGCAAAATTTACAAATACTCCCCCCCCCCGCCCAATTCCTGTTTCTTTCCCAGGTCTTCGGTTTCTTTAATCTCTTTTCATGCTGGCCAGATGTTTCATTTGTGCTACCAGCAACCTGTTCACCTTGCTGTACAGCCTGCTAGCAGCTAAGGTGATGAAAGTGGATTACATGGTTTTATGGAATTCCCACAATGTTACATTTGAATTAGTGTAGAAGAACGAAATGTATGTCAGAAATCCCTGATGTTTGTGCTCTGCATCTGTCCATTCCTTTCTGTTTTCACCTCTAATCACAGTAGCTAGTGGCAGATCTCAATACTGATCTTGGCAGTATTACATTTGTTGGTGCATACCAACTCAGGCTGCAATCCTACACATGCTTACCTGGGAGTAAACCCTATTGAACACAGTTGGACTTGCACTCTGAATAAATACCCTGTTTCCCTGAAAATAAGACAGTGTCTTATATTAATTTTTGCTCCCAAAGATGCGCTAGGTCTTATTTTCAGGGGATGTCTTATTTTTCCACGAAGAAGAATACGGTACACATATTCCGGGGAGGCCTTATGTTCGGGGGAGGCCTTATTATCGGGGAGGTCTTATTTTCTTTGAATGCCTGATATTACAGCGAGAGGCAAAACTGGAAGTAGGTCTTATTTTCGGGGGGGGGGGGGGGTCTTACTTTCGGGAAAACAGGGTATGCATAGGATCATGCTGTTAACCATTCAACATTCCTTTGAGGCCTCCATGATCAAAGTATTTTCCTGAAGAGAATAGTCAAGTTTTCAGTTTTAGTGTCTTCATTTGAAAAGCTAATCCTGACATTAACAACTAGCTCCCTTAACTGATTTATACCTCTTTTGGAAAATCAAAAGTTGCCTGCACTGTAAGTATATGGAAAATGTCACAAGCGTGTTTTTATTTCACGTTGCTAATAGCCAGTCAAAAGCTGGAAGGTTGGTTTTTTTCATATCTCAAACTTCATAAGCATCTTTTATTAATATATAATATTAAATTTTGTTATATTTTTATGCTGCCATAATGCTGCCTTTTATAAGAACTTAAACAATGCTGATGTGAAACTCATTTTAGAAAAATGCAAGGCCCGCATCAAACACTTCTCTCTTCTCCCATTCATTTCAGTTTGTAGCAGCACATCCATCTTCCTCCTTTCTTTTTGTAGATCATTATTGCCGGGGAATTTTCATAAGAAAAGAGGAAGAAAATATTTTTTAAAGGATTACGGCTGGTGCCAGCTGGCAATAGAACATGACATCCATCAAAAATTGTCTTACATTAGCAGATCTTTTTTATTGGACAATTAGCAAAAAGACATATGGCTTTATTAATATTCCTTTCAGCTTCAGGCTTCAAGGCTAAAAGCATGAGCTCACATGAGCCATAGTTCTCATATCATCTGTATCTCATTTCCAGATATATAATCTTTCATCGTCAGGTCAGAAACTGACAAGCTGCAAAAGCTTATACTTTCTTGGTAAATTGCCTCGGCCAATATCACAGGTTGAAATTTAAATGCATGTTTCACATTCTTTTGAAGCTGTATTTCTGATAGGGGAGGTTTGGCTTGCCATACTGGAAGAATATCACAACTTGTGGCAGTGCACCATGGGAATAAATTAATCCAGAACATTTTGCCAATGTAGCAGTACTGCATGGAGTCTGTGACACTGCTGCCCAATTGTGTCTGCGGTGCCCTAGTTGGGTATCTGGCTGTGGTCTCTTGAACTCTTCAGGCTATGACTCTGCAATGGAAAGTGCATGATTTTCACATTGATCTCATGTTTTACGCTGACCTGTTGCACATGTGATAGGGGAGTCCCTGAACCCACAGACACAGAGAGAATTGCAACTTCCCATCCTGCATTTGACATCTCCACTCCCTGGCAATATCTGAAGAACAAACAAACTGCAATGGAATATAAGCAGGGCCTATCTAGTCCAGCACCCTTTCCCCCTAGCTGATGCCCATGGGAAGCCCACAAGCAAGACATGAGCACAACAACACTCTTCCACTGTTGTTCTGCTGCCATTGGCTGCCTCTGATCCAGAAGCTACCATGATTAGAAGCCATTAATAACTTTATCCTCCATGAATATGTCAAATCCACTATGAAAACCATCCAACTTGATGGCCATCATACACCTTGCGGTTGCAAAATCCATATTTAACTATACATTGTATGAATTCTTTTCTTTTGTTTGTCCTGAATCGTCCAGCGTTCAGCTTCATTGGATAACGTAGTTCTAGTGTTATATGAGAGGAGGAAATCTCTCTTTCCACTTTCTCCATAGCACACACCAGCTTATAACCTCTATCATGTCCCCCCTCACTCACCTTTTTCTAAATGAAATAGACCCGAAGGTTTAAACCTTACAGTAAGTGACTTTTGATCATTATGGTTGCTTTTTTCTTCTCTATTTCCAGCTCTGTAATATACTTTTTAAGGTGTGGCATTGAATCCTAACTTTCTGTTATGGTTGGTTTTGATACATTGGTGCAGGATTACAACCCAGCGAGTGCTTATTTGTTCATTCTTACCAGAGCTTTAGAAGGTAACTCTGAAGTGGATCAAGTCTTCCTGTGTACCTTACAATGCATGAGCTTGTATCCTAGCCATTAGCTTCACAATACTATGCATGAGCTTATATTCTAGTCCAGTCTGGGTGCCATGATGCCTGTGATGGCCATTTAAAACAAGAGTCCTCCTAGGAGAAAAGTTATGAGGCAAAATGTGCAGGTACCCTATCTAAGAGGTTTCCTATGGCTGTGCGCTGTAGAAAAGCAGCTCCTGGATCTGGGGCCACCCACTTGCCCCCTTCCACTCCAATTGATTGGGCAGTCAAGGGGCTCCCCTGTTTTTTGGTTGAGCTGATGGGAACTACAGTCTAAAACATCAGGAGGGTACCAGCTTGGCAAAGCCTGATCTAAAGTATCTTCCGCTGTTGTCCATGAGTGGTTGGTGGCTTCAAATGTGTTCCATTTCCCTAGTAATAATAATAATTATTATAATTTATTATTTATATGCCACCCATCTGACTGGGTTGCCCCAGCCACTCTGGGTGGCTTCAACAAATTATAAAACCACAGTAAAACACCAGACATCAAAAACAATGCCACGTCGCCTCTGCCGTTCTTGAAGACAGGAGATGTTGCTCTTTCAGTTTCTCTAAAAGTGCAATATCCCAAAGTTGCTGATCCCACAAATCCAGATAAAGTCAGTAGCAGCTTTCTACTGTCTGTCTACCTCTAGCCTAGCTGCAATGAGCATAAATGTAATCATTTCTTAATTAAATACATTCTCCTCCTTTAAAAGTGTAGCAGCTTTGTACACCACTGTGCAGCTGCTGTCTTCTTCCAGTAGTGTTGCCTCATGTTTTCCCTTGCTCCAAAATGTGATTTTAGGTTCTGCTTTGGAACAGAAACGAACCTTGCTGCACGCGCTCTCTCTCTCAGGGTTGTGTAGTTGCTGTTCTCTTGTCTAATTTTAGAAACTCTTCTATTTTTAATGTGGCAGAAAAGGAAGCTCTCAGGTCAGTCCACCATCTTCTTTTAGTGACATTGCCGCCCCTATGGAATCTCTGTTTTAGTAACAGAATCTCCTACTTAGCATTCTGTACAACCCATTATTTCAGCATCAACTAAAACAAAATTCTGTAAGCGTTCCTTGTGATATAGCCTAATATGGAACAACACCTAAAACAAAACCCCTGCTGCGCACTGGAATGGTTTTCAAATCACTGTTGCTTTCCCCACAATTCCCCACATTTCTATCTTGCGATTCTTCTTATTCCCATGCTCGTTTTGTGTAACACTGTCCACTAGAGAGCAGGCTGAGATCAGCAATCCTGTTTCATTCATGTCCTAAACCATGTTTGAACCCAGGTGTCTCCGAAAATGGCTAGCACACTAAAGCACTCTCCAGCTCCCATTGTTAGCTTATAAATTGCTATCAAACTTGATGGATATAGCTTGTGAAGCTTAGTGACCTACGGTGGTGATAATAAAGTATTCTGGAACCTAGATAACATTTTACTCTGTCACTATGGTTTTCTTGCTCTAGTGACATCAACTAATTTGTACTGCTTTACAGGGAATTTCTATATCCAGCTCTTTAGCTAGGGTCTCAGTTTCCTTACATTGCTCTTACTCCTTTCTGTCAGACTAAATTTATTTCAAAGAGAAATATTGCTTGATATTGATCCCAGTGCACTAGATAATTTCGGGTTCTCACACTGCTGTTCAGCTAAAATAGCGTTTAAGATTGTGACGAGGTCTTCTAAATGCTCAAAGCTTTATTCCTAAAAGAACAGTACTTACAACCCACTGAAAAAAGACTCTTAAAATACATTTGAAATCCTTCCCACCAAAGAAAAATCCCATGAAATTGACATTTTGCCATGTTTCAAGGAGCGATACCAGTTCATCCAGTACATTTTCAAAATGTTTTTAATGTCTTGGACACCATTACCAAGGAAAATGTTAATAACAACATTTTAATTTTAATTCAAAATGTGTCAAGAATATAAGGCAACAGATTCAAGGTGAGGATTCCAGACTACAGAGGAAAAGATCCAAATAATTTATAAAGTATAAGTTAAAAAGAAAATTATTTTAACATAATGTATAAGTGGTGCCTGACTCCTATAAACCCAAGAAGGTTTACAGAAACCCAAACACTTTTTTCATATATTTTAGTTGAGCTCTGCTATTAGCAAACATTGTGAAGTGAATCTGAAAAATATGGCTTGGATCCAGTCATGCCCTTCCGTGAATGGAATAATTCTTTCCAGTGACAGAAGGGGCTCCAATCCAGCAGTGACTCCTGCTGGAGGAAGAAGAGAGTGATTATCGCTGGTTTCCGTTCCCCTGCTGGAGAAGAAATTTGGTGAAATAGAAGCCTTGGTCCCTCTGTCCCCAAATAGGATGGAGAATCTTGAGAGACCATCTGCACACAGCTCCATCATACCCTTGGGAGGGGGTAATCCTTTCACATGCACTCAAGGATGTTGCTGTTATGTCTAAGCTTGCAAATCATGCTCAACTTAGAAAAGATGGCAGATGTATACAAAACGTGGCCTTTATGTGCTGTTTTTTTGAATGAGTAATACAATGAAAAATATGGGCCCATATAGCCTAGCTTCCCGTTGTTACATAAACGAAGCACATGGTGTATGATTTCACTTCTTTCTTTTGCTCTGCTGTGTTGTAAGAACTTCATTATTAACCTTTACTATAGCATATAAGAAATAAATAAATATTCTATCTCGGGAGAGGGGCTTTAAAGCTTTGATGCTTTCTGGCCTATTTTTTCACTGAGCTTGTACAAAATGTTTAGCTTCAGTAGGAAAAAAATGTGCTTCTTCAGAGACAGATGCCTCTCATGTATGGATTCAGCAGGCGGACAGCACAGTTTTTATTGTGGCAATAGGGAACATCCTGGTTAGACTTACAGTAAATAAGTAATGTAACATTTCAGTTGGTCTCTGTTCCAGCTATTCAACAAAAAAAAAGCTTAATATTTTATATTGCTGCTTTGATTGCTTTCTTTTCACATCTAGTTGAAACAATCTTCAGAAACAAGGGTAATGTCTAATGATAACCAGGAATTCTAGAGACTGCTCCTTGTCTCTGCTGTCCTGAAATATGAGAGCTAAGAATGTTCAGGTCATCTATCCCCAGAGTTCAATGGATTTACCTGTTTGCTTGGTGGATTTGATTTGGTCCGATCTAGTGTGGTGAAGGGCTTATTTTGAGCTACATATGTTGAGCTTTTGTAAGGGCACACATGTTTTGAAGCATGGATGTAGAGCGAGGATGAGGACTCCAATTCCCATCAGTCCCAGCCAACATGTCCAGTAGTCCGGGATAATGGCAGGGGCAGTCCAACAACATCTGGAGGGCTGCAGGGAGCCAGTTTGGTGTAGTGGTTAAGAGCGGTAGATTCCTAATCTTGGGACCCGGGTTCGAGTCTCCACTCCTCCACATGCAGCTGCTGGGTGACCTTGGGCTAGTCACACTTCTCTGAAGTCTCTCAGCCCCGCTCACCTCACAGAGTGTTTGTTGTGGGGGAGGAAGGGAAAGGGGAATGTTAGCTGCTTTAAGACTCCTTCGGGTAGTGATAAAGCGGGATATCAAATCCAAACTCTTCTTCTTCTTCTTTTTCTTCTGCATCTCTGGTGTAAAATAGAGATGCTAGACTCCTTCCATAAGTTGTCCAAAACCTTCTCCTTGGGCAGGCCTCTCCTGTAGCACTTACTCATGTTTCCCTACCTATGATTATATAATCACAGAACAATAGAACTGTAGAGTTGGAAGGGATCCCAAGAGTCAACTAAATGAACTGAAGTACTTCATGGCTTACTAGTAAATTAAAAATAAATCTGTATTCTCAGCAAATTGTGTACTGCAGAATGGGAAAATTTTAATATGAGAGTGTAAACAGGGGCATTTCCAAAAATGCAAAGAAGAATTGCATTTTTGCAGGAAGGAGCTGATGTGACAGTACTGCTGCCTTTGGTTTTATGCTTTCACAATTAGAGGTCACCCAGCAAAGACAAAACTGTAGCACTTCATCTCTTTTGTCTTGTGTTTGCAGTAGTAACTCAGCATATAAACCCCTGTGATGTATGCTATCTTCCTTTCTCAGAGCGATGCTAAAAGATGTTATTTATTTATTGATCATGTTTGTATAACTCTTCCTCCAAGGACTTTACTGGGGCACACAGCTCACAGTTCTTTGAGCTAGATAGTAACTTGCCCAAGGCCACCCAGCGAGCTTCATAGCTAAATGGGGATTTGAAATTGTCTCCTTGGTCCAACGGGGCCACTAGAAGTAGGATCACAACCCAGAGGAGAAAATAGGAAAAACCCTCAGCTTTCTGCTGCGGGAAAAATTTCAGGTAAGAATAAGCATATTGAGTTTTCATCATACAGTGGAACCTTGGTTTTTTAACAAAATTCATTCCGGAAGTCTATTTGACTTCTGAAATGTTTGAAAATGGAGGATCAAAGAGCTGTCAGCAAGTTCAATGGGGAAAATTGAGAAACACACCTTGGAAGCCGTTTGACTTCCGAGGCACGTTTTGAAAATGGAAGCATTCACTTCTGGGTTTTTGGCAATTGGCAGCCGAGACATTCGAAAACCAAGCTTTGACTGTAATAATACCGTATTGGCCTGAATATAAGCCTCACTTTTTTTCCAAATTCCTACTGTGAAAAGTTAAAGCGCGGCTTGAAGTTGCGACCTTACAAAAATTGGCTTTTATGATATCACTGCTGAAACAGACATATGGTAAAACGGAACAGGTGTGAGTGCCTCTGGAATTTTAAGGGAGCAGCTTATATTTGGGTATGGTCTTTTTTTCTCTCCCCCACCCCCCCTTGAATTTTAAAGGTGCGATTTATAGTCAAGTGTGGCTTATATTCGGGCCAATACGGTAGTTGATGGTATTATACCATCTTTCATTGCAATCTACTTAACGGGAATGTTGTGAGGATAAAAATGGGCAAACCCTTGGAGAAAGGGCAAAATACTTATGGGACTCCTAAATTAAAGCTATGGGGCATTAGCTTTGGCGTTAGAGGATGAAATCTGGATGGCTCCTGTTACAGTGCTGCTGTTAGCCTTGATTGCTGTTTAAGATTATTTTTATGTTGGCTGTTTGATGATGAGGTTTACATGGCTTTATTTGAGGCATTAAACTGCAACCTATATTGTGATAGATTGGTGGAGAAGAGCAGACTATAAGTACATATATTAGGTGAATATAGTTGGTGCTTTCCCGAAGGCTTTTTGCTGAGAGGAAAGGTTTTGTCACATTGAGTTAAATTCTTTATTGTGTTGCTGGGAGGGTTTTGACTTTTCTTCCCACAGGTATCATATTCTAAGATGAAAGACTGCTGAACAGAGGCACATCTTACAGGAATATATTCAGACCAGGATCCTCGGGACCAGGGACCAGGTAATATTGAACAGAGTGACCCTGGCACACTCTTGCTTGGTACCTTTTTACATTAATTGGTTTTTCTTCTAGTGGTGTATCTATTTTACAGTTGTTCTTTCTAGTTCACATTTATCAAGCTTTCTTTGGAGGATCTCATATGAAACTAGATCAAAACTAAAACTAAAACATTCAATTGTAGTTCCCTTGTCTACCAAACCAGGTACTTTGTCAAAGGAAGCCAAGTTAGTTTAGCACACTTTCTTCTTAACAAATCCATGTCAGCCATTAGTCATTCTGACATATAGGCTCCCCCTACCTCTCCCATTCCTTGTTCCTGTCAATACTGTCAGTTGTCTTATCAGATTTTATTTTTGTAAAGTGAGAAGCAAGGTTTGCATGCATTCATCAGCTTGGACTTCTTTGCATCATTTGACAGCATATTTTTTTCTGTGATCAATAACACACCCACCCAGCATATCCATTATCTATGCAGCCAATAAGAACATCCATTGTTCTACTATATGGTGTATTAATTGCATGGGATGCGACCGCTTGTCCTTTAAGGTTCTAAAAAACAAAGTGCTATCCATTTTCCCAAGCCAAATAATAAATAACGGACCTTTTCTAGTACTAAATTAGTATCTGAGGAAGCTCAACCAGAGATATCAATAATTTCCAGATGCTCTCTTGCAACTTGTTAGGAGAAACAAGTGAATAATAATAATAATTTTAATCGCCTTACAACTCATGGAAAGTGACTGAATGTACAGAGATCCTTTTCTGTCCATGAAGGTATCAGGTTTCCAAAATACAGCAAAGCTTCACAGATGCAAAATCTCCCTGCTTCAAACAGTTGCCTTCCATGAGTTGCCCTTTCCTTCTTATGCATCGCCAAGCCTTTCTGAAGGATCTGGGGCGCTTTCATAATCATAGTCATACAATGCTGCAATGGCGGAGGGAAGAAATGGCCAAAATCAGAGCTCCACTTGTGTAAGATTCCTCTGCCTAAGCAGCTTCTCTGATTTTTTTTTAACCTTTATTGGCATAAGTTTAAATAATAAAATCATACAAAGTCATCCAAATACATTAATAATCCAAACACATACAATATATAAAAGGCTCGGTAACCACCACTGAATAAACCAGACAACTTTAGCTTTAAAAATCTCAGCTAAGTATCCCGAAACAATCTTTTTAGTTTTGGGAGTATCATCCCTCAACAGATATTGGGTTATAGATTCATTATAAGTGGATATTTTGAGCTGTAAGGGAGTCACTAAGAGATCTCCATGAAGGGTGTCAAGAAGAGGGCCTCTCTGCTTCCATCCATTCAAAAGCCCAAAGCAGGTAACAACTAAAAATGTGGTGCTTTCTGTGAGTCAGAGCTGACAGGGAGACCCACTGGAATCAGCTGCACTACGGAGCTCCCCATCAGGATCGCTTGGTTTGGATTCAAAGCTCAAATCAAACGTTTTCCATTCAGGGGGGAAAAAGGTAAAGGTAAAGGTAAACCCCTGGACAGTTAAGTACAGTCAAAGGCGACTATGGGGTTGCAGCGTTGCAGGGAAGTAGTGAGTATGAGGCTGAATACTGTACACACAAACCGATTGGTATCAGAGATGTTTTTCTCAATCTGGAATCATTAATACTCGTCCTCAACATGCTGCTTTCAATCTAGGTTTTTCGTAGATCCTGCTGTCCACAAGGATGGTGTAGCTACTTGATATGCATTTGAAAATCCTCTCCTTGATTAGGTTATCTATGGCTTTTTCCTCCTTGCGCATGCCCCAGGTGAGCAAAGAAGGAAGTGGTGATTGCTATCTTGGTGTATACACCCACGCACAACATCACTGCGCAGGTGTGGATACTGCCTCCATTGCTGGGAGAGCCTACCTTTGTTTTCAAATGGACACACTGGAGTAATGTGGAATCAACATGCAATGAACTTTTATATTTGGAATGAAACCAGTTTTTCAAGAAGCGCTTATCAGGGCAAAAACATATGCAACAGATCTAGATTTTACGTATTAAAAACAAGTACTCATTCTTCATTGATTCTAGAATAAAATGTAGCGTACATGAAGCCTGAAACAGTAGTTTCTGATAACATCCTAGATATGCTTCTGGTAAACAGCACCATGAGTAAAATTTCCTTAAAAACAACAACAACAACAACAACAGCAGCAGCAGCAGCAGCAACAACAACAACTGCAGCAAACCTTTCGAACTTCTCACTTTATATAAAAAAAATCCTGAAATACTTTGTTCATCCTCAGTTACTTTTTATTTCTTTGGAGCAAAGGAAAAACAAAACAATTAAAGACTTTTTAAAAAAAAAAAGGAAAGGAAAGGGCAAAGAACTTAATTAAGAGTTATTTTGCAATAACCTGTTATTCAGAGATAATATCTACCGTACTTTTAAAGGTAGCTTTAAAGACTACGGCCTAGTGACATTCTCTGTAAGTGATAAACACCCTCCTTTTTTCATGCCCCCTGTAAAGGCTAAGGGCAAAATTCTACTTCAACAGAGGGTGAATTGTGATTAAAGAAAGAGAGCAAATGCATACTTACTGGTACCTAGAGATTATCTGCCCTTTTAAAAGTTAGAAATATCACCCAAGGACTTGAGACAATTCGGGAAGTAGGATTTGATATTCTTTTGCAGCAAGTAGAACCATTGTTTCATTCAGTTTATTAGGCATACAGCAACACAGGAGCTAGGTTTGCAATAGCCAAGATCTTGACCTCATCTCATTCCAGTAATCCCCTTTCTTAAGCATCTTCAGCCAGACTGAAATTCTCCACACTGTAGTGTCTACAAGAGTAGATGTGAAAGGGAAATTTAGATCCACAAACTTATTCCTTTTTATTTCACTTGCACAGCACTGGGATTTGACTTCTTTCCTACAGTGGTACCTCGGGTTAAGTACTTAATTCGTTATGGAGGTCCGTTCTTAACCTGAAATTGTTCTTAACCTGAAGCACCACTTTAGCTAATGGGGCCTCCTGCTGCTGCTGCACCACCGGAGCACGATTTCTGTTCTCATCCTGAAGCAAAGTTCTTAACCCAAGGTACTATTTCTGGGTTAGCAGAGTCTGTAACCTGAAGCGTATGTAACCTGAAGTGTATGTAACCCGAGATACCACTGTATTTCTATTCACACTTACAATGATGTGACAGCTGTATCGGAACAGGAAGTTGTGATTAGGCTTGCAGTCAGACCAGCGTGGATAAAAAAAGGGAAATGGGCAGAAGGCACTACTGCAACCCTTCTGCCTTGGCCAGCCCACCAAGAAGTTCCACTCACCACCCCCCCTTTCTCCAAACATCTGTTTCAAAAGAACACATTTCCCCCCATGTAGTGTCATGGCCACCATAACCCTGCCAATCCCCATTTGCCCAGACTCCAAAGATGTTTCTTTGATGTGTTGATGAGTGGTCATCAGTACCTTTGTTCCACATAACTACTGTAGGCTGCATTTTTGCACTGTTAAATCACTGATTAAACACGAGCACCTGAGCATCTAGAGCAGGTCAGGATGCCCGGAAACCCAAGGGAGTGAGGGCCAGAGCTGTCTTTACCCGGGGGTACAAGGGGTGCGGGGCGTCAGGGGGGCGCCAGGCGCCTGCTGCTTAAGCCACCTAAGCGTACAGTGGTACCTCGGATTAAGAACTTAATTCATTCTGAAGGTCGATTCTTAACCTGAAACTGTTTTTAACCTGAAGCACCACTTTAGCTAATGGGGCCTCCTCCTGCTGCCGCATGATTTCTGTTCTCATCCTGAAGCAAAGTTCTTAACCTGAGGTAATATTTCTGGGGTAGAGGAGTCTGTAACCTGAAGCGTCTGTAACCTCAAGCATGTGTAACCCAAAGCATATGTAATACAGGTACCACTGTATTGTATTGAGCTGTTACGTGGCAGTGGGGTCTTCGGCACCTGTTTGGAAAGTCTCGCTCACCCAAGCCGGGAGGAAAGAGGGAGAGACAGACAGAAAGAGGGTGCGCCTATATAGCGACAGGAGCGTGCACGGGCTCCGGAACCTTCCCAAGAAGAACTCGTATATGCGTGCTCGCAAGTGCCCTCCCAGCTCCTCTAGGAATATGGTTGCTCCCACAATGAAAGGCTGCCCAAGATGGCTTTCCCATGTATGCGCACAATGCCCATCCGTCTCATCTTTCAGACACCTCCCTACAACCGTAAGCACATGCGTGGAGTCTTTGTACCAACTCCAATGCGTTATTTGTCTTCTTTTGAAAAGCTGGTTTTAAACAAAAAAACACAAAAAAACTTCTTTTGGAGCCGAGCAGGCATGAGCGCTATTTATCAAACGATAATAGTGACATAAGCATAATCAAAGTGAATTTGGGGGCTAAACTAAATTTGGGGGTGCTGGGTGGATCTTTGCACCCTGGCGGCGCATATTCTAAAGACGGCCCTGGTGAGGGCACCCACAAACTTGTAACAATATGATACGAGGCCAACACAGTTTACTCTAACATAACCCTGAAGGCTCCAGTTGTGTCAGAAACAAAAGCAAGGACAAGAATGCATGAGCTTAGCCACAGCCTGAGCTATTAAACCTGGTTCAAGTTTGACTATCCCAGAGAAATTCAAAACTTATTAGCAACAAATTAATGTCATGCCATCATAAACCAATTTATGAGCTTACTGTTAGTGAGATGGTAAAAGGCTGTTAGTAATTTTGAAAGGGCAATCAAAACGAATACTGTAGAATGTTGTTTTAAAGTTCCTAAAAGCGTCTAAATGTATTTTTTATATATCTTAGAGATTTAGACATTTCAGAGGTGTTTTGGCTCCTGAAATAAAAAAAAAAATGGAAATTACACTGCACATCTTTCAAGTACAGCAGATATTCCCATATAAAATATAATTATAACACTAAGGTTGTAGAAATATAAAAATGGATTAATAAATATCGAGAAAAGTTGTTCCTCGGTAGATTGATTCAGGTATCTATACTCACTGCTAGTCATTAAATGTACAATAATCAATACAGATAGGGTGGACCAGCTCAGTATACACTCAGACCAGTATTTATAACAGTTGATTTATTTATTTTCATAACAGTCACTAATGTAAGAAAAACTATTGTACATTGGGACAGTCAGTGTGTGGCAAATATTTTAAGAACGTACGTTTCAGAGGGAAAAGCGTGGTGGGAAGGAGGAATAATTGCAGTTCCATTTATGTTGCACATTAAATGCTGCCAGCTCCTGTTCCATAAGAACCCAACAGTGACTTTTTTATTACGTAAACATGTTCATTTTAAGCCAACCTGTTGCACACTTACATTAAAAGGCAGTCAGTGATGGAATCATACAACAGGGTGAGGAGTTTAAGGAACACACATGTGCACAGGACCACAATTTTCTGAATTTGTTCTGAAAACAAATTACTAAGCTGCGATGCTCTGAAAAATGAACATTACGGAGACAACAAAGATACACGGGCAGAACATCCCTAAAACAAGGCACGTCCAGCATTTGCTGAACAACGCAGCGTGAGCACCACTGAAACGAGTCCTTGCCTTGCAAAGAAAAACTGCGTCCGCTTTAGTCGATTTGATTCACTAAGTTTGAGCGCCCGCTGCCCCTGAGGACTACAACGTCCAGCATGCCAGGAGTTCCGTGGTTCACTATCCCCCCTCCGACGCAGAGGGCAATGCATCCTGGGAAATGTAGTCCGAGTCCGGACTAAACTTTTTGGAGCGCTTCGACTTTTGTCCATCCGCTCCTTGAGTCGCCGCGCGCTTTCGAGGAATCGGGCAGAGAAAGCGCGGAGCGGCCTCGGAAAAGTTATCAATGCGCGTGGTTTCAAGTCTCCTCCTCCTCCTCCTCCCCGAGCTGCCGCTTTGGCGCCAAATTGCAAAGCGGACGTGTCCAGCATGGAGCCGGCGTTTCCCCGGGGCCGTGACGTTGTCCCTGCCTCAGACGGCAGCGAGATGAATGGTGGGGTTCAGACGCAGGCGAGCTGCCTGAATGGGTAGGCGCACGGTGGTGGCTCTCCCTCCTCATAACTTTCCTTGCTTCTCCCTCCAGGCATAAGGAATGGCTTGCTTAGAAAAATCTCTTTCCTCTCGCCCGCTTTTAGGGGGATTTTTTGCAAGGAGGGGAAAGTAACTTGGAAAAACATTCCCCCCCCCCACGCGTCTGCTCATTGATCCCCTTCCGTGGAATTTGGAAACTTTCCTTTTATCCCCTCGTTTCCCAACCCCTTGAACTTCCGTCTGAATCTTTTCTTGATTTATGTAGCGAGCTCTTTTCCTGCTTATTTGCAAGTCCCACAGAGTTCAGGTAAATGGATATGGGATTGCCGCGTCTCTGAACGGGCTATCCTGTTGTTTCAATCGGCTGTATAAATAAGTTTTTAAAAAATGTTTCTGGTTAGAAACTTCTTTCTTTTCTAATCACATGTTTCTGAAGGCAATTCTACTTACTTCCGTCTCTGTCGTGGGTTTCCCTACCCATGCGGTGATGTCTTATTATTGCACAGGGCCAACCTTGCTTAACACAGCCTGTAAGTCGCTTTATAAAGTCACTTTGGCAAACCAGTTTGTATCCGCAGTCAGAGTAGCTAAAGGGGCAGAGCAGGAAAGAAGCAATGGCTGCTTCTAGTTAAGTAGTGGTTCTGATGGTGATGCCAACTGTAGATGCAGAAAATATTAAAAAATAAATTTAAGGATCCGCAGAAAGAGGGGGAAGGAAGCCGAGTTTTGAAATGTTAAAATGGATGTAAAATTATTGAAATGTATAAAACTGAAAATCATAAATATAATAATAGATGAGTTAGTGGGGACTGAAAGGATTCTTTCCAACTGGTTCTGGTTTAGAAATTCTGTACCCCTTGCCTTTTGTTCTCACTACTCTCTTGCCTATGTTCCTGTCTGGTGTAGTCTGGTTTCCATTCCTTGCTCATCATGTATTCACAGCCAGGGTAGTGAATGATTTCAGGAATATGTAGCGGCAGTCTCTTGCAGGCCATGGTGATGGGTAGATTCGTAGAGTTGGAAGGGACCACAAGGGACATCTAATCCAACCCCCTACAATGCAGGATTTTTTTGCCCAATGTGTGGTTCAAGAGAGATGGCTCCCTTGCAGCGTTCAAAACTCCCATTGTTCTTAGGCGCGTTTTGCGACAGGGAATTTCATTAGCGCAAGCAGTTTCTGAGCTCTGGGTGCAGTACTGTGCCTAGGATTTCAGATTAAAAATGCAGAGGAAGGAAAGGACCCTTTCTGCCTCCTCACTTCCAGCCACACTCTGAAGACTGGAGGAGAGACCCTCTTAAGAATATTAGGGGTGTGGGCAGGGGAAGGACTAGGGACCATGTGAAAAACGAACATAATATTTTAGCTGCAGTTCATACATTTTCAGTTTTGTATTCTTGTTATAAAAGAAACGCGCCTAGACATTCCGTTGTTGCGCCCATAACCTAGGCTTAAGGTGCCATTTAGCTCCTAGCTTTCATATCTCGGTTTCTAACACTGCTCCCTTGATATAAAAGAATGAAGATAAAGGGAGTATATTGAGGTGCCAACTGAGTGATGCCTTAAAGTGGCTAGGACAAAATTCAGTAAGTGCTCTTGCCAGCACTTCTTTTTTTCCCCCATTGGTAAATTTTGTGATATGTTTTTATGTGCACCGTACCAAAATGTGATGCCTTCTTCTCAGCTGAGCGCTGCAAATTTCAGCGAATAAGAGATGTGATTTGGTAAAAGACACATATATTTCTTTTTGCTAAGTGATGGAGATTTTGTCATATTATGGAATTAAAAATAACTTATTTTGTTTTCATGTGTCATTGTTTTTAAATTTTATTATGATTAGGGCCTCAGAAGTTATAAGTAGTATCGGCCCGGTATAAAGGATGGGCTATCATTAAGAGGGTATTGGTGGATGGGTGGCTGGAAGAGGAAGCACTCTGCGCTGCAACATTTCATTGCTGGTCCCACTTGTCATGTAACTGATGCAGCATACAGTGTGCGTGTGTGTGTGATGGTGGAAGTTGAAGCATTCTAAAATGCCTGTGTAATTTGGTGTTGAGTGGGCAATGGTCGTCTGAAGGGACTTTTAATACAGTGGTACCTCGGGTTAAGTACAGTGGTGCCCCGCAAGACGGAAAACCCGCTAGACGAAAGGGTTTTCCGTTTTGGAGGTGCTTCGCAGGACGAATTTGCTATGGGCTTGCTTCGCAAGACGAAAATGTCTTGCGATTCCTGGGGGTTTTTTTCCGCTCCCCACCCCCTTTTTCTAAGGCACTAAGCTGCTAATAGCCTTTTAGCAGCTAATCCGCTAATCCCTTAAGCCTTTAATAGCCGCTAATAGCGCTAATCCGCTAATGGGCTTGCTTCGCAAGACGAAAAAACCGCTAGACGAAGAGACTCACGGAACGGATTCTTTTTGTCTTGCAAGGCACCACTGTACTTAATTCGTTCCGGAGGTCTGTTCTTAACCTGAAACTGTTCTTAACCTGAAGCACCACTTTAGCTAATGGGGCCTCCTGCTGCTGCCATACCGCCAGAGCACGATTTCTGTTCTCATCCTGAAGCAAAGTTCTTAACCTGAAGCACTATTTCTGGATTAGCGGAGTCTCTAACCTGAAGCGTATGTAACCTGAAGCGTATGTAACCTGAGGTACCACTGTATTCATATTTTTTAAAACAATATGCCCTGCTCCACACAGGCTGAACCACCTTTTCAAATGTTGCAGGGGGTTGTTGTCTCTTGGTCTGATGAAATACTGTCAGTAGGCATCATGGATGTTAAAAAGGGAAAGAGATTTAGAATAACAGTGTATAAAAGATATGCAAGAAGTTGACTGTGAATGTGAGTGTGAGAGGCAGAGTATGTGAAGTACATGAGTAAAGGCACCAAATGGCAAAAATATAATTGAGGCTCCTTGCTTGGATGCATTGTAAGGGATGATCCAGATGAAGGGTAGCTGAGGAAATGAAAATGTATAACATAAAGAAGAATAGAGGATATCTGGGCTATAAAATAAATCTACAGGGGAACTTTATGAGACTGTACTTCACAGTGATGCTGCAAAATTAGGGGCACTACTAATATACAGAATTATCTTAAAATATATCATTTAGCTATTCCCTAAATAGCTCTTTGAGCTAGCTTTGCTGTGATGTTCTCCCAGAGACACAGGCATAAAAAGCACCAAAATAATTAAATGAACAGCACAGTGTTGTGGATGCAACTCTCAGTGCATTTCAGGAAGAAAAATTATGTTCTGATGGTGTCAGGCGGGACTGATTATTGCCAAAAGCCTGGAAATCCATAAAACTAAACAATATTATCTTCTATAAAGGTTTTGATTACAGTCAATATTCTGAGCAGGGGGTAGCATGCAATTAAAAAAACATACACAACTATTTAGATAAAAAAGGCCTTTCTATGCAAGCATTTCAGCTTCATTTTGATTGTGAAATGAAAGGAGACAAATCTAAAGGAAAGGAAGCAGTTGATGCCCTTGAAGGAAGGAAGGAAGGTTAATAATGTCCAAAGGAATCTAGCCAAGGTGATGAATGTGGTCTTTGGTAGGTGGAGTATTGCCAAAGCCTTACTATATCTGAATTCGTGTGCTGAGTAATAGAAAATTCTACCGAGAGACAGTTATTAATATTTTTCTGTTTATGAGTCTGAAATGAGCAAATTCAGACAGTTTGTAATGCATTATGGGCAGGTACATATGGGTCACAGAATGCATACACGTTTTATGAACAATTCTTAAATGAGCTGGCTTCGTACAAATTTAAGCCAGTCTTTTAACCAGTTAACTTTTATCTTACCTTAAGAGCAGTGTCTCTTAACAGCTTTGAGAAAGCTTCATTTGAGGTTTGAGCTTCATTTGAGCTTCATTTGAGCTTCATTTGAGGTTTTTAAACTGAGGTTGGCTTGCCATGTGTCAGGGATTCTTTAGCTGTAATTCCTGCATTGTAGTGGGTTGGACTAGATGACCCTCAGACCCCTTCCAACTCTACAATTCTTTGATTCTACAGGTGGTCAAGGATTAGACATAAGATTGAATATGTGTTAAAAGCTTTTTTTTTCTACCACTGGTTTATAGAGCTTTGTCTAAGAGTCTTAAAGCTCTTCTCTAAGATAGCAGACCATGCTCTTTGTTCTTACTCAAATAAATCTAAATTAGCAGCAAAGAAGAAGAATAGTGGAGAATGCAATTCAGGTTGTTGATAAGCTTTGATGTCTCAGTCTTTATAAAAAAAATACTAGACCTTCCTTACTTCCCATCTATGTACTAACAGAGTAGTTTATTGATAGTACAGTATTGTTTTATGCCACACAAATTTCTGAGTGGTGCAAGATTCCAGGGGCTCTAGACCATAGCTGTCAATTTACAGATTTGAAAATAAGGGACCAGCAGCCAAAATAAGGGATTTTCAGAGCACAGGTATGTTCAACTTCTGAGCCCCTCTGAGCCAAAGGCAGAAAGCCCAGCCAGCAGCCAAACGAAGCCTCAAGCGGTGGTTCCCACAGTGCAGCAACCCAGCAAAGGGGATGCAGCAAGGAAAACCACCGTCACCTCTCCGCTGGGAAGCGCTGAGCAAAGGCAAGTCCCCAGGCAACATAGCCGATTTGATCGGCACAAGGCATGCAAGCTGTACCCCCCAGTCGTTCTTAGACTCCTTATTGGGTGAGCAACGCAGCCAAGCAACACAGTTGGAGCCTCCCTCCTCCCTGGCCGGCAGGCAGGGAGGGAGAGGAGCTGCTTCCTTTGAAACCTGGGAAATTTAAGGGACATCACCAATAAGGGACAGCAGCAGGACACAGCACTGGGATAAGGGACTTTCCCGCCAAATAAGGGACGGTTGACAGCTATGTTCTAGACACGTACCTAGGACTTTTGTTTCTTTTTGGAGATGAGGTACAGCAGAGACTGTGGTTTCTTTATGATACATGGTTTATTTACACATATATAACCTGAGTCTACAATGGAAGGGTTCACAGCTTTAGCACTCTAAAAGGATCTTGTTTCTCCCATAGCCCAAGCCTTGGATTCAAACCGAAATCAAAACTGACTTTCTCTGCAGCTTGCTGCTTTACTTCCAAGTCAAATCACTGCACCTTAACTCTAAACTCAGGCCTTGTCCTTCTAACTGTCTGTGTGTTGAGGGAGGGGCCTCACTCATTTGCTGTCTCATTCAAAGCTCTTTTCCTTTGTTTTCCTTAATGGCCCATCACCCAGGCCACCACCTCAACACAGAAAGCTAGTCTGGGTTATAGTTTAAAAACTTGCTGGATCCAGGGGTTCGAAGGATCTCATACAGCCTACACCCCCTCCCCCCCAACTCATAACAGTACAGTATAATGGTTGTAGGATTCCCACCCCCACCCCTTTTTACTTTAAGGAATTCTATTTGGTACCTTAGCCTTAATTTTCATTTCTGCAAGATTCCTTATTTCACATCAGGATGCCTTACACTATGTTCAGTATAGGAGGAGCAAATCTAATTAGCCAGAATTTTAGTGACCTTGGAGCCTTTTGCAGATGGGCTTGGTCCTCTGAAGATGCTAGTTCTTGTAAATTGATGGGTCTATGTTCTCCTGAGGGAATAAGTCATCTGAATCCACCCATTGTGTCTGTCTTCCAAGAAAGAATGCTATCTTTCATACTGAAACCTTGTTCAGCAAGAGCTGAAATAGTTTAATTTCAAGTCTAAGCTCACCTGTGCCTTTAAACTAGAATCTCTGTCATGATGTAATGAACAAATTGCTTTTGTCTTGACTGGTGTCTTAGCTAAATCTAATTTATACACCTTATACCTCCTATGTCTTAGTTTAGACTAAAGTAATGATTGTCCTTCAGGTGGTTTCCCCAAGGAGTAAAAATGTTGAGAAGAGTGCTTGTTCTTATAATTTTTCTCTAGACATTTCTATAGATAGCAGTGTGGAAGGGGCATAATGAAGAAGAAAATTATTTCTGTTGTACCAGGAAAAAGAAAATTTGGGTGTAGAAAGACACATAATGAGATCACCATGGAAGCTCATTTGCCCCATAATGGTATATATGCCCTGTTCAAGTTGAATTGGTATGTGGGCAGGGGACTGGGTATACACCAACCAGTCTTGCCTTGTCTGATTAGCCCTGGATAAGAATGTTTTCAGGGAGAGGGTCTTTGCACATGTAGCTGTACACACAAAGACTGACATGTAACCCATTTGCCGCACACACATGCATTTGTGCAAATACCAGGTAGAGGGAAGGTGTGATGTCAGGTGCAAAGTTAGTTCAGCCCTCCTCATGCAGTCATTCAGCTTGTGAATAGGCTTGCCTGAGTAGGGTTTCAGTCTGAGTCTCCAACCTGAATCAAACTCTGAAGAAGTCCATTCACCGAAGAAGCTGGGTTTACACAGTGCTAAAGCCCTCTTCAGGCATTATACTAACAAGGAAATAGAAATGAGAGCTGGGAGGAGCATGCTAGTTACACATGCTTGTCTCCTTGCCCTTGTCATTGGAGAATGGCTCTCTGCAATGGGGAGCCTGCTTCTACTCACGTAGCCTTACCACACAATGTACAACTTATTTTTCAGAGTTCTGTATTGTGTGGGAAGCTTCCACGAATAAAGGAGACACTTCACGGCAAACAGATGCTGTCCAACTCATAGTGGTGAAGCTAATGCCCTTGTCCCCACTCTCCACTCTAAAAATATTGTTTCAAGAGTAAAGAACAGTATGCATTCAAAGTGTTTTGAAACTTTCTTAAAATCTAAATATTAAGTATGCAAAGTGCTTGAAAGCAAACTAAAACAAACAGCAAATCAATAATCCCAGCCATAGTGGCTGGGGAAGCCCAGCCAGATGGGCAGGGTATAAATAAGAGAGTTGTTGTTGTTTTTGTTGTTGTTATCCCTTGAAGGAGGGATGAAGAGGAGATCAACATTCACTTCAAAGATTGTGTGTGTTTAAGTATCAACGGCAAGGGGCAGGATAGTTACGTCTTTATGCGCCTTCTTAGTCATCTTTAAGCATTTCTACCTGGTACATGTGAGACTCAAATGTGCAATAGTTTATACGGGAGCAAAAGATAATCTGTTCCAATATATCACAACCACAGTATGAAACACTATTAGTGGTTTTTTTGGCCTTCTAGGTTGTTCTGTGCCTAAAAATCAATTACAGAAAGGTGGAAGGATTAACCTTTACTATAGGATTTAAGCATGAAAAAAATGTCAGTGTTTGTTTTGTACATTAAGAATAAAATAGAGGAGTGCCACTCTGCTGCACTCTATGATTCTTGCTGGTGACTTCTAAAGGAGTTATTTCAAAGCTGTCACTTTATGTTTTCTGAGATGCTGGATGCGGTTGAGGTGCCCTAGGAAATGCTGGCACGACAGGTGTCTTGGTATATACAAAACCTACAAATTAGAGTTTTAGGTGCTATGGCTGAGTGACAAAAGGTGGGAGACATGTTAGTTTTTTCAAGGAGCTGAAGGCAGGCTGAAAGAGGGAGGCTGCTTCTTTGTGTACCTGGCAAAATTTGGGGTGGATATATTTAGTGGATATATTTGGTAAGGGATGCGGGTGGCGCTGTGGTCTAAACCACAGAGCCTAGGGCTTGCTGATCGGAAGGTCGGCGGTTCGAATCCCAGCGATGGGGTGAGCTCCCATTGTTCAGTCCCTGCTCCTGCCAACCTAGCAGTTCGAAAGCATGCAGTGCATGTAGATAAATAGGTTCCGCTCCGGCAGGAAGGTAAACGGCATTTCCATGCGCTGCTTTGGTTCGCCAGAAGCGGCTTAGTCATGCTGGCCACATGACCCAGAAGCTGTCCGCAAACAAAACGCCAGCTCCCTCGGCCACTAAAGCAGATGAGCGCCGGAACCCCAGAGTCGTCTGTGACTGGACTTAACAGTTAGGGGTCCCCTTACCTTTATATTTGGTGTGTGCAGTACATACCATGGAAAACAAAACTACTTGCAAGTCACAGACCACTTCTCACACTCTTAAGGTTTTTTTCCTGCTCTATTTTAGTTATGTATCTAAAGAATGAAACTCGTACGCATAGGCTTTTCTCTTTTAGACCATGTATTTGTTTAAGAAATGAGTTTATTTGAAATGCTCCTATTTGGGGTTCATTGTTCCACCTGCCTATTCATGCTTCCCAATTGTAGAGATCTGGCAAAAGGGCCATTACTGTCTATAGACTCCTATAGAGAGATTCAAAGACTTGACTCCTCACATTAGAATGCACATTGGGAACACTATTTATGGGCAGTGTAACTGAAAACCATTCTTAGCAGACAGTGATACCACCAGAAATGTTCAGCAAAGAGTGCCTCATATTCTATTTTTATATTTTAGCTGTAACAAATGATATCGCACATATGCTTGCAATTAGAATAGCTGGTCTAAGAGGTATCTTTGCTCAAGCAACTTAACTGTCAGTAATGCTGGAGCAAAGAACATAACCTTTTGCATATTTCTCTAAAGAAAGTAACATTGAGGGATAGATAATAGTTGGCACTGCGCTGCCTAAAGACTGCAAATTGCTGCTTTAAATGAGATAATTTAGTCTCCTTTTGGCCTTTTTGGTTGAAAAAGAAGTGTTGCTCATATGGTACTGGGCAGATATGGAACACTGATATTCTCCACTATTAAATTCTTGATCTGAATTTATAACCTTTATGGTCAGATGCTGCTCTTTTAGTTGTACTAATTAAACCCTCATGCCACTCTGGAATTTTACATCATGGTAATTGACTTATTTCCAGAGACTCAAACACTGGGGTCAAAGTATACCTAATAGACTATTTTTAAAAAATAAAACAATTCATGCAAATCGTAACCATTAGTGTCATTCATTTGATTTGACTTTTGTAGGTATGGCTGTGAAACACCCTGTAAAAAACGTGATGACTATTTGGAGTGGCCTGAATATTTCATGGCTGTAGCTTTCTTGTCGGCACAAAGAAGCAAAGATCCAAATTCTCAGGTAAGAATATAGTGCCCAGGTAACTTATGTTGCACTGTCTCTCATAAATTTATATGGCAATAAGTTTCTAGTCGTTCAACACAATCTAATTACAAGGATATCCAAAGTTAGAGCAAAGAGGAAACTACAATGAGGATTTTATCTATCAAGTTGTAACTTGAGCTGTTTTTTCTTGGGAAGATTGTTCTTTTATAGTACTAGATGAGAAGCTGTGTGGTTCCTTTCCCCCACAAGAAGTAAAAATACTTACAGTTTACAGATAATGCATCTGATGAAAATAATTGAAGAATAAGCTAGTGTATTTGAGATTATAGTTTGATCTAGCCATGTAATATGGTACGTTTTTACTGAGGTTCTAACTTTTGCATTTTTACCTGCATGTCACTAAGTAGGAACAGACCAACTTAGCCTACAAAGCATCACAATAAAAAGCAATTCTGTACCTTCCATGTTTTTGAATTGAGTTGTTATGCTAGGAACCTTTTCTCTTCAGGATGGTGCAGTTTGAATGAAGAAGCACGGTCTCAAATGATGCTTACATAGTGCTTGAACATTTTGAGTGTTGATGCTCAAGGTCAGATCAGGCTCACTTGGGTTTCCTTTATGGGGAAGTATAGCTTCAGCTACAACAGGGTGGGTACCACTTGCCTTGGCAGAGAAACCAGGTGAGTATGGGATCACCAAAATATCTGACCTATTACAAGAAACAAAGTTGTTCATTTCATTTCAGGTTGGTGCATGTATTGTGAATTCAGAAAACAAGATTGTTGGGATTGGATACAACGGCATGCCTAATGGATGCAGTGATGACTTGCTACCTTGGACCAGAACAGCAGATAGTAAACTTGACACAAAATATCCATATGGTAAGGAATACAATATCTATACCAGATCGCTTATTGTTTTTACTTACTAAGTACAGTGGTACCTCGGGTTACATACGCTTCAGCTTACATACACTTCAGGTTACAGACTCTGCTAACCCAGAAATAGTGCTTCAGGTTAAGAACTTTGCTTCAGGATGAGAACGGCAGCAGCAGGAGGCCCCATTAGCTAAAGTGGTCTTCAGGTTAAGAACAGTTTCAGGTTAAGTACGGACCTCCGGAATGAATTAAGTACTTAACCCGAGGTACCACTGTAATATCCTTGCTTTTATTTGTAAAACATTTTTCTCTTTCATATTAAAGAAAGAGGCTTTTACAACTAAATTTTCCTCTATAAAAAAACAGGCATTCACATAATGTCATCTTAAGCTTTTTGTTTTATTTGTACAAGCCTATAGGAATGCTTGCCTAGCAGCTACTGTAAGTAGAATAAATGTTTATTTATCTACCCAAAATCAGGCAACTATAGTATTTATTCTTTGTAAGAACTGAAGTTGAACAGAATTTCTTCAAACCTTACAAGAGTTTCAGTGTTAATTGTAAATATGTGTTTTAGGAAAAGCATATTACAAGTCACAACACAGGCTAGGCAATGCAAAATAAAATTGGACTGTAGTAGTATTTTAATTAGGTTAGTGCCATATGTGAATAGTATTAAGAAATGAGCAATTAGTAGTGTTTGTTAAGTTTTGTTGTGTATATATATATATAGAGAGAGAGAGCGCTAAAATGCATGTTCGTTTAAAGCAATAGTGCCATTGTTCAGGTAGATTACTCAAAGCCCCCTTAAACATGTCCACATTTCATTAGATGCTAGGATTGTGCATCCACTTTCCATTCTGAACATAGATGTGCAAAGAGCTTCTTTCAGTGAGTGAGGTGTTGCCTGATTTATGTGTCCTTTCCCCACCATTAATGATGGTGGCAGATGAGGTGGGACAAGCCTCACCATATTGCGGTCCTGCCTTTTACTGCTCTTTCAACGTGGCATACATTTTTTGTTCTCCTACACACCTCACAACAGCCATTTTGTTACTGGTGCCCAAAATTACAAATGGCTCCAGTGGTCCAAAAAGGTGGGCAACCTCTGTTTTATCTCAAAATACACCCCCCACCTCCTTTGCAAACAAATTGCTTAAGTTAAATGTAGAACAAAATACAGTGGACCCTCTAGTTACGTACCGCCCTGGATACGTAACTTTCGGGTTATGAACATGGCAAACCCAGAAGTATATACTTACGGGTTTCACCACATACACAGAAGCGCTCTGTGCGCCGCGTGTGCGTGCAGAAGCGCTCCATCGCACCGTGCGCAGAAGTGGTGCTTCTGCCTATGGACTTTTCGGGTTGTGGACGGACCCCTGGAATGAATTTTATTTGTATCGGGGGGGGGGGGGGGTTCCACTGTACAGTGGTACCTTGGTTCTCAAACTTAATCCGTTCCGGAAGTCTGTTCCAAAACCAAGACGCGCTTTCTCATAGAAAGTAATGCAAAACAGATTAATCCATTCCAGACTTTTAAAAACAACCCCTAAAACAGCAGTTTAACATGAATTTCACTATCTAACAAGACCATTGATCCATAACATGAAAGCAGTAATCAATGTACTATACTATAAAATAAATAAGACAGTATTATAGAAGATAAAAAAATAATAATTCTTACCTGCACTGATGATAGTCATTGTTTGGATGGGGAGCTTTTATCCATTCCTGCAGTCACACAGTCAATCTATCAGTAGCTGAACTGGGTTCCACACAGTCACAAAAACAAATTAACCTAAAAAGCCTCAAAAACAAAAACGCAAAATAAATAGCAAAAACAAAAGCACTAAACTTAATCTGTTCTGGAAGTCTGTTTGACTTCCGAAATGTTTGAAAACCAAGGTGCAGCTTCTGATTGGTGCAGGTGCCCTGGAAACAATAGCCAACAGCTGCATCAGACGTTTGGCTTCCTAAAAATGTTCGAAAACTGGAACACTTACAGTGAGGGGGGGAAAGTGTTTGATTCCCTGATAAATTTGCCCGTTTGCCCTCCGACAAAGGAATGACCAGTCCATAATTTTAATGGTTGGTTTATTGTAGCTGTGAGAGACAGAATAACAGCAGGAAAAACATGATTTAGAAGCGATTGGGCTGGATCCGGCCCCCAGGCCTTAGTTTGCCTACCCATGAACTAGCTAGTTTACTTTTTAATGATTTCTTTAAATAATGATTCTCTGGTGCCAAACATTTAAATTTGGATAGAACTGTGTCCCCTTATTGGCCTATAGCTATTATGCAGAAGAATGAAGCAGAGCACCTGCTAGCTAACCAATTAGAATTTACTAGCTTCTGATGCCTTAGCACCTGTTTAAAAAGACAGAAATCTCACTCAGTTAGTTATCTCCTTTTTGAAGCAGTGTAAACAACAGCAGTTAAGCTGTCACTCAGGTGACCTGCTGGCTTCCTGCTGATAACATTTTATCTCCACAGCTCTAGAAGAAAACCCAGGACAGTTTACATAACTGTTAACCCTTATATAAAACCTTGGAAACAATATGATTTCTCCACAACTACAAAAATGAGTTTTCCTTACGGCGTTACTGTTCTTTCACAGGAGCCTAATATGGTGCTTCTTGGAAATTAGAAATAACCTCTTCACTTTTGGATTGTTCCAAGATGACCTTGTAGCAATTAAGACAGTCTTAATAGGTGCTAGTGAAGATGGTAACGGTACAAAATGATTGTCTAAACTGAATTCTTAGTGCTGGTCGCTCTTTCTCAAGCTTCATTGCCAGCTATCTTACCTGGAGGTGAGAGCTGCTTGGCTTTACTTCATAATTCCCTCTGCTCTTAAGAACACAGAGTGCACTTGCATAATCAAAAGAACATTCCTATCCATGCATGTAAACACACAAATGAGCTCCTTTATAATGGCAATTAGAGCTCTCTGGGAGCACTGGTGCTGTGAGATATTGCCGCACTTAGGGTGACTGAAACTACTTGGCCTTCAGCCTATGGCTTTGCTTCGTCCTGTAGGTGTTCACGAATGGCCATGTTAATGTGCTTAATGATTTCATTACTCACTGCAAGCCTGGCCAGATTGCTTGACCTTCATTGATCTTGGTATTTCTGGATTATTTCCCCTCCCCTTCCCCACTTTAAATTTCTCTCTGGTGTGACAGATTGTGCTGGCTGTTTGCTTCTGGAAGGACGCAGGCATTTGCGGCGTAACACTTTGTTAAGTTTCAGATTGATGACTCACTTTAATGAACGCTCATATGAATATTTGTTGGGTTCTTTTTATCTTTAATCAGTGTGTCACGCTGAACTGAACGCCATAATGAACAAGAACTCTGCTGATGTGAAAGGCTACAGCATGTATGTTGCCTTGTTTCCGTGTAATGAATGTGCAAAGCTCATCATCCAGGCAGGTAAGGGAAGGAGCCAGCTTGATTTGTCAGTGTTGCTGCACTGTCTGTTCATGGGTACCTCATCACAGATGTATTTGGTTTCCAAATTGCGGCTGTTTAGATATAAATTAATTGCACTATCAACCTTTAAGACACTCCTTGTGTTTTCTATACTTGAGTGGTGCCAGGTTTTCCCGTGCTAATTGCATCCTCTGTGATTCTTAGCTTGTTTTTAATTCAAGTTTGCCTCTTCCTCGACCAAGAGCTGCCAAGGAACTGTGCAGGCGTTGCATATAATTAGTGTCAATTTACAATTCTCTGACACATCGTGAACAGAAAATGGGGGTGGGGGTGGGGGAGAGAGAATAAACTGTGTGTGTCACAAGATCTGCTGGGAGTATATATATGTAACATTTTAATTTGAGCGTCAGACATGGTCGACACTTGAAGATTTTATCTCTTTGGTCATAAATGTCACAGAGACTTCTATGATCTCTGTTATAATTATGTCTTTCATTACAATAGTGATAAATCTTCACCACTGCAGCAGGTGTGCTAGTCTGATCATTAGTCCTTTCTTCAGATTATTGGATACTAGTAAAATGTCCATTATTATGACAAGATGCAGAATGAAGGCTTATATATTTCACAGATCCCTGCGGTCTGGGGGAGGGGGGAATGTGCATCTGTACAGGATCTCTTGTCAATGAGACATGGGTCACCCGCTGTTAACACTCATAGGCACGCTTTCTCCAAGTGCAGCACATTACTTTGGGAAATCTCCACACCACAGTGCTAGAGTATATTCTGTGCTTGCAAAAGGTCCCACGTTAATCCTCAGCATCTTTGGGTCTGAAATTCTGGCACGCTACTGCCAATCAATGGACCAGTGGGGACTGACATTTCTCTGTGAACTTTCACTGTAGGGATTAATGGCAACCCTCACTTATTTGGGAGAAAATAAAGGGGTGTCCCATTGGGATGGGGTCTAAGTCTTCTCCTGCCTGCATAGGAGTTTGGATTTGATATCCCGCTTTATCACTACCCGAAGGAGTCTCAAAGCGGCTAACATTCTCCTTTCCCTACCTCCCCCACAACAAACACTCTGTGAGGTGAGTGGGGCTGAGAGACTTCAGAGAAGTGTGACTGGCCCAAGGTCACCCAGCAGCTGCATGTGGAGGAGTGGGGAATCGAACCCAATTCACCAGATTACAAGTCCACCGCTCTAACCACTACACCACACTGGCTCTAGGGACATTCTGGTCTTGTTTCTTGGCCATACTTCACTATGATGGAAAATTGGGAGAGTGACACTTGGTTTCAGGCACTGGGCTTTTATACAGCTAATTTCCTCTGCCACAAGCGGAAGAGCTTTAATTGCAATATAAATGGCTCTGTTTTGATTAAATTTTAATGTTAATCAACTGGATTGGCAGGCCAAAATTTTAGAAACATGGAGAAACTTCTCACAAGTATTCTCTTGTAGATTTTAAGCATTTTATCAGGGCTGAAATGTAAGGAGGGGGAAAATGATATGCACTATTTTTTGAAAAAGTTATACCTAATGACACCACGGCCATGACACAATTACTTAGTCTATTGTAAAGGGCAATTATAAAATAAAAGTGCCAAAATAAACTATAAATATAATGCAGTCTTGCCTCTGAGAAGACACTGCCCTGCTTTGTCTGACTGTTGCGGCTAGTAAGGGATCCTGGGAGAGACTGTTCCACCTGTCTGCCCACCTTGTTCCCAATTCCCCTGCTAGCCAGGAGTCGGAGAGTGGAGACATTACACCTAATTGACTGGTGTTCCTGCCCACAAACCAAATAAGAGGACCACTGCAGTTCTAGTGCAGACCACCAGTGTTGTTGACCCCTGTCCCCCAAGGAGAGACGTCAAAGAGATTTATCCCTATTGGGGTCACCATGAGGGTGAGGGTACCACTCTTTTTAATTTTGCATTTTTGAATTTAATCATCTGGTATACAAAAGTGAGTTACGTATTATGGGATGGCAACTTGAATTATGCATGCGTTTTGCAACCCGGAGTGATAGTTTGCATTGCAATGTTCCTGAGTGTTTTAATGTTGCTTGAATCATAGAATTGTAGAGTTGCAAGAAACCCCAAGGGTCATCTAGCCCAGCCCCCCCCCCCCCCCCGCAATGCAGGAATATGCAGCTATCTTTTGCTGGGATCTAACCTGCAACCTTGGCATTATCTCTTGGCATGCTCTAACCAACTGAGCTTCATGCCACTTAGGGGAAGAATCTGAATCAGTATAGAGTAGGGCCCTACCTGAGTCGGAGATGGCAGAATGAATTTATTTATTTATTAAATGTATATCCTTCCGTTCTTCCCAAAGGTGTTTGTATGATACTGTTTTGCCTTAGATGAAGGGGGCGAATGAGCTGCTTCTAAATCATACGTAATGCTACCAGGAACTTTTTTGTGGATTTTCTTTTTTTAATGTTTAAGAGAATATTTTCTTTTTGTGTGTTAATTATGCTACTTTAAACGTGGATCACGGTTGTATTTGTATCTGATTCTCATTCATAGTGTTTGATATATATATATCTGGTCATTTTCAGTTTGGTTGTTTAAGACAGACTGTAAACCACTTAAGAGATTCCTTTGGAGATGTGAAGTGGCATAAATTTGATATAAATAAATAAACTTATAACTGTAAAATAAGATTCAGCGAAATAAAGTATGTGTAAGGTACATAAACACAAGTATGATTTAATGATAATTAAATTTTTAGTTCTCAAAGGTTAATTTCTACATTTTACATGGGATATGGCCCTTGAAATGCCTCAGCACATTGTATGTATTTCTTAATTTTTGATGGAAATGACACCATGTAATATTGGGGCATTTTAGAAATCTAGTTCCATCTCGATTTTGCCTAATAAACTCATTTGCCATTATATTCATTTGCTTTATATGCAGCAGTGAAATAGTTAAGCTCTTAAAGCAATCACTATTTCAACTCTCACCTGTCAGACTCATTGTCAGTTATCACTCTTGGTTTTTTCTGTTCTTTGTGTGTTCAGGATGTAATATTGACATGTTGGCAGAATGGGAAAATTTGTAGGATTGTGCTCAGCACAGTCACAGTTAATGCTTGCAGTCCGGTGGGGGTTGGGAAGAGCCATGGAAGCAGAAACGGAAATTGCAAGAGATATGAGTGCTTTGAAATTGTCCAAAATCTGCTTTAAGTAATTACGTGAGACTGTCCTATTGTGTGTTTTTTTAAGGATGAATTCACGATACATACAAATTCTTCAGAGAAGAAATGTCTCCTGTCTTTCAGTGTGAAACATTGTGCACACTGATGGACAGTAATAGCTTCGCATTCTGGAAACAGAAATGCCAGCAAAGCAGAAGACAATTGGGTAGCAGCAATTTCACAGTTGCAGTTCAGTGTGTGGCTCCATCTACTCTAGCTTTCTTTATATATCCCACCAATAACTCTACAGATCCGCTTGGGAAAATATATAACACTTTTGGTATTGCACCCTCTTAAGTGCTGGGCCTGAAAATCCTGAGGCTAAATCTGTCTTCTTCCACTTTTGAAGTTCCATGACCTTCAGAGTTTTTGGCCTCATTAACAATCCCATCTCTTCCCAGATTAAGCTACTTTTTTAAATTTTATATAGCAGCATTATAGGACAAAATATCTATGCTCTAGATCTGTCATGCCGGTTCTAGTTGTTGCTAATGTTGGATGCCCTATTTTAACTTGTTTGTAACATGCAGTATCAGCATGTCTTTAAACTCTTTAACTGGTAACAACTGGTTTAGTTTAAAGAAAACTAGGCGGGTTAAGCAGAGAACACTCTGAATAGGAAACAAATAATGGCTCAAAAAAAATTCCCCATCCTAACATCCTCTCCAGATCTCTAGACAATCTAGTGTGAACATAACTATTTATGTGCAAATATTTCATTCAGTTTTTCTAAAAGCTGACAAATCTCCCTATTAGTAAAATCATGCCTAAACCAATTGATGGGTTTTACCCTATACAGTGGTACCTCGGGATGCAAATGGGAACCGTTCCAGAGTCCCGTTCGCATCCAGAATGGAACATAAGATGCATCTGCGCATGCGCGGGTCGCATTTTGCCGCTTCCGTGCATGTACGTGATGTCATTTTGAGCGCATGCGCGAATGGTGAAACCTGGAAGTAACGCACTCCATTACTTCCGGGTTGCCGCAGAGCGCAACCCGAAAGCACTCAACCTGAAGCACATTCAACTCGAGGTATGACTGTAATTAAAATAGTGTCCATGAACCTCAGAGCTTTTACTACTGCCTATTGCCAACAGAACTCTCTGAGCAAGGGGTTGTCTTCTCCTTTTCCTGTATACACTGGTGGGAAATCCCGCTGCACATAAGGGGCTGCTTTATTAGGAGCACAGCTGATTTGGTAATTGGAAGATTTGCATACGTTTCTTCTGCTTAAAAATATCTTTCTGTAGATGTTACTTTTTTACTTAAATTTAACTCTGTCTTTCCTTGAATGCATCTAAACATTTTTGCTTCTCATTGTTGTGTCTGCTCATAGGTATAAAAGAAGTTATTTTTATGTCTGACAAATATCACGATACTGTGGAGATGACAGCTGCACGGCGCTTGTTTGATTTAGCTGGAATTATATACAGGTGAGGTAATTCATGGGCTCTTGCATCTTTTGTCCCTTCCATCCTTTCATATGCTTCTGTGCTGTTCTGAAGCCCCATACCTATTCAACTATAGGCCTCCTCCCATTCATGATGCAAGTAAGCGAACTGATATCATTAAGGGCTCAAAGGATCAGGCCAAATACAGGGAAGTGGTTGCCTGCTGTAAGCTTTTTCTGTAACCTATTTCACAGCCTTTGTGCAAAAAGGGATGTAGTGGCTGCCACCAAATATATTTGGATTATTTGAAAACCATGGCAGACAAGTCTCCTGCCCCAACATGTAGAGAAAAGCAGGTCATATTTACCGTATTTTTTGCTCTATAAGACTCACTTTTTCCCTCCTAAAAAATAAGGGGAAATGTGTGTGTGTCTTATGGAGCAAATGCAGGCTGCGCAGCTATCCCAGAAGCCAGAACTGCAAGAGGGATCGTTGCTTTCACTTCACAGTGATCCCTCTTGCTGTTCTGGCTTCTGAGATTCAGAATATTTTTTTCTTGTTTTCCTCCTCCAAAAACTAGGTGCGTCTTGTGGTCTGGTGCGTCTTATAGAGTGAAAAATACGGTATTTATCTATGAAGAAGATACCTTTATGGAAAACCTTATACCTTCTTCCTATATTGCGTAGTATTTCCCTAAGAAATATGGTATGGCCTCTGTTTATACATTGCAAAATGCATGTATTCATTGTTTGCAGTGCTATTCTTGTTTGTAGTCTGCCAAATAAGAATTTATTGTTCACGTAAAATATAGGCTGTATAGCACGTTGTCATATTGGCTGTTCTTAAAGAATACAGCAGTAGAGGTGTTACAAAGGTTGTCTTCCGTTATTCCTAGCAAGTTACTTCTTAAAGCCTGAAGTTACTTCTTCTTTCCTCACTCAAAAAACAGTGTCTTACTTCCATGTAAGAGCATAAAAGATAAACATCAAGCTGCAATCCTATACACCTCACCTGCTTTAGCTGGCCGATCAAAGCCATTTCCTGGGATGTCCTGTTTCCTCGGGTGTGGCTGCTGTCACATGCTGGCAGCTTCTAGGAGCCACAGGTGAAAACTGAGTGCAGGGGGGAGACCAAAGGTGGACAAACTACCCCAGAAGGAGCACAACGTGTTCCCCACCAGAGGTACTGCCCTCCCCTAACACCCCAACACCCCATCCAAGTGCAGTACTCCACAAGAAATTGCAGTATAGATCCACGATAGAAACGGATTGTGATTAATGTTGTGTGTACACCACTTCGCAAACCAATGGTGGGAGAGGACTTTATGCAGACTAAAGGAGACTGCATACACAGCCTTCAGGTATAACCAAGCCGATCTTTTCATGGAATATGGCCTGAGGAAAAAAAAGGGTATATTTTATAAGGCACTAAGGGAGGTTAATGTGTTCAACTAATGGTTTAACACCTTTATGATGCCGTGGTGAAAGGCTAATTATTATGAATTTAAAAACTTGAAAATCTTAATATTAATGTAGAACCTTCTTGAAGTTTTGCATGTTTTAACAGTTCTGACTGAAAACGTTCTGACTTCTAGCTCCTGGGCTAAAGTAGAAATCATGAGCCAATAATGCAGCATTTGAAATTCTGTTCTAAAGTTATTCCTTGTATTATACGTCTACCATGGGCACTAGGTGAAGTGGAGGCATAACTCATTCTGTTGCAAGTGAAATATTTCCAGAGTTTGCCCATGATTAGGGTGCCTCCAGCGCTTCCAAGCGATAGGCTGGATAAAGTGTGTGTGGCACCCTCCTCCCAAACTTGTCCTTCATTCTCTTGGCTGTTTTTGCCTCTTCGTATTGATTATGGTTATGCTTAATGAATCTCTAGAACTGAATTGTCAAGCTTAATGAGACACTAAATCCACACTATTTGCATAATCCTCTGTTTACTGGTAGATTGTAAAATATACACACAGTCCCCAAATACCTTTCTTGCTAATTGCTGCAGCAGATGCTCTAATGATGTAAAAGGATGAGCTTTGTTGGCAATATTAATTTTACAATTCTAAAGTTGTAACTTAAAAATTATTCCAGTTTCACTAGTTTATATTTTCTATCCCCTGCATAATGCAGTATATTTTCCCCCTTTGCAGTGAAATTACTGAAGCAAACTTTGGAAGTTTTCTGTGAAAAAATTGGCATGAAAAAATATCAAATGTTACAGAAAGACTGGTTACATGATGCCACCTCCTGCAGCTAGGTTGTTAGAAATCCTTTGACTCCTGGCTAATTTATGAACTCCAATAGCTGAAGAACATACAAACTAAGCAACCCCATGTGTCTTTTTGTCTTAGACTTTCTTGTCCGGGTTTCTCTCAGTATGGTGCACTATAATTGGCTCCTATAGAGATGAAACACAGAGTGAATCCAATGATATTTTCTCCTTCTTAAAATTTAGTTGGGAGGCAAAGCAAACAAAATGTTTAACTACTTCACTAGCTAATATCCATCTCTCTCCCTCTCTCTCTCCATTTCTTCCCCAGGAAATTCAAACCTAAGTGCAGTAAGATAGTCATTGATTTTGATTCAATTAACAGCAGACCGTGTCAAAAGCCTCTGTGAGTTACATCTAATTAAATCTCTAGAAGATTGTGATTATCCTTTTCTTAGAAGCTACTAATGCCTTTCATCTTGAAGTTTGGCATAACTTTTTAATAGCCCACTACAGTTGTAAGTAGACATCTAAGGAATATGTCAGGCCCAGAAAATTTTTGTCCTCCTTGCCATATGTTTTAAGCTTTGACTTCCTGGAGTTTTCCAAATCTTTTCTAAATGGAACCTATAGGTGAGGTCTGGACTTGTGTATGGACAATAGGAAAGGTGTGTTCACTGTGCAAACATCTGATCTGAATGAAGAGAACCAAAGTCACAAGCAATAACCTATGAATATCGGCTCGATCAAGAAAGCTGCTGGATAGCTTGTGTGGTGACATGTAACTGAAGGGATGTATCTACCAGCCTAGCAGGTCTGCATAAAGCACAAACTATTGAAAATGTCATTTTTCAAGCAATATGGCTAGATGTCTCTATAACAGTCAAAATATTGTGTTGTGTGAAATCCATACTGGTACATTACACCTTGATATTTTACCAGATGTTCATCTCTTTAATTGCTTCTCCTGTTGCAGTGTAGCGTGTGAGCATGTGTTCAATTATGTTTGAAGAATGTTTTGTATTGGATGTAGTTTCAGAGTAGCTTTAATTCCTTTCCCCCCAAGATACCTTCCATTTAGCAGAGGATAAGTGCATAAATCATTAGGCTTTCACCTATGGGACTCTGTTTGGAACTGATTTTGATGTCTAAAAGGAGACACATTTATTGGTCTAAATCTCTACTAGACAATCCAGCACATTACAATTCTGGGATCAGCCTCTAAGGTAACTTAATCACTGCTTTCCCTCTAAGGGAAATGAGGAGATTCAGTCCGCACTGAGGTTGAACATGCCAAATGTCATAATTATGGTTTTAGCTTGCTTTTAGTTGTTAAAAACTGGCCCTGTGCCATAAGTTCTGGAAACACAGGCTAAAACTATCAAGGGCTTTCAATATCTCCACTTCTATTTGATTTTGGGAGGGAATGCCTAATTGTGCATGTTTAGAAAATGTTTCCAACCCCAAAGGTATTCATGTTTTTTAAGCATTGTGATGTTTTCCTGGACTCTTATTTTCTATGTTGAAACCATTCTGTAGATTAAGACATTGTGTAATTTGGCTTGCCACCAACATTATTAAAGTCTTATTAAAATCCTACTTTGTTGAAGTAGACTCATTATTATTATATTACACTATATGTTTGGCTCTAGAGAGCTGCTGTTTCTGCAATCATATGCAAAGTGTATTTTATATATTTGTTGTATCATTACAGAAATTGTAATGATCAAAAATTACTTTGCTGCTGAAGAAGTCATGCTGTAGTAGTGGTTACATGTGAACCTTTAAGTATATTTTTTAAATATTCAGCCAATTGAAAAATACGCTCCAGCTTCCCCTAATTTCCATCTGAAATCTAGCTTAATTGTTTTAGGAGTATTTTCTTAATTTGTGGGTCAGCCTAACCATTTATGCAGATGAATATTGTTTTTGGAAAATACATGGCATTTTATTTAATTTTATTTCTTGTGTGTGTTTCTGAATATTTAAAGGAAAACCCCTAAAACACACAAAATTCTCTGCTAGTGTATTAACATGGCAGTTTCATGTGGATTGAAGTGCACATATTTTTCTTGTCCACACAGTGTCCTAATCCAAAGGCCAGCTGAAACGTTTTTCCAATTTAATACTCCTCCCTTCCCCACCCCTAAATCTCTGGATAATCTGGTATGAAACATATTGCATTAACACTGCACAAGTGTGGATGCTCTGCAGTGTGATCTGACATGCTTTTGTGGCTGGTTATTCACCTATGTGGTGATGTTCTTGGGTTTCACAACACCCTTGTTCTTAATGCAGTATGTCTAAAGGATGAGCAGAATTGTACTGCCTAGATATGTATAGAGACATTTTCCTGTTGTGGTTAGTAGGGCAGTGCTTTGAAATGGTTGCATTTAAAAGGAAATATTCCAAACAGGCAAGAGTCATTCTATAAGGAATTCCTTGATAACTGAGGCATAATAACACTAAATCTGAGAGGAGTGTTGCTGGCTGTCGTGACCAATAAGTAACACAAAGGGCCCAAAGTACTCAGTAGAATTGGGACGCTCAAAGGAGAGACATGCAGGAAAATAAGAGATAGACTACTTTGTCACTGCTGGTTGATATTCAGCAGCATACACAAGGAGGTAGAAATGCAGGCCTCTTACAGGCCTAAAGAAAGTCATTCAGTTATGCATGTTCAAAATTATTATTATTTTTAAACCCACTATCCTAAGCAGTACCAAATGCCTGAAGAGGAGATTATGAAAAGCAACAGAATTGACTCATTTGGATGCTGGTACTACAGTCTTCTAATCGCGGTGATTTTTTTTTAACAGTCTTGTTGTTTAGTCAATGTGTACAGTAGTCCAAGGTTTCAAAAAAACCACCACCACCAAAGGAAAGAAATGCAGTCATGGTTAAACCACCACTTAATGCCTTGGAATGTTATTTTGCAGCATATTTTAGCTAGTCAATAAACAGGGAAACCTATGCTTGTTTTTCATGGAGAAGTTTTATCAGGGATAGAGGTTGGCTTTTACCTCCGTTGTACTATGTTCTAGCTGGAATATTGCTGGATTTAGAAGTACCCATTAATAATATTGTTATTTTTATTTTTTTTGTTCATAACAAGAACTTGAATAGTGCATGCACACAAGAGAATCTCAAGAATCCCTGAAGGCAGTGCTGCTATTCCTTCCACTGAATGAGAGGTAGGAATGGTTCATAGTGCTATCCAGGCTTCTTTTGGGTAATGTGATGGGCACTGGTTTTTAGCATTTCTGTCTGGAGGGAACACTTTTCATATGGCTGCAGAACTGCCAAGCCTCTACTATGGATCCGTTTGTTCATTTTGGAGGACTTGGGGCATATTTCTAGGGTGTTCACACAGGTTATTGGCCATATTAGAGGAGTCTACATATCAACGTACAGCTGCACAATGCAGCATAAAATCAGTAGTGATTAGCAAGCTTCAGGGAAGCTTTTCTCCCATTACCGATCTTTTCATTCAATCTCTGAATGAACTTGAGGATTCCTCCAGAATGCTGTTTGAACACTGCTGCCCTGGAATGTCCCCGTTGCAGAGAGCTTTGCACAGTGCCTTTCACACTGCATTAGCCAAGTGGCCCCAGGGAATAAAAAGAAACTTAATAATGAAATGTTCCCCTGCATATAACGTTTGATACAGGTTCCTTGGAAGAGCTATGAAATGTCCACAGAGAGCTCCACAGGAAGACTTTGGGCTTAACCAAAGCATATTCCTTTTTTAAAATTTAGAACAGGGTAGCTGTATTTAAGCCATTCCATTTTGAGATTATTATATTTATGCTGCTTTTACTGTATTGGCCATGTGCCAATGCCAGAATGCAAGTATGGCAAAGACAGAGAGTTTTCTATTATAAATCCAATAACAGTTTATGGCTTTGTTCTTCTGGGCTCCTAAATCACATCTGGCTGATAATCTGAGGTGCTTCTTTTAAGCTTTAGTTTTTGATAGGTTCTAGAAATATGCCTTTGCAATAAAGGAACATTTGTATGTGTGGAGTTTTGTCCGGTACTCAAGGAGTGCAGAGCAATCTACCCTGCCATAAAGCAGCCTTTTACTCATGGGAGCTTTCTGTGTTGCCCACTAAGTTCCTGTAGCTGCAGGTCTTTTACTTCAGTTGCAAAGGTGATAGAGACTCTGTACTAGGCTGTCAGAAACCCAGTGTTTCCCAGATCTTTTCTTTGGTGAGTGAATGTATTCTACATTTGCTAGTATATTTATAATGAACAAGGGGCATGGGAGGTACATTTCTAGTAATGCCAAACTTGTTTAGAACCCATCTTGTTATAGAACCATGACTTGGAAGAATTTACTCTTGGGTATTTGCCGTGAAAAGGCCAAGAAGTGGACATAAATAAAACCAGTTAATATTATAAAATATAACATAAAAAATAATTGCATGCATTTGGCATTTTGCTGCTGCAGCCATAAGGACGATGCATATATTAATGCCCTACTGATAACACATTCCCCCTCCCATTTGCATTCCCATTTATCCCTTACGATAGAGCAAGGACAAATGGCATATTTAATAGCGTTTGTGATGGTTGTCTAATACATATCATGTCCCCATCCAATGCTTTGAAACGGGGCAGCTCCCAACACATTTAGAACCCAGCCTAAGCAGCCAGTGGTAGTTCTGCCAGTTTCTTCTCTCTATAAAATATCTGCGACAAAGCTGCACCATGTATCAACTTTAATTTTATAAGGTAATTGATCTATACCTCCAAATAAAGGGACACGGGTGGCACTGTGGGTTAAACCACAGAGCCTAGGACTTGCTGATCAGAAGGTCGGTGGTTCGCATCCCTGCGACGGGGTGAGCTCCCGTTGCTTGGTCCCTGCTCCTGCCCACCTAGCAGTTCGAAAGCACGTCAAAGTGCAAGTAGATAAACAGGTACCGCTCCGGCGGGAAGGTAAACGGCGTTTCCGTGCGCTGCTCTGGTTCGCCAGAAGCGGCTTAGTCATGCTGGCCACATGACCCAGAAGCTGTCTGCGGACAAACACCGGCTCCTGCGGTCCATAGAGCGAGATGAGCGCCGCAACCCCAGAGTTGTCCGCAACTAGTCAGGGGTACCTTTACCTTTACTTTACCTCCAAATAACTTCCTTTGCTGTCTTAGTTATTCTTTCTCAAGTCCTTGTTCTATCGTTGGTGATATAATTAAAAGAGGGGATGGGTACAGAAGAAAAAAAAGAGGGGGAGTAGGAAATCAGCCGAGAGTTGCAAAACTACATCACATCTCATGCACGTACCAGAACTTGAGTTCCAGTGCTGGCGCAAGAGCCTCATCCTCTTGTACGAACACTAGGTTCTTTGCACTGTATCATATCCTCAGATCCACTGACATATAACATAATTCAGTTACTTAAGGTGAGATCGTTTTGGAGATGTTATTTTCCTTTCCGACTTCTGAAAGGAACAGCAGGAGTGTTCCTGCAACCCTCTCTGAGTTACTGTTGCTGTCTCCAGAGAAATGAGCTTCATCTAAGATGTATTCTTGTATACATGTCGGGCTGACACCTTCTTTTTCTTCATTCTCTGGCTGTTCCATCCAGGACTACAGGCATCTCGGCTGCACATGTTGAGATCTGAGTAGTAAGCATTGCAAAAACATGTCTACCTGTATGGGTTGTCTGTTTTAATTTAGGGGGCAAACTTCTGATCGCCGCAGTGTAGGAGACAGACAGGCGGCGAAGAAGAAGAAGCTTGGAAGCTTTGATGCCTTTATCTGAATAGGAGCCAGCAGCGGTGTTCAGCAAAGCGGGACTGATCTTCCTAGGGCTCAGCTACACAGCTGCAAATAAAACATTCACAAATGTGACACTGGATGTGTGTTGATTGCAGCCTAGTCTCTGGAAAGGAGGCTTGGACTAGAAGGAGCACTGTTAACATACAGAATGAAGTTTGAATCTTCAAAAGCTATGGTACTGAAGAAGAGAAAGGAGAAGCATGCTGAGGACAATTTTGGTTTATAAAAAATATATATATGAAGAAACTCAGAAATAAATTGCACCACAATCCCACTTTAATTATTGTTAAGATGAATTACATAGAAAAGAGTAGCTATTGAAATTCACAGGAATTCCAGACAATGGGGGCAGAGGTTACCACACGTCTGCTAAAATTGTCTACTTTTCAATTCACCCCTGCAACACAGTGTGATCTGAAGCCTGCTGATTTCTATATACGTAGCTGCTGTTAAGAGCATCAGCAGGTCTGAGCAGCTTTTTCTCTCTCAGTTATATTGCCAACTTCATTCTCTATAGCTGTAACTTCTGGCTCTACTACACAGTGATGATTTATAGTGTCCATCTATAGCTATTTCACACAGCCTTTTTGCCCACTGCCCAGAAGCTTAGGGCTCACCTCCACTTATCTTTTGCCCTGCATTTTCTAACCATAGCTCTGCACTTTCAAGCTCAGTGTGTGCCCTAGTGGGTTGTGGGTTTTTTGCCCTGCCGCTTTCTCTAGGAAAACCTGCTCTTTAACCCTGAATCGGAACAAACAGCGATTTGGGTTTTCTGGGGATTTCCGTTTGCTCCAATTCAGTGGTTAAAGAGCAGGCCTTCGCAGGGAAAGTACCAGGAGGGTGGAAGCACTCAGACACTGAGCTTTAAACTGCCTAGAAACACAGCAGAAAAGGAAATGTGGACGAGCCCGTAGTTTTAATGTCGATTATTTTGGACACAATTAGACCTTTGTACACATCCACACCAAGGACCAGATGTCACTGTCACATAACAATACTAATAATAACTGCAGTTGTAGGTCTGATACGTTCACATCTCCATCTGTACTAGGGCCAACCAGTAGAAAGCTCTTTACTCCTTATTTCTAGTTTAGGTATTGAAATAAATCAGTGAATAATGTGTGTTTATACTTCCCTCTGGCAAAGAAGGGGCTACAAAAGAGTTCATTACCCCCTCTCCCGAGACTTGCACCGTTATAATTAAGTAGTTAAAGGCAAAGGCCACAATCCAACACAGAGATAAATATGTCTAAGCCCATTGTGCTCAATGGGCTTAGCCATCTTGGGTTGTGGCCATAATGACTGCGCTCATATTGATTTCTGTGGGATTAACTCATGAGAAGCAAATTTAGGATTGCAGCCAAAGTGGAACATTTTTAAATAAATTAAACAGCTGTTTAAATCCGTAAATTAAGATTAATGGGCTAGCCTTAAAAAGCATCTGCATAATAGTTATAAAATAGCCTTTCCTTTATGCGAGAAAAACATACATCTATACTTGATAAATGAATGGAGCCGGGGGGAGGAGGGGATTTTGCACAAGGAACATTCGCCAAGCAGCTACAGTGAGTTACAAAGACGACTTTAAACAAATGCTCTCTGCATGTAATGCAGAATATGGATACTAATTCTCCCCTGGGCTCTTTTGGGAGGAAGGGTCAGGTATAAATTTAATAAATAAATACAGAAGAAAATACACCTAGTGTTCAAAGGGTAGTAAATTAAAAATGTATTTTAGACTTTAAAAGTACTAAGCAGTAACCTCTTTTAGCAACTTTATTCAAAGGCTATTCTTTTCCACAGGTAACTGCCAGGGGAGAAAGCATGAGATGTGATGCAATATTAATATGGCCTAGTTTTGAGTTCACCACTCCTGCGCCCAGAGACACACATGTATCCCTAAGTGGCCTGCCCTGGTGCCAAAAGGGCCCTTCTGCTGAAATTAGGCTTGACAGAAGCATTCCATAGTGACTAACAATTGATTCTGGTGTAGGTGGAGTCCACAACAGTTCCTCCTGTTTGCAAATGTGCCCTTGGGTCCAAAAAGGCAGTGGTGTAGCGTGGTGAGGGCCACAGGAATGGTTGCCCCAGGCACAAAATTAGGAGTGCAGAATTTCAACATCCAGTGCTGCCTCAATACAGCTGTGTGCTTCTGTTTCTGGGTTCTGTGGAAAATGGCTTCTTCATGTGAACCAGGAAGTGACCTCTCCAGACAATGGAATGACTCTTTTCTTATGTCTGCGGCTGCAATCTTCTGGGTGATGTGGACACTGTTAGGCAATTGAAACGTGCATGCGTACTCCGTATGTTTCACTCCCTCCCACCCACCACTTGCACAGCCCCAGGCACTGGTAACCTATGCTACACCATTGCAAAAAGGTCATCAGCCCTTGATCTAGTAGACAAAATTGTCTGAAGGAATATGACAAGTTCTGAGCATTTCAGAAGAGGGATAATAAATAGATACACAATATATGCACCATATTTTAAGCCTTTGGAGTTTAGGGGTTACTACAGGGTGTATGGTGAATCAAATGGGCATCAAGAATAGCTTTCTTAGAGTCACTCAACAACTCTCTGTGGTAAGTTATTGTTCTGATGAAGTAGCTGCTTGTCTGCATACTCTCCCAGGAGTCTCTGATGAAGACACAAGATTGCTGTGACCTGATCAGAGGTTTGAGTTATTGAGACCCTGCAGGCAAAAATATTGCAGACATCCAAGCAAAGTTTAAACAAAGAAGTTAAGGAAGAAGCAAAAGTCAGTTCATCAGCAGGCAGAGTCTTAAGATGTAAACAAGAACCAAGAAAGTGGACAGCACAGACCCAGTGGAGTTGCAAGACTACACCTGCAGCAAGTGTGAGCTGATTGCTCTGTTGAAAGAGGAAGTAAGGACTGTGTTTCCACACCTTGCCTCATTAGAGAAGATGAGTTCTTGGAGAGGACAAGAGGGCAGCTCAGCAAGGAAAAGCAGGGAGAGACTGTCAGGTAAGATGATGAGAATGGCAATGGGAAAGATAAAACTGCATGGAAGACAGGATGTCAAAGGCATTCTGATCTATAGGAACTAAGAAAAACCTTTTAGTATCTTTCTAATGAGTGTGACTGAGGATCCTGATAGAGGACAGCTGCAGCAGGTTGTGCTAGGTAGGAAGGAAGCCTTTCAACCCTTCAAAGACTAAGGCAGTTCAACTACTGTCTGTAGAAAAAAAGGTGAAGGGTGGTGGTGATTGGGGATCCCCTACTGAGAGATGGCTGTGTGCTGACCAGGCCTGTTAAACTCGTAAAGTACATTGTCTCCTCAGTGCATGGATTCAGGGTATGAGAGACAGGTTGCCCAAGACTGAACACTCATCAGCCCTACTTGCCAGGCAGAACTACATTTTATGTTTGACTATTTTAAATTTATATCCCACCCTTCTTGCCTAAAGAACACATTAATTCTTCTCGTAAAGAGGAGAGGAGTACAAAAAAGGTAATAATAATAATAATTTATTATTTGTACCCCAACCATCTGGCTGGGTTTCCCCAGCCACTCTGGGTGGCTTCCAACAAAGATGAAAAATACACTAAAATGTCACATATTAAAAACTTCTCTGAACAGGGCTGCCTTCAGATGTCTTCTGAATGTCAGGTAGTTGTTTATCGCTTTGACATCTGATGGGAGGGCGTTCCACAGGGCGGGCGCCACTACCGAGAAGTAGACTTCTTCAAGTGAATTACTGGCTACGCAGATGAATATTGATCTGAGATGTTCAGTTTCTGGGACCCAAGATGTAAGCTTTCTTTATAGGAGGCTACCTCCTGAGAGCTGGAGAAAATGTATTTGGCAAAAAATGGGGAGCTTGATCAAAAGGTCTTTAAAGGGGTAAGGATAAATTACCTATAAGGGTAAATCCAAATGCAAGCACTAAAAATAGGAATTTGCTACAGAAGAAACTGGGAGACGTATGGGGGTAGCTGGAAACCTTATACAGTACTAAAGTAACAGGTGAGTCTGTAGAAAAGAGTATCTAAGGATTTAAATGTATCCCAGTGTGCAGAGTACAGATAATAAACATAATGAACTTCTAGTATTGGAAGATACATTCAACTTGACAGGTGTAACAGACTTGGTGAGATGACTTCAATAATTAGAATTTAGGAACTGAAGGCTCTAACTTGTTCCAAAATAACAGATGCAACAGAAAGAAATGTGGAGGTAGCATTTCATGTCAAAAATGTGCACACTGGCACAGACATTCAAGAGAGTGAAATGCTGTAGCAAATGAGGCCAGTGAGCAACAAAAAGGACTTTTCTAGGTATGTTCAATACAAAAGGAAGATAAAGGGAATGGTAGTCCTACTGTTCAGTAAGGATGTTGAAATATTCATAGATAGGAATTCCTATTCTCCCAAACTGGGAACCACAGTGTTCCATATTTGGGGGGGGGGGGGAGGGGCAAGCAAACTGCCTTAAAAGGCTTGAGCATGTTCAGTGACCACAGAATGCTGAATATAATGGACTAGTGGTGAACGACTTGCTGACTGAAACAGTGAACATTGTGCAATATTCTGTTAAAGTTCCTCACAAAAGTCTTTTAGGACTTACCACCCCATGTGCTAAGACTAGACCTATGCTCTTTTTAAAGTTACTTTTGAAGCCAAGGGTTCTAGGGAAGGTTAAAAAATACAACATTTTAGGAGTTGTTTGAATCCTCTAGGGACCAAAACCATCTAGATCAGATGAAATACTCAAAGCCATCAGAGATGATGCAGGTGAGCTCATTACCTACCAGCAAGAGAAGACAAAATCTGCTGCAAAAGAACTCAGCAAAATATTTTAAGGGGTAAAAGAATTAAGCCTTTGTGTTAACAATATAGCAAGTGAAGCCACTGTTCATGTGGGGTTGTTCACTCCTTAGTTACTGAATTGCTATAGCCAGCCAGAATACTTGCTTTCTAACCTTCTGCCAGCACATTTTAATGTTTAAAGCCTCACTTCCTACTGAACAATATTTCAGTTTATAGCTGCTCAGACAAGATTTCGAAGATTTGTTTTCCCATATGTGCTCCCTGTCCAGTTTTTTTCTGTCTCCTGCTCCTCCTCTTGCTGTTGATTGCTAACAACTGTAGCACATAACAGAAGCATTCATTGTTACAGCTTTTGTTTTCAGGTGACAAATTCCTCGTCTGTTGCTGCAATAGCAAAACTCTTGCTATCTAAATGTCCTTTGGGGATGACTATGAAGCCAACAGTTTGGAGTGTTCATTGCACTGAGGCCCACAGACCACTGATATAACCTAGTATCCATTTGCTACTATATGAAGCTGTCTTTAGGGATCTGCTGGCACTTAGATATTATTTGAAAATATTAAATCTACCAGGGCAAGATGGTGCCTAGGAGCACAACACAAATTAAGCCATTGTTTAAACTGTACTGAAATATTGTGGGTTGTTCATAGATTTAAAAACCACTCCGAAAGACTTGTCACGTACTCCATTCTACTCTATTTTTCTCCTTTCTTCTCCTTTAAAGCATCATATACTCGTCAATATTTTACACTTGTTTTATATTGAAAGGATCAAGGGGTTCATGTTGAACTATGGAATTTGATTACTTGTTCTGTCTTTGGAAATTTTTAAAAGCATGAAATCACTACAGACTAGAAACTGCAGGGTTGTTTCTATTCAGATTTATAAATGAACACATTTTGTTCCATCATAATATCTCCATCCACAAATTCTAAAATTTCAGTATTTTACATTTGTGGTAATGGGTGCTGTTGCCAGACTCAAGTAAGGCAGGCAATAGTGTGCCACCCAAAAGGTGGTGTGGTGTGGTGTGGTGTGGTGTGGTGTGGTGTGGTGTGGTGTGGTGTGTGTGTGTGTAGCTGAGCCACAGCCCCAGCTTGTCCTGTGGCATCCCATAACATAGTTGCTAAGCGGCTGAAAAGCATTCTCCCAATGATCCTCTCAGGACTTTGTCCCGATGGTAGGACTGGAACCACTGTAACAGATTGCCCTCAATTCCCATTTTCTGGAGCAGATCCAGGAGGACACCATGGTCAATGGTATCAAAAGGCAATGAGCTATCAGGAAGCAGCGGTAAGGTCACACTCCCCCTGTCCATCGGGGTGACCAAGACTGGCTCATTCCCATGCCCAGGCATGGACCTGAATTGGAATGGATCTACAGAGAGTTGATTGCAGATGATATACTTGTGGGAGACATTGCTAATTCTCAGCTTTTAGAAAAATTCACTAGCTGCTTGGCTGCTGTGCTAAACATACTGCAAGTATAACATTATTTACATTTTTTTATTTCTACTAGTTAATATCCTGCTGACTAATCCAGAGGGTTCTCACAGTGGCTTACAAATAGAATAAAAAAAACCCACATATAAAACAAATTAAAACAGCAGTCATAAAACACTAAAGCAGCATAAATATAAATCCAACCGAAGTCAATAAAACCTGACTCAAACTCAGCAGCGCAAAAACCTTCCTGAATAAAATAGAACCCCCCACCACCACACACACTATCATGATTATTTGATGCTCGAGCTCTGGACTCATGATCATTTTTTTTATTTTTTATTTTTAAGCAGGCACTGTTCAAACTGTTAAATATTGTACTGGGAATAATGTTAGTGCTTGCAATAAAATAAATAAATTGTATTGTAATTACTTTCATGACATGGTGCTGCAGAGTCATGGTGGGAAAATGCCGCATCATGATGTGCAGCTGCAAAGCATCACAGCTGGGGCTGAATCTTATCGGCGCTTGTTAGTGTTTTGTAAGCAATTAAAATAACAACCAGTAGTCTAAATAAAATGGTTATCTCCAACGTACTGTTCACACTGTTTTAGAGCATTTTCTATTCATATTTGGCAATAGCCTTGGAATCACAGTTCACATCAGACAACTGCTGTACACCATTGTTTCTTGGAGACGGATGGTGTTAAACAGGAATCAACAGAGCCATTAATGCACAATGGTGATAATAATTCTTAGTTTTATATATATATAATGTTAGCATGTTCATAGTGCAACACAAATATGTTGTGTTGGTTTAAAAAACATTTACAGTGATACCTCGGGTTACAGCTGCTTCAGGTTACAGACTCTGTTAACCCAGAAATAGTACCTCGGGTTAAGAACTTTGCTTCAGGATGAGAACAGAAATTGTCCTCCAGTGGTGCGGCAGCAGCAGGAGGCCCCACTAACTAAAGTGGTACCTCAGGTTAAGAACAGTTTCAGGTTAAGAACGGACCTCCAGAATGAATTAAGTTCTTAACCCTAGGTACCACTGTAAATATATTTCTGAAGCAAAAAAGATTACGGCATATACCAGCAGCAGCTCTAAAAGATGTCCAAAGCCATAATGTACAGTGACCAGTGGTAACACATCTTACAACAGCCTTTCTTATATTAGTACTGTACCAGCCTGTAGTATGCCACCATTCACAACAGATGGTGGACTGTTTTCCAACTGTAATTTTGCCCTGTTGTCCCCACACAATTCATGTACTTTTATTTATGGCTTATTATTATTATTACTTTATTTGTTGAATTTACATACCACCCTACTTTTAACCATCGTGTAACAGAAAAAAACAAGGGAGACTTGCCATAAAACATTGTGGTTCATCCTCACTCCCAATCAGAGGTACCCTTGTAAGGACTCAAGAAGACTGGATTTTACCTTATTATAGACTACTCCACTATAGTGAGGTGTATTTCTATTAAAATTACAGCAATTATTCCTAATATATGCACACATATACACAACATGAAAAATTTGTGCAAATGAGCACTATATTTCACCTGCCTTTTTTGGTGATGCAGACGTGGCTACTTTATTCATCATATAGTCGCCTTCACAAGTTACCCACATCAAGGGCAGATGTGCAGAACAAGTAGCAGGCTAGACCCCATTTCTTGTTGTACACATGACTGTCCTCCAAGTGCACAAGATATGAAGGGAGATATTGTCATGCAGCCATGAAAGGTGCTAGAGACCTAGCCAGGAAAAGGTATCAACACTTGCCAGTCCTGATTGAATAATAATGTTTGAGTCAGCCAGCATAATATTTACACACACCCCAAACTATTATAGACACACAGTGCTAATATCCATGATATAATCAGTTAATTAAATAGGATGGAGGATGAAACCTGGGCTCTAGATCCCTGCCCCCTGTGTAGCCCCCTACCAAAATGCCAGAATTTATAGCAATTTGTCATTCTGAACTCATACACTTAAATGGAGCTGTCATACAAAGAAGAAAAGGCACAATTCAAAGAGCAGGCCCTTCCTTTCCTCAAGATTTTGGCTATTTTAGAACAACAACAACAACTAATAATAATAATAATAATAAATTTATATCCCGCCCATCTGGCTGGGTTTCCCCAGCCACTCTGGGCGGCTTACAACATATAAAACAACAAAACATCAAACATTAAAAAACAAGATATCCTATACAAGCAACAAACAAACCAATAAGTCAATAAAAACCAATAGCAATAATAACAATATTTTAGCCAGAGCCAAAAGATTTCTCCTCAGAGAGCAGAATGCTAGAATGATCTAAGGCCATTTTGCTGCTTCAGGTTTGACCTAAGATGATTATATCCGAAAACAACCACCAAATTGATTCCTAAGACGAGAATGTCAGTATTTGAATATGGTTAATATGTGAATTGAGCCTGAAGAGGTAAAGCCCAGTTGCAATTTAATGAGAAACAATTGTGTTGCGATATTTGTTATAAAGAAAAAGAAAAAGGGATGCAATTGTAATTTGGGAAGCGGTGTATGTGTTGTGAATCCATCTTGAAAACACTGGCTGTGCTAGCTAGAATAGAGACACTTCCTCTCAGAGGGCAGCCCACAATAATGGTATGTGGCTTTTTAAATATGCCTCACATAGTGTTGTTACAGGGCCAAACTGTAAAAAAACCACTTACGACATAGAATTTAGCTATGTATCTTTTTATTTTTATGTGTTTGTGTGTGGTGTTTTTACTGAGAAGGCAGCACACAGAGCAGGGACACTTATCACCTCATACTAAGTCCCAGGCCTCTTCTGTACTATACATTTAAGGGAATACTATAGCACTTTTAACAATCATGGCTTCCCACAAAGAATCCTGTGGTTTATTAAGGGTGCTGAGAGTTGTTAGGAGACCGTTTTCCCCCTCACAAAGCAACCATTGCCAGAGGGCTTTAACAATCAACCCCTCCTCACTGGGAACTCTGGAAATTTTAACTCTGAGACTGGGATAGAGATCTCCTAACAACTTTCAGCACCTCTAACTAACTACAGTTCAAATGATTCTTTGGGATAAGCCACGACTGTTCAAAGTTTCCTGCCTCTTGGATCCTGCAGAAGAGCAGCAGCTGCAGACTGAGAACTGCCATTTTGATATGCTGGAATTGTGGGCCAGCAGGAATCTGGCCCATCAATTTATTATCTGCCCTTTACCATAAGCAGTGTGCAGTGTTAGAAACTGAGATATGAAAGCTAGGAGCTAAATGACACCTTAAACCTAGGTTATGGATGCAACAAGAGAATGTCTTGGCATGCTTTTTTATAACAAGAATACAAAGCTGAAAATGAATGAACTGTAGCCCAAATATTATGTTAATTTTTCACATGGTCTAGTCCTTCCCCTGCCCACCCCCCTAATATTCTTAAGAGGGTCTCTTCTCCAGTCTTCAGAGAGTGGCTGGAAGTGGGGAGGCAGAAAAAGGTCCTCCTTTCCTTCCACTCTGCAGTTTTAATCTGAAATCTCAGGCGCCCGGAGCTTAGAAACTGCTCTCGCTAATGAAATTTCCTGTCGCAAAATGTACCTAGAACAATGGGAGTTGACCATACAGTCCCACTGACCATAAGGTCCCAGGGCAGATTACAGCAATAAAATATACAATTATAAACTAAATAAAACAGTTACAAATGCAAAATAAGGAAAGGGTAAAAACTATTGTTACAAGGTGCACCTTATGGCGGCCTGATCCCTCTAATATAGTTGTCAGAGAACCGCTATTATTGTTGAATGGTCACCATCTGTTCTGCTGATGGCATGTTAACATTAAAGTGAAGATTAAGAAATTGCAAAGTGGGCATATGCTGTACCTAAAACTGAGCTAGTTCCCCTTCAAATGAGAGACCTTCTATAAAACCTAACATTTGGAATGGGGAAAAACTATTCTAAAGTTAGAATACAATAGAAAACCTTTCTTTGTATGCAGTTTTTTTTAATAAAAAAAAAACTTTTCTGCTGCCCTCCCACTCCTCTTTGAGTAAGCTGTTAAAGTGAATGGAAATAACTTTAGCAATGTACCAGGAACCATCACTTGCAGAAAGTCTGCAGGGAGAGGCCTGCATTATCAGCTGCATTGTGAAGAAAGCAGACTTGTAGGTAAGCAGCCATTAAAGTATCTTTCTTTTGGCAATCGCTGCAAATCCTTTCAGAATAAAATATGGGAACAAAAGCGCCCTTTCAAAAGCTCTGGTGCTCTTTTAGTTCCACAAAAGAGCCAGCATGGTGGTGTTCTGCACCAATTGAGCATTATGTTATTTCTTAGATGCCCCCCCCCCCTTCTCTGTATTTTGAACATTTTAAATGTTCCCTTTAGGGAACTGTTAGCAACTGTTCAAGCCTTAGCATCTATTATCGTGCATTGATTGGTTATACCTATGTAGAATATCTAATCCTATTTAGACCAGATCTTGGAGACCTCTCACTGGCATTGTTTCTCAGCCACTCTGAGTTGCAACCTGGAGGGCTTGGCCTTGCATTGACTTTTTGCCACCTCTTTCATCTCAGCTAGATTCAACCATCTATTTAAGCCTTCTTAAAACTAACCATTTGATTATCTGCATTTAGAAGCTGCTTGCTGCTCAAGTTATCAATAGAGTTGATTTACATGAAAATATGGATTGGATGTGAGTTTTAGCTAAATGTGCAGACATACGGCCTAATGTGTGTTGAGGCGAGAACAGGTGCAGTGATTAGTGCAGTGGAGACTCTGAAACCCAGGGGTGAATGCACTCTCTCTTTAGATTCTCTCCAGGCTGCACCTCTCCATTGTCCTGCTCTGTGCTCTGCTTCAATGCTTTTGCCAGGCTGACATGTTTCCTCGAACTGTGATATGCCTCTTGCTTTCCTGGACAGGGGGATAGATTTGTGCTTGTGTTATTGTGTGCGTGTAGAAACATCAGACTTCTGCTGAGAGTGGGATCTGAAGTTGCAACGACAGTTCCAACTTCTTTCAGTCACCTCTGAAAGAAGGTTAACGGGGCAATGTGCCGCACAGTGGAACAATTGGGAGGCCAGGTGATTCAGCACCCTGGCATCTGTTTCAGCGATGCAAAGCTTTTCAGGCCTGGTGGCATGCATCTATCATTTCAGGGCAATGAGGCCTGATTACAGGATAGCTATAGGGGCTTGTGTGATTGCTTGTAGATGTGAGTGTTTGGTGGCAAGACGGCGAGGAGAGGCTGACTCAGATGGCAGAAAAAGGAATTGGGTTGGATTCTTAGTCTAAACTGGAACAAGGGTACCCGGGTAAAACGGTCTGGGGGGGGAGGAGTTTTGTCTGAAGGCCTAGATGGGGGCTAATGGGCCATATAACTCCCTCAATGGTGTCCTGGTGGGTTTGGCCTATTTGATCCTGCGTCATGGGGGGAATCCTTTATCTCTGGATTGACCCCGGTGGAGTAATCAACCAGCAAACGGGTTAGTTGGGTCAGGATCCATACCCAATGCCTATGCCAAAGCCTACTGGCATCTATAACCAATAAAGTTGTGGCCATTTTGATCCCAAGTTGTTGTGCAATGTCTTTAGTGCTGCTTTCACACCCTTTGCCCCTGGTAAGCCCTGCACCTGGGTCCTCAAGGTTGCTCATGAAGGAATGTGGCCTTTGGGCAGAAAAAGAGTCCTCACCCCCATGTAGAACAATCTGAGCTCCTTAGAGGAGGACTGAGATATATAATATCTACCAGCACCAATGAGACATAGATTGAATTCCTACTCCCTCACCTCTGGATTTTACAGGTGAGTGTAGTCACACAGAAAGTAAACCTGTTAGAGCAGACTGAGCTAGAGATCTATATTAGTAGTGAAACCTGTACCTTTTATTTTGCTATATTGCTATGCTAACCTAGTCCACACATTAAGAAGGGAAGCAAGGGGTTAGAATAACTGATGACTTATAGCTTTCCTAGCTTTGATTTAATTTATTTAAGAGATTTCCTACCGCCCTGCACCATAAGGTTCCACGCTGGCTTGCAGCAATATGATCGTACAAGGGAAGGGACATTTCTCTGGGATGCAAATATGCTTGCGTAAAAAGTAAAAAGATACGGTGAAACAGAGCAACAGGTTTGTTCTGAAATGGCAGTTGTTTTGGAGCTTTCTAATGAAAGAAAGAGAAGGGAAGTATGTGAAAAATGAAACCAACCATTTTGTGTGAAAACTCTGTGGCAAGTTCAAACAAAACTGGCCTGCACAAAGGGTGGCAGGGACCTCATTAACACATTTGTCTCAGACCTCGAAAAAAAACCCCTTAAGACAGCCTTAGAACTGCTGTTCATTTTGAAATAGTCACTTACGTAACGAAAGCAAGCAGACACACACTTCATTATCTTCTTGCTGATTTGGAGCAGCAGGTGGCTTAGGCTCGCTGTGGAGCAGCAATTTTTATATTGCTCCTCAGCAAATAACTTGGCATTAAGAGTTTTATGCTGCACCGAGAAGTAACATTAGCATTAGCATTAATGAATGCTAATAGGGCACTTTGCCCTGAGAAAACTGCCTATTTGCATTCATGTAGCCAAGTACAAGGTCAGTGCACATAATGTCCAGGATTGTGACAGAAACTAGTAAATTAAAAGCTGAGCCAGAAACAGTTCTACACTTGTCTTTAAGTGCACTGCAGTCATGCAAAGTCAGAAAGAGAGAAGCGTCTAGCCCTACTTGCGGGCACAATATATACATATATATCTCTTTACCTTCCTTTTTTTCTTTTAGGTCACAGTCCTAGCATATTGTAACATTTTGAGGTGGATTTCCTAGCTCTCCAGATGGAATTGAAATATTAGCTACCCACATTTACAGAAGTGTGAGAGACACCAGATCATATGCTCAGATCATTCAATTTCTCTTAAGGCAGAGAATACAGCCTTGGCTGCAATATCCATCAGGTATATGCACTCACCTGTGATTAACCTTACTTGGCCATTAAATGTCACAATTCTTGAGTACACATGAAGCTGAAAGAATATACATTTGTCAGTAAAAAGGTGACTGAATGAAAGACGTGAAATGACATTTTTCGTGGGGGTGGGAGTTGTATCTTGACTGTGAAGGAAAATTGCTTTTTCTGTAAATCTTAGGCCTAACGGAATAAAACACACATTTCTTTCCAGTTGGGAAGCCATTCTCATCGACATAATGAAGGCATTGTAAAGCTGTGACTTTTTGCAAACTCTGAGAGAAAACCAATCTGCAATCTTGACAGATATGATCTTTTCCAAGATGCGCTATTCATTTACAGCAGCAGGAGACCTCAGTTAATTTACGAGGGGGACAGCAGACAGTGAACTCTCCAGCTCAGCCTAGGTGGCAATGTCCCAGCCCCGAATTTATGTTCTGGTTATTTTTAATTTTTTTTAAAAAAAGATTTATATTAAGCTTTTCTTTCATTCCAAGAGTACATTAAAATTCTAATGGAAAGCCATTTGTATGCATTTGTTGGGCTGCTATTTATTGCCCAGCAAAGAAAAAGGAAAGGAGTTGGGGGGAGGGAAGTTTCAAAAGTTTGCAAACAGTAAAGTTTTAAAGATGGAAACTAGTATAGAAGATGCAGGGGTAGGAAGTGAGAATCTAGCAGGAAAATATCTGCTGTGACCTGCTAAAATGGTCATCATGCTGTGAGTAATAGTTTGGAAGTGCTGTCCCCAGAGCCTGAGCAACAGTAGCCAATGCCATTTTAGGCAGCTGCTATCAGAGTGATTTCCATTCTGCAATAAAGTGACAGAAATGGCCTAGTCTAAAGGCTCATTCACACACCAAAGTTTGTTACACACTGAGTGCAATTTCAAGGAATGACCTCCACGTGTGAATGAGTCATCACCACACATTTATTCATTAGGTTTATATCCAGCCTTTCAGCCATCTGGGCATTGCACTTAATAGACCCAGATCTGCTTAGCTTCCATAAGGTTATTACATCATTTGTCTTCGCTTCAAGCCATGCCCTGGACAGTAGCACAAATAGTACTTCCATATAATACTTTTTAGCGGGATCATCAAGTGGTGATAAGAAATTGTGTACCTGTGAAACAATCCTAAGTGATAAGGAACAAAAATTCTATCTTTCCCAAATATGATTGACATATGTTTGCAACAGGAACAGGAAACCTGATTTTAATAAATTGTATTAAATTAAAGTAACTCGTTTTTATTTGTAATAATTTTTTTTTGGGGGGTGGAATATTTTTTTAAAAATCAGCAGCAGTCAGGGATGTCGGGATTGTGGCCTTCACATTTTACAATCCTCCTAGTACTCATCTTCATAGCAACTCCATTAAATTTGTGATTCTTATTTTCCCATTTGGCCCTTGGAAAATGGAAGGCTTTGTCATGTGTTATAGTTCCAAGGAATATATTGCTATGAGCTTGGTGTGGGGGGAAGTAGGCTGTATGCAGAGACCCTCCTAATCGCTGGATCCAGCAAGTGTTATATTTTAAGGCAGGCTAGCTTCCTGTTGAGGTGGTCGCCTGGGCGATGGGCCATTAAGGGAACCAAGGAAGTGGATCTGTGTGAGATGGCAAATGGAAGGACAAAAGGCCAGAGTAGAGAGTTGAGTGATGTGAGCCAGAAACTGGAAGAAAAAGCAGCAAGCTGGAAAGAGTGTCAAAGCAGCGTTTGATTTCGGCTGGGATCCAAGGCTGTGGGACCCCTGGAATCTCAGACTGCTTGAAGATTGGAGTGCTGCAGATTTGCCTTCTATGGGTGTTGGCATTCAAAACTCATATGCGGCTTTGTGGCTTTTTATTCTTATGTATATGTAGAATCATAGAATCATAGAATCATAGAATCATAGAGTTGGAAGAGACCACAAGGGTCATCGAGTCCAACCCCCTGCCAAGCAGGAAACACCATCAGAGCACTCCTGACATATGGTTGTCAAGCCTCTGCTTAAAGACCTCCAAAGAAGGAGACTCCACCACACTCCTTGGCAGCAAATTCCACTGTCGAACAGCTCTTACTGTCAGGAAGTTCTTCCTAATGTTTAGGTGGAATCTTCTTTCTTGTAGTTTGGATCCATTGCTCCGTGTCCGCTTCTCTGGAGCAGCAGAAAACAACCTTTCTCCCTCCTCTATGTGACATCCTTTTATATATTTGAACATGGCTATCATATCACCCCTTAACCTCCTCTTCTCCAGGCTAAACATGCCCAGCTCCCTTAGCCGATCCTCATAAGGCATTGTTTCCAGGCCTTTGACCATTTTGGTTGCCCTCCTCTGTACACGTTCTAGTTTGTCAGTGTCCTTCTTGTACTGTGGTGCCCAGAACTGGACACAGTACTCCAGGTGAGGTCTGACCAGAGCAGAATACAGTGGCACTATAACTTCCCTTGATCTAGATGCTATACTCCTATTGATGCAGCCCAGAATATGTAATGGAAATGGTGTTGGAAGCTGAGATGGATATTAGACCCTTCCCTAGGTTTGTTTCCATGATGTGTACAAAGAAACAAACATACTTTAAACATTACATTTAAAGAGGTACATGTTGTAGCTTAGCAACATTTTGACAAACATAACGTGTGCACCACTAGCTTAGGTGGGTTTTTTTAAAGGGCCAGACAAATTCATAAGTTTAGGTTTTATAAAGATATATTAGCTGTGGAAGTTCCATGTTCAGTGACAGTATCTCAGTACTAGTTGCTTGAGACAAATAGGGACACCATTATCTCCATGCCTCCTTTGTGAGCTCCCGGTGTTGACTTTTTCTGTGGTTTTGGAAACTGATCTGGTGATGCAGTGTCCAGGCTGCTGCTTGTCAGCTCTTGCGATTTTATGGCAAATGAAAATTCTAATTTCTGAGACACTGAGAGCTGTGCTGTGTGATCCTTCATGAGATTTCTGGACCTTCCTCTCTTAAAAATATCCCTTGATTGGATAGCTCAGCATCTTGGACCAAGAGGGGATTTGACTGAGCTTGAATTGTAGATCATGTTCATGTAGAACAGGCACTTCCAACTCCCAAGAGACTGTGATTGGCAAGGATCTACCCATTGTCATTGGAGGGAGGAGGAGCGTGCGTGGAGTTTAGGGGAGGATTGCCTGGAGTTGTTGAGCTTTTTGGGGGAGGATTCACCAGAGTTGAGCTTTTTTGTATGTACACGTACATACATGGCCAAAGACATTTTGATACCTAAGGCAGAAAACCTAACTAGCATGTGCTATGGCAGTAAAAGCGTAACAACACATATGGTTTGCTTCCATTTAATGATATCCCAAAATCAGCTGCCTGAGCCAGGCAGCTTTGTCTAATGGAAAGGTCGACCCATGATGCATTCAAGTTTCTCAGTACATAGATAGGATCCCTTTTGGGCTTCAAATCCCAGACAAGCCATGCCTAGAAATGGGTGGCTGGTTATACCTGTGGTGTAATAGTGCCAGATTCAAACCCTGGCATCGCAGTGACACCACAATGAAGCTATGTTTTAGGTAGGGCTGGTGAAGATTCCTCCACCCTGAACCGTTAGAGAGCTGCTGCTTATGTAAGAGGGCTCAGTGGTCTGACTCAATACAAGGCAGCTTTCTCTGTTCCTATGAATTACAAGTAAACATTAACAAGAACCTCAGAATTAAAATCATTCAATAAGTGGGTGGGTTGTATTCAGAAATTCAGAATTTCTCACCGAGTGAGAAAATGGAATTTATTTTCATCCTTCAGTTTGGACTCCTTAAAGAATACATTTTACCCCCCCCCGCCCCCACCCCAAACCACCACCGGTCACTCTAAGCTGTTAAAAAATCTTTGTGTTCCAACAGAGTAGTCCCTCTCTCTTATTCTGCTGGTCCTTTTCTTTAGAAATGACTTTTGACAAAGGGCTTAGTAACAGGATGGTTAATTTTCTGTTTGTATTCTGAACACTATTTGACAATAGAAAAAGTTAGAAAACAGATATTGGAGGGGGAGGAGGCAAAAAGAGAGTGTATACAGTGATACCTCAGGTTAAGTACTTAATTCATTCCGGAGGTCCGTTCTTAACCTGAAACTGTTCTTAACCTGAAGCACCACTTTAGCTAATGGGGCCTCCCGCTGCTGCCACGCCGCCGGAGCACAATTTCTCTTCTCATCCTGAAGCAAAGTTCTTAACCTGAAGCACTATTTCTGGGTTAGCGGAGTCTATAACATGAAGCGTATGTAACCTGAAGCATATGTAACCTGAGGTACCACTGTATGTTCTTCAGGCAGATGTGTCTCTGTTGGCAACATAGATAAAAATCTCTGTTACTGCGGGGAACAGGAGATGGGAACTGGTTTATCCACTGTTGAGATGGATAGATATAAAATATTTGATTAAAAGTATTGCTAATTATTATAGCTCTGCTATCCAACCATTTCCTTGTCAGTAATTTTGTTACACTTTAATAGTCAGTCAATGACTCTTTTCATTTGCTCTTGAGGCATTAGTGAGTCTGGCTCTGATAATGCGTTACCTAATCTTATCTATCTATCTGGGATTTTTATGAAACCTGCACATAAAACCCTGGAAAGTGCTTAACTGTGTCTCTTCATAGATTAAAGCAATGTCCTTCGTCTTTCCTGTACCAATTTAAGTCAAGTGAGTGGCCTTGCTGCAATTTGGAATAGACTTGTGTGAAGTCCAGAAGTAATCCTCATGTAGGGTGTGCAAAATTGGACTTTTTGTACTTAAGGGAAGGACAAAAGACATGGGGGGGGGGAAATCTTTTGAGTTTAGACTTCTCAACATCTGAAGAAATTACAGTATGTTTTGGAGCATTTGCCTGTTATTTCCAAAACCAGGGAACATTGGGAGGGGGGTGCTTGTTCACTTTTTAAATTTGTATGTGTACCATTGTGCAAAGTGCAGTAGTTAATATTGTCTCATCTGCTAGGTGTGGTGTAGTGGTTAAAAGCGGTAGACTCCTAATCTGGGGAACCGGGTTCGCGTCTCCGCTCCTCCACATACAGCTGCTGGGTGACCTTGGGCTAGTCTTTGAAGTCTCTCAGCCCCACTCACCTCACAGAGTGTTTGTTGTGGGGGAGGAAGGGAAAGGAGAATGTTAGCCGCTTTGAGACTCCTGAAGGGGAGTGAAAGGCGGGATATCAAATCCAAACTCTTCTTCTTCTCTTTTAGGAGGCTGTCCTTAAAGACTTTTTCAAATACAAGAGCTGTTCAAAAATCTTACCTTATAGGTGTGGTCTAGCGTCTATTTGGAGTGTTGCAGGCACAACTGAAGAAGCTGTGTGTTTGTCCAATAAAGACTCTTTTCTCTCCTGTAAACCACATTTGATGTGTATGCAAACAAAAAATAGGCCCCTCTGGATTTGAAAGTTCTTTCGCAGGATAGCAGTGGGTTGTTTCCAAAGTGATACTCAGTCAGGATAATATTTTCTAGATGCAACGTGGAAAGCGTTTATTTAAGGGCTGGTGTGAAAGAATGTGTGTTTTAAACCTTTTACAAATGCTGTTACTGCCTTCAGGATGCAGTTTGCAAATCTAAGGCTGAAATCACACATGCATTTTCAGGTGGTTTAATTATTTTTCCCCACATAAGTTAATTCATCTTATCACTGTTCAAGTTACGCATCCCCCTCTTTAAATGTCACAACCCCTCCAGCTAGTGTGTTCTGGCCCGTACTGCCCTGTAACTCTTTTCAGATGCAATTCCATCGTGACCTAATGGACCTCCTTACTGACAGTGTGAGAATGGATTTCTTTCTGAATTATTTGCCCACCAAGCCCACTGAAGTCACATCATCATCGTTTCTAATGAAACTGACAAAGTAAGGTGAAAGACCTGTCAGTTTTACTTAATGATTTTCTTCCTTTCCCCTACACTCCCTCCCAAATTCTGGCGAAATTCTTCTCATTTGGTGTCTTGTGCATTTTGAAAATTAGAGCGTGCCCCAGTGGTGGACCACATGAATCCCCTTCTGAAGAGGAAAAAAACAACAAATCATGCTGGTGAAATAGATTAAGCTTCCTTTGACCTTGCCTCACCAGAGAGAGGACACAATGTTGATGGGGGACCCTCAACAGTTCCCAGGATTCTTTTGGGGGAAGCCATGACTGTTAAAGCAGTGTAAGAGTGCTTTAAATGTATGGTGTAGATTGTTAGTTATTGGTTTTGCTGTGACAATCTCCTACATGTTTTCTGTTTCAGTCTGTGTGTCTTCTATTTCATTCTCCTCTTTTACCCCCCACTCTTGTTTTATGCAAATTGTTTTCCATTCTGATGTGGACAGTAAGTGTGAGCAGTAGGTTCTTCTCTCTCTAATTGGAAGAACCGGAAAAGAAGCAATTCTGTGAGGTGAAAAGCATGTTTTTGAAAGCTTGGTTGTTGATTCTGTTTTAGAAAGAGAGAGAATGAGTCAGGGTCACCTTTATGCTATCGCCATTGGCTTCTGCTTTGTGGAAGCATCTCTCTGCTAATGTGAATTATGCTTTCTGAGGGCCCTGGTTACTGGGAAGTATTTCCCACAGAGTAGTGCGCATAATGCTCAGTGCTTTATTTTAATTATTAAAATGCAATACTGCAAAATAATCATTACTGTATTGCTTCAGAAACACTTACCAAAGATGTGGTCCTGGCAAAGTAAGTTCCATTCACTCACTTTAATGGATGGTTGCTGTAACCGGGGGGGGGGGGCAGTGAGAGGAAGACTGCAGTTCAGGCCAAGCTGAGCTTTTGGTGGGAGGGCACAATATTGATTTGACTATTGATTCTGCACAGAACATTTTTGCTTTCTATTTTTCAGAACAAAATCCCCACCTTCCTCTTGACAGATCAGATGTCACTTTATTTTTCTTTACTTGAAATAATACCGAATGCAGGTTGTTGACAGCTTTAAGCTTTTGCACAGTCAGCATGACAGGGAGGAATGGCATAGACATGAGCAAAAGTCAAATGGTCTCCCAGGAGCTCCAACCCATTAAAGCAATTGCTGGGAGAGAAAATGAATGCTCAAAACATCTGCAGCTTCCCTTAGCTTCAGTTTACAGTCTGGTCTAAAAGTTTTGTTTTGAACCCTTATGCTTTATTAAGTGTCCCTAACCCATGTTGGGAACTAGGTTTGAATGTGGTAAGAAAATGTTTCCTGTTGCTCCAATCGAAACTAAATTCTGTGCTCAGATCTGTACAACTTGTTCTCAGATCTGTACAAGTTGTGTCCCATCAAGTCTTTCACAGCAGTGCAGGAGCTCAGTGAACCTTCTGTTTTTGCTGTCTGCCTGCAACTTAAAAAATATGGTAGGATAGTGGTACCTCGGGTTACAGACGCTTCAGGTTGCAGACTCCTCTAACTCAGAAATAGTACCTCAGGTTAAGAACTTTGCTTCAGGATGAGAACAGAAATCGTGCTCCGGTGGTGCAGCAGCAGCGGGAGGCCCCATTAGCTAAAGTGGTACCTCAGGTTAAGAACAGTTTCAGGTTAAGAACGGACCTCCAGAACGAGTTAAGTTCTTAACCCGAGGTACCACTGTACATTTGCCACAATGTACAGCTAGTAGGCTGTATTCAATGTGACTTGCATAATCATCAATTCTTCAATGACAAATCTGATGTGTGTGTCCCAGAATATGGAGAGGGGCACAATATAGCCATTGGTATGAGAATTATGGACATAAGGGGGAAGGAAATAGCCTCTGTGGCACTCTCAGAGGGAAAGGGAGATTCACAGGGTGAGACACAGAAGGTTAGTGTCTCAAGGCCAGTGTTACCATGATGTAGAAATTTCTGTAGATCTGGGAAATGCCATTCTTGAAAATTAGCTGAAATGTTAACCTATGTGCAGAGTGCAGGATTCACTTGTCTGCAAGCAGCAGATCATAATAAAATATTATTGTGTTAAGTGTGGACCAGTGTTGTAGGTCACATCCCATAATCTATTGATAAATGTTTTGTATGTAAGTTTCTGTATCTAATCTTGGCATAATATGTGGCAGAACAGCCTCAGAAATGTGGAGGAGGCTGCACAATTCTGTGACCCCTTTCCCAATTGCTTCCATTTGCCATTATTTCTGCTGGTAACTTCTTTCACTCTTCAAATATGAGTCTACTCTGTACCATGTTGCTACAATCCATGGATAGTAAATTCTGAATAAGGATGTTGAGTACTGTGTGGAAAAATAAATGGCATCTAAATAAATTGCACCAAGTATATTGTAAATGTACTCCGTTTATAATATGATACTGTGCAAGTGGTTTGTGTGAACTATCTCTTTTTCAGCACTGTTTGAATGAGCTGCTATGTTAGAAAGTAAGTGATAACCTCTTGAGCCATTTTTATTATTGACCAATATTATTTCTGATTGTTTATTTCATCTACATAGGAGCAAACTGATCTATGCAATCTTCAAATGGTTAAATGAGCATACACCTTCCCTTTGATGAAAGCGAATTGTGCAGCATGCCAGCTTGACAACATAATGAACAGGTAAGAAACCTGTTTGCATTATATATTTAGAATATTGTCATTGTTAGCAGACATCACTTGTGAATAATTCATCTCCAATGATGAAACATATTTTGGAAGGTATTCCTGAGCAGCTACTTGTTCACTTTAAAGTAGCCTCTGTGTGCCCTTTTCTCCTAGGTTGCCACTTTTCTAAATGGGCAAAGAATGCATCTATTTAACAACTCTGTAATAGATAGAAACCACCAGATGACTTCTCTGCATCATGGAGATACAGTGATGGGAAGAGGTTTACCTGTTGAGGCCCACCTGTCATACAGCTGTTAAAGGCATGGAAAAACCCGTGTCAGTTAAAAAGATAAGGACTGGTGCCAGTAGTTTTAAATTCATTGAACAAAACATCACAGCTTCCCTCAAGATTGTGGGGGCATCCTGTTCACTGAGCACACAAAGTGTTGTGCACCTTGACATATGCAGCGCTTCATCCACATAGCTCATTTGCTGCTATTGTAATTGTTATGTGAATAATATTTGTGTCATAATATTACAGGTCACTCCCCTGCATACCTGCAGTTTGGTATGTTTTTTATAAAAATAATATTTGGAATGGATTCTTGTGCAAAGAATTAGAGAAGAGGAATAGGGTTTATGCCCATAGCAATGTCTCACTAACCTATGAACCTGTATTTCTTAAAAAATTAAAGAAATAGGAACATACATTTATTTGCTTCAAAAATACACTGCCCTAACAAGGTCCCCAAAGTGGTTTACATAAAAGAAGAAAATAAAGCCAAACAAAAAACTAAAACTAAAACATTAGAACCAAAATGGAAGAGAGTTAAAATAACCTTCAGTCATATATTAAAAGCCACATGGACTGCTTTCACTGCCTGTCTAAATCAAGGATGAGGCTAGTCTCATAATGGCTCTCAGACTTTTGCTTTCAAAAATGAATTTACAGGATTTTTGCACAGAGGATAAATATTGGCTGAGGCATATGTGGACTGATCTACCAGACATGACATGTGTAACTAGTGTGTATATTTTAGGCCTGCTTGATTTTTATACTATATATACACGACTGACCTCAGTACTAAACATAGATAGATCAAATTCTGTAACCTGACTTTAAATAATGAATTCATGTTTCCTATAAAAGTGATCTTACTATACCTGACCCCTGTAGGTCTTATTGGGAGATGATAAAAAAAGAAGACGAGTCTGTCATGAGTTTCAGCAGTTTTATATTCATGTACAGTTTCCCTATTCTGATTCTGCTTGATGTGGAAGCTGAATAACGAAATGTAATTAAACTAATCCACATAACGGAGCAGTGTCTCCTTAGGTTTGAATAAAGAGGTTGTAAAAAGGCAGCTTTAGCCTCAAGTGTTCCTGCTCTTGCCTGTAGACCACGGGCGTTTTTCTGACTTTGCCCTCCCCACCAATCTGTGTAGGACAGAAGAACAACTGTTACACACTAAGCTTTTCCATCTGAATGAAAAGGTCTCTCTGCCACTGCTGTTCGTTTTGTATTGTTTTAAAATTTATCTTCAGTTATATTTTGTATTGTTTTAAAAATCATTTGCAGCTGTTTTTATTTTATGTAATTCTATAGGTCAGGGCTGAGAACTCTTTCACCCTCTAGATGCTACTGGACTACAACTCCCATCTTGCCTAGCCATTGGCTATTCTGGCTGGGCTGATGAAAATTGGAATTCAACAACATCTAGAAGGCCAAAGTTTTCCCAGCCCTGCTTTAGATGTAGGTCCCTTCATGGGATGTGAAGATCTAGAGAGAAGGAAAATAAGTCCAAAAGGAATGTATGAAACCATGAGAGAGAGAGAGAGAGAGAGAGAGAGAGAGAAAGAGAGAGAGAGGGAGAGGGAGAGGGAGAGAATTAATATACTTTCCCCTCCCATCCCTGGGAAAGCAATGCACAATGTGGAACATTCAAGGACTATTTGTGTTAAACTGTATTGATTGCTTTGTGAGTAAAAATACAGTTGACGCCAGCACCCCCCTCCTTTCCTCAGCCGCACTGGATCACTCCTCCTTGGAGTGTTCCCATGACAATCATGGTTTGTGTTTTTATTAGTTCGATTTACTCAATAAATAAATGGAAAAAATAAAACAACATGATTATCAGGGAGTGAATAGCTACAACATTTGCAGACTCCAGCAATAAGCAACCTTTAGCTTAAGTGACCACTTAAATGTAACACTGATGATATTTCCAGGAAAATTTTGCCTGACCTTTGCTTAGACCTTTCTCTGCTGTAAACATTGGGTCACAAAAAAATTGCTTGTCCTTGTTCTGCTGTATATAAGCTGCCCTAGAATACTCGGCTCCTTATAGGGATGTTGATACACTTAGCAATCTTTGCTTTATGTTTATATAGTAAAACCTATTTGTAGAGCCATAGTGTGACCTGCTGCTCTCCCATGGATGGTTAACTCAATAATCTAGGTGTCTGCAATTTCACACTTAATTTTAGTTTTGACATGTGGCATATAACTCAGCACTCTTGGAGCAGAGGCCCTTCAAAACCCAGGTTTGGCTCAATTTGTTAGCTATGAAAGAGTGATCCGGAAATGGAGTTTGTCATGTCTGCTCACAAACAACAATACTTGCCTAAAGTATTGCACATACAGTGATACCTTGGTTTGCAACCGTTTTGGATTACAACCACAGCAAACCCTGAAGTGTATGTCCCTTTTTTTTGGATTACAACCAATTTTTGGGGGGAGGCTCCATCGGCAAAAGTGCACCTTGGGTTACAACCTTTTTTGGTTTACAACCAGACCTCCGGAATGGATTATGGTTGTAAACCAAGGTATCACTGTAGTACGTAGTCCAAAACCACTCTTATTGTGAGGATTCTTGTAAAATCCAGAAACTGCAGCACCATGTCCATGCAGAAGGTCTCAGGTTCAATCCCTGGCTTTTCTGGGTAAACGCTGCCTGAAATCTTAGAGTGCTGCTGGCCAGTCAGTGTAGCCTAAATTCTAAGTTTGAGAGACCAATGGCCTGACTTGGTGTAAGGCAGTTTCCTATGTTCCATGTGTGAGATGGGCTTCTACTTGACTCTAGTTCTCATCTTTGGATCATGCAGTTCTAAACTCCTACTCTGTGACTCTAAGATAAGGTACTTATGTATAAGATGAAAAGTAGGAAAGTGGAATGGAGAAGTTCCTAATTGGAGGGACATCCAGCAGTTGGTTAGTTGCCCTGTCCTCCTGCAAAGGAGGAATAAACAAACCTGTATCCTAACTGATACTACAGCTGTGACTATGGGGACCAGCCGGTCAGATTGTTTGGCAATGAACAGCAGTAGAGAGTGTGCTACTGGGATTGCCTCAGTGTACCACTAATACCCATATCCAAACTGCAGCTTGGATGGTGTACCTTTTTGGAATTTGCATGTGCTGAAGCCCCTGGGGTCTGAGTTCATCAAGCCTGAGTTCATCAAGTCTTTGAAATATATCTCCTAACAATGTGCCCCAGGACAATGCTTATTTAGTCTCCCCATTCTTCAGTTCTGCAAATCTGTCAGTGGCCAGGGGAGGGAGCACTAAGTGTCTGCTGGTTCAGGGTAGCAGAGTGGTGGACAGACCATGCACTCTACTGCAGATAAAGCTCTGTGCTTGCATCACTAATTTGACAGAGTACCTTTTGGTGCAGGCCTCCCTCAGGTCAAAGCCCTCTTGCCTCTGTTCTAGACAGGGCCAAAGAGCCTATTAAAACTCAATGAAATAACTAATAAAAGGACAGAGCCAGGGTGACTAATTGGATTTACTGCACTTAGTTCAATTGCATTTTGTGTTTTAAATCCGAAGCTATTAAAAAATCCCTTAAACTTTCATCATTCTGCCTATCAGCTTGCTGGAAAAAGAAAAAGAAATCCTTCCTTTGAGTTTTCTGCACGCTCCTAATCAGAATGTGCCATGTGAGATGCACCCAGTTGCGTTTGAGCAGCATGCTAAAGCTGCACTTTAATCAGTGGTTGATGCTGTTTTCCCCTTTGAAGATCAGCTTTTTCTCCCACTCTGGAGGAGTCAACACAAATCAGAAACTTCACACACGATTCCACTGAGTGGCAGGAATCGAACAACCACAGCCTGGAAAGGAGACTTAAGAGGCAGGCCTCAGTCCGAATGCCATTTGCCAAAAAGGGTGCGTGTGGAATACTCAAGCTTCAGATGCTCTTGCTTCTGGATGCAAAATGTTGTTTTCAAGTGTCGCAGAGCTGTGATGATGGCCTATTTATTTAACAATTTTTGTGCCACTTCATCACAGCTGCCTCTAAGCAGTGCACAGGGGACCCCAATACAATAAGACTAAAAACAAGTTAAACATATAAAATCAGAATTCAGATTAAAAAGTATGCTGAAATAAAAAGTCTTCAGTGACTTCAAGATAGAGGGAGCCTCTCTGACCTCAACTGGATGGAAGCTCCACAGAATTGGACCCACAAAACTGAACACACTGCTCCTTGTGGATACGATTCATGGATATGAACCAGGAGGGAAGCGCTAACAGTGACTTCCCTCAAGACCTCAGTAATTAGGCATTAAGAGACCAGGCGGTCCCTGAGGTTTCCTGACTCCAAGGTCTTAAGGGCTTTGTAACATAATACAAGAACTTTAAACCTGGCCCAGCAGTATATGGGCAGCCCGTGCAAGCTTTTAGCCACTGGAGTGATGGTCTGTCTCCATCGACATTCTAGCTGTGGTGTTTTGCACCAGCTGGAGCTTTGGACCAGGCTCAGGGGTAGCCCCGCATAGATCATGTTGCAATAATTGAGCCTTGAGGTTACCAGTCCATGAATCCCTGTGGCCAGACTATTCCTATACAAGAATGGCCATAACTGGAGTACAAGTCATAGCTAATAGAAGTCATGGAGACTGTCTGTCCCTTCGAAGGACAAAGATGGATCCTCTTATTTCAGAAGTAGCCCAATCCAGAACAGGCAAAAGGATAATTTCCTGGACGTAGGGCCCACTAGCCCACAGTGCCTCCATCTTCTTGGCTCTCATCTTATTGGCTCTCATCCTGTGCACCCAGACATCAGTCCAGATCATGCACACCCTCTCCTAACACTGATGTAATGGAGAAATAGAGCTGTATCATCAGTGTATTTTTGACACTTTGCCCCAGTACTCTGAATGACCACAACCAATGGCTTCATATAGATAGTGACAAGGTTTTACCCTGTGGTGCACCACAGTGCAAAGACCACGGGGCTGAAACAGTCTCCCAATGTTGTCCTTTGGACACAGCTCTGTAGGCAGGGGCAGAACCATGGTAGAATATTGTTCCTGTCCCACAGAGCAGTTCATGAGGCTACTATAATCAATAGTATCAAGAGCCACTGGATTATGGTAAAATCATGGTTGCAGAATACCTCCTAGACCTTAAAGTTCTGAGATTCAAGAAAACAAATCTCTGGCTGGGTTTCCTATACCTTTAAGAGGAGAAAGACTTACCAAGCCTGCATTTCCTACTTTTGCCTGATCACTTGCCTTCCTGTCCTGTGTTTGATGTGGCATGAAATCAGCCTGTCCGCTGCCAGAAGTCCAAGCTTCATTAGAAAGTGTTGTTGCTAGATGAGAAAAGCTGGGAGTGAGACAGCAGTGGACAATTTCAGACCCTTTAAGTGTCCCTATTTTCCAGGGATGTCCTTGATTTAGAGAAGCCATCCCGGTTTCTGATTTGATCTCAGAATGTCCTGCTTTTCCTTAGGACATCCCTATATTCATTGGGGAAATGTTGGAGAGTATGGTAGGATGTCCCTGTTTTCATTGAAGAAATGTTGGAGGGTATGGAGTTATCCAACCGCTGAGCCATCTGAAGGCAATCCTGTATAGGGAAGTTTTTTTTTTAATGTTTCATGTTTTATTATCTTTTTATATATCTTGGAAGCTGCCCAGAGTAGCTGGGGGCAACCCAGTAAGATGTGTGGGGTATAAATAGTAAAATTATCATTATGGAATGGGACGTCCCTGTTTTAATTGGAGAAATGTTGTAGGGTATGTAATTTTGATCAAGTCATCCTCAAAGCACTTAATTTTTTTTAGGCAAGGGAACCTGGGGCTTGTGAGGTGGATACACTGGCTTATAAATTAAATTTTGCACTGTAGGAGCCCTGTCCTCTTTTGCATCTGGGCATCCTGACTAGGTGTGATCCAGTGATTCTAAAAAGTTTAAAAAACAGTTTTTTGGGGGGCGGGGCGGGGTTAGATTGAGAAGGTCGTGCTGGAGGGGAGCATACAGGTATGGTTTCCCAATGGTGCATAGAGCGGCTTGAGTGACATAATTTATTTCAGGAAAACAACAGGAGAGAAAAGGTTGTTCCCCACATGCCTCCTCCCTTTAGCTGCTTTTCACTTACAAAACAAAAATCTCCCACATCACATCCAGTTGTGTCCTAAAGCTCATAGCCAAAGGTGAAAGATTCCCACTTCTTTGTTTTTACAGAAACAAAACAAAAATCATCAAGAAGGATATACAGGAGTGAGCAAGAGAAAGAAATTTGAAATGTTAGTTTGAACTCTAGTTTAGACACCAGGAAGCATTTCAGTGGAAAGGCTTCCACTCTATTGCTTACTCACGGTGCTATGACTGCTCATTCTGGTGGTTTCAGTGCACAGTTATGATTGTGTGTTACGTCTGGGTTGTGCACTTCAGGCTTGCTAGTCTGCCTTAACTGCAGCCTGTCAGCAAGGAATTTCCTTCTGTTGCTCAGCGGCTGTCACTGCTGGAGTGTTTACTTTAACCTATTTTGCTTGGTTTTGATGGTGAAAGAGCACAAGCTCCTGATAATCATTTTGAGCTCCTTCACTGTGAAAGCTAATTCAGACATCATGCCAGGTATCACAGGCAACACCTGTTTTACCTTGTGGTATTTTCTTCCTTCCTGATAATAGTCACACCTTTTCTTTTCTTTTTTACCTTATTGAGCATCTTTAGCTCTAGGTGGGACTTAGATAACTTGCAGGAACACGTGAGCTATTTCCTTCTAATTTAACAAGGAAGGGTCTTTTCCTTTCTGCATAATACTTCCTAGGAATTAGAGTCAAGGGTTAAATCAGGTTTTAGCAACCTTTTTCAGCCGTGGGCCGGTCCACCGTCCCTCAGACCATGTGGTGGGCAGGACTATAATTTTTTTTGGGGGGGGGGATGAACGAATTCATATGCCCCACAAATAACCCAGAGATGCATTTTAAATAAAAGCACACATTCTATGCATGTAAAAACACGCTGATTCCAGAACTGATTTCAGTTCGTTGGCTGGATTGAGAAGGCGATTGGGCCGCATCCGGCCCATGGGCCTTAGGTTGCCTACCCCTGGGTTAAATGAAGGGCTGGGAAGTGCATAGGTCTGGGATAGGTCTGCAGCAGTAGAGAGTGAAGTCAGCAGGCTGTCAGGTCAGATGCTGCTATCAGTGTGCTCAGCCTGGGCAGATTTTCTACCTACCCCAAGTGTGCCCAGAAAGGTGGCCTCTCTTTGAGTGTACTTTGAAAGAGTTCAACCACTGTGTTTCCTCCTGGCAAAATCAGAATAATGTTTCCAGTCCTGAAAAGGATGTTGTTTTTCTTCAGGCAACTTTCTGGCTTGTCCTGAAAAAAAATCAAAACGATTGGTTGCAGCAGTTCACTTCCAGAGCGGTAAGAAGTTCTAGAGAGGCAGCATTACCCAGGCTGCATTTCTTTTGGTGGAAAGAACACTGGAGACTTAAAATACTGCTTTATTTACAAGCAACATTCACACTCCAGTGAGGCAGGAGATCTGCTGTGCCGTATCAAGTCAATAGAGAGAGAGACTCTTCCCTCCTTTGATAACTCCTTCCTTTCTGTGTCTGTTTCAGATGTGTCTCAAATTGTTGTTTCTTCACACACATATGCCTCCTCTTAGCTGAGTAAGGGAGAACCCCCTTTCCTCAAGGTTTGGTGGCTCTCATCTTTAAAACAAACAATGTATTTAGACTCTCAAGAGGACCATTTCATAACCTACTGATTAACTACCAACCAGCTAACCAATCTGGGCAATTGCTAATCTGCCTAACAAAGGAATGTCTGTCAGCTGTAACAAATGCTTAGTAGGGCCCCAGGTTATGACCAATGGGTGGTATTTAACTAAGTCCTACTCAGAGGTTCTACATTATTTATGTTCTTACATTTATGTCACAGTTCATGCCGGGGAACCCAAGGCAGTGTGTGTGGTGCATGTCAGATAATGTTCAAGCCACCCCCCACCCCTCTGAGGGATGATTTCCCTTTCCTCAGAGTCTCAAGTATTGGAAGAGAGCAGGCCTGCTATCCTCTTGAGCCTTCAGACCATACTCTGGGTTCAAGGTCAGTATATTTTTGGGTCTGCCAACTTTAGTGTGGACTTTCACAAGATTTCCCTGTTGTTCAACAAAGGGATGAGGTTGCTTTGTAATAGATATCTGATTGAGGTTTTTGAGAATAAGCTTGGAGAAGTGTTGATTTAGGCTGCAATCCTCTATCCATGTAACTTAGTGGGAGTTTTTTTTTTTTCCTGCATGGGTGTGTCTGTGATTAAATTAATTATTAAAATTGGGTTTTATTTGTACCATGCTGGTCCCAGATTGTAGTATATGTTTGATTTATCTACCTGGTACAAATGTTTCCTGGAGAAGATACGCTAGAACAGCCATGTAAGTCCAGACTTGCACATATTGATTAGTAATTATCCATAATAAAGTCAAGTGGGACAACTTGAATTTAATTACGTGGCACCAAGCAGGTTTGCCTAAATGAGCAGTGCACGGTAGAGAGGCTGGCTTTTGATTGTTTAATAAAACAAATTAAGAAACCTTAGAACAGCTTATTCTTTGTATTGCTGACTTTTTGTTTGTTTGGCTAACCAGCAGGTAGGGGGCAGGTTTGTGTATGTGTGTGCTGTTTTGGTTTTGTATCAGGTAGCAGGTATTTTAACACTATCCCTGTTGCTAATTATTGCTTCAGTAAACAACAGCTGTTCAGATGCAGCTCAGCTTCTTTATCTGCTTTTAAAAAGATTTGACAGTGCTCAAACTGTAGACGGGTATTGCTGAAAGGGGAAAAAATGTTATAATCATTTCACTCCCCTACTGCTAGCGAATTTTATGGGCCTTGTTATGGCAGGCATATTAATTGCTGGTGAGCTGACGTGAAGCAAATTAAACAGCTTTAGTGCTGTGCGTGTTTGCACACTTGGTTGGAAGCAGCTTAACAGCCGTCTTCTAGAAAGGTTGGTATGTTTAGACTTTAAATTGTTTCCCACATTAAGATGTTGAAATGCCATAAAAAAATAAAGCCTACAACACAATAGTGGTAATATGCTGTTAGCGATATTTCAAGGCAGCAGAAGTCAAAGGCAAAACGTTGGTTTCTGGAGTGTTGTCCTAGTTCCACGAAACTGTGAGTTGAGTCACCCCGGCTGTTTGGTGTTCAGTTGCCAGGGGTCATCCAAGTAGGCATAGCTATCAGATAATGTTCAAGCCACCCCCACCCACCTGAGGGATGATTTTCCTTTGCTCAGTCTCCAGTATTGGAAGAGGCAAGGCAGGCAGAGCAGGCCTGCTGCTTGTTGCTCACCTGGGAGAGTTTGGTGAGCTGACTTAGCAGCACCTTCCATTCCTCCCAGAGCTACACTTTCATCTGTTCTTTTCTGAGTTCCTCCGGCCTCTTCGCTGCCTGGCGGGCTGCGTGCAGAACAGCTGAATAGGAGCCGTGGCTGTAGTTCACGAAGCAGTCAGAGGTGTTGGCGCTGGGGCCTGCCACACTCAGCTGACCAGAAAACAATTCTTGGCAGCAAGCTCCATTTTGATCTGCCAGGCGAGAGGAACCTTGTTTGACAAAGCTTCTGCTTGAGGTGAAAAGAAATCTTAAGGGAGTGATTTTTTTGTTTTGTTGTTGTTGCAAGGCCCAGGCATCAGTGAGCTGAAGCATGAAGCAGCAGTAATAGCCTTTATTTGTGAAACTCTGTGGGCAGTGCTAAGCTGTTAAAATGCAGGATAATTAGAATTCTTCAAACAATAGCAAAAGAAATGCAGACTCTGCTTAAACGGCACAAGGCATACTCTGCCCCCTTCCCCCAACCACTTTCTGAGTCTCTCCCAAACTTTTATCCTCCACTAGGGGATGCTAGCATCACATTTGTGGTAGAGCAAATGTGGAAGAACTGATGACTGGTTACCTATAAGGCCTTTTTATGGGTCTAAGCCCCATTTATGATTTGAGCAGGGGACATATTAACTGTGTAGCAATTTGCACGACCTACAGGGAGCACATTCAGCTTAACTGATGTTTAAAAGACAGGCTCCTTTTAAAGGTTTACCTGTCCCTCCTTATTCAGGTTGTTGACATCCCAACAAATTATTCAGGTTGAAAATCCCAATCCTGTTTTCAGGAGTACCACAAGTGCTTAGTATCTTTGATCAAAGCAAGTTGCACTGGTTGCTCTCTTGTAGAGATGTGAACTGCAGGCTGCTCCCCAACCAGTTTGAGACTTTTCCCATTCATGCTCTCTGTTTACAAGGGAGAGAGGTGGGAGAATTGCCAAAAAGAATTTGCATTTTCAGGAAGCCTGCTGCTCCTGAAAGAGTTCTTCCTTTGAGCTGGAATTTTGGTTTTCAAGGACCCTTTAAAATCAACGTCTCTGAAGTCCTGTAATCAAAATCCAGAGGAAATTGCTTTTTTATTTTTTTATAAAGCTCTCTACTTATAAAAGTGCAATTGTAATGGACTTACAAATTCTTATATTACTTCTGGGCTCATAAACTGTGCTTAAATGACAGAAATGAAGAATGAATGGCCTTGGCTGAAGTGGGAGGTGGTGGAGCTGTTTTTGACTGCCAGCTTGTAATTTTAAGTTATGGATCGGCCAGAAAAAGTGCAAAATGTTGCTTCTGTATCTTTCTTAAAACAGATACACTGACTGGTACCCTAATAATAAACAAACCTATTGGGAAGCAATAAATTCAGGGGAATTTACTTCCAAATATAAGGGTTTTTAGGATTGCAGCTTTTGCAGGAGCTGATCGTAGCATTGGGCTGAGCTACCTTCACCCCCCCAATAGAATATTTGAGGGGTCTGCCCCTCCCCCAAAGTTGATGGACATTGCCATTCAAATGGTGTGTGCCATGTCATGTGACTGATTGTGCGGGATGGGGCTTACCTGACCCCCCATATTTTATTCAAGTTGGTACCCCTGACGGTTGTAGAGATCCACAGTTCTTGCACTACACAGAGTCTGTTTGCACTCTGGCCTTTGTGAAATCTGGACCAAACTAGATGTGATGCTGGCAGATCTGTGTGCAAAAAGAGTTTTTGCCACTGAATCATTCAAGTGGCAGGTTGGGAGGCAATTTAAAAGTGTAGCACTTGGGGCAGGAGAAAGGAGTTGGAACTGTCTGCTCTGCCTATGCTTTCCCTTGGGAGTCTACTTTTTACCAGCTACTCCTTCCCTGGTCATATACACCCATCAGAAGACACATGGCTTTAAAATAGTTTCAGCTGGAAAAGCAGTAGTGGGGAAGGGCTCATCAGTAGAGGAGAGCACTGTGTTGGGTGGATGGGCGGGAATAATTGAAGATGGGTGACAAGGTATCTCAAGAGCTTCTGGACCTACTAGGAGCCCCCTTGAAATTACTCCTGGGTGTCTGTCTCAACACAAGTGAGCCATTTGTATGGACCGGCTTATGTTGTCTTTCGCATAACACCATCAGAGATTTTCTGGAGGTGTAGCATGGAAAACATCCTGATTCTCATGGCAAGAACTGCACACGAATGCCCAGAAGGGGCCATTTAAAGCGATTTCTCCATGATAGCTATTCCACGTGAACAACATGAGTTTGCCCTGTCCTGTGAAGATAATTTGAACCGTCATACAGAATGCGATAATCTTTTAGCTATAAAATGCAGCAGACAGATTCTGCTGTAGAATTTTCTGCAGTGGCTTTAAAACAAGCAACCCAGGGGACGGCTCCCATTTTCTATTAAACCTGATAGGTTTTAGCGTAATTCCTGTGAAAAACCTATTGCTTTCATTGCCTTCTAAATTGTATGGGTACAATTTCAATGAGGGATAGAAACAACACATTCCCAGGGGGTCAAGTGTGAGTTTTCTGTTCCTAAGTGTCTCAGATTAATTAGATCCTGTAATTTCATCCCCTGGAACAATTTGCCGGTGCTAGTTAGAGGATGTATCCAGTAATAATGTTAAGGTAAAGGGTCCCAGTATTTGAATGAGTTTTGCTTCCTCAAAACTTGAGCTTTATTTTAGGAAAACCTGAAAGTTGTTGACATATGGCTGCCCTAAGCTACAAGGGAACAATGAGTCACTTCAAACATTGTTCCATGCCAGCAAAATTAGGTAAAACAAAGTTGATTTGGCACTCCTACGCACCCCCCCCCGACTTTTTGTGATAGGGAAAGTGATGAGGAAATTTACTGAGAAGCGTGGGTTAACACTTGCTTGGTGCACATTTGTATAACCTCTCCAGGAACAAATCAGGATAAGTGCTCAACAAACAGGTTATTTGGAAGTGACCTAGGAGCCACAGGCAAGCAAACCAACTTCCCCCTCTGTAGTAGCCTCAATCATAGCTTTATAATATTTTACCCTATCTTGGTCCCGAACGTATTAAGTTTGTTTTGTAGAAGCCATGGACTCTAAAATGCACCATTAGGTAATTGGTTAATTCTGAATCTATTTTTCCTCTTATGGAGGACCCCAGGAATTCCTATTCCTCCATGACATAATTTGAAGTCAAGTTATTTAATAGAAAAGTTTACTCAAAGTTATTAGTAATAGGAAGAGACCCTCATGCAAAAGTGGTGGTGGGAGAGCGACTGAGCACTAGAAAGATGTTAGATACTGGCCTAAAAATGTTGGGGTCTTCCTAAAAAAGATCAACTTTTGGGGTCTGCTGGTTTTTACCTTTTGAAAGATGCACATTTAAATTGGGGTTGCCATATCTCATTCCCTTCATTGGATGGGGCATGAGTGGTGATACCTGTTTGTTTGGTAGCAGCACCCCTATTCACGACATTTATTTATAGGAACAATTTCCATATTACCTTAACTACAGTAGTCCCTAAGTGGTTTATTAGGTTATAATACAAATAGGTCAAAACTACCTATAAAATAAAACTTCAGTTAAAAGGCCTGCTTGAATGGGAAAAGTTTTCCAGTAGGTAGTGGAAGTCCTATAGAAAGGAGACCTATCTGACCTCAACTGGAAGAGGGACTTCCATAAAATTGGAACCTCAGACTAAACACATGCCCCCTGGTGGATACATCCAAGCCATGGGGAATCACTAACCTTGAAGCTGGCCCGGTAGCATAGCAGCAGCCACCAGGGCATACTCCTGAGCATTGGAGTTTATGTGCTTTCCATTCTACATTTTGTAATTTAACAATAACTTTAAATCTCTATAAAATATATTCCTGTTTATACTTGCAAAAATGCAAATGCCACTACATCTACAGTTATGCAAATCTTCAGCAGTTATTTTTCTCCTTCTCAGTAGTTTGAAAAATTTGGCACTAAAGCACTTGTAAAGTCAACAATGAAGGCCATCTTGAAAATCATAGCCTGCCTTCCCTACTACCAATGCCAAGATTTCACTAGTCTTCCATTCTTGAGCAATATAGAGTACAAAAGAGGCTTCCTTTTTTTTTTTTTTAAAGTTTCCTTCTGTTGGCTAGACTTTTACATTTACAAGTGATGTTTATTTGTCAGGGTGCCAGTACATCAAACCTCCAGACAAAAGTTTGTGGGTTCTGATCAAATTTCTAGAACTTAAGAGCCAAAATAACTTTTAACACACTTTAGGGACTTGTTAAAACACTGGTGGTCCATGCAGTTCACAAACCATAGAGTCTATGCCATTGCTTCAGAGACCAAATACAGTTAATACTGTTCATTATTGTTGATGCCAAACTCAGAGCAGGACACCCTAGGTGCAATGTAACTTGTCAAATGAAAGGTCTGGGTGCATATGGCTGCAATATAAAAAAGAGATTGAGGGGCCAATCAACGCATTTTGTCAAACATACTGTCAGAGCTGGCTCCAGGTCCCAGCTCACAGAGGACCAACGCTAGCCGGTAGTAATGTACAAAAGTCTTTATTGAAGTACAGTTTCCATTTTCAAGCCGGAGCGCCCCAGCTCTACGTCTAGGGTTTAGATCGGCGAAGCTCCATCTGAATCTCCGCCCCCTGTACACCAGTTTAAGATTCTAGCCTTACTCCACCTCTTCCGTCTCTCCTTTCTCCTCTGGGTCCTGCTACCCCCCGGGGTCCCTTCCTTCCTGGATTCCTCTGACGCTGATGCTGACCCCCCTGACTCCTCCCGCTCTTTTCGGCGGGCTTTGGGACCTGGCTCCCTATCCGGGCTGCCAACTGTGCCGCCCTCCTGTACATTTGAACTTGGCGCGTGCGCCCAGCCTTCAACCTTCCTCTCGACCGTTTCCTCGCTCCCCGATGGAGGCGTGGCCAATCCTGACTCATGTCCTCCCGCTGGCAGTGCGCCGCCTGATCCCGATGCCTGGGACTCCTCCCCCCTACTGCACTCTGGTGTGGACGCTGGTCCTGATTTCCAACTGCTGCTCTCTGAGTCCCCCTAGGCACCCCCCTTGCCCTGACCATGGGAGCCCCTTTCTGTGAATCTTCCGATTCGCTGGAAAGACTCAGAGACCTCGGACCGCTGTCATCGCTAACATTTCCTTCGGACTCCTCCCCCTCGCTCTCTATTTCCTCCCTTTCCTGTGCCTCTGCTCCTGAACCCCTGACACATACGCTTGTTTGCAACTGGCCATCTTCTTATTTAGTATGAATACCTGCAGTGGGTCTGGCTCTGGATCATAGTCATAGTCAATTTATTTTCTTTCCATCTCTTAAAGTTGTTTTCCTTAAAGGGTTTTCAGTGTTAACAAGGGTACATATGATCTCTCTGTTTTCAATTCATTGAGTCCTTTCTACAGGTCAGTTATGTTTCGTGTGAGACACAGCTGTCACAGACATTGTGAAGTGGGGGGGGGGGAGAAATAAGGGGATAGTGATTTTCCATTCTTTGGCTTAGTGTATGTGCAGAGTTTTTGTGCCAGTCTTGTGAGGATAAGTTCTTTATTTATCTGTATGTTTTCGTTGGCAGTGCAAGAGATTGGAGAGCCCAGAGTATGGTTGGTTGCATTTAGCTGATTGCAGTAAGTTTTGTTTGTGTGTATGAAGGGGGTGTGGGTTAAATTAGTCTTATTGATTTGTATGCTGTCAAGGGGTTTATTGGGCTGTGTATGTAATAAAGGCAAGCCATAGTCTATTTATTTATATACCACATTTCCCACAAATACATTTGTGCTCAACGTGTTTCATAGGATGTAAAAAATTCACAATAATAATACAAAATCATAATAGAACCACAGCATGGCATTAAAAAAAACCTGCGTCATTTTCCTGATGAAAATCATGCCCAGAACTACTTGCCCTTGAAAATGTTATTGGCTGCAATAGTACTTGTAATTATTTTTTTAAAAAAAATATCGTTTTCTTTTGCACAAATAGGTGAGATTGCTTTTTTGTACCCCCCTCTTAGTGGAGAGGTCTGTTATCCAGGTCTTTATAACAGATATCTGATTGAGGTCTGGGATGATGGGAGTTACAGTCCAACAGGTAGAGAGCCACATATTCCCCACTGCAGACCTAGATGGATGTAGGCTAGGTTTGACAAGTGTTGCAGTGATGGGCATGCTTGCTTCACCGTTTACGAAGCACACAGTTCACCCTACCTCCAAGATACAGCTTCTCAGGACAGTGGTACATAAATGTGAGTTTTAATCTGGGTTTCTGGTAGAGCATCTATAACTTTTTGTCATCTATGTAATCTAGCCTGGCTCTGGATTCATTCAGCACACCCCAGTCTGGTCATATGACCCAGCCCCCCACCCCACAAGTGGTCCACTGCTGAGGCAGACCAACCATTAACAGAAAATGTGTTGTTTGGGCTACGATGCTTAATGTTTCGATGTTAATGTTATGCTTAATGTTACGATGCTTAAGTAAAATCAGTGTAGTATATCCTCAGATAGTAAACTCTCATGACTCGTATTTGAGACAAAATGTTGCTGCTGTCCTGAAGCTGGACTTGGCTCCAAGCTAGGATTTCCCCCTTTTATATCAGTAGTTTATTAGAGTTCTGGCAGTATTATAATATGGCAATAATTATAGATTGGCTTAACACAGTTGTTATAAGGATACGTTACAATGTGAAGCACTTTGAACATCCTTAAGTGTTATACACGTGTGAAGTATTGTAGTACTGTTGTTGCTGCATCCAGTCATTACTCTAGAAAAACGCTAATAATGCTTTCAGGATGACATTATTTCCCCTTGTAAAATGGAAGATCTGTTTCTCTCATTTGTGTGAAATACCAAGTCTGTACTCAGCATTTTTTTAAAAAAAGGTGACATAGAATAACCAATTTGGGGTGGATGAGCATGTTTGTCAAGCTACAGTTGTCACTACAAAGCAAATGTGATGAAGTCTGCCTATTCTACCTAACATAAAAACATGCAGTGTGTTTTGAAGGCAGCACTTTTCAGCAAATGGTGTGAATTTGGATTGAAGGCTCTTCAGGCCTTGAATGACTTATCAGTGTCAAACTGGTTATATATAATCAGCTGCTTTAATTAAGTGCTGTGTTTTTTAATATGAAAGGGAATAAGCCTTCATTTTTCATTTTCTCTTAGCTTTATGATGCTTAACAATGTGAGGTGTAGTTAATGCTTCTGTAAAGTAGGCCGCTAGAGAGATCCCATGGAGTAATTTGCCTTGCTGAGCTAGCAGTCTGGGCCACTGGGCAGAGGGGGCAGGAAACAACTCCCAACTGGGCAGCAAATGAATCAATACTAGCAGTACTGGATCACTTTGCATCTACAAGTAGGAACAGAAAAGCAATAACACAGTTATAATGTCTGACACACATAGTTAAGAAAACAAATCTAAACGCAGACACATTGGCTTGGCTTTTATTGGAAAGCCTAGATGCAATCTATAGTCATCAAGGTGTGGAAAAATTCAGGACACATATAAAGTTCAGAAGGCAAATTAAAAGAACAATACAAATCAGACAAAATTTACATTTCAAAATAGCATGAAAGCATTTTGCCTAAAATACTCTGAATCTCCTTATTTTTTGTAGGGTATTTATTTTAATACATTTTTTTCCATTTCTTTTAAATTTTCTTGTTTACAAATCCCCCAAAGTCTCTGTCTCATGTAGGAGCATGTCCATCTCAGAATGATTGTTTTTCTCTTTAGTGTATAGGTAGAGAAAAGGCTGCTGGTTGGGCCTTTATCTAAGTCTAGATGACCATCAAGAGAAACTATAGTTTGGGGGCTACCTGTGCCTAAACCAGGGAGAAGGAACAAGGGCACAGGAAGTAGAAGCTTTAATTCTATTCTGACATGTAACACACTGGATATGTTTGCGGTATTCCAAGTCAATAACATTCCACTACATTTTTTGAGCATGAACCTACTTCCACAGTTAGAGCTGACAAACCTCTAATACAATGCTGTTAAATCCGAGTTAACAGAACTGCAATCCCCATACATTTCCCAGATTAAAATAATATGTGAAATAATGGCACTGAGCTGTGGGTTTCATGAATCATAGTTGCTAAATTTGGGCTCTTTGAAGGTTGAAAAATAAAAACAAACTTAACTGTTAATTTGCACTTTAATAAAATAACAGCTTTTATTCTAAATGTCAGCAGTTCTGTAGCTTCTACCCAAGGGGTACATGAATAGCAACAGCACTGATAGTGTGGATTCAGTAACTTGCTTGACCTACTCACAGCCTGTTTGACAAGACTCCTACTGTGCAGTTGAGAGCACACATAATACTATAGAATCTCGGTGCAGAAAGCAGTTAGGAAACTATTTTTATTTCACCCCTTCAGGTATTTAAGACACATTCACCTGCCATTTGTTGCCATTCTGCATACTGAGTACAGCACAATTAACGTTTCTCCCCCACCCACCCAAAAAACCCAAACAAACCCCACAATATTTTAGTCATTTTGTGGCTGAAAGCAGCACTCAGGAACAAGGGATCTTATCCAGAAATACTGAGGAATGTGGGAAGGAGTAGCCCTAAAAATAAGATGCCCCTCTTTGTCTTTCCCTGCCCACTTACAAATGATGTAACCTCCTCCCACTGCATTTTTAATCAGGCATGGTTCAGTCCAGTTACAAGTGCTGAGCTTTTTGGAACTGGTGTAGTTATAAAATTTGATGAAGGGGCGGCATATGAGCAGAGGCCAGAAACCAAGGAACACTTTAACGCAGATTCTCTAGCACAGGAAGGCTTAGTGGGAAGTACATACGTGAATGTTATTTTTTAATGTTATCTCTGCAAGTCTGAATGGTAGTTTTTTTAATAAAAAAACCCAGCACACTGGAAGCTGAGAGTCTCAGAATTTTGGAAGAGTGATGAATTCTGTTCTACTGAAATAGAATGCATATTGTGAGATTACATGACCTAGATTCCTCTGAAAGCAGTCTCAGGCATACTAAGAGCCACTGTCTCCCAGTGATGTGATTTTGTTATAAAGTTAGGTGCTGGAGTTCAAACCTGCCAGAGAGCTCTATCATTTGGTATGAGACTTCTGTCGCCCCCCCCCCCCCCCCCAATCTAAGATCAGGGACAGCAGACTGTGTTGAGAGATGCACTTGGAACATATTCATATCAGAAGCATTCCCCTTGATTGTTACTTCAGATGTTCCAGAGCAGATGCCCAGTATTGAAACCTGCCTCAAAAGGGCCTGTGTTAACCTCTGCTGTTTGCATGTCTTGAGTCCAGCCATATTAGATTGGACTGTCCTTATGAGCAGGTCATGCCAAACTGTAGTGCTATTTTTTCCTAGAAAAAGAGGTTCTGGAACTCACCATGAACGCCTCCCTTTTTCTAATGGCAATGCCACCCATCTGAGAGGTGCCGGAACCGAGTTCCTGTGAGGTTCTAGCTGAAAAAAGCCCTGCCAAACTGTACGGTAGCTTTATGATGTGGATTAGGCACTAAGTTAATACTCTCACCTTCCTTTTTCTTGCAATTCATATGTGTGTGTGTGACTCTTTTTGGTGGGCAAGAGGTTTAAAGGCTAGGGTATTAGTTTAACTTGGTTTTCCACCTACCCATGTTGTTCTGTGTTTTTCCAGTGAAATACTGAAAACCTTTCTTTCAGAAGACATAGGCAGAAGCCCTGTCGTTGTGGCAGTGAGCACTGCACCAACTTTCCATTCATGTACATTTGCAGAGCACCTGAGGCTGCAATCCTAAACTCGCTCACTAGAAAATGAGCCCCATTGAACACAATGAGACTAAACTCTCTGTGTCAACATGGATAGGATTGCTCCTTTCACCACATAACACAGCTTTACATCCCACATTTTAAAAATACACAACAGAGCCGCAAAATGAATAAATACACCTTTAGGGCTGGAAGAGGACAAGGCAAGCCCAGCCTACAAAAGTCTTCTACTGTCATACATAAATCTTATTGAGTTGCTCTCCCTCTTAGCAGCGAGTGGCGAGGGCCAAGCAGGGCACAGGAAGCGGGGCGGAGTGGCTGCCCCACACCAACCTTTCCCACAAGCAAGAGAAAAATGCACTGTTTTTAAAGCTAATACAAAAATATTAACACTTCTGTCCATTTGTATACACTGTTATATCTCTACAATATAACTCTTTATACTGTACAGCTATAACATAACAAAAGGTGCAATTCCTTTAAAAAAATTCACACACTGCACATTTTTATCATTTTATTTTAAGTATAAACCTTTTTTAAACACTTTACATAAATTAACTCCTCTGAGACTAATATTTGATGTACAGTAAATTGTAATTCATATAAAAATCCATAAACAACTTGTCTCACATAATTTACAAAAAAAATCAAGGTTTCCTTTGCTGCTCTGTGACAAGGATTCTACTTGCCATTCCCCCACCCCACCCAAGGCAAACCACGTTATCATTGTAAAATCCATTATTAAATTCCCATTGTAGCATAAATTGCTTGTGCCAATGTCCTTTTAGAAAGAAGCACAGTTTAAAGCCATTGGGGTGTCCATAAACAAGAGTTTTTGCCCCACATTTTAAAATGAACAAAGATATATACCACATCCTATGCAGAGAGAGGAAGAGAGCAAGAGAGAGAGGAGGAGAGAGAGACTAGTTTCTTGTAAGCAAAGGTCAACAATTTAGTAATATTTGGAAACACTGTATGGATCTGTTTCTTAGTTAAAAGACAGTGCCTCAAAAGAATAGGCAGCTTGTTGCAAACCCTTTAGGTCTTCCTTGTAATACTTTCAGTCCAACTCGAGTGCAGCGATATGCATATGTAAACATATTCTTTAAAGCAGATCACCTTTAAGGTCATTCAGAGTAGGGAAAAACAACTCCCAGTTTTTCTTTTTAGCAATATCATTCTTCTGGAAGGCTCTCTCTTTCTTGTAGAGTCTTATTGGGATTGTGCTACAGAAAAATCTGAGCAAAGGTGTACATTTAGGCTCAAGTAGTAATGCAGCAAAACAATTTGGTCTCCCCCTCAGAAGACACTGGTACAGGGTCAGTCTCTTTGGCAGCCCAGGCTCAACCAGTGTGTTACCTCTTTCCAATCTCACTTTGCCTAAGGAACTGTATATTGTTAGCGCTGTCTGCTAATTCGGGGTATTGCTCCACGGAGAGTACATAGTACCCATCATATCCTTGGACTTTTCCAGCACTCAACAGTTGCCTCTTTTCCCCTTCTGTCCATAACCTGGCACCTTCCTCTCCATCTCTCACTCTTTGTTGTTCTCTGGCCCAGGCATTGGAAAGAGCCCTTTGCCTAGCCTGCTCTAATATCCGTGCCTTCTCCTCATCAAGTGTCATGCCGTAGCGGACATGAAGAGCCAGTGCACCATACTGCATTTCAACATCGGCAAACCTACGAGTCCTGCCGTTCACCACAGTGGTAGACTGGGAAACGGTGACGTTGATACCATTTTCTAGGGCCTTTCGTCCGCTAGTCAGTCTCAGCGTGCCCAGGTCACTCTCTGGTGAGGTGGTCTTGATGAAATAGTGTGTGTCCTTTCCTTCAATGGTGAAATGCAAGTTTTCCAGGTAGTATGCATTGTTCAGAACAGCTGCCACTTTGATACAATCCTCGTTTGCAATGTTAAGCACATTAGTCTGCACTTTGCCTTGATTGACAGCCAGCATAACCCCTTTCCCAATCAAAGACTTCACAGTTGCGAACCACAACCACGATTTCTCGCCGCCGGGTCTGCGCTTGCTGATCTGGACTTCTGCCATCTTTCCTAGGGACAGGAAAGCCTTTGCTTGCCTTGCCACTTGTTGTTGCACTCCAGAAATTGGCTGAAAACAAGAACAGACAGAAGTTTTACAAACCATCTGTAGCCCCTAGATTCCAACAGTCATGCATTTATTGGCACAATGCCTGGTGCTGACAATAGGATATGCCACAACCGACACTGCCAAAGAGTTAATTGAATCCACATACTGAATTCCACTGTTACAAGTGCTATTTTGTTTGATACTGTTTGATGTTTTTCTCATTTTTGTCTGTCTCTTTTAGAATCCAAAAAAAGTCTCTAGCACTGAATCACTCCAAAAAAATGTAAAAGGTGGTACATAAAGGATTATTATGCTTAATACTTGGCATTTGCACAAGTATATCATATGTTAATTAATCCATCATGAAACCAGTTGTACAAAGCTGTAGCATAAACATTTTCCAGATGGGGAAATGGAGGCAGTGAGGCTAACTAGCTTGCAAAAGGCTACAGAGGCAAATAAATGTTAGGCAAGGGTTAAAATGAAAAAACCTTATTTACATCTAGCTAAGCTCACAGTGCAGCTCTTACCTTACAGACAAAAAACATAGTTTGAAAGGATTACTGCACTTGTTATTGATCTAAGCATTTCTAGCAATTTCCCTCCGAATCATTCCTATTGCAGAAAGGTTGAAAGACCTAAGATAATGGCCATGAGTTTCCTTGCACATTACATCACTTACGTAATAATTGCAGTGTTATATTCTCCTATTATCCAACATGGAAACATAAGCTAGGTGGTGATAAACCTATTGTAGGCTTCTTGTCATTTACCTTGAACATTTAATGCTTCTCATAAAGCGAAGTTACATACATAATTGGTTGAAGTGGCACTTACTAAGTGAGGAGTGGATCACTTAATAATATGTCTCCACTGGCATTCAGTAACCAAGGTCCATTTCCCTTTGCCCTGTGTGGAGGTGTGTACATATTTAAAAGTACTTAAAAGGCATTAATTTGTTCATTCACCTAGTCATAACGTAAAGAGAATAATTTCAAAGCTTTCAAAGACCCAATGCCCTGAATGTTGGCCACACAGAATGGTACCAAAAGTTGAATGACTTGAGGGATGAGCAGGCTATGCCAGGGAACATTTCCTTCTGCCATGGGCAGTGTTCCCTCTTAGGCAATTTTCTGGTGGGTGCACAGCAGTGGTGGGTGGGGCAATGAGAGTGACTCTTTTGTACAGCCGAATATAAGCCAGAGGTTTCTACACATGCATCTCTCCAGGCAAGTGAGAGGCGTTATTATGGTTCAAAGACATATTCCAGTCAGACAAAACTACAGGAGGAGGGCTTAGTGCAGGATCAGTGATGGGTGTGGGCTGAGGAGGGGGCATGACCCGAGGAGGCCTGGCTTTGGCACCTGGGCCTGAAGTGCCTGACTCCTAGACTAGGCAGGTGGAAGTGGTGGATGGCTATTGAGCCAGGAAAGGACGGAGCAGAAAGGGAAGAGCCATGGCTCAGTGGTTGAGCACATGCTCTGCATGCAAATGGTTGTAGGTTCAATCCACAGCATCACCAGGCAGGAGTGGGAGAGGCCCCATCTGAGAGTCCCTGCCAGTCTGTGTGGCCAGTACTGAGCTAGCTAGGTCAATGGTCTGATTTGGTATAAATTGTCTTACATTCCCGTGACCTGCAATGCAAGAAAATGGAGGAGGGAAGAAGCTAGAGCTATTTCTCCAATGCACTCGCTCCTCCTGTGTTCAGGGCCTGTGCACAGGAAAGAAAGTATATGCTGATACAATTTTATGGGTTGTGTGAATATGGTTTCTGCTGTGAGAATACAGCTTGGGAAACTGATGCAGGTGGTGGCTTCTTGACCTATATAGCACATGAAACCATCCTGATGCTTTAATTTAAAAACCAGAGAAGTTACAAAGATGCTTTAGAACAATTGTCATGAGTGAGCAACTGTTCTAAAGTTTCTCATTCCCTGCCAGTAACTGGAAACTTGATGGCGCATGGCCTTTTGATCTTTGAACAGTTAAGATTTATAATCGCTATTTTCCTAAATACCAGATAGGGCTTTTCTGTTTTACATTCCATTTATTTTTGTCCATCATTTAAACTGGCTACATATTTCTGGACCGCAGGAGATTTTTTTTTATCAAAAAATTTCATAAGCACCTAGAGTTTTTTTGGCTCTATGAAATGTAATGGGTTTTACCTGAGGTAATTTCACATTCAATATTTTATCTTCACATATAAAACATGGTTAATATTAAAGAGAAGTAAAATTGTACTGGTGCTTGGTATGCATAATTTATATCACCTGTTCTTCTGTTTATTTCACAGTCTATTTTTTATTACAGTGTTCACTTTCTGCCTTGAGGCAGGGTGCCGGTATAAATCCAATCTCCAGAGCTTCCACTGGGAAAGTTACAATTCTAAAAAAGGGTTTCAAAATACTATTATTTATTGATTAGGTCTATCCTTCTTCCTATTTTAGTTTGCATTATGAAAAGCCAATTAGGATATGTCGAAATTCAGACCTAATCTTTAGCAAATGCACCAAGCAAGAGCAGAATTAGCATCTAGTCTATGGATATCTTTTGAATAAAAAATAGTCTTTACAAAGTGCATTTAAATATTTTTTAATGCCACGTAAGCCTTTGAGGATTATAGTGCTCAAACAGCATGGCGTCCTGTATTCAATTTTGACACAGTTTAATATTCACTTTCTTTTTTTTCCTTACCGGTACGTCATCCCACTGCTGACTCTTCACAAGTTCATAGGAGGGCTCTGTTAAATCAAACTTGGGCACAGGGAATCCTGGGATAGCATTATGCAGGTGGAAGCCAAATGTTACCAGCCAGCTGTTGACATCTAACAAAATAATTGTGGAGAGAGAGAGAGATCAGATTTTCAATCCCTGATTGTTTAATTTAACTTTACAGGCATTCACATCAGTTGGCCTGGATTCAGGTTTGAGCCACAAATATACTTTGGGGGGGGGGAACCATAGTATGGTTATATCTTAGCTCATCTAAACATTCTTCTTCTTCTTTGGAAAATGGCAATATAGATGCAGAATCCATTCTTATCCTGAGCCCATGAGAGTCATCTGCACCTTCCCTTTCAAACTGGAAGCTGCCTGTGTGGCTCCTGCTGCATACACTCTGCAAGCAGCAGCTGGATTTGTTTCCACGGCTTGTGTTGCTGGATTGGGACTGTGGGCCCAACCACACTTTCATTTGTCCCACAATCTCAAGTGATTTCAAGCCACGGGTTCGAGAGGGTTCCTCCCCCACTTTCCCTGGGAATACCCACTCCTTACTGCTTAATCAGAGTACACATCAATCTGCAGAAAACCTGACTGATGTTTGCTCCCATTCAGCACTAAACTCTGGGTTTTTCCGAGGAAAGCAGTGGTACAAAAAAACCAACAACCTCTCTCAGACCCATGACTTGGAAATGCTTGAAATCACGGGACAAACGGAAGTGAGGATGGGTGTGCAGACTCAAAAGAAAAGCAACACTGTTGGCTTTTACAGCAGAAGTGTCAATGGGCAAAGTACCAATTTCCTTCCTTGCTCATTCATCTAGCAGGTAATCTGCACTGTCAAAACTCACAGCCACGTGCATGCATGGACTTTTACAGTATCTGCAGGTATTATTGTTAGCTGACATGATAAATGATCTAGGGTCTAGAGCCAGGATAACTTATTTCCTCCTCTCAACTTAATCTTCATAAGCAATGCACCCTTCTAGACAAAATCCCTTTGCTATGAGATGAGGCCAACAACTTTGTAAATATTCAAAGTAGTCAAAATCTCACACCATTATTCTTTAAATATCTTACATTGTTGGTTCCTGATGGGTGCAAGATGGAGATGGTAGTGTTCCATCTCCTCAGCTATTAAAGCACAGACAATTCTGTCCCGTAAGATTCTGACTTGCTTCAGGACTACACATGACTGGGAACTATGCAAATTCAGGAAAACGTTCCCATACCTGTCCTGCCCCTATTATGGCAAAACAAGCTACTAGGAACAAGACTTTACGATTATTTTGACTGCTGGAGATAAAACCCAGAAAATAACTGTTTTAGAAGGCAGGGAATGAATCTAGTCCTACTTTAATTCAGCACATAAAGTCAGGAGTTGAAGGGTCTGTTTTTATGGGAAGTGCCAAACTAGTACTCTTGCAGTATAATTGGAATCTGTCTACACCGTTGCTGTAGAGCAGAAGGATAATACAATAATGAGGAAAGAGGCATTCTGTCACCCATTCCTCTTGCACCACATCTTAGTTGTAGATGTACTACTAAGAAGTTAAATTATGCAAACAATACCCACAAGTACTTTTGAAACATTGTTCTTAGGGTGCTGGGAGTGCTAGGATAAGTATTTGAGCTGAATGACCACTGGATCTTCTCATCAAAGTGGGGAAGGGGGAAAAGATATTTGTGGACAACATTTTATACAGTAGTTATCAACATATAATGGGTACAACAAGTAGTTTTAGCTTTGTGAAAGTTGTAAAGTGAAAGTTGGCAGTAAAAAGCACATGGTAAGCAGGCCTAGGTCCTGCATTAATCTATTTTGTCTGAGAACTCCTAAATTACCAGGTGAGATGACAAAACAGTGGGAAATAAGAAACACTATTTTTCATTTAATATGCAAATGAATACACTGCCACAAACAGCAAGTGGGAGTGATAGCACATTATTTTTCATACTGGTAGACGATGGCTTGGAAAGATTCCCTTCACAAAGATGATCATCTGAGGTGTTATCATGCAAGTAAGAATCCCTACCAGGCACTCTATATAAAGTTGCCATCTGGCATAATATCACCTATAATATTCAATACCTTACTAGTTTATAAATGGTTGCTGTGGGAACTGTCTAGTCAGATATAGAAACATCAAAATTGTGTTTTCCTTCCTGCAATTCCTTTGTTCTGAATCTCTTAAGAGGGCTGTAATATTCTGCAAGGACAAAGGACAGGGCCCACTATGAGGAGTGTTGACCATTCCTAGCCAAATGCCAGTTAATGATCCCAGGAGATAAGGCCATTGCTTCAGTAATAACAATGGACTTTGACAGATGTATTTTGGAATATATTTTACACAACTCTATTTGCTTTTGTTCTCACTGAGATTGAATGAACTAGAATATGCATGGCAAAAACTATTTCGCCTTAGTGGCCTATATCCCTCATCATATTCAGCACACACTGCTGTCAGCTAGATAGCGTACAAGTAACTCACAATTTACACACATTTAAGTTGTGCATGTTCAGCTTTACGGACTTGGCAATTAAAAAAAAAAATTAAGGGGGAGGAAAGGGTGTGAGTATCCAGTGAAAAAACACTCTGGCAATCCCACCTACTACTGAATGCCAAGAGTTTTGACTCTACACGATTTTGACTTCACGTGCTATCCCTGGAAGATAACTCCTGTGCAAATTGACTGTCACTGGTAATTAATTCCAAGGTGTTGCGTACAACGCAATTTGCTAACCTGGTAGATTATGAGCAAGCAGAAATTCCTGTCAAGTGTAAATCACTAAAAAAAATACCTTTATTTACCTGTGATATAATCTTTAACATCATGTATTCTGCTGGCTGGGTTGTTATTTCGGAACATGTATAGATTAAAAGGAGCTGGATCCTTCCCTATTTTTTTCCAGATTTCAATGTCGGGTGTAGTCCAACGGCCTGCCAGTATGTCATAATCTCTTTGCCCAAAGTGAATCAGTTTGGTCAAAGGGTCATAAAGGCCTCCATGGAATCCAATCACCAACTGGAAGTCAAGATTGGAGTCAAAATAGATCTCGCCATAAGCTGTGTACTGGATTTGCTTCAACATCAGACCATTGCTGCTAAAAACAGCGAGTGGCGTGCCTGTGTTGTCCGAAGCGATGTAGAACTCATCTCCACTGCTGATCTCCATGGCAAAGAGGTGTCCTTGCAAGTCATAGTAGAGAGAGGTGATTTCAGAACTTGAATGGTTGTATACATGAGTTATCCTTGTAGGATATGTGAGGTCAGCATAAAAAAACTGGAGGTGTTGTCCCAGACTGGTTTTACTGGAAACTCGTCTCCCAAGCCCATCGTAACGGTATATCACTGTCCACCCACTGCCTTTGCTATAAACTCTGGTCAGCAGGCCCTTTGAGCTGTATTCAAATATCTCTGTACCCCTCTGCCGCAGGAATCCATCTTCATCTAAACGGTACTGTACATCACCTAGCCGAGTGATTCTGTCTCTCAAGTCATACCGAAGTGGTGTTAAACGAGCACTATTACTTGGATTGAGCAGATGGAGATTGCCGTTCAGGTCATAGTTGTATCGCCACATTATTTTTTCGTTCAGGTAAACTGTCTGTAGTTGCCCATCGACATCATATTCATACGCATACTTGGTTGTGTTAGCAAATGGCCCTATTTTAATTTCTCTTTTAGTTACCCGTCCCATGTTATCATACTGAATTGTAATCCAGTACATAAGGGATCTGAATATTTCATACTGAATTTCTTTTATGCGGCCGTGGGCATCAAAGTGTTTTGTGTAAGTCATTACAGCTGTGGAAATTATCTGGTTAATGTCATAATATATAACCCCAAATTTTCCGAACTGCTCAACTTTTCCAGAGATGTCATCAAACTGGTAAAGATCAATAGGCAATGGAGTTTCATTGATTACACCTTGCATGCTAGTCACTCTGAAGCTATTGTCATAGCTGTAGTCAAATCGGGCATTTACCATTCCATCTTCACTAAAGCGGAAAATCTGCCTGTCAATCAATGGGCCAATTTGCCTGTACCTAATGGTGCAGATAAACCCATCGCTCTGGAGGTTTACTGTTTTCAGAACTCCTGCTGTCTCATCATAAGTAAAACTGACTCTTGTGCTATCATAGAGGATTTCAGAGAGCCTGGTCTGCCTTCTGTATTTGAAAAGGACTCTTCGACTTGTACCCAAGAAAGCAGTTTGTAGCAGCTGCCCTTCCTCATTGTAATCCATGATGACAGAAGCATTGCTTTCGGGGGGATTGTAGATGTTTCGATAATAGCCAATGGAACGGATAGTCTGCATAGTATGGCGAGCAACACTAGGCATGGTTATTGCAGAAAGCCGATCCAGTAAGTCATATTCAAAGATGTACTGCCGTTGACTATGCAGCAAGAGGACCATAGACTGAAAAGGAAAGGAAATGGAAGTTTAATCCAATGCCAAAACCACTGTATGATAACAGCACTTTGTTTGAGTAAATCATCATCTTCTAAATTGAGTTATCCTTGACCTTACATATTGGTAATTATTCTCTGCCTAATTCATTTGGATACTTAATTGTAAGGGGTTTGGTAATTAGTAGCTCCAGACTCTTAATGTGCTACTTGTTGTGACTGAGCCATTCTTTTATCAGGCACTCACAGCCAAACAGCAGATTGTCAATGGATTTGGATAAGTCATGTTTAATACTGGCAAAAGTGAAACTGTCTTAAAGCCAATAACTCAGGAAGGGAACAACATATGGAAGAGACAATTTCACTCCTGTAATTAGAGATAATTTAGCGAGAAGTTTACTAGCCTGAAGATCCCTGAACCTCCTCTTCCACATCTATTTGTCAGATGGGCAAAGCAATTTATTCATTATTTACATCAAACTTTGTAGAGTTAATCAGCCACCAAATGCCTTTTTTTTTTTTTTTTTTTTGGTAAAGCTTCAGTGGTGTTGCTTGTTTACATTATTCACATGAAGATGTATGAAACAGTCATAATATGTCCCTGGCTTTTCTTATCTAAGGCAAAGCCTGCTCTGGCCCCCTGAAAGTGATGTCACCTTAAAAGATAATAGAAGGCAACACAGTTGCATGCTTTCATTACTTCTTGATTGATTCCATAAGACTGAACATATGAAGCCCTCAATTTTAAGACATAACATATTTAGAAGCACTTACATTATGCTCTGCTCAGTACTGTGTTATGCTAGCAAAGCGTGGGATTGAGTTTCCAGTGCATATATAAAGGAGTACCTTATCCCTTCTTTTGGCACAGGAAATTGCACTCTTTGCCAGGCGGCAGAGGTTACTGGCATTGCTGCACCCATGCTGGGGAAATGCCCTTATACAGCAGACACAGACACAGCACATGTGTGAGAGTTCGGATTTAAAGAAAATGTGGTAAGTTTATCTTGCTAGTTCATCTGTAAAACTTACAGTGTGGATGCAATCAGGCTACTAGTGACATTTGGCAGATAGTGACTAGAGGTAAAAGACTTTTCCGCAATGGTGACCTGGCTTTGGAGCTCTCAGTAGAGCTTTGCTTGGCACAATGTCTACTGTTCTTTTGGTACCAGGTGAAAACCTTTACGCTCTCCACACCTTTTCGATTTCCTTTTGCAAATTGGATTTTATCTTGTTACTCTGCTGCTGTGTCTTTTTTCCTAACTGTTGCAAATTTTAAATTGGGTTGTAACCAATAGCTGTTCTTTTGCTGATAGAAAACTCTTTCATTCAGCATAGCTTTCTGTCAGCAGAACAAGGACTGGGGTGGTCTCTAGTGATTCTCCTTCCCCTTGGAAGCCCCATGCAGCACCTGCCATGCTGTTCCTTCAAACCTTCCAGAGTTGATTTTGGAGGGGGCTGCAGAAGGGTAGGAGAATAGCTGAAAACACCAAATGCATACAAGCAATAGTTTTTATCTGTGCTGGAAGCTGCTTTTCAAAATTAAAAATGGAATAGGAAATACCTAAATAATAAATAGATAAAATTTGGCATGATTCTGAGAAAAACAACTGTAGTTAAACTTTTTCAGGGATGCAATCACTCAAGTAATCTTTAATTCTGATCTATTTCGACAGCATCATTAACTTTCACTGGATTGCACCAATTGGCAGCAAACCAACAAATGTAAGAAGCACACCTTATTTTTGGAACTGTATCGATCCATATGCTTATTCTTCAGGTATGGATATTTGTAGCTCCACAGTCTAAAACTAAAAACCTTCTACATCATTGTGACCATTTTCAGCAGCAATAACTCACTAATTTAACTGCAAGACACACACATTCCTACGATAGGATAGGACTTTACCTTTTCAAGATATGTGTAACTCCACGTTTTGCCATCAGCAAATACTCTAGATACAATTCTTCCCTGTCCATCATAATCTACTTTTTCACTAGTAGTTCCTCGCTGGATACTGCCAATTTGACCTGTAGATGAATAGGTAACATTGACAGCCATAAGCTTGCTGCTTGGGAGCCAGAGAGTTGGGTGTCCTGATGTGTCATAGGCAATCCTCAACAGAAATTTACGGTGGTCATCGTAGATCTTCTCTGTCTTTGAGGTCCGATCAAAGTCAACAGAAAGGAGGTTCCTACCATTAACCTTTTATGAAACAAACAAGATGACAAAATAAATCATGTTGTTGCACCACAAGCTGTTTTACTTCCTCATAGCAACAGCTATTTGAACATCATTATTTAAACACCATTTGCAATGACTGATTTCCTTTGTCAGTAAATTAATTTAGAAACTTCTTGGTATAGTACCAGACATTAGATTAACTGCCATTTAAAAAGGTTTCATTAAATAAAGATGTATTGGCATTTATTCAGACCTTTTCAGTTAATTCCCATGGAATTTAGTTAAATGTTAATATAATAAACAATACATACATTGATATACTTTATAATAGTCAGATTTATGGGGGATATTAGGAGAGATACAGCAAAATTATCAGTGTAGAATTAATACAGAAAAAGAAAACAAAGGCCAACTCATATACTGATGAACTATAATTATATTTCAATTTAATTGTTAGGGCTACACAATATTATTTTACATGGCCCCAAAATTATTTTATATTAAAGCGTCTTTAGTGTTAATAATTATTACATAAACCATGATTTATGTACACAGGATTGTACATATTACACGACTGCCCTCCATATGTAAGTTCTGAAAGAATTATTTCTGGTGGGCTGACGGAAATGCATTGCTTGCAATCAGAAAGACTCAAACCATATATGAACCTGCCATTAGAACAAGGCTAGTTAGTGGCATTCTTAAACAACAGTCTCCATAAAAAACACACCATACAACCTGTTTATTAATGATTAGTAAATTCTGTTAAATCAATCATGTTTACTTAATAATATGTTTAGGATAAAGGAGCCCAGAAATTGACAGCATTATATCCACTGAACCTTTGTTAGTGGACCACTGACCCTCTCTCAAAAGCTCCACATATTGAAGAGAAATGACAGTGAAAACTTATGCTTTAACTGTAAACAAAAAATGTGCTACAAGGCTACCACTACAAGGTGTGTCAATAGCTACTAAAGGGATTAGGTTGTGGGCTGAACTAAACATGTTATTACCAAGTGTGTGTGTGTGTTAGTAAGATTGCTGGGGGAGGTGAGACTGAACCCCTCGTTCTCCAGCTGCAATTTTCATGAAATTCACTTCCGCCTGCTTGACAATCAGCACTGGGCAAAAAGCTCCCATTGATGTCAATGGAATCCTCCCTGCCCCCATGCTAATTGCCAGCAGATATTCTAGAACAGATCAGATTTATTTATTTGTATATCTAGTCATCAGAACATCACAAAATATTATAAAAGTAACTATCAATAAATATTAACTCAGACTCAAATAAAGCCATCTAGAACATTAACATTAAATGCTGAATTTCACTGACGGATAACAAATAGCCCTTTAAAAATACTGTCACTCTTTCAAGATATGTTACATCAAAATGACATGACATGACTTTATTCAAAATTATTTAAAACATAAATAAAAGTATAAAACATAACTTAGCTTCTGAATCTCCCTGAAGAACTCTCTCTCAAGAACTGCACATTTACATCAAAATGTGCAGTCTTCACAGTTACTATTATTATTTATTCAATTTATATCCACACTTCCTCCCAAAGGAGCCCTGGGTGGCAGGTTGTATATTTATGTTGTCAACCCAGTAGATAAATTAAAGACGGATGGTCAAACCTCTCTGCATCTCTCCCTAAAATTTGTCCCAGTTTTCGTCTACTCAACGTATTATAAAAAGGACAATCTGTAATAATATCTACAAGGTCTTCAACCTTTAGACCACAAGGGCAGGTCCATTCAGAATGGAGCATTTCTGAATCTCCCTTCTAAGACAGCCGAGTGCAACAGATTTAACTACATGTTTGTGAAGTATGTCTCAGTTTTTGCAAATCCTTAAAATAATATGGTAGCAGGAAAACAAGAAGCTACCTTATACTGAATCAGACAATTGGTCCATCTAGCTCAGTATTATCTATGCAAACTGGCACCTTTCTCAGCCCTACCTGGGACCTTCTGCACACAATCACTGAAGTATCATCCCTCGCCATGGGATTTCCACAAATATTGTGGCTGGGAATGGAAGGCTTAAACTGCCCCTCCTTATGCACTGCAATCTTGACAATACCCCCTAACCCACAACACCTGGTATTTTTTAAATTAAAAAAACCTTCTTAATCACATAATCATTATCACTGGCAATTAGGCCTACGGTCATGGAGGAGAAATCTGTCAGAAGCTACCAGTCATGATGGCTATATGGTACTGCCAGGTTTAGGAGGCATATACTTCTGAATGCTCATTGTGGAAGAATAGCAGCAGGAGAGGCTCTTATGCTCATGTCCTGCTTATGGGCTTTCCATAGGTTATCTGGTTGGCCCTGTGGAAGATGCTGGACTGGAGAAGCCCTTTGGCCTGATCCAGCAAGGCTCTTATGTTTCAGTAAAGAAAGTTATATGAAGGTCAATGGGGAACCATGCAGAGAAGAGGCATTCATATAACTTTCTTTAATGAAAGGGTAAAAGATGGCTCTTGAATGCTTTTTGTTTTACTCTTTCATAATTTTTATTTTTTTATCCTTGCTTAGATATTTTACCTCCTGTTTGAGCTTTGCTTGGTCTCCCCCCCCCCCCCCAAAAAAAAACCCCTGTGAAAATGAAGCCTTTTATAGAGCACTGAGAAAACAGGAATATAATTCTCTTTTGAGAAATGGATTAGTGATGTTTCTGTTTCATCAATTTGGGGATTTATCAGAAGACTTTACTATCTTTAAGCCAGGAGATTTACATTGTTAGATAGCCAGAAGCCTTTGGCAGAAATAATCCATAAATAAAGTATTATCCCATTTCTGAATTGGTTATATTGAGCAACACAAAACTATCAAAGGGCTCAAAGTTTTCCAGCTATTCAAGGTGCTTTAAAACAGGGAAGACACTTTTGACAAGGATGGTAGGTTTCCATCTTCTTGTTCGTTGAGTGCCAACAGGTAATTTCAATCCTACGCTTAACTCTTCTTACTGGCCCTTCTCTTCCATAATCCTTTGGTTAAAGTACTTCAAAGAAGAGCAGAGAATAATGAAACAGAGCCCTGCAATTAGTCTTGTTTAGAGCAGTGGTCTGTTGTTTTTAAAACCATCCTGCTTCCTTAAAAAAAGGGTTTTACACATTTTCATAGTTCTTGGGTAGCCTAGAAATGTATGTTTCTGTAGACATATATGGTTGTTGTACTTGACGAAGTACTACATGCAACACTGCTTCAGAAGTTAAGTGCTATAGGCTACTTTCTAGCCTTTTCTTCTAAAACTAGGCATCACAGCACTCTATTTTTTTAAAGAAAGCCAAGTCAATGTAAAATATCTGTGCAATTCTGCAGTGTTGAAACAATTAAAGATATTGCTATGTGGAGAAGAGAATACGTTTGTGTTTCCAGTATAATAGTGATTCATCGTCAGCAAAGCTAACTGAAGACACAAAGTCCCAGGGACAAGTTTTTGAAATACATATATTAACACAAACAATCAAAAGGTCTTGTGGCATCTTCAAGACTAACAAATGCATTCTGATATAAGCTTTCATTGACTTTCATGTCAGATGCTAGACTTGAGTCCACAAAAGCTTATGCCATAATAAATGCATTAGTTTTTAAGATGCCACAAGACTCCTGTTTTTACTGCACTCAAAGAAATGCATACGGCAGAGAGTTAACCCTTTATTGTCAAAGAAAACACAGTCGCTTCGATAGCTCTGGATACCTAAGTACACCCATCTAGCATGTAGACTGGTATTCCCAGGTCTGCACTCTATGGAGCAGTTTCAGCAACTGAGTGTTAGGATTTCACCCCTCTCTACGCTGCAGATATAGGATTGTTGGATCACATGTCTCTATGTAATGCATTTCAGCTGCTGATTGTTAGAGCTATATAAGCGGAAAGGGAGATACGCTGTTTGCTCCCTTCCTCCCACTGTTCTCCCACAGTGATGTTTTGTTTCAGCGTTCTCTCTGAGGAAGAGAGAGAAAGAGGAGCCATGTTTACTTTGTACTATTATGTTTGATTTCGCTGCAATAAATAAGGATTAGATGTTACACCTCAAGGCTAACACTTCTATTTTGGACTCTGCTAGTCGTGTGTCATGTCCCAGGAGGAGATGGGTCGCAACAGTGTGACGGGAGACCGGAGTGAAGAATTCCGGGCGACGCTGCATTGGGGAAAGGCACAAGGCCTCGGCGTTATCTCCCAACACTGGGGACCACTCCCCTGGCAGGCTGTGCGCATATAGCCAGAAAAAACGCCTGTGCGGAAGCTGCTTCGACTCTTCCTGCCTTAATTTTGGGTTCTGAGAGATAGTGGCGCAGGGAAAGGTGGGGAAGCACCTGGCCATTCACTTGCCTGGCCTGCCTCATCCACATCTTTCTCCAGCTCTGAAGCTTCCCCACCCTCTGAATTTTGCCTCCTGGCCCCACAGACTACTGCCCCCCTCTCTTGAGTCAGATTCAAGCCCCCGGGTACACACTTGTCAGCATCCTACCAGTCCCTGACAGAGGATATTCTACCTCAAAATGTTTTCACCTCAAAAATTTGTCCCCAAATTATAACCACCAATGGCCCTTTCCTTTTATCTGAACTGTTATCAGAAAACAAAGGAGAGCATGCACATTTCAAGCACTGCAAGTTTGTAGCATATCCTCCACAGTACCATCTTAAATAAAAAATGCATTAGAGGTATTACTCACTCTGAGCTTTCGGCCAAACACATTGACTTTGCCTTGGGCTTGTTCTTTTCGGAACCTCCACTCCACCAAATTCTGTCCATTTTCTCCAGGGAGAGTCATATTTCTTTTTGCTACAGTTGGATTGGCTGTGCCAGCTAAAACATGTGGTTCTGTCTGGTAGTGTGTATCCAGGCCACTGGCATAGATAATTCTGAGAGACCCATCATAGCCAATCTGGTAGCTGTTTCTTAACTGATCTGAAATGGAACAAAAGTATAGCATACTTCCAGAGCTGTGACTTTTCATTTAAAGGGAGCCATAATGGAGAACAAACCACAGCTTCTTGTAGATTTTTCTACCCTGTTAAAATTCTAAGTTCTAATTCTTCAGTTTGTATACAACCTCTTAACTTCACTATTTGACAGATGTATCTGCTTGATTCACATCACTATGGATATTGCAAAAAGCACAGTTGTGTTCCCCCGCATGTGTTTCTCCCATTCACATCTTTATAGGAATTTCTGCATGCATACGAGCTTCATATAATTTGTTTATAAATTATATAAACAACCACAATTCAATAGCATAACTTCAGTTTCAACAACAGCTAATGAGCAGTAGCTTCAAATTAACCAGTATTTAAAAACAATTTCCAACCCAACATAAAAATAGGTAACAGAATAATTTTAATGCTTCATTTGCTGTTAGCTTCAGATACAAATAATAATATTTGGGCCAGTTATATAACAAAGGTTAAGCACACACCCCAAATATAGCCAACCCATCTTTCAAACTGTATGCTTAAGAATGAGATGTAATATTTCACCTTGCAGATCTCCAATGCTAATCCTTAACTATAATATCCTGACCATAACTGGCTTTGTTTCATTTTCCTCCTCTGAGAAAAAGGGGCTTTTGTTAAATCCTGTTACTGTACCTTGTACCATTGTATAGAAAGAATCAATTGATGATAGGTTTGAAGTAATGCTGACATCTTCCTCTCTGCTAGAAGATTCAATGTCGACTGTAATGGCCTTTTCCATCTCCCCATGCAGGTTGGTGACCACTCCAGTTGGAAATGTGACATTGGTTAATCGCCCCTCACTGTCGTAGCTAAAGCAGAAAAAGCAGAAAATGAAATGATAAGAAACAAGAACAAATTGTTTTTCTTCACATATTAAAACTAACAGAAAATATCAGATGGTAATATTGCTAAGGAATCCTTGGTTTTTGTGCCTGAGTTATGCACAATGAAGACTTCAAACAGGCTTTGAAGTTACTGAAAGCCTGTTTAACATACAGGAGCCTCAGTGGAAGAGAAAACAGATGGATCTCCAGTTCTGCATATTATTCTTTGAAGTGTGACCAAATCCTGCTGCACATCTAATTTGCTGTTTCAAAGGGAACATGTTTGGTGGGGATAAATTGCTTCACATTCCGAACTCGCTTCCCATAATCAGGCTAGATTTAGTTCACTCTTATGCGAATGTTATCTCAGGGGCTCTTGAGATTTTTTAGCACGGGCCTTATCGTCCTGTGAAGAGAGCAGACCTCCTCCACTTATGCTCTTCACTGCATCACATTCTCTGTATTACAAGGATAAGCTGTATTGGGAAACAATTATTCTCTGCTGCTACCCTGACATGCTTGGAGCAGAAAATCAAATGGAGCAAGCTGAAAACTACCCTTCTCCCTGATATTTTCTCCCCCCACCCTCTGTAATAGACAGTCAGCATTCTATGGTCACTGAACATGCTCAGTAATTATTTCACTGTTCTTAGCTTCCTCACTGGCACACCCCTTTTTCTTTTACTTTCACCAACTCCCAAAGCTTTATCATACCTTCCTCTTGGACATGAGCAGTGCCTGTACTTGTGAAATAGAAGGAGCAAGCGGTTACCTTGCAACAATATTTATTTATTTAAAAGATTCCTTAGTTGCTCTGCATTGCAAATGTATTTCCAGAACAGGGTGAAATTAAAACATTTCCAGGTGCATTATACAATTACAATCAGCAAGCTAAAATAGCCGTCAGTAACGGCACTGAACTCCACCAAAAGCCTGGACGAATAACCCCTTCTTCAGCTAGCATTAATGACTTTAAAGAGTTGGCACCAGCCACATCTCGGTGAGGAGGGAATTCTAAAGCTGGGGTGCCACAATGCTTTGGGGTGGAGTGTTTCTGTTCAGGATTCCAGCAGCAGTCAGCTTTTCCTATCCAAATAGTAGGCTCAGCCTTCCTTGGGCTGTGGTGGGTGGAATGCCCAATCCAATCTACATGAAATTTTTGGATTTTTCCATTGGTTTCTAGGTGCAGCTCTCACTTCTGTTCCTGGTGAGCATGTAAACTTCTCAGTGTAAGCTACCAAAGAGCATATACAGACAATGCGATAGTTCACTTTTTATATCTTATCTAGATGCTCCATTCTATTCTTCCTTCACAACAGCCAGTCAGCATTCTGTAGGCTCTTAGCCATCACTGGGATGTGTGGGGAGAGGGTGTTCACCTAGCCCCCAAATATTTTTCTGGTATTTTTGTAAACCTCAGGTTTTCCCTGAATACTCTTGAATGTGTGTTTTGGCGGTTTAACTACAAGCACTTGAATACCTGAGATCAGTATAAATATAGATAGAAATATAGAATGTTGTGGTGCCAGTCACATTTCTTCTGTTTGCAACTGCATAGATCTGTTCAATATATAGCTATACATAATCGTGTCAAACAATATTTCTAACTGGCCTTGGCTTAGATGATGGAGACCAAATTCACTTCAGAACAGGGCTTCTGTCCCTTTAAGAGCCCTGAAGGTGGGCAACTTTCAGTGGTTGTGGGATTCAAATCATTGTAAATTTCTGTGTTGGGAAAAAGCAGCAGCTGTGTAATGTCTGCTTGCAGAGCTTTATCAAATAATGAACCCCCTGGTCTTAAACACAGAATATTAACAACATTGTTAACACAATAATGGGGCTCTTATATATGTAATTAGATTTAAATATAAAATAAAGAATTTCAAAAAGGTGGGCAGACTTGAGACATGGCTGTATTCTCTTCTGTAGCGTAATGGACACTTAAGTACCATGTTCCCTTACTTTAAGCATCTTCTTCCCTACATTTGCAGTTGGTTGCAGGACCTACAGCGGATACACATTTTAAAGTACAGTGGTACCTCGGGTTAAGTACTTAATTCATTCTGGAGATCCGTTCTTAACCTGAAGCACCACTTTAGCTAATGGGGCTTCCTGATGCCGCCACGCCGCCAGAGCACAATTTCTGTTCTCATCCTGAAGCAAAGTTCTTAACCTGAAGCACTATTTCTGGGTTAGCGGAGTCTGTAACCTGAAGCGTATGTAACCCGAGGTACCATTGTACTTTAAAGCTCCCATAGTGATCACGTGAGCATCACTTGGAGCGTTCAGTGTGCTCATTCCAGTGCACATCTCACCTGCAAGTCTCGCAGGGTCTATGCTCATCTTCTGTACGATTCCAAATTCAACTTACAAGGTTAGACTGGTAGCTCATCTGCAGATGATTGGGGTTTGCTGCATAAAACCCAGTACAGCTTTTACATTCCCATTTTTTCTCATGGCCACTTCCTATATTTCTAGTTTAGCCTTAAATTCTACAACTAGTCTCAGGTTCTTGCCAGCATTGGGACATTCACTGCACACCCACAGACATATTGCATTCCGTTCTACAGCTCTCACACCAGTTTCCAACCCTTGAGATGATAAATATTATCCTGCCTTGTAACAAACAATTAACCAAATGAGAGGATCCTTGTATTTCTTTTTCAGAATGAGACGGCTTTTCTTTAGAACCCAATATGGGCAGCAGTAATCCACAGAAACTAGGTAAGAGTTTCTCAACAAGTCAAAGAGAGTGAAAAATGGTGATGCCACTTCATTCATATTTAAAACGTCAAATCTCAGAACAGACTCTGTTGTGAAGTTGCTCTTGTAGAAACTAACAATTTCTATTTTTCTTGAGCCAATGGCAGGGTGTCATGCGACAATTCCTTTGTAACGTCCAGGGATACATTTCAGTGTTAAAAGCATCGACTCCCAACTTTTCTAGTTCTTACTAAGTCATTCTGAAGCTAGTACTGACCCCTGTCAGTTCTGTTTTGTTGACCAGTTTAATTTCTTGTTCTTTTTCACTGTGATTCAAATATGAATCTTTCCCATGACAAACAATTTCCACAAGCAGCACATCTAAGGCTGATCTAAAAGCTTTACACAGCCATTAACCACATATCCCATTTCATAAGAGACTTTCAATTTTTAACTGTGTCACACAAGACTTAAAATATATTGCAGTTGTACCTTATTAAACTTGTAGTCATTTTTATGCCTTTACTTAAGCTCTATTTTTTTCCTGTGAGAGCTTAAGTAAAGCAACCATTCACAGATTGATTTCTTGCTCTTCTTAAAACCATTTCTGATTGCTAACTACAAGACTTTTGTACAAGGGCAACCTGTCAGTGGTAATGATGATCACCATCTCAGACATTTGATCTTTTACTCCCTTACTACTGGAATTCTCCCTTCAGAGGTCCATCCTCCTTACTTTTAAAATTACATTGCCACCCAGTTTGTTAGTTTTTCTAATCTATACTCCTGCCTTTCACACTGTACTGTAATAATTTTCAGAACACCCTGAAACCACAGGAGAAATATGTCTCAGATTTAATTTGACAACTATGAAATATGTCTGATTTCACATCAAATGCTTTTTACTCTCTGCCCCTGCTTATTATGTGTTTATGTGAGAAGATAAATAGCTCTTCTGTTAAACAAGAGGCAGGCTTCTATGTCACACACCACCAGAAATATTCCCAGGTACTGCTCCTTAGAGGCAAAACAGCAAGAAGCCCTGGGAGAGCAAAGCTACTTATTTCAACAACATCCCTCCCTCAAAGCGCTGTGATTGGAGAGCCCTGGTAAAACCAGTTGCTCTGATTACAAGCTAAATTTGTCCATCACAAAGGAAATCTCTCCTCACCCTGGCATTTTCCTTGTTTGGAAAGCTTAGAGACACAGTTTTGCTTTTAGCAGACACAATGACTATATTCACACATCCTTTTATTTTAGAAACAATGAATATATCTCACTTCTTCCAAACTAACCTGAAGACAGAGCTACCACAGCAATGGAAATTATAAAGGGGAAGAAATGGCAGCATAAGAGACAGTGAGGCCAAACATCATTTTACCGTGGGATTTTCAAGTTTGTTCTTATGAACACAGCTGCCAAAACACAATTAAGAGCCCAATTTTCCTTGAATGATTCATGCAAGCCATTGCATTCTGCAATGTGATAAAACCTTTGCAAAGAACAGAAAGAATGTTAACCTGCCAGAGTAAAATGATAATGCTTCACAAAAAATAAGTGATCTAATTATTCTTTATTGAAAAAATGTCTGCCCCCCTGCCTCCCATTCATTATGATCCTATGTAGCCAAGAAGAAGAAGAAGAAGAAGAAGAAGAAGAAGAAGAAGAAGAAGAAGAAGAAGAAGAAGAATTTATTTGTACCCCGCCCATCTGGCTGGGTTTCCCCAGCCACTCTGGGCGGCTTCCAACAAAGATGAAAAATACATTAAAATGTCACATATTAAAAACTTCCCTGAACAGGGCCTGAAGAAATTAATTCATCAAATGAACTGATGCCTTCCCTTTCGTTGGGTTATTTCATCTGCCTAAATATGTTTGCGTTGGTAGCCAGATGGTAGCATGGGGTAGAGGCACTGATCTGCCCTCTTGGCAATTTAGCCACTGCAGCTTATGGTCAGTGGAGGGGAGCATGGCAGCGGGGAGGGCGGCTCATTGTAGCAGCTGAATTGGCTCAGCTGCTACGTTTGCACCATTTTGATCCCCCTTCCCCTTCCCAGCAAGCAGCAGTGATTCACCTGTTGGAACATTAGTTAATCACTTCTGCCCCACAATGCCATCCACTACTTAGTTTGGTAAATTATGAGCCTGTTTCTGTGTAACTGTAAAAGTCTATCATATTGCTTCAAGTTGCTGATGTTTCACAGTTGAACATGATTTTTTCACATCTCCTTCTTTGGTTTTGTAATGTATTGGACAGTTTGATTTGTGAACCACTCTGGGATTTTCTACATTAGGAGTGGTATACAAATGGACCTTATAAATAAATAAAAACAAAGAGATTGGGGGGGAAAAGCTTGTGTGAAGGCTTATTTGCATAATCGTTTATCTCAACATGACAGCCTCCTCCCTCCCTTCCACTTTTAATTTGCTTGTATGGTCAACACACACAAAAACAATGTGACATGACACAATCAATCAGAGCTGCTAAATGACATATATTACCTTGCCACGCCAGCATACTAAAAATGTGCATTTGCAATCAAGTGGATAATAATAGCAATTTGTTATTAAATAATTATCCCATAATGACCATCTTACTGTAAAATAATGTAATAAGAAAGCACTAGGAGGGAAGGTTGCCACCTCCTATCCAAGACTGAGTGCCTGAAGAGACACCACCCAGAGAGTGAGTTTTCTCTGCCACTTCTGACAACCTGCCCTCCACTTCCTTTGCCTGCAGTCACGAAGAGAGCCAGTTTTGCCCCACAGCAGGTGTATGAAGCAGACAGAGCAGCATCAAGTGATGCTATTCCTATAGTCATTGCCCTGGAGCTGTAAAATCAAAGCTGTTGCCTTCAAGTTAGGATCCAGCAATGCCATTGGTTGTGATTTTATTGAGGATTACCAATAAAATGCAAATCTCTCATACCCTATTCCTATGACTAATCAAGAATCCCAAGTACAAATACTGTCTCACAAAGCGTCCTCCTACGTTTTCCCCAGCATTCCTGAATTGTGAGGTTCAAATGAAATGTTCAAAATGTGCCCTGGAAAGAAAGAAAGAAATCCACAATATTTCAGACTGGAGGCAAAAAGTGCATTTCAAAGCCCTGAAGCCTTTTCAGATGAATTCCCTCTGGCACATTCCTCTGATATATTGAAAGGGACGATTCTGTTGATCATACCCTTGGCAGTGTTACTATTCTGGCATTATGACACCCTGGAGATTTCTGCATGCCAGAAAAATACCCAAGTCCTCTGCATTTATAACGGAGGCTTTATAATTGTGCTCAGATCCTTTCAAGAGCAGCCAAGTGCTAAAAGTTTGTGGATGAAAGTTACAGTGATTTTTAAAAAACCAACTATTAAGGTTTCAGGATGTCCCACAGTTCAAGGGAGGGTATTGTATTTCATAGCAGAACTCCACAGAGCAGTTACAACAGTGTCAGTGTCTAGTCTTTGAAAGCTTTATCTGAAAATTTAATAAGTAATTGTGTGTTTTAACTTATCACCAACTCTTTGGATCAAACTTATAGTGAGTCTTTTGGGCGAACCTCAACTGACTGCCAAGAAATTCCTTATCTGAGAAAAGGAAATACCTAGAGAACTCAGACATCACAAAAAAGGGCTAACCCTACCAGTTTGGATGTTACCTTTTTTGTGTGGGGGAGACTCAACTTGGTTAGAGTTGCAGTCACACATTACTCTCCCATGCACTCACTGTGGGAAGAAAGTTATGTGACTGTAGTGTAGTTTCTTATGGCATCTTCCTGATGCTGCAACTGTAAATCACAATCTTTTGCAAGTAGAGATCAAAGAGATTGAGTAGGATACCACATTCAAATGAAGAAGCCCCAGTCTCCCTGATAGGGCTGGCATCAGGGGTGAGCATTGCTGGACCCCTGCCGAGGCCCCCACCACTGGACACTCCTGCTCCTCAGCCTCTTTGGTCACCTTCCCACCCCCTTTTGTGTTGTGTGTTTTAGTTGGTAAGCTTGCCCTGTTTTAATTGTGTGTGCATAAGCTGCTTTGGCTGAAGAGGGGGTCAAAACACTCCAAATAAATAACTGGTTATGGGCAAGATGTGTAAAAACGTGTAAGGCAAGATGTATTTCTAAACCTTTTCTACACTGAGTGTGGTGTTTCAATGCAACACTACCTCCAATGCAGCACCAGAGTCCCCTACAACTGTTGTATAGCTTATATTCCTTTGTAGAATTATGACCCAACCATCAGAGATTTAATTGCATCTACTCTACCAAACATAATTTTTCACGTATCACATTTTTGGCCTATGTGCGTGTGTGTTAGAGAAAAAAATCTGCACAGGTGAGGTGTAATAATGCAAATGCTTAATTTGCTGTGAGTCAGAAGCAGAAACATCTGCAGCATGAAGTAACCAAAGCTGAGCTTGGTGGCCTTTGCAGCAAAATGAGCACAACTTTCTCAGTTGTCCTTTTCTCATGCTCTTTGAAAGTTTTCGGTTATATAATGCTGCAGAATAGAGCTGATTGAAGTAAACTGATTCATGTATTTGTTCAAGGCTAACTAGCTATCCAGCTAGGTGAAATGAAGGGAAGCTGTCTGTGGTGAGCCATAGCTGGAAAAAAGCACCTGATCACAGCCAGAGATAAAAAGCCTGGAGAATATTTGGAACTGAAGGGTGTGGGGAAGAGAAGTACAGCACAGTGAGAGGCTGAAAGGCAGAGTAAGGAGAAAGGTAAGGGGGGGGGCAGAAGCTGCAATGGTTGATTGCATCTGACATATGAAGGAGGTTTTGCCACAATCAACCTTGGTACTGTTTGAAAAACAGCTGCAATCCGAAACGTATTTACCAGGAAGTAAGCCCCACTGGCCACAATAGGACTTAAAGTAAAAGGTAAAGGTACCCCTGCCCGTTCGGGCCAGTCTTGCCAGACTCTAGGGTTGTGCGCTCATCTCACTCTATAGGCCGGGAGCCAGCGCTGTCCGCAGACACTTTCAGGTCACGTGGCCAGTGTGATAAGCTGCATCTGGCGAGCCAGCGCAGCACACGGAACGCCGTCTACCTTCCCGCTGGTAAGCAGTCCCTATTTATCTACTTGCACCTGGAGGTGCTTTCGAACTGCTAGGTTGGCAGGCACTGGGACCGAACGACGGGAGCGCACCCCGCCGCGGGGATTCGAACCGCCAACCATGCGATCGGCAAGTCCTAGGCACTGAGGTTTTACCCACAGCGCCACCTGCGTCCCTAGGACTTACTTCTCAGCAAACATGCAAAGGGTTGTCAATAAGTGGCTACAAAAATCCTATGCTGACTACGCTGCTTACATTACTCTTTAAAGCTGAAATGTTTATAAATTCATGGAAGTGTTTTAGATGGTAGAATTATCATTTCTTTGTTGGCAGTCTCCTAAGACTCTTACAGTGGACTAAATATTTAAACTGAATTTTCATGTGGAGTCAAACATTTAGTTTGTATTTTATTTTCATTCTGGGTCACAGGTACAGGCATTTTGGCATAATTTTGATTATATGCAGCTGCTGGGAGAAATCATCCAAAAAGTACAGCTTTAACGACATCAGCAATACCAAACAGTGCACTTCATTTCCCTCCCTGAAAGAAGTGTTTGTTTTGCATGTTTTTTAGCTCAAGGAGAGCATGATTCTGTCACCGTGTGTGTTCGGGTGCAAAAGATTCAATTTGCATGAAAAGGTGAGCTATTAAGGATCTTGCAGCACAGGGCAGGCTGAGATAGCTCAGTTGGTAAAGCATTAGGCTCTTAACCTCAGGATTGTAGGTTTGAGCCCCATTTGCTCAAAAGCTTTCTGCATTGCAGGAGGTTGGACTAGATGACCCTCATAGTCTCTTCCAACTCAACAAATTCTATTATTCTTTGTCAGGGGTAGGCAACCTAAGGCCCGGGGGCCAGATGCGGCCCAATTGCCTTCTCAGTCCAGCCCACGGATGGTCCGGGAATCAGCGTGTTTTTACATGAATAGAATGTGTCCTTTTATTTAAAATTCATCTCTGGGTTATTTGTGGGGCATAGGAATTAGTTGATTCCCCCCCCCCCCAATATAGTCTGGCCCACCACATGGTCTGAGGGACAGTGGACTGGCCCACAGCTAAAAAAGTTTGCTGACCCCTGTTCTAAGTTGTAGGTTTCTTGCCAAGAAACCTCTACTGGCATAAAGCAAGGTGTGGCCTCCAACCTGCTATTCAGCTCATATGGGATCACATTAGAATGTAAATGACCAACCTTCCTCTGGTTTTAACTTAAATCAAAACCACACTGTACCACCTATTAATTAGATATGAGAAACCAGAGGTTTCAGGAGGTTCATCCAACAAGTACTGCAAATCTCACCACCACCTAGGTGGAATTTACACACATATAAAAAAACGCATCTAGTCTCATATTTGTATACTGCACTTTACAACACATTTAAAATGTTTTATTTGCAGTTGTATAGCTGAGTTCCTAGACACCCATTTGTTAAACAACAGAGTCTTTTGGGCAGACATCTGCAAATTGCCCTTTCAGAACCATCTTTTTGTACAATTAGATTTCCCCACCTAATTCCATCCCCTGCGTTCTCCCACAAGCCCCACAGTTCCTTTTACCCAGCAGTCCCTCCTTCCATTTGTCTAAGTTAGTAAGCTCCTGGGTAGTATCTGCCTTATAATCAACCACTTCTCCAGTGTTCAGACAGAACATAAGCAATGATCAGTACTAATTATCTGTCTTTAAATCCTCCTCCGCTGCCTTTTCAGAGATACCATGAATTTTCGCTTTCCCTCCTCTCCAACTGTGTTAGAGACTCATCTCCTCTTTCCCTCTTCCTGGGAACACTTCAGTAGTTATTTCCATGAGCATAGCCAGGATTTTTGTTAGGGCCAAAGTTGTTGAACTTTTTTGCCCCCCCCCCCCCGGCTATTCTCATGGTTATTCCCAGCATTCTTAATAAACTACGGTTCCCAGGATTCTTTGACAGGTAAATGAATGGTGTGTACACAGCTTTCCTGATCAATGTGGAGGAAGGTGGAATCTCCCAAAACTGGGCTTGAATAACTTAATATGGAACTTCAAGGAAGGAATATTCCCCCTGCCTTCCCCCAGCAACCCAACTCATCTCTCATTGCTCCAAAGAAGCTTTTCAGAAGCTGCAGCAGGCCAAACGTTTCCCTCCATGAAACTTCCTTAACATATCATAGGATCCAAGCCAGCATATACAAAATGCCCAGAGCTATGATTGATCCATGAGTTACTGGCAGCATGTGCAAACAATGTGCACTCAGTTTGTGTCTTTTTAAATTATTTTCTTTATTTATTAAATTTACATTCTGCTTTTCCTCCCAAAGAAGTCCAGGGTGGCAATCGAGCGATAAAACAATAAAACAGGTCTGCCTGCTACAAAACCTGATAGCTGTAAGCCTCTTAGCAGAGCCACACCATACATTTAAAGCAGATCCAATGCACATTTGCGGCTCTGGCTTGCCAGAGCAGTGATGTCACGCTGGCCACGTGACCCGGAAGTGTCTCCGGACAGCGCTGGCCCCTGGCCTCTTGAGTGAGATGGGCGCACAACCCTAGAGTCTGTCAAGACTGGCCCGTACGGGCAGGGGTACCTTTACCTTTACCTTTAATGCACATTTAAAGCAAAAGAATCTTGGGAACTATAACTTGCCCCTCAGAGTTACCACAATTCCCAGAATTCTTTGGGAGAAGTCATGTACTTTAAACACATGTGCACGTTGTCTCCTGAGGCAGACGGATGCCAACCAATGTCTAAATACCAATTGCTATGAAGCACAGAGCGGGAGATAACAACTGTCTTCATGTCCAGGTTGTGGGCTTCCCAGGAGGCATTGGGCTGGCCACCGTTGGCAGCAGAACGCTGGGGCTGCTCAAACTTGGAAGGTTTTCACAGAATCTGCATGCCCACACATCCACAGGTGAGCATCTCACCCCATCTCCAATTTAATTTGGATTTACCATTTCCATGGAAAATCCATTTCTTAAAAAATAAAAAACCCTGTTTCCAGCAACACATTTGTGATGTCTAAATGACCCATTTTGCAGTACAGTGGTGCCTCGGCTTACTTATGCTTCAGGTTACATACGCTTCAGGTTACAGACTCCGCTAACCCAGAAATAGTACCTCGGGTTAAGAACTTTGCTTCAGGATGAGAACAGAAATCGTGTTCTGGCGGCGCGGCAGCAGCAGGAGGCCCCATTAGCTAAAGTGGTGCTTCAGGTTAAGAACAGTTTCAGGTTAAGAACGGACCTCCGGAACGAATTAAGTATTTAACCCGAGGTACCACTGTATTAAGCCCCCATCTAGAAGGAACATGATGTTCTTGGGAAATGCTTTTCTCAGCAAAATACAAGGAAAGGCGAAGACCGTGACTCTATGTATCTTGACAAGAAAAGAAGCAACTGAAATATTCATATCCTTCACAAGGCAGAAGAACCAGAGTGCAAGCAGTATGAAGGAGCACCAAGATTAGGGACATTTCTTTTAACATACTGCAGGGCAACGAAGTGTAGTTTTTTTGCCATCTGCCCCAGCACATCTTACAGTATTAAGTGCCAGACATGATCAAAGGCTGGTTAGCAAGCTACCATTTTTGTATCACCCTAATGGGCTGAAATGAACCAGCCTGGTTATGAGGCTGGTCTAAGGCATCAAACAGGGCCTTTCAGCAGGCAATTGAACATCCCTCTCACACAGACCAGAGGTTCTATATTTAACAAAGCTGGGCAACTGAAATGGCTCTTCAACCAGAAAGTAATTATTCAGTTCATGAAGCACACTGCTGTAAATCCTCCCTAAGATTCAAAAAAGGCAGACATATAAGCCACTTGATACTGAATAAAATCTTTTAAAAGGCCACATAGAAGCCATTAAAGTACATTCAGAAGTCCTCAGCTATTTCCCTAATGGGATTAAAACAGCCACACAATAACTACAAGAAACACGAGGAGAAATTACTGCTAGAAATAAAACGCTGGGGTCTCTACCAGGCAGAATGAATGCCAGTGTGCTAAAGATGCCAGCTGTCCTCAGCAGACACATTTGTTCTGGAAATGCATTTCCCCCTCTTTCATTCCCCACCTGGTCCAACTCACAAGCTGGAAGACAGGGTTATTGGGTACATAAAAACAATTAAACCTTATTTATTGGGATGCGATAAACAAAGCACACCAGATTTAAATCATTTAAACAGAAAAGCCACAAGCTAACGAAAAAGTATCCTTAGTTTTGAGCTTTTTTTTTAACATTGTTGGTCATTCTAATGGAACCATAACATTTATACAGCCCTGTGCCCTCAGAGTGGCCACTTTTCTTCAATTAGTCTTGACAACATTGTGCAGGAATTTCAGATTTGGTGAACTTCAAATTCCACATTAATTCTTACGGCAATGGTTTGTTGTTTTCAAACACACACACACACACACACACACACACACACACACACTTAAAAATATGGTGCTTCCAACAAAACTGATGAAATCTTTTATAACCTTAACATATCCAACGGCTATATATTTATTCCCACTGGAGAAGGATTCCCATTTGCTATTAACTTGGGATTTTACCGTTCAGCACCAGAAAAAACATTTATAACTCTTGAAGAATAAGAAGTACATTTATTGCCCCAGGCTGAATAATCTCTCATCATTATGTTTCTACGTGCTTTTGGCAGGGCCAGAAAAAGAGAAAGATATGCAATGATGTACAACATGCAGTACAATACATCAGGTGTGCACTAATGCATTGGGACTAAACCTACCATCATAATCCTTTCATTTGTAAATCATTATAAAAATGCATTTTGTATGCCAGCGGTTTTGTGCAACTTGGTGCTACTTTTATTTGAATTCAGTATTTTCGGTTCAGCTCCTCTTCACTTCCCTTAAACAGCTTCTGCTACTCTTGCACCTCTAATGAGATGGAGAGTGGCCAGAAGTGATCACAATGAACACTACTAAACAGTTCAGGGGTCAGAAAATCTTTTGAATCCCTGGGTACATTTGCAAACTGAAGAAACTGACGTGGCCGCTACACACACTGCAACCTACTCTATTGGCTACAGTGGAATGTTTTTTGCCAGGCCCCATCCGGTTGGGGTCCCTTCGGTGGGGAAGGGACCTAGTGGGCAAAGGCTTCTGCAGGTGCACCCTTGGGTGCCATGTTAATGACCCTGATGTAATGTCAACAAGCTGGCAAGAAGAAAAAGAGCTACAAACAAGCTTTGTAGCACAGAGTTGGAAAAATAAATAATGCAGATATGACAAAGGGGGGATGCCAAGACAAGGCAGAGGACCCCATAGCTAATTCAACATTGCACTCTTCTAATTGTCAGACAAAATGAGCCTCCCTCTCTTCCCCTCGTGATACTACGAAGCCAAGCATGCCTCCTAAAAAGAGTATATGATTTTGTGTTACTTACTCAAAAAAAGTTGTCCATCCAGTCTCATCACTTTTCGTTGCTAGGAGTCCACTGTTGCCATGATAGGTAAACAAGACTAGCTCCTGCCCCTGGGCTGTCATGCTTTTTAGACATCCATTGGTTCCTATAGTTAGCCAGATAACTTGATTGTCAGGAGATACCACCCTCACTGGCATCCGGTTGGGATCTCGCCTTATACGAAGCGTATTTCCATTGCTGTCAGTTACAGCCGTGATGTCGTTGTCGTTACTGTAGCTAAAATTGTACAGATAGTCTCCTGTGACTAAACTCATCGTGTACTGATGGGTGCCGTTGACATCAAAGATGTAGAGTTCCTGATCGGTTGGAGAGGCAACTTCATAAAAATTCATTGAAGTCAGCAACGGTTTGTTCTTTGACACGGCTCGTATCCGAATATTTCCAAGATCAGCAATGTACAACGTTCCATCAGGTGATGCAGCTAAAGAAGATGGGGCATTAAGTTTGGCATCTTTAGCATAACCATCACCATTTTGGTAGCAGTCACAGTTAACATCATTTTTGCAATCACACTCAGAGGGTATTCCAGCAACTAATGAGATCTCTCCATCAGTTGTGACTTGTCTTATTCTGTTAATCTTTTTTTCATCGGTTTCTGTAATGTAAAGCACTCCACTGTAAGATACAGCAATCGCTGTGGCTGATTCTAAAGTAGTCTGTACAGCATGTTTCCCCACTGTGTACTCCACTCCAGGAACTTGGCAATGCATTGGCCTCCCAGCAGCAATACGGACTTGCCGATTTTCAGTAATCTGAAGAACTACGTTGTTATCTAACACATATATGGAGTTATCCATTGGATTGATAGCCAAATCCGTTGGCCACTCCAGACGCACCTTTTAAAAAAAGGAAAAGTGTTGTATTAGTCAATTATTATCTTTAGCAAAGATAGTTTTCTAACTGAACAAGTGCCACTTTTGAAACAGTTTTTCTGAAGTTACATAGAATTACATATATAAAAGGAAATGCGGTAGTTTAAATTATTGCCCCTAGGGTGAATATAAAGGGCAGGGGGGAATGGAACCAGGGAAACTGGAGTGCTGGAAACACTAAAACTGAATGCTAAAAACATTATTTTTATTTACATTTCATTAAGTCCAAAAGCACATGTTTGTAACGGTCCTGATTCAGTTAATGTTAGTCATGACTAAAGGTGGAATCCTAACCATGTCTACTCAGAAGTAAGCCACACTGAATTTAGTGGGACTTACTCCCAGGTAGGCGGTGTTAGGATTGCAGCACAAGTTAATTGTGCTAAGTTGTTCCATTGGTTTTAATGGGATTGAGTCATGACTATAATTCTGGGTGAATCTGGCACTTAGAAATCATATATTTCTAAATATAAAATATGCCAATGCTAAATAAAGGTAAGATCTTTTCCAATATGACACAGATTAATGTTTGCTATTATTTTTCTATCAGAATAGCAAGTCTCTTTAGTGCTGGGGGAACCATAGAAATCAATAGAAAAAGTTATCTGATGTTGAAAAAATTTATCACAGAATTCAAAACTGTAGACTAGAGGCATTAGTAGAAGTTGGTATTAGAAACATCAGAATGCCAATACTTTTCTAATATATTTGCTGCTCCACTTGTATTTTATGACTGTACCACTTGTAAATAATTATGGTCTTCTCTACTGTCCCTAAAATTTATTGTAAAAGTAGGTGTATAATACTGATACTTATGTTCTTAGAATAAGCTCCTTATCGTGAAGATATAGTATAAAAAACAGTTCAGGATGCTTCTAGACACCTGCTTATTCTAGGATTGGAGCTACAATATATACAATACATGTCATCAAATTGCCATCTAATCCGGAATTACACTTTCCCAGGAAAAATCTGAAAAATACATAAATACATAAACAAACAGCCCATTTATGATATCTTAACTGTTTGAAAGGACCCTTTCTATGAATGTTTACTCAGAATTAAGTCCCCGTTCCCCCTCAGCACTGAGGAGAGAGGCCATTGTGGCCTGGTGCGGTCATGGCAGAGTGCGACTTCCTCCCCTCAGCTTCAGCATGGCAGGAGGGGAAGCTTCTGTCTCCTCTCGCCACAATGACTGCTAGGACAGGCTCGCAAGGTTCAGCAGCCAATTGCAAGCAAGTGGACCAGAGGGAGTACTTCCTCCTGGTCAGCTTTCTGGTCATAAAAGCTCAGGCCTCAGTCAACATTGGATTCTCCACCCTCTGTTCCTTATTAATGTGGCTTAATGGGCTGCCTGAGGGAAAGTAAGCATGGCCTTGCTGGACCTTGCTATGGAAGTACATGGGTTACCATATTTGGGGCCAGCGAGGAATTCTCCCTGCAGACTAATTAGGCCTGTCTGCAGGGATTTGCCTGCTTCAGAGCAATCAACATAACTTCATGGTGGATAATACATTACGTTTGATCAGTCTGGGAGGTGAGGGGATGGCCCTCCTTGCTCTGCTGTCATGGAGTATCTCCTTAAAGGAGCCTGGGGTGCCACATGTCCAGACTTCCATCTTGGGGGCTGATGGGCCATAGTGTTCCCTCACCAGTGATCATGGGAATCTCCTATATGTGATGCACATTGCAAGGTGACCCTTAACCTTGATCAAACAGCAGTAACACTGGTTGATTTCAGGATACATACCCAAGGCCTACACCAGAAGCTGCTGACATCTGTTATCAATAGAAGTTGTGGCCTGATTAAATCCCAATACCGCTGCCTTGTGTTTTTATTGTGTGTATGCCCTCAGCCTTGGCTCCACTGCCCCTGGGTCTGCAATGGTACTGATTTCAAGCATTTTCCCCTCCTGTGTTCAGCAACTGGTATTAAGAAGTATCGCTGCCTCCAACCATGGAGGCAGAACATAGCTATCATGGCTAACAAATAGCTATCAATAGCCCTCTCCTCCATTAATTTTAGTCCTCTGTTAAGGCAATCTCGGTTAGTTGTAGTCATAGCCTTCTGTGGGAGGAAGTTTCATAATTTACCTATGTGCTGCGTTTAGAAATACTTTCTTTTTATCTGTCCTGTATCTCCCAACATTCAGCATCACTGGATATTCGTGAGTTCTAGTATTATGAGAGAGGGAGAACAACTTTCCTCTATCTACTTTCTCTATGCCACGCATGATTTTATAAACTTCTATCATGATCCCCCTGAAACAACCAATAGATCTGTTTTTTTAAATACCTGACTGATGTGCATGCTGGTATCACATGTTAAAGGTCTAGCTGAAGTCAGATCATTTGAGCCAAGTAATGTTGATATGATTCCATTCTGGTCCACTTTCCTGATCATAGTCCCATCAACAAAGTAGATTAATCCATTTTTGTCTACTGCCACTCCTTGGGTAAAGAAACAAAACACAACACCAAGAGCTTGTTACTTCTTTTTGATCAAAACTATTAAACCTGTTTTCCTGCTCTGTATGTTCATCTTTTCCCACAAAGCCAGAAAATGGGTCTGAAAATATTAACAAAAATGAAAGGCTTTAAACATCACATACAGCCTCATGAGGTTTAACTGGTTAAAATTTAGATATTAATGTATGGTACTTTATTAGACATGGCTAGTACATTAGAACAACATGGATGGAAGGAAAACATTCTGCTTGTGGGGGGTGAAATCCAACAAGCACTGCTCCTAATGGACTCATTTAAATATTGCTTCTGGACTGGACCCTTTGCAATTTGCTCAGTATGAAGTCTTTGTGGCATAACTGGAATGTGAAAAAATATTTATAATGAATTATAATAAATCACTAATGTTCAGTGGGGGTGGGGAACTAAAAACCTCACTTTTAGTAGTTATACTTTTGGACAGCTTTGCCATTCAAAAACTGAAAACAAGCTTTTGGAAACACTGAATAAATAACTAGATAGCATGAAATGCTCTTGTGTGTGCTGACTGAACTGTGTTTTGCTCTTCATAAATTGACAGTTTCCTCCACCTTTGGGGCTCATGAGTGTCGCTTCTACAGCCTTGCCACCATCACCACATCTGGCTTCGTCAAATGGAAGGCACTGCTCCCCAGTTCCTGCTACCACTTCAGCATTTTTTGTCAAGTCCTTTGCCCCAGTGAGTGACTTTGGACGGTAAATCCTTCGTGTGTTGGTGTCAGAAACATACAATTCTCCTGTGACTGGGTCAGTTGCAAGGAAGTATCTATGAGCCGGGTTACTGCTGCAGAAAAGGAAACAACACGTTTTAGCACAGTAAGTAATATTCACTATTACATTTCAAAAGACAGTCTATCAGTTGGACTTAGAAAGCAAATAATTGAAGCAAGCAACCCCTGTTGCCATTCAAAAGTTAGAGTGAAGAAGGAAGCCATAGCTGAGTGTGGTGGAAGTGATCTTAACACACATTCTTAGTTTTGGGGACCAACAGCTCTGAATGCAGCAAATCTGTGTTCAAACCATTTTTATTGCACTGCAGTGTCCATCTCACTTCACCCCAGTCATAACGGTATCAAAAAGGCCCAATGAAAATATGTTATGCTTGCTTCTTACTTTCTGCAAAGTATTTTCAAGGGTGGGAGGGGGAACAGAAAGTGCTGATGTGCTGCTGTTGTTTTAAACACATTGTATGTTATGTGTGAACTCTGCTGACTCTGAAAAGAGAATGTGTAAGCGAAAATCAGTGGGTTTGTTTGAAGTAAGTGTTTAATGAAGGGACGCGGGTGGTGCTGTGAGTTAAACCACAGAGCCTAGGACTTGCCGATCAGAAGGTCGGCAGTTTGAATCCCCGCAACAAGGTGAGCTCCCGTTGCTCGGTCCCTGCTCCTGCTAACCTAGCACATCAAAGTGCAAGTAGATAAATAGGTACCGCTCCGGCGGGAAGGTAAACGGCGTTTCCGTGTGCTGCTCTGGTTCACCAGAAGCGGCTTAGTCATGCTGGCCACATGACGCGGAAGCTGTACGCCAGCTCCTTTGGCCAATAAAGCGAGATGAGTGCCGCAACCCCAGAGTCGGCCACGACTGGACCTAATGGTCAGGGGTCCCTTTACCTTTACCTAAGTGTAATGTTGGTTAGTTAAAAGATGGTTAGTGTATTGCTGCTTTGCAATTGAGAAAAAGTCAAATAAATACATATTTTTAAAAGACGGGAGGAGTGTTGATGTATGGATTCTTCCACCTTGCGCTAAGGTAATGGAATAAACACCGTTTTGGTTCCTTTTAATTATATAAATGTGCAAACGTCATTTTGAGTATTACCTTCAAATCAACAGCACTGGATTAGATCACTCTACAGCCTATGTTTTTCAAATTGCACCTATGTCACTGACTATATTATTTCAAGTAATCTAGGCCACTTGAGTACATGATGCATAATATCATAAACAGAAGAGACTGTTCATGCTACTGATTGGAAGGCATGTGATTACTGGATGTGATTTAACAGGTCAGATGGCATATTTTAGAAGTAGTTCAGTTTCTTGTCTTAAGTCATCTTAAATCATTGCAAACTTTCACATAAAACTACCGAATATGCTGGACCATCCTTCTATGAAATAAAGCCACTTTTCAAAAAACATAGAGCACATGACACCATAAACCTTATACAAATGAAACATTTCTCTCCTATGGAATGAGTAGCTCTAGAGAATACATTTGTTGCTCAAAGATACAATCCAGAAGCTTAATTAGTTGCATCTATGACAGTGGATCTGAGTTATGGTGCTCAGAACTGAAATGAATATATAGATGGCAGTGCTAGTGCCTGCTAACACACAGAGCCCAAGTGCCACAGCAGTCAGTTGCATCTCTAAAGTGTTTGCAAATGCAGTGCTAAAATGTATCTACCAATCTTGGTGATATCTGAGCATCTGTTCACAAAACGTAGTGCCTCGTATTTCATAAATATAACACAGTGCTAATGTACTTCTGTTTGCAAAAGGCAACCGAGGCCAACATAAACAAGTTGTGAACAAATTACATCTTGGAGCACAGACATTTCTGAAGTATACAACTAAAGCAATGTAACATCCAAAACAAAATAAAACAGCAGCAGAATAGGCACAAAATAAAATAAGCAACAATACTGTGAAAGAGCTAAAAGCACTAAACATTTTTAAAGACTGAAAAGCCCAGGAAAACATAAAGGTCTTCACCTGGCACTAAACTGGTGAGCCCCTTTGAGTAGGTTATTCAATTACTGGGGAGCCACCACAAAAAAGTCCTATCTCTGCCTCATCACGTTTGGCATGGGAACTTGAAGAAGCACCTCTATGTAGATGACTTTAGGACCCAAGCAAGTGGTGGAGTTGATTGTCAGGTAACCTGGTCCAAAGCAGAGGCAAATTTAGGGCAGTGCGACTGGTTCCACTGCACTGGATACGGAGTCTAGGGGTGCTGCAGGGCTTCACAACTAGGATGTAGTCAATTGAGCAGAAAAAGGGTTTTTATTTGCCTTTTTTAAACTTCTGAATGCTGTATTAACTAGATTTAGCTTTTCTCTATTTCTGAGAACTAGCCATGTAACTTAAATGAGGTTTTTGTGCAACCCTGAAACTAAACTATGATGAAAATAATAGATTTTAAAAGATATATGTGCCTTTTTATATATGTACTTTTAATCTCTGATCATTAATGTGCTTATTTGTTATATGCAATTCTTTTTTTGAACAGCACCAGGTGTATGGATAGTGCTTTAATTATCAGCATAAAAAAATCTTTATATAAAATCCAACTTTGGATAAGTTTCAGGGCAATTAGTTTGGTTGTAGAATGATGAACAGTTTAAAATTAAAGCTTAGAACACATAATTTGCAGTATATTGTGGTTGGTTAGATTTTTAACCAATGTACTCCATCACTTATAAAAGGAGAAAGTGAACACACAACACACACACCCCATTTATTATTTGCATGGTGAAAAAGAATGGCCCCAGATAGTATATTAATGTAAGGAAAGTTATCTTTGGAGTTTTATAGATGGAGAAGTTTTAACTTCAATGGTAGAAATGGTCTGTACAGCTTTAGGTAGAGACCTACATGAATGAATGTCGTATCCTGCTCTCCTGCCAAAAAAACACCGCACAATGAAAACACGATGTCAGGGACAAAACTAAACTAGAACCTGTCTCCCTAACATGTTATGTTTCTACGGGGGGGAATTTCTGTACAGCAGAGCATTCAATAATCTGGAGACCCACGTGCATCATGAAAAGGTACAGCTCAGGAATTAGTTTACAACCTCAGCCTTGGTTGGGGAAAGATGTCAAATGATCAATGTTCATAGTTATATAACTGCCCTGTAAACAATTCAGAACAAATGCTCAGTAAAGACGGGACATAGTCTAACCACTGTGTAAGCTTTATGCCAGCATATGAGGATGAATGCTGAATAAACAAGTCATCTGATTTCTTTGCCATTAGGATTATTAAATCAATGAAAATGTGTGGATAATTCTAGTGGAGGCTCCTGACAAGTACAACATTTCTAACATGAGTAGAGAAATCATTTTAGTACAATTTTGAAAATGACACTAGCTGTGCTATTGCCTGCCCCGCACAAGGCAGATGAATCTCTGAAGAATAATCATTAGCATGCTCCATGAGAATCCACGGCACTGAAAATAACCTCAACTCAGGAGACTTCAAAGACTCTGCGCTCTAGAGATCGACAATAATAATCTTGGCTGGCTGTAAAATGGCTGTTTTTGACTAACATGGGATATTCCCTTCTTTCTATTGAAACAAAATCTTTACCTTAATGTAGGCATTACAGGGCATACTTGGTGTAGTGAAAATCCTTCATAGACAGAAAAATATCCAGTCTCTGCTACTGCAGTTGCCTCTGCAGCTCTTTATACATCTTTGTATTTCTCTAGGGAATCTCTGTAGCAGTACACTAATCTCAAAGAAGTTGAACTCAACATTAATACACAATTGTCTGCTTCCCTCTAGAAATGTCCTTTGTAGCAGAACCACACTAGTCTATCCAGGAAGTGCAACTCATATAACATTGAACATGCAACTATTTTTGCCTGTAGTTCTCCAAAGGCTAAAGACTTTCCCCACTTCTTCAGAAGAATGATATATGGATCACACAGTCACTTTCCCTATTCCAGTAATAAATAAAAAGTAGTATTTGAGAGTACAAGTGCTGTATAATATAGTTAAATCACAGAAAATGGGTATTACTTAACATATGTTCTTAATTCCCCAATATGCTTAGCAACAGATGAACAACAGAATGCAGGGAGCCATGTGTAACAACTTTTGAATGCATGTCATATTTTGCATTTGGTATAATATTAAAATGTGAATTTACAAAGTATTCTATCTAATGACTGTTAAAGCATCAGCTGGTTTCAATGGACAGAGGGCACTGGTTGTTGTTGTTTTTTAAAGCAACAATGAACCTTCAGAATGATATGAGAACAGCTGACAGCTATGCTTATAATTTAAAATAAGGGTGCATATTATATTTAGTCATGGAGAAAATGCTACTTGCCGACACTACACAAAGCAACATATGTGAAACATTAATTCTGAAATATAAAAAACCTTTCACAGTTAAGGAAGAAAACCCACATGAGGCAGTATAACCAGAAGCCCGAGTGAATTTCAACAGAAACCAGACGTAATAAAATGTAGGTCTCTGGGGATTTGTGTAAGAGGGGGAGAAAGACCAAAAATAAAGATGAAGCATGCATGATAATAAGGAGGGTTTCTTAATGTCACCCTGCATTTTGCATGACACATTTAGCAGCTGTGGCACACAGCAGTGATGTAATGCATGTGTCTAGCAAATAATTTCAGACTGAACTCTGCCCACTTCATTCTAGCTAGTGGCAGTCACTGTAATCACAGAACAGAAAGCAAAGCATTGCCCATGCTGTTTTATGACCCTCCTCTTTAAAGATATGCCTAGCCATAATTCAGCGTGAATCATCTACAGTTTGCTCTTATGAACATAGGATGTTGCCATGTCATATACCGAGTTAAAGGTAAAGGGACCCCTGACCATTAGGTCCAGTCGTGGCTGACTCTGGGGTTGTGGTGCTCATCTCGCTGTACTGGCCGAGGGAGCCGGTGTACAGCTTCCGGGTCATGTGGCCAGCATGACTAAGCCACTTCTGGCGAACCAGAGCAGTGCATGGAAACACCGTTTACCTGCCCGCCGGAGCGGTACCTATTTATCTACTTGCACTTTGACGTGCTTTTGAACTGCTAGGCTGGCAGGAGCAGGGACCGAGCAACGGGAGCTCACCCCGTTGCGGGGATTCGAACCACCAACCTTCTGATCGTCAAGTCCTAGGCTCTGTGGTTTAACCCACAGCGCCACCCGCGACCCTATACTGAGTTAAAGGTAAAGGGACCCTTGACCATTAGGTCCAGTCGTGGCCGACTATGGGGTTGCTGCGCTCATCTCACTTTATTGGCCAAGGGAGCCGGCGTACAGCTTCCAGGTCATGTGGCCAGCATGACTAAGCCGCTTCTGGCGAACCAGAGCAGCGCATGGAAACGTCGTTTACCTTCCCGCCAGAGCAGTACCTATTTATCTACTATTTATCTATTTATCTATACTGAGTTAGACCTCGGCTAATGTATTTGTCCGCAGTGACTGATGCTCTCTCTCTGGAATCTGAAATACGAGTCTTCTTTAGCGCTACCTGGAGATGCCAGGGATTGTTCTGCCATTGAGCCACATAGCTGGTTTTGTTCTCCACTGCTAAGTGGCGCAGGCATGTTGCCCACATAACATGCCCATCACTGGATTTCTGTATCACTGGTTATTATAAACCTGGCAGCTGAATGTTTGAATTGACTCCACTGAAACACACAGCATTTCAGGTGATGCAAAGACAAAATGAAAGTTCTATCTGTGGCATTCAGGGCAAGGAGAGAACAAGGAAAAGGAGAGGATGATGGTGAATGAGTGAGGCAGGGATTACATAAGCACATCAAGGAGGAAAAATGGGAGCAATACCTTACAGACAGGCTGGAAACGGAAAACAAAAAGTGATGGGGAGCAAGCAACGTTTTTATTTATTTAGTCATTTCAGACATTTATACCCTATCCTTTAAATGACTTTCCTGGGATGCCTTATGATAAAATGTAACTATTTTAACTAGGACGGGGAAAGAATTTGGGTTATGTTGAATAGTAGCAATCTTCCAAACTTACACCTCTCTATGATTTAAGGCAAAAATAGTCACTTTTATAGAGCACTCCTTCCTTATGATCGTAACAATTTTTAAAGCACTTCAATCTATTGAATTTATTTGTTCATTCTTTTTTAAAGGAAAGAACACTTTGAACAAAAAGTACGAACATGCTTAAAATGCTTACCTATGTCTAAAATCTTTATTTCTTGGTGGGAAGGCAAGGAAAGGAAGAGTAAAAAAAAAACAGTATTAGAAAAAAAGTTAGATGAAAAGTTGTTAAAAGAGGGAACAGTAAATAGGTAATGATGCTGATAAGGTTGCTGATTGTAATTCCATTCAGTCATTTTTTATCATCTGAATAGCGGAGATATTTTGACAGCTATCTCCATGAGTAAATGGCTTGAGAAAATGTCCCATCTTTCTTCAACCTCATTTTAAAATATTATTTTTAAAGCATTTGCATTTTTATTACAGTGTTCAGGTGTATATGGAAACATGGTATCATAAAATGACCGATTCATCACATAATCTCGAAACCAAATGTTTTAAGGAGTAGGTAAAGATATACCTTAGTTCAAGAACACTTGTTACATTTCCAGATGGGAATATCCGTCGAACATAGTTAAAATCCCCTACGTACAGGCTTCCATCAATACCACAAGCTAAGGCAACGGGAGCCAAAAGCTTATTGCCATCTGCTTGACCATTGCAACTTGGGCAGGAAATGCTACGTCGTCGACCATTGCCCATTATACTACTGACAACTGGTGGCTGCTGAGAGATGAACTGATTTTCCCCATTGCCTTTGTAGAGGATTCCTGGAGAAAACACAAATATGGTTTCCTACATCAGTGGAGTATTTTTGTCGGTTACAAATTTTGATCAGAAAATACTAAATACATTTAATATTGCACACTGGGACTGTATTTCAAAGGTGTCAAGATCAAGAGAGAGGACAATGACCACCACGCTGGTTCTCCTGAAATTCAAGAGAAGCTTGTCCCTAAGAACTGGAGGCTGCTATCTGGAAGTGGCACTTTAGAAGCCTGTTGCACATGTGGCCATCCATTTCAACCCCACCCACTGAATAAAACTCTTTGTGAAAAAGGATCAAAATATCACTATTCATATTTACAATCAGCTCAGAAGGTAATCAGAGCAACCACAGCAAGAGAAAATAAGTATATAAGATATAAGTTATTATATTTTTAATAACAAACTTCTATGAAAAGTTGGCAAATGCTTAAAAAAAGGATACATCTGGAAAAGTAGAAATGGGCAGAACTCGTGTTTGCAACAGTTACCTTGGGGCAATGGGGCAATCCAATAGGAGGCAAGGATATACAAATAGGTGCTGTGCATGTGCTTCTCGTGGCTGAGAAGATGAGCTGTTCCTGTGTAACCCCCCACTGGATTGCCATAAGAAATCGCTCTCTGATCTAAATACAGTTCTATGTTCCTTCTCCTTCCTCCCAAGCAGCAACTCATACTATTCAAAACCACTTGACCTGACAATCTCCCAAACTGGATTTTTTGGCTCTGGGAAACATACACATTTGCATGTGCATTTTTCTCAGATGGATTTGGGTGAATGTTAGTTTGGAATGATGCATTCCTGTTCGTTTATTCTGTACTGTTAGAATAAATTGCTTACATATGTCCTGTTACGCATCACACACCCACAACATTATACCAGTAAACTATTATTGTAAATAAGTTTTCTGACAGCCTCAATTTCCCATTGTCAAATGGTCTTATTTTACGCAAAAGAATAAGTTGTCTTTGCTAGCAGAGCCCGGCTCTATAATGTATCTGCAGTTCTGTACTCATATGTCAAACACAACAAAAATGTTTGGGCAAGAATCATTAGGAAAAGAAGAAGCATTTCTCCAGCATCGTTTTTATGGCCTTCACAGGAAATGTGAAATATATGTGCCTAATATTAGGCTTTCACAGTTACAACTATATTTTGTTAAAACATTACCACTATCCTCATTATTATCCTGATCAATGACTCAGTCAAGGTCTGCTGTGAGAACTGTCCGCTATTACTGTTACACTTATTCCACAGTAAATCTCAATGTGTTATAATCCATGCAAACCACATGTCACTTTGTACTGTATAGTAATACTTGCTTTATTGATCAAGTGTACAATATTTCAAAGATAACAGTACTAATGAATTTATTTTTGTCCCACAATAACTGTTAAAATACATTTAGGAAGTTCTATTGACAGCTTTCTCCACCCTAAGGCTACTTTTAAGTTGAATTTCAATGGGTAAATATTTTCCATAAACAGAACATGTTCCTTGGGCTGTGCCAATTACTTTTCTAATGCCATGCAATCCGAGAGAGGTATACCAGAGGACGGACAACATTATGAAATAAGAGGAAATGAAAATGGCTTATGAAATATAAAAGAAAAGCCATGTAAATGAGGCTGCATCATAACAGCACATGGATTACATTTCCCCAAGAAAAGTTGGAACGAGAATGCACTAATGGAATCTGAAATCCCCTTCCTATGATCACATCATTTATGACAATCAGGAAACCATAATTTTGCTGAAATAGCTGAGTTCTATAATTTTCATCAGAGGTATCATACAAGTCAGCACTCAGCACTATGGTACCTGATTTATTCTGTCATTACTTTGAAAAATTGCCCTTTCGCATCTCTCTTCTATTACCACAGGGGGAAAGATGAACATTAGAATATTTATTGCAGTGATTCAGGGTGTCCGTATAAACACCTGTCACAGTCTTTGCTCCCTTGTGAATAAATTTCCCCAGCTCATCCACCCTGTCATTACAACTAGCCACTTCATTTATTCAATTAGACAGGCATCACTTTGAAAAGTCATTACTTGTCAAACAGTCTCCTGAGCATAAATTTAGGAGCATAGCTGACTCACCTTATGATCAGAAACTACTGAACAACAAAATGAGGAAAATGAATGTACACGTAATTATCTCAGTGCTTACTTGCTTTGTGCCAGTTCCCATGAGAAGTTGAATTGGCATTCAATGGCACACTTATTAACCCTTGCCTCCCAGTGAAATGTACCATATTCACATGAAAAGAAGTCTCTCTGTAACTAATCCCATAATAGCTAGAATTACATACCAAGAAACATGATCTTGTTAACTAGTCCTTAGACATCATTTCGGTGTCCTTTGGCTTCCATAACATTCTGCATCCTGGCCTCCTCCTTTCTAAGATAGGTCTTTGCCTGTCTTAAATCTGAGATCATTTCTTTCCTTCCATTACATAACTTCCAGTCAACATGAGTGTCATTAGTCACCTTTACTAAGCACCTGTGTGTCATTGCCGCCTGCAGTTAAATGGCAGGCACATTTCACTCTAAAACTGGCAGCGTTCCAATGACAGGAGAAATATTTCCTCCATGCAACTTGTAATGTGTTTCATAATATGGAAGGAAATATACATGTTGCTATATTGCAGTTGTAGCTGGAGTCATACTGCTAGGGAAGTCCCAATATATTTAAGCATAAACTGTTTGAATGAAGAAGCTTCATGGGGCATCAAGCAAACTGTTTAAATGAAACAATAAAGCTGTCCAGTAAATCAGACATATTTACTTGGAAGCCACAAGTGAAAAGGGAGCTTGTGCCTGAGTAAGTGTACTTAGGATCACAGTTTAGCTGCTAAACAACAACAACAACATCATTAGTGATGGCAAAGAAGAAGAAAAAGGTTGGATAAAGCAGGTCAAGCAGAGAACTATGGGAAGGAAACATGGGTTTTTCTTTTCCTTTTTCTGAAACATGGATTTTTATCAGAGATTAAGGGAGGGGGGGGAATGAAGTAAATACCAGAGATTTAAAAGAAGTAAAAGAATAAAAGAATAGTTGGAATTAAAGAATAAAGATATGTAAAAATGAGTAAAGGAAAGTTAATGAAGCAAGGAAGAAGCACTGAAAATGGAAGGAAAATGGATGAAGTTTTTGGAAGAGAGCCTCAGGTACACAGCAGAATTCAGAAGGGGGGGGGGCAACTTAATGACAGGTGCTAGCGCCATATCTTTTTAGCTCTGAATGGAATTGGTATTGGAGACAAGTAGGAATGGTGCCTATTTCCTCCATACCAGTGCCAATTCTGTTGTGGACTAAAAACCTCCCCCTCCCCCAATAACATATTTGTACAAAATACATTTCCCCACCAAATATTCAAATTCACAATGAGAGGCTTAGGAAACACTTATTTATTTGCATAGAAATACAGGAGTAATCATGCTAGTGAGGCAATAGAGGAGCAATAATGCTAGCTGTACTTGACACAGTTCCATGGAAACACATCTGGTGGGGAGAGGCTAGGCACAGCATAATGTTTTTATGTAGTATGAAGAAGAAAACATTTCCTGGTGTTGGCAAGGACTGAAGCTATGCTTATAAATTCGACATTAATTCAAATTAAAGAATAATTCTAGGATAGTCATGAATGTGTATTACTCATAACTTTTATGTGACAGACAATGAATTAATTACATAGTCAGTATGAGTCCAGAAAAAAAGAGTATTAAAATAAAATTGAGACTTGCCATTCTGAACATCCAGGACGTGGTGCTTATCTAGGGTCCAGCCCCCCATGTTAGAGGCATCCAATTCGTAGCCTTGTAAAATAGCTGTCCGTTTTTCCCACAGTGTTAGATCCAAACAAGATTCATATTCATAACCTACAGATACTGGAATTAAAAAGAAAAATATTTATTATTATTATTTTAAAACTACCCTTCCTCTCTAGATACCTGAAGACAGGTTGTAAGTACTTTCACTGAACAGGGCTTCCAATTACAGGGAGGTTTCTTGGCATGTTAACACAACACACTTAGTATATCAGTTTTTCCTCTGGGTTAGTGTTAGATACAATCTGGAAAATATATATTTATAATTTTCAACAAATCTTTTGCAGGGATAGAGGTGACACACCTGGATAGCCTGCTTGCCTAGAATTAGTTCAGGAGTCCCGTGCACTGTGTCAACCCTAGCAATTATTCAGGGAGCAAATTTTAATCTGTGACTGAAGTTTCAGTCAATTAATTGTACTGACTGATTAAAGCTTGAAGCTCTATATACACATGATATATTGATGCTCCCTTGAAATAATTTAAAACCTTGAGTTGTTGAAAAACATCAGATGTTTAATAGCAATTGAAGGCAATTAAAATCATTTTGTTTTTTGAAAGCACCACAGGCAGTCCAAGACTTTGTCTGCGAAAATGATGGTGCAACTATTTTCCCCATCTTAGTCTGTCTCAGACCTGATCAACACAGTCCTCACAATTTGTTACTTCCAGGTACTAGTTTGGTTAGATGTGATAATTACAAACGAAGTGTAATTCCTTTGTGATTTTACAGTTCCATTCTTTTTATAAAAATGAAAAAAATATGTCTATACCACATTTCAACTCTAAGAAGAGCCCTCAAGTCAGCTTACAACAATTTACTGTTAATAGTAAGCTGTTGTAACAGTAATTGTTAACAATTAAAAGTTTACATTCATTCTACACAACATACTGAACTTCTCATATATCTTTATTATTAAATATCATTCTATGTTTTCTAGATAATGCAAACAAGCAAACAAAACCTATAACAACACAAATAAGACCTACCAACAGCTTCAGATAAACCATAGACCTTTTGGTTATACGCATCAGTTTTATCCCATATGAATGTGTAAGCCAAATTTGGGGATGCAGGGAACCATTTTTGGAAAAGTCTTCCCACCACTGCCACCATGAGATGAACCTTCATTAAGTTAAATGGTATCACTGACTGCGTCATGGTGATCTTAAGAACGGATTTATACCCTGCAGCTCTGGAGCTTAAATAAGACAATTTCAAATCAGTTCCTGGGACTGTGGTCTCCTCATGTAGTACCTATAAAAAAAAAAAGAGGAAAATGACAAATTAATCTCAACTAGCAAGAATTTTACTGCATGTGATTGATTAGAAACTATCAGAAATACGTTTTCTGTAGAAAGATACAATTGTTTAAACAATCATTGGGCTGACTACCTAAACTTCTGAAGCAAGATGTGATGATTTTTTTAGGATGAAAGTTTTTACAACCTTATTTCCTACAGCAATTGCTGCATCAATGGTACCTCATATATATATATACACATGTGTACAAAATACTGTGATCTGAGTTCTGTAAAAGACAATGGTTTAGGAAGGAATGGTCTGTATGCCTCCCCTCCTTCATGAGCCGGCTTGTGCTGTGATCTTTGTGTGTTTAAACCAGAAATTTAAACCAAGATTTCATGCTGCTCTGAAATTCTAGTTGGTAAATCCAGCAGGATTGAAGCACTGCAGCCATCACAGGACAGGCATGAACACATGCCCTTCTGCTTTGAAGTCCTTTTTATTTTGGAACCTTTCTATCTGGGAAATTTGCCTCTTACGGTCCAATCAAACTTATTTCCTGTCTTGCCATGGTTCCTTTAAAAAAGTCACACAAAACCTCCCTGAAATATATCCCTCATCAACTGGCTGCTGATGTGGGTGAAGAGGAAATGGATGTGAGGGCATTTATTGCCAATGTTGAAGCCCTCAAGAAACAGGCTGGGAAAGGAGATGGGGGAAGGTCAGACACCTTTGGACATGCAGGCTGAGAGCTGTATGAGTCTCTTTCTACCTGGGTTGAGGCTCTGGTGAGCAGCATGACCGCGTATCCTGCAAAACCCCTGGAAGAGCTGCCCTTTCAGGTGAGAGGGAAATGGCACTCAGCCTTCACAGCAGCTGCTTCTGCAGTCTGATGAACCCTTCTATGTGTAGTCTGGGGCCTCTCAGCCTAGGATGGTACAGCAAGAGGATGTGCATGGAGATGTACCCCTGGGGAAGTGGAGAGGCACCTCACTTCTTTTACAGAGATGAGCTGCTCCTCTTTAAAGTCTAAACATAACCCTCTCTGATTTTCCTGCTTCTACTTACTGTATTTCACAATTTAGTTCTAATTACTAAAATGGTTTTGTTGTGTGGCATTTCAAAATATTGCCTTCAGAATATTTACATTGGCAATTTTTCAAAGATGTTTAAAACAGAAATTTTCTTTCCTTTCTTTCTCAAGCTAGATGGCTGCCTTAGGGAAAGCTTCCTCATGCATTCTGATCAATATTCAACCCTTTCTCATATCAGGAGAGCACAATGATTCAATCTTCTTTTTAGAGCCTTTCTTGCCTAGAAAAGTGTGTGGGTGATAGTTAGACAAGATGGGTTTCTGTCTTCCATGGATTAAGATAGTCAATCATCTTTATTTCATTCAAGACTTCCAACTAGATTTTTTTTCTTAACCACACCACTAAAGCTTTAGCTGTAAAGCCACCAAACAGCTCCATTAAGATGAGAAGATTTCTAAAAAGACAACGATAAATCTCATATCACTAAAATATGGCACCTCTGAAACACATAAAGCTCAATTCTCAGGATGTTGGCCACCAACTCAAAAAGCTGCCTCAAAGTTAGCCTAAGCCAAGCTTCCAGGTAGGAACCATCAAGGAAAGTTCTGCACTGTTCAGCAGCATTCCAGTTTAGGAGGTGCTGCAGACTAACTGGTTCTGCAAGTGTATGTTGATGCCGTACAGGCAATTTGCAGGGCAATGCAATAGCCACCATGGCCCAAGTTTGGAGAGAAGCATCTCCCTTTGCAAGATCTCAGGGCACACCACACTTCATGTGGCTCCATGAGCTCTCATGAGGGGGGTACGGTGGCAGGAATCATGAAGAAGTCCTGCCTCACTGGTTAACAGCATAGGCAGTTTTCAATGCAAGTTTTACTCAAAGTAAACCCACTGAAATTAATGGCACTAACTAAGCTACGTTCATTAATTTAAAACTGAGCAAAACTGAGTTGAATACCCACGTTTACCAGGCAAGAGCCTCCCTTCTCCCCAACAGAATCCTGCAATTGTGGGTTAGGTCTTGAAAACTGAAAGTGGAAGGAAGCTCCTCCCCCTGAAAAAAAACACCTCTCTGGGGAGTGGGAGGGACCCCTTTCAATAGCATGGCATGGGGTGTGGGTGGCAAGTACTGTCACCTGATCTTGGATGGGGCAATTGCCCAGGCTCCACTGCATACTGTTCAAGAAAATGAGCCCAAGCTTCATTCTGGTGTTTCACTTTTTCCTTTGTCTAGCTGGGAGCAATGAACAACAAACTTTAGTTTTAGTGTGATGTCTGAACCAGTGCTCATGGTTTGTTTCTCCCAAACAACCATGTTTAGGAAGCCAACAGCAAACTTTGGCTTCACGTGGTAATTTGTTTGGACAGAAACAAATCATGAGTGTTGATTAAGATATCAAACTAAGTCAAGGATTGTCTACATTACGATTTGAACAAATCATACACCTTGGCTTAATGTTATCTGTGATTGCTGTTCTTTTCTGCCACCAGACTGTCCTGGCAAACAGTAAAGTGTTAATAAAGCTATGAATCCATAACTAGAGTAGCACACTGGTATGCTATGAAAATGATGCAGAATGTTGCCAACTTATTTTACTACTGTAGCTGATTCTAGTGAAGGAAAACCAAATGGAAATATACTTATTTGTTTTGTTTTTCAAGTTATCACTTACACATACTTTATATGTCTTGCTTGATAATTTCTTTGAAAAATTACACTGTTCACTTCCAAGAAAGCCTGGAACTGTATTGATTTATTGTGACTAATGGTTTTTGTGAGAGATGAGGATATTCAATATTATGTATTGTGCATATGAGCTTAACATTAAGCCCTTGGGAATTATATATATGCGTCACTTCTACAACAGAAGGTAAGAATCCTGTGAGTGCACAGAGTTTGGAGAAAGCTTCCCTATAATTTATGTTTTCCTGCAAAAATACATATCAGATATGTATTAGCAACAGCGCTAATGTGCCCACACATCATAAAAAAGCTTTTCATATTAGTACAGTTTAAATAAAATCAAGGTGTGCAAGTTTACTTTTTTCTTAAAATAATCCTTTCTTTCAAAGCACTTTACCGAGAGGCTTGTAAATTATTAATTTTAATTGTTTATAGACTTGAGTTTAGACATTTCATCAGCTACTGCCAAAAATCAAAGCTATGTTGCCACGGGTAGTATTTTGAAACTAACTTTTGATCTCATCTGCAGTAACCAAAGGCAGCGGCATAACAGTGACAGATAAAACTGGCTCCTGCTTAATTATTCTGTGTTTTCCTTTAGGCTTTCAGTCCACATCAACGAATGATTATGTTTCATCCCCTTCCACCTTACGATGCTAATGGAGTAGGGCATTATGAGTCTAAAACACAAGTTTTATAGCAGAATGTTTTGAGTTGCCTAAATAATATTACATAGCAGTCCTTAATTTCAAAATAAAAACAACTCTTCATTTTGAAACATGCTAGAGGTCACACCATGTATTTCAATATGCTGATAACCTTGTAATTCCTAGATCCTTCCCAATGTCTATTTCATTGCAGCCCATATATTCCTAAGCAGTAACACATTTCTTTAAATTTTAACTTGCTTTCGGATGCCACATTTAGCTTCCATGGCAAACACTGTGGAGGCAGTCATCACCACAAGGGACAGATTAACTATTGCCATTAACATATGTTAAGGGGGGGGGGGGGAGAGACAAAGCAACCAGGAAAGGGTGGGAATCAGAGTGGCAGCAGTGGAGTTGACAAGGCACTGAATGTGGGGGCCCTAGAAGGAACCTTGCCCCCAGCCCCCCTTACTTAGAAAGGGTCCTGATTCTCACAAATATATTTGTACTTAAGATGTATTGTACCTGCGTCTCAGGAATAATAGGACTGTCCTCAGGGGAAATCCTAAACAAGGTAGAAAGAGGTGATGATACAATGACAGGATTTGGTCTCACAAATCCACTCAGATCGCAGCTGGGAATGTCGTTCTCCTCCTTCTTCATGACCAGGGTGTCCATGACATAGAAGACGTTCCATGGAATCCAAACTGTGTGGTATTGAGTAAGGAATGGTGACCGTTCGAACACTAGGGTTAAAGATGCGCCTCCATTTGCCACCAAGTCAAACCTAATGTAAATCAGATTATTATTGTGTAAAATGCCTTAAATTTACATCTTGCTCACAGACATATATACAATTTAAATTTGAAGATTAAGTTTGTCAGAAGAAGCAGTAGCCCTTTTCCCGTGTGTGTGTGTGTGTGTGTGTGTGTGTGTGTAGAACTAAACACACACACACACACACACACACATCTCAAAACAACTTTTGATTAAATAAGACAAGTTAATTTTCTGTACTGCTATCTCAATATACGTGACATGAAACTTACATTCCATCTTGGCGAGTGATGGTGTACCCATAATCTGGATAATGTAAAAACGACACATTAACTCCAATGAGTGGTGTTCCATCTGCTGTCAATACTTGGCCCCTTATAACAGATGCAAGGCTGTAGGGAAAGGTACAAAATTACAGCATTTAATATTTTCTCAAACAAGCACTACCATGCCAATGTACCAAAGCATAAACATCCTGTTAGTTCACAACATTGTATACTGTGCAGCCACTGCCTTATTTCAAAACTCATATGGATCTATAGTCTCTCTGAGATAGTTTCAGTGTAAATCTAATTACTTACAGTGTGAATATGGCAAACACTTGCACCATCCAAATACAGTGGTAACTGATTGGTTTGTTGTCACATGTACACTCAGCAGCAGATCCAGGTTTGGATCTGTGTTCACATGTGAAAATATTATCCGCTTATACAGTAAAATCCTGGGCATGTTTATTCAGAATTCCCACTGAATTCAATGTGGCTTACTTCCTAGTAATGGTATTCGGAATTGAACTGCTGCATCTTGCTTGCTAACTCTGCAAACTTGAGCACACTCACTTGGTGGTAGGTTTCATTGGGATCAAAATAACTTACTTCTAAGCCAATGGCTGAAATCTGATAAATATAAGGAGCACCCTCAGTAAGAAGCAGGATTTTTATTTTGCTTTGTTTTTTCAAACAAAAGCGTCCTGCGCTGCACCGTAAGAATCTTTTTAAGTTCCATGAATTTTAAAAGCAGTTTATGATGTGCTACAGTAGGAGGGAACTGCTGATTGAATAGACCCCTACTACAGCGAACAATCTCTTGACTGCATATAAAGGGGCTCTCTGGATCACAACCAAAGCATTTTGGATCAGTGTGCAAAATTAATAAATTAGCAATGGTGTTTTAAAATTATAAACTCAAGGCTTTCCTTCTAAACAGCCTATCTTTTTGCACTTCCCTACGGAAAAGTGTTTTGCCAATTAATTTTTAGGCAATCTGTAAACCTGCGGGGGCTGCAAAGCACAGAATTTAAAGGAGTAATAAGGAACATTTGTGTTACAACTTTTAATCAACCGCTGTGCTCAACTACATTAATGCAGCTAAATTACTGCAGACACAGGAGTTCCAGAGTAAATCATCTACTTTCACTCAGTAAGGCACAGGACACCTGCTTTCAGTTACTAGCTTATTTTCAGGTATATAACCACTCTGCAAAGCACCAGGCAGGCAGCTTCTGCAATCATACTGTCATGCAGTTAACAGTTCTATTACATTAATTCATAATTTATATTATTTACTGAGCTCAGCTTTAAAAGTGCATCACTGCCTTCCCTTCTGAGGCGTTTTCATCACTTTGATACACTTCCAACTGTGCTAACCCAAATCAGCTGGGTCAATGAAGATTTATATAATCCTTAATGGAATGCCCTGTTAGAACTTAGACAGTACACAGTATAAAAAGCTATGTTAAAGCAGTATCACTGTCTGTCTGAAGTTTTGTACAAAATCAGCCATGCAGAGTCCCAAATTTTGTACTTTTCCAACTATCCTTGAAACAAAGGATATAAGCAAAAGGAATAACAGAAAACCCTCACCTTTTATTGAAAGGGCTTTCCCCAGGAATGACATGGGAGCTGTCCGGTCCTATAAGAAAACTTATCCGATCGTAAAAGGATTTGGCAGCTTGCTGAGATGGTGACTGCTGGCTTTGGCTAATGATATCTTGTGGGTCCGGCAGTCCACGGCAGTAGGGCTGGTTTTGGCAGGAACTCTGCAAACAGCAGTCAGGATCCATGCAGTCAATTAATCCATCTACAGACAAAAAAGTTAGAAGAAAAGGAGCAATACTTCCTATTCATTTCCCCTAATGAGCAATTAAAGACAACAATCACATTCAGCAGTTTTCACAGTGTAAATAATAAGCGGAGATATTAGAAGTTTAGAAGTTATTTCAGGCCTTTCAGAGGAAAAAAGGACAGATATTGTGCTAAGTAATAATCTGAAAGCAATGAAGAAGAGGGTCCATGTTGCAAATGTGGCATATATAAATTTGCATATTGAAGAAACTCGAGACAAAATAAATAAGAGAAATAGCACACACACAACAGAACTGGATGAATATCAAAAAAGTGCATACAAAAATAGTTATTATAAATATAATGCAAACATCACAACTGCATAACCACACCAGGGAAAGGCTGAAAACCAGTTTACTTTCCAAGTTAACATGTCAATTGTCAGAATCCTGCCTTTCAGGATCCTAAAGCTATAAATCTGTGGCTCCTGTTGTAGTGGTAAGGCTATGCATCATAGCTACACCAAAGTAGATGAGAAGACGCCACGCTGAATCTTGCAGGTTTATGTATGTGAACTGTTCCCAACCATATAAACAAGTGTGTGGGTGAGTTGCTCTTTCTGGAAACAGTCTACTCAAAGGCAGCCTTGAAGATATTTTTTGGTTTGGGCATGTCACTGGAACAGCCACTATACAAAAGCAGTTGTGTGTGTGTTCACGCACATATATATATGAACCCTCCCTGATCTAAGCGTTAGAGGACCAACAACACCTCCTGCATCCAGTGGAGATTCACAATGATGCCAACAGCTTACAAGTGATTATTTCCCCAGCTGCAATTCCCCCAAGAGGAAAATCTGATCCTTGATGTGATGGGGGAAGATATATGCATGCTCAGAATATGAAAAGCATTAGCTGCCCTTGTCACTGCTGGTTCAAATTTAGAACCCTCAATATTACTAAAAAGGTCTCTGAGAATAGCTGAAAGGTGCAAGATAGAGTAACTCTGTTGAAACTAAGCAAAGTCTAGACAGTGCATTCAGGGGATAGTGCCTAGGAACCCTAGGTATGTTACTCTAGGTAAGTTGGGAAACAATAAAACATACTCCCCCCTTCATCATATCACATGGTGAGAGAGAAAGACCACAACTCCCATCATGATTTACCATTGGCCAAGTTGTCTGGAGTTGAGCCCTAAAACATCTGGAGGGCAACACATTCAATACTATCTTTCTGACTAGCAGTGGCTGTTGAGGATTTCAGACAGAAGCTTTCCTCAACGCTACCTAGTGAATGTGCTGGACTGTTGCCTTGCCTCAGTAATGGACTGGATGAGAGCCAACAAACTGAAGCTTAATCCAGATAAAACTGAGACACTGTTAGTGGGCAGTTCCCTGGACCAGATGGACAGTAAGTGGCCTGTTCTTGACGGGGCTTACACTGCCTCTGAAGGAGCAGGATGCAGCTTGGGATACTTCTGGGTCCTTTGCTTAGTGATGCATTAGTACAATGCAAACAAGTTCCAAAAGCCACAATGAAATTCAGATTTCATGCAGATGTTGGCACAGCAACAAAGTACCCACAATTTTTTGTGAATTGATACTGAGTACTGTTGCAATTTGAGAAGTTCAAAGTATATCAGATTTCAAATCACTGCAGAATTTCATTTCAATGCCAGCACAGATATAGCTAACACACATATTGCTGATTTATAAATATTAAATAATTTCCAAGGGGCCTTTAAAGTAGCTTTTATGTGAGGTTATTTGGTTTTCTAGAAAGAGAAGCAGGTAACTGCAGCTTGGCTGCTTCTTGGAGCATATTTAAAGCATTTGAGCTGCAAGTCAGCTTTAAATATTTAAGAACATTTATGAAGATGGATTCTTTTTCCTTTAGAAGAAAGGCTACATTGCTACAAGCAGAGGTAATTTCAGTCGCTCTTTCAGCTGAAAATATATATGAGAACACAATATATGTTCAGCAAATTGAATCTTAATGCAAATCAGTTAATGATGAATACCAGCTTATATAACATAACATAGCGAATACAAACCTGCGTATTTCACACATATGCACAACATATTTAAATACAGAGGTGAATCCCCATTTATGTGGGGATTAGATTCTGAACCTCCTCGCAAGTCAATGAAATCACATAAAATGGGGAATACCATGGAGAGTCCTAGTAGCTTACAAGGAGACCCACCCCAGAGCCTGAAGAGGATGTGTGGGGTAGCGCAGCAGCCATTTCCCTGTGCATCAGCTGAGCAAGCACCGCTGCCCCTCCGGCTCGCACTGAGACCCTCCCCAGAGCCCAGAGGACATCCTCTTCAGGCTCTGGTGAGGGTCTCCTTGTTAGTCAGAGGCTTGTGGAGGCTGCTCAGCTAACACACGGAAAAGCTTCCCAGTGCATCAGCTGAGCAGCTCAATGAAGTGCCCGCTACCCTTCCAGCTCACGTGACCAGCTCAGCTGATGTGCCGGGAAGACGCTTCCCCATGCGTCAGCTGTGCAAGCTCTGCTGCCCCTCAGCTCCTTTTATTATTTCCTACCAGTCTGCATATTTCTCATTCTCAAATGATCTTTTTTCTGTTCTACATTTTCCTATCTATCATCTTCTAAAAATGATACAACCTGCTTCTCAGTGCACTGAAAAATGAAAGAAAATATGAAATTGACCTAAAATTGGTAAAATGTAATTATTATTTTTTTGGCTTCTATGTCCTATATTTCTCTTATCTTGTGTGTCTATCTTCTTGTCTTGGTAGCAATTCTTTTGAGACAAGTTCTATTTATCACTTAATATCTATACATCACTTAGCACAATAACCTTATTGCTTTGTTAGTTTTTAGCCACCACTAAATTAAATGCCATTGAGGGAACATGATTAATTAGCTAGATCTTAAACTTTACACTGTGACCACAATCCAAAGAGATTAGTAGTATGTGCACAAAATAGCACACATGCGTCTATCCTCCTCCTTCAATTTCCTTTTCATCATATCCCCAAATTACCTTTACAACAACTACAAATTATTGCTAATTATGTATTTATTTACACACATCAGAATGTGTGCTTTGGCTCAGCATTCATAACTCATTTTCCATCTTTCTGAGCTACTTCATTTGTTAAACTACATGAACATCTAGTGACAGAAGGGTAACACACTATCTTCTTCCAGAAAAATATGTATGGAGTCCAGAATGTAAACACTTCTGGTGACTTTGCCAACATGCATATTTTCTGCTTAGAAAACATTATCTGCTTTCCTGTAAGTACACATCTTTAGATACAGGTGAGGTTGCCATGTATGTCTTGCAAATGCTGTTTGAGAAATGATGCTTGTTCTTCTCAAAGTATTTTGAAATTTTACAAATATTAACCTATTGACACATTTTGTGTTGTCTGTCACTAATTAAGTTAAAATGTATGTATGATTTTCTTTAAAATGTATTCTCTTAAAAATAACAGAGTAATAGACAAATGCCTTATCAATCTGGGCTTAAACAAATTTATGTTAGTATCAGTATCCGGTACATTAATTGTTAAAAGCTCTATATTGGCAATAAGTGCTTTTGGGGGCTTTGCTCTGTTTGCTCTATGTTGTCCTGCAGGCAATATTTAGCACAGTTGCCATAGAGGAATGCTCAAATTTAGTCATTCATCTTTGTTACTTTATAAATAGCAAATGTACATCTGGCATGTAGACTGCAGGTCATAAAACTGTTTGAGATTGACATCTTCTGAACTAATCAGCTGGAAATGCATTTTTACAAGCCTCCCCACTCACATCAATCAGGAAAAGAATCTCATTTTCACCAGTCAAGATACAGGGACACACTGTTTGTTATTTTTCTATGAAGTTTATCAGCTACTTGCCCAAGCGAGTGACGGATGGTTATGAATCTGGCTCCTTCTAACTTGCAAAAACATTTTTCATTCTCTCTCTCTCTCTCCGTATTTATACAGCTAGTGCATTTTACCAAGTATTCTATTGCCCCATGTGTAAAATAACAAAGGCAAAATCCCTTTACCAAATAATCAGTCTATTGTAGTTGGGACCAAAAACTGCACCTGTCTCTTATGGTTCAACAACAACAATCTTTGTTTGAATTAAGAAAGAAAATCACAGAATGTTCAAGTCCACTAAATTATCATTATAGCACTAGATGATAGTCTTGCATTTAGAATATCTTAACCCATAGGGCTAAATCCAAACTGTCAACAAAAATCTAAACTATGGGCTTTTATAAAAATTCTAATTATACCAGTTTGCTCCCATATAAACACATGGTTCATCTTGATTATTGTATGCACTTTTGATCTTCATATTTCAAACAGTATATAACTAGAAACTGTGAAGAGAAAATGTACAAAATAATCAGAGGCTATACAAAACCTTTCAAGTTCAGGAAGGAAAATATTAAACCTCTTCTGCTAAGGAAGGTGTAACTAAAGAATAACAACTGAAGCATATATAGAATCTTGAGATTTTAAAAATTAAGAAAGGTATCTATGTTCCTTTTTATATTTTGGAGGGAAGGCAATGACATCCAAAGGTAGCAGGTTTCACTAAGAAAACATAATTTGTCATATGTCATGCAGACTCCCTACTAGATGCTTGAATTTATATATAGGTGTGTGTGCAGACCTATTCAGACAATCATATATTGGGTTGGTAAGCTAAGATATGCATGCCGCTTCCCCCACCCCCATGCATGCAGCCTCTTTGTTCAAGTCACAAAGAAAAACTCAAAATTAGCCAGGTACAAGGCAAGAAGCAACTCCAAACAATTAAACCTGGCTTGTTCTTCAGCTGGTAACCAGTCACCCAGTTTTGATAAAAAGGGAAACCATGGTTATTACAGTGTTCCTGCTTTAATTGTGGCCTGCATGAAAGAGGGAGCAATGGGGCAGCATGTGCAAGTCATAAGGCTTATGCAACTTAATCAACCAAACATGGCCAATCTCATGGTGGATTTGCAATACCAAGAAGCTGGAGGCACAAGAATACACTAGGTTTCTAATAAATGACCAGAGGCTAGGAATGATGCTTGGGATATTTGTTTTTGAAAAAGGCAACTGAAGCATTTGCTCACTCACTATATTGGGCTGGGTAGACCTAATCAGAAACCCAACAAATCTGTTCAGTTTTTTATGCTGGCAGAAATAGACACTGAAGCTACAATCCAAACCCCCAGGCAGCAGAGGGCTTATCTGAGCAGGATAGCCACTTCCACATCCATAGTCCCACCACTCACACTGCTCAGAGCGAAAATGGGGAGTCAGGTAAAAATGGATTATTTTCCCATGCCGTCTCCCAGGCTGCTGAATCAAAGAACCCAGATAGGATCTGTCACCATCACAAGTTATAAAACAACAAAACTCCAGAAAGAAAACAAGTGAACCTCCAAACTAAACACATCCCATTAGTCTTGCAAGGCTAGGATGGCAAATTTTTGGAAGACAAAAATGTGGCCCAGGGGTCAGCATCTTGGGAGCCAATCTGTTGAATCAGATTCAACACCCAGTGGTAGAATGGCAGAGCCCAGCAGTAATGGGACTAGAACACACATGGAAGTACTTCACTCATCTCATGTGGTAAGTGACTGCACATGCGGAATACTCTCCTGCCACCAAGAACCACATCTATATACACTATCAGGACAGATTAATCTAAAATAATATAGACCACAACTGGGCTGGAAACGAAAAGTAGCAACCGAAAGGAAATAATTCAATTGAATGAGTGTAGAGGCGAAATACATTGCCGCAATTCTGCATCACAATTCTACGCCACATTATTAAGGAACTGAGCATTTCGAAGTTATTCTTGTAAATGTTTACAGATATGTAGATAAGCATACAATCTGAAATTCAATCAGTGAAACCACAACAGAAAACTCAAAACCATGCAAAGCAGGTCAGTCAGTGAAATTAGCCATAGCAACAAATGTGACCCTATAGCAGGTAACTCAAAACACGGGCTGTGTTTCAATACAAGTCAAGTCACACTGTACATGGCACTGTAAACTGAACTGAGCATCTAGAAAGCATTTCCCTTGCATACATGAACAGCTTCTCTCATGCCCACCCACATAGGCTAGAAATACCATCCCATCTGGCTGCTACTACCTGCTACTCGAATCAGATGCTTTTGGAGGAAACTGATTTTCTAGATCCATTGCAGTTGGGGTTTAGGCCTGGTTTTGACACAAAGCGGCTTTGGTTGCCCTGTATGATGACCTCTGTCGGGAGAGAGACAGGGGAAATGTGTCCCTGTTAATGGCCCCCAGCTTCAAAGTCCCCTCCCCTACAAGATTATTTTCAAGCAAACTGAGATTGTGCCTGCATGAAACCAACCTCTCTTCCATCCTTTACATGTTTCTTTACGTGGTTCTGGGAGACAAGGGGGAAGGGCAGCTTGCCGCAGCAAGAAAGGGAGACACCTGTGAGTCTTCACTAGTAGGACTCATCTCTGCCTCTTGGCCTCCTTCCTCCTCTGCTTCAGCTTCTGCCTCTGCTTCTGGACTTCTCTCCACCACAGATGCTCCCAGCTCATTAAGCCCTGTTAACTCTTCAGCTTCCAACACTTCCTCTTCTTCTGCTGACCACTCACTGTTTCCCCACTACCAATCCCCAGGGTCTGAACCTTCTTCCCTTGTGGCTTCCCCAGCTGGTTCCTCCCATCATTCCTCTTTGTCCAAGCACTCCATGACATATAGCCCAACTTCTGTTGTTTGTGCTCTGGTAACCTCTAGGCTAGATTAGTGGAATGCATTATGCACAGGGCTGCATCTGATGACGGATTGGAAACCAACTGCATTAGCTACCAATTAGTTTCCGGGCTCAATTCAAAGTCCTGGTTTTGACCCATAAAGCCTCAAACGGCTCATGACCGCAATACCTCAAGCATCACCTCTACCCATATGAACTGCCCCTGCTCCTGCAATAATAGCCTGACACCCTTTCTTTGTGTGCCTCCTCCATGAGAGGTTCGATGGGTGGCAACAAGCCTTTGCTGTAGTGGATCTCCATGTGTGGAATGCTCTCCCCAGGGAGGCATAAATTACATATATTTAGGTGCCAGGCAAAAATATTTCTCTTCAACCAGACCTTTGGCTGATTAACATTCCGTGGCCTTTTAAATGAGTTTGTGGGAGGGGGTGCCATATGTAAGCTACCTTGAGCATGGTTTGAATTGTGGAAAGGTAGCATAGAAATAAAAATATGTATTTATATGTATGATTGCAATGACAGAAGACAGAAAAGCAAAAGGTACTATGAGGAACTAGAAAAGGGAGGTACATAGAAGATGAATTTTAAAGAGTGGAAAATAGGGCTGGGGGAAAGTGGAGATAAAGTAGTAGGCATTGATGGAAGGCAGGGGAAGGTGTGGCAATGCTGCTGTAGTTGCTAAAAATTATTCTGGAAGGCCTTCAATAACGAGCTATAAGAACAACACAGGAAGGAGTCAAAGCTGAGATCAGATAAGGAACAGTTGTGCTAGTAAGAAGCTTGGTGGGATTATAATGTTGCTGACAATGGATCTTTTAAAAATGTGAAGTTTTTACTAAATTATTTCTCAACATCTGTACCTCTTGAAAAACTTTCCCGAATGTGGATATGACAACTATTCACTTTGGGCATGTGTGCAGCTTTATTATAAAGCTCTCTGAATTACAGTATTATTTTTGCCCTTAGATAAAATACTACCACTTGGAACTTAATGCTCACTAATGGATTTCGATGTACACATTTTGCCTGCTGTAACCATCTCTTAAGGATTTGATAGCATACTAAATGAAGGCAATAAATGTTGTAGCACATTCCTGCATGTATCTCATCACAGGTAGTAAAAGCTCTGTATCATTCTCACAGCAGTATTTTTTTCACCTGATTGGGAAGCCGATAATTTTACAATTTTTTTTTAGCAGTGCAGGAATTTCACTCTGCATCTCCTACCTCCTTCATTGTCCTTGCTATCAGTACATAAAGTTTCCATGGCGACATCACATCCTGCTCCCCTCCATCCTGGCTGACAAACACAATGCCAGCCATTTTGGTCCAGAGTACATCTTCCATTGCTATTACACAAGCCAGGGCATCCCTCTGTCAAAACAGACAAAAAAAATGACACTGCATGTGATTTAGCTATTACAACAATTTAAAATCTAATCAAAATACGAACAGGGGACACTTACTGGGAACAGGCCTTCAGAACAGCACAAATACTGTAATTGCACATGGAGAGTAGCAGCAACATTACCTGGGATTCTAATTCTTAACTAAGTGGCATCTTTGATTGGTCTGACACTTGAGACACCACTTACCTGTGCAGGCAGGAAATATATCCAAGAAACCTCTAAATACCTGCAGGCCAGACAAAATTATGTTTTCATGTTCTTTGTCAGAGTAGCAGGCAATATGACCACAACATAGTACACAACACAGCCTCTAGGCAAAACGACAGGGGTTCTGCATTTATAGAGGAAATAATTATTTGATGTATATGCATTGCTGGTTACTTGATGGTATAGATTTCGTTAAGCTCCTTGTTATTTTAAATAAATCCTTGGAAATTTCAAAGTAGCTGTGCCACTCTGCTTTCAACAATGTTAATTTTATCTGGTCTCAAGAGTTGCCATGTGTTCATGTGAAATTACAGTGCATTAAATAATTGCACAAAGTATAGGTCAGTTTCAGTGACTATACTTTATGCCGAAAGTACATTCCTTTTCACAGAATAAGCAAAGCCCAGGAAATAGTGAAGCAGCTTAGCATCTATTCTAACAAACATTAGGATTCAGGCTGCATACGGATGGGACAGGACCGACAGGATTTCCAACTAAATGTAATAGCTGTGCGTATTTGATTACTTAGGACGGACAAAATGAAATACCATAAGGACCACAATAAAACATTGATAGACTGAACAAAAACACGGTAGTGACGTGCTTCAAGACAGATAGCGGAGAGTGATTCTTTTGTGACAATCTCCCTAAGGCTTTTGTGCTGTTACCTTTATATCCTATCTTGTCTGCTTTTATGGCCAAGGAGGGAAAATTTGGGAAACAATTAAAATTATTTAATATATCCAAAATCTATTACTTTTTTTTTTTCATCTAACAGTACATCAAAAACAGTATCTGTCACTTCCTACTGATGGAAAAACTGGCATGCAGCCAACATGACCTGTATGAGAATGACAACAGTATATATCTATATATATATAGACATAGATATATAGATATATAAATGTATATATATGTAGAATTCTAGTATTCCTTATCTATGACTGCGGTAAGACATTCACATAAGCAAGTACAGAAGCAGAACTATGATCAGTGGCTACAAATAAGGTATTTTAGGACAAAGCAGTTATTTCTAACTCTATACAGCATGTAATATAACTTGTGCCACTACCTTATTAAGATGCATCTGTTTAGTGTCTCTGGGAACTAGCCTAGTGTCCTGTTTCTGTTGATTCACACATGTGCTTGAAACCATCTTTTTTTGCTAGGAATCCTTAAATAATTATTAACGTACTTCTTTCTCCACTTACGCAGCACAAATGAAACAATCATTCTAAGGCCGTTATTGCCTCTAGCAAAAATTAGTACTTACAGATGGAAGGGAATAATAGTAGCGTCTCATGACAAGGTATGATGAAGCTATAGTTATGGATATCATGTCATCATGCCAGGCTGAGATTAGATTTGGCTGCCAGTTTTTCTTTAGGTACTATTTGCCATCTGCACTTTTCAATTGTATGTGCAGAAGGTAAATTTTTTACTTCTGAAATGTTTTTCTTCCACTTTGGTTACAGAGGACACACAGCTTTATCTGTCCTACTGGCAAAGAATTACAGAAAACAATTGAATGCACTCAAGAGTGATTATACAAAAGCCTGGATTCTGCCATGAATATTGCCATACTCTAATGAAAAAGCACAAATAAGGAAGAGAAGAAAGGCAATCTGGAAAAAAGGGGAGTACTTGTGATAATTAAACAAAAACACATTTCTTTTACCACAACTGAAGATATGAGAACATTCGCTGTTTAGTGGTACATGCTCAATGAAGAGTTGGCTAAATCAACTTTTCCATTGCAATCCAAAACTATGAAGTATAATTATTTGATTTCACACAGATTTTCTTAGTAAATGACAATGAAATATTTTAACATATAAGCTTATTTTTTAAAAGCTTATAAACAATTTTTTAAAAATAAAATAAATAAAAGCAACTACGGAGCTTCCATAAATTTAAGCAGCTTGTCAGCTGCAATGGTCAGCATCCAAAGCAGCGCACATGATGTTCTGATTGTACATGGCACAAAGCCATCAAGGTCCTGACAAGGACTCAGTGAGGAATAATAGGAAGGCACAGCGGTGTTTTTCACCCATATATGGACCCATATCCAACAAAGTTCTACCCAAAGTAGACCCGCTGCCTAGAAATTTCAATGGATCTACTCTGAATAGGTCTACATGGGATACCACCCATGGTGTGACATGGATGACACCACTGCTTCTTTTACACACATATCTCTATTGCAATGTATCCTTGAAGCTATGACATTTTCTCATCCTGTGACTAACATTTCATTTTTTTCTTATCGTATAGGACGACTAGGAGATTCCTTCCAGCAACAAAAGCTAGAAGGCTTTAAAAATACCACAAACAGCAGATGCACAGCTATCTTCAGTTTTTGATATCATCAAAGCTAATCCATTTATACAGGATATAGTGAAACTTACAAAGTGCTTAGTAAAAATGTTAACAGGTGACAAAAAACATTAAAAGTCTTTATCTCTTAAATCCAAGGAACATGGAAAGTAACATGAATGAAATTTATAATTCATGGAGTACATATAAAATACGTTGCACTTGCCAAGTCTAGTGGAATGGTTGCTATAATATACACAGAGATACATGGAAGCATGTCAAGGAAGAGCAAATATACAGTACCTTTAACTATCTTATCCAAATAGTGAGCTTGAGAATTAAAAAGAAAAAAGAGAACAGACAGACGTTTCAGAAGAGTAATGTAGGAAAGGAATTGTTCAGAATTTACACAGAGAAAGAGCAGTGATTTGCTGAAATGAGATCTCACATCGCATAGAAAGTTTCCCAGTGTTTAAAAATGTAAATTATTATATCTACAGCAAAAATATACAGTCATCATTTGATTAAACACTCAGCATTTTAAAAATGCGTTTTCAGACTAAAAAACCAACACATTTCAAACTCTACAGTTTACTTTATAGCTGTTTTTGTTATGCCTAGTCTTTTATGTAGAGCAAACCTAACCAAAGTCATAAATTTTTTTGATTTTCAGTTCATGTTAAAGCAGTTACGTAAGCAGTTACAGCTTGGCCAAACTGAAGAACCATATATTTGATTTCCAAGTTGTGTACAGTTCAGACATTCTGGACAGAAAAAGTACTGTATTTTAATTTTGTCCTGTATTATCACTACTTCAAAAAATAAACAATATACTTCTGCAATCCACTTATTTGTCTCAGCGCACTTAGGCAAATTATGCAAAACACAGAACTATATTATTTTATTGAAAGCAGTGGTACCTAGCAATGCAGAAGAAACTAACAGATGCTTTCAAATTTGAGAGTGAAACAAGGTTACAGATACATATATACAACGTAGCATGTAACATATAAAATAAGAGAAAGTCTATTTGTTTTTTCCACAGGCAGCTGTCATTTCAAGAAAAGGTTGGCTGCTGTTTTTTAAAGACAGGGCAGTGGTTAAATAATAAATGCTTAATGTTTAACACTGCAACTTACTTACACACCATGTGCCTTATTTTCTAGTCACTTACTGTAGGCTAAGTTCAATATAAGTGTGACCCGTACATTATGTATTGTATTGCACTGTTTTGCTTAAATATGCTATAAAGCACCTGGAATCACTGATGGAGTATATCAATTGTCAAGCAAACAAAACAAACCAACAAACCAACAAAAAGCAGACAATATGTGACTAGCTTATTTACTCCCAACTTGCAGTGGCAACAGCCTAGCCTAGCATGTATTGACTGATCTACGAAGGTAGTTTCATTGAAACACTTACCAAATGTAGCTTTAATCAGCACGTGTGAATTCACCCTAAGATCATATCAGTGAAGCTGAACCTGGTTTGCCCTTTTTGTAAGAGTCATTATTGACATTATGCAGGATGAGATGGTGGACTGAATTGGTGCCATTCCAGTCTGTACACTTTCTGACTGCCTATTTTTCGATGCTCTCACATAAAAATCTCTCTCCACATAACAAACGTACACCATGGTGAATGCTACTGCTTGGTGCGTCCCTGGAATCTTAACTTGATGAACAAATCTCTTAAAGACAGATTACAATGGGATATTCAGGTGTGATAGGCACAAACATAGATTTCTGTAAGTGATGATCAGCAATGTGAACTGAACACAGAAGGCAGACAGTGCAGCACTGGTGAAATGTGGTTGGTGACTCACTTCTTTTAGGAGACAAGTTGGCATCTTACTAGATCAGAGCTTTCCAAATTGTGTGTCGTGACACCTTAGTGTGTCTGCTGCAGTGTGTAGGTGTGTTTCATGAATGCTGCCTACGCTCCTCCTTGGGCTGGAAAACAGTTAGTTTACCCTCTGGTTTACTAGCAAAACTGAATTACTGTGTTGTGAAATGATGTGTGTCTAAAAAGTTTGTCACCAGCATGAAAAGTCTGGAAAGCTTTGTACTAGTAGCTAGATGATGCTGGCAGGAAGCACACCTGGCCATTGCTTCCAATTGGTACACAGCAATAAAAACAGAAATATTCCCAGATTTTTTGTTGCAGCAGATAAACATGGCTACCCCTGTGCAATTTACAATAGCTACGTGCAGAATGAAAGATTTGAACCAGACTATACGGAAAGATAAAAGTTATGTGTCATGTACATCTGTACTGATGGCTCCATGTGTCCATACCATTAGTGGCTCAGTGTATGCACTGAATAGAAAGAAAGAATAAAATGGAATTGTAGAGGACCCAGTGTGGAACATAGGGATGTCTGTAGGCAAGACACAGAAAGGATAAGTGAAAAAGGAAGCCATACATTTGGGAGGTGAATTTAAGGAAAGATGTGGGAAGGTGGAAGGGAGGAGAAAAACAGCATGGGTACTTCCAGGAGGGTGTTCATTAGGGAATGAGTGTTCATGCACACAAATTTTTCAGTGTTCACATGATATCACTGGTGTATCATTTCATTTAGATTTATCTTTTCCACAGAAAATCTAGTACAGTTAGTTAAAAGAACCTGTTGTGAACAACCTGCGTGTGTGAGATATCTGAGCAGTCTGTTGGCAATATTAAGTCCCCCATTGGGAAACATCCTAAGTATAGAGGTGGCTTGCTGAAGGGAATATGTGAAATGGAAGACTAGGGTGGGATTTAACGTGGGAATCTTACAGCATTTATAGAGCTAACTGGTGAGTAGGTAACAGAGAGGAGTATCTGGACTGGAGAAAAGGTTAGGTTACAGGAGGTGGAAGGAGAAGATGTGTAAGAAAAGTCATTAAGTTGTGTTTGAAGACAATGGTACAAAAGGGTTGGAAGGAGTGTGATGGGAGATGGGGGATAAAGACTAGACAGGAAGATAATACGATGCTATCATCATCTGCCAATTGGCTTCTCTCTCCTCATTTGCCATGCCTAGGGTCTGTCAGGAGCTCCAGTATAAGAAATGGGGGAGAGGAAATGAAAACCATGGCCAAAGGCATTGCAACCAATATTCCAAAACTTACTCTTTGCTCAGAGCAGACCCTCTGAAATTAATAGACCTAATTTAGTCGTGTTCATTAATATCAGTAGGTCTATTCTGAGCAAAACATAGTTGAATACCACCCTTACAATAATTAACATAAATTTGGTGGAAGTATAAATATAGTTAATACTGTACATAAATAACAGCTCCATACCAAAATAAATACTCAGAGAATAGAAGGGCAAAATTAGGCTTGGTGCATAACAAACTTGAATCCCATTTATTTCCTGAGAAAAATGATGTTTGTGGGAGGGTGATGTGCAATGGAAAAGAGACAGAGCATGGCACTTACCCCTTTTTTGAAGTTAAACACATTTCTGTAACTCTGGTGGGGAAATAGCTCAAGGTAGTTTGATATGGAGCTGAGAAGCAGGCAGAGAAAGGATTATGTAGTGCCTGTTACTTCTCCACTCTGTATCATTTCCTCCTGGATGAAATTTTACTATAAAATTTCAAATTTCACTATAAAAATATAGTTGCTTTGCTAGCAAAAGCTCAGACCTTCAAAAAATATGAGCCTACCCCCCCAAAAAAAACACCCCTGAGCCTCACAGCTTCTTAAGAAAAATCTCTCAGATGACAATGGTGGAAATAAGACAAATTTTGAATTATATAATTTGTTGGCTTAGTACTATTAAGAAATTTGACAATAATTGTGGGAGGGCATGATGGGAATACATTAGGATTCACATAAGATAAAATATTTCTAATAGCTTCTGTAATCAACTAACGTAAGAAACATCAACAAACTGCAGAGTGAAAACAAGCATAGCAACAAGAAGAAAAATTATTCATCTCCATTGTAATTTCTCCAGCAATAAACTATTAAAGCTAGCAGGAAAATTCCCATTTACTATTATGTTTTTTTTTAACAACAGGTCTTAATGCAGGCTTTCTAAAATTTAATGCTTTTCATTAGTCTTCCATTAGAGATATAAGTAGGTATCCCCCTTAGATTATTCATATGCTAGCTCCTGTAGATATGACAGAATAGCTACAGCCTGCAAAAAAGTATATATTAAATCCATTTATTCCAATCATCTCCTGTTTAAATCAGCATGAACAGCATGCTCAGTGATTTGATGTTCCTTAATTGGTACTCACTGCACTGTTTTATTACTGATTACCCTGTCATAAAGGATTATAGCAGTGACATAATTTTCAATGCAGTATAACAAATTCATATTCATATTAGTTTATTCATGCCCTTTACGAGATATTTTCACTTACCATGATCTTTCTTGTCTAGGGCTAGAATAAAAAAGAAAAATACTAACTATCCTGTTTTGCGCACAGCTTTTCAACATGACTGTAAGCTAAGATGTCATGCTAGGGGTAAAATAATTGACCCGGTATTAAAAATGCCTTCCTACCACTTAAAATGAAATTTAAATAAAACTTGCAGGCAAAGCTGAGACACAAATTCCAATGGCTAATTCCATGAAACACAAGCTGGTGAATTCATACTCAGATTTGGGCACAATGACTGACGCACTGGAGAAATTTCATAATTTGTAGCCTTGAAAACTTGCTCACTGTGCTATGCTCACTGTGCTATGAATATTCTTGGTGATGTTTTGGCAGTAGTTATCACCAGATGTAATTTAGCACCAGAAACCCACTGCATGATACAGGATTGGGTAGAGAAGGAACAAGTAACGGGAGACTCCTAAGTATATTTCAGCTTAAGGTCCCACCTCTCTAATATTTGAAATTGAATTTCCTCCTTTGGTTCCAAAGGGGACCCAAAGCCTTATCCTGGTCCTCTGAAACACCCCACCCCCACCCCAAACCACTCTAACATATTTTGCTCCACCAATATCAGAGCTCCAACATTGCTAGGGCCACAGAAGTTGCTACAGAGGTGGAGAGGGAGCTATATTGGGTCTCCAATACTGGAGTTATCTGCATGATGTATTCTGTGACCCCAGGTCAAAGGATTGCAGACACAGAGATTACTCTTAGAGATGGATTTTAGTGCTAACTAGGAAATACAGTCATACCTTGGAAGTCGAATGGAATTCATTCTGGAAGTCTGATTGGCTGCAGGAGCATCCTGCAAGCCAATCGGAAGTCACACTGGACATTCGGCTTCCGAAAATCGTTCAAAAACTGGAACACTCACTTCCAGGTTTTGATCGTTCGGGAGATGAATTGTTCGGGAGCCAAGGTATGGCTGTAAATGCTTAGGAAGTGTGGTGGTAAGGATTTTGCTTTGCGACTGAAGGCAAATAGGCCAGCAAAGCTGTTTAAGGCTTGAGCATTAGTTTTGTGATGAAGCATTAAATAAACCATTATTGAAAATTAATTACTATATTTCCTTTAACCTTGTAGCAGCCTTACAATTAATGCCATTTGGGACTTTACCAGAAAGGATGGAGGCAGTCTCCTTGTGACATTTCTACTTAATGCCCAAAGAGTCATGAAACCAATTATCATAAAGGAAGGAAAAGAAAGAAAATAAGTCAAGCTTTCTTCAAAAGAAACATAACAACCTGCTTAAATTGGTGTGGACATCCATGAACATGTTTTTCCAGGGCAATCTGCGTGAATGTTAAAACATTCAGAAAACTAGGAAGCTGATATCAGTATACCCTAACATGACTGCAGAGTCACCCTGTGGAAGAAAAATGTGCAAGCATGTAGCAGTAGCTAGGCTTAGTTATGCAATCTTTCATAACCTCCACGCAGGCCTGAATTGAAACTATTTGTCTACATTAATTGTAATTAGTGTCACATTGCTGCAAATTCAGTCACATAATATCTTCAGTTTCACATGCAATACCTAATATTTTCAGAATTGACAGATGGTATTTCTGTTTTCCCAAGTCTTCTCTTTTATTATCAAAATACTGTCATTTTCTGAAGTGTTCAAAGTTCTGTGCTGACAGAGGCCTTTATTTCTTCCCACAGAGAATGCTTACTCTTCACTTTCTAATTCTGCAGAAGTAAGAATAATTCTGAATTTGAACCTACAATTGTAATAGATTGCACTTTTTCTTGCATAGCTTGTAGAGTGCCAGACCAGCTGTATTCTTTGAACATTTTGTCCTCTCGTATATCTATCAATTTCCTGTGCAATAGCTGCTACTAACTTCAATGTGTTCACAGCACGTCTGCAATTTTAAAACTTACAAACTTCCTTCGTGCAGGTTTTTTTTTTAAAAAAACTACTTGTGTAAAGTTCTATGTTCCCCATTTAAATCTGGTAAGAGCATTTATGTTTTTATTGTAACATTTCAAATAGGATTAGAATAGACTTTGGACTACTTAACTGCTAATTAGCTATCAGTATGAAGGCAGCTAAGTGCTATTTATGTGCCTTGTTAAAACCATGTAAAATCATATATGTACATGGTTCCATGGCACAGAATGCCTGTCTTATTTATAGTGCCATTTAAAACTAGCTTTTAAAATCTCGCCATTACTCACACCATTTTTTGATGTTAACGTGCAGGAGAACAAACTTCCAGCAGCTTCATCTAGCAAGATATATCTAGTAACAAACAATAGGCTGCTTGAGAAGCTACATGTTCTGTTGCATTAGGTTCTGAACCAGCAGTAGCTCACTATTCTAAAGTCAGTCTGTGCTTTCAGTTTCAAATAGTCTTCCCTGGAGCCATAACCTTTAAAAAGCCCCCTAGTCACCCAGCTTTGCCTTCTTGCCCCACAGACTTGACAAGTACACAATCTTTGCACTTCCATGAGCCCAACAATTCAGTACAAATAATCCTGACTTTGCCTCCCAATTGATGGGAGGCGCAAAAAACAGGATTCAAGTAATCCAGATTAGTCTGCTACTAGATGTCTCCAACTGCTTTCTGCCTAGCTCCACAAATCCAAAGGTCAATTCATTCTAAACAGCTTAGCCTTCTTGTAGGAAGCAGAGAACTCAGGGAAGTCCCAGTTAACTATTCATGTCTCCTTAAGTTGGTTTTCCTCATACGCTGAGATGCATTCCACTAATGATATGCTTATTGCCCCCATCCATTTGAGACTAGGTTAAAATATACATGTCTCCCAGCCAGGTTAAAATATCACCAAAGCCTAACCCCATCTCTTCTCTGAATGCTTAATGGCGTACACTCACATTTATACCACTTACTTTGAACCACATGAATATGTATATAAATATTAATTTTGGACAGAACGATCATTGTTTCCACACCATAACAATTAAACAGCTGTAATGCCTCTCGTGAGTTAAGTGTTTGAGCTGCAGGCAAGTTCTTTAAACAGATGGTCTTACTCACCCATATTTAACGTTACAGATTTATTTCAAAAGGGCTGTTGACAAATCAGAATGCAGCTGAATTTTAATGCAGGTTTTCTAATTTGCAATGTAAATTACCTAACAATAATAATGTGTATAGAAAGAAAAAATTATGAAGCTTTTTAATTGGAGCCACTAATACAACACTTGAATATAGTAGATTCCTACCAACGTAATTATTTGCTAATTCCATTCGACTAAATGCATTTAATGGCAAAGCAGCTGGTGAAGCATTCACTTTTATAGTGTTCCTATCACAGTTATTTAATTTACCCAAGATAAGTGTCAGCTAAATTGCAAAAACAATAGCCTATCGCTAACAATCTCCCTTCCAACTTTACACTCTTGCTTAGTTGGGTGTGAATCAATGCAACTTACATAGACCTAAAGTTAAGCACACAACTCTGCATTTAGTTATAAGCTGATCTCATTGATACTTCATCACATGTCCAATTGCATCCTATAATTATTTTAGAAAGAGAACTTAATTTACTTTATTCTGAAATAGTCAGGGCTGGTCCACCCATTAGCCACAGTGAGACCTTTCTCTCTCTCTCTCTCTCTCTCTCTCTCTCTCTGTGTGTGTGTGTCCCAGCCCAGACACACTCTCAGTGCCATTTCGCCACTGACTGTGGGTCAGTGCGGCCACCAGCTCCCCCTCCCTCCACTGTCTGCTACGGAGTGTGAAGCTGCAGCAAAGCTCTCAGCAGCAATTCTTACAGGGCTCTCTAGATAACCTATGCCTCACTTTGAAGAACAGTTCCTCCTCAGAGTGAGTCATTGTGGATAAAGTGGTCTCTGAGAGTGCCTGCATGATCCCTGCATTGCCATGGCGAATGCAGCCTAAAGTTAAAAATGTATTTATTGCTATGGCAACAAAGCAGCACAAGACTTTGTCAGATGAGATGACTCTGGTCAGCCTTGGCACACTTGTGTTGCTATTGATGATGTAGTGGCAAAAGCAACAGCAGCAGGTCAACATGCTGGGGCAGTGGCAGCTGCCAGTATGCCTCAGGTGGCAGAAAGTCTTGCACTAGCCCTGGAAATGGGATACAAAAGCATATAAATACCACAAAATGCTAGTGACCGAATCCAGTATCTGCATTCAGTTCAACAGAACAACTCAATCTACATACATTAACTGAAACAGCAATACAGAATGGGTCCCTCCATTCAAAACATTATCAGTAAGTTTTGTCGAGCAGGTTTTGGTGCAGTGATGGAGAACTTGTAGCTTTCCAGATGCTATTGGAACTCCAGCTCCAGCTTCCGATAGCCAAGGATATTAAAAATTGTGGCTGCATCAACATCTTGAAAGCTATAAATTCATTGTGTCTATTTTAGTGCCTGATTCTCAGTTCCACATGGACCAGCATTATAGAGAGTTATCTTTCCATGAAGGCAATCTTAAGTGGGACCAGTAAGGAGCAGAGTGGTCAGTCCACTGTCATATCCCAAGTACAGCCAGCTCTTACCCATTTTTCTTTGCTATCCTAGTTCTAGTTTGACAAAGATGAAAGGTAAAAAGATTGAGCCACTGGGAGACAACTGCTGCCCAGCCCTGGGCCCATTTCAAAGTTTGCTGCTTGCTGGGCTGAATGTGTAATGCGTGTCATCCTTAGTCTCAGTGTTACACCTGTAGACAACTCAGCACGGAGGATGAGAAGGACAAACCAATAATAAGTTGGCTCTGCCCATCATTGTCTCTGGCACCACTTACTGCCTGGGCTTCCCATCTTCTGCCCTACCTGTCCCAATGAGCACCACCTCATTATTATTTGTTACACCAACCTCATTATTATTTGTTGCTGCTATATTAAAACTAGGTTAACATCTCAACAGTTACAGAGCACTGGTTTCCAATGCCTCCCACGTCTCCACTCAGTAGGAGAAGGCTGATAAGACAGATGAGCTCCAGGCCAGTCTGAATTGATGTGTGTAGATAAGCTTTGGACTTGAAAACAAGGAGAGGTTCTGCTCACTTTTACTGAATGTATGCTCACAAGGGTTCACACAGTTATTTGTGCACACAGCTATCAACTTGGTAAAATGTGAAAAGCTTGCAGTTCTCCTGGCATATAACTCTGAACAATGGACAAGTTCTCAACTTTGGAGAGCGAGGAAGTGTATTCTGATCATATTAGTGAGAAATAAAGTTCTACGATGTGCAAGCCATCAATAAACATAGGTTTAAGGAAGCACCTGATGCAAGTTTCCACTGAGAACTTCTATTAGTTTTTTAAAATGTTTCATTTCTTTCCCACCTAATTTTCAATTACTCTTTCTATTTGTATTCAGCAGGCACATATTTAGAAGCCCCCCAAAAATCCCATCTCTCCAGTTTAAGGAAAGGTAGTCCTTTGAGGTGTTCTCTGCTAATAGTGCTTTAAACACCAAGCTGTTTATTGAGTTACATTGATTTTCATGTAGATGCAGGCAATTCAAATGGAAATCTGGCCTAGGGGAAATCGTAATTCCTTTAAGCTACGAAATACCTGCTATTTGTTTTTATTTCTTCACTACATTGGAAAGCAAGATCATTAATGATCACAAAGACATGCTTTGTTCAGAAAGAAAAATGTAGGCAAGCTGGTCAGCGCACCTCTATTAAACACCAAGGCTGATGTGAGATTAGGAAGCCAATCAGTGAAAATTTGAAAATGAAACACTAACAGCTGGGGAATTAGCTGTTAAACACTACATACACGACTAAAACATTTGGAATCTGGACAGAATTTCTGTCTTGCACCTTGTATCTTGTTTTATTAAGCATCATGATTGTACGACTAGTATTGCTGTACAAACTCACATGGTGCATTGTGTTATTTCCAGTCTTTTTTCTTTTGAACCCTGTAATAAGATTACAAAGACCCTCAGAAATATAGGTGGTGTAAGTTATTCCTCTTGACAATTATTGCAGACTCCTTTTTCTACTGCTATTGGATAGTGATCACAGACTTACTGGGAGTACCACAAAGGCTGGGTACAATACACTTTGCATTATTGTCATTATGCAGGTTTTATTTTTCTCTAACATTATTTTATCTGTACTAACAGAAGGTTGGATCCAAAATACTAATTCTGTTGGGGGGGAAACTGTTTTCATTGGAAGAATGGAATCTTGAGATCCAACTCATTGGTTCTACCCATTTCTCCTTTCAAGCTTTTTATCATTGTATTTATTTATACACACAGCTCCCGTTTACCAAACACAGTATATGCTCCATGGAAATTGTTCATTAGGCGAGCATTTGCATAACGAGTCCACAATTTTCATTGATTCCTAGGGGAACATTTGTAATTGGGGATTTGTCAGATCTGTCTCCATGGTATCTTCCTAAAATGGCTGCAGCCAATCAGCATGTCTCTCACAAAGAACAAAAACTGATCTGTCTGATCTCTCCTGCTCTCTTAATTTGTCTGATCTTGTTCCCTCCCTCTCTGCACAGTTTCTGTCCAAAAATGTCTGCAGCCAAACATCAAAGCACAAACAAACAAGAAAGTAGGCAGACTCCCGTTGTTCAGATATCTGAACCTGCAGAGTGTACAGCAAGGTTTGGGCATAATTCTTTATATTCAGATAAGTTAATTTTTGCACAGCGAGGGGATAGCAGGACCTGCATGTTTAAGAAATTATAGTTTACTCTTGTAACATACATACATGCATGCATATATTACACAAGACAGCTTTTATGTGTTGTTACCATCAATAAATACACTCTAGCACCAATATTAAAGCAATAAGTTTGGTATTCTGTAAGTTTAAAATTGGTAAATGGAATTTCAAAGTATACTTATAATAAAATTAATCCATTTTGGCATAGGTATTCTCATAGCTGCAAGCTGCAATTCTGTCCCCATCCATTAGGGTTTAAAGAGATTGGTGAGATTGAAAGTTATTGGGAACCATGACTATGTATAAGGGGAAACTGGATATATATGGGATTAGAACTGTTGCTGAATTAGTCAGTCACTGCAGGAAAATGGAAGCCCTACCCAAACCACTTGAATGTTTAAAAGCTTAACAAATATCCAAAACAACGAGTGTAGTAGTAATGCAATAAATACACGGGCAACACATAGTTTTGAAATCTAGTCGAACCCCCTGCCTTCCCAATGCTGATGAAAAAAACCCTGTTGTGTCTAATACATTGGAAAAAAATGTGCAAGAACAGTTCATCCATATATAATTGTAATCCATGTAGGTCGGTGAGGCCAACAGAAGAGTGATTTGCTGAATAATTACAAGCTGACAAGCTAAAGCTTAGCGATAGGCTTTGTCTCCCACATCCATTTTACCATAGACTTTAAAAGGAGCAGGAAATATGGAAACAAATGTGAAGGATCACTATGAAAAGTCTTCCTTCATTTGTCCTCTTTGTGATCTTTAATGACTTATCATGGATCCAACTTAGTTAGATATCAAAGGTTATTTGGTCAAAGACTGGTTTCTGAAAAGAAACATAACAGAACTCTAAGAAAGAAAATTTTAAGAAAGAAAAAAGGCATCTTTCTTTTATATCCATATAATATGCAGGATGTAAAGGAAAAATGAGTCGTGTGCTACAAAAACACAGGGCCTCTGCTCTAGCTTGCAAAAAAGCAAACAAACCTAGGAAAGGAAGTGCTGAAAGTCAGCAAGTTGCTCAATTTGTCGAAACAGAAGCTTTGTGGAAATGTTAAATAATTCATTATGCCTGCTAACAAAACTCAACAAAAATTATTTCAGGGTGCTAGATTTCCTGGCAAACAAACCAGCTTTTATGTTCATGTACAATGTTTCTTTAGTTTCCTTTGTTAATAAAGGTGAAATGAGATGCACGACTACAAGCTAAAATCAGAAAAGCTGGTAGAAATGAACTGATTTATCCAATGATTAGGAAGAATACTAAAATAGTTATCATTGGAGTCAGTGAACTTATGTGTAGAGAAAACCAAGAAAAAATTGAATAGAGATTCTTGCCCCTTCCATCTGGGGTGAGATAGCTATAAAGGATTGATGATCCATCATATAATCATTTCTTCTTCTTTTTTTAAAGTAACAATTTCTTTACACAAACTGACAAGTGAAAATATTCCATTTGAAGGAACAGGCTTCAAAGTGCTAAATTTCTGATTCAGACAAGGTCAGGACCTCTGGCTTTTTAAGTTCAGTATTGAAGAATAATATTAAAGCACAGTTAGCCTACCAATCGTGCAGTGCTCGCCATTCCAGCCTTGGCTGCATTCACACTTCCCATCTTTACATGTTCCATGTTCAGCACACCGAGGGTGACATGCTCTCTGACTGCAGGATGGGCCAGTCCAGCCTTCTTCACAACGACAAGTTCCACCCATGCAGACGCCATGTGTGCCACAGTCAACAGAACAGATTTCTGCATCAGAAATAAACAGCAGGAGATAGGATGATGGGGTTGGGGTGGGGGTGAGAAAGAACACAATAATTAGCCAAATTCCTGATCCAACCTGATCACAGAGGAAGGCAAACCCTTTGAAAATGTAATTTAAAAAGTTACTATAAAAGCATTTTCAGGAAGCTCTCAAGAGGTTGGGGAATCTACATCTTAGCTAATGCTCTATTAGTTGCCCAGGAGATTTAGTGATGTCTATCTACCACAGCTTTTCTTCAGTTAGCTTTGAGTATTTTAAAATTAGATTTCCTAATCACATATATCTTAAGACTTACCTGTTCTTACACATATGAGGATTTATGTAATATTCTTACTGAGCATTGAGATCATATGCACTGAAAACTAATAGTAGCTATAGCAGAAAATCTTGCTTTAACCCACAGAAAAATAAAGATACAACAATATCATGTTAATGTTTTGATTCTACCAGTGTTAAGCCTAAAGTCTTCCATCGAGAGAGTAAAAACAGCTATTCCTTTTGTCTATTTCCGTTCTATGATCTCCAGCACTTCTGTTCCTGAAATTGTCAGTCTAATGTATTATTTAATGCAACCTTGAAATTAAGTGTTTCCATTCTTGAAATCCTCATGATTGTTGAAAGAAAGGGCACTGAGATAAATCTCTTTCCTACTCTCTGCCCTATTGTGGCAACTTAATGTAACTACACTCCCAAGCCCACAAGTAAGTATAGTTATTGTGTGGAACATTAACACAAGATGGATGCATTTTGTATGTGTGTGTCTATCCTTGAGCCCAAAATATTGTGTGTTCTGACTGGGTAGTTTTGGCATAGGCATTGCGAGTGAATCCAGAACCATCCAACCTGACTGCTGGATGACTGATTGGCAGGGTCACCTCTGGGTTAAGGATCACCCTATGACCTACATCTGGACATCTGGACACAAGCACTGCCCCTAGGACCCCTCTAACAGAGTACCCTGATCCACTGGAGTGGGGGCTGGGACTTCCAATCTCCTTCCTGCTTAGACTAAGGATCCAACCCAATGCCCTAACTGCCAGATTGGTTGTGACAATTGCTATGTGGTATGCAAAAACCCCCAAACAGTATCAACTGACCATTTAACCCATTATTTACAACAGGGGTGGGAAACTTTTTTTCTGTGGAGGGCCGCATATCCTCAGGGGTAATCTGTTGGGGACCACATGCAAGCGGTGGGTAGGGTTGGGCCAAAAGTGGATGAAGCCACCTGTTTTTTCTTTCACTCTGTTTGCCATGTTCTCTCACTCTGCCATCCTCATTCCTCCCATTATCTCCATCCTTGTTACCTGCATGACATTAGGCCAAGGGCCGCATGAAATTAGGGGAAAGGCCGCATGTGGGAGGTAGGCTGGTCACTTTTCATCTACAGTATTCAGTTCCTTATTTGTCATCTTGTGAAAATGCACTGTGATTGCTAAAATAATAAAGTGTTTTCTAAGCTACATAAAACACTTTATTCTCAAGCTGAATACAAGGTGTGAAGTAGTACTCCAGTCTATTACAGTTTGCATTTATCTCTCCTTCTTTTTTTCAGGGAATAGTTTTCTGTGGCGCTAATACGAGGAGGAAAAACATAGCTTAAGGGATATAGTTTAAGACTCTTAGAACAAAGCTGGCACAGCCATAAGATGTTTCATAAGAATATTATATGACTTCTGTCTCCTGAAAGAAAGAAACAGCAGAAAAAGCAATTCTGGAAACAAAGATCAGAAATTATTTGTGATAGATATTGAAATGGGAATGTAATAATAAAGAAGCTGAAAAGGATCCTTCCCCTGAGAAGTCATTGCTGTATCTCAAAGAGCTGTAGAACATTAAACATACTATCAAGACTTGTGACACATTTTATGCGCTAGAAGGTGTGGGAGCCAAGAGAGTTTCTCATATAATCTTTTTATATCTACTTTGAACTAAATGATGTATTTATTTATTATGAGATCTTGGCTGGATTAACTTCAAAACATCAACCCTGCTCTGGGAGGAAAAGGTTTATTTCAGAGGCCCCACCTTTTGTCTTCCATCTAATCAATTTTTCATTAGAGTGGAGGTGTTTATCAGCTTCTAGCACACTTGCTTTAAGCAAGGTGCGTCAGTCTTTGTAATGAACTTATTAATTAGAGTTAATTTAACTGAAGAGGAATTGGAGGGCTAATTAATGGACAAACTGCTGATGAAGACAGAGGAAAGCAAAGTTGATTTTAAACGCCCCCCCCCCCCCCCGCTAAACCTTTGGGTGGAGCAAAACAACTTTTCCTTTTCCTCTTAGAATCTTAGCAAAACAATTTTTTAATTAGGAACATGTATATACTGATTAAAGGTAAAGGGACCCCTAACCGTTAGGCCCAGTCATGGGTGACTCTGGGGTTGCGGTGCTCATCTCGCTTTATTGGCCAAGGGAGCCAGTGTACAGCTTCCGGGTCATGTGGCCAGCATGACTAAGCTGCTACTGGCGAACCAGAGCTGTGCACGGAAACGCTGTTTACCTCCCCACCGGAGCGGTACCTTTTTATCTACTTGAACTTTGACGTGCTTTTGAACTGCTAGGTTGGCAGGAGCAGGGACCAAGGAATGGGAGCTCACCCCGTTGCGGGGATTCGAACCGCCAACCTTCTGATCAGCAAGTCCTAGGCTCTGTGGTTTAACCCACAGCGCCTCCCACGTCCCTTTTATACTGATTATCTACAGGTTATTTGAAACATTTGGAGAATAAGGAGCAAAGTAATTAATCTATGTTTCAATGGTTCTGGAGCACAATCAGCTCTTTAGCCACCCACTCACCACCACCAGCAGCCATGGAATATTGCCCTGGCTGCTCCTCCATGAGCGCCACCATTCCACGGACACTGCATCACCCTGACTTGCCAGTCTGCTGCTCTTTCCACACCATCCTACTGCAATCCTTTTCTCTTCCTCCCACCTCCACCCCCTCCCTTACCAGGCAGTGATAAGAATGGAAAAGGTCATGTTTCCTTCCATTATTATTACTTAACATGTGGAGGTTGGGCAACCAGTGAGTGGCACAGTGATGCTCCAACCATACCCACCATGTTCAATCCCCTTCCAATGCCTCCGAACCTGCAGGGGCCCAGAGTCATTTGGGGGGAAACGATGATGGTCAGTGAAGCTGTAGCTTCACCACACCTGGTTATAAAAAGATGATTTAAAAGAAAAGAAAGGAATGTTGTGGTGACTAATGTCAGCCTAGTTATTCTCAGGGGTGTTGACCCTTGGCCTGTTTGCCACTGCACTGCTACCCTCAGCTTCTGTCACTCTCTGGCAGCCAGGCCACCAACACTCCTGCAGCCAGGCTGTAGGGCCTACCAAAGAATAGTGCCATTGTAGGACCCTGGCAGCATTATGGTTTGGTAAACTCAGCAGCCACCATCTGGTGGGAGCATAAATGGCACTTGGATATATATATATAAACTGGCTAAGCCAGAAAATAAACATTAAGCATCATAAGGTGCTACCACTGACTTACTGTGACATCACAAGGTACAATATTAAGTTTGTTATTATAGTGCTGCAGGCTGGTACCTCAGCAAAAAGACTGCACTACCATCTTTCAAGTGAAGAAGAAATTTGCAGAGGTTTGTTTAATAGAAAACCTTCAAGTCTATGCAGAATGTGAGGCACTTTTGCACATGTGGTCAGGCATACATGACGTGAACTTGGCTCACTCCCGTATTAATAAATGAAATGATTTTACTGTTGATTTGTTAATTATTCTATATGATTTATGTTGCAATTGTAATGTTATTGCTACATATTGTTTGTCAGCTGCTTTGAGACTCATGTGGGTAAAAAGCGGTGTGGAAATATATGAATGAAATGAAATGAATCAAGTCTTGGTGGTGGCAATCTGCTATCAATCTATGGCCAATTTCAGTTAAGTATTCCTACATGTTTTTTGCTTGCATTGCTTATAGCCTTTAGCTACACTGGGACCGAAATATAGTATCGTTCTAGAATATTGCCCAATATGAACAGTTACAGCAAACAGATTTCTTAAAAAAAAAAAAAGTCCTTACCATTGGAGCAGTCAGGACCAGTCCAATTAGGGTCACAAGTGCATGTGCCACTTTCTTGAAGATACGTGCCATGGCCAGAGCACTGGTCTGGACACATAGTCTTCAGAATTTCACAGTTGTTCCCACCCCATCCTGGGTTACAATGGCACTCTCCATGGATGCACACACCATGATTTGAACAGGCTGGATCTAAACAATCAGCTGAAACGGGAAGACAGTTTTGCATCTATGAGTTCTATCGTTATTTCCCATGAATTAGGCTACAGTATATTCATTCTTACACATGAGTAAAGAAGCACAGCAATTCAGTGATCTGTATAATGCTCCTATTAGGCTCTGAAAAAGAAGAGAGTACAAAGCAGAAGAAACCTTCAATTCCTCGCTATGCTCCTTTTACTTTAACTACAAGTTAACAGAACGCAGCAGCAAAAATCAATAGAGGTACACGCTTTAATCATCAGAAGGTCTAGAAAAAGACCTGGCTGTAATTGTGGCAGGGGCTGCAGAACAGGGCTTACTAACAAAAAATGATGATTATTTTAGCTCTCATTAAAAAAAGCAAGCTTCAAATCATAAAGGCAAGCAAACAAAACAAAATGCAACAGGCTGCCATCCTAACCCCACTGACCCACTTAATTCATGGAACTTATTTCTAAGTAGACATGGCTAGAATTGCAGCCTTAGAAGCTAGAATTCCCCTTTACATTCCCAATATATGTGCCTACATATTTTCTAATACCTGCAAGTTCCATGCCTAACTAGCCAAGAAGCCAGATGCACATGCAAGGCCTGAAAGCAGCTGCCGACTGCAACTGCACTCTCCCCACTTGTGATTTTCAGCAATGGGAATTTAGAGACAACTTGTCTCTGATAGTGGAGGAAGAACATAAACATTATGGCTAGTAGCCTTATCCTCATGAATTTTTCTAATCCTCTTTTAAAGCCATCCAAGTTGGTGACCACCACTTCTTGTGAAAGCTAATTCCACAGTTTAACTTTGTGCTGTTTCTGTTCTTAATAGTTCAACATTCAGCTACTTTGGTTATCTACAAGGTCTAGTGTTCTGAGATATGGAGATGCAAAATTTTATACACCTCTATCATGTCTTCTCTTACTATGGCTGCTTAATTTGTTCCAAAATTTAAACCTTGTTGAAAATAGGCCTTTCCCTGTTCTAGCATAGAGATGTGCATGTGCATACTATATACAGATTTGGTCATTAGCTAGAAAGGAAGAATACTCTTTATGAATTAATCTTTTGAGTTATACCAGGGCAGAGTGAAGATGGCTTTACTGCAATATTCAGAACAAAGGAAACAGGTTTGAAATCATCTGAAGGTAGCTACTGAAATGAATACAAGTTAGGGGAAGTTCTGTTGCCCAAAGACCATGCATATGAATAGACTGTCTTAGTAGACTCTGCTGTTCCTGTGTTGTGACAGCTGTGTACCACCATCAGCCTGTTTAGGAAATAAATGACTTGCATACCCTCTATCTTTCTTAATTCACTTTAATGTGCTTTAGTTGACGAGATTTAATTTAGCAATTTGACTCAATAAAACGTTACACTTGTAGGGTCAATGGTCTGAAAATTTAATTCCAGAGACTTAATTGTATTACTTTGTATGTGCAGATCAATAAAATCAATCTGATTGAGAATGGAAACGTGTGGGTTTTTTTCCATCTGAAAAAAATATCAGCACAGAGGAAAGGCTATCATAGTTATTTACACCACCACAACAGAAAAATTCTGTACTGTTTTTCAACATGAAGGATTTGAATTAGCACTTTCAGGAATGTAGTTTATGTAGGAGATTTTCAGTACATGCAATTTCTTCTACTATGTGAAAATACTGAGTCTTTTGTCAAACTATCTTTTTTCTTTCCTACCCATCTTAGCTCAGTGATGTAACAAAGAAGATCAAGCTCACAAGCTAAGAGATTAAAATGTATTTACACATTCAATAGTTAAGGAAACTAAAGTCTACAGTCCAAGAAAGATATTCTAAATCCTATGTTTAATATGCTTGAAAGATTCTGAATGTGAATGATATGCATATAAAAGAGATGTTTTCATTAAATCGAAAATGTGCTAGCATCTGCATTTATTTGGTATTATATTTAGGGCCTAGAACATAATAGTGTAGCAAAGCACTTCTGAAGAATTACAGTCAAATCCTAAGTAAATGTTTATATATTTACCTTCCTCACAGTTTTCTCCTTTGTATCCAGAGTTGCAGGCACAAGAGCCCATGATGCAAATCCCACGACCTCCGCATTGAGGGTCAATGCACTGGGTGGTAGGCACATCACACTCTGTCCCTTTCCAGCCACTGTAGCAAAGACAGCGTCCTTTGGAGTACTGCCCATTGCCACTGCACAATACTGGGCAGGCTGCTGTGAAATAAAACATGACAGAAGACTTAACACAATTCTTTTCAATCAAGCTTTAGAAGCAGAGGAACATCTAGACAACAAGTTGTACTTCAGTTCCTTTTTCTTGCTGCTCTAGTAACTACTTGTATTTCTGTTCTGTATTTGTATTGACTTAAGAAAGGAATTCAATTTATATACCTCTTGAACAATCAGGGCCTAGAAATCCAGCAAAACAATGGCATGATCCTGATACACACTCTCCGTTTCCATGGCAATTGCGGGGGCATTCCACCACAGACTCTGAAAGGAACCGTAAGAAGAGAAATTCTAATACCCTGCAATCACAGCAGTTAGCAAAAACAGAAGAGAACTCTTATTTAAATCACTTGTAAATGATAGCAAATTAAGACACTTTTAGGAGTGTGCGTGCTTAGCTTGTTTACTGCCTTTGAGAATGTAAATAGAGCTTAATTCATTTGAATTACTTGTAGAATGTTAAAGCAGTAACTTCTAACAAAATTCTATTTTAATAAAATTATTACAAGATCTTTATACTTTGATATCAGAGCATAACAACATGTCATAAATATTTTAGTACACTTCAAGTAAGTCAGATTTTGACACAACTGTGTTCCATCAAAACAGATTTTCTGCAAAATACTCAAGATTGTCCAACAAAGAAGAAAATATTAGAGAATAGTTCAGCTTGCAACTTTTGTAAACGAACACAGTGAATGCAATTCTTACCTATGACAATTGTATTAAAAGACACTTGTTCTGCATTTTTCCCATCATTATAAAAAGCCAGATGCCAGATCCCAGCATCCAAATACTGGATGAAACCTGCTTCATGAAGACTGACAGACCTTGCCTGTCTACCTGCTCTCTCTGCCTCAAGAAGGTTGCGCTGTTCCTTTGCAATCAATCGGCTACCATCCAAAAGTTCCACAAAGTCATACTGCAAGGGGAAATTGCACAAAATGTACATATTATCCATCTACGTAGTGCTGCATTGATTATAGCCTTTTAAAAGTTACTAAATTAAAGCTTCAGTGCCTGAAGTATTTTCAACAGTTAATCTTTGAAGTAGTGTAGTGTGGAACACACAGTTCCTGTGTCAGCTCCCGTAATATGCTGCTTGCATGCCAACATCCTGACCTGTATGCTACCAGGAGTACATTTTCATGGCTATACTCAGTCACTGAGACAGATGATTTTATATACTTTGCTGAAGGAAAGCCAACAAGATTAACTTTTGCACACAACTAGCAGTATAAGAATAGTCACCTAGAGGTAACCACATGATGGTAGCAATCAATGGCAGTCGATCCCCCTACAACTCAGTGACTCATTATTTTATTTATTTCTTCTTAAGAAGAGCTACAAATAGAGACACTGATAATGGAAAACACTATATCAGCTTTAAGAGATAACATAGCTGTCAAAAGCACTATGTTTTATTAACAGCAACAAATAGGTTATCAGAGGCTTAGACAGAACAGTATTAAATATGCCAAAATTAGAGACAATCTTTAGTTGCTGTGTGCATTACTTACTATTTTACACTCCAAATTAGGAAAAACTAGGTCAAGTTCTGGTGAAAGGTAAAGGCTAATAGGGTGAACTGGGAAATCTCTTCTTAGCCTGAACCTAGCTACTATCCTCAGACTCAGCATCCTATCAGCAATGGGAATAATAATAATAAAAATCTATGCTAAAGGGTTGTTTCATGGAGTTACTACACAAGAAGCACTGTGAAATCTCAAAAAGTGAGCATCAATCAATCAATCAGCAAAATTATTATGATTTATTACTATATCCTAAGTACCTCAAATTCCCACCACTGAAGCAATCACAGCTCAAATTGATTATTTTGTACTCATCCAGTAAATACGTTGCCCAGTTCTGACCACTCTGAAGTGGTGTTTGCCCATAATTTTATTTCCACACTAAATGTTTATTATGGCTGTACAACCACTAAAGCAGTCCACCATGTAGGAAGGGTTGCATTGCTTGCATCCTGGCAATGCTTACGATCCCAGCAGCAGTGATGCTTACGATCACCACTGCTTCACTGGAGGAGGAGAAGCAAAGAGATGATGAGGTTGGGGCTGTGCAGGTGCACCGGGAAAGCTAATCTGGCAGTCCTGTTGTGCACCTGCACAGTTCCAACAGTGCTGCCCCTCCTGATCCCCTTCTTGGCAAGCTCCACCAAGACGCTTCTGAACAACTTCTATAAAAACTGGCGCTCTTCTTTCATACTTTAGACACCACTCAATTACGTTCTATTTAAGTAAGTGTATAAAATCACTAATTCATCCAAGCCAGTTATAAAGCCAGTTATTGTTCCTTGAACTGTGACAATCATACTGTCATCTACTGATTTCAGAATGAACCTCTGAACAGCATTAAACTGAAATGCTTTGACCCTTTAATTGAATTAATTGGATATCCTTGTTTACTCGGAAGAAACCTAGTGTTTCAAGAAGGCTGCTTTGCAAGGTGTGTGTTTAATCATTGGGAAAGTCATCATTATGTCCTCCCGATATTGCCAGACTACAACTTCCAATCACAACAATTCAAACACAACACGTAGGCTAATAGTATAAAATATATAATAGAATTATAGGAGTAAGCCAATCAAAGTTCATATGTACAATATAACAGAGTGGTAGTGAGTACCGTCAAGCTATGTGTTCAAAACAGATGTCTAAAGACAGTCTCACAATAGTCTTTCAAAAGTTTCAACAGAAGACATCTCAAAAGTTTCCAAAGTAAAGTCTCTCAATGGTCTTTCAAAAGTTGCAACGAAAAGACTATAATTTGAATGATATCATTATTCTATTATATATTTTCTATTAACTATTAGCCTACGTGTTGTGTTTGTATTGTTGTGATTGGTTCTTATTAAAACACAGGGATTTGTTTTTAGTTCATTGTTGTTCCAAGACTACAACTTCTAACAACCCTAAACCTTGGCCATGGTGGCTGCAGTTAAGGCGAGTTGTAGTCCAGTAATACCTGGAGGGCAACAAGTTGGCTGCTCCATTCAATCGCTGAATGCATTAGAAGCACCTGCTACACATTAGAGCACCTGTTCCTCAGCAAATATATAACAGTAGTTAACTTGGGTAGTATGGGAAGTAGCCAGAATGGGAAGGGCCACAGAAACACAACCTTAACACAGAAGCAACTTGTGTAAAATTACCAAATGTTAAGTACATGATAAAGTGCAAACTGCTCCTTTTCTTCCATACTGACAGTTGGCTTAAAAATCCTTCTCCTTAATCATAGTATTTATTTCAAGGATCCATGCCCTGAATCCTAATTATTGTTGTTAACCAACTTTTCCATGTGGAAGTTACAGTGTGAAAAGAAAGCAACTAGCTCTAGATTAAAATAAATAAATAAATCTATAGGAATCTAAGATATTTTCCCCCAAGATTTTCACCTCCTAGGTTAAGCTCCTTATATTTGTTGGGTATATATATATGGATCTCTCACACTTATTCATTTTTAGTTTAAGCTAACAAAGTCATTTGTTATTTCTTAAAGTCTCTTTAAATAAACTTATTGATTGGCTGGTTGCAATGAAACTGACATTTTAAGAATGTGTCACAAAAGACTTGCAGACTACCATTGATTGTTTTTGAACGGACAGCCACTATCAATTACTTCTGGTTGATTTATTTATGATACCTGAGAAAACAGAGCTGTGCAACCCAGACTGTTCTGACACAGGCAGAGAGCACAATAGGCTCTACCACATCTGGGAATAAAGTTGCAAAACTGGAAAAATGTGGCAAAATATCATTTCTAATGATACGGTCTGAAAAGGTGCAGTAATTGCCACGAAAGGATGCTTGGAATACAAACTAATAAATAATTATGAATCTTTTTCTTAAAAAAAGAAAAGCTGATTCAGCCAGAAAAAAATCTAAAATAGATTAACCACATGCATTTAGTAAAAAGTGATAATGGTGTAAGACTTCCAAACACCTCACTGGTTTTTCCTTGCAGATGGATTTTCATGGCTGTAAACCAAGACAAAATCTGGACAAAAGAGTGTGAAAGTATTATGGTGCACAATGGATTCTCTTTTGGCAAGCTGAAACATTTAGCCACTGATGCAGCCAATAGTCAGGAGTACTATGTGATATTAAAGGCTGATAGATATTCCAATGTGGAGTACATTCTCTAATGTGGATCTGCAGTCCTCTCTGTGGTATCAATTCCTAATTGTGGATCATGGTTTGGATCTTTAACAGAACCATTCAACATATCTTTCTCTGAGCAAGACTTTTACTACTCTCTGCTTTCATATATTCACCCATAGCCTATCCAGAGAGAAGGGATTTAAAGGTCCTGGCAAAAAAAGTTTGTGTGTTTGTGTGACCAAAAGGCCATTTAACGTATTATAATAGTGGAGGGCCCAAAGAAGAAAGAAGATTGAACCCTATTTCATCACTCTATCTTCCCTTTGGATTAGGCTCAGATACTTCCTGAGCTGAAGCAAACATGAAATATCAATTCTGCATTTTACTTCCTCACGCTTAGATCATTTTTGGAGTAGTGAGCTCCATAGGAAGCAATCTCCTTCAGGTCCTATGCATATACTGTCACCATGTACAGCAATGTCCAGTCCTGTCAAAAGTAGTGTGTATCAATCCTCTTATTTACCACTGTCCCTAGTCTCTGCTGGGAGTGTGTCACATATCCCATGTTCCACAGCTTCTTTGGACACTGCTCCACATGCTCTCAGTTGCATCCTGCTAGGCTAAGAACCATGGGAGCTAACAAAGACCCTGTGTCATTACTTCAAGGAAAAGGCTATAGGGGAATGAAAGGGCCCAGGAAAATCTGGAAGGCCTTGATTTCACACTGATTTCATGCTGTTAGCAAAGCATATGAGGATCATCTGCTGGGTCTGGGTCAGAAAGAAGATAGACATGTGTGCCTGTATCTGGATTCTTTCATGAACCCTGGCACTTCAAGTAACTAATCTGTCATTCTGGCCCTATATGTCAGTTAGAAAAACCCATTTATCACCCTATAAGACAGGCTGAGGCCCATAAGTATTGAGTGCCCACACTCTTACTATCATGCCTATATCTTTTAGTGCTCCTTTAGTGCTAACACTTGTTCTCCAAAAAGTTTTCACGTCCTATTTTCCTTCTCCCATGTATTCTTCATTTGTCTCTTACAGCAGTCTCACTTCAAACCATGGCTCTGTCATCAACCCACATACAAAGTACTTTTCAGGAGTAGTTTCATGATCAGTAGCTGGTGGCTCAATGAACTGCTTATCTTATCCTTCCCCCCCCCCCTTAGTGACACCTCCATAGTTGCTGAGCTTGCAGCACAGGTACTTCTGTCAGGGAACCTATCACAATTGGGTCAATGGGAACCTTGCTTCAGCATTTAACCATTAATTTATTAGCAAGGATACAGTGGCACAAGTGATTTCTTTATGTACAGCCCCGGCTAAATTACAGATTTCTAACTGGGTCTACAAAGTGATCCATTTTTTTGGGGGGGGGGAACCAAGCATTAAATTTCTTTTTACTGTACTTATGATGCTCAATAAAAGTGATTTGAAAAGACTTCCATGTGTGGTTGAGATAAAATGTCCAAATTGCATTTTAAAAGGCTACTTATAGAATAATAGCTAGTGTCCTCATTATCATCTTAGCACACAATATGGAATACAGACAGTGAAACTATTCAGAAGGAATTACTGAAATCCAAAGTAATAAAGTATTTTCAAATATGCAGTTATTGTTTTTAATGAAAGCAAGATTTAGTATTTGAAAACAGCTCTTACTTGAGTATGCGAGGGTGGTAAGCCTTTTCGGCCATATACTCCAATCAATGCATCTTTCTGAAGGGAGATATTGAATTTTAGAAACTGTGGCTGATCAATGAAGACCTGTGACCTCCAGAAGATCCCAGGAGGAACCTCTTGTGTTGCTCTTCGGCCTATATCAAGTTCTCCAGAATCTATAGTATTGTTTTCTTGTGCAAATCCTCCTAATTTTCCTGAGAGATTAAAAAAATATATTAAGACATCAAATATTTGCTTTCAGTTATCCTTTAAATAAGCTGTCAAATATTGAGACTAGTTTCAACTGAAATATTACTTGAGAATCATTCAGAGAATGTTAACGATCCTAGGGAATTCACTGAAGAGCTAACAACACAAGGGCAGCTTACATAAATACCTTCAAAGTCAAAATCCCACAACTTCCCCAAGGTATATTGTTAAGGCAAGTGTTGTAGGACATACTCTCATTCTGATCACTCTTAACCTAATTATTCTGCAAAATATGTATCTTGTTAAGTAGGATTAACTCTGGTGCTTATCATTCTGTCTAAACACAACAGTATGCTTGCAAGTGAAAATTAAGATGAAATGGAGTATACAGCTTTGCAGATAAATTCTCATGTAAACAGGTAGCAAAACAATCATTGGGATTGATAAGTACAATTTTACGCTACATTAGGTAGTACGGCATTCATTTATACACTAGGAATGCTCTGTGAAGTATTCTTTCAAAGCGTATTCATTTCTGCGAAAAATAATTCAAACTCTTTCTATTTAAATTAGTTACATAACGTGCACATGCAAGGACACAAAGTCAGCCAAATTTTGGAAAAAAATGGGACTTCCTGCTTTCAATATATGACGGGATATCTCTTGAAACAACATACTTTGAGCATATGAAAATATGATTATTATGCCTCATCCTTCTATTCTAACCACAGAACATTACAATCTATAACCTACTCAAGTGAAGCATCAGTGTTAATTGTGTTATATATATCATTCTCTAGATAGTGCATATTCCTTAAAACATTTCAATAAATTTGGTTTCTGTACAAAAATATAGTCTCTCATCATTGAAACTCCACTTTAAAATTAGCTGCCATGCAACATATGTGAAGCTTTCCCCATTCTGCAGCTGCACCTATCCTGTCAGCTATTACTAATACCTCTACTCTTTTTTTCTACCTTTAAATTGCTTAGCACAGTGCTATTGATAAATGGTGCAGGGTGCTTTCAGAAAGGTAGATAAAACCACCTTTGAATTTTCTGCATCTCTAAATTGGGTGAAAAGCAACGTTTGAGCAAAACCTACATTTGATTTTCAAAATCCCCTCTTCTGCTTTCTGTAGTGCTTTAATAACACCAACAAGTGGTGACTTAAAAGTGCACATAGCACCACCTGTGAAAACTATTAATGGAGCATACATATGTCAGAGGTATTGGGATAATGAAAGTATCTTTTAAAATATGTTGTGAGAACATTTCATCATTTTTTTTTTTACATAATGGCATTAAAAGATGCTGTAAACATAGGACGAGATCAAATAAAGCAAAAGATGCTAGCTGCCGTGTGTTTTGAATACTGTACTTCCCGAGTTTAGATTAGGTATGAGTGTCTCAGTCTGCTCACCTCTCTTGGTGTGGCAGCATTGCTGGATGGAAGAGGCTTCACTGGGGCCCCTCTGGTGGAATTCAAATGGCAGGGCCCTTCCTGACAGGCGGAGGGGGCATATGCCCCCGCCGCTTATCAGGAGCTGGATCTTAGCCTGCACACTTCATTGGCAAATGGGGATGCAGGCTGGGATGTGGGCTGTGCCAGGAGGTGGGCTTCCCTCAGATTCGTCCCCTCACCTAGGGCACAGCCTGTTTGTTCCTGCGCTAGGTTTCCCCCCATCCCACCCACCCATGGTTCATGCTGATAGGCAATGACTTTGCTGTGGCTATGGTGGTCGCTGTTCTTCCTCACCTGCCCCTCCCAACGCTGGGGTATCCCATTAAAGGGATCCGGGGGGAGTGGCCATGTCCGTGTGCCCAGGGCCAAAGGCACTTCCCCAGATCGTGGTCCCTGTGGGCGTCACTCTATTTGATTTAAGTTTTAGGAACCCCCACCTGGATTGACCACACGTTACTTTCGGCCGGCGGGCCGGAAGTATTTAGACTGCCCCATGCCCAAGCCAAACCTCCTTCATCTGTATTCAATAAAGTTGTGGCCTGTTTTTACCCAAAACCCAGTCTGATTAGTCTCTTATTTATATGGGTTCAACTGAAGTATCAAAATACTGACTCAGAGGCCAGAGAAAATATCTGGATAGATTATGTACACTTGTCCAAGAATTTTATCAGAAATCTGCGTATTGAAGAGGCATTTTTCTCTCTCTTCAATTTGATACAGGACAAAAATAAAAACCAGTTTTGCGATTTTCACAGGAAACAGGTTGAGGGCGGACTCTCATAAATGATACAGCTGGAACTGAAGATGGACTAGTCCAAAGTGCCATACTAAATAATACCCATTCCCTGTGGGATTGCAGCAGTGGATGCGACTCAGCATGGCTGAGGGGGTGTTTTCTGTTTCTTGCATTGCACTGAGTGCTGGAAAACACTCACAAGGCTACAGGAGTCAATGAGTAACATGCAGCAGGCAGCATTGGGTTGGATCCTGAGTTCAGGTGGGTGGTGGGCCCACACCCTGTGGCAAAGGGGTATTCTTTTAAATCACTTGTAGTATTGCTGAATACCAATACTGTCTCACATTCTTTCAAAACGGTACTTATAAAAAAGAGAGAAAACAACAATAAATTAATCAGTTGCTCTTTCGTTTCTAGTGCATGTCTCTTCTCTTTGTAGATGTTTTGCCAGTCCAGCTGAAGCTTGCTAGTGTAGTCCACTGAAGTGTGCCTATAGTCCTTCATGGTTTTAAGTGTTAAGTAATACACACTGAGAAAACTATTGCCTACACATATGGGTCTTGAACTGACTGTGACTATTCAAGCAGAGATTTTAAGGTCATGCTGGAAAGGTCAATTAAACCATGAAGTTAGTGCGCTGCAAAAATGGAAAATATATGTGCATTATTAAGGTACACGGACTGGTGCTGTACAGGAGTGGGTAGCTAAAGCACCAGGGAGGATGACTAATGTGCTTTTTCATAAAAGGTTTAAATTTGCTTGTGGGGGGCAAGGACAGAGAAAAGAGGGGAAAAACAGACTTAAAAAAATGGCAGAGAAAATGAATAGTTGGGACATCAGAAACCCGTAAAGTAGGAAAACATAGGTTCTTCAACCAAAATTGACAGGCAGCAACTTTACTATACACAAAAGTTCTACAACAAAGGGTGCTATAGACAAAACAGCTGAACAGAAGGTTTCTGCACAAATTAAGCTGTTTAAAGTCCCCTCCAGACCTTTGTGCTAAGCATGTGAAGGTCAGGAAGTGGAAGGAAATCTGGCCTGCAGGGCGCATTGGAACCAGGGATCGTCCAAAACTCTTTTAGTCTTCCCATGATTAGATGAAAACCAACAAAGGAGCTCACATTTTGGGTTAATGCTGATGATAAAGTGGGGACAGTGGGAGAAGAAGGAACAAGTGATCTGACAGTCTAGATATTTTTATACACTAGGCTAATTTCATGTAGAAGGGATCTGCAATAATTTCATTTTGTGCTTTGAAGTGTGTTGTCATAAAATGCAAAACAAAATATTGGTGCTAGACATCCTGATAAGCAAAATCTTGTCCGCTAACCCATATGGAAAGTACAGGCAGTAACAACTACTCTAGGTATTTGTATTAACATTTCTATATGATTGTTAAAAACATATTGTTAAAATGGCTGTATTTTCAAATTCTCCTCAGCCCATATTTCACTGCTCCATAATTTTATTAAGAAACACACACACACACACACACACACACACACAGCATACATAAATCTGTACTTTACTGTATTTAAATATTTACCTAACAACATGATTTTTTCTTTCTTAAGGATGTACAAAATCAAGACACAACTATGACAATGTTTATTTAGCAAATAGATAGGCTAAAGTTTAAACAAATCAATAAAAGTAATTATTAATTTAATTTAATAATACAAAATGAATTTGGTATAATTTACCAAGACATTAAAAGATTAACAGTGCCTGCTGCAGAGCATAGTTTAATATAATTTCAAGCTTTCAGTGATCATGGGAAGCTTTAAAGGGTATCAAGGAGTAAGATTAAATTTATAGCCAATCAATAGCACACCATCCAATTGCATAACATAACCTTGGAATTATACCACCGACTGTGAGATAGCTGAGACTATTCTTTCAAAAACAACTAGCATCATTTCCTAGCACATTTGGTTAGAGTAACTGCAACTCAAAATAGTTAAAAACAAGAAAGGTTCTTGTATAAAAATCAATAAACAATCTCATCAGGAGATCATTTAATCAAAATGAAGTATTTCAAACAATATATAAAATATTTTAAATAGCGTGGCATGGCATTTTTAATCTCGTCTTAAGGTATACAACTTCAGCAAATGATCCTTGAGTACATCAAATGACAAATAAATTATTTACATGAAGATAATGCTAATCAGCATTTTATTTTTAATATAAAAGAGTAGATGAAGAAAAATCATCATCCAGAACAGAATAAGCTTGGCTTTTCTCAAACTGTTTTCTTAATTGTAATCAATATTTTAAATTAACCCACTGACGTTTACAGGGATATTTATTTGAGAACCTAATTTACTTTTCAAACATTTATTGAAATTTCTCAAACTCCCATGGAAGCATGCACAGTAAATGTAACATTAGCTAGCAGAGTTCACCCTCTAAGTGAGAGAGAGCTCAATTACACTGTACCTTGTTAAATAGATGGTCTGTTTTTCACAGTGTAATTACTCACATAGGGAAAGTCACAAAATAATTAGGGAGGAATGTTTAGACAATGTGTAATTCTTTTACGTGTAAGAATTTTTGACATGCAGCACTTATTAAGTAATTACTAGGATTGATTTCTGCATCAGCACTAATCTTTATTTGGTAGCAGCTTGAAAGTCTGTTTGTAAACATATGAAACAAGTTGGCTTATATTGTACTGTACTGATTGATGCAATGATCACTACAGACTGAACTAAGCCAGTACTGGACTAAATCAGATTGCATGTTTAAGCTACCTAAGCCATCCTAAATAGACTTTTCCCTTTAGCACACTTCCAATGCACTTTATATCTGAACATTTAGTAGCGTCAGAGTAAACATTGCAGATGTGTCCATATCTTAAAAGCTCAATCTCAAACATGCCTTCTCAGAAGTAAGTTCTATTGAATTCATTAGGGCTTACTTCCAGGTAAGTGGGGCTAGGATTGTGGCCTTAGTCCCTTTCCATTTATTTACGCATATAATGTCTGCCTGGGCATACATCATTCCATTCAATTCACTTCTCATTTTGTTTCAGAATAAAGACTGTATAGTTTTCCCGTCGTACAATGCAGAATATTCAGAGCAGAACTACAAGCTACAAAGAACAAAACTCTGCTGAAAATAGCAGCCCCATGCCAAACACTTCCAAATTCAACTTAACTCTAGAAGAAGAAGAAGAAGAAGAGTTTGGATTTGATATCCCGCCTTTCACTCCCTTTAAGGAGTCTCAAAGCGGCTAACATTCTCCTTTCCCTTCCTCCCCCACAACAAACACTCTGTGAGGTGAGTGGGGCTGAGAGACTGTGACTGGCCCAAGGTCACCCAGCAGCTGCGTGTGGAGGAGCGGAGATGCGAACCCGGTTACCCAGATTACGTGACTACCACTCTTAACCACTACACCACACTGGCTCTCTATATGGCTCTAATATATGATGTCACTACAATGTGTCTTTCCCTATTCCTACCAGCCAACATAGAGCACTGAAATTGGGGGAATACATGCTGCAACAGTATCAGAACATGAGGAAATATGAATTAAGCATTATGGACAGCGAGCTTGCCCTTGCTGGCAACAGTCCTGTTTCCATTAAACATGCCATTCTATCTCCCAGTTGCTAGAAAAAAAATAATGATGGCAGAAGTCAGCCATTTCCCCATACTTCTTACATAACGTAGACCAGGCAGTCTATGATTCTATTATTCACCCACTAGCAGTTGGGCAACAGTTGACTTGGATATATTAGATCACACCATGGTCAATATGTGTATGTCCAGCTATCAGCTGAGCCATTTCAGCCTTATTCCCAACAACTTTCTAGTCATCACATCACAGCCATGTGCCTCCCATTATGTAACCATACTTTCCACCACAGATGTGGCAGAACTGTCTCCTACCTCAACAGATATGAGTATGACTGACAGCAGTAACGGCTATTTCTGTAGGGTATGGGATGGTCATATCTGGCAAGCTCCCAGTGCCCTTCCCCACTCAGTAACCTGCATGCCTTTTATTGGGTGGCCACAGCGTATACTTGTTATGGACTGGCTGGATGCAGAGGAGTGGTGGAAGGCACCAGCTGGAGAAACCCCAGAACATGCGGAGAAATGAAGAGGGAGGAGCAATGAAAGAAAAGACGGTGGAGCCTTAGGCTGCTGGGGAAGAAAGCAGTGGGAAGGCGGGGACCTTCAGTCCTCACAACTGCCTCATTGGGGCAAGACCTACTGGGAAGGGTTGCTGTGATCACTAAGACTGAGCTATTTTTTTCTTTGAATAAAGAGTTAACTTCACTGACATCAGGTGCTCTATTGCTGACTTATGCCTGACTCCAGCTCCTGAATACTAGTACTAGTACTGGAGCTGGAGCACAGAGCAAAGCATTAGGCAACAGCAACAGGGAGAGTATTCCCCTGACTGGGATGGACAATGCTCTGGCTGGCATCACTGGTGTCGGGTGACTGCACGAATGGCCCATGGGCCAATTTTGCTGCTGGTCTTAGAATAATAGAATCTGAAGGACCCCAAGGATCATCAGGTCCAGCCACCTGCAATGCAGGAATCTCAGCTAAAGCATCCATGCTAGATGGCCATCCAACCTTTGCTTAAAGACCTCCAAGGAAGGAGTCCACCACCTCCAGAGGGAGACTCTTCCACTGTCAAATAGCTCTTACTGTCAGAAAGTTTTTCCATTTGCTTAGTCAGAATCTCCTTTATTGTAACTTGAAGCAATTGGTTTGAGTCCTACCTTCCAGAGCAGGAGAAAACAAGCTTGCTCCATCTTCTCTGTGACAGCCCTTGAGATATTTAAAGATGCCTATCATATTTCCTCCCAGTCTCCTCTTTTCAAGGCTAAACATACCTAGCTCCTTCAACTGTTCTCATAAGGCTTGGCTTCTAGACCCTTGATCATCTCAGTTGCCCTCCTCTGTACACACTCCAGCTTGTCAACATCCTTAAATGGTGGTGCCCAGGAACTGGACACAGTATTCCAGGTGTGGTCTGACCAAGGCAGAACGGAGTGGGACTATTACTTCCCTTTATCTGGACACTTTACTTCTGTTGATGCAGCCTAGAATAGTGTTAGCTTTTTTTTTTTGCTTATGGTCCACCAAGACCCCTAGATACTTTTCAAATGTTCTGCTAGTAAGCCAGATGTCCCCCATCCTATATTTGTGCATCTGATTCTTCATGCCTAAGTGCAGAAACTTACATTTGTCCCTACTGAAATTCTTGTTAGTTTGCGCCCAGTTCTCCAAATGCTAAGGTCATTTCGAATTTTGATTCTGTCTTCTGTGGCATTAGGTACCTCTCCCAGTTTCGTATCATCTGCAAATTTGATGAGCATCCCCTCAATTACTTCATCCAAGTCGTTTATAAAGATGTGGAACAACAATGGGACCAGGACAGAACCCTGTGGCACCCGAATTGTAACTTTTTCCCAGGATGATGAGAAACCATTAATTGGGTTTGGTCTTGCTGGAGGACAATGAAACCCACCAATCAGTTACTGAGCCATGAGGGTGGGGGGATGGGAAAACTTTCTAAATGGTGGGGAAGACAGGGGGATAATGCCATGAGCCTTTTCTCACATGGCATTGATGTGGGCAGAGCATCTTTTCCTCCACCAACTGTCTGTTGCTCAAAGGTCCACAACAATCTAAATGGCAAAAATCCCAAAATGTAACATCATTATACTTCCTTTTCCTTTCGCTGTAACTTGTAGCAGTGTTCCAGTATTGAATGTCATAAAATGTTAACTATCTTGTAGCAAAAACTAGTTAGCTGAACAGAATGTACTAGAAATCATCAATTATAATGATCTGATTCTTTATCTTTTTTTAATACCAATACATTAGCAGTTTCAAGAACACATCTCTTTCTCACTCTATTTGTCACATATTCCATGAAATTGTCAATAATGATAGTGAAAATGAAGTTTTATATAGAAGTTTGCATTCATTAGTCATAGCTGAAGAATGTCGCAGCCGCAGCTGCTGCTATAGTGTATATATATTCATTAAATGCACAATAGATTCTCCCCTTGTTCTTTACTTTAAGTAGGAAGCCGCCCACATAAGGATAGAGATAATGGATACCAAAGTACAATGCACAGATTTGAGGCAGAAAGGAATGAGAGGAGGGATAAAGGAGCATTCTTCTTAGGCAAGATGTCTAAAAAATGGCAGAAATGGGAAATTGAGTCATATCATTTCTATAATTTGGAACTGTGATGGGCAGAAAAGTGAACAGAAAAGGCTTCTTCTATCTTCCTCCACAGTGACAGAGGTCACCTGTACACTGTGAATGGGAAAACAGATTTAAAGAAAATAGTGCAGTAAATACAGTATTCATCAACCATTTAAATAAGGTTTTCCATTTAAAAACTATTGATCTGTTAGCCAAAAGGGCATGGACTCTTTGAAGTTTTAGAGAAACTTAAAGGGCAACATCAGGGAAAGTCAATAAAATATAATCCCTTTATGTGATTTGTGTTTTAAAAGCTCCTACAACGAAATTAATATAGTTTTGACTTTTATATATTACCTGGCAGAGGCAGATGCAATATGAAATCCTAATACAACTTTCAAAAAATATAAACACATTGCACATGATCTGGTAGATTTCAATAGGAGGGAATCATACATCTTCAATATAACACAAGGAAAGCCTTAAGTACTTTCAAAGAAAGGCAAACAGGCCACACACATCAAACAGATACAACAATTTAGCCATTCTAGTTTCTTTGTCGCCTGTGTAATAATTTACAGTCTGCAGATGCTCAAGAGCTTTTTTCAGGGACTGGGTTTGCTCTCAGAATTGACCCTGTTGGGAATTATCAGCCAGCAATCAGGTTGGCTGATTCAGGATACATACCCAATGCCCATGCCAAAGCCATTTTTCACCTGTAATCAATAAAGCAATCATGTTTCACTGTAAAGTTAATTCCACCTCCACTGATGAACATCAAAGCCCCGTCCCAAAGTGACTACTGCATCCATTTTATGGGTGTTGTCCCACAATGTAATATCATGGGATGGGAAGATATCTCTTGTGGTTGCTGTAGCTCCAGATGAGCCAGCAGTAGTAGTAAATGGCCTAGGCCCTAGAGGGAACAGCAGATCTGGGAGTAGTCACAAGACCTGCCACAGCCAGACTATATAACAGATGTGTTGGCCTGTGAGGTGATTTTGAGTGGGAAATATCCCTTGGCCTTGCCATAGACCAGTGGGGGAGACCTCTTTGAGGTAACATCAGTGGTAGTTGCTGCTAATGAAGGCAAGGCTGCTGATGGTTAGGGCCCCCCCCCCAAAAAAAATTTCAATTGCTATGGGCAGATCACTGCCTGATGTGGTTGAGGTTTGCTGGAACGCATGATCTCTACAGGGTAGGAACCCAATTAAAATGCTCCCTGCTTGGAGACTTCTGGATCTAGAAGGATTCCTGAATGCTGTGGATTCTTTGATCTGTGGAATGGGGAGGTGACTCAGGCAGTTGACACAATCACTATGAGGTATTCTCTCCTACTGCTTCTGAAAGACGAAAAGCAATGAAGTGCTTTGATAGGCAGAGCGATGGTGGAGAAAGACTTGGGATGAATCTGAATCTGTTAAGAGCCCATATTAACACTGGCTTGGTGACAGTGAAGACAGCAAAGAGATCGCATAGTGTAGCGTCACCAAATGGAGCCATATTCCATGTAGGATAACAAGCGGTTTTTACATTCTGGACCCCATAGTAAGTATGTGTACACAGTAGACGACTGGCCTATGCAAGGTTACCAAATTTTAACTTCTTCACAGCTATTAAAGATGCAAAGCCCTGCATCACATGTGACTTGGCAGTTCTCAGTTTTCTTCCTTTTAAACACTGAAATTTCAATAAATGAGGGGGACGGAACAATTGTGAAATGAGAGAGAACCTTAATAATATTGATATATTTAAAAGGCAAGCTAAACAGAAGTAAGATGCTCTCTTACCATTTTCACCAGAAGGCAATGACACAGTGTGTGTTGGCACAGTATCAGAATTCACTTTTCCATTTTCAAATGTGTCATTTTCAGTCTGCTGTAACTGCCAGTTGAGGCCAAATAGATGCATTGCTGGGGACAAAGAAAACATATCATTTAATAATTCACGAGAGATAAGAAACAATCCACAATAAACCAGTAGTGAAGTTCGCCTTTTACAAAGAATATCTGAGTTTTGTATTTTTAAACATAGTAACAGGCGTGTTCGTACACATAAGCATTTAATTTGTTCAGAATTTGTTTTTGGTTTAGGTAATACCGTAATTACTGAATCCACTTCAAAGGCGCAAAGCAGTTTTAGCAAGAATAAATAGTTCTGGTCACTAAACATAATGCAGGTCACCACCATGGCACAACTCTCAGTCACTTCTTACTATAGCATAATTCCCACATCACTCTCCATACTTCCCTTACCTTCCCAGAGCAACTCACTTCATCTTAAAACAAATGGTTTCCTGGAAGTGTTGAGACAGTGCCGTTACTCTCCAGATTACTAGTAGTTACCTGGAGATTCTTCCTGCATTGCCTCACTGAACTGCTTCTGAAGTAACAGCCTTGTTGATTTGACAGGGCGGATGGTTCTCTGTTTTGCCATGCTGTGCTGTGGCAGTTTCACAGCGATGAAACATAGCAAGACAGGAAGCATTGCCTAATTATTATCCCACCCAGTCCCAGGTGAGTATTTTTGTTCAGTTTCAAGCAATCGAAGGCATGTGCTTTTCAAAGGTGTGAAAGTAGTTGTGAAACTCTGTCTTCCTTTCAGCTCCATCCTAATTAATATCACTAGCCCAGTTGATGGCACTGGTAATAACTATGAACAATACACATAGATCATTTCATTGTTTCCCACTTTTCTGTTGCTCTCATAACCAGAAAGTTGAAATTTTCTCTAAGGTACATAAAGAACTATGTTTCAGATCTTTGATTCTAAGATCTATTTCCTTTTCTACATCTATTTCCTTTTCTACATCTTAATAATTACTTATTCCCAATACCACTCTTCCTGTCTAAACATCATATCTGGAACACTGCCAGATTTACCCATATTATGAATACCCTGCACATGAAATTCCTTTTCATGACTTGCCTACTGCTTATGTTTTATTGTTGCCTTAGTTTACTATGAGTATGCAGAATCCCTAAGGCCAATGTACTGTCAGTTACACTGTCTCAATATCATGGTTTCAATAGAAAAAAAACACAAAGACTGATTCCCACTTGGGCATGTGCGTTCTAAATATTCATTACTTAGAATGTTTCAACTAGTCTGATTTAATACTTAGCAATGTCGATTACTGTGAATGTCAGAAATCTGAAGCTGCGGATATAGTTTTTAACATTCTTCCAGTATATGTTGACAACTACCAGTGAATATTAACAATCACCGCTGAAGAGTTATCATCATTTGCTGATGAAGTTTGACAATCTCCAGGGTCTGATGTTTACAGTAGCATCTCCATTCACTCCTATATTTATTGCTTTAATTTCCGAGAGAGAAAATTAATTAAAAGACCTTGCTTTCTTCACAGCTTCTGCCTCAGTCACTTTGTAAGATAAAAATAAAGATAAAAATAAGATAAAAATAAAAATGTCATTTTCTGGCTATCTTTGCCTGTTATTAAAGATGGTGCATATATACTCATCACATTCTTATTTTATTTCGTCTGTTTCATACCTCTTGCCTCTGAAAGCTCATGCCATATTATGACAGTTAGCCTTTATGGTATTATAGTTTGTTTTTCTTTTTGCTGCTACAGTTAACATCACTCTTCTGGAATTTTAACATGTCACGATAATGTGTGGATTCAACTACTAGGGGAAAAAAGGACTACAGAAGCTGAGGTGTTTGTTAGATGTAACTAATGTAGCATGCTTCAAATTTATCTTCTGAAAGCAAAAATGTACCCATCAAATCTAGCTGCACAATGAATGCAGTTCATGCTATCATGAAAACTTTCCTAGCCTTTCTAATACTGCACCCATATCTCTTGTCATTGGATGGCTGAAAGCATAATATATTCTTGTGAGTGGATTAGATCAATCCATTAATTTGAAGTTTTATGAATGGAAGATCTAATCTTGATTGTATAGTTTCCATTTCTGTTTTCACACTACAATCTACAAAAATATGTCAAGATGATGTTGTGGATGAATTTTCTAAAACTTGCTATTTATTCAAAAAAAGGTTAGAGAAAATCTTAACAAATATTTTTCATTTTTCATTTCACAGTTGTTCAGCAACAGTTAAAAGAGGAGTTTCTAGACTTGCTTTTAGTTCGCCAAGCAGACATGTAAGGCACTTGTCTAAAAATTGCAATGGTTATTTCCCATGTTACATTAATCTGGATAAAATGTTAATCAGTGCCATTACTTATGTACTCAGCATCCAGTCTCTATTGAAGGAGAGTGTTTTGAGAGGGATAGGGAAACAGCTTTTGTATATTTTCTGTCCACAATGCAGTTGTTATTCCCTACAGGTTCCTTTAAATACTTTCACCCTCCACAATGTTTGAACACATTCATCTTCTAATACACCAAACCTCAGTTTTGTAAGTTTATTTCAAGTGGCTACAGGAAAATAAAAGGGATATTGGAGAATGAATAAGAGAAAAACATCTACAAGGCAAGTCCATGCATTTTTCCATTGGATTTGTCATAGCTGTTAAATACTTAATATGGTTTTGGAGGATAAGGAAACAAGTGCAAAGGAAAAGCTCTTCAAAGTTCTTCAGGAACATGTCACCTCTGTGAAAAGTACAACTGCACTTACACGAAGCATAGTTTTCTATTTTCTATTCCTAATGAAAGGTCAGCACATTGTGTTGATTGCTCTGTCCATGGCTGAAGGCAGGCAGGAACATTTTGGGATGTAGGGCTCCCAGGATTCAGTTTGCAAACTCATCAAGCTTGAGCTAAAGAAAGGAGTTAAGAAGGAAAAAAGAGAGCCTACATCCCAGAAATAAAGGAAGGAGAAATGGAGCCACTGCAGCTAGCCTCAAGGGTGGAGGCTCTGCTAACCTTTCATTGGGAATGGAAAACTATGCTTCAGGTAGGTACAAGAGTATTTTTCCCCCATTCCTGCAATGAAAGGTCAGCAGATCGGTACATACCAGATCTATCCCAATCTGGTTGGCTTGGTGAGAGTGGAGAGATGAAGCAGAAGCTTAGCGGATGTGGGGAAGAGCCAAAGAAAAGGGTTTGTATTCCCGATCTCTGCACCAAAAATGAAAGTGGAAAAAAACAGCTGTTCCCACTAGCCTACTCTGGGCTTCTCCAGCTAAGTGTCCGCCCAAGAGAGTGATGAGTCACAGATCCATGACGAAAAGGATCCTGGCTTCCTGAAAGCAATGAGGTATTTCTAAGAGGGGCAGTAAAAGGCTTCTATAAAGACAGGAGTAAGTCAGGAGAGAAGAAGTTGGGAGCAGAATGTGATTTGGCTACACTCAATGAAGGCAGGAACAAAATAGAGACTTGGGAGTCCCCAAACGTTGTTTCCTGACTTACGACCGTGGGTGGAGCAATCAACCCAATCTGCTGACCTTTCATTGCATGAATGGGAAAACTTGAGTTCCATAAAGTTATCTAAGGAGGATAGTGCATTTACAATGTTAAATATCTCTCTCACATATACAGTCCTATCAAATTAGCATTCTCATTGTGCCTTGTATTCTGTAAGACTGGAAAGGTTTTACATCCCCTTGAATCATAAATCAGAAGGGGAAAAACTTCATTGTTTTAAATTTATATTTTAAATTTATAATTGGTTTAAATTGAAAAGTGAATGATAAATGAAGATCATGATAGAGTTCATTTTAAATTGTTAAATGTGAAATTCAAGATGTGCAATCCACAATGGCTGATTAACATATTAACAGATGTGGTGGGATTAAATTGTGTGTGAATCTGCCCATCAAACTCATCTCATGCATACAGGGTATTAGTTTGTATCTATGTGCCCTATCAATGATAGCCTTCTTTTTGAAGATGTGTCCAGTTCAAATCCAGTTTAGATATAAAGAGTTACAGAAAGAAAATATTATGGCTAGAAAATCGCCACTTCTACTACAACACATGCACACAGTTCACCTGGTCATAGCCTTTTCCCCTAGAGTGAGATATCTATTTCTATTTAAATTCTACATTTGCATCTATACATATAAATTAGCATGTGTGAATCTGTGACTTATTTTGACCTCTTTTTGGTGGTGTACTTCCTGCTTCGGCAACAGTGGCCAATCTAGGACTATTAAGCATAGTCTAGGTCTATTCAGCTAAATATTGAATGGTGTTGTGAAACCTAAATGAATGTAGTGGTTTGTTTCCAACACTAATCATTCATCTTTTAAATATATGGTGCTTAAACATATATTTTTGCATCCTCTTAGTGTGCTATGCAGTGTCATAAAAATATCTACTGCCTACTTTGCATTTTCTTATTTTGCAATGTGGTGTCATAAAAATATCTACTGCCTTGAACTGTACAGAAAACAAAACTGCAGACCAACCTATCTGCAAAAATGCTCACTGAGCTTGTATTCATACACAAATTTTCACATGGAGTTCTTAAGCCATTTGCTATGCGTGATACTATTTCACAGAAGTAAATCAAAATAATTATCTTGCCTGATTAGTTTTAATATCAAGGGGAATCCTAATGTTTTACATCCAAGCATTCATGTAAGCTTTACCATCACAACACACTATAACCTACCATTATATGAATCTACAATGGAGACTACAGATATCCTTGGGATTTAACTATATATTTCTAGTGGGAAAAATATTTTCAGGTGTGAGACTAAATTGTCAAAGCAACATGAGTAACAATCATAAGGTAGGTTATATGGTTTGCACTATGCTGTTCTGCAAGGCATATATAGGCAAGTCCTAGTTCATCATCTATTAAGCAAGACAACTTCAACCCTGAGATGCACAGCCTGGCTTTCTGAACTTTGTACATACCAAATACATATGGTTGCTCCTAAATTGTTTTCATTCATTTTTAAATAACTTGCTAATTGCAAAGGCACACTACCAATATAATTCAATGTCTATGAAGTATTAGCTTCCATCTCTGTGGTATAAATGGCTCAGCTGGGTATAGCTACCAGTGGATGAAATTGAACCAAAGATTATTGTGCCAATGCAGGGAAAGTAAACTCTTTTCTATGATGGACTGCTCATCTACCAGATCCAATAGTGAGTGCAGCTAGAGTTAAATTGGTTAGCGCCTTCTATTTCTATGCCACCCCCTCCCTCTTCTTCCCCCAGCATCCACCCTAACCCTAACCTATTTTTAGGTGTCAGGCATTTTTTTTTAAAAAAAAATACTCACCAGACTTCTGGCCCTTCATTTGGTGGGTATTTAGGTACTTGTGGCCTCTTTTTTGCTTATCCTTTAGTTGGGTGGGTTAGACCTGTCTTTATATATATATATATATTATGGACATGTTTTTAGGTTTTCATTTTTCAACTTGGTTTTAACGTTTGTATCATTTTGTGAGTTGATTTGGGTCATTTCTCATGAAAAACTTAATAATAATTAATAATAATAATAATAATAATACCAATGATAACCAATGATCACTTAACATATATACATGATTGAACACAATCTGTGGTGGCAATCTGGTAATCATGGTGTAGCATAGGGGAAAGCACAGTTCTGCAACTATTTTCGGAGCAGGGGTGATGAAGTCAACCGCAATAGGACCAGAGTAATGATAGGTCTTTCTGGCTCTGACAAGTCAATAAGGTGCTAATGAAGCTTTCAAGTTTGTGACAGATTATCTCAGGGGAAGTCAGAGAATGAGGTAAACAATCGAGGAACAGCAATGAATGCAAAGCGCATAGGGGAAAAAATCCAAATATCAAATGTCATTATAGACAACAGGTTGCCAATTAGGAACAGGATTCTGACTAGTTTCCACCAGTGCAATCCTGAGCAGCAGCTCTCTGTAATCACCCATAGCACCAGGCTGCCAGCCACATTTTCAACTTTAGAACCTCCAGAGACTTTTTAAATACTGTAACAAAAGGTATCTTCTAGCAAACTCAGGTGGTAAATGCTTTCAAGTTGTAGCCAAAACAGGGTCATTGAGAAATTAAGATGGAGTTGTCAGCAGCCTCAGAAGATCCAGAAGTTTTGCAGAAGAACCACAAAATCTTTAGGCAAAACAATATGAGGGGACCAAAACAACATCCCCAAAACAGCCCAAGGAGGACAAAGGATGCTGAGTGGCTACAGAGTGTCTGCTGCAAATGGAAAAGTGGGGTGGTGAACAGACTTTTCTGGAAGATGGCATGGCTAGCTGGTGGGCAACCTGAACAGGAGCACTCTATATTTTACTTCAATTATATCTGAATTCAATTATATTCCTTATCATCACTCACAGCACTCATATTAACACCATAATCTCCTTTAGTTAGAAGGCTGGACTAGTACTCTACGAAGGTTTATGGTATACAGACTAGGCAATGCATACAGACTAACATAAATAACAAGATTTTAGTTTAAATCAGGGGAACCAGTGGCGAACCAGATGTTTTACTATAACTCTCTTCACCCCTGGACATTCACCATGCTGGCTAGGGTTGCAGGCTCCCAATCCTTCATTTAAACAATGAGCTCTTCAAGATGCTGGAACAATATATTTTTTTACTGTGTATTAATCCATACAAGCTTGAAGTATAGGTAATATTTTAAATTTAATAAAAGATTAGATGCCTAGATTTTAAGTCACAAGTAAACAGGAAAGTAAGCAGGGAAAGGTGCTCAAAATGAAAGTGTAGAAAGTAAAAAACAAAACACAGAAAGACATAAGAGTTGAGCTAACAAGAACCGCGCTAATAGCATGATAAAATTTGAAATGAATTAATGATGCTCCACAGACTTTATACTACTCTTAGCTCTCTAAGGAAACTTTCTACTTGTAAAATATCTAGATAATTATTCATCTCTCTTCTAGATTATCAGATAAGATAAGATGGTCAACCTTTCTGGGGGTGAGGGGGGGGAATCACTATATACATATATCTATGTTCTGTTAGGATTTTAGGGGTGGCTTGCTCAAAATTTAATTTGGTATTATCAAAAATGCAGTTTCAGTTTGCCATACTGCACAAACCCAGAAAATAAAACGCAGCAGTGTGATTTGCAAAACAAATTTGTGATAAACCCTTTAGTTGAAAATGAGCCTATTTCAAGGTGGAGGTTGGTGATGATTGGTGAACCATTATACTTTAAATTCGTTGATATCTTATCTTGTTGTTTTTATCCTTCTGACTGCCAATTATCTTGCTTTATCTCTTTTTGTACAGGCTGCTTGCCCCACTGAGTATTTTCTTTTCAGTGCCACTGACAACAACAACATGCGACACTTGCAACACCAATCAAATATTAATAGTGTGCAGTGCTGAAATTGTAAATATTGTATTATGCTTTGAGCTTTGTATGAGGTAGAAGGCATTTCCATGATAACTATTTCTCAAAATATTACTGGGGATGATTGCCTATGACAGTAGAAAAACTATCTGGGATTGATCTCCCATTACTTAGGTCCACCAAACCCAATAATACAGCATTTCTTTTAAAAAAAGGTTACCTTCAGAATTCTTATTAAAACTGTATTTTTTAAAATATATATATATATTATACCCTTTGCTTCTTTAAAAAGAGTTCTAGAGACACGTTTTGTTCCAGCTGAGGCAGATGAAGGTGTCCTGTTGTGCTGCTGCAAATGCACCATGGCGTTTCTTCTTTCTGTGCTCCTTCCAGAGGTCATTTCTCCTCTGATCACTGCTATGGATGCACAACCTGACTGTCTGTCTTCAGGCACTGTGGTTGTCTTCAAAGGATTCCCACATGGCAGGATTGATGTTGCCAGGCTTCTCGTCACACTTGCAAACATCTTTGTAACACAGAGTTGGTCTGCCAAAGGCCTAGTGCCTGAAGCCAGCTCCTTGTAGAGCATCTCCTTGGGGAGCCTGCCATCTTCTGTTCTGTGGACATGACCAAGCCAGCACAGACGTCACCGAGATAGGATTGTAAACATGCTGGGAATGTGGACTTGGGACAAGCACATCTTTGTTTGAGATTCTGTTCTGCCGTGTGATGCCCAAAATCTTCCTGACAATGTGCATGTAGAAAGCGTTGAGGTGTAGCTTCTGGCGGGTGTAAATTGCTCATGACTCACTTCCATAAAGCAGTGCGCTCAAAATGCAAGCTTGGTATATCTGGAGGGCACCAAATTGGTTGCTTCTGGACTACACAAACAAGTCCAGGCAACCAGTAGTAGAATAAAAGCTGCAAAGTAGACAAGTGAAATGCCCATCTAGTGGTGTACCCAGTGGTGAACTTACAGACTGCCACCAATTTCTACCTAGGGTTGCAATATGTCTGGAATCTCCTGGACATACTTGGAATATTGTAGTCGGCAGCAGGCTCCTGGCAGAAATCTGCAAAATCTGGACATACCGTTTTTCCAGACATATTGTTGATTGCTTTTCAAAAATGGCAAAACTCAAAAAGCTCAACAACTTTTGTGTCCAGATTATCAGATTATCTCTTTTTGAAATATGGCAATATGGCCACCCTATTTCTACCACACTTTAAAAAACTGATATTTGAGGGTATTTTTGCCATAATTTTGCTGCCACTGTCCATAGTTCAGGTGAGAATTTTTTGCACCCCCTTTGGGAGAATGAATTGAGACGCTGAGGCACCTGAAGTGATCAGGGGTACAGGTGGCTTTAAAAGACTGGCATTGCCTTCCCTGTCCTTATTGTTTCCTGCGTGTTAGCCCACCTAACCCCTTGTACCCACATTATTTAAAGTATGGGATTAAGTAGTTGCCATTTCTGGGACCAAGTAATAACCCCACAATCAGCAAAACAAATCTCATTTCTTATTTGCCTAATTCATGTTATAGCAGTCGCGGGGTGGGATGGGGAGATATGGTAATTTGGTTGGTTTGGTGCAACACTCAGTTTGACACAGCTAGCATGTGCACTATAGTCATGAAGGGAGTTAAATATAGGCTACCTTAGATACGGTAACTGAATTCTGACAGCTGACCAACAGGAAGTGTTATGAAAACGGAATTACTCAGTTTGTTTGAACACATCTACTGCTGTCCAGGCAAGATGCAATGGGTTAATGATAGCACATTTTTATGCTCACTGCTGTTATCTTTAAGGTAAGTGGATGAGTGGACAAGCACAAAAAAGTCATATTTGTGTTCATTGTTGATCTTGTTAAATTGTTGAATTTTTTGCCCTTTACCTCATTTGTCTTGCATCTTCATTTTTGGGGAAGAGAAATAACCCTTTGCAAACTATAAATCAAACAACTGAAAATAACATGCTGGCAGCCATCACCATAAGAAGTGTCAATGATACTCATTAGAGCTGTATTTCTCATCGGCTTGCTGCCTGCAGTACAAGGTCCTTGTGATTACTGTGTCATAGTAAAACACCCTTCGAATAAAGATTTAAATGTCACGATATTAAATGTACTGCAATACAAATTATGATTTTGCTATGATATGTTTCAGTTGTGTCACTTCTCAGATCAGCTCAAGATGGATGGGTTTACTCAAGGGTTCACAGAAGCAGGAGTAAGACACGGTCTCATGCACCAATGAGCTGCTTAATTTAATCAAGCAGGATTTATGATGCTGACATATAATATATACACATGTATATAAATGACAAAATGCATTTTACATTGCTATTGCTATTTAAATATTTGTTTTACTACAGGAAAAGGCTGCTTGGCATACATTTTCCTTTTGACCCTTGGTAATTCAGTAATAACTTTTGAAGTTAGATGTTAATAAAATGCAGATGCACCTGGAGACATGACAGCTGCTGGGAGGTTAGAACTGCAGAAAAGGCTGACAAATAAGTCAAGCTCCATTTTAGTCAAAATACTACTGATGAATAAACCTACTTCACAGTCATAATAATGCCACATCAAAACATTATTTAACCCTTAGACATTATTTATAACATCTCAATTAGTAATAACACATTACAGTATTTATAATTATTGGAGCCAGTTTTTTACAGACTACTTTTTTGTACATACAGGTGGACTGAACTGTCCCCAAATTGTCCCTTCCATTGAAAGAAGCTTAAGAGAAGAAACATAAATCAAATGGGGCCAGTAACCAAACACAGGATGACACCAACAGAGATGGGAAAGGATAAAAGAAAATGAAAATTGAACAGAAACACAAAGGTAAAATGCATTGACATAGGATTGTTTGCAGTGACACTTGTCCTGCAGTCTTGTGTCCATGAAAACACACTAAAAGATTTTCCAAAACATATAACCAAAATCCAGAATATGAAATAAGCCAGCGATGTACTGAAAGCCACAAGTCTCCAGTAAATGTGTTGGTGATCACTTTTTAATTTGGTACCGTGTAAATGCAGCCCAGAATCTGTTACAGTGGTACCTCCGGTTATGAACTTAATCCGTTCCGGAGTTCTGTTCGTAACAGGAAACCGCTCGTAACATGAGGCGCACTTTCTGTAATGGTGCCTCCCACTGCTGCCGCACGACTTCCGCTCACATCCCGGGGCAAATGTCGCAACAAGGGGCATCTACTTCCGGGTTAGCAGAGCATGTAACCCGTAGCATTCGTAAAGGGGGCAGTATGTAATACAAGGTTCCACTGTGCTGTCAAAATTCTTTGTCAAGACTGATTAGTTTTAATTTGCTAAGCTGATATTGCCATGCTACAACCAGGATATTAAGCTGGGCAGGGGGCTGGCGCACATGAGTTAATCATCCCTGCCCTAAAGCGTATGTTCACACAACCTGAGAAGGGTCTAAATATAGTAAAGTGGCTCATAACAAGATTTTCCCTCTCCCAATTTTTTTCTCAGCCTGGGTTTTTTGTGCATTGAAGACGACATGCTCAGATCACAATTACTGGACATACTTGAGAAGATGTGGGGATTTTTCTTTTTTGCATTTCACAGGCAAATGAAAGAACCCAGCCCAACCCAGTTTTCTGTCTCCTGCAATATCAGCCCCTCATTACAACAACAGAGGAAAGATGGGGATTATGTCAAGGGTAAGGGATGAAGGGGACTGTTTCTCACTTAAACTGCAGAGCGTGTGGCATAGGATTATTTAAGTCTGATGATTTCTTTGGAAAATATTGGTCTTCTAAAAAAATAGTATTCAGTGGTATTTAAGCATGCTTAAAAGTATGTTACAGTTGCTTCCTTTAATTGTCTTTCACCTTTTCAATGAAGAAAAGTAGAAGCATGTTCAACCTTTTTAGGATACATTTTATTTATTTTCATATATAAATTACACACCATTCCTAAGAGTTTAAACAACTTGTTCTCTCTCACACACCCCCATCTTTCTTTTTGCTTTTCTCTACATTCTGGGGATTAGATTTTTGGCTTTGCTCAAGCTACTTTTTGGTTTCCCATTCACTTTCTTATGTTTTCTCTTGCTTTCCTCTTTGTTGTTCTCCTGTCTCCTTGTTGTGACCTCCTGGCTTTTCCCTCTCTCTCATGTTGCATCCCTTTGTTCCCCCATTTCCTTTCTCTGAATCACTGCATCACCAAAGGCTTTGTTGTCATGGTATTGGAAGAATGACAACACACACCAGTCCCTCCCTGCTTACCCCTGTGCCAGCTAGCCAAAACAGCTGCATAGCTGAAAGATTGGAGAGATGAGGCTCCACTTTAGGAAGCTAGGTTTCCTTCTGCACTACTGCAGGCAACAAAAAAAGTCCTTTAAAAATGCATTTCCTTCACTTGAACAATTAAATAAATACAGTGACTTGGAATGCACGCCAACTTATATTCTATATCTATGCTAGACGGCATGACTGTATCAGTTCTACTGCAAAGCCCATTTATGAATCATCTGTGATAAAGTGCTTTGTGTGCCTCAATCAGAATTTGTCCCATTTACGACACCACAATACAGAATTTTAATAGGTTTTCCAACCTTTCATTATCAATATATATTAGCACATTTTTCAGTACAGGTTGCAACTTGTCTCGGTTGGGGTAATGGTTTTGTGTAACGTTAGAAACAGCTACAAACTGGCTCTTCAAAAGTGACTTCCTACTACAGCTAATATTTCCACAGCCAATAATTTCTCATCTCACTACTTTGTTTAAAGCACGTTGTTATGAAACAGGTAAATAAAATGGGAAACCATTTCAATTTCATATTAAGTAACTCATCGTGAATTATACTTGGATGGCCTATTAAGTGAGAATTTCATATTACATCTGAAGAGATGGGAAAGCTCCATATACAAGTGAATTTAATCCATTAACTGCTTTATGGACCCCAAAACCTTCAAAGTGTGTCCCTGAGTGCCAGGTTTTACATTTAGGTTGCTGAGTTAGCTGAAATATCAGTAATATCACCAGTACATAAAGAGCTCCCTGTTGAATACATAGAGAAGGCAATCCCTGTGAATTGTTTATTTCAGCAGGCAGATGAACTAGTTATTTGTGATGAAATGCAGCATAGCTATACCCATTCTCAACAGAATCAAATTATATAAAATGCTGTATGGCTCTCAGTTTGAGGAATTATATATATATATTTTTAAAAAATATTCTCAACACCTAAGTAGGTATATGGCACAAGTACGGGTATTCTAATACATGCAGCAACATTAATATCTCAAATCGTTTTTCATCTGTGTGGAAACACTGCAAGTCATTGTAACTGTCTCATTCTCTATTTAGCATTTTATTTCCTGATATCACAAGTCCTCATTCTTCATCGGTTCTGTCTCACTGGGCAACATCCATATTTGAATGGTGGTTTTGCATGTATCCTGGGGTTTGTTTTATCCCTTATGATGGGCCCCATTATATGGAATGATCCTTAAGTATTTTTCATGACAATTTTGTGTTTTGCAGCACCTTTTAAATAGTGTACCATGCAAGAAAATGTAAAAAATATCAAAACAAAACCTGTAGCTGCTTTCTACCAGCCATGAATGGGCCTGTTTTCAAATAATAACATCAACTTACGATAATATACCCCAGCTTGATCACTGAAATCATCTGCAGGAGCATCATTAGTTGTTCTCTGAGTTGGCAAGGCTCATTTGACAGCAACAAGAAACCAAGCGGCTCAGTCCTGCTGAATACTCTACCAATTCCATTATAGTTAGCTAATTTCAACATTTTATATTGGGTTTTTTTACTGTAAAGCTTCATCCTTCCTCCCAAAGGAGCCCAGGATGACAAACATGATAAAAAACCCGATAAAAACAATACAAAGATTTAATGTTATTTAAATGCACCACCACTACTGTACAGACAATTTTTAACGGCGGGTTTAAGGTACACAGCCTTAAATTTGTCATTGAAAAGTTGCCTTTAGAAAGCAGCAGCAGTGCAAACAGATGAGCAAATGGGACTTACAAGATGGTGTTATGCTATGAGGGCTCCTCTAGGGTACAAACAGCACATCCAAAATGGCACTGTCTCCTTCTTCAAGCATTAGAAGGATGGGCAAGGGTATCATAAATACAGGTAAAGGGCCATTAATGGGTTATCTGCCCACCAAGAGTCAACACTGTTTGCTTCAAAATTTAAGAAGTGGAAAAATAAGGTCAGTTCTGCAGCAGCATTTATTATCAACTTTTAGACCCCCTCTAGGTTAAAGAAAACCACTAATTTAGTTAACACAAAATCTAAAATTAATGCCTTGGTAAGGATAAAAATACATTTGATTTAACAGAGTTAAATTGTAAAAAGGGCTATTAATTGCATGTTTATATTTTCATATACTTAATATTTTGGGTTGCAATCCAGCCTACACATGATTAAAATCATCATATGCTTGACATCAGTGATACTTAAATCTGCATAACTGCTCAGGAATGCAGGCTTAGCTGTTTTAAATGTTTCAAGACATGTATATATGTAATTTGCTTTGACACTTTGCAGGGGCAGGGAAAGTGGGAGTAGAGTGGGCTATAAATCTAAATAAAAACATAAACTGGTTAATGTAACTACATCATCCACCATCTATGGACTATGCTGCTTAAACATGGCCCATACATTGATCACAGAAAATCACAATGTATGCATCAAAGAGGACAAAGAAAATCCACTGAGGACTCAAATAGCAATATACAGCCGAAACTGCCAACATAATTCCTATAAAACTCATTTGGCTTTCCTGGGCAACAGGAAGACTTGCAATCTTCTCAAGGCAGCCATATTCCATCAGCAGGGAAGGTGAAAATCTTACATTACTCAGCGGCCTATTTTTTTGCATTATTCACCGTGGCTTCTGATTCAACAGGGATCCACTTCAAAGATTTTATTCAGCACAATGCTGTGGCATGGACTGAAACTTAACTAGTTTGTTTCAACATAGAGTCTACCAACATTTTAATTTCATGAGGGGTTTTAGCTTTGTATTAGTTCTTACAACTAAGTATGCATCATGGTGTTTTTTTTAAAAAAATAGTTCCACAGAAGCTTTAGAATACACACTATCAATAGTTGAGTATTTTAGTAAAAGGAAATCATTATTCAGAACATGGAAACATAAAACATAAAATTCTATATTATTAAATTATAAAATTATCTGTTTCTCATTATGTACACATATTTTCACATATGTAAAAATACTTAAGCTTCTTCTCAGAAACAAATTCGCCCCCCGCCCCGCATGAGTTTGCTCAATTCTTAAACGCACTCCCCTTTTTAATAGAGAAATGATGGCTGAATTATGGCCTTATCCTTTCTAAAAAGGAAAGGTAGTGAATTTCTAAATTATAGTTCAGTTTTTTAAAATGACATTTCACTTGCCATTTTGAATGAAAATGGTTACAAAACACAGATATTTTCTATTCCATCTGAAGGACTTTTAATTAAATTGCTTTCATCGCCTCTATTGTTACCAGCACTTGTGGATAAAAAGACAGCTGTATATTATGCAGTTTGCCAGTGTCCATATATAACCAGAAACCAAGATAGATAGATTTATAATGACAATAATCATAAAAAGCAAACTTACCTATAAAGTAAGATAGTAGTATTGCCAGTAGCACAGAGACCCCTACAGCACAGAGTGCTGTACATTTCCAGCTACAGTACTTTGAAGACTTTTTAAATTTAAAAGCACTTCTTGATAAGGTGTTCCTAGGTAGTGGCCGTGTCGGAGGTGAATAAACCGAGCCGGATGCCATGGTGTAACCCGGTGTCGCAGTACTGAACAGTGGTGTTGTCCCTGTTCCTGTTTTGAATAGGAAATGCCTGCAGAAATAAGAAGTAAATACAAATTAGTGTCTAGGATAGTCAATGGTACTTTTCTTCTTGCTCCATATTGGTTCATTTTGGGGGATAGCATCTTAACATTTATTCAGGTTTGAGCATGTTTATATATGATGGCCCTGACACAGAGATTCTGACTGGCAAAAGATGTAATCTTCTGGATGGGAAAGAGTTATTTTGATTCAGTCCTCTATTCCTATATTAGGGGACAGGTGCTGTTGATGCAATTGGCATGTCTCTCTTATTTACGGTGTGCAAGCTGGATGCAGATGGTAATCCTACATAAATGTAATTATGGCGTGCAGATTGCCCTTCCTGGATCTGGGCACTGTGGTACCACAAACAGTGTTAAGCAAACCTATTGTTCGGGGGGGGGGGAATTAACGGCTTATTTCTGTTGGCTACCAGAACTTTTAGAAGTCCAGAAATACACAGTGTATATTAAAAAAAAGTTTTAAGCACCAAGATACAAAGGCTCAGTTGAACATTTGTCAATACACACTCTAGAGGAAATACTGTCTAGAACAGCTCTTTCCCAATTTGTGATTCTTTGCTTTTTCTCACATATTCCTTAGGTAACAGCCTAAACAACTTCTTGATGACAGTGAGACCAAGAAATGCCATTTGCCCGACATTACCCTAATTTTGTACGGGGTGGGAAGGGTTGGGGAAGGAAAAAATGTATTTGGAGGGTTTTTCTGGGTAAGGTAATTCTACCTGAGTTAGGAGGAAAAAATGTTTTCAAATTACGTTTCTAGAGATGCATAAAGAGTATTATGTAGATATCTATCTATCTATCTATCTATCTATCTATCTATCTATCTATCATCTATCTATCTATCTATCTATCTATCTATCTATCTCAAGGTAAACATGACAGATTTCTTAACATTTTTATAGCATATATATAAAGGACAATGTCAGTGAAGAAAATGAATAAATTGTCAACTCTGTCACATACTCATGATATGAATAAGATAGTCTATAACTGTGATCTATGTGGATCTGGCTCAGTATCTCCTGGTGTTAATTATAAATATTGTGGGGGATTTCCGAAAGGCGGCACTTTGTCCTGAATCTTAGGCACGTCAATTTCTGGCGTTTTGTAAATAAATTTAAAAAGCTCAACAACTTTTAGGGTGTCCTGGTTTTTACTTTGTGAAATATGGCAACTCTACCAGGCTTTCACAATTATCTGTTCAGAAACCAACCAACATCATCAACAAAAATGTCATTCTAAGTCTGTATAAAGACTACTGCATGGAGAGAGAAGGTTTAATCTGATGCAAAAGAAGAAGAAGAAGAAGAAGAAGAAGAACCTGCATACTAACCAAACAGCAAAAGAAGAAAGCTCCCATTACTCCCAATGATCCTGCAGCCACATTTTTCAGCATTGCAGCATGTAGGGGAAGAATCAAATTCCCCTTTCTGGGTGGTGGTCCCAATCTAATCAGATCCCCCTTCCATTTACATTTAAGTAAAAAGACTGCATAGATACAGGACTATCTAAAGCATATGCGGTGCTGGGGTACAAAGATCCGCCTGCCCCCCCCCCCCGGTTGCCCAGTCCCAGGTACGCAGGAGGGCGGAGCCGCCAGCCTGCCTGAGTGTCTCGCTGGCTCGGTTGCCCCCGAACTTGCGGCGCAGAAGAGCCTGCATGGCGCTCCAACCAACAGGTGGGCTCTTCCTCGGACTCAACTCTCGGGCCTCAAATTCTTGGCCTGGCACCCCTGAGAGCCCGGTGCCCCACACCCCTTATGCCTATGGGTAAGACGGCCCTGCATAGAGCTGTGCACAATACAGTTAAAAGACTACAGTATTATTGCTATCATCATCACCATTTCTATACTGCCCTTCATCAGATGATTAAGGATGGTTTACAATATGAAAACACAAAAATATATAACAATACATGTCAAACCATGACTTTCCGGAATGGGTAGACTCAGCAATGATCCTACACTTTACAAGCGTCACATAGGTTTTCTACAAACTCCTACACAGTCACCCTTACCAAGCAGGAGTGTTATATTATGGGGAAGTCTGAGACAGCACACAATATGGCATAGAGTTTTAGTCTTAAACTCCTTGCCATCCTTCTGCTAAAAATGTAAGTGCCTTTACAGAGTTGTCATTTGCAGATCAGCTAGGAAATTCCAGGGGTGGGTGCAAAAAAACCTCCTTAACAAACAGAAATCTGCAATTCAAAACGTGTGCTACAATCCCTATTTGGATCTAAATTTTGAATGAAAGAAACTGCTATAAAAGTTCGTTACTCATACTTAGGTAGCATGTTAATTGTGAATATCATATTGGTAATATTGTTTGTTTGCGGCAAATTAATCTAGCAGCAATTGAAAAGCTTTTCTATTTAATGCCACTGCAAGTATTAGCAACTAAACAAAATTATGAATCAAGAACTAGTAATTACTTTATACATGTAAACAGTTAATTCAATTACCTTTTTAAAGAGTTATTTTGCATCAAGATATCATATTTGATGAAATAAACAGAATCTGATTTATTTAGAAAAACAGAAGACTTTTATGATAATGACTTTGCTGTGGTGTGAGCTTTCTAATATTAACTATAATCAAGTTTGAAATCTTTAAGGAATCGGATAACAGAAAGCTGGCTTATGGCCATGTTTGGATGTCACAGTTTAGTGTGACATGAGCAAGACTGAGTCTTGAGCTCATGCAGTCTCCCATTCCGTCTTCTGGTGCGGTTGTGAAAAATCCAAATGTTTTTGCTACTTGGTTTCAAGCTTTCTTGTTTAGCTTCTGTTTCTGCAACTTGGTTTCAAGTTGGTTTGCTTGTACAAACTACAGTCAACGCTAACTACAATTTGTCTATTTGGACATAATGACAAGCTGCAGTTAATCAAAAACAGAAGTGAATGCTTCCAACTCCTCACAGCCATGCTGTGGGAGAAAAAGGGAGAACACACGAGCCCAAGGCTTGCCTAGAGTTGCTCATATAATACTAAACCATCGTATACCACAGGGGTGTGACCCTTTAAGCCTCTCCACCTGGCCTTCAGGATTCTCCCCAGGCCAAATATCCTCTCCACAAGCCATGCCTCCTCACTGCCCTGCTTTACATGCTTCCTTAGGGAAACCCAGCCAGATGGGAGGGATATAAATATAATAATAATAATAATAATAATAATAATAATAATAATAATAATAATAATAATTTGGCCTTACTGGAATTTGTTGTTGAGCTCTTGATAATGCCTTTCAGTTTGGCTAAATGGAAGTTAAAGACGGATGTGTCAGTTTGTGGAGAAACTAATTTATTGTATAAAGGTAACATTTACACTCATCTCCCCACCTACTTTTGCCTCTGGCCCCTTCAATTACTGGCATGTGGTCCTTAGGCTGAAAAGGCATACCCTCCAAAATTGTCACAGGACTCAAGGCTCTACTTCTAGAATGACATATTTTCCCTTTTCATAAAACTTGCTGGTACACACACACACACACACACACATGCTAGAGTAGTTTAATTACATGCACAGCATTATGCGTTCTGTGTCTGTCTCTTTGAAAGCACAAAACTGAGAAAATTCACTACAAGCTTCTTAGTAGAGAACCAGAATGGAAAAACAAGTTGTTGAGTTAAAAAAAAAATGAACAGAATGAGAGAGTACAGAAGTAGGATAGTAAAATCAAATTAGCTGGAAACAACATCTTCTAAAGAACCAGGAACAGCTTGTAAATCCAGCCAAAGGCAGTATAGCTCAGACCACCAACTGGAAACCTTACAAAATAAATATCACCCACATTAAATGAAAGCCACTTATCCATCAGTGCGAGGATAAGTTAGAAACCATTTCTTACATGATACGTTTGTGCTAAAAGTAGCCAAAAACAGAAATGTATTTTATGTATTGTGAAAAAGCCGCTGAAATCCTTACCCAGAAAATTCATTAAAAGAGAGATTTCAAAACACTACTCTGAACTTCCATGTAATATCCAAGTGTATCCAAGTTTCCCTTTACAACTTTATATAGCTTTCTGGACAAATGTAGTCAGAAATCCTTCTAGCCACTATTTGTTTTCTTTAAAATGTGAGAAAGTCAACCCCTAACAAGAAGGCTGGTGTTTCAGCTTAGCACAGGGGTAGCTTTCTGTTGCTCCACTGTCAGAATCTAGTCTGTCAGCTAGGTCCATTTAGCCCCAATCATTCTTGCCAGGCACTGGTAAGAGGAAAGGTCTTTTTACCTAGGGAACCCAATGCCCAAGTGACTTGTTCAGAAAGTGGTATGATAATTGTCCACTTTGTGAATTGGCACTGCCCCTTACAGCTCTAGAAACTTTTGTAATTCAGTCATACCTTGGTTGTCAAATGCCCTGGAACTCGGATGTTTTGGCTCCGAAACCTCCCAAACACCACAAACCCGGAGGTGTTTGTTCTGGTTTGCAAATGTTCTTTTGGAACCTGAACATCCGACTGGGCTTCCACAGCTTCTGATTGGCTGCAGGAGTGATCTGGTTTTCGAACATTTTGGAAGTTGAACGGACTTCCGGAAAGGATTCTGTTTGACTTCCAAGGTACGACTGTATTAGAAAAGCACCTGTCTTTCTTTCTTGTTTAAAAGGGAGCTTTTTGGAAAAGATGTGGAGCCTCACATACTGATTTTGGCCAGCACAGCACAACTTTCCAAATGAAGCATTTGGGTAGTTGTGCTACTCAAGTCAAAAAGTAGCACGCAGGGCACCAACAGGAATCTTCCCAATTCTAATGGAAAAGAGAGGACAGAATTCCTGTTATCATGATGCCCTTGGTCAGCCTTCACTTTGGTCCACAACAGTCTTGGCATCATTAACACCTTCAGCAGAGCCTCTTCAGGAAAAAGATTGCAAAGTTTTGACCTATCTTCAAGGAGTGTCATAACTCCACTGGCTCTTCCTGCTATATTTTGGAGCTTGGTGGGGCATCATTGGTGGGGCAGGGCAGGGCATTGGTGAAGTTGACATGCGTGCAATGGTGAAACCAATACAGCCCACACCACCTGACTTTCCCATACCAACCTGGTATATCCAACAACACTGCTGCCGGGAGGCTGGCAATGTGACAGTGCCCTCCCTCTTATTTCTAGATGGCAGGACCTCGTCTGCTGGGGATGATGACAATGTCACCAAGATTGCTCTCGAATCCATGCAGCTGGAGTAAGCATATGAAGAAATATAGCTCTACAGACTCATCACAAGTCTCCCCTTTTGTTGGACCCAAGCAGATGTTTCTGCATCAAGCAGATTATGGAACAAACTAGAATCACTACTGTAAAAGAGAGAAGCAGGACCTTATCAGAAGTAACTCTCAGGTTATAGAATGGGCTATCGGATAAGGTTTGCATTAGAAAAATATACCTATTTTTGATTAGGTAAGAAATGCTTTGCAATACTTCTTATAAACATTGGCATTAGGTAACTCAAGTGATCAGGATGAATGGCAAGGCATAGCTTTTATGCCAATATTTTGGAATTTCAATTTTGGTATTAAATTATTTATTTTGTAGATTAGATTTGCTATGATTTGGCATATTACCTTTGTCAACATTTTCTGGATTTTGAGATTCAATTGCTAATTTATTTGTGTAAGCAGTTTCAAACAATAGAAGGTGAGGGGGTAGAATTATTATTTTTGTTGTTTTGGACTCTAGATCAAGTGTCCGGAAGCTAAGGATGCTTATGGCAAAGTATGTAATTAAATGCATATTTAAATGTTTATATACAATTTTTGGTATGGATTCCCACCCCACCCCCCGGTCAGAGGATGGAGACAGGACAAAACGAATTTATGAATGAACACTTGTGAAATTGACATGGAGTAGAAACTGACTGATCTATTCTTCTCTACTGGATATGTCAATTAGATACTAGTGCAGACACTACATCAAGAACAAAAAGGCAGCCTGTGCTTTAAATGTAATATATGTTTTATTTCACAGGCAAGTGCTACATGCATACAATTAAAAAATATGGAGAATATGTGTAAATATTATTGTGAGAACCATGCAAGTGTTGCCCTTAAGAGGTCATGTAGTCTCTCATTTTAAACCCTTTTGACCTCACCCAAACTGGTATATAAATAATGGAATGGCACTGAAAATCTAGTCACTAGAGAATATTTGCAGCAGAAAAATATCACAGCAGTTTGACTATATTTTTGAAAGAAGAAAATCAGTGCTGACTGAACATTTCTGATTTTAATGAACAATGAAGCAATGTCCTTGACAATGAATTACTGACATACCTACACACACTTCATATCAAACTAATATGAGAAAATGAAAGCTAACACATAAAATTCCATTGCTTTTCAGTGTCATAAAGCATCATCAGGTTGTATATGAACAGAAATGGAACAAAGTAGACCTGACGCATCACAATCTCAGGATTTGCACAGAATCTTTAAATTCCCGGAAAAGGGTGTTTCAGTTCTGCAGTTTATCCTGCTTACTATGTTGCTGATATACAATGCTGAATGTAGGGGAGGGCATCAAAAAAAATATCTGAACAGGTGGGATAAGCAAGCCATGGCTTCCTTCCTTCATGCTGAGTAAGTGTATTCAAAGGAGTAAGTGGATTTCAAAGATATAACTTGGCAATCCAAGGTATAGCATTGATATGTATAAATGCAAGGCTTGTTCTATTTTTGCAAGTATGATAGGTGTCAGAATCTCTGTGCTCTGGATTTCATTAGTGAGGGTGCTGACTAGAAGTGAGTGCTATGCATTAAAAATCATGGGAAATGCTAGTATGTGGTAAGAGATTCTCACTTTTGCTGTATCTGTGTGCAAATATAAATAAGTAACTAAATAAATGTCAATCCAAGTCCAAAAGATTTTCCACCATGCAAAAGTAAATTAAAGACCCAGAGAATATATATGACCAATTTTTTTTAAAAAAAAGTTGTTGCAGTTTTAGCCATGTCCACAGAGGTGGCTGCTTTCACTTAAGCAACTTCAATGTCATGTCCCAAAATCCAAAAGCAAGTAACATTATTGTATTTACAGGTAGGTATAAATAACAACAACATAAACAGTACATATTTATCACTATACAATACGTCATTTTATTTTATGACATGTAAGTCCTATACCCGGCTGACTTGCCCTACATTTATATATATTTTTGAAATATTGGTTTATTCAGATTTTCAGCAAACAAATAATGCAGGTAGCTAAATGACATACAAAAGCCCGCAAAGAGCAACTCTTTAAAACGCAAGTGAAAAATGCATGATATGAAAACATGAGAACAACAAAAATATAATAATTCTAGCTGTGATGCTGTGAATTAGTGAGGCTGATAAGCTACACTGTCAACCTGACAGTATGTTGTATTCTAAAATCTATTATGTAACTGATGGGTTATTATCTCTGGACAAGTTTCACACCAGGAGCATAATTTCAAAAGCCAAAAGCTTATAAACAAGATAAATTTCACTGCTCTGTTTCCTCTATCAGTATCAAACTTCACTTCATTTGCCAGGTACCTGCAACTTGAGGTTCCCATAACAAATATATAAAAAACAAATGCATATATGTCTATTAAATATCAATTATAAAGGTGAATCAGCATTGTGGGATAATTGAGCTAGAGGGAACAAGAGCATACATTAATTTGTGTGATAAACATGCTTATGTGGTGGATTTTTAAAAAATTACTTAACTGTGCAATCCCATATATGCCCAGTCAAAAGTTGTCCAACTACCTAGAGGGGTGCAATCTGAATATACTGGGTTTTTGTTTTGTTATTTTCCCCTCTGGTTTATTACAATTATTATTTTTGCATACTTGATATACATAGTACTTTTAGCTACCTGTCTTTATTTTTATTTCACCGGAAAGCTTGAGGATACCAGAACAAGATGAATAACAGGATTTATTTCTAAATGGCTAATTATTTATGAAGGGGCAATACTCATTTCACAGGAAAAAAACATCATGACAGGCTGTGCATCAGACATGCAACATAATCGTGGATAAATGTTCCTGGACCTAGATCAAACTGTTTGTGTTTTAACCTCATCATCAACAGAAGCAACCAGTGATGCATTTAAAGCTAAAATTAACTTCTCTCTGTACACCACATCTAGGAAACAGGAACTCGACCAAACTGGGTCATTGCTAGCTAAGATTTACTACTGACAATCTAATGGAAAAACACAGCATATGAAATGATTGTGAATGTGACAGAGCGGAGCTCTTTCTTTCCTGATGAAGCACATTAAACTATCTGCTATTAAATGTTTATGCACCCTACTCCTACCAACATATTGTAATCCTGTGGAGCATAAGGCCTTCAGGTAAATGGATTCGATCCCTCCCATAAAAGATTAATACCTGTTTTCACAGAGGCTTAATCAATATTAAAGGCTGTCGTTCCATTGGAAATCACACCAATAAAAGCACCTAATTGTCTACTAGCACAAACGCTTCATCAAGCTTGAATGCATTCTAAACTTTTCACGCCCCTTGGTCAGCTTTGCTGATGACTTAAGAAATTGTATAGAAAAACAAACGTTTTTGATCAAATTCTACCTTCTTACATTAGTACAGTAGTTAGATTATTCAAATGTGCCTCCAATTCTGTCTATATAATGAAATTAACAGATAATTAAATATAATGCCATGTTTTTAACCGTTTCATTAAAGCAGAATTCTGACGAAAAAATTATGCAACATTAGTAAACTACACTATAACCTGTGTCTCCCATCCTACGACATGCTACCACGCTAAATACAATACAGTGGTACCTCGGTTTAAGAACAGCCCTGTTAACGAACTATTCGGTATATGAAATCCGCAAAACCGAAAGTTGTGTTCCGGTTAGCAAACTTTACCTCGGTCTATGAATGGAAGCCGAATGGTGGAAGGGCACCAGCGGCGGGAGGCCTCATTAGGAAAAGAGCGCTTCGGCTTAAGAACAGCTTTGGTTTAAGAACAGAACGGATTAAATTCGTAAACTGAGGTACCACTGTATGAACAATTCACAGTAGTGTTTAAGTGAATAAATTCACTTAATCAAAGACAAAAGTATTTCTCCTGGTATAGACTAGTAGATGTGGACTTGGTATTATACCAGATTTATATAATGTCTGATTTTATCAGTGCTTTCACACATCTCTTCAGATCAGGGGCAGGAAACTGGATCTGGACAGTTTTATTATTTATACCCCACTCATCTGGCTGGGTTGCCCCACCCACTCGTAAAAACATAATAAAACATCAAACATTTAAAACTTCCCAATACAGGATGGCCTTCAGATGTCTTCTAAAAGTTGGATAGTTATTTACCTCCTTGACATCTGATGGGAGGGCATTCCACAGGGAGGGTGCCACTGCTGAGAAGGCCCTCTGCCTGGTTCCCTGCAGTGAGGGAACCTCCAGAAGGCCCTCGGAGCTGGACCTCAGTGTCGGGGCTGAATGATGGTGAGATGCTCCTTTAGCTTTACAGGGCCATGGCCATTTAGGGCTTTAAAAGCAGCTGCAACACTTTGATTTGGGCTCAGAAACATACTGGGAGCCAATGTAGGTCTTTCAGGACCGGTGTTATATGGTCCTGGTGGCCGTTCCCAGTCACCAGTCTAGCTGCTGCATTCTGGAGTAGTTGTAGTTTCTGAGTCACCTTCAAAGGTAGCCCCACGTAGAGCTACCCCACGGAGAGCTAGTCCAAGTGGGACCAGAGCATGTATCTCTCTGGTAAGACAATGTATGGGCAGGTAGGGTCTCACCTGGTGAACCTGGTAGACAGCTGCCCTGGACACAGAATTGACTTGTGCTTCCATGGATAGCTGTGAGTCCAAAATGACTCCCAGGCTGCACACCTAGTCCTTTAGGGGAGAACAAAGATTCTAATTGCCTCTTTGTGATCATGACAAAGGTGAAGGAAGGCATGAGATACCCTATAGCTCATTTTCATCATAATAAGCTGTGGTTTATTGTGAAGTACAAACTAGCTCTTTAAATGTTCCTTATAAGTTATGAAGGCCTCATATGCCAAGATCCTTGTTTGCAGGATGAGCACTTAAGAGAGGGCCTTTTATCTAGTGGCACTCAAGGTTTTGGAGTTGGCTACTCCAAAAATAACTATCCTATCTGTTTTTAGGCACCAGGTCCTGCTGTTTAATGAAGCTTGTTACCTTGGTAATGGCTAAACATTTGGTAGTTTTATTCTTGCGCTGTTGTTTCATCTTAAATGAAACAATAAAAAACTAGAGAAACATTAACTAATGAGGTATCAAAGCTTAATAAATAAATTCACCTCAGGACAGGTTTTAATATATCTCTTATCAAGTAACTACAAATAAGCTATGTTGTTAACAGCAAGGAGATACTGTTTTTCATCAGAATGTTATGTGTAGTCCAGAACGTCACATAAAAGGTTCAAATGACTAAAATGACTCCAGTTTCACCACCCTTGTCTTTCTGTAGCCTGATTCTCTGCAGTAAATCTGTGTCTGGAATGTATCAACTTCAGACTGCAAATAGATGCCTATGGGAACAAACAGTCCTCCAAACAAAAACAAGCAAACAAATAAATCCTTTCATATAGAATACTAAATGTCAGGGAGAAGGATTTAGCTGCATTAGTTTCTATATTTGTATGTGTTCAGGCATGTGAGACTGCACCTACAACCTGAAGTGGTACAGCCCCAAAGTTTACCACTTCAGTGAGAACTAGGCCTACTGGCTAATCTTACATAAAGAGAGTGGGAATGTCTATCTAGAGGAGTAATGAGCAGTGGCAGTAATAATCATAATACTAAAACTTGGAAGATAGTTTTGTGGCTTCGGTAAGCAATCAGAAAGTTGAAAAAAGAGGGATGGCAGGAATAAATTATTATTCTCTAAAAGAGTGGAGGTACTAACATGAGTTTGCTCAAACTGCGGGAGGCAGAGGAAGACAGGAGTGCCTGGCATGCTCTGGTCCATGGGGTCACAAAAAGTTGGACACGACTAAACAACAACAAAAGAGTGGAATGACTTTTATCATCACCGGTTGTTCAGACTGCTTTTTAAGGGAAAGCGACAGTTTCTCTTCCCTGCTGAATTTAGACCGTTATTAAGTAAGGATGGGAATCCCTGCTCCACATCCCTTTACCATTTGTCCTTTTAATTAGTAACAACACAGCTTCATATCCTATACAAATATTAGTTGCAGCAAGATACTGCTGTCAATGGGGGTGGGGGAGAAAAACAGCTTTATAAAACATCCATCTGGAAAGACAGTTCCAAAACAAACATGATACGTTGTGCAGAATAATCTCCATCGTTCTATACCCTTTCACATCTTTAATTTACCCTCAGACACAAAGTATTTCACATGCCTAAGTAAAGTGAGAGTGACATCCCGGGCCTTACGGCAGGGAAAGTTTCTCCACTTTTCCCCATCCAGTAGGGATGATGACAGCAAGTGCACATTTTCAGAGCTCCATGTGGCAGAGAGTACAAGGATGGAGGTAGTTGTCCCTCATCTTCAAAACTGCATGGGGAGGATGTTAGAGCACCCACTACTATTTCTCTCGATTTTTCAACACAGTCCTAGTTGCCTGAAACCATGTACAGCTGAATAGGCATCACCAAGAAAGCTCTTACTTATCAGTGCTTTGGGACATCCTCACACAAGCAAAACTGATGAGTTACAAAAACATTCCCAACAGGGGTCAAAACACAAATGGCATTCCACTAATGTTACAACTGCTGCTCATCTAAATGAGCTGAAAAGACAGACTTCACACTCTGGATGTGTTAATGTGGTAATCATAGGTCTAAGCCTAAATGGAGACATTTGTAACTTTAACTGGTCATTATGGAAGAATGAAAGGTCACATAAGTACAGGGTGCATTTAAATACAACCCTAAGGCTAAGATCAAGTAATCACAATGTACAAAAGAGTGAAACTTGCTTCAGAAGTGGACAAGCTTCTCTGGTTGCACTGTGATCACGTGTCTGTTAACTCCTATAAACAATTCTTTGTGATAACTAATACAGCAGCACTAATAATGAACATTAAGGAGAAATTGCTTGCTTCTAGATAATAACATGTCTGAAGTGCAGCTTCTATACATGTTCTAAGTCAAAACACTGCAAGGGAATAATTAAGTTACAACGTGAGCTTTGGGACAAGGTGGCAGTACCAATCTTGGCTGTACTGGGTTAAAATTCCACAGATTACACCTTTTGCTGGCAGAATTAAGGGATGCATCAATCTTAGGCTTCTTAAATATTTTGAGCAAAACTGAAGTCTTACAAGTTCCTAAAGGATTACCTGCTTTCCAGTGGCACATTACTGCCAAGGACCCAGCTGTCCTGCAGCTGGACCGACTCGGGTGTGGTTTGCAGCTCGGCGGGCAAAGCAGCCGGCGGGGCCGGACTCTGGTTCCTCCTATTTGTCAGTGAGTTTCTGTTAAGGGAGGTGATAGATGGGTGATGCTGTGCTGAATGCTGCTTGTGAGAAGGTGGCAAAGGTTGCAGGGTCGACTGGCCTTGGTTATTTGGAGGTTGCTCTGAGAAGAAAGAAAATTAAAGTTTGTTATATACATCATCCTCACCTTTACTAGATCTAAAGCAGAAACTAAAATGAAAGACCTTAATCCAATATATTTGCATGTTAGTCTATTGATTGCCTTCAATGACATTTTTCAAGTGTCAGTTTACCCTTGATAGACTAAGATCTAATTAATACACAACAGATGGTGTGGCTGCTTTTGGTTTTAATTTGTTTCAGGTTGTGTTTTCTTTCTTTTCTTTTTTTAAACTGGTTTATTAACACCTACAGAAAATAACAGTTGACAGTGCCCTAACATGCCTTTAGAATTCAGGTTTTTTTAAACAAACAAACCCTGAAATTAAATGGGTAATTTAAATAGAATACAAAGGTTTTTGAAATGCATGTAATCCCTATAATTATTTAATGGATTTTTTAAAGCTTTATTTAACTGCAATAAATTATTGCAAGCTAGTTACTAAACAGCAGTAGACTAGTCTAGTTTAGAGCATTTCAAATAAGGCAGATCTGCACTATGATCTGCTAATAGATGCTAAGTATTCTTTAGCAGAAGGTCACTCTGTGAAGCAGATGTTGCTTCATGGATATTTAACAGCCTGAATCACATCTGATTACAACGTCAGAAGACTCATATACTTAATGACCGTTACATCCATTAGAACACACACAGAACAGATTTTCCAATTTCACACTATGTGGTATAACTATGTTTTAGAGCAAGTCACAGGTGATCAGAGAAACTTGCCATCACAACAGTATATATATGTCATGGTTCCTAAGAAAGTGTATACCTATTGTTTTTAAAGCAATAATGCCAACATTGCTTCTTTCAGCATGCTTTATATCATCCGTGGTTAATAAGGGGTGCTTTTCCACCTTCTGTACATCATAGAACAAATGGTAGATACTACAGATCCAGTTCCTAGCACATGTTTCTGAAGCTATACAAAGAATGTACATGGGTCAGTTTCATCCTTTTGATTTCAGTGGTAGTAGCTCGACTTGCATCTAATTACTTCATGTTATTGGACTTGTGAATTGGGCTGACAGAGACATGCAGTTTTGGCAATAGCATGGTTAAAAACTTAACACAATCCACAAAGTTTTCTCAGACTTTAGTATAGAAAAAGCTTGACAAAATCATATGAAGAAAATATTATTAGTCAGGCAGCATACAATTAATCAGATTTGTCTTTACCAACACCAGTGGGTGTCAATGCATATGATTAGAATCACTATAGAAAGCTTTAAGGCACATTCACAGCTAGCTACAGGATAATTTAACATGCTAAAGCCCACAAAGGCTTTTTCTCAAGTCTGCTTAAAACTTTATCTGATTTAGATTAGAAGTTAATTATCAGCTGCTAGAGAAGTAACTTAGGTCATTATGTAAAAATACATATGAAAATGATTACTCGAGCTACAGGAAGTCCTATCTTAAGACTCTTTCTTTACATAGGATAGTAAGTTTGTCTCCCGTTTGTACAAGTCATTTTTTCCCTGATAAAGTGGACACGAGTCCACAAACGTTGATGCCTTAATAAATTTTGTTAGTCTTCAAAGTACAAGTGACTTTAGGCTTTCTCTCTTGATTCCCCCCACCCTGGTGCAATTCTCATCTAATATCTAACATGGCTACCACGCAAACATCTGTTACTGGCACATCCTTTTAAATTTCTTCTCTTCACTTCTACATCTCATTTACAAACTATAATCTCCGTAACAAACCACCTCTTTTTAAAAAAAGAATAAAGGTCCCAAACCAGAAAACGTGATTTGTGACAATATCGTAAGACTTAGTAAATTCACCATTTCATTTAGAATAAAGTTAAAACTCCCTCTGCTGCAATTCTATACAACTTACCTGGAAGTAAGTATAATGGAACTCAGCAAGCCTTACTTCTGAATAAATATGCATACTTGCATTATAAATGTATCTCTGTTGGAACTAAGTTTACTAGATTGTCACCCTACCTATGCATTTTAATACATTCAGGTAATCAATAAATCTGGTCACTATACTTCCTATCTAGTTCTCCACCAGCCTACTTGATTCACAGCTCATTTTGCTGTTGTTGCTTTTATGTAAGGCCTACCCACTTACTATTTTTTTAAAGAAACCAATTGAGAATAAGTACCATACACCTCTTTCCCTTAAAAGCTCAAATCTTTGCCAATTGTGAAACATAACTAAGGGTGAGTAATGTTTACTTTCACACACTTTTGGTTGAACTTAATTTATTGTATACATAAGTACAGAAATATCTGTTGGGAAGCACCCAGGATTTAGCAAAGTGTCAATTGAGGGAAGTATATAGGGAGTCAGATCCTTATTCTAGAGGGGATAAAATTGCCAATATCCTCTCTTAAATACCCATTCATTGAATATACTCATTGTCCACTTAAGGGGGAGGAAGAGACTTGGTAATTTTACACTCATGGGAGATGGACAGAGGAACTAAAAGACTAACAGGAAGAATAAGTGTCATTCTGGTACCCAATAAACTGGTACCTGTGAACTGCCCTGACACCTGTGGGTATAGGGTGGTATACTACTACTACTACTACTACTACTACTACTATTAGAACCTAGTTTGGATGCAACCCTAAATCATCAGTTAGCATTAGTGGGCTGAGTCTGTTTGAGTCTCAGGCTTCAGGGACCTCCCCTCTCTTTCTTTACTATGCACCATAGGAAATAATTGGAAGCATCTGCTTCAGTCTTTCATCTAGCTGTAATTTGTCATAACAGTCAATGCAGAAAAATTGTGGTCAATTTAAACTATAGTTTACGGAAACAAACGAAGGTTGAACTTTGGTTTCCGATTCTGGCCTATTTCAGTAACAGCATCCAAACAGGTCAGGAGGTTGTAAATTTGATATATGCTTGAGAGCAGGCCCTTGAGAGCAGGCCTGAGTATAGTTGGGGAAAGGGGTTCCCTTCTTTAAAGATAATTTTAGTTTAATGTTATGAAATCCATAATTTTCACAAATTTAGGTTACTCATTCAGCCAGGCTTCTTCTTATTTCCTTAAAGAACGGTGATGGTAACCCTAGACAACTGGCAACGTCAACATAAGCAGTTTCATGATTTGAGTCTAAGGTGGCCAATTATGGCGCCTTTCATAACCATGTGGCAGACAAATACTCAAGAGGTGCAGTTTCTCCTGTCACACTACTGCAATGATGAAGGAAGCCACACCTGTCAAGCATATCCATTCCATACAGCTATTAAAGGCACCGGAACACATTTCAAAGTCAGGTGTTGGCAATCCTAATTGATACATAGGAAGGAGGATTCTTTTCAGACTTAGTGAAATGTCAGTCAGCTGGTGAGTAATTCTAATGGGGCTGCAGCCAAAAGCATCCCAGCTTTCTGGCTGACAGCTCCATTTTGATGCTAAGCCTGAGCGAAAAGAAAGAAGACATCGAGCCTGAAGGCTATAAAGGCAGCAGCTACAATAACTATTTTGGAAAGAGGCAGCAATTCAAGAAAATAAAATAATGTAGAACCATGCAGCTACATTAGTTTATCTAATATACGGAAGGAAAGATTATTTATGCAGTCAAATGATAAAATACAGCACATTGTTTTACCATGTATTGCTTGGCTAGTCCTGACTGATCTCATTACATAATAATTGAGATATAAGCAAATAAAACATAAAAAGGGTGCTTTCCTGTGTAAATTGTCTTCATTAAATAAACATACAAAATGATGCATGCAATGAAGACTTGAAGTGAACTGATTGGGAATGGTCTGTCTAAAATATTCTGATTTGTTTTAAACACCCATCTACATAGTTGTTTAGCTAAGAGAAAAAACTACTGGAAGTATTTTCCACTTGGGCAGTAAAATGATAATGGTTAGTTTCTCTTTTTAGCTTTCCATCAAAACCCCTTTTCAAAAACCTACATGTAATTGTTATTATTGAATTTAAGCAGGATACAGCATAAAACAAACATGTGAAAGATTGAGCGGCAGGATGACAGAAAAATTAAAATGGTTCAATGCACAGAATTTATAACAATTTAATATTTTGTAATTTCTAATCTTAGTTATTAAAGAATGGAAAAGTTGATCACTCATCTCCACTTTCAGGCTGAGGGAGCTGGTGTTAGTTTGCAGATAGCTTTCTGGGTCATGTGGCCAGCATGACTAAACAGCTTCTGGTGCAGGGAACAGCATGATGCATGCCAGAGCGCACAGAAACACCATTTACCTTCCTGCTGCAGCGGTACCTATTTATCTACTTGAACTGGTATGCCTTTACTATCCCATAATGTACTAGTTACATAACAGTTGGATAGCTAAGACTTGTCAGTTAGCCACTCATATAAAATAGTGATTTTTCATTTGATAAGAACAGTACACCGGGGGCAGGATTTAGTATAAAAGAAAACCGAGCTACTTTAACAAACTAAATACAAAAATGTGTGTGAAATATCAGCGCTTCCCAAAGAATAATTAAAATGATTAGGATTTCCCTATGATCAAGAATGCTCTAGAACACGCATTGTCTGAATTGTCTTGTATAGCTTTAGTTTATTAATTTAACTAGACATGGATCTCACCTTAGGGTTGTATGGGGTGTTAGAGGAGGGGTAGTACCTCTGGTGGGGTACATGCCATGCTCCTTCTGGGGTAGTTTGTCCATATTTGGTCCCCACCCTGCACTCAGCTCTTGCCTGTGCCTCCTAGAAGCTGTCAGCATGTGACACTGGTCACATCCCGGGAAACGGCTTTGACTGGCTAGCTAAACCAGGGGAGGGTAGCTGATGGGTCTCCAACTCTTAACATTGCACTACACATGGATCTTATCTTTCATCCTCCACTGTGGCTGCAAGGGAAAGATCAGAAGACTTGACTTCCATTTTCAGCTAGTCTCAGTTTGTTTTGTCTGAAATGGAAACTGCATCGACTATGGTTTATCTGAGCAAGCCAGGATCATAAACTAGCCTGGCTCATACACAATGGATTGAAGTTTGCTTATTCATACAAACTAGATGTAAAACTAACTACAGTTTTCTCCAGCTCAGACTAAATGACAAAATGTGTTTAGTTGAAAATGGAGGCAGATGCTCTTCCTAATGACTATTCTGGAAAGAATAGTGCACAAGTCTTAGACTCATTCAGATAGCATGAAACCATGATGTAGACATAACATCTGATTGTGACCAGTATATAAACAGTTGTTAGTTACTGCTGCAAGTGTTCTAGATATAATTCCTCAAAGTAGACCATTTGCTGCAGCATTCAAGCTATAATACTTTGTCAGCAAAGCTCAGTTCTTCTTCCCCAGGTTGTGCATCCATTGACAGTACGCATAGTGCTGAAAATGTAATAGATGAAGAATTGCAGTCACTTAGTGGTAAACCCTGCAACGTCTCTGGTGGCAAAGTACAGTCTACCCTAGTTTCATCATTACTGGCAAATGCAACCACTGGGTTAGTGTAAAAAATTATGAGTGCAATCCACCCATTACAGAACTACCAATAAACCTACCACCCACCCTTTCCTTTTTCTAACTGCAAGACTACTCTCCATTTCCCTTTCGATTACTTTGAACAGGGACTTGTACTACTGGCAAGTAATGCAGTGATACAAGGTTTCATATTATTTAACATCTGGAAAGACCTCTAGAAACTGACTGTGACATGAACTGGACCGAGGTACACAAAATGGACTTAAAAGGCATTGGAAACCTATACAACTCGCAAGCTAAGGACTAATGGAGTAAAAAACCAAACCAATAAAAGTGATTGTTAAGCCCATGAAGGCAGTGACTGCAATATATTTGAATGTAGCTCAGCGACTGCCACAATCAATCAGTCTGCCCAGCTTATCACTTCACCAAGTGCCAGAATGCATATACATGTATGTGGATAAAAACTACTGCTGGGCAGTAGAGAAGAACACATTACAAATAAATATTCTTCATTTGCGACTGAAAGTAGGATTACAAAAACACACTGCCCACCACATGAACTCTCTTTTAGTCAATACATTTCCACTAAATGTACATTCCCACTAATATATGCCCCCTCTGCATACCAGGGTCTCCCCCCCCCCCAGAAAAAAACACACATGATGGCTGTAACCATCCAGTCAATTTTTCTCTTCAAGTAGTAAAAGGGTGAAATTTCTCACCAAATATAGCTGCTGTGGGGGATTTTAACAAGTGCAAGTACTTAGAAGTTCATTTGGGGAAGTTTGTAGCACTTGGGACTTTTTAGTTTCGGGGGGGAAAGGCAAACAAAAGGTGGTATGATAGAAGTTTTCATAAAATTATCCATTGAGAAAGTGCATTTCATAAAATTATGCACTAAGTAGATAGAGAAAAGTTGTTCTCCCTCTCTCATAACATTAGAACTTGTGCACATTCAATGAAGCTGGATGTTGACAGATCCAGGACATATTAAAAAAAATAAAGAACTTTCCCACACAACACATAGTTAAACTATGGATCTCACATCCATAGGAGGCAATAATAGCCATCAACTTAGGCGACTTTAAAAGAGGATTAGAAAAAATCATGGAGGATAAGGCTCTCAGTGGCTTCCAGGCATGATGGCTAGGCTTGGCCTGCACTGTTGGAGGCACCATGCTTCTGAATATCAGTTGCCAGAAACTGCAGGAGGAGAGTGTGCTCTTGTGCTCCAGTCCTGCTTCCGGGTTTCCCAGAAAAATCTGGCCACAGTGAGAACAGGATGTTAGATTAAATGGGCCATTGGCCTGTTCCAGCGGGCTCTTTTTATGTTCTAATGGTGGGGTTTAGTATTTCTGGATTTAAAAAGACTGTGCAAGTTAGGATATTGAGAATGGGGTTAACCCATATATTTCCTTTCCTTTGATACACAGTTCTCCCTTTTTTCTTCCCAACCTTTGCTGTGAGTCATGACATGCAGAACTAATCTCATAGCATGATGTTGCTTTAGATGCTCCAATCTGTATTCAGAGCATACAATGCCCTGGTTTTTGTTAGCATAGTTTGTTTGAGCTGTAAAAATATCTGTTGGAAGGGGCTTTCATAAAGCTGAAAAGTATGATGTCTGAGATCTGCCCTCCCCACAATAGTTAGAAGTGATATAATAAAGTTTTGAACATATTATAATGGGACATTTGATGCTTGTCTTTATGAAAATTCTAAACTTACTGTGCAATAATTAAGGTCGGCCAAAAGTTTTTAATGTAGAGCTATTAATCTGTAAAACATGGTTTGTCATGGATTTTAACCCACTTCAGATTGGAGTACACTGGCACTATATGTGAATAATTTAAATGGTTCCATCAATATGTACTGGCACAGGGATGTTGTTGTTGTTTAGTCGTTTAGTCGTGTTCGACTCTTTGTGACCCCATGGACCAGAGCACGCCAGGCACAGGGATAGTGCTGGTTTAAGTGATTTTTGTGTCAACATAAAGGAATTGCTGATAAAGTTATGATTTTGTTTATGCACTTTTTTTTGTCCTCTATTTTCACAGCCGGCTGGGAGAGATGCACTTGCCTCCTTCTGTCCCAAGATATTACTTTTGGGAATTTTCTTGCAGAACATGGCAGCATTGCCACACTTTCTCAGTTACATGAATTCCTAATGCAGCAGTGAGAAACAAGTTTTAGCAGGTGACTTTTTACTTTGGTACAACCATAAGAGAAGGTTGTTTTGAATGTGGATCCCAACATTGTGAAAAATAAGCAAGCACATATAAAAGGAGGATAACAAAACCAGATGGCTGAAATCTGCTCAACAATGAAGCTTAGGCACACACCCAGAGCAAGCTGCTACAGGAGTGTTTCCATAGTAGCAAAACTGCAGGTACTACGTCTCACTTGGCAAAAACTGTAACAAGGTATTAACATGGAGCGCACAGGATGAAAAGAACATATATTTATCAATTATTCGCAGATCAATGGGCAGTCAGAACTTTTCAAGCACTACAAAAATGCATGTAAGTAAAGCAATGAGACCCACAATGTGCAGGGAGAGGACAAACTTTTGTACTGGCTGTGACAAAAGGAAGAGTGTTTACTGGTTAGGAATTGTTTTCTCTTCTCCTGACTGTCATTCTTTTAATGTTTAATAGGTTATTGTATTTTAGTGTTTTGTTGGAAGCCATCCAGAGTGGCTGGGGAAACCCAGCCTGATGGGTGGGGTATAAATATATGATGATGATGATGTAGGGGCTGCACATGTTCACTCTAAAATATTGTTCACTAGCTGGAAAAGAATAATGCAACATGTTACAGCATTTTCACATCCAAAAAGCAACAACGTATGGAATGTGCAGTTATATACAGTTATATACAGTGGTACCTCGGGATGCGAACAGGATCGTTCCGGAGCCCCGCTCGCATCCCAAACAGAACAGAAGACGCAACGGCGCGTTTGCGCGTGTTGCTGCTTCCGTGCATCAGTGACCAGCAGAACCTGGAAGTAATGCGCTCCGTTACCGCAGAGCGAAACTTGAACGCGCAGAACCTGGAAGTAATGCGCTCCGTTACCGCAGAGCGAAACTTGAACGTGCTCAACCCGGGTATGACTCGAGGTATGACTGTATAGGGTGACTGACTCAGAGCTCCTCCGGGCAGAGGTTACTGCTACTAGAAATAAGACCTTGAAGGATAGGATCTTGAGAGGAACTTGCTTCAGCGGCTAGAATGACAGTTTCTGAAGAACGGACAGCACTTTATGAAGATCCCAAGAAGGAAAGCGGTGTGCCACCAGGGACCTTGCAGTACCGCTCCTTGTAGGAAGCACTAGAAAGTGAGAGAGAGGCGGTGAGAGAGAGAGGCAGTGGATGAGTGGGATAAGATTGAGGAGATTCAGAACCATTGCTTTATGTACTGGGGAAGATCTAGCTGCACACTACTGCAGGAAAGTCTTCCGGGTGGCTTGGTATATTCTTAATCTGCATGGACAGTGAGAGCATAAAATGGTGAATATTACTGTGCTGGAGAAACCCTGAATTTAAAAGATTTTTGTTCAAAGTACATGGAGTTAAGTTGTACCACTAAGGCTCCAGGTGAAGAACTGGTCCTTGTGTTAGGATGTCATGGCAGACTGGTAGATACTATGCTAGAAATGTCACTAAGGATAGAATTTTGGACACCCATGGTCTACAACATGTCAGAATGGGGTATAGTATAGAATGCAGTATAGGCATTGGCGGGAAGGATTAATGTTGGCTGGAGTAATGAGAGCATCTCATGCTTCTGCTTGGAGGGTCCTGGTATTGGGAGAAGTATCTGGGGAATTGGTGACTGCCTCAGCTGGTGAAATGGTCAATCTCACACAGTCCCAGTGTTGCTTGTAGCTGTTGGAATGTTTGATCATGGAGAGTCCATTCGCCTGGGTCCAACCTGGTCATCTTAGGCAATCTGCTTGGGTGTTGGGCTCCCCAGATATGTGTTCTGATGTCAGACTGAGGAAGTGGAATTCCACCCACCACATGAGGTGGAACATTTCAGCCTGAAGGACCCAGAATTTAGTCAGAAAACCCAGATGCTGTGTGTAGCGCTGTTGATTCGCGATCTGTTTAGAAGGCCACTGGCAGCTCCATTACAAATATACAGAGTTTTAAAAAGAATTTAGCAGAAATCTCTGGCAGGACTGTCTTGAGCTGGTTTTTTCCATGTCCACAGGCTACACAGTAATTCTGAGGAACCTAGGATCTGCAGTGGTTCCTCAGTCAAGTAATTGCTTGCCATAGGAAGCCAATTGATTGCTCTACTTCATTTGTTTGGCTGTGGCTTGCCTGCTTTTCAGCTTGCCCTGCCGAGTCTTAAATCAGTGGTGCAGCTAGGGCTGGACCTCAGACCTAAAGTCCAGTGATGCCAATGAGGTTCTCACATAACCACAAAGAGAGAAGCAGATGATGGGGGCAGGAGTACGTAGGCTCTACATCAGCCTCTGGGTTCACTGTAGCTGATGTTGGTTATTGCATAATCTTTTCCTTCTTCTTAAGAAACTATTCTATAGCACGTATATGGTTATTATTCTTAATATATGTATTCATTTTTCCACTACAACATGGTGGCATACCCAAATAAATACGTTTAACATCAGGTAGCAGAAGCAAACAAATGCTTGTAGTCATTATAGTTCTGCGACTTAATGACTTTAAAATATGAAACTGCACATGTGCAGAGTATATCTTTTTTTTAAAAAAAAAACAAAGTATGGGTATAATGACAAAATTCAATTAATCAAATCATGGCTGGCATGGAATAGTGTTGTGTTAGGGGGGGTTATTGGTTTGTTTTTATTTTTATTACGTATTTTGTGGTTTTTTATCTTGTATTTTTATGTTGTGACCTGCCCTGAGATCTACGGATAAAGGGCAGTATACTAAACAAACAGACACTGACAATCAGAAAGAATACATGGCTATCCAAAAGTGAGACATAACACTTGATTATCCCCCTTTTCCTCTTGCCACATGGACTGTCACCTTAGCTTTTGGCCTCTTTTGTTTGCCACCAGAACTCTGAAATAGCCTGCTCTTTCTGCCACATATGCTGAGCCTATGAATGCATTACTGCTGCAGGCTTATACTAGAAATACTTAGGGACAAAATAACTGACAACAACTAGTATTTATTATACATTAGCTGCATCCCTGTTAGTCCATAGCTTTTTAAAAAAAATGTAAATAAGGATGCCAATTGTGTTGGGCAGCAAAGGAAGAGGAAAGAGCACTATCAACAATCACACAATAAACTGATCAATTCCCCAGGGAATTTCTCTAATAATGCCACAAGAACATGCGGGAAGACACACATTTCAGCAGATGGAAGCATCACCAAACACTAATGCAGAACTGTCACTCCTAGACATTGAACAACTCCTAAAATATTTATTAAATTTCGTACATAAACAAATAAGAGCAAGTTTACTCTCAGTGGTGTGACTGAGTTTAGAACTGAGTAGGGTAGCCTACTAACTATGGGGCCACAAGACAAGATCATTAACATCACTTGAAAAGAATGAATTGGGGTGGGTGTGGGGTTTTTTGTTTTTTTTGTAATTTCAATCTCACAGAGATGGAGAGTTTTGTGTCCTGCTGATCAGAACCTGTGAGAAAGAAGTAGACACAGGGATGAAAGAAGGCCCATTAAAACAGTATTAATAGCTGTTGAAGTGGGAAGGGAAAACCATATTGGGACAACATGAAAATATTATCCCAAATATTATCTGCTACATTTTATTTTTACAGTGACTTTTAAAACAACTTAGAAAACATTTATGGAATCTTAACTCAAATTCAGTTATGCATTCTCCATAGCAAATACTTCTAATGGGAAATGTATGAGCTAGTAACCCAGAAAATTTAAGGAAAGTCTGTGCCCACTCAAGGTGTATGAGATACCTCCATCCCTCCCCCACAATAGAGCTAGGCTTCACTTCATTATAGATATCAGTCTACAATGACAGTGACAGTGTCACAATCTTTCCTTCTTTGGATTCTCCCCTCTCCTGCACAAGTAGCCAAGTCATGCTGATTCTCCTTTCAAACACCTAGCCCTTTCCTTCCATCCAGATCTTGTCAGCTCTTGCCTTCATTATGGCAGCATTTTCTCAAGCCTGTCCTACCCTTTACTGCAACTATGTCTTTTCACAAAACGTCTCAGAATTCCACTGCCAAGATCATTTAACTGTCTCACCATACAGATGTGACACCCTTCCTTAAATCACTGAATTGGCTTCCCATACCCTTCCGCATCCAACAGAAAGTCATTGTCCTTGCAGTTAGAACTCTCAATACCCTCACCCTCTCAATCTTTCTGCCCTTGTATCCAGAAATATTTCTTGCCATTTTCATTCCTCTTGGTTCTACCACATTCAGTGTTCTCTACATGTGTTAGACATGTGCTAAAATTTCTCCTGTGGGAATAAAGGTGATCTGAAGTATTTAACCTTGGCTAGAATAATGTCCTAAATAAATCAAGTTCGCACCATGAATGAATGAACAAATATATGGGGAAAACCCAGGAATATTTTTTTAGACAGGGATGCTTCCAAAGACAAAAGGAAATAATGCTTGGTTTACTAAACAATACATTTAGCTACATTACAGTAGCTTTCAACGTTTTGTTGAAAACAAAGATAGGCAAATGAGACAAGGAAAGAGTAAAGGTAAAGGTACCCCTGCCCGTCCGGGCCAGTCGTGTCCGACTCTAGGGTTGCGTGCTCATCTCGCTCTAAAGGCTGTGAGCCGGCGTCGTCCGAAGACACTTCCGGGTCACGTGGCCAGCGTGACGAAGCTGCAGCTGGCGAGCCAGCACCAGCGCAGCACATGGAAACGCCGTTTACCTTCCCGCTATAAAGCGGTCCCTATTTATCTACTTGCACTTAAGAGTGCTTTCGAACTGCTAAGTGGGCAGGAGCTGGGACCGAACGACGGGAGCTCACCCCGCCGCAGGGATTCGAAGCGCCAACCATACGATCGGCAAGTCCTAGGCACTGAGGTTTTACCCACAGCGCCACCCGCGTCCCCCAAGGAAAGAGTAAATGAGAGCAAAGAAGAGTAGAAACTAAAGCTTCCGAAATTGCTCTGAAGATACTCAGTAGTCCTTTTGTTCGTTAATTACTTTAATTAAACTCTGTGAACATACAGGTGAATCTGACACTTTTTAGTGCGGGAACAAAGCAATGCTGGTCACAGAAACAACTTCTTTACTCCACTACCCATCAGGTGTTTTCAGATATCAATTCTAGAAATGGGTATGCCTTTCAGTTTCACAAAAGATGTTCATTCCTTTGAATTAATGTGCCTTCTAGTTTAACAGCATGATGCATTCAGTAATTTCAAGTCAGACTAAACTTTAAAATGGCAAGGTAATTAAAACAAATTCCACCTTCCAGATTGAATCTATTTCAATTCAAGTAACTGAGCCCATTTTAAACAATGAAATGGCCATCACCTCACTATGCAATTGCAATGTCTATTATCTGGGGACTATGAAAGAAGATTAAAGTAGAGGTCTGCATCTTTGCATACCATTTTAACTTACAAGAAGAGACAAAGGACAATAGGTAGAGAAATGTCTCCAAGATTGGTCTGAAGGAAGAACGTCTTACTAAATTATTTCCTTGGAAAGACCAAGAACATAAATAGCCAAAAAACCCTACTTAGGCTGCAATCCTCTACAGACTTTGGGGCTGATTTCTGTGTAGAAATGTTTATGACTGCATTATTAATATATCTGAAATTCTTCAACTATGCAGAAGTTCTTGTTTCTTAAAGATATAGGGATGGAATATGTATGCCCTTCATTATTTGTATTTCATTAGTCAAAATCAGGCTGGCTGCATGAGCTTCACACCAATCTTAAAATCCACCTATTGGAGAACCACCCTCAAGTGTTTCTCTTTCGTGCAGGTGAATGTTAACGTCAGTTTGAAGCTAAGTATGAACACGTGTGGCCCAGCCATGCAATATTAAACTTTTCCTTTTACTGTGAAGCTTTAGTCCTAGGGCAGAGACTGCCAGAACAGATAAGAGACAGAGAGATCAGAGCTCATGACTCAACCCTGTTCATGCCTGCACTCTCTGATTTAGGAATCACACTGGATGAAACATGAACCAAAACCCAAAACGTGTGGCATCTAGGATAACCCCGTTACTGTGTACAACTGTTAAACAGTACAATATTGAAGGAAATAGTCTTCATTTATATTGTCATTAGAATTCACAGGCACTGATGTCTAAATTCAGTCAATTAAACTGCGATAAAAAGTTTTACATATTTCATGAAAGGAAGATAAATGATCATATTAACTCTCCTTGTCTCCATGAACTCAAAGACAAAAATGAAAGAATTTTAAAGAAATGTGTACTTATAATATCCACACATTTTGTAATGGAGTTTACATTTGTTTCCTTACAAAAAATGTAAGGAGCCTTTAAAAGCCCACCACCATTTAACTGGTAAAATGAAGTTCATGATTTTATAGGACTGGCAGAAGAATCACGTACAGGTGTTTCTGGCCACTATAGAATCCTGTCATATTGACAAAATAGCAATACCTATGAACACCAAGAAAGGCTACAAGACTTAAAAAGAAAATAGAAAAATAAGAAAATCAATTTAATCACACACTCTCACGTAATCTTATCACAACCTTATCACCTTCTTTCTCCCTTATGTAATGGGCAAATTATCTCACAGTACATTAAAAGTAACAGCTCAAAGAAATGGTATGTTTTAATGGAAATTATAGGTTTAAGAAACTGGCTGCACTTTGGGGACTTATTTCAACTTTCTTATTTAATAAAACTTGCATTAAATGCTATGAAAATAATAATATAAACAAGGAGCACAGGTTAAACCCCATTTTCACTTGCAGCATTAAAAAATGATATACAGTAATTCTCACAGAGTAAGTAAATAAGTGGTGGAGGAGAAGAAATAGGAGAAAAGTAGTGATGCCATTCAGCAGGGGAGTGGGGAAGGATAGGGTTATTTCTAATGTTTTGGAAACAGAACTGTTGAAGGTTATCCAAGAGCTTAGAAGGGTGCAGATATGTGATCCTAGAACACTATGACTAGCTTGTTCTACCAAATGCTTAGAGGGTTCAAAACTAACAGCAGGAGCCACCTTTGGTGAAGAACTTCATCAAACTGCAGGTGATGTTAGGTGTGGGCAGATAAAGACATGGCTGCAAAGGAACAATTAATTGTTCCTGGCAATCACTGCTGGGATGGGCTGCACTATAGAGTTTCCATAGTGCAGCTGATCCCTGGCTGAAGAGGAGTTAGCCCTGCCCATCTGTCTCAATGGCCCACTGGGATGGGAGAGCTCAGAATTTGTTCTGCTGGCTGAATCCTCTTGCCTATTTTGGGGGGTATATGCTACATGCTAATTCCATTCATTGGAACATCTGCTATTTATTTATTTCCTAAAACTTATATACTACTTGATTGTTGTTTTTTTAAAAAACCCTCAAAGTGTTTGGAAACAATATGATTATTGTAGCAGCTAGTAAAACATAGGCCTGGAAATAATTTGTAGTGGGGGAAAAAGAAAATGCTAAATTAGAAAACCATGATCCATCTTTTAAAACGGCACAAACAATGCTTTGTAGATTTCGTCTATCATGATATTAAAGCCTATATCAGCCTAGTGAATAGCTCCATAAATATATTAAATAATCCACTTGGGCCACAATCAGTGCTCCCCCCGGAGGTACTCAAGGGTACGCAGTACCAGCACATCTTATTTTTGGTTAAAAAGCGTGGCACTTACTGTAAAACCTTCATGGTGAGTGCCATCACCTATTTTTCTAGGAAAAAACCCACTGGCCACAGTTATCTATGCTAATTATTTGTGACCAATATATAGAAAGAAAGAAAGAAAAGGTTATCTACTTGTATGTAAAAATTTCGAAGCTCCCTTCCTTGTGGCAATTCTTACTTACCATAAGCTATACTGGGGCTGTTTATAACCTAGGATTATGTCCAAGTAGTGAAGCTTCTGACACTTCAGCAAGAGAGGCTAAGGGCTGTATCCAAAAGCGTAGTTCCATTAGCACAAGGACATTTGGTTGCGCAATGAAGCTTCTCCTTCTTCTCTTCTGTCATGCAGTTTTCCGCAACCCTATGAAGCAGATGTGCAAGAAAGCTTGTGCAACACGTGCGGAGAGTAGACTGAGGGGAAATTCTATTGCAGAAATGCAAACCCTTGTGCTAAAAGAATTACTTCATTGGATACTGCCCCATTTATTTATTTTAAATACTTTAATGCCAACCTTAAGCAAAACGTCTAGGAAAGCTAAAACTAAAAAAAGTAGCAGATAAAAGTAGCTCACAAAATTCAGCGGAACACATAAAATCAGTCTGCAGGCAGCTTGTGACAGCAGAGTTAGCACCAGACAAGCCTCCTTAGGAAGGGCAATCTACAGATGGAGCATCACAACCAAGAAGGCCCTTTCTCCAGTCACCACCCATCTAACTTCAGGGCGCAGGAGCCCTCAAGGTATGACAGAAGGGTTAATGGAAGCTCATGCAGAAGCTCACCCTTCATTGTGAACCCAGCTTACAATTATAACAAAGTCTCGGTTCATTTTCTAATAGGCTCACAAACATTCAGCTCTCCCAGTTCACTGACCTAGGTATGAATACGGTATATTGGAATGCATCCCAGTGACAATGGACATGCCTGAAGAAGCTAAAGAGTGCCCAGAATTTGCACTAGCCGGCCTGCACCTTTCACAATAATAGGGAAGAACAACACAGATGGTTGGTAGAGAGCTTCTCTAGATGTTCCAATATTTTGAGCTTCTGCAGAGAACTCTAGAGAAAAAGCCAAGTTTTCTCAAGAGTAGTCTTAGAACAAAGTTAACTATGGTGTGAGGTAGAGCTATAGTGCCTATCGGTTCATAAAAGACTTGCCGTTTTGAAGAAGATAATTTCAGTTCATGGGAGCTATGTTTTCAGCCAGTCTAGGCAAGTCACGTGATTCCTAACTGCCAGGCACTAAGCTGAGCTGTCTCACAAATAGCTTATGAAAAAGCTGTGATTGCAAACAAATGTCAAAAGCTGTTATTGAATTCAACTCAACTCAACTCAACTCAGTGCACTAGAGTCTCAAGGCATAAGAATCTAAGAAGAGACCTGCTGGACCAAAGGCCCACCTAGTCCAGCATTCTGTTATCACAGTGGCCAACCAGATGCCTATGGGAAACCCACAAGCAGTATACACATTATTTGTGATTCCCAGGAGCTGATGTTAAGACACACACTGTCTCCAGCACTAGAGTAGCCATGGAGATAGCCTTATCATCTATGAATTGGTCTAACCCCCTTTTAAAGCCTCAAAGTATGCTACTATCACTACATCTTATGGGCCTGAATTCGATAGGTTAACGATGCATTGTGTGTAAAAGTATAACTTCATTGGATGACCTAGGTTATATAGGATGATTATAGGGAACTGCAGCCTGTAATGGAGCGAAAACTCACTGTCTATATATATGTATATATATTTACATACATGTTCCATTTCTTTTACAGGGAGAAACTAATATCAATAAAGTGAAAACATGATATGCCTATTTCAATTATGAAAAAAAGATGCAATAGGAATTTGTTATGCAGGTCTTTGTCAGGAAGTGGTATGAGCTGGAAATTTGGATTTCTCCCAATTAAATAGCTGTCCTAAGGCAGGCACATTATGAGAAAATCACCTTTTACTGAAAAGTTTGTATTCCATTGAGAGTTTTAACAAATGCAATTGAGGAGGAAATGCAAAGGACATAATAAAGGGGGGGGGCAATAAGAAAAGCAAAAATAATAAAACAGAGTTTCTAAAAAGTCTACAAAATGTTTTTAGGAAATAATGAAATATAAATTAAGAAAAATAGGTTGCAATGGGGAGCAAGAGAAGAGAGGGGAAAGACAAGATATGGCATTTCTTTTGGGAAACTCACTATTTGTAGTATACAAGTGATATATACCGTATTTTTTGCTGTATAAGACTCACTTTTTCCCTCCTAAAAAGTAAGGGGAAATGTGTGTGTGTCTTATGGAGTGAATGCAGGCTGCGCAGCTACCCCGGAAGCCAGAACAGCAAGAGGGACCGCTGCTTTCACTGTGCAGAGATCACTCTTGCTGTTCTGGCTTCTGGGATTCAGAATATTTTTTTTCTTGTTTTCCTCCTCCAAAAACTAGGTGCGTCTTGTGGTCTGGTGCGTCTTATAGAGCGAAAAATACGGTATGTGTATGTTGTGAAGTGAAGTCACTGGCCAGAGCTGATCCTCTTACAGTGATATCCTATACATGCTTACTCAGAAATAAGTTCCACTATGCTCCATGGGACTCCCAAGTAAGCACGCACAGCAATGCAATGCTAATAACTTAATCACTCCTCTTAGGCAGAATGTATACCTTGCTACCTGTGTCCATTATCATTAAGAAACGGAACATTTCACAACAAGCTACAGTGAAAGAATTCCAGCGATGCCTGTGGCTAAGCTGGAACTGGGACCAACTGGGGTTTCCGGAGGGGAGACCTGAATTTTGGCAGTACGGAGAAGACAATCAGGTATAGGTCAGCACCAGTGAGAACTATCTACCAAGCACTTTTGCTGTGCAGCCTCCATTTTGACGAGCTTATATTTCAGTCTGTACTAGTCCTGCTGAAATGAGCGCAAGTTGCAGGGCAGTAACATTTATGTGGTGTTGTTTATATGAAAGCAATGGTTTTTCATTTGTAGTCTTGTAATTTATCTGGATTCCCATAATAAGCTGCATATAGCACAACTTATCACAGGGGCTGGTAATTGCCAGTTGACCAGCTTCATTCACACACACGCTCAGCTGCCAATTTCCCTCCCCTCTCTGCTTTGGAAAGTGGAAGACAGGAGCACACAAATAAGAGGAAGAACCTTTTCACTGGAGCACTCCATCTCTATTCATGCTTGTAAGAAGCTGTGGTCTCTGTCGCCTTTAATTCCAGTCTTCCCAGAAAGCAAAGCTAGGCAGAAAGAGACTGATGTGTGAGAATAAAAGAAGGAATTCTCTCACTGGCTTGTTCCCAGACTCAATGAATCTACCTTCCCTGATCACATTTTCTTAGCAGGAGGGAAAGTAGCCAGACTGAACTGTGCCAGGGAATGGAGGGTGTGAAGGAAATGCACATGTTTGTGCTACACGAGAATTATGGTATTCTGAGTTTGGATCAATCTAACTAGCAAGCTATATACAGCCCCCAGAGTATTGGCACATTCTTTTCACAGCAAGATATGTGGCTCTAACAAAGACATGACTTTGAAGAAGAAGGGCTATGCAGATAAAGGCACACTCAGTTGTCAGTGGCTCCCATTAAGTTCTGTGGAACGACCCAAATAAGTTGCTCTCTGGAAAGCAGCTGGAAGGATGCAAAGCTTGATCCTCAGCATAAACGTCATGGCGACCACTATCAGTTTCTCCAAGTGCATCCCTTTGCTTTTTCTAAATAAGATGAAAAGGCATTCTTTGAAACTGTTGTTTTCTTCTGATCCGAGTCTCAAGGGCAGATTAATAGCCTTTTTACCCCTAAGCAGTATTAAGTACCAGCCTATTAGAGTTACTCTTTCCCCAGGAAAAGAGCAGGGGGTGAGGGATGGGGACTGCTGGAAGAACTATGTATTAATACCTAAACTCCTTTCATCTGGTGTCCCTACCTATGAATAATTAATTGACCTGCTATCCCACGAGGATCCATCACATCATCTTGCCACGTATCCGTCACTGAATTGTCCCATACCCATTGGATGTAGAATCATTTTCCCGAAGCTATATGCTGTTGCCAGAAGGAGGCTGAACACTAAGCCCAGCAAAGCTCACTTAAGAGCAGTCGGGGCAGGTTCTGGTTATGAAACAGGCTTTAATGGTTGATTCTGGAGTCCTAACTCCAACCTCCAGCTCTTCATTTCATCTATTTTCATCAATTTGCATAACATGTGAATGTCTACATTTATCTCAAGGGATAAGAACTCTCTTGAACTTGATGTTGTTTCCTGCTTCTTTGTGTTCTTTCTAAATATCATGTGGGCTCAGTTCAAGCATGATCGGACTAAGCAAAATGGAGAATACTTCCTTATTCAAAGATTGATGAGCCAGCACAATGGGAGTCAGACAATAGCAGTCTGGTTTCCATGCTGCAGCAATAATACTGGCTACAAGTAATTGTCTCTTATCAACATAATGTCACATAAATGTAAGATACAATTTTTAATGACACAGTCAATAACCATTTTGCAAGGGGGTTCCGTTCTGGCCCCCACATGCATTGGCCGAGCACATACAAGCACACTCCATCCCTGTTCCTTCCTTTTAGTGATGTTAGATCACTTCTGGGTTCGGCACTAGTGTGCATGGTAGCGTGTCTTTCAGATGCGCATTAATCGGTCATTGCCTGTACAGTCGTACCTTGGAAGTTGAACAGAATCCATTCTGGAAGTTCATTCGACTTCCAAAACGTTCAGAAACCAAAACACTGCTTCTGATTGGCTGCAGGAAGCTCCTGCAGCCAATTGGAAGCTGTGGAAGCCCCGTCGGACGTTTGGCTTCCAAAAATAGTTCGCAAACTGGAACAGTCACTTCTGGGTTTGCGGCGTTTGGGAGCTAAAACGTTCGAGAACTAAGCTGTTTGAAAACCAAGGTACGACTGTACTGTTAAAATTAACTCTTCACAATATAGAAGGCACAGCGGGTTAGAATAGAGAAGAACAAACTTTAATGGTTAAAACTAATTACATATTACTAATGTCCATTGAAGAAGACTTGAAACTAGTAACTGTAAGATGCATTGTTTTGTGAATTATCTAAGGAGAATAGCCACAATCTAAAACATCACTAATAAGACTCTCCTACAAAACCGTAGTCATGAAGAGAAAGTCTCTTCAGTATAGCAGTGCAGCAGAGAGATTTCAAAGCTAATACAATTTTTTTCATTTCTATCCTGCCCCATTTCATAGGATCAGTGTAGGTCATAACCTCATTCTAATATTACCGAAATGCATCCTGAGGTAATATTTCATTTTAAGGAATTAAAAATGTAAGATTCTTGAATTTTACTTTTTGGCTATATACGGTAATTATAAACCTCTGAGAGGCCGTAGCTAAGCCAGTGGCAAAATAATTTTTGTTTTTTTGATTGAGACAGCATTTCTCTCAAAGGACTACAAATGATTTACAACAGAGCAGTCCCACGGAGAACATTTTTACTCCAGTACATATAGTTTAGGGATTGCAGCTAACACTATAGTCTTGGAGCATTCTATATTTATCAACCAGAATTTTCTACTCAAAGGATACATAGCAGCTTTAAGAAACACCTTTTGGATTTGTCGTTTTTATCACCTCCATCTAGAGTGCCTGCTGACAGATCAGCAGCATGTCAGAAATGGGCGAAGAACATGAAGACATGAAGTGTAAATTTCATGAAGTCTGTTGCTTCTACTATGCCATATATTTTTGGCCAGTAAGACATATTGTTGGTTTCAACACCCCATGTTGTGCATCTCATCTCAGTAGCAATTACAGCAAGAGTCCAGCTGTAAAAACCTGATGGAGATGCTGTGCAGATTCAAAGAATCAAAAGCACAATTCATTAGAAGTGCTTCACTTGGTTTCTGAAGCATTTTCGCTACAGGCACACACTGGCAGAGGGGTTCAAGGTCATTCTTATTCTTGCCTTTTTCCTACTCAGCAGAGGGCAAGCTACTGGAAAGCAACGCAGAAATGGAAGATTACTACAGATACAACATACAATTGTTCATGAAAGAGTGTTGGGGGGTGGGGTGGAAAAAGCACAACACAAAAGAAAGAAAAAGAGAGACCTTGAGCTCATTTTTGAATTAAGCACTCTCTATTACAAAATAAAAATCGGCTGTTTTAATACCATTTATAGCAAACCATACTGACAGCTATCTGAAGCAACTAAAATATTCATAAAAACACTGCAGTCACATTTTTTGTTCAATAATAACCAAATTATGCTACTTAATATTCGGACATCATAACAATAACCCTTGATAACACAAAAATCAAATGTGTTGACTGCACTCTTTAAAGGATTCAAGAAGCACATGCACAAAATGGTTTTTCACTGTTTCACTATAGGATTGCAGTCTGTGCCAATGTAACAAGGCTGCTGTTAACAATTAGCAGTATTCTAGACATTTTAATCATGACAAAGCTGATTATTCTTGGTAAGCCTTACTCTCTTTTTTTCTTCATGCAATCAAAAGCTCCAATTAGGTTTTTCACACCAAGTTTTCTTCCCTTAAAATACTGCCCTTCAGTATGTGGGTTATGACTTGAACTTAGCTGGGTTTCACCATCCACAACAACTCTGCCTTTTGGGGGGGAGAGGGAAAGGAGAATAACAAAAAGGAGGGAACCTATAACAATATATTAAAGATAAAAATAATATCTCATATATAATTTTTATTATGTATTTTTGAGTTTTTAACATGCATTTTTATGTTGTGAATCACCCTGAGATCTACAGATAAACAGAGGTATACAAATGGAGAAAAAGTATGTTAAGCCTGGGTAAGAAAAACCTGATATGTGACATGATAGACATCTTTAAATATCTGAAGGGCTGTCACATGGAAGATAGAAGCAGCTTGTTTTCTGCTGTTCCAGAGGGTAGGACCCAACCCAATGAATTCAAATTACAAGTAAGGATATTCTGATTAAACATTATGAAGAATTTTCTGACTGCAAGAGCTGTTCAACGGTGGAATGGACTACTTCGGAGGGTGGTGTACTCTCTTTCATTGGAAGTTTCTAAATAGAGGTTGAATGGCCATTTGTCGGGGATTCTTTAGCTGTGACTAGATGACCCTTGGGGTTCCTTCCAACTCTACATTTTTTTGATTCTATGATTCAGTTGTAAGACTGGCTAAAATTTGTGGTTTTATATGGTGAACAAAGTAGAGGACATACAAAAAATATTAATTTTCAACTATTACACAAAACTTTATATATATATATCAATGTAAATAATGACATGGTTCAAATGTCTCTTGTGAAATATGCTATTTAGAACTCTTACTAACTTCTCATCTTCAAGTCAGAATATCTTAAGATTTCAATCACCAGGGCGCAAGCTTGGAGAGTGTGCATGGAGGTCCTGGGCTGCTAAGACAACAAGACCCCCCTCTCAGCCTCACTGATGTAGTTCAAATGAAAGCAAAGCAACACATTCAGCACCAACCTGGCTACAGGAGGTGCCAGAAGCAGGCATACAAGATGCCACCCAACCAGCTTTGGGACTCTACTCCGTATGTGTGTAGGATTTGCTCCTTAGCCTTTTGTACTCAATAAGGCAGTCAGTATGGATTTTTCCTCAGGGTTTACTTCTGAAAACTTTCTCACGAATGAGTATAGCTGAAAGGGGGTTGAGGTTTAGGATCAGAGTATTCCTTCTCCTAGATGGACTACCTTCTGAGATTGATGAGCCCCATCTGCCCCTCAATTCCCTCTATAGCACATGCAGAATCTGCCTTCTTGACCGTTAGACTTGCTATTGGTCTTATCCACTCAATCAGGCAGAATCTGTCTTTGCATGCAGGAGACAGACAAATCCCTCACTCACGAGGGTTTGAGACACATCAGGTAACCTCACCTGTTTTAGCCAACCAGTCAAAGCAATTACCTGGGGTGTGGCCACCGCTGCATGCTGACAGCTTCTAGGAGATACAGATGAGAGTGGAGATCAGTGGTGGATGAACTACCCAGATAGAGCATGGTGTGTCCCCCACCAAAGGTATTTCCCCTCCCCTAACACCCCATACACCCCCTCAAGGCCAATATCTTCATAATTTATAAACATGTTTTTTTTAAGGACATGTAACTACTCTCCAAATGCAATTACCTAAATTTGTATCCTCTGTGTGTGCATTTAATTTTCATGAAATTATATTATTTCTTATTTATTTCTTTATTTTAATATGCTTTTTATTAAATAAATAAAAAGAATTTTTTGTTTTAAAAAACCCCAAATGCCTCTTTGTATATGCCACCAGTGGCTTAAAAATTTGATAACAAATTCAGGTTATGGTGGTGTGCACTGATCCTAGCAGTACTCCTGTAAAGGTTAGAGATGGTTAAGGGTGAGGGCTTGGGGTAAAGAATGGGGGTAGAGAATGCTCGATAGAGGAAGGATTAATTAACATATATACCAGCTCTAACAAAATAATACCCACCTGCTGGTAAATATTGCAAAAGTTGGGAATGCTCCAGCCATCATTAAGCATTTAGTTCTCCTGATTTCAGTAGGAGAAATAGGCAAGTTCACTAACTGTTTGAAATCAGTGAGTCTTAAGAGTGCTTAAGCTGGATTGTCCCATTTGTTTCTAACCGCTAATATTCTGTATTACGGTATTGCAAAACTGGAGAATCAATTTATGTCAAAATCAAAATGGCTTAAGTGTTCTCGCAAGCAGGCTACCACTCAATTCACTATAATAAATTATCACATTTTCCTTTTCTTTTGGCTTAGAAAAGCTATTTCATACTTATGAATTCCAATGATCAAAATAATTCTGCCAATTACGGTGTTCCATTCTGCTATGCATAGTCAACTATGTAATGCAATAAACTATGCCTGAATGGTCTGTTTACCCCACAGCAAGTTACAAGGAAAACTCTTTCCCCTTAAAGGACTTGTCTCTTTGAAATGCACAAACTGGCAAGAAGCCAAGGGAAGCTGGTGCTTAAGAAACCAAGACTGAGCAGTGCCTGTGTGCATTTCAATCTCAGCCAACCGCAGTAAATGTTATTGGAGTTTTTGTGCTGTAAAATTGCTGCTTTCATGCCCATTGCATCTGACAATAGGAATCCTTGATCTAGCATGAGGGAAGGAGGTTGATGTGCCTTCTAGTCAAAATTCTGCATTCCTTAAAAACCAGGGATACTACTTCAGTGTGCTCTTAATGGGTTAGTGACAGCAAGATTCATGTCAATGGTGCATCCGGACAGAGAAAGATACTAAATGGAGAAGTCTTTTGTAAGAGATGGGGAAGAGCAGAAAATTTATTCTTTTAAAGTTACCCTGAAGCTTTAATGGGAGAAGGGAATACATTCAAAGGCAAAGGTTGCTGAATGAATAGCTGAAATCTTTTGCAGCATCTTGAAAGCTTCTATTTCAATTTGCAAAGATTCTTGCTAGAATTTGGGTTCAGATTTAAAATAACTTCTAATGATGCAGGGGCAGATCTACTACAAAAGCAATGAAGCTTAAGCTTCAGGGGCCCCAATATTGGAAGGGCCCCAAAAGCGACACTGGTCCATCTTGATTGAAATAAACGGGTCCAGTAGATTCAATTTGAGTCACTCAACTCAAATAGATTAATTTTGGAGGGATATATTTCCGCTTTATCACTACCCGAAGGAGTCTCAAAGCGGCTAACAATCTCCTTCCCCTTCCTCCCCCACAACAAACATTCTGTGAGGTGAGTGGGGCTGAGAGACTTCAAAGAAGTGTGACTAGCCCAAGGTCACTCAGCAGCTGCATGTGGAGGAGCGGAGACGCGAACCCAGTTCACCAGATTACAAGACTACTGCTCTTAACCACTACACCACACTGGCTCTCTGCTTAATGGCTTTCAAAGTGGATAAACCAAATATATACAGCCTCCAGGTTTCAGTACCATTTGGGGCCAAAAAGTGGTATAAAATGTTTATAAAAAGAAATGAACAGGAATACTTATTTTTCACGTGTTGTTGACCAGAGTTAAACAAACATTAATCTGGACTTCCCCAGTTCCGATATAACGGGAATGCTTGTATTAATCTAAACTGGGGTCTTTGTGCCAAAGCTTAAGAATGGCGGAAGCCTGGTCTCATTAACAGGCTTATGAAGCCTACAATGATTGTCCAAACCAGGCCAATGTGGGTGTGAGTGTTCTCTTAAAGCTGTGAAAGCCATAATCAGTAAAGGAATAATTGGTCTTGGCTTCTCTCTCAGGTAACATATATTTTTTATAAAAAAATACTGGAAAGCAAATATAACCTACAGCTGTTTGTTATAACCAATTGCCCACCACTTTGTATAATTTGATTTTGGTAGGGATAGGTTGAGATGATGGGGAACTTTAATTTGCTCTTGGCAGAAGAACTGAATGCTTAATTAAACCGAACAACTGTACATTTTATTTCACATTAGAGGAGCAATGCTGACAGGTTTTTGGCAGGATGATTAAAAGAAATATATATATATGTATGCTAGATTCATCAAATCAAAGATCAGAATGAGATCAAAAATAATTTGGCTGGTACTCAGGAACATTTGTTGACTTTTAAAAGCCACTCCATTTTCCTCAAGCATGTTGAACAGAGAAATTAGTTGAACTGTACATAAAGGATATTGACCTCCTTCTTTATTGTCTGGTTTTGTATGAGGGGAGATTAAATGCCTTTATGGCTAGCTACTGAGAAATGCTTCAAGCATTCCTGTGCTAGTGCTGTGTATAAATCATAACAAATCAGTGGGCTTAGATGAATACAACATGCATTTTTGCAAAATGTACATGAACAAGCTTGCTTCATATTTACTGAGGGGTTTTTCCCCTTCAAATTGTTGTGTTTGAATAAACATCTTTGTAGTGTATAAACAGTTTTACCAAGATGCCTGTTATTCCCATTCTAAATGTATTTACTTGAAAGTAAATGCCATTATTCACAACTGAACTGTCATTAAAACAACTGTGTTTAGGGCTACCGTCTAAATGTTATTTTGTCTACACTAAGGGATACAAGGCGGGGAGAGAGAAAAAACGGATGGGAAATAATGTAAGAACATGAATAGGTTTGCAAAGAATGCCAGGGTTATGGGATAAGTGTTAAACCTCAGTAACCTCAGCAGATAAGCTTTGAATCTTCAAGTTCAGTTTCTGTTAGACTGAGTCTACATGTGTTTGTTTGCTGATGATCTAACCAATTCATCAAAGAAAAAAAGCAAAATATGTACTCTTGTTTAAGCAGACAAGAAACTAACAGTGAAAACATGTACACCTCTACTCAGAAGAAAGCCCCAATGAATTAAATGAGACATTTCCAGGTAAATGTGTATAGGATTGCATAATAAAGGACCAAGTCTCTTCTTTCTGTGAATTTATATAACCTTTACACCAGAGCATCTATGACAACCATCTCTTTCTAGTTGGTGTTTGATAAGCCTTACTCTGTAAGCTACAGAACTAGTCAACCACCTCCATTGCATAGGAGATGCTTGAGACCTAAGTATTTCCTCTTCCTATGCAAGCTTGCTTGTTCTTCTAAGTCTCCGCAGACATTCGAAAGGTGACCCTGGTAAGAAACCTGCCAAATTGCAGACAATTCTGTCCAAAGGCTTTGGTGCTAGACATTATTTAAATTGTTTTTGCGTTGGGGAGAAGTAAAAGACATTCATTGAAATGTGAAAACACTTCCTCTGTGTACAAGCCTGGTGAGCCAAACACAATGGAGCTCTCCTTCAGCTCTCCTCTGTCACCACCTACCGCAACAAGCTTGCAGACATTATTCCTGCTTTCAGCAGTTAAAAAACAAAAGTCTGGATTGCTGAGGTGTCACAATGTGCTTCAAGAGCCCCCACTTTGATTCGCACCACCTTGTACAGTTCCCACTTCAACTCTGACAAATAAACTCTGCTTCACCTTGGGATTCAGGACTGATCCGAATGCAATGCACCTCCGTAGTATACGGGATATTTTATATGCTTTATATATAATAAATGAAGAGAGTACATACTGCTGTATAAAATGATTTTATAAATCCGCCCAGATTGTCCAGTTCGCCACTATTACCGCTGGTTGCTGATGCATGCTAAATTTGTATTTATTATTGTTGTTTGATGGGTAAACATATATTTGCCTTGCCTAGCACAGCACTTTGTCTTATGAGGCACCTGGATTACTCAACTCTGTGGGTACGCTCCAAGTTCAAAACATGCTAATGTTATTGGAGTCAAATATTGTGTGATAACAAAAAGAAAAATGTACGTTTCAGGGGTGGTAAGAAAAATACAAATTTAAACAACGATTAGAGCACTGAAAGAACACCACACATAAATGGCTCACTATCATATTATGAGCCGATTGTTCATTAAAATTATATATACCTATTTACACATTTGTCAACTAATGTTGCAGTAATAAAATATAGGTGCCCTTATACTAGAGAAACCAGGCCACCTTTTGCAACGATGCACTGATCAGAAATTTTTTCTTCTTGTTTTAAAACTTAGGAAGTGGTAGCACTTTTTTTCATTTCCCTCAGGAAACACACTTGCACTGTAATATAATCCATTGGCAGAAAAGTTTTCTTACTATCCAGCCTACATTTTCTCTTCCTAAATTTTATTGCTCACAAATAAATTATATGCAATGCACAGGGATATATCTTCCACTCTTGATGTTCTGTTTCTTCCCTGTCCATTTTTAGCCAGTATGTGCAATATATATCCAGCCTTTCAAAGATTTCCATGTGTATCAACCCCTTCATCTTCATGGTTATTTTTTTATACTTTAAAATTGATTTTTTTTTATATCCCCTCTTCCTCTTAAAGGAACCTGGGGCAGCAAAAGTATCTAATAAAAATGCAATTAAAGATAAAATGAAAACATATTTTAAACATTTAAAAACTGTTAAAAACACTTAGAAATTGCTTTGTGGCTACATATTATATTTTGAATTACAAATCATTTCATTTGTATACTTTGAATTTTTTCTTTCTGCTTACTATCCTTACGCATTAAAACAATAAAAAACCCAAAAGCATAGAAATCATGAAGCGCAATAAAATATGCAATCATTTAAGGAAAAATGGCTGCTTTTTATACCATGATTCCTATTTTTACATACCACTGTAAGAGTCCGCTTGACAGCCACGCGACATGGAAACCTTAGCCCTGTTGAGACATTCAGCCTTATCAGCCTTAAGGCTGAATACAGAGCCAAGACTGTACATGCCAGCCCAATGCTTCCTGCAAGTTAGGTGCACCCACTGCACCATCCAAATTTCACATGCCTCTCACTAATATCCGAAGGGGACACCTAAGTATATTCATCCTAACATGCTTAGAAGTTGCCTCATGATCAGGAACCTTGATAACACAATGAACTTGGAGACACCATCATTTCCCCAAAAAGGTTCTCCTTTTTTGTATGTTGGGAACATTTTCTCATAACACAGTATAATAGGATACCTAGGGCCTACTTCAAATTAGCTGCTTAAAAACTTACACCCATAATACATATGGAAATGTGGGTGCTTAAACTCACTATTACCACACCTCTAATTGAAACCCTAGTGTGGAGTCGCTAGTATGGAGTACAGCATGGCAGAACATACACTGCTGTCCCACAAAAATATCATATCCCACCTGAATCAAGTATTAGCCCTGCCAATGGCAGCAGGGAGGAGATGATTGTTGCTGTCATATATAAAATGTTTCTTTGAAGTTAATTTCCTATCTGAATATTAACTGATTTTTAGTTGGGTAGTTATGTAAATTTCAAGATATCAAAAAGGATGTGATTCTGTCACTAATATTGCACACACACACTTTTCCCACTCGAAAAATGCTCAAACTCACACTCTGCAAATGTCAACTTGTACAATGTGCTCCTTAGCACAAACAGGACCTGGGAATTATCAGCTCCTTCCAATCATGAGCCCTGTTTGTCCTTCTCTATGCTTTACTTTTCCTAAAATATCCCTAAACATATCAATGAGGCCTATGTCACTACCGGGCAATAATTACATTATTTATTATTATTAAAAACACAAACCCTCATAATTGCCAACATTTAACTGCTGCCAAGCAAATAAATGCATAATGCAACAGCAAAAAAACGTGTGACATATTTGGTCTTAGAAGGTTGGCTACATAAATAATTTATATATTTGCACAGTGACGCAGCTGTGTCAGGAGGCAGCTACTGGGCTGGGAAGCATTGGCAAGGTATTGGAGGTCAGTGGTGTATGCCAGGCAGCTTACCCTGCCACTTTGAGCTAATCCTGTTGCCTTCATGTGTTCATGGAGGATAGATACATGGGTGGCGCTGTGGTCTAAACCACTGAGCCTCTTGGGCTTGGCGATCAGAAGATCAGCAGTTTGAATCCACTCGACAGGGTGAGCTCCTGCTGGTCTGTTCCAGCTCCTGCTAACCTAGCAGTTCAGAAGCATACCAGTCAGCACAAGTATATAAATAGGTACCGCTGCGGCAGGAAGGTAAACAGCATTTCCATGCGCTCTGGCTTCCGTCATGGTGTTCCACTGAGCCAGAAGCAGTTTAGTCATGCTGGCCACATGACCCAGAAAGCTCTCTGTGGACAAATGCTAGATCCCTTGGCCTAAAGGAAGTTAAAGGCTGCACCCCATAGTTGTCTTTGACTGGGGTCTTTTACCTTTTACCATGGAGGATGCTGTCCCACTGGCAGCACTGGGCTTTTGTAAATGATATAGGAGAGAGGGTGCTTCTCTGTCAGCAAAATGTCTTGGGCTAGCGCTGGTTGTGTTTAAACATTACGGATTATCTGTGAGCTTACGAAGTCAATTTGGTACAGGCAACTAGAGTATATTTTTACAGCAAAGCTGAGCTAAATGACATACAACTGGAAAAGAAACATCTACAAAGCTAGGCAGGTATTGACTGCAATTCTGTACAATTAAGAATCAATGTCTCCTAAACGCTACTACATCTCAATTAAATTAGGACTTTTTTATTAAATATGTAAGTAAATAAACAACAAAAAGTGATTCTGTCTTCTTATTTTTGCTTGGTTTCAACAAAGTAAATCTACTTGTGCTTTCACATATGCACTCAAACAACTTCGCTAATATTTCATTAGAATGAAGAAACAGGATGAAAAAAGTAAAAAGTGCACTTAAACTATGGACAAGATGTGCTGATCTTACCATGACCTGAGGCAAAAACTGAAACAGGACCGGTCTGTACTAGATAAGAGCTGGCAGTATAGTCCTCATCAGTGTCAGAGTCCTGAACTGGCTGGATAGCACTAGTACTTAGCAACCATCTCTGGTTGTCATGGAGATTAGGTGATGGAGGAGGGGAATGTAAATGTTCAATAACGGATTGACTAGATGAAGAGGATGGCATGGGAGGACCTAAGGAAAAAAATAAAAATATTTTTTTTAAAAAAATGGTTAGGGTTGTATGAGTGACAGATCAAAAAACACTGTTTACATCCTTCAAATTGTATCTATTTATAAAAGTTTAATAAATCATGGTCAAACAAAATGATAGCACATAATGAAAATGTTCATTTGAAATTCATGATGCTATGGATAGCTTTTGGTATTGACACTGTATATATGATGCTTGTTTTCCTGAACAACATAGCTTTTAGAACCTAGTTGTGTATAACAGCAGAATTGGATAATTTAATTATTCAGTTTCACTTTATTTTAATATTAATTTAGAGTTTTAAAACATCTCTGACTGCAAACTTTGACTCAATGGTTCTGCTCTGGTTTCAGAGACTAAGTATTTGCACAGCCCACTTGCTTTAATCTATTTCTTCTTTATTGTGTCTGTAGAACAGAACAGAACACTTATGAATCTGTAATCCTGTACAGGACAAACATCAGTATGTTTTACAAATAGATTGCAAGGCAGAAAATGACAGGAAGTGAATATGGATTTTATACTAGCAATAGAATACTTTTTCTTTCCAATATAATAATTTTTGAATGGCGGGGGTGGGGGAAATACCTATACATTTGACAAATTTTTTTGCTCAGGCTCTTATCTCCTTCAATAGACAATGCTATTTTCCCCCTTTAGGCATGAAGAGACTGGCCTAGATTTAAGAAACCTAGAGATCCATTTTCACAAAATTCCATGTTGCTAACATACACGAATAATTTTTCAGATTTCATTGCGTAGATAACAATTGATAACTATACACTGATCCAAGTTGAAATCCCACCTTACACATGGACTCATTGATCACATATTCAAATGTCTTACTTATCAAAGCATGTAATTACAGGTAGGAGGTCATGTTGGTCTGCCGTAGTTGGAAAAAACAAAAATTTAAAAATTCCTTCCAGTAGCACCTTAGAGACCAACTAAGTTTGTTATTGGTATGAGCTTCCGTGTGCATGCATACTTCTTCAATATCTGAATAACAAATTTAGTTGGTCTCTAAGGTGCTACTGGAAGGATTTTTAAAATTTTGTTTTATCAAAGCATGGTTTAGTGTGACATGAATGAACCGTAGCAAGCCTTGGGATCACACGCTTCCCTGTCTCCTCCCCCTCTGCGGCTGCAAGGAGTTTGGAGGCTTCTGTTTTAAGTCACCCAGAGTGACATGTTATCTGGAACTATGGTTAACATTAACTATGGCTAGTTCAAATAAGCCAACTAGACAAACCACAGTTTAAAGATCTGTTTTATACTAATTAGAGTAACGTCAACCACAGTTTAAGTCCAGATGGCATGACAAATGTCCATTAGAAGATTTTGGATGTGCCACTCTTGTATATAATGTCCCATCTTATAAAATGGAACAGTGGCCATCTACCATATTGTCTTAGCCTTAGGACATGACAGAAGTAAATCTAAGTATGTGTGTATATGCAGACTACAAAGTTACACTTCAAAAAGTTCATAAAACATTTTCTGTTAAAACAGGATCATATGCAGCTGAGCCAGAAAAAAATGCATAGGTAATATATTATACCATAAAATGGCCAGATTTCAGACGTTCTCTTCTCTCTATAACACAATGGCTATGTAATAAGTGACTTTTAATTATGAATCCATTTTATATTATAGACCCCCTGTATGCTATCCAACCTGCATAACTTGGCACTGGCATTTATCTCTCTGCTGGATACTAGAGCCTTCTGCAGTCAACCTGTGGTGACAGTTATCTCTTAATTAAAACTCTACATGCAAATAGCATTACTGAAAAGTGCTGTAGCAGAGCGCACACAAAGCACTATTATTTGTAACGGCACAGGCCTTGTTATCTTCAGTTTTAATACTGGGCACCAGTGTACTTAGTGTGAAGTTCTCCCTCTGGGAAATATGCTTAACAAATTCTTATTACTTAAGATAGTAATAGATATTTCCATAGTCGTGACACATTAGTGTTTTTTTAAAAAAAATTACAATGCTCCTTCTTTAAAAGCAATTTTTATGCAACATCTTTTTTAAAAAAACCTTTAAAACCAACAACGTAGTGGATGATGACCCATTTACCCTTGCATCAAGAAGTATGCTTTTGAGTTTCAGACTCCTCCAAATTCTAAAGAACTGTCAGCTATATCTCAAGATACAAATCTGAGAAGAAATGATATATTCCCTTAAATGGAGCATTCAAAGGTGTCATTTATAAACAAAAAGGGTGATTACTTAGGTGTTCATTTGAACTCAATAGTAATTCTTACAGAGCAGAAGCAGCTGAAGTTCATAAAACACGAGCTGAGGTTCTACCATTGTCACATCTCTTTTCTTCAAAACACCCCCCAATCATTTCTCTATGCTTATTATGCTCCCCCACCCTGGGGAATTCCCACACAAAGCCTTTGCTTCTTCTTCTTCTTCATCACAAGCTCCCAGCACAGTTCACTTACTGCTTCTTTCCTAGACTCAGTTTACCATCACAACAGAACCCGCCCTTCACATTATTGTTTATATTTTGCTGCTTATTCATCCTCTTCCTCGGCTTCCTTGATTCTACTGCATGTCTGGAAGCAGGGCTTGGTACAGAACATGCCTCTGTTGTTATCGCAGCATATATGCTCAGAATGTGAACTGAAACTGCCCGATAGTTCTATGTGGCCACCAGATGACTACTCCCTTTTGAAAAGAACAAGAACATTTTGCTTAGAGGTGTCATAAAGGCCACAATCTTCAAAGCATCTACCCAAAGCAGCAGTAGATGCTGGCTTATTAGACTGAAAGGGGCACTCTCTCACCAGGTTCAGGCTACCCCCAGCCTGCCCATTTCCTTCCTGCCAGACTCCTTACCTACCACCAGTCCAGAGATTGGCACTGGCTATTGGCGCTCTCCTTAGCAGGCAATTCTTCCCTATAAAGAGTTAGAGGCATAGGAGACTTAAATATATAAGAGGTTTTAAGGGGAGCTGTAGTCTTTGCCCATGATGAAGCAGTAGGAGGAAAGTGAGACGTTGGGGAGAAAGAAAGGCTGTCAAGCTTGGTGAACGGATTTTAGCCCCTCAGACTGCTCTGGCTCTAGGCCTTGCTCTCTGTCTAAGAAGAGCTGGCAAATGTTAAGTACTAAGGAAATGCCCTGCAGTAGTTAAGAGTTCTTAGTGTCATTGCACTGGAGGAGGAAAGAACAAAACCAGAATTAGTTGGCTTTGCCAACAATTCACCTCTTCCCCCTAGCTTACCAGTACCACTGGACATAGGCTGCCACTGAATATAATAATAATTTATTATTTATACCCCACCCATCTGGCTGAGTTTCCCCAGCCACTCTAGGTGGCTTCCAACAAAATATTAAAATACAATAATCCGTCAAACATTAAAAGCTTCCCTAAACAGGGCTGCCTTCAGATATCTTCTAAAGTCTGGTAGTTGTTTTTCTCTTTGACATCTGGTGGGAGGGCGTTCCACAGGGCAGGAGCCACTACCAAGAAGGCCCTCTGCCTGGTTCCCTGTAACCTGGCTTCTCGCAGCGAGGGAACCTTCAGAAGGCGCTCGGCACTTGACCTCAGTGTCTGGGCAGAATGATGGGGGGGGGGGAGATGCTCCTTCAGGTATAACGGACCGAGGCTGTTTCGCAGCAGTTTTCAACCTGTGGGTCCCCAGATGTTGTTGCACTACAACTCCCATCATCCCTGAGCTCAGGCCTTGCTAGCTAGGGGTGATGGGAGTTCACGAACACTGTAGTTCACCAACATCTGGGGACCCACAGGTTGAGAAAGGCTGGTTTAGGGCTTTAAAGGTCAGCACCAACACTTTGAATTGTGCCCGGAAATGTACTGGGAGCTTATGTAGGTCTTTGAAGACCGGTGTTTTGTGGTCTCAGTGGCCGCTCCCAGTCACCAGTCTAGCTGCCACATTCTGGATTAGTTGTAGTTTCCGGGTCACCTTCAAAGAGCGCATTGCAGTACTCCAAGTGAGAGATAACTAAAGCATGCACCACTTTGGCGAGACAGTCCGCAGGCGGATAGGGTCTCAGCCTGTGTACCAGATGGAGCTGGTAAACAGCTGCCCTGGACACAGAATTGACCTGTGCCTCCATGGACAGCTGCGAGTGCAAAATGACTCCCAGGCTGCACACCTGGTCCTTCAGGGGCACAGTTACCCCATTCAAGACCAGGGAGTCCTCCATACCTGCTTGCCTCCTGTCCCCCTAAAACAGTACTTCTGTCTTGTCAGGATTCAATCTGTTAGCCACCATCCATCCTCCACTGAAGAGCAGCCCAGTTAAGTTCATGGAAAAACTAGTTTTAGTGGTGTGAAATTCCTAGTTAAATTATTCAACAGTAGGAGACAGCTCAAACTGTGCAATTAAAAGAAGTCTGTGTACGAATTCCCCACAAAGAGAGATTTTTTAAAAAAAATATGTTGTAGCTATTATGGCAACAGCCGCTACCTAGCTAGTACTTCATTAAAGGAGGTCAAGTTAAGCAATTTACAATCAAGTATGGCTTTCCTCCAACTTTAGCAAGTAATTTTGTGTGTGACGATCTGAGCTCTAACTAGCATACATTCAGTTAGACTAATCTGGCATACTATTCTTGCTGGGTACGTTTTTGAAAAGCTAGCAAGCGTAACACATTGCTCTGTGCCAAAGCCAAAGTCTGTATAGCCAGACAGAACTCGGCATGAATCTCAAGTTAAACATAAGGGAATGTTTCAGGGGGTTGAGATTCATAAAATATTGTTTTCTTGGTGCACAGGCCAGCGAAATCCACAGTTGAAGTTCTTTTGTGAAGCTAAACTGCCTTTAAGCAATGAAGCAGCATAAAGGAGACAGCTCTTGCATCTTTAGAAAAGCTCCCAGTCCTGGAATCTGGGCAGGGACCCCCTGACTGTTTCCATTCTGAAGGGAGCCAACTCTTTTTAAAGCTTCCATGCCTAATTATGCACAGCTGCTCCTGATTAAAGCTGAAGCAGGTAGACTGAGTTTTAGGAGATGCTCTCTTAACAGAAAATCACAACGGTCCTTTAAAGTCTAACTCTCCTAAATATGAACATCTGATCATGCTTAGCTTTCCAAAATGTCTTTTCAGTTGTATACACACTCTCTTCTGGAACAGTGAAACAAAAGTGACCTGTGTCTACACAGAGGCGTCAATCTAGTGCATTGCTTAGGTCACACTGAAATCAGATTTGTTTTATCCTAACAAGACTCCTGTGCTGGGCCTCAGACAAGCTCTGCGTGGGCCTGCATACAACTATCTGCACGCATGCCCTATTGGTACTTAATTGGAATAATAGAATCAACAGATTAGAAGATGGGGGAAACACAAGAACAATACCATGAACACCTACTGATATCAATGGGAAAAACTAAAGTTACTCCGCATATTCAAGTACTTCTGGGTGTGTACTTCTCAAGTCTAATTTGAACAGGGGAAAGTGGAGGAAGAGCTAAATAATTCTCAAATGGGTCTCAAACCCTCCATGAGTGAGGGACTTCTCCTGCGTGCGAAGACAGGCTCTGGTGGATTCAGCAGATGAGAATAATAGTGGCTTCAACGATCAAGAAGGAAGTTTCTGCAGTTGCTGTAGAGCAGGCACCCCCAAATTTGGCCCTCCAGATGTTTTGGGACTACAATTCTCACCATCCCTGACCACTGGTCCTTTTAGCTTGGGATGATGGGAGTTGTAGACTCAAAACATCTGGAGGGCCAAATCTGAGGATGCCTGCTGTAGAGGCAAGTGAGGGGCAGGAGGATATATTTGAGAGAAGAAAAGGCCAAGGAGTAAACTCCATATACACTGCCCAGGCTTGCACCCTGGAGATGTCACTATGTGGTTTGACTTTATCCCTGGAAGCATACGCCATTGCCTTTAGAGCCCAACAACAACAATGGTCAAATGTGGACAAGCCCTAAGAATGTGAGAGGACTCCAGTGGGGGCAGTCTCAATGGAGCTTTTCAGCCAGTCTGGCAAGACACAAAGGTGTCAGGACTTGACGTGGAGCTGCGTGGAGATAATCTACATTGGCAAGACACAGCACGACATACAACAACTTAAAAGCCTGTGTACAGGAGAGCCCGGCTCTGGTCCCACGGATGTGGGGAGTGGGGGGGGGGAGAGTAGACAAAGGGAGAGAAGAGAGATAGCAGAGCACAGAGCGGCAAAGGAAGGATGTGAAGAAAGATGAGACACAAAGTGAGAAGATCAAAGAGTTTTAGAACACAGGAGAGAGCAGCAGAGGGAAATTGCCCTGCCATAGTGAGGGCTAAGGGGAGGACAGAAGGAAAGAGGAACAGGAAATACTGGTCTGGGGCTGTTAACCCCACTAGTGAGCCAGAAAGGGAAGGAAAGTGTGTTAAGAGAAGAAAAGCTGAATGTAAAAAATAGGGAAGGTCCTATGATGACCAGGGGGAATTTCTAAGGATAAGAGACTACCTGGCAGTATGGAGAACTCTTGGGACCAGAGCCAGGGTGCCAACTGACAAAGAAGAATAATCAAAGGTGTCTAATGTGTCTGGTGCATATTCGGAATCCAGACAACTTTCATAATTACTATCTGCAGATTTTAGTCATTTGGTGGATTGTCTGATTCATTATTAAGACTGGTGGCCATAATGAATTAAGGTTGTTAGGAAATAAATGCCTTTTCTTATTCATCTTATAAGGATCATCACCACCAATTAAGGAGCTAGGAGGTGTAATTATTTGAGAAAGCATACTTAAATTGGCTGAAACAAATAGTTAATTGCTTTTGGCACTATCAGACTTAGCATTATATCTGGCATTCTACTGGCAATCTCAGCAGCAGCTATCCTACAAAATAATTCACACAGATCATGTATAAACTGGAACATTATTTGAGAAATAGAAAAATTACAGAAAAATTCTTAAATGTTGCCCCACATAATAGTGCTCTCACAACTAAAAAGACATTTACTGGACATTGATGTTCTCATTATACTGAGTCTGTAATTTATTTCTCTGCTGGAACAGAACTTAGGAGCTAGGCCCATGTAGAGAAAATGTTCTTGCCCATAGAACAAATGGAACACCACAGGCAGGTAGCTGGAAGCTTAAATAAAAGACCCTAATATTATCACCCAAACTTAGGACACCACTGGCTTGGCTAAGACAACACAGCAGTGTAAAAAGGGACTGCAGGCTTAAGGGTCAGATACTCAGGAAATAACAGCTCAATTCGGATACCACTATGAAAAGTAGCATCAAATAGCAGATGCTGAATATTTTTCAGCTTGAAAGTATGGATACTAGTTTCCCCTGTGAATACAAAATGCACAGGTCACACATTCTGTTGTTAGAGGAAGCCTAATCTACATAATTTGCACAACCCAGATTGCAATCTTATACAGACCTACCTGGAAGTAGGTGTGTATATATACCAGTTTTCAATGTAAAAATCCATTTTTGAAAGAATTCATGAATTTTTAGAGATAGTTGGATTACAAGACCGGTTTAATGTGGGGGGCAAAGGAGCAGGGAGAAGGAAAGAAATAAACTTGCTTGTAGAAAAGGCTAAGCAGGGTATCACAAAAATAATTTTGGCCTTAACTCAAGCTTAGAAGGAATCTGCCCCATTTCATTATTTCAAAATGTTATATGTTATGAAAAAAGAAGTTGTAATGAATGTTCCTTGGAACAAGTATTACCAAAAAAATAAAATAAAGACTAGAATAGAAGTCTTTTTAAAAATCACAAAAGCGACCAATTTGTGTAATACAAACAAACCAGTTATGCCTTATAATTCTGATCTGAACGAAAATGAAAAACACAGATGAACATGTAGACCACAACCAATTTTAGCCAACAAGAGGGGGGAAACAATTCCTAGGACAGAGGAAATTATTGTTTACACAAGCCTAAAACCAGGAGTAACTAACGCTTTCACAAAACAGCTTCCAAGTACTTCAGCGTATGTTCAGAGATGAAAGAAATGCCAACTAGGCCATCCAAATCTATCAACAGACAGAGGTTATCCATCTGTTTGAAGGAGCATGAAAGCACAATCCCATCTGAACGCTGTGCAAATTCAGCAGCAACTGCTTTTAATCTAAATAGTTGAAGCAGGCAACAGAAACCCTTTAAGCCTGTAAAATTCTAGGGGAAAAATCATTGAAATCTTTAGCTTAAGATGCAGTTCATAAGAAAGCTTAGAATGAGCAAGATGAAAGAGCGTACAAGTGTACAAATAAAGTGGCTAAAGGAATAGATTCGAAAACAAGCTGCTATTGACCAATAAATTGTCATTTTAATAATGCCAGCAAAATTATCTTCTTTGTCTCCCACTTGCAACAAGAGTTTTGCTTGAGTGCTATTCTGATGCACTGTGTGTGAATTGCTAAGAAAAATAATAATTTGGGTGGGTGGGTTAAACAGTTATTTGTTCTGTTGTTACTTGATGTATTGCATTCATCAACCTTTGCATAACTGTTACTGACTCAAAAATGACAAATATCTGTACTGCTGAAAGCATTTTTATTACTCTGTGCCTAGATACAATTCTTGAAAATAAATAAAAATATATCCCGCCCCCCAAAATGACCAAAAAGTTAGCAGCCCTACCTCCCCAAATATCACTAGGGCATGCCTACTGCTCTCCAACGTTTGCTACTACCATTATATGTGGGTCTTTATGCAAACAATTATATATAAACTAGGGTTTCTTTGTGGGATGGAAGGGCTAACAAGCACCCAGAAGAGCAGTTCTATGTGCTGGGGAAATAATAATAATAATAACAACTTTTTTTTATTTATACCCCGCCTTCCCCAGCCAAGGCCAGCCTCAGAGCGGCTACGTTCTCTCCTGTGTGTTTTCCTTGCATCAAGAAGGAACTCTGCTTTCCTCAAGCTAAGTTTGATCTGAAAGTTTTGTGAATCCTTACCAGTTCAAACAGGATTTGCTGATCCAGAGGCTCTAAGCAGGGAAGACTTTTAAAAATATCTATATTCCCATTGCCAATCCCATATACATCTTATTATTATCCATTTCCTGTAATTTTTTCTATTCTCTTTCCCTACTCAACTTGTACCCTATTCACCTTTCCCCAAACTGCCAGTTTCTTTCAACTCTCTTGTCTTGTCTTTTTGCATTCACTTCTTCCTCCAGTAACAGCTTTGGTTTTTATTACAACAATAATCATCTCACTTTCTAATTTACTTTAACACTTCCTCTGAAAAGGGAGGTCTTCCTTTCCTCCGCCCACTCCCAGCAAATTTCCCTTTTCCCAGCTATCTTTACACAGCATACAATGAGTTTCTGGTATTGGCAAGATTTGCATAATGAATTGATTATTTCCATTATTTCCTAAGGGAACATTCTAATCTGTGATTTCTCTTATCTCCACCCCCCACCCCCCCCACCCCGTTTGCAGCCCAAACTGCTGCAGCCAACCAGCAAAAGACAAATACAAGGAAAAACTGTTCCCTATCTGATCTCTCCTGCTACCTAAATGGTCCGATCTCCTTCCATTCATGGTTTCCTCTCAGAATGGCTGCCGACAGCCAGCGAAACACAGACAAATCTGAACAGCCAGAGTTTGCCACTTCCTTATATCAGAATCAGCTATTCGGGCAGTGAGGTTTGGGTATAATTCTTTTGTTCGGATAACTGAAATTCCAGATAACCAGCTTTCCAATAGTAGACAGCACAGCTGACATAATTACTTTTTACATACTTGCCTATTCTGCAACAACAGGACTTCCACACATTAAAGTACAAACTATCCCAGCAAAGCTTCTATTCATTTCAGAAATAGAAATTATTTATGTTGCGGATCGTGGCTACCAATTCATTCTAAAACAGAAGTGTAGCACACATATTTCACAGAAAATGTAAACTATATGCTAGGCAGAAGTGTAAACTATATGCAGAAGGGACAGAAATAGACCTACAACAGAAAATCGTAACACTCATGAGACAAGGCCCCTTTCAGGCCAGGGGTTGTAACCAAAGCTGCTGTTCCACTAGACATCAGTGGACCTCAACTTTTTGAAAATGCCAAAAAACTCATTTTTTTCGATTGACTTGCCTAAGATCCAGGGTATATGGCAGCCCTACCATCTCCTCTCCCTTGCAACCCCTCCAGCGCAGGCCCTCCAGAGCAGATTTTGAGGGTACTTGGGTGGGTGGGGGGAGAAATTCCTGTTATGTGGAACTCCACAGAGTGCTGGGTAGCTGGGTTTGGGGTATTAAAATAAGAAAAGAAAAAGAACTTGCTGCTATTCATAGCTAAGGATGGACTTGCCGGTAGGTAAGCATGGACTGGTCCTGTGCAGTCTCTGCCTAACCTTTCCCTATGCTCCATCCAGTCTTAGTCTTGCTTCTCTTCTGAGTCAACATCCAAATCATGCCCACTTGCTTAAGAGGTCCATGTCCCAATTCTATCCTCCACTGGTGACCTTTATAAAACCCAGCTATAGTACCAGTCACCTCACAACACATGAGAATGAATTCAGTATGTCAGTTAAGCTGAATGTGGAAAAAGCCACCCATTCAGTTGTTTTAAACTTGTGGCTCACCTAAAGGACTATAAGAACAGAACCAACATCTGTGCAGCCAAGAATTGGTCAGCAGCTGCAGCAAACAGGGTTTCCCTTTAATTACAAGTGTGGCAATTTGTCTAGTTGTAGCACACTTGTTCCACATGGAATGTGGCAATAAGCATTGCAGCCAATGGCTCCACTAGGAGCAGCAGCCCAAAACATTTTACTGCCCGAGATGGACCATACTGCCTCCTCCCCACATACAGATGCAAACCAGACTGGCAGCTGAATCGCTATTCAACACTGGTAATGGGGCAGCGTCTTCCACTGTAGGGGGTGCAAGGCTGACCACATAGTACACACAGCTGTCTACAAACACCTTATTGCTGCTCTGTACATCCAACACTTGAGGCAGCTGCCTCCCTCTGACTAAATGACAGGCCACCCTTGTCTGCCAGCATCGAACAGATACAGCAGAGGAGAGGGAAAGGGCAGGATGACTGCGAAGTACTCTTGTGTGAAAGTTCCACTTAGATATATTGTTGCACCAAGTAAATCTGTTTAGAAATGGGAGATCACATTTCCAAAGTTTCCCAGAGAAGTGACAAGCCAACAGATGGTAAATAACTTTTGGTGGCTACATATCTGGACTGTAGTTGAGCCAAGAATCAACAGGTGAAAAGGGCTCTCTGCATTCCGCTGTACTTTCAGAGAGGCCGTCTGTCTCATTTGTCTTCTTGGTGTAACCTCTTTGTTCTCCTCACAATTGAATAGTTTACTTACTTGCTTAGTGGCACTGTCTAGCCTCACATATATTTCTGCAAAAATGCTTTGAATGAATTCCAATTCAGTCACATAAAACTGCAGCCTATTTCTCCACCCCTGCCCGAGGTTGCATAATGTCTGATAATAGAAAACATAATCCTATATTTCATAGCCGAATGGGATGTGTTCGTTTTTCTTGTATATTCTAATCCTTATATTATTGTACAAGTCAAATAACACAACTGACTTGATTTTAACGTTTTGCTAAAATAAATGTGACTTGGATCAAAAGTCTGTTTAATGTTAAAATCAATAGAAACACATTCAAGAAAAATAATTTACTACTCAAATCAGGAAAGCATGATTGTACAAGAAAGTGGAGCACAAGACTAAAAAGATAAAATGTTTAAATCATTAGGTTATTGCAATTCAAGCTTTGCGCTGTGCTGTTTAGTAAGTTACTTTAGTGTTCATTTTGTTTGGTCAAAATTATAGTTTATGTACAGTAGGAAAATTCCTTTGTAATGCATACTTCCCGATTTGTCCAACATAAGCAGGTTGTCATTTTCAAGTGATTGCTTATAAAGGGAATTCAGTAAAAAGTGTCGGCGGGGTGGGGTAAGGGAGTTTCAATAGTGGAATGGTATTTTATTGAAGCCATAGTAGAAAAACAAACTCAATAGTAAGAGATAGCTATGTGGAACATTAATATTTTTAATTTGCAGACAAGCAGAAATCCATCAAGTATCAATACTTAGTAGAACTTTTTCCTCCAGCGACAAAACATATAACTAATACAACTGCAAATACATTTACAACTACAAGTAGATTAGGACACACCTACAGACACAACCACCAAAGTTATGAGAATTCACTTCCATCTACTCACACCCTCCAACTTTATTTTTCACAAAATGTAGCTAGACTAGAATATATTCACAAAGGAGGAGAAAGTAGAACAGAAAACACTAAATCAATGAACACACGAAACCTTTCAATACTCTTCTTTACATAGGCAGGACTAACTAATCACATGTATAGTAACTTTTGTCAATTTTGTGCTGTGGCAGGATTGTTAAACTAATTCCAGCCGTTGGCAGGACAGCACGAAACTAAGAACAGTGTGACTGGTCCCTTAAAAAGGGCCTGACATGCACAGATTCAAACTTTAATTTCATCATGCCGTTAGAAAATGCTGAATAAATGAACTTTTAGAAAAGGCCATTATAACTGGGTTACTCATTACAGATCTCATTACAAGCTATCTTTATAATGTACACCTGACAATATCATGTAAATGCTGAGCTTTAAAGGTCAACTTAACTAACAGAACAATTCTACTATTTATAGCGAAGGGTGAACTTTTCTTATTTGGATGCTTAAGCAGCTAACCCTTGAGTTTAATGTAATTAGGGAAGGGATATTCAATTTACAGTATCCCCATGTAATGATAATTACATTGGTCCCAAAAAGCTGTGGGTAAGCATAAGAAACCTTTGTAATTACATCCTGTTTTCAAAATGACTTCAGTGCTGTGAACTTGAAGCATTTCAGCAAATGAAGGCCAATGCACATAAAATGAAAACTACAGAGGGTTTAAGAGCTACACTGTTTAACATAATGAGCAGTACTACCAGGGGAAGATCACAAAATGCATTCTATAACTCACCCCGACAGCCTATGCCATCCCCTTTTCTCTCACAAGCATCTGTTAAAAAACACAAAGGACAGCTTCTACCTCTCTTTTTACAAATTCCTCATGAAGACACTTCAGATTCTTTACTCAAGAAAGAGGCTCGGAAGAGTCAGTTCAAATAAACTCTCTGGGATTACAGTAGCATACATTGTCCAAAGGTTTGGCTTCCGATTCTGTTTGTTCGAAAGAATGGCAGAGAGCTATGAATATGAAACCATTCTCTCCTATGTGCATGGCAGATTAGCTATGTCAGCATTCCAGAATGACCAAGGTGGAAAATAAACAAATATACATCCTCACAGCAGCTGCAGCGATCATTCTCTGGAAAATTATTCAGGCATTATGAGACACAGTATTAAACGCTGCCACTTGCAGCTTCACATATTTCTGAATATTCACATCAGAAATGAGCACTTACGAACATCTTCCATTAAGTTTTTTCTTTTAAAAGGGGAAAGCTGATAGGCAGAAGGCTTGTCATCATAGCATGACTTTACACAGGTTTTCTTCAATGGAGCAGTCAAGTGGACTATGAGGAAAAAGGGCTGGGTGCACAATGGCTTCTCTAGAGAATCTGCAGTAAACTTTCTACTATTTGACATCATTTGCGAAACACAGAAGGGCAAGTATGCATTGCAAGGCCTTTCGGAGACCCTCTAGTATCCCAATAAAGATGCCCACAACACTGATAAATTTCTAATCATCTGGGACACGATCCATGATTGATAGTGAAACTGAATAATGTGGAAGTGAAGTTTAACATACTAGTCTGGGCTAAACTGCAAGTCTTGATAGATCATTTATTTTCAAGGAGTGGAATAGGGTTAGGGTGTAATAGTAATATAAACTCAGAATTTTATGCCATTGTTTAGCCTATCATAACAGGAATTTTGTATTTATAATTTAATTTAGATGGGTTAATTCTTTTATTAGACTATATAGATCGAGACAAGCTTTGAATAAATTATTTGCCTATACAGGTCTAACATATATGCTCTTTTAGATTATTTAAGGTCATGATTCCTGTTTCTAGTTTCCCATAATTTATTGTTAATATCAATAACAATACTAAATATTCCTTATTAAAATATAAATTATGTTGAGGTATTTAGGACTGAGGAATCAGGGTGTCAAATATTCTTAAGTAATTTACAAATCAATTTTGCTGAGTATCTCAAAATGATCACAATCTATTAAAAGGTTTATTTAGCATCCGATGAATATATTATCTGATCTGGAAAAACATTCTCAACAGTTTACTAATTCTTATCATTACACAGATTATTGCACTTCAGCAAACCAAATGATTGAACCAATATATATAATTTTATCTAATGACAGATAACAATAAATTATTGCAGTCTTAATGGATTAATGCCACTTATGAGCAACACAACATTGCATTACGATGACACAAACCCTCTCTGGGTGGTATAATTTTTCATATGAATGTCTTAAAACCTTATCAGAGGGAAATTGTATTTTAATGCTATTTCAAATGTCATTTTTAAAGGATTTTTACAATTCCCTTTCATAAAGTGGAATGCATGCTCTGAATTGCTACAACTAGCTTTTCTCATTGATGCATATACTAAATCACTCTGAAAATTTTCCACCAAAAGGAAATCCTAACAGTTGGGGAGAACAACCCCCTTTAATGTGATCCATTCTGAACACATGCAGAAATCTACATTGGTTACCAAGGTGTGTACACTTTTAAACATAAAATACTCTCATATGCAGTAATCTACATTCAAACAGATAATTGATTCATTGATTGATAAAGAGATAATGTCCTGCCTTTCTAGAGAATTATATCTAGAGAAGCATATATTGAACTGACCACTGTTCTTCTACACAGGACTACACCTAAAGATTGTGCTTTGCTGGATGGCAGATACAAACAGAAACCTGTCTCCCAATGTATTTGCATCTGTAATATGAAATAGATAGAGAATGTAATCTATTAATTAATGAAATATCCTTAATATGATTAACCAAGTAATTTTTCTTTGAAAAACATCTTGTCCAGCTTAACAATCTATTTTGAGCAAATTATCTGTTTTATGTTAGAATATATTTATCCATTTGTGATATATAAATAAGCATTGTACACTTTGGCTACAAGAAAACTTCTAATGTAAAGGGTCTGTGCAGCATTGTAGGAGTGTTAAAGAGTTTTTTTCTCAGATTAAATTGTGGGGGTTTTTTTTGCACAGAGTTAACTATTTGAGTATACAGTATTTAAAACTTTTGTTATATTATTAATCATTATTTCATTATTTCTGTGTTGGAAGTTTTACATTGATTTTTTATTTTATTTTTAAGTTATCAAGACCCATGGCTAGTACAATGAATTTGGTGACAATCTTGAGAGGGACAGTTTTACATCAGTAGATATTTTAAATATACAAATATGATAACTAAAAGAAACTGCAGCCAAATATTATGACAAGCTAAAACAAACTAAGCAGCAGTCCTATGCAACTATACCAAGACACAGGTTTTACAGAATGGTTGTGGGACTTCCTCTTGAGTAAACATGTTTAGGATTGTCCAGTAAGGCTACAATCCTAGACACATTTTGGAAGCAATCCTATAGCAAGATCTGCAGGGATGAGAGGGTTAGGACAGGCTTCCTCAACCTTGGCCCTCCAGATGTTTTTGGCCTACAACTCCCATGATCCCTAGATAGCAGGACCAGTGGTCAGGGATGATGGGAATTGTAGTCTCAAAACATCTGGAGGGCCGAGGTTGAGGAAGCCTGGGTTAGGATCAGTGGATCTCTGGTTGAGCCAAGTGGTTCCTGGCACAGCTGGGCTATGCTGGCATATCTCTGCTGTTTCAGCTCAGCTGGAACCCAGCTGGCTGAGCCAAAGCCAATGGATCTTAAGCCAGCACTAGCCCTGAAAAAGGGGTGTTCTAGAAATGGAGTGGGACCAAAGATGGGGAATTTAGGATGGAAATTAAGTCCATTCAGCTACATGATGTGATCTGGCAATCTGTAGTAAGTTAAACCAGCAAAAAGGGTGGTGTAACTCAGGCAGCATTTGAAAGACTTGTTTCCCTCTGCTAGGCTTTGGCCGCCTCAGCAGGTAGTAGCCACGCTGCCAAAAAAGAGTTATTTGATGTTACCTTATGCCATCTTAAATTAGATTGGCTTGCTTTATGCCAGCTTCTCTTACACAGGATTGCTTACTTGGAAGTATGACCATAAACACAGTGAGATTTTCTTTCAAATAAACATGCACAGCACTGTGCTATACAGCCACAGACTAAAACAGCAACAGCAACTGAGATATTTTAAAACTAGATCAGTATGTATAAGGGTTTTATACATTCGAATAGTCCATATGGTACAAGAGCACAATGACTGGTGAAAGAAGAAACAAAAAGAAAATGCTGGTACAAGCAATCACCAACACGCTGATGACTTACAGTTATTTCAACTGAGTATTTCTGGCTCACTGTAAAATATAGTATCAGTCCTGAAGAGTACAAAGCTTTTAAAGAAAATAATCTGCAATGGATCATGTACTTATTCCAGAGGAAACATATTTTATTGCTATATTCCTCTAGAAAAATTGCTTGAAAGAATAAACTACTGCATGCTGTCATTCTTACGCATTATGCATTATGCTAAAAGTGTCAAATCCTGTTACAGCATCTGCTTGTGATATTTTTATGGCATAAGGGATCTGTGTTAGGAAACCAACAATTCAAACAGCACCTAGTTCATTTTAGAACTAAAAGGTAAACTACATTTAAGAGATGGGAGAAATCTAATAGGAAAAACCTACGTCTGCGTCTTTCTTAAGATTCATATTTGATTGAATCAAGTGTAATTTTACCGTAAGTAAAATAGCTGTGATTCTGCTTTAGAAAGGCCTAGAATATTCACTGAATAGGACTCTGTAGTTCAAAGAAGGTTGCCAAAGTAAGTATTTTTATGGCTGGAGCATTACCTTAATCATTCCAAAGGAAATAATTTTTCTAGCAGATGTAGCATCAAAACTGGCTACAACTGTCCCTTTTTATTTTTTTAGGCAATCCATCAATCACATATTATTGTTTCCACTTAATAATTAACACTGATACCACGCTGAGTATCTTATTATAGCAATCATGGACACAATTCAGAGAACCCCTTTACAGCCAGTCCATTCATTCCCTATTTATTTCCTAGCATATTTCTGAAGTCCTCTTAAATTCTGCAACCATTTGTGCAGCACTTGAGTGTGCATCTGCATATCTTCCAGGAAAGAAGGCACAGAAACTTCTTTGCAAACAGCCAAACAGAGGTTGCTTGGTATGGTTAAAAAGGTAAATCAATTACTGAGCAGTATGACATCCATAACTTTCAGGTCTAAATGGCTACACTGCCACCAGAGCACTGTGAACTGCTATTGGGGCAGGTAGAAACATTCAAACTGATAACAAAATATTATATCTAAGATACAAAGAACTCTTAAAGAAACCCATAGCAGCAGGCTAAAAGTTTGCATAAATGGAAAATATATAACATTGCTTTTTATTTATTTCTTCTATATTTCAGTTCTGTATCCCTATAGTCCAAAATATAGTTTCCATTTATGCAAACGTTTAGCATGCTGTTTTTCTGTTATATCTCGGCATCAACACATGCTATGTTTACAGGCATACATAAAATAGAAAAAAGATAGCATAGGTATAAAACAAACGTATGACAGTAATAACAACATATCTAAATTCTTCCAAGATTATTTAAATCCTCTGTGTCTTAAATTATACTTCCCTTCCACTCTTTCCATGGTTTCCTGTCTACTATCCTTTTAACTGTGTTTTCTTACTCTACTAAATTATTTTCATTACCTTACATAGTATCACATTATAACTACTGCTGAGTATTTTTTTTCCAGCCTGTTACGATTATTTTATTGTTATATTTTAACATATAATCCGTATGTAATAAATACCCAATCCTCTTTCAGGCTCTTATTTCTTTATCTGTCATACTGGCTAGTTCTATGTAATCTATTATTTTGAGATGCCATTCTTCTCTTGATGGTACTGTATCTGTTCTCCATTTGGTGGGAAATAAAATTCAAGTGGCTGTTGTCACATACATCCATAAGGCAATTTGTGTTTTGAGGGGGATTTCTGTCATTACTATTCACAGAAGAAAAGCTTCTGGATTTTGGGGAAACATTATTCTAAACATTTTCTTATATTTATTATACACCGTGACCGTTTGCTTGTTTTTTTTGTTATCCTACATGACCACCATAAATGATAGAATGTACCAACTGTTTCTTTACATTTCCAACATTTTCCCCAACAACAAGAAGGCAATGTTATACCTAATTCAGAGATTAATTTATTCAGATATCAACTATTATGTAATATTATATTCCTGTTTTTTACTGATTTCCACTGCCCTGGTCCAGAGGTAGTTCTTATGTAAACAGAAGTGCTTTCTAGGATTTAGTCCTGTGCCTGCATACATCTGTTGTGAAAATGTAACCTCTGGCATCTGGAATGACTGCTGCTTGCTGCTCCCTTGTAGCACAGCACCACACATATATTTAGGGCACTGTAATCTCTGGTTACAGTTCACTTGCCTAGGGCCTAGGGATTGGATACGTACAGACATCCTCTTCCTCAATGTCCCAAGAGGTGATCCGCAATGAACAGAACTATAATATGTTTGGGGACAGTGCAGGTTGCTAGCTAACGGCAGCATGAATACGTGATCAGGGCTATAATGTTAAATCTTTCAGCATTTGCCCCCAAGAACCTAATCTCACATAAGATGTACAAAATTGTATTTTCAATATGGCACGAAATATTTCTTTAAGCAGCTCTATACAGAATGAATATGTAACCATATACTGTCTTATCTCATTTGTTTTCTGTGGTTAATTTCAATAAAGGGTTTGGTATTTGCCACTATTAAAAGGTTTATTGTGTTGTTAATTAAAATCAGAACAAGGTAAGAACCTTCCACTTCTTTGAGGTTTCCTAGTCTCCTAATTCCAAATCTCCAGAGGTCATCAGTATGCCTGATTGTAAGTTTATGCTTCTGATTTAAGTACCTAAATTCATGGGATGACATGGCATCACAGGACTCCTTTCAGTTAAGTGGAAAATAACACGAACAACTTACTGTTACTCATGTCTAAGCAATTGTAAAAATAATAATAATCCTAAATTTATCGTGCTTGGCGTCATTTATTATTGTAATGTTCTGTACTGTATTTCCAGTTCTGCTTTCGTTGCACTCTGATGAGAACCACCTAGGAGTTCTCAACACGAAATCCAGGTCTTGGTAATATAAACCAGGCCATCATCCTCAACTGTAATTAAATCATTAACAACAGATATTTTATTTTGGACCAACCTGACAATTAGCAGCAGCTCCAACAGCTCTGAGGGCATACGGGAATGACATTCCTATGTAGAGTATGACTGACCTTTTGGCTCTGCAAAATAGTACTGGTGGCGAAACTGATAAAGTAGTATAGATTTATTTTGCTACTGCTTAGCAGCAGATCTGAACGGCAGCCCTTTTGGAGTGGTTTCCTAATAGTTCTCTCCGGGGGGGGGGCGGTATAGGAAGAGATGGTGGACAATGCAGAAAAGGGGAAGAGGAGACTATTAAAACCCAGTACAGTGGTACCTCTAGTTACTGGACTGATCCGTTCCGGGGTGCCGTTTGCAGCCCGAAAAATCTGCAACTAGACCGCCGCTTCTGCACACATGCCTTTGTATCCTGAAAAAACGCAACCGGAGACTGACGTAACAAGAGGTACGACTGTATCCGTACTCAGGACCTCTTGTTAGTTGCTTGGGGGCTTGAAGTAGGGGGAATGCGAAAGAGAAATGTGATAAAGAAACAACACTGGATCCAGCCAGTGACAAGACATTTTTAACTAGTGTTTGTTTCAGTGCAGAAGTCTACTATACATAACGTACTTAACTCTCCCACACCATACTTAACTCTCCCACTGACTGAAAAGTGTTCAGTTTTAGACAGACTGCCATCCTTCCGACAGTTAAAACAGAAACAAAGCAGAAAAGTAGGAGTCGCTATCACAATGCTATAAATTGTTTTTTAAACCTTGACCTTATTAACTAAAAACACATAGCTTCCATCTTATAAGGTAGACATCAAGACTAAGAGAAAGAAATATCTAATTTTCATTACGTAAAGGTGATGTATCCTTGGATGTCGTAATACTATGTAGGTCAGTCTTACAGGCTAGAAGACAGATATTAACACTACCTCAGAGCTTGCTGCATTCGACTGACAAATGTACCAGGCACTGTGATACATGTATGAACAAGCTTTCGCTATTAGGAGAATTAGTAAAAGTTACTAAAATGTATGTAATTCAGGCAGTACAGAATGGAAAGTAAAATAAGAGACTGAGCCTTTAATACTTGGAAACAGAAAATGCCTTGCCACATTTTAATTATGCTACAGAGCAGCACAACTTTGCAGCATTTTATCTTCAGTATTAGATAGCGACTTCAATTCTTTTTTTTTAAATGGTTTTCAAAAGCAATTTTATCCATGAATTAGTTTATCACATCAATTTCATAGTGTCCGCCTTATGGCTCAGGTGCAAGGCAGTTCATGCTGATGCTGCTACAAAGAAAATACTCCTTCAAGCCACAACAATCAAGTGGCCCACAGTGATGCTATAACTCTGTCAGACAATGCCTGCATTAGACAGAGCAAGTCAGTGGCTGTACATTATCAGGAGATCATAACAGATTTTGACGGACTCTGCTAAAAGCCTGAATATAAAATTGTAGTGATGTATTCTTCTCAGAAGGGGGTGGGGGTGGGGAGAGGACACATTTCAAGCAAAAGTAAACCTTTCCAAGTAGGACATTTCCCTTACTGAATTACTATTTGGATGGCGGTTTTCACATATGTACACTAATAAAAGGAGAGAAAATGCTTAGGTTGCCAAATGAACATTTGTAGTTTTAACTGTCTACCTGTCTAAATTTATATCATAATTTTTATTTAGGATATTCTCGGATTACTTTTAGAAGGGCTGGGCATGTATTCCTATGTTCTAAATAGTGGAGGAGGAGAAGCCCACAAAGAAAATACTCCTCCTGCATTTTCTGAGGGTAGGTACCCATTGCTCAATCCACCCAAATAGAGTTTGGCATTATGTTTAAACTAGACAATGTATTTGCTACAGATTTTGCTTCTATCTAATCAAAACTAGTCATGAAGTACTTCAATTTTCAGGGAAAGGACACCTCTAAATGCAACTGGTGGAAAGCTATTCAAAAACATAAGGTTTTGCTCACAAGCATCCTAGAAGAATCTGCTTACCCACTGTGGAAAACAGGATGTTGGACCAGATGAGCTTCATTTTGGTCAAGCACATTCTATGTAACTATTTGACATGGATGACAATTTTAAAAGCAGCTTCTTCAGCACAAAATGATTTTTTTACTTGTGCAGCTGGCACAACAGGGAACAGAATTTTAAGCTATTTTAAATTATTTTGGTTTTGCGTTGGAAATTTAAAGAAACACAAACACACACACAAAGTTTGAAACATATAAAAATGATTGATGGTTTTCTCAAACACTACACTAAATAGCACTTAGTACTGAAGTCCACACTGGAAATTATTTACCATCATATTATCACATTTATCCCTGTAACCATGAGGGGATCAAAAATACCATTTTTCTTTCTAAATTTTCTGAGCTATTGTCTGACTCTACAAAACTCTGGTAACCTATGGATGTTCATATAATGTGGGAATTCCCAAGGGTAATACAGTGGTGCCTCGCAAGACGAAAAGAATCCGTTCCGTGAGTCTCTTTGTCTAGCGGTTTTTTTGTCTTGCGAAGCAAGCCCATTAGCGGATTAGCGCTATTAGCGGTTTAGCGGCTATTAAAGGCTTAAGGGATTAGCGGATTAGCTGCTAAAAGGCTATTAGCAGCTTAGTGCCTTAGAAAAAGGGGGTAGGGAGCGGAAAAAACCCCCAGGAATCGCAAGACATTTTTGTCTTGCGAAGCAAGCCCATAGCAAATTCGTCCTGCAAAGCACCTCCAAAACGGAAAACCCTTTCGTCTAGCGGGTTTTCCGTCTTGCGAGGCATTCGTCTTGCGGGGCACCACTGTAATGGCATGATGAGAATGCTCCATATAATCTGAGCTTCCATACATTACTGAGGTTGAACCAAATCAGGGTAACATAATAAACTGGGCCATAATAGTGTTTCTGTAAGCCACAGGCAATTTGTAACACAAGTGCTAAACCTCAAGAATAAGATGCAATAATTTCTTTTGCTTGCTAAGCAGAAATGTGAATGGTAGTATAGAATGAAACCTTATCTCTGTAGCTATCAAAGAACAGAGACTATAAACTGATTTGATTTGATTTATTACATTTCATTCAATGTGAGTAAACAGCATGCTGGTTTTTGTCCTACATGGCATTGATCTTTAAAGATATACAATTTTAAATAGCAGAAAATATTTATCTTAATTAGAACTAAAAGATAACTTTACAATATTAATTGTTAAGACTTGTGCAAATATAACAGCAAAACTACCTGAATAGGTCTTTTAGAGAAGAATCAAGCTTAATTTTGTCTGGAGAACTGAGAAACAACAACAACAGACTACAGCAAAGTAATTGCAAAATATATGAACACCTGACAATGCTGATTTAATGAATGCCAATTTATGCAGGGGGACAAGGAATGAAAAGCTGCATAACCTCACCACCTATGCAATGGATAGAAGAGATAACATTGAAAGCCAGTTGCAGAAAAAGGTTGCCTTCAGTCAGCATTCTCTGTATGAACTTCAATATCTTAAATTATAACTCAGAATACTTCTGCTCCCTAAAGTGAGTACAGTGTAATTTTTCCAGTAATTACCTGCAAATACAATATCTGGGATTTGAGTATCAGGTGTAATAATGCTTTGGCGGATGAAAATCATCACATCATAAATCTAACATATTCTTAGAAGAATCCCACACTATCTTAGAGCTGCAAAATTACAGAGGCTAGGGAAATTTGACAAAACAATCACACCGTTACCTAATTCCCAGAAAACATAAATTTAGAAGATGAAAAAAGAACCGGGAGGAATTTATCCAAACAGAAGAATCAACTGCAATTTCAAATCTTCTATGAAGTCAATCTGCAGTGTGTTTTATTTTGTTGTTGTTGTTAAGAAGCTTCCAGGAAAGAATAAACAAAGCTGCCTTGTACTGAATCTGACCACTTGTCTAAACTGGCTATTGCTGGCTCTTCTGGCAGGAGAGTTTCCTAGTGGTACCTGGATATGCTGGAAATTGAGCCTGAGACCTTTTGCATGCAGAACATACGCTCATTCAGTGAGCTTATAACACTTCTCCACCAGCTCTCTACACCTCTCAGTAATTTTACAATTCTTTTTCCCCTGCACACTTTTTCTTTACACTCAAGCAGGAACCAAATTGTAAGTCTGAGCTTTGGGATACTACCTGCTGTGCTAATTAACAATGCCTGCAGCTTCCTACAACCTTATAGGCTGCATTTTCATGAATATATATCTTCTAAATATCTCCTCAGTGGTAGTAGTGGTAAGAGTAGAGAAATCACTTAGGTTTTAAGCGTTTCGCTATGCCATGCTGAACTGGGCTCCCTCAGAGGAGCTGGCAAGAAATAATAGCAAGAAGAGGACAAGTTAGGGTATTTTAAGCTAATAAGTGCACACACAGCTTTCACATAATCTCATCTAACTCATGATACTTTCCAACAGAGGCAGTGTGCCTGCTCTGTAGTGATGAGGCAACAGGGAGTGAATTTTCATATATATGCCCTCTCTGTGCAAAAAAAGCTATGAAAGTGTTCTATTATCAAGAAGACGGAACACATTTCCATTGGCAAAGCTCTCTCATCCCAATCCAGTCAAGCAGAGATGACTGGATTGGCAGAATGTGGCCTGAGATACACATTCTACTGAAAAGTGTGCAGTGAGAATGGATGACATCTCTATCTGCATTCTCTAGCTCCACCCACATTCATAAGTGGAGTTGAAATTCTTGGCAAAGAACATGTCAGCAGATTGTGGCAACTCAGAATGTATTGACCCAGTTTCTTGCACACAGAGATGCATTCCCTCTTTGTCTCCCAGAGTGAGGCCAGTTGAAGAATTTATTTTGCCCACCATAACACCGTAACATGGCCACATCTGATTATATCACCATGGGATCATAGAGTGAAAAAGTGATTATAAGCCATTTCTTCACGAGATGTGGAGGGGAGGGGAAAGTGCAGCCTTTAAAGGAACAGACAGTTCCTCAGATAGGGTGGGGCTAAAAGGTGATATCTAACTGGTCATCCTACATAAAGTATTCCAGCCAACACTGATCACAGGGAGCTCTCCGGCTCTCGTCTGAACAACCAGATTTGATGCTACACTAGCATTGACTGGACTATATCTTGCAATGTCCCTGTTTCTTGAGATGTGCCAGTTTCATCTTAAAAGTGAGTGCCCCAGTTTCTCTCCAAGTCTCCAACCTAGGGGAAGACAAATGCTTCATTCCAGATATGCAGAATTAAGACGAAGGCTAAGCATGTTAGGTCCACAGCATTGAGGAGTGTCTCAGAACCGCCAACAAATTGTGGTGTTTTGCTACACCTTGGTTACAGCAGATTATGGAAGTTTGTAGCATATTGTGAAATGAGAAGAAGGCACAAATATAACCCCACGAGAATAGCAGCTTGTGTGGCTTTAGAGAGCAGAAAGCAAGCAGTCCCCAGAAAATTCTTTTCTAGACTCAAATCGACAGAAACCAAGAAAATCTCATAGAAAATATGATACAAACAGGAAGACTTTAATTACAATACACATCTCTTTTAATAGGAATGGGTTAGTCATGTATCATGAATCATATTAATAAGTTTCCTGCAAAAACAGCATATTTTTTATTGATCAGCTTTTATAATAGGAGCAGTATTTATTTATTTTGATATATGCCTAGCAGATGCATTTAAGGAGGTCAAAAGTACGATAATCTAAACCAAAGCAGTTAAAGTTGATCACAGCTAATGCATTCTTATTTTTGTTCTTCGGGAAATCCTTTTAAACATATAAAACTCCGAGGTTTACATTTTCACTTTGCTATTTGGTTGCCAGTTCTTTTCTAGAGTGTCTTATGGGATATGTTCAACCTAAAAAGTATTTCATTGTGCAGTGACCCAAATACTTTGAGGTCCTGCGGAAGTGAAAGCACACACCGTTCAGATAATCATCCGAGACATAGTTCCAATGAACATCATGAGCACTGACGATACTAGAAACTTCAAATATCATTTATCTATAGATAAAAGAAGGAACAGGCCAGATATATAATATTTAATTAACTTTACGTTCCATAATCAGGAGCACATAAAATGAGAAATGTCTGTTAATACAAAAATTCAATGAATAGTGGGTAGTGGCAAGTGATCAAACATGGTGCATCATTTCTGAAAGACTGCACTGACTTATAAATGAGGCACTAAAGTCAGCTTAATTCCCAGAATTAAAAAAAAAAAGTGAACTATTTGAATCTTATTGACAATGCCTGCAGTGTGGCACACTGCTTACTAAGTATCATCGTTCAAACATAAAATATTCACTGAGAGCTGTGAAAACAGCAAACACACTATATTAGCAAATTGATAATGAGATATTTGGAATTGCACACAACTGTAGAAACAAGTTCAAGGCTTTGTATGAGGATTTAAAACTATGATAAAAGTTTGAAAGCCAGACTTCATCAAATCCACTGATAACATTCCATTTCAAATGGCCAGAGAAACAGTGCTGTACATACTACTTTTAAAAGATAAAAAACCAAGTTTGGATTTGAACTCAGAATTATTTATAGCAATGACAGGAGTTTTACTACTGAAATGGTGAAGTCTACTTGCCTTGCAGCAAAAAATGTATGTGCAAAACACGGGAGAGGGGGATATATACATACATAGGACTACCGCCTAAAAGCATGACCAAACTCAGCATGACAGAGTTCAGATTTAGTAGATCTTCAGGTCTCCTGGCTGAGACAGGGCTATGCCGAAGTCCCTCACCCTGACTGAGTCTGAGATATGCTGACGTCAGTTCCCCACACAAGCATTCTGGGGGCAGCATGGGGCAAAGTGAGACTGACACTTATTCCAAACCCCTTTCAGTTTGGCAATGTGATCAACCCAGAGGAATTGGATTGTGGGTCATATTCCTCCTGAACGGAGTTTTGAATAGGGGGAACCTACACCAGTGTACTGTGTGCTGACATAATCTACACCTGCTTTATACAGTTAGGTTTGGTCTGTACATATGTGTTTTGTAGGTATTTTTTAAAAAAATAATTAACATTCCCACTCCTTGCTGCATTATTATTTTTAAAAAATGTATTAGTTCATCATAATGCTGGCTGAACATCATGAGAATTTCACATTATCTAAATTCACCAAAACATGGAAATATCATCTTCAGTATCTTTTAACCATAGTTAGGGCTTAAACTGACATGTGCCTTAATCATGGTTAGTGCCATCTGAGGTTTGCTCTTAGCCAGGATTTGAAGATGACATGTTTCAAAATCCTGTTTAATGTTGATCATAGTTGAGGCTAACATGAAAAGTGAAGGGGATTCTTCAGGCTCCTGTGCTGGCCTGGATGAGGGCTTTGGCAAATTAGCTTCATTTTTACAGAACAGCATTATGTTCTAACCTGGGATCCTAATTTACATTGAACTCAGTTTAGTTTAAATCAACCAGTTCAATAACCCTGTTTCTTGTTACATTTACCAGAGTTTGTTTTAAATGGTTTACTAAGGCTCTTTGAAGTCCATTCATGTAGGGCTATGCCATGATTTAACATTATGAGCGAATGCAAACAGTCATGTCTGCACTGGCCTTGGGAGGCGTGTGAATAGGGTACAAGAGGGGAATTAACTAGTCTGAAGCTTCACAACAGGTACAGAACAGATTAGGTTTGTAGATCTATTACAAAATAAGTAATTCTGAAAATAACAAAGACAAAAAAACAGACTTTTCAAGAAATGCATTTAATCTGTTCAATATGTATTTTAAGTGCTCTATGTAACATAGTTTTCTTCCTGCCAACTCATTCCAGAATAAAACCTTCAGCAGAAATAAGTATGCCAAGTTGCACATTGTATAGAAATGTCAGAACATTTCATTTTATCTCCCTAAAGGTAAAGGTAAATGTACCCCTGCCCATATGGGCCAGTCTTGCCAGACTCTAGGGTTGTGCGCTCATCTCACTCTATAGGCCGGGAGCCAGCGCTGTCCGAAGACACTTCCGGGTCACGTGGCCAGCGTGACAAGCTGCATCTGGCGAGCCAGCGCAGCACACGGAGCGCCGTCTATCTTCCCGCTGGTAAGCGGTCCCTATTTATCTACTTGCACCCGGAGGTGCTTTCGAACTGCTAGGTTGGCAGGCGCTGGGATCGAACGACGGGAGCGCACCCCACCGCGGGGATTCGAACCGCCAACCATGCAATCGGCAAGTCCTAGGCGCTGAGCTTTTACCCACAGCGCCACCCGCGTCCCTTATCTTTTATCTTTTATCTCCCTACAAATGTACAAACGGTACCCAAATCCATCCAGTTGTAATAGACTTATGAGAACTGATTTCACAATGCACAAAAAGTGAAGATTTTTAGCCCCAAATAAATCTTATAAATCTTATACATCAAATTCACCAAAGGGCTATGCAACCCTGAATTTTTATTAGCTCTGTATCCAGTAATCTTGGGAAGAAAAACAGATAGACTGAAAACAGACAGCAGAACATAAAATGCCTTAATTAACTATAAAGCCAACTTACAAACAATGCTGATCAGTCTACCAAACCCACACAAATCTAATCAGAATACCATTTTTTTATTTATTTAAAATCTAATCTGCCTGTGATCCTACTAGACACCAGAGTGATTTTGTAATAAAAATATAATAAAAACAACACAACATCCGCCATCCAACAATATAACTGAGAGACAACAATCAGACTGGTTGCACGGAAGAGTAGGATTTCCAAAAGAGCAAAGGAAAAGAAGGGGCAACATCTGTACCACAAGAACATTATTTAGAAGTGTACATGCAAGCATAATTCTATTACCATGTTTATAGAATCATAAGACTAGAAGCGCAACTTGAGAAAATGGTTGCAGTCCTAGGAAATCCACATCAATTATCCATGAACAGATAGGTATGTTTATGCATTCTGCTTCCTTAACTACTTCAACCCTACCTTCTGACTTCTCTTCTTTTTTGAAATAAAGTATGTGTGCGCATGCGCACTTGCTTATGTGGGTGTTGGGTCGTGTATCAATAAAATTTGTCCATATCAAATTACAGTAGTACATACTTAAGACCATTTACTCTACACACAAATACATTGATCAATCTAGTACTGTAAAACAAATGTTTCCCCCAGCAGTTGGCATACACACATAGCCCTGTAGAGTAATTAAAATTGTCCATAGTAAATCAAGAGCAGCCAAAAATAAGAGAGAGAGAGACTTTACATGTACTCATTTGTCATATACAGCTTAAAGAGTGCCTGTCATGTTTGACAGGTCCAATATATGATATGTCTTCTCCCACCCCTCCTTCAGATACTTAAAATGACATTTTCTATTTTATGTCTCCTCCTTGACAAGGAGGAAAACGGGATTTGTATTCCTCCTCTTTCAATATACTAGAGCTGTTAAAAATCTTAAACTCCCATCTGCTTAGGGCACAATAAATAAATAAATTACGGCCACAAAGATGAGCATATGATAGAGAAAACTATGAAGATGAACATTCACTCCTTACTGCTTTCCAAAATAAACGAGAGAGAGATATGGACTTGTCAATTTTATTATTCTCTAAAGTGTTAGAAATAGGATTCTGTCAGAGAACGACAGTGAGGATGTTTAAGACAAATCACCTAAATTTATAATGTCAACTATTCAGAGCTCATGTTTTACTTTGCGTAACACCCAATTTTGTTTATGCGATTTCCAAAGCAGTTGCTGAACTAAACAAATCTCTGATATGCTTGTTAATTGAACATAACAATCAAAAGGATCTTGTCCTCAAATTCAGTCCTTTCAAAGAAGGCTAGGCTACATGCTATGGTATTAATTGGAAAAGCATTGAAATTTTTAATTCTAATTTTTAATTTATCAGAAATGCTACATTCTGTCCTTGCCATGCATAATGGGCAGATCAAAAAATCATAGTGCAAAAACCAGATTACTCAACATCTGAGGAATCAACTATAAATGCAGTATGGTTGTTTCCTTTGCTCCACAAAGCTGTCAAGGCATAAGTACTGTCTGAAACTGTGGCACACCAGTATGTGCAGCAAGGAGAGAGAGTATGAATGCAGTCACACAGATACGCACACTCCCCTCTGCGAGAAACTTGGTTTAATCTTGCTATATCAGCTAGAAGAGCTATTTTTACTATAACAGGTAGCCTATTAGGCACTGCTGGGACACTGCCCATGGGCAGCTGTTGGAGAAGTATTTTTAAGAATACAATTTTTACAAAGCATTGAGCTGCAGGGGTTTAGGGGACAGAAAGCTCTAAAGTACTGATTGCACAGCAGTGTTATCCTTCAGGCAGGGCTGTGTTAATATGCCAGAGCTGCAATAGCAACAAGCCACAGAGTAAGACACACAGATAAGTGGCCTCTTCCTCTTTTCAGATATATTTGGATTTAAAAGGCTATTGTATTCTTCTTTGTTCAGAGTGATTGTGCTTATCGAGCACTTCTACGCAAAGAGATAATGGATTTGATACACTAGCATGATACTAGTAATTCAGAAGCAGAAAGTATTGGATGCAGAGAGCAGAAGGCAAATAACCAACTCTGCTGTTCTGCAAATGTTTGCAGAAGTGCAAGCAAAAAAGCTCTCAGAGCAGTAAGAGGAAAATTCCATAGCAGGGGACAGGAGACGTGACCCTCCAGATGTTGTTGGACTCTAGCTTTCATCAGTCAATATGGTCAAAGATGATGGGAACTGCAGTCCCAAAATCTGTAACTCAAAACCCAACACTATCAAAAACAGAGGATGAATTTCCAGGGGGAAAATCCAGCTAGAGTTAAAAAGCATTCTTCCATGAAGCACTCTTTCTTCAACAGAGAACACCTGATCTGTATACATCTGTCAGTTGTGTTAGAGAAAAGAACAAATTGAGCTGTCTGAGGAATGGAGGGGGGCCTGGCTTGGTGGGAAAAATATTTTTGTAACATATATGCCTCCTGCTGATCAAGCTATCTTTCTCTCTCACAGGGAACCTTTTCTTCTATAAAGTAATGGGGTGGGGGGAGAGAGGGGAGTCTTGAAAAGCTTATGCATTGGGCTACCTTGAAGAAAGAACAGCTTTTTCTAGAGCACAGTGTTTCTATTGCAAATGGTGTCATAACCCACTCAGAGCCTAACTCAGAAACCAATAACTTTCCTGGAAGAAGACAAAACCAGTACTAGGAGATCAATGACCTATTCCTACTTACCACCAAGGTGTATAACTGGTTAATCCAGTGCTACCACTACCGTTAGGCACCACCTCAGGTGGTGGTGATGCTGGGGGGGGGGGGCAGCAGCCACACCAAGCATTCCTCTTCAGCCCCAGGCAATCCCCTCCGCTGCACAACAGTGCTGTGTGTGTTACATGGCTTGACCAGCATCCCCTAACCCTCAGGTATGCTGGATGATACTTTCTATGGCCACTGATTAAAAAAAAAGAGCTAGTCTACCAGGCTTCAGAGGGGGGTGGGCAATGGGGAGACACCATCTTGTTCTTTGCCTGAAGTAGCAAAATGTCTTGGACCAGCCATAAATTGGTCACAACAGCTACACTGGTTTCACTCAAGGAGCCCGATGTCTCAAAGCAGCCTGAGATTTTTATAAATTCTATTTTCCAGCTTCCCTAGAGCACCATTGGCAATGGACCTGAGTTTCAGTTCAATTTAACATCAGTTCAAGCCTAGCTATTAAAGAGGCCAGCAAAACCTTAAAGTTGATGAGATGCACCAGAGTCTATCAGTTCGGCCTGAAAGCAGTGCCCTCTTGCCAGAGTGTTTGCTAAGTATCAACGCAGCAACATTCTTTGGCAACCATTCAGGTCTCTCTATCTGGCCCTGAGCTCTCCTCAGACCATACCACCCACTGGCCCTGCTTCACATCCCAGGTGCTATTGTTTGGCTAGAATGTATCCTTGATTTTTAATGTATCTTGCTTGCCTGGATGGAGGACAGAGAAGAATATAGAAATGTGTGTAGACACTGGCCTACTGTACGAAGGTAATGTTCACATTCAAGCTATCCTCTGCTGTCTTAGAGCTGTTGTACCCTCTCTTCCTCCTGAATGTGTTCTAGGCATAAAGCCCCCTGTAGGTTCATTGTTTTCTTGAGGCAAGGCTTCCTTGATCCTAAATGGACTGTACTATTCCTGTGCTGACCAAACTTGACTCACCACTGGCTTTTTAGCAGTACCCCTTGCCAGTTTATTGCCTGATGAGATGGGGCAATTATGTAATATAGTAGAAAGTCTTCAAGCATTAACAAGTTTTAGATTGGATGAACGGCCAAATGTGACATCCTGTTTCTTTCCAAAACTTTCTCACATAATTTGTATATGCAGGTGAAAGGAATCTTTCATTTTACTTCAGATTATTTGGCACTCCCGCTTAAATATTGAATAATAAATGCTAATTTCAATAAGATATACCTGTGACATTGCAAGTTCTGCTGCTCAGACATGCTTCAGTTAGCAACAACTATCTTTTGATGACCGCATTCCGTATGCTTTTTCATATCTGTACTACAGATATCGATTTTGCAGAGGAAGAAGCTTCGTTATTAGAGCACGGCAGAATCATGCTGATTATGATGCTAATAAGTGGTTCTCTTAATTAACCACAAACCACATGGAATCTATTTAAAGATGTTCACAGGTAATATGAAAGCTCTTTCAAGTGGAAAAATATCATTAATTGGAAAAATTAATAGATAGTTGCTTTCATTTAAGAAAAGCAAACTTAATTTTACAACAAGTTATTAAATATTTTAGAGTATGTTATTTAATCATTTGATAAGTGATTTTTTTCAACAGCTTTTCTTGCCTGAAAGCAACTTCCACAATGACAATGTAAATTCAAGAGTGTAAGCTTAGTTCTCATACCTACAGTAGCAGAGAGGTTTTTCTTTTTTCTTTAAACTAGTTTGAGGTCTTAATGGTGTTTGAGAAAAGGTTCCAATAGTGACTTGAATTGAGATAGGAGATTTACAAGATAGCAAGGAGTAGAAAAAGCAGAACATTGAGGATAAGCTTTACCATGAAGCTCAACCAAAAATTTCATTAAATATTCAGTAGCTCATTTGAATTTTCTGTGTCAGCTTCTCCTCCCAACCTATCCTGGGAATGCAATCAATTTCACCAGTGGAAAAAAAACAACAACAGGACTTAATTTAACTATATTAGCACCAACTATGACAGACTGAAACTCCAAGGAGGTCTGGAAAATAAAAAATATATATGTTGATGGGGATTATGCCAACAGCCAGAAAACATGGAGACAAAAATGTGATAGAGGAGGAGGGAAGGGCAATAGCTCACAAGCTGAAACATGCTTTGCATTCCTAAGGTTCCAGATTTAGTGACTATTCTCTCAGGTACAGTGCTTGGGAGAAAAATATCTGGCACGTTGGAGAGTTGCTGTAATGTGCAGCAAAGAGAGCTGTGCGAGAGGGGCCAACTGTCTGATTCTGTACAAGGCAACCTCACAAATTTGTATGACGTGGCTGAGGCAAGAAAAGAGATCAACACTGCACATCTAGTATGAGGTGATGAGAATAAAAACTAGTAAGAGGTGATGAGAATAAAAAGAGAGGAAGAATAACAGTGTCATCTTTTAAATGGCACCAGCTGAAGGAAAATCTACGGTTTAACAAATTTTAAGATCTGCAGAGAGCTTTTCAAATAGAACAAGGGGGCTGATACATACACACAAACAAATAAAACATTTATGTACAAAAGTGGGTGATACACACACACACACACACTCATGAGTATATATGTATACTTATTACTAAAATCAACAAGTTTTAAACTTGATCATAAATTTGAAGATGTTTGATCAAATATATGTATAATTACAAAGGACCTAACAGAGTACTGTAATTGAAGATAATCTAAAACTTCAATTTGACTGTGGAAGTAATGGATTTACTCTACAATAATCAATATGTAGCTTCCATTTACCCCATAACTATCTTGCTTTTTTTCTCCTCAACTTTTGCTATTGATTAAAGCAATACTCCAACATTTATCAGTTTATTATTTTGATGTTTGTATAGTTGATGCTCTTCATTTACTGGCATATAATAATCTTGCTGATGACAACATGCATGAAATTGGTTCCTTATGTTTATCCATTACTGAACTATCTATATAGTTTTATAAAAAAAATACCAGATATAACACAGTCTGATATGCTACAATTCTTAATATAAAATTTGCTTTTTTTAGCTCCACCCCCACAATGGGCATTCTGAAAAATTATAATTCTATGTCCACCCACAAGTAAACCCCACTATCTTCTGTGGGCCTTACTCTGAAGTGTGTGGGCATAGAATTGCAGGCTTAGTTACTTTTAGGGAGAGATATGCAACCTGACCCTCTTCGTGTTTACACAGAAGTATGACCCACTAAATTTAGAGTAAAGGACCGCATACTCTACTCTGCTGCGATCTGACTATTTTTTCAGCCCAATCCTACGCAAATTTTGCCAGTTGGTGTTTTTTACCCTTTTTTCATGGATTCTACTTTGGAACTAGATTGGTGTAGATATACTTGCATGCTTGTTGGTAATTTGAAGTTTTCTTTAAAAAAAAATATGTAAAAGGCAAGCTGTGAAGTTCAAAACTGTAAATTGTTCTTTGAGAACAGGACTGTCATGTTGGACAATTTTTGTATTTATAGGGAAGGAACAGAAGGGAAAGGCTAAAGAGAAGATGGATGTGGTTGGAAGGTTAATGAGGAAGGATGTGGTTAGAGGAGTAAGGGACAGCATCATATGGGTGCCTACTGAAATTTTTGTAACCCTTGGCCCACAAAAACCTGGAGTTGGTCCTGAAATTCTCTGGCAAATTTAAGTCATGTATTTCACTATGATGAAGAAAAGAAAGCACAAGTGCTATATTAGACTTAAGAACAGCTTGGTGTTGCCATACAACAATATGAAAAAAACACTTAACAAAGTATGCCCCTGCCAGCAAACTGTGGTGTGTTACGGAAGATGGGGTTCCCAAAAGCTTACATTTCAAAGATATGTAGGAGAATTCTTTAAAGAAAACATTTTAATGTGCAATTCTGTTTTAACAGCAAAATCTGCACTTATTTTAGATTTTGTACAGATGGCATTATTTTACTAAATTGATGAATATGCATAACATTCAAAGGATAAAATGTAAAGTGGATTGAAAAGATTTAATTTAACTGATTTCTTATTGCTCAAGGAAGTTACTGTTGGTTTCTGTTTTCCTTCACTGTGCAGCGAAAGGGCTTGTCACGAGACAGGTGTTTACATTCCACAGTCTGTACTGTACTGTTGGAGTTTCTCACGGGAAAGGGAGACTGGATGTGACGTACACTGGTTTCCTGTTTTTCACTGTGTTGTTTCTCTCCAAGCTGTCGAGGAGAGAGGATGCTTTTCTGCTCCGGCAGAGGCAAGATGTCTTTCTGTAATATAACTGCTTTGAACTGTAAATAAAGCAACCAAGAGTATGCAGCACGTACTCCTCATCCTTCCGCTGGGCACGGAACTCTGTTTTAACCAACACGTGGTTATGGGCTCCAGAAGTCGAATCGGAGTGCCGGCAAAGGATCGGAATGCAGAGGGACAGATCGGATTGGAATCTGCTCTGCGCATAAACATGATTGATGAGGTATGTTGCTACTGCTCCGGGCAGCCTGCCAGCTTCTAGTTAATGGCTTTATGGCTGGACTTTGAACTTTTAAAGCCGTTTTGCCGGGAATAGGAAAATGGCTCCCAGGCTCAAGTTACTATGCTGGGGAAATCGAAAGTAACTTTTAAGTGCGCTTTTGGAATAAAGCAGGTGCAGCAGTGACGCAGCAAGATTTAAAGCAGCATATATGACGCTGAAGGCTAATGCCAGAGTCATGATGGCCCTTCAGGATGCTTGTGGGATTCCTAAGCTCAACAAGAAAAATTATGCCGACTGGGTTTTGTATGCAGAGGCAATTCTGCGGAAAGAGGGTTTGTTTGAGGTCATTACAGAAACCCCCCCAGCTCCAGTTACAGATGCATGGAAAGTTAAGGATTCCAAAGCACGGGGAACACTTACATTGATAGTATCCCCAGAAGAGCTCTGTCTATTGCGTGATAAGACCTCAGCCAGAGAAATTTGGGATTCTTTGAGAGAGGCTCACTTAAGGACAGAAGCTGGATCTACTATGTTTTACTTTAACAAGCTGCATAATATGGCTCTTGCTGAAGGTGGAGATGTGCGTTTACATCTGATGGAGATGCAAAATCTGAGACATGAGCTGCAACAGAGAGGACTCAACTTTCCAGAGGCTGTGTATTCTTTCATGATACTACAATCTTTGGGTTCAGGTTGGGAGTCTGTTGCAACCCAGATTGCTGTGCAGCCAACAGCTCAGCTAACAGTGGACTTTGTTACTGCCGTGGTGTTAAATGAAGCAGATCGCCGGGGTGCTAGCTGCATGGGCAAGGGGGAGTCTTCACAGACGTCATCCCATAGTGCAGTGGAACCACCAGATGGCGCCAAAGCTTTGAAGGCAGTGAAATGCTACTCGTGTGGACGTCTAGGCCATATGAAGAGGGAATGCAGATATCCCAGGGCCAAGACAGAGCAGCGCAGCGAAAGCTCATCGCGTGGAAAAGGCCGAGGCAAAGGCAAAGGTCCGGTGTCTAGGACAACGCAGCACAAGGCTATGGTTTCACGCTTCACTCCAAAGGTTGCAGAGGTCCAGAAGACGTCTAGATCTTTCTTCGTTGTTGATTCGGCGGCGACCCACCACATGTGCAACGATAAGAGACTTTTTGTGTCTTTTACACCGCAGGAAGGTGCGATTCACCAGGCGGATGACCACACTATTCCCAGTAAAGGCTACGGAACTGTTGTTCTTCACAGTTTGGACTTATCGATACAGAATGTCCTTTACGTGCCAGACGCCAAACATAATCTGCTCAGCGTTGGACAACTGAATGAGCGGAACATTGACGTTTCCTTCAAGAACAAGAAGTGCATCATCACAAAGAAAAATGACTATGAATTGCATGCTGAATATGTTGATCGTTTGTTTGTTTTGTATTATGATGATGTTGTGCAGGATGACACTTGTTGCATTGCAGGTTCTAACAAAAGTTTGCATGCAGGATGTATTCATGATTTTCATCGAAAATTTGGTCATTTGCATTTTGAGGCAGTATCTAAAATGCCTGCCTTGGTTGAAGGTATGACTATTAGACCCTGCAGGTACCACATGAAGTGCAAAGCATGCGCAGCAAACAAGGTGAAAATGGCTGCGAAAGGTAAGGTGTCTAGTAGGCAAGCTACGGAACCATACCAGATTATTCATGCTGATTTGGTTGGACCACTAGCGCCCTCTTTGGGTGGAAATAGGTACTTCATGGTTCTCATTGACGCATTTTCTAGATATATTTTTGTGTACAATCTCAAGCAGAAATCAGAGGTTTTTCCTAGGTTCAAGGAATTCTGTGCTTGGTTGGAAAATGTGCATGGTAAGAAGATAAAGACTCTTTTCAGTGATCGCGGGGGAGAATTCACTTCTCAGCAGTTTGAAGCTTTTCTGACTGAGAAAGGAATTCAACACGATTTGTCTAGTCCTCGCTCGCCATGGCAGAATGGACTTGCGGAACGGGCAAATCAGACATTGCTTCAAGGGTTAAAAACCTTGCTGCATGATGCCAATCTTCCAGAGAGTTATTGGGCCGAATCTCTCTCGTGTTTTGTTTACAGTTACAATCGCAGGTTATCTTCAGCGATTGGTTGTACCCCCTATGAGAAGATGTTTGGCAAGAAGCCATACATCAAACACATGAAAATTTTTGGTTCTGACATGTGGGTTCATTCACCACAAAATTCAAAGTTAGACAAGCGTGGATTGCATGGTATCTTTCTAGGTTATCAGAAAGGGTCTTACAGAATAATGATGACTGACTCTAAGACAATTAAGCTCACGAGAAGTGTTGAATACAATGCAAAGTGGGGGGAGAATGTGGGAATTTTCCAATGTTATCCTGATGACAGTGATGAGACTGAGGATAGTCAGAAGCAACCACAACAACCCACACCCACTGATGAAGGTTCTGAGTCTGAATCTGAAACTGAATCGGGTGATTCAGAGGATTTCAAGAGTGCGAAAGCCTCTATGCGACCCTCTGAAAGCTCTGATCAAGAATTGGAAGAACCATTGTTCACAATAGGTCGCTTTTCTCCCAAGAAGGAAGAGGAGAGTGTTGAAGACTTAAGGCTAATTCGTAGGTCACAGAGAGCCACAAAAGGCAAACCTCCAAAGAGAGGTTGGTTTTGTTGGTTTAGAAACCTGTCTGTTAAGTCTAACGGTATGATCCTTCATAGGTATACCTGTGAACTGCTTGCTGCTATACATACAGATAAACATGGTATCCAGGTCCATCCTTAAGAACCAGCCCCCTCTCCAGACCACCTTCTGCAGGAGGATGGTGACTGGGACTTGTTCCTCATCTCACTAACTGCTTCACTGGTATATCTTTTGCCTTGCTGTTCCCTCTTAATCCCCACTATAGTTTCCTATCTACATAAGACACACCCACAAGGTTCAGCAGACACCACAAAAGCTTTCATGCTGAATTTGGGTGAATAATTGCAGCTACAAAGAAGAGTTTAAAGTTTTTCATGTAGTAAGAACCAGGTAATGGCTGCAACGTGAGACTGATAAGCAAGTTAATGTACCGTATTTTTCGCTCTATAGGACGCACCCGACCATAGGACGCACCTTGTTTTAGAGGGGGAGAACAAGAAAAAAAAATTCCCCCCTCTCTGCTCAGTGCCCCTTCAGCAAAGCGGCAGGAGAAACGGAGCCCCTTTCATTTCCCCTTCCGCTTTGCTGAAGGGGCGCTGCACAGCTCTCCCTCTCTGCTGAAGCCAGGAGAGTCTTGCTCTCCTGGCTTCAGCGAAAGCAACGCGAAGCCTCCGGAGCGCGGAGGGAGTGCTCCCTCTGTGCTTTGGAGGCTTCACGTTGCTATCGCTGAAGCCAAGGAGCCTGCATTCGCTCCACAGGACGCACACACATTTCCCCTTAATTTTTGGAGGGGAAAAAGTGCGTCCCATAGAGCGAAAAATATGGTATATGATTTCTTAGAATTTTATTAGACAGCCACAATTATTATCTTACTTGGTTGCAGTAACATATTTTTATTATTTGTTGTAACACTACAATAAAAGGTTTAGTTGGATAAAATATTCCAAGATAACCTCCTAAGTAAATTGATGAAAAGCTTAAAATAGTCTTATCATACAAAAGTATTGTGCTAAACTAATAGTATGAGGCAAATGTGTATAAAATGCTAGCAATCATTTTCAAAAGGTAGAATAGACTTTGGGGTATTCCCCCCCCCCCCATTTACACTCTCTTTTCCAAAAGGTTTGGCAGAAAAAGTGGGGATGACTGTTCTTAAATGCTCACCACAGTAATTGTTATATACAATTAATTTACTGCCACAGGCTGTTAAAAAAAAACCTTCAATATGTTTTAAGAATAACTGAATCACTAAGGAATAAGCACTTGCAATGTATTAAGTGAAACATTAAACACAAGTGTAGCTATATAAAGCAGCCCTACTTCAATACTCCAGTAGACAGTAATTTAAGTTTGTATCTGTCACCGATAAAGATTTCAGAACACCTCTGTGATGACTGGGGGAGGGAAAGACTGGCTTTAGATGAAATGCTGTTTTTAAAAGAAATTACTGCTGTAGATGTGAAAGTTCTTATTTCCACTATGGCCTAGACTTATGGCACAGAATTTAGTTATAAAAGCAAGCCTGCATTTCATGGGCATATTATCGTTCTGTAGCAAGAAAATGTAAATGTGCTAAGTCTTTAATTTTATGGCGTTTTAAATACTGTTGTTCTAGCAGCTCTGACAGTACTATGGTGGAGCTGTCATTTCCATTATGAACTCTGTTTTTCAAACACTCTTATTTTACCAGAATACATATCTGGTGGTGGAAATTCAGTAAACTAATGATCCTATTAATTCGGATATTACCCCCCAATGTTTTGAAAAGTACAGGTTTTTGTTTCAAAGGTTTGAGTTATATAATTAGAGACCCTGGCTAGAACTTAGCGACGTGTATAAACTTCAGGCTTGTCTGCTCCTCCCACTCTGCATCTCCTTTAGTGCAGCATAAGAATTCAGACATACATACTTTTTAAAAATTAACTGCAGTTTAGCTTTACAGCCCAACCCTAAACCTTGTTACCTGTTATCCCATGCCTGAAGATCTGTGTGATATGAATGACCTCTGAGCAGGGCCTATCTCATGGTGTGACAATGTGGAGCATGATCTTATCTGTTGTAGCACCCTGCATGTGTAATTCCCTCTTCGGAAACACTGCATTTAGGAATCAGATAAAAGTAAATTTATTTTGCCTGGCTCATGGATTTAGTTTCCGGGAGAGATTTCCGTTGGATTGACTGAATTTATTGATGTTTTGTTGTTCTGTTTTAGGATTTGTTTGATGTTGTAGGTTTTATGGTTACTGTGCAGAATTGTGAATTAAATATATTGTTAGGCACTGCCTTGGGAACTTTTGAGCTGAAGTGTGGAATATAAATATAATAGCAGTAATGATGAACACAGGAAGCTGCCTTATACCAAGTTAAACCACTGGTCCATCCAGGCCAGTATTATTGATGCTGATGGCAGCTGCTCTGAAAGGTGTTAGATCGCGTCTTTCCCAGCCCTGCCTAAATATGTTGGGGACTGAACCTTTTGCACTGAAGGCACAAGCTCTATCACTGATCCACAGCTATTCCCCAAACTAAGAGCCTCCCCCCCTCTTAAGAAAGAACCTTCATAAATGAAGTTGACTTGTCTCAGTAGACCATAGCTAAGACAATCAAGAGTTTGTCCTTGTTCATATATAGCACTAACTGCCTAGCTTAAAATTCAAGTGAAAGCTCCTGATCTTCTTGTGGCCACACGAGAAGAGAAGAGAAGAGAAGAGAAGAGAAGAGAAGAGAAGAGAGAAGAGTGGAGACCACCAATGTCTTACACAACACTAAACCATAGTGTTTATACAAATGCCAAATGATCCAAACAAAGAACAAAAATTATATGGACAGTTTACAGATCACTGGGGTTTTCTCCTTTTTACACATTTTATAAAGCTTGGCTGTATTTAAAAAAGGAACAAGGGGGGAAAAGGGAGAAATAGTGCAATCATTTCCCAATTTACTCAGAACTGTGCTCAATGGGGCTTACTCACCAAGTGTGTGTTTAGCTAATTTGGTGCCCTCTAGATGTTGCTGGACTACAATTCCCACCATCCCTGACTATTGCCCACGCTGGTTGGCTCTGGTGTGAGTTGTAGCCAAACAAGATTTGGAGGGCACCACACTGTCTACCCTCAATTTAGGATTATAGCTGCAGTCTGAGAGATCACTTCTTGGGAACAGAGGTCATCTCATGCGATTATGCATACTGACACTAGTACCCCCTTCACCTCTGATCTTGAGATAGGAGCAAATTCTCAAGGCTTTGAGGGATTAATACTAGCTTTGGGGATGAGAGTCTGCATCTTTTCCTCTCTGGGAAGCAGGACAGCTTTCTTTCTTCAAATTCTCTCTGGACCCAAAGGCACAGCATGGGCCAAAGAGATCTGGGCACAGCAGGGCAAGTACTATCTCTTGTGAACTGTCATAAATATGCATCAGCCCCCATCTCCAGAATCTGTGAGTTTGTTAAGAATAAGGTTTAGGAGCGGAAACGGAATGCAAAATAGTGAACTGAAAAGTAAAGACACATTTCAAGCCCAACCATTCTATGCAGCTACTTAAACGTAAGCTTATAGTCTCCTCATGAATAACATAGCAACTGGAATGGTCAGGTCAAAGCACAATTGTCCCAGAGTATATTACTTCTAGTAAAAAAAAAAGGCTCCCTCAAAACAACTAAGAATGGCACATTTATCTTGTAATACACTAAGTCATCAATAAGCCCTCAGTTTTCAAATGAGTTCATTTACTTTCACTGACTAAAACAGTAAAAGATTTTGTAAGACCATAAATGTTAATCTTCTCTCACCCACAAAATTATAATCCTCTGGGTATTTTGCTTCCCCCAGTAGTAATGACAATATGTAGTTTGATTTTACCTATGAGATTGCTTCACCCTACATGTGCCCGCCTACTTGACCGCTTTGATCAGTGGAACTTACACAACTACAGTTGCCACACAATCCCCGTTCCATATCTGTAATAACTTGATCATTTAGTGTGGCAGCACTGACACTCTGGAACTCCCTGCCTATTGAGATCAAGCAGTAGCCTTCACCTGCTAAAAACATTCCTGTTTTAATCTGTTTTAGAATTTTAAGTTTTAAAGTAGGGTTGTAGATTTTTCTTGGCTAGTTTTATCTTTTGTAAACTGCTTTGTAGTTTTTTTTACAATTAAGTGGTGTATAAATTTTATGACTTTATTTTGGTCATTGGACCATTTTTTTGGTCATTCCTTTTGTATAAAAAGGCATTGCAGGCTTCTTTACCTCTACCACACATCTTTGCTGGCCATTATGGCAGTTGCTTCAGCACCACTTCTTTTTAAAACAATCTTCTTCCTGTTGACTACCTGAAGCTAGACAATCAAGAGGCTTCCATGCAGTTTTCTGGTTCGGGGTCTATAATTTAGGTATTTGTGGGCAGATGCTAGTAGGATGGCCTGGGATGCTAATGCTCACCAAACAACCTAGGAATAAATATCTGAATGTGCATCCCCTTGAAAGCAATGCAGTATAGATAGGCAGTATTTATACTCAGATGAACATTTTGATGAACAGTTCATAATACAGTAAGTGACAGTTTCTACATTTTGACCTCCTGAATTGAAATGGGGTGCCTGTCTTGCCATGCTGTGCTGGAATTTAATGTCCTGCCAATGCAGTGTGCCCTTGGCAATAGGCCAAAGCATGTTCTGCTCCACCACAAACAAGACTGTACCCCTCTAAACGTCACCAAAGCGTGTGGCATGAAAATTTCCACAAAACCTAGGTTATCACCTAATGAGAAATGGGAAGAAGATAAAATCCTCAAATGCTAAATTCAAACTCCTAGTGATCATGGCCACCGGTCCCATCACCTCCTGGCAAATAGAAGGGGAAGAAATGGAGGCAGTGAGAGTTTTTACTTTCTTGGGTTCTGTGATCACTGCAGAAGGTGACAGCCGTCATGAAATTAAAAGACGCCTGCTTCTTGGGAGAAAAGCAATTACAAACCTAGACAGCATCTTAAAAAGCAGAGACATCACTTTGCCAACAAAGGACCATATAGTTAACTATACGGTTTTCCCAGTAGTGATGTATGGAAGTGAGAGCTGGACCATAAAGAAGGCTGATCGCCGAAGAATTGATGCTTTTGAATTATGGTGCTGGAGGAGACTCTTGAGAGTCCCATGGACTGCAAGAAGATCAAACCTATCCATTCTGAAGGAAATCAGCCCTGAGTGCTCACTGGAAGGACCGATCCTGAAGCTGAGGCTCCAATACTTTGGCCACCTCATGAGAAGAGAAGACTCCCTGGAAAAGACCCTGATGTTGGGAAAGATGGAGGGCACAAGGAGAAGGGGACGACAGAGGACGAGATTGTTGGACAGTGTTCTCGAAGATACCAGCATGAGTTTGACCAAACTGCGGGAGGCAGTGGAAGACAGGAGTGCCTGGTATACCCTGGTCCATGGGGTCACGAAGAGTCGGACACGAGTAAACAACAGCAAAAGTGATCATCAGATTTTCACACCTGGCAAGTTCAATTCCTACCCTATGCTACAGAACAAACACAAACAGGTCTCATTTTCTGAACACAATGTATTTCCTCTAAATTGTTATGTTAGGTGAGCGTTTGCATAACGAGCTCACAATTTCCATTATATCCTATGGGGACATTTATATGCCAAAAGCCCCCCCCCCCAACTGCTTCCAAAAATGGCTGCAGCCAACCAGCAAAGAGAGACAAAGGAAAAGCTGTCCTGCTCCCTTATTTGTCCAATCTCTCTTCCCCTTCCTTCCCTCCATGGTCTACCAGAAAATGGCTGTCGCCAACCAGCAAAACAAAAAAAGTCAGGGAAAACTAAGGCTGTTCAGATAGCTGAATCAGCCATGCATATAGTGAGCTTTGGGCATAATTATTTGTATTTGGATAAGTGAATTTTCACATAATGAGATGGCAGATAGTGGGAGCTGTGTGCAGTAGGAATTGCCTATCTAATAAATTGCCTTCTGTTTTTTGCTGAACATGAAATAATTTTTAAAATACAAATTTTACTTTTTAAAAATTCCCTTTATCACACTCTGGACAATAAGCATCCCCATTAAAAATAAATTATTTGATTGGTACCTTCACCTGGGGGTGATTTTAAGCAATTCAGGTTCCCCTGGATTGCGTCACCCTATTTGTTCCTGACTGTCAGAAGCCAAGTAGCTGAACTGGCTTAGTTTCCAGTTGGATGGCGTTTTGTAAAGCATTTCATGCACTGGAGGAATCTGGAGTAGAGACTAAGACCAATATTAATCTTTGTTGATCGGGAAGAATGCCAGGAGTAGATATTTGAAGACAAGGATTAATATGGGAATGTAGAAGAAATCCTTCCTTACTCTTAGCCTTTTATTTTAAACAAGAACAGTGGAATCTACAAGACACTGGTGCTGTTACATTTCAGCAGTGCTCCTTCTGCATGTCGCACTCTTATGGTGTCCATGCGTCAGATGAAAAGCTTCTCCTTCTAATGTCTCCATTGTAATGTGGAAACTCCTCTCTCCACCTAACACATTTGCTAAGGCCACTTTAAAAATAAGTTTCACATAATTTCCAACAGAAATATGGACAGCAATGAAGCAAGATTCAAGTTAACTAAGAAACATAAATAGTTGTAAAGAAAGCAAGTTCTTATGCCCATATCTAGTAGCAGCTAGTTAGTCCCAACTTAAGACAGTAGTATACATTTAATGCTCAAGGGCTGGCATCACTGTATGGTTGCTGAAGCTTCTGCACCCACCTCAATTTTCTTCCCTCTACGGCCTCCTGTGGGTTGGAGCTATGACAGCTGCCTGGGCGAAGAAGAGGAAGCAGTAGTAGCAAATTCTCCTAGCTGCACTGATCAACTACCTGCTTATAAACCAAGCAAGAACAGCTAGGAGGAATAAATAATGACTGCCTCTCCACAGGCTACTGATCAGTTGCCCATCCAGTAGCACAAAAGACAGCAGCTTCCATTAGGGATAACTTTGAGGGGGGGGGGGGAGAGAAACTTATGGTGGTGGAACTTTGTTGCGGGTCCTTTCAAACCTGGAACCAGCCCTGATAATGCTGGTTTTCTGCTAACCATCATGCCATCAGAAGCTGGTAGCAAGACAATACTTAGATCCTCCCCTCCTATAACAAACTCCACCCCATGGAATTCTTAACCCTGCTGTTAAGATATATCAGGAAAGGCCTTGACCAGAGTTGAAGCTATCCAAGGTATTTGCTTAACCAGGATTTACAATCTTTAACATGAATAAACAGGTTTATCTTAACCAGACGAAGTAACTTCAGCTGCAGTCAAGAGAGGCACTTGTATAAACATTAACCACTATGTGAAGTGTATGTTTGTCTCAAAGGGTATGAGAGAGATGCACCAGGGAAGGCAGAGATTATAAGGAACCTGCAAAAGTACAGGCTTTTCCTAATCTGTTAGGACAGTGGTTTTCAACCAGCGTGCCGTGGCACCGTGGGGTGCCTTGAGTGATGGCCAGGGGTGCGACAGGTAACACTGACGTCTGTCCCTCGTTCCTTCCCGCCCTCCTCTGATGCTGTCTCACATCTCTGCCTCCCAAAGGCTTGCACAGCTGTTTGTTGCAGAAGCCCTGGCTACAAGCACTGCAAGCGAATGGTGCCTCTGGGGCAGGGGGATGCTGGTGGTTGAGTTGAGACGGCCTTGCAGCAAGCAAGCAAGCAAGCAAGCAAGCAAGCGAGCAAGCGGGTGAGGGAGCCCCGCCAGCCAGTTCTTGCTATTGGGAATGGACAGGCACCTTTCTTTGGGGCGGGGGGGCGGGTGTCAGCTCAGAGACCACAGGCGGCAGCAGTGGTTGCACAGAGGACTCTCAAGGAGAGGGGAGAGGAGGCTGAGGGAACACTCCACAAGGGAGGGTATTTGAAAAAGGGTGAGAGAGCTCTGCAGGTTAAGGGGTAACATAACTGGGCTCCTGAGCCCTGCAGGGATACCACAGAAAGAAGGTAGTTGGTCAAGAGAGCTGTCAACTCAAAAAAGGTTGAAAATATGCATTCTTAATCTGCACCAGCAACTGCCCCACCCTAAAATATTTGGATACGGGCATTCATAAATCAGCAATACTCAAATTCCACATGCATATCAGCTTAGGCGCTTTTGTCTATGTGGGAATCATTATTCTATTTCAAACACTACTGGTACCATCAGTATAATCAGATGAAGGTATATACACTTACAGAATATCACTACTTTCAGGTGGGATTCAAATACATACTGGCAAATTCAGGGTGCTCAATTAAAGCTGATTTGGATCTCTTGCACAACAAAAACACTTTCTCCAAAGATTGGACTGTTTGCAGTAAGGGATGAGAAAGTGATGAGAAAATGCAGTAGAAAGTATGGGGTTGCTTTGAGGCATGGAACATGGCAGAATCCCCAAGGACATGCTCTACAAGGAGCTGGCTTCAGGTGCTAGGCCTGTTGGAAGACCAACTCTGCATTACAAAGATGTCTGCAAACTTGAAAAAGAAGAACAAGGGTTTGGATTTGATATCCCGCTTTATCGCTACCCGAAGGAGTCTCAAAGCAGCTAACATTCTCCTTTCCCTTCCTCCCCCACAACAAACACTCTGTGAGGTGAGTGAGGCTGAGAGACTTCAGAGAAGTGTGATTGGCCCAAGGTCACCCAGCAGCTGCATGTGGAGGAGCGGGGAAGCAAACCCAATTCACCAGATTACGAGTCCACCGCTCTTAACCACTACACCACACTGGTTCTCTGACATGAAGGCTGGTAACATCAACCCTGTCATGAGAGATTCCTCTGTAAATGACTGAAGTTCCTAGACCCAGATAGTCAGGTTGTGCATCCATAGCAGTGACCAGAGAAGAAATGACTGCCGGGGGGGGGGGGGTGCAGAGAGAATAAATGCCATGGTGCAGCAGCACAACTGGATGCCTTCATCTGCCCAGCTGCAATAAAACACGTCTCTCCATATCAGTCTCTACAACAGGCATGGCCAAACTTGGCCCTCCAGCTGTTTTGGGACTACAACTCCCATCATCCCTAGCTAACAGGACCAGTGGTCAGGGATGATGGGAATTGTAGTCTCAAAACAGGTGGAGAGCCAAGTTTGGCCATGCCTGCTCTACAGCCACAGCAGGCGCTGTAACTCTCCAACACTTTGTCTTCACCCCCAAAGGCACACTCGTCCATTGTCTCCCAAGACAAACTGATGCCAACAACATGTTCCACAAGCTTTGAGGCAACATTATCCAGCCATCCCATAAACAAATCAGAGTGAATGCTTATTAAATATAGAAATTTAACAAATATAACATAATAATGATAATAAATGGTCAGCATCATCTGATCTTGCTTCAAACACATCTGGCAGCACTCAGAATTGGTGAAAAAGAATGTCTTCCATTACCTTGGAATCCTATCACTTCAGTTCTCCAAGTAAGAAACATGAGCAAATATTAATGATATGTTTTTATATTACTGAGGGAAAAAATTAAAGGAGAGTACAACAGCATAACCTTGGGCCAGTCACATTTCTTTGAAGTCTCTCAGCCCCACTCACCTCACAGAGTGTTTGTTGTGGGGGAGGAAGGGAAAGGAGAATGTTAGCCGCTTTGAGACTCCTGAAGGGGAGTGAAAGGTGGGATATCAAATCGAAACTCTTCTTCTTCTTCATAACTAAAGTCACACCTCAAACTAGCTGGCATATGCACAAAAGAACACTTAGAAGAAAACTTCCATTTGTTCATATTCTGTCATTCTACAAAAATGAAGATCTTCTCGTTTCCATATCCTTCATCTCCCCTTTAAGCACTGAGATGTGGTTTCCTCAAAAGCAAAATACTCATTAGGTTACTTGTCTGACACAAGCAGATCTTGAATCAATTTAGCAAGCATGAGTTATAATTGACTTGGAAAGGAATTATTTCTGTTTATGAGCCTCCTCAGATGTGTAGCCAAAGGGACCATTTAGAAATGTTTCAGCCAAGTCAGATATACAAATGCAATATCTAGCACTCAGGAAAATTATAGCATGTAGATTTATGTCATTTCCCAAGAACTCTGTTTCCACAAATGAATGAATGGAACAGAAACACTACAAATATGAACACACACGTCTGATGAATATTTGAATTATTCTTCCTCTCAATGTCTAATAATTGAGATTTAACAACTGTTTGTTTCAATATGCCACATTAGAATATGCAGTGCTAGTTTGTAAAAAATTGGTCTAAGGTAGGATAGTAGGCTTAATTCTATTATTCATGATATGGAATCATGAACCAACTGCAATTTTATCAATCAAAATACATGCCTTTGAGTTCAGTTCTAAACATATTGTTTGTATTGACTTCAATTTCTCTCAAATAAGTTGCTCACCTTGACAACTATAAAGCCCAATAAAGAACTCCCATTAAGTTTTATGCAACTTTCTTCCAAGTAAATATACACAGGTGGAATAAATATTAATCAGAAGTAACTTCCATTGATTTCAGTGAGGTTTTCTCTCGTTAGTGAGTACAGGATTACAGACTGAAAACCGTGGAACTTACTTCTAAGGGATGGTACTGCATGACATATATCAGTACTGTACACTGGCACAACTGGCTGTAAAAGATTGCCATTATTTAATCCTCAAGTATTGCCTATTGTTACTACAATGACTGTATTGCTGTAGTGCATGGAAATATGTTTCTCGTTTCTACAAATCTGACAATTCTATCCAGAAATACTGATCATATCTGAAATAAGCATGGTCCCAGAAATTCCACCCATAATCTAGATCCACATACATATAAAAAGGTAAAGGTAAAGGTACCCCTGACCGTTAGGTCCAGTCACTAATGACTCTAGGGTTGCGGCACTCATCTCACTCTTTAGGCCGAGGGAGCCAGCGTTTGTCTGCAGACAGCTTCCGGGTCATGTGGCCAACATGACTAAGCCGCTTCTGGCGAACCAGAGCAGCGCACGGAAATGCCGTTTACCTTCCTGCCGGAGCGGTACCTATTTATCTACTTGCACTTTGACGTGCTTTCGAACTGCTAGGTGGGCAGGAGCAGGGACCGAGCAACGTGAGCTCACCCCGTCGTGGGATTCGAACCACCAACCTTCTGATCGCAAGCCCTAGGCTCAGTGGTTTAGCCACAGCGCCACCCGATATACAAATATAATAATAAATAAATTGTGAATTCCTCTATGATATATGGAGAATGATTTTAAAAGAAAAAATGTTTATTGATGATTGTCATGTTGGGCAAAATCAACACTTGCACAGATACAATCATGCTCCTGAAGTATGCACCAGCCAGCAAATAACTTTCAACATTTGCTTACAGCGTAATCCTAACCATCTCCACCCAGAAGTAAATACTACTGAACCCAATGGGGCTTGCTCCCAGGTAAGTGGGATTAGGATTTCTGCCTGAATAAATGGTTTAGTGCTTGTACAATCATTCTAGTTCAACATACTGCAAATCATTTTGACTTTTAGTGTGCACCACTGTTGGTTATAGAAACCGGGGTCAATTCTGTCACATTCTCTGTGAGTTTAAGTCAATATTACTCAAGTGTGTAAAATTCCACCCAGTTTAAACATACAGATACCCAAGGACAACTTTGCAGAACTACAATATCCTATTCAATGGTGTTCCTTGTGATAGATGGCTGTTTTAGTGGTGACATCCATCCACAGAACTGGGAGATTATTTTCACTAGTTCTTCCTCTCTGTGCAGCTCCCTGCACACTCCCAAAACTGCTAAAGGGTTATGATCATTTGGAACAGCATAGAGGCAGGGGCTTCAGGGGACAAGTGAGATCAGCAATAACAGTCCTTATTTCACTGACATAAGCCTTTTCTGGATCAAATAGCCATCCACCAGTGCGAGAGACAACACTGGATACAACCCAAAGAATGCTACACAGCTCATCATTCAATCATTCCTTATTGCAGCCATGTATTACATGGTGCCATTTTCAATGCCTTTGGAAATAGATGGTCCCTTCTGAGATTCTTTCATTGCCAATTACATTTTAACAACATGCATTTTCCCCTCCAGTTTTTTCATAATATTCCAAGTTGTGCCACTAAAGTTACAGTAGAGTTAGGGATTTAGCCTTTCATAATATGAGAAGTGTTGCCCAACTCAGCTTTTAACGTTTTCTTCTAAACCATTGCCCTAACCATCACCTTCATTTTTATGCTTTTCCTCACACCAACTTCCATTGGTCTTTACAGACAAGGGTGATCCTCCACCCTTCTTTTTTCACACCTGAGGTATGCAGCTGATGTTCATTTGCAGTACCTAATTCAGGCAACACTCCCTTAGTATGCGACACTTGATGCATGGAAATTACATACACTGCCTTGTGTTCTATTGATGAAAGGTGGGATAATACTGTATAGGCAACCCTCGATTTGTGTGGGGCTTGCATTCCAGGTCATAACATGTGACAGTGGAGCATGTATAAGCCCACTTCACCCTGTTACACTTAATGCTTCTGCCCACGGCCTGCCTGTTCCACCTCCTTTTCCAGCCACTTCTGGGTTGCTGTGATGTGCGCATGCACAGCCACACATCAATTGGACATGCATAAATTGGCCATTGTCTGTAAATACATACATGTGTGCACACCCAAACTATGATAAGTTGGGATTCAAGTGAATCCTGAAGTACTGATTGCCTATGACAAAATTTGGATCAACATTGTAAGGGGAACTGCATAATTTTTATCCCATTTTGTATCTTACAAAACAGCTGTTTGCTCCAGCACATAACTAAACAATAGAAGTTACCAGCATGCAAATAATTAAAGAAAGCAACTGTAAATTAGTGCACAAGAATCACAATGCCTTATAGTGTGTACAAGTCCTTTGAAGGCCAAAGCTTTGTTTGTCCTACAGATAGCTTCTCCAACTGAAAAGCGTATGCCTAGAATTCATGGTCTGTTATACTCAGTCTGATCAATTAGTAATAAAGAATAATGGTTTTTATCCGTGGAGTGAGATCACCTGGGCTCACTGTTCACTCATTACTTTATAGGTTGAAATGCCAGTCCTTTATGAGTCTCTGGAGCATGCATGCCCCTTCATTACAGGGAGAAAGTAATAAGTGAATGGGGTAGCACAGCATTTATATGAGCGTGATATTTTTCTGAAAGCCCAGTAAAACAAAGCCATTCTTTACAAGGACAGGTTGGTGGGCAGGGAGGTATTGCATTCAAACAAATGCTGCATAGCCTATTCACTCTTTAATTTCTACTTGTAGTGAATGGAAGGGGCATGCATGAGCAAAAGACTCATACCAAATTGAGATTTCTCTGGGGAAATTAATGAGCAAACAGGCCCGCAAGGTTGGTTCAAGCCATAAATACTCCAGATCTGAGCTATCCCATTAGACTGTATCCTGGAAGGAACTCTATTTGTTGTCAAGAGCAAAACAAAATCTCAATTAACTCAATTACATCCCGGTATATAGAGCCTTTCTAGAGGTGTCTCTGAAAAGTGTTCCAAAAGATTGAGTGACCTGTAGGGCAATCTGAAGAAAGCATGACCTCTAGGCTCTGCATAAGAGGCTAATCCCGCTCCATCCAAGTCTGAGGGCCAAACATGTTAATTGCATGTTAACAGGAGCTCAGGACTATGGCAGAAAAAAGTCATACTTCCCCTCTCACCCCCAGCATTCCAAGACTGTTCAGGCTTCCCTTACCTGCTATTTACATAACAAACAAAAAAATGGGTCTGTTAATGGCATTCATTAATTCCACATCTAGCTTAGTCCCAAAATACACAAAGAAATCAGGGGAGTAAAGGATTGAGTGTCTCTTTCTCTTTTACACACACACACACACACACACACAGAGAGAGAGAGAGAGAGAGAGAGAGAGAGAGAGAGAGAATGAATCAAGACATAGAAGCAGGGAAGATCCACATCACTTTCATCTTCTCTAAAGCTCAGCAAAAATTGAAGCAAAACCCTTCCCCTGAGTCTTCTGAGGTCTCACTCTCCTCTCACATTTTGAGGAAGGAATGAAGTAAGCAGCTAAAGTATTAATGGTTCTCTAGCATGACTGCCAGTTCCTTATTGCACCTGGGGAAACCCTCCATGTGTAGGGAAAAGAGTAGAAGTACATAGGAACCAATAATAATACTCAAAGTAGCCAGGCTCCTTTTAGCTTCATTGCGCTCTCTCACTCTCTCTCCACTATGTATTAAAACAAAAACCCAACCCTAAATGAAACTAGACAATAATGATGTGTGTGTTTTCTGATAAGGTTCACATTTGCTGGCAGGGTTTCTGTGTTTTAAATGTCTCATGACAAGGAGAAGTTCAAGAGCTGCAGATACAGTGATAAAAGAGGCTAAGTCTATTGAATTTTAACCTGCTGTCTAGCTATGAAAGACACATGGATGTAACTTTCAGGAGTGCTTTTGCTGTAGTGCTTTGAAAGGATATCCCCTATCAAAATAAATAAATAGAAAACAAGATGCGTGTTGAAGTTGTGCTTTTGATTAGTCAAAAATCATTGGTCAATCCACCAGTCAAATATTGTGAAATATTTGAAATGACGATCGAGTATTCTGAAAGCACTAACTCTTTAAAGCAAAGAAAGGGTTTGTCTTTGACTGACTCCATTATTTAATGTCTCACTGCAGCAGTATTTCATGTGCTTTACTTCAAGCAGTACCTTCAGTTCTTTTGACAGCATTTTTGACAGCTTTCCCCCCCTACACTCGAGACCAATCCCTCACAGGAACTTACTGCTATGATGTTCTATGCCTGCTACAGGGGTAAGGGGCTAGCGGCCCTTCTTTGTGCCCTTGCCCACCACAAGTCTCTCCTGGGAAATTCCTGAGAAGTGGAGGCCTTTAGGAAAGGCCTACAATGCAGGGAGCTGCAGCAAATGGGGGGGGGGGGGGCGGACAGACTGTCGGACTGTAGCTCACCAAGTGTACTTTCTTTTTTAATTTATCTATGATACATAATGAGAAAAGCAGCACCTATTTTTGCTGAGTTCTCTGCATGTGCTAGAGAGCTTAGGGATGGGGTAAGTAGCAGAGTTGGGCTACTATACATAATTGTTTGAGATCCTGTATAAAAAAAATAACAATCCAGGATTGCTTTACTCAATATAAATCTATTACAATAAAACAAAGCAATAAAAGGTATAGCTATATTTAAAACAAAATCAGCTTATAAATAAGAAGAAGCTAATCTGCATCTCATCCCCCCCCCCAATATTTATTCCTCTGCAGGACCCTATCAATTCACCTGTGATTTGGCAGTCTAGCACCCTGATGAAGATGCAAACTGCTAAAACTTAGCCCTCAGATTGATCGATCAATGGGGGATAATATCCCCCCCCCCCTTCTCAGCTGATCTGCATAGATCAGCTTTGGGACTGTGCACCTGTGTGTGTGTGCATGCATGTGTGAGTGTAGGGTGGCCAGAACCACTTTTGACTGCCACATTGTCCTTGGAGGTGAACATGCCTCTCAGGTTAGTCACCCCTCACCATAAACAGGGAATGAGACCAAATTTAGAAGTATTAAAAGACACAAGAAAACAAAAAAATTATGTACCCAGGGAAACTTGAAGACAGCACTTCACAGATGGGTGGGAACATTGAAAACAGCCTCTCTTGTGTTTCCTTGTACCTCACCTGGGGGCATTTGGAAGAAGACATTTGAAAACCTAGTAACTGCTGGCTATTAAGCCAAACCAAAATTTATTGACTGCTGTTGAGCACTCATATAGTATCACGGGGTACTAAGGCTTGCCTTACTTTCAAAGCCATGTGGCATGGTATGTGGAGGCAGAGAGAAAGGGCACTTGGGTTCCTGGAAGTGATTCCATAATTCTTTGGATCCTGGCCATATCTTTGGCAGGATGCTCTGAACTTAAAAAAAGGCTCATTATAGGGTTTTGGTTTTTTTAGAACTTTAAAATGATTGATAGAGACAAACAGAGACAGACAAAGAAGCAGAGAATGTGTATAAGAGAGATCTAAGTGAGAAAATGCTTAGCCTGTGGGAGTTTGTCTACACTGCACAGAATTAAAAACCACTTAAGTTACATCTTGACATAGTTTCATAATTAACCACTAAGAACATTGGAACCTATGAAATAATCTTTAATTTATACAGTATAGACAATATTATTGGATAGAGGGGGGAAACATTTTGCTTAATTATAATCAAATGGCAGATATAAAAACCTTTGCCTCGTGATATGTTGAAAAGCCTCTGACTGCAACTCTCTGATTAACCACCACTATTGTTGTCGTTTTAAAAAACCCCAATTGTCTTACCTAATTTATTTCTTTAATTACATTTATATCTCATCTTTCCTCCAAGGAGCTTCAGGTGGTATACATAGTTCCCCTCCTCCCCATTTTATCCTCATAACAACCCTGCGAGGTAGGTTTGTGTGATTTTAATTGTGGTAACTGCTGGTCAACAGACATTTTAAATTTTAAAAAGTTGGTTGTGACTGATCTCAATTATAACTAAAGTCCGAAGACCTGAACTTTAAAAGGCAATTAATATCAATAATGAATTTCAGTGGGAGGGAGTTATGCATGTGCTTAACGTGAGAAATGATAGCATTTAAAAGTTCTTAACTTGATCAAATCATACTCCATGTCAGTTACTTCTAAGTAAATGTGATTTTGTATTGCAATGATAGTCTTCAAATAACTTTTCATAATATCCAAAGTTTCAGTTCAGAGGTTGAAGTCCTCACGGGAATTCACTCAATCAGTCAGCAATTTTCTAAATGCATTTACTGACTGAATTGACCGAAGAATACATAAAGCCACCATAACTACTTGTGAATTTTGGAAGAGGTCCTGTCAAATATGTATAACTTTAAGTTTTATTCAAATCAAGAAAACTTACATATAGTATCTAGAACAGCCTCAGTTCTTGTTGACTTGAACCAAGTCCAAGTAAGCTGTTTCATACACCAGCTACATCACCAGCTAAAACTGAAGCTGGTAACTTACTCTTCATATTAATATTTTTTTTTTAAATCTAGGGAAGAAGAGAAGAAGAGTTCAGATTTGATATCCCGCTTTATCACTACCCGAAGGAGTCTCAAAGCAGCTTCTCCTTTCCTTTCTTCCCCCACAACAAACACTCTGTGAGGTGAGTGGGGCTGAGAGACTTCAGAGAAGTGTGACTAGCCCAAGGTCACCCAGCAGCTGCATGTGGAGGAGCAGGGACGCGAACCCAGTTCACCAGATTACGAGTCCACCGCTTTTAACCACTACACCACACTGGCTCTCTGGGAAGTAGAATAGCAGCTGGTCCTTTGCACAGAAAATAACCATTATCTTTAAAAGATCCTTAAGAGAAGATATAGGCTGGTCAGCTAGCCGGGTCACTTTAATATTTAATGAAGTGTATTTCCATATCTGTCAAACAATAGGCTAAACCTTTAAGTACTAAAATCTACCATCATCAGTAAAATGTCCGTCTAAATTTTGAAAAACTGACTGATGAGTTATGATCAGCTTTCAAACAGAAAGAAATCAGCTTTCAAAACAGAAAGAGAAGATGATGATAAAACTATATGATGAAATCTGTTGCAGTGGTAAACCAAGCGGGGGGAGGGGGCTGTCATTAAAAAAAAGGCCAAATGTTTTTTTCCACCTCTATCAAGGTCACTTTACTGATGATATGCTCAATAATATGATAATGCATTTAACCACTTTCCTTGCATCTGACTTCGACCTTATCGCAAATCCAAATGGCCTTGTTTAACTACCCTGGCCTTTCAGCATTTCCCTGAACAAAGATAATTAAGGAGATGTACTGCCCCCTACTATCACAGGAACTGAAAGACAAATAAACTTTTAAGAGCACGGTCAGGTGTCTTTTGCAGTAATGTATAACATTTAAGCAGAGGGCAACATTAATGAAATAATGGTTAAATAATTATAAAAGGTTAACTATCTTAACTGTGTTACATAAGGCAATTTTGTTTTAGTTAAAAAGAAAGAGTGTTAAAAGTCTTCCAGACTACATTTTACAGCTCCCTGGGCAACATTCCCCTCCTCTTAAAATCAGTTTATGACTGAAAGAGGTGTTCTGCAAAAAATTAGCACAAACAATTTGGACATGGCTACTTTCAATAAAAAGTTCATTTTAAAACTGAATTTTGCAGGACAGATACATTTATTTCTTTTGTCTAAAATAAAAATGTACCCATTTGCAAAAGGCTTTATAACACTTGCTTCTCACTTTCTTAGTAAATCTTTTTCTTTCAACATACAAAAAACAAACCCTGTTAGTCAGGGTTCTTAAAAAATTATAGTACAAACCAGTGTGCCACATGACTAATTTCATACACCCAGCAGGGGTTGCAGCTTAATAATTTTCAATCAAATTTTAACTAGCTTGAATTATTAAATGAATGTCCGCAAAGTCTGATAGAAAAAGAACCCAAGAACTACTAAATAAAGAGGTGAAATCAATGCAATGAAAAAGGAGACATTAAAATCAGCAATATAAAAAAAATAAAGTTCACTTCCTTTTTCACTTTTTGCAGCAGCATAACCAACATGGTCACTGAGCTAACATTTAAGTTAGAATGTGTTAATAAACCTGTGGGTTTCTTCTAATATCTAGCCAACCTGCCTTCCTTTCACAAATGATTGCCTCCTACCCAAATATTTTTGAACTTCAGAAAATGTTTAAAAAGCATTGTGCATAGCCGGGGGGCGGGGGCGGAAAGCTGCTCTTTAAAGAAAAAAGTAGTACCAAAAACTGTGTGTGGAGGTGTGTGAGAAAAGATCTAGATCTGTCTGTAATTACTTACACCTGTTTCTCCAGGATTAAGGGTACAAACCTATACATACTTACCTGAGAGTAAGCCTAACCAAACTTAGTGGAACTTACTTCTGCATAGACGTGTATAGGATTGCACTGGAAAATGTTTTTTTTTTTATGGTTACCCCGTACATTTAAAATAAAATAATTAAAATTGGTAGAAAGCCATGTCATTTATCGTTATAAAACTTATAAAGTGAAACTGCTGTCCATTCACAAAGTACTGTGGAGATCTGTAGTACCACTTTTAAAAACAAGTATATATTATTGACACACCAATCTTGTCCTACTGAAATCACACGAATCAACTACTATCATCCTTATTCTAAATATATTTCACTCAGTAATAAACACCACTAAAGTAAGTGCACATCTGTGTTGTGCAAAAATAAGAATCCCTAAATACTTTTCTATGTTTATGATCCAAATTTGAAGCTCCACCTATTTCACGTGACTTTATAATGGTGTTCCCACCTTGCTTTTTGGGGATATTGTCTAAAGGCTTGGGTGTGGGTAGTTGTTGCATAATGACTCTGGAGAATAAAAATTACAATCCAGTCTGATACCCTTCATTGGCAACACTTTTGCATATGCAAGTTTTCAAGTTACACAGTTCAAAATGGAGAGCAGCTTCTGCAAGAACCTTAAATAAAAGAAACACAGGAGTTAATACTGCTCACTGTGAACTTATGCCTGTTCTGCCATATTGCACTTACAACTCTAAACAGAATGCATCTGACCATTTTGATGCACAGATCTTTCTACAAAAAAAGAGAAAATATGCACTGTTAATTCATGCACTTAGTAAGTAATGAAAATCTGAAAGGTTAATTAAATTTGCTTTAAATATTGTGAATATTTATAATCCAACTATTGAATAGGTTCGATTCAGTTTCCTATTTTCAGAAAAAGGAGGCTCATTAGGACGCAGGCCTAAAAAAAGGTTGGGAAACAAACATAATCAAAATTTCCCATCAACAGGCCTTTAAACTAAAGCTGTAGTGCAATTCATTTGCAATTTGTACATATTTCTCTGTATAGAAATATTTAAATGGAGCCCTTAATAAAAGAATAATGGGCTTGTATGTTGCTGCAAAAACAAGATGCAAATCTCCAGTTACTCCTTCTAGTCCTGTTCTTGAGCTGCTCTTATTCATTTCAATGGGGCTCAAACAGGTCTCAAAAAGACTTTACAGTGGGTTGTGCTCATAAAAAACTGTTATACAGTGAAAAGGAAAACAAAGTTCCAAAGTTCCCATTCAGAGGAAACGAATTCAGGCTATCGTATTCTGTATATACACGGCATCCGCATTTATTTCTAGAAAGGTTGGTTAAATTTGCTAGTCACCATTGTTTAGTTCAAAGAATGGGCTGAAAAGGAAAAGGAAAAGTTATAAACAAAATGTGAAGTTCTGTATTCTGATCCTTTAATTGCTGATCATAGCTGAAAAGGGGTCTTTTTTCAGCTAATTGTATAAGTCTTGTTAAATCTTTTGAAATGCACTTCAGCAAATGCAAAAATACAGCTCTGAATAGGTTCTTTAATTTGGGTCATTTTACATTACTTGCAGTAGTGATGGGTGCTTAGCAACCCTTCTCTTGTGAATCTTCTAAAGAACTGAATACCTGGCATAAAGCATGTAATCTGTCATACACCATTAATTATCAGGATCACTGTATTTAGACAGCTACTATCACTTCAGAAGAGAAATTCTTTCCACTTTAAACTGAAATTACTTTAAATTTCTGTGTCCAAATCTGAACTGGGAAAGAAAACAAAACAAAAACTTTTAGTGTTAATAATAACGAACAACTAATTAAGTAAAAGATCTGCATAGGCTTCCCTCCTCAAAATTGTAGAAATTTGTAATGTGAATTGCTAATTTATGAAATTATCTGAAAAAGGAAACTGCACTATGTAACAATTAGCCCAATCATCTTTCTGAAACGAGCCAAGTAATTATTTTAAAAAGTATAATAGCTTTACTTAAAATATTATAAACATAAAAAATGTGGAATTAACATATATACATCTGAGTGTTTTTCTTATAGTTTTCAATAGTTTTGCAAAGTGATTTCAAAAATCTACAAAAATTGAACAAGACAGGCCACCCCATGGTTTTTAGGAGCAATTACATTATCATTAATACAAATATGCACATTTACTGACTCACCTTAATGGCAGTCTGTAAAAAGATCAAAAGGTAACACTGACTCATTCCATCAGGCAATCAATACAAATGATATGCTGTGCATGCTGTACAAGCTATATACAGATATGTATGCAGTGCTGGATGTTCCAATCCTTGGGAACTTTTCTCACATAATTTCAGTCAATTTATTTTGCTGTTTAAAGGGCCTACAAGGGTAAGGCAGGTCCTACTATTTATCTCCCTTGTCTTCTACTTCCTCACCAGGTCAGTAGCAGATCCGTCTTTGCCTGAAGGTCCACAATGTCTATTTCCCACCCAACTATTCCTGAATTGACTAAAAGCATTCTTGAAAGAATTTTTTTGAAGATAGCCAGAAAACGGAAACAAAGTTAACAAAGAGCAGCTGTCCAGGTTTGTTTGGTGAGGTAGACCACTATCCCTTCAAAGTTCCTCAAGATCCAGTCCGCATCTCAATTTTGAAATCAGCTTGAAGTATTAGCTAAAGGTTGAAGAAATGTATTAACTGCCACCACTGTATGCTTATGTAAAAACAGAATGTGCATGAAATATGGAATGTGCATGTAAAAAACAGAATTCATAAAAAACATTCTGTATTTTAACATGTTATATATAGTGAAGCTAAACCCAAGAATTGTCCAAAATAAGTGGAATTCTAATAAACATTTCCCTTAAAGTATTTCCAATAGCTCTTAACTACCACATTAGACAATAAGCAAACAGTGGTCTCTGGATGCTTCACTCAAACATTTAAAGTTGGAGAACAAAAGGTTTATTTTTGAAAATGAAAACCTTGGCTTGTAGAACTCCAGACATGAATCTGCTTTCAATTACTGAAAGTATTTCCACTTCAGTGGAAAGGGATCAAATCTTCAACTACACCATCTTTAGGCAATGAATTTGATTATATTAAGCTCTAAGAACACAGAATGACTTTGTAACACAGTCATATATTCTGTGTATATCATGTATTAGTTATATGAAAGAAAAGGAGCTAGAATTATAAATAAAAAGCACTGGAATGTGCAACTGTTTACAGCAACTCTGATATGCCTTATTTTTTCCAGATACCGTAATAAATGTCAAAGAGTAATCCTGAGTTTACAGGAAACATTTAACAATTATTTCTAAATCAATCCAGCCTGCTTTCATGCTGTTTTAAGCTACACTACATTTGCAGTTATAAAGTTAGCTCTGTCGTTATGGACTTTGTTTTTCAAGAAAAGCCAGCCTGCTAACCAATGCCATACATGAGGTCTGCTATTCTCACAAGCGGGTGATTCCATAATTAGAAATATTTTATACCCTGCCCTTTCAGAATGCCACGGTAGATTTGCACTAATCAAGTCCAAAAGCCTGGAGGAGTCCTGCGTAAAATCTGAGCTACATCAAAAGGCAAGGATGGCGAAACGTGGTACTCCTAAAGCTCGAAAAGGAATTACTGTGACTTTCAATCTAGGCAGACGGAACCCCATCCTCGCCCAGGAATGAAATTTAAAGTGCTGTTAAGGACAATAGGCTCGCTCGCAAGAGAACAGCTACTTGCAACTGCATCTGGCAGGCAGAGCGATCTGCAAAGTTCAGCCTGTGCCTTCGCCAGCTCAAGCCCTTGAGGGGTTAAAAAAAGCCACCTCGTTTCAAACGCCAGCATAGCCTCTCCGCACCGATTCAAAGAGAAGCGGAGCCTCCTCCCTCCCATTGCAACGCCGGAGCAAGCGATGTACAGAAAAGCAGCAGCAGCAGCAGCGGAGCGAGGAAAACCCCGCTACATTTACCTAGAGCAGCGCTGGCGGTTCTGCCTGAAATCTTTCTAAGTGGCTCCACTCGAGGTGAGAAATCGCACTTTATCCCGCCTCGGCTTGTAAGGTCAACAGGGTCGCTTCGCAGTCACCCACCTTCCCGTGGCGGCGATTCCGCTGTCTGGGCGCGACGAGCCGAGCGCAGCGCTTCCAAGTTGAACCAGTCTAGAATGTATCATGTTACCGAGCCTGGCTTTCTCTTCAGGCACCGAGCAGCAATCAGACATGATAGGCTGAGGCTCCTCTGTTTACACCCAGGCGGGGGGAGGAGGGCGGGCGAGGCGTCCCTTAACCCTTGCGAGGCCGCGGCTCGCCACAGCCTCCCCGCTTCCTCGGGCGATTCTTAAATCACTTCTGATGGCCACAAATGTCTCGCGCTCTGTCGCTGTTCCCGGCACGTACCACGCCAGAGTGCCTCCCCCCCCCCTTGATCGTATTGCACACACAAACACACACACAAACACACAAGCCAGCCTAGGCTGCCAAGCTGACGAGCAGCATCAAAACAGCAGCTTTTCCAAAGACAGCACATTAAGCCTTAAAGATTTGGAAAGGAGTTATTATATCTTATTTATGGCAGTTCAAAAAAAAGAGAGAGCATAAAATGTGGCTGATCATGACGGGCGCTTAAAAAATAAAAAATCCCCGAGTCTGCGTTATACATCTAGATGGAAAGATTTACTTCCTTCCGAGCGCTTCAATTCCTGGACTGTCGGGAAAGAATCTTTATCCTGACAAGACTGAAATTGTAGCAGCCCGTGCTGCTCTCCACATTTGCGTGCCTCGTAGAAGTCCCTGAAACCGGGGATAGGAAGGAACATGCCACACGACTGTCAGTTCTTAAAACGATGCCTCTCGGGTGCAGCTTTCCAGTCGAGATGGAGACAGCCATAACGAGATGTGATTAATACAAACATGTTGCGAGCATCTATGGTCCTGCAGCATTTTCACACATCCAGCAGCGATCAAGGACTTCCAGGTTTTGCATTGTAAAGGAATGCAGAATGCGCGAGAGAAAGGATGGGATCCACTTGCCTTTTCCATGTGTGCTTAATTCTCATTAGCATTAATGACACACACACATCTATCCAGAAGATGACGGAATATTTGGGCCAGAATGCAGGGAGGTAATGATCCAGAGACCTCACACTAGCCATTTTTCTTGGGCAAGCAGTTTGCACAAGTCTCTCCTTTGAAGAAATTCAAACTACCTCCACTGAATTTGTTCCGTGTAAATGAAGACAAGGTTTTTTGTTTGTTTGTTTTTACGCATGGTGCACGGTTTGTTGAAGAGTTACATCACTTTTCTCCCCTTTCCACAGTTATTTCTAAATTCTATACTCTGCACCATAAACACTCATCTGCTTTGCTCACAAGCAAAAGTACAAAACTGCACCACAATACTGCAGTACAGTATCTAAAAAGTCCAGTAAAAATAGAAGCGTACAACTGCTTTAAAGGGCTTTGCAGTTTTAAAAATGCACAATGCTCTGGCCCACAGTCCTAGAAACCACAACACACCATTTCCAGATGCATTTTTTAATCTGTTTATATGTGTCCTTGTTTTGTTTGAAAAGGTCTATCAAATGTACTATTTCAGCACAGCTACGGTATTTCCTGCACTACCTGGATGAAACCCACTTTATGAATATTCATCAAATCTACATCACTACATGAACATAGGAAGTATAAGAACCTGACTAGCATTCTCCAGTGTTTGAGAAACAGATATTTACTAGTCCTATATGGAGATGCCAGGAACCTGGAGGCCTCTCCATGCCCCATACTTAGCTACAGCCCTTTTCCTTTACTGCATACCAGGTGCATACATAGCATTCAACCTGTGTCTCAAACCAGTCCCAACAGGGGTCTTAAGGAAGGGTGAGTAGCCTATACAGCTGAATCCTGCTTGGAGCACAGGAGAGTATGAGGACCTGCCTTTCTCTAGACTCTTTCTTCCACCAATGCAGCAAGCAGCTGCCATGTGGACATGCCTGCATAACTGGATTAAAGGACTGCAACAGAGACAATTGTAAACCCATGATATTTATCCTGGCTCTCCTCTTGCTCATGCAACAACAGCACCTCATCTCAGCTGCTATAACATTCTGCATGTTGGTCTTGCCTCTTGTCAATTCAGAACGTCTCCACTACATTCATCCCCCCACCCCTTAGTTCCTATGATCATGTCACAGTATCATCTTCAAGGTCCATTTTCAAACATCCATCTGCTTTCATAGTTTCCTATTCTATATTATTTATATATTATACAGTTAAGTTAAGCCTACTGGAAAGGTTCTGTTTTGGATCTGTATCCTGAAGAGAAACTAAATATGACCAAAATAATTCTCAAATATTTCAAAATATTACCTGACTAAATATATTGTTCATCAATATTCTATATGAAAGATGTAAAATAAATAAAGTCAGAGTCCACTTTAATAATAGTGAATCACATCTTTACTTTAAACTAATTAAAGCAAAACCAGTAATAAGAAACCCCAAAAGCTAGAAAAAATTCCAGTCATAATCACTTTGAAGTTATAATCTCTATACCCAGTTATTTCCAAATAATACAGAAGTATTAAGAAATTTATTATCCAATCAGAGTTATAAAATATAGACAGGCAAAATTAAAACGACCCAATTATTTTAATTTGGCTATCAAGTACCAGGGCAACATCACCTTCTCCCAAGGAAAGTATGACATTTTAATTTCAAATAATGAGGATCAAGCCAATTAGCATGTGTGTGTCTCCAAACTCCTTGTCATGCAAGTAAAATGCGGTGGTTGCTTTTGTTGTTTTAAAGCTTGTTGGTTGAAGATGAAATAGTAAAATAAATAGTAACACTGGAGATAGAATATCTAGAATATAAAACTAGTTTCTTTTTAAGACTGCATCATGGCTTTGATGATAAACTCCATTTTGTGTCAGTACGCTAGAGTGGGCAATATTTTTTCCATCTCATGAACATCTGTATTGCACTAAATAACAAGAAGCTTCCCTAATGTCACTAAGGGTCAGGGCAGATACCACTGGCTGCACTGCTCTGATCCTACACAGAAATGGGGCAGATACAAAGAACTAGAGAGGGAAAAAAGAAGTGGGGTCCTAAAAAGGGTTCTGAGAAGGAAGCAGGAGGCTGTCATGGGGTAGTAGTGGAAGAGGAGCAGAGTAAAATGATGAAAAAAGGAAAGGGGCAGAGAGAGAAATTTAAGAAGGGAAAAAAAGTTGGGAGAAGGAATAGGCAAAGTTGAGAGGTGCACTTTGCAGAGAGTTGTGGAGATGAGAAAGGAACTTCACATATTTATTTTAAATAACAGACCACATCCTTGACATTACATCTCTATATTAAATTTTATAATGAATCCACAAACTGCCCAGGAGAAATTGAAACTGCAACCACATATATAGTTTCTTTAGAGTATTTATGACCTGTCGTCATAGTAATGATTCCAAGGTGGGGTACAATAAAATTGCAATAAAAGCAAGCAATCATTTCAATTAATACTAGCAAGAAAGCAAGTAAAAATCAATGAACAGCATAACAACTAAGGAATGGTTGCACTTCTAATCTGAACAATTAATAATCCATGAACGGTTGACTAAACCAGCCATATATTAAGCTGGTACTGGAATATAAACAGGATCAGTGCCAGCCAGACATCTGACGGGATGGTTTTCCACATATAGGGCATCCCCATGGAAAAGGTCCTCTCCTGCATGATGTATAACTCTTGCTGGTAGGGTGCTGTTATTTAGCAGCCAGCTCACATTCAGTTTTTTGCTTATTGCTTATATGACCACAAGGTAAATTTTAATTTAGTAAGCTGGATGTTGAAAAAGAGTAGAAACAATTATTTGGGGTAAATAAAGATTTGCAAGTTGGGGTTGCTATGCATAGAAATTGAGAACCAATGTGATTAAATAACACTGCAATACAGCATTTGTTGACAAAGGATAGCTCAAGGCTTTCAGTGTCAGATTACCATTTTATGGGGGGGGGATTGGGGAATTGTTCCAAAAAGTTGTTTTATTAGGGATCCACAAATTTTGCTTTGGGTTACCAGGTAAGCGATAAATGGTGGTCACCATTGACTCCACCACATCCTTTGTGCATGGAAGATAATTTGGTGGAAAGAAGCACAAGCCTCTCTCATGTTATGCTGAGCTTTAGAAGTGGCAGGTCTCTCACACTACTTCTATCTGCTTCAAAGCTCAGGGGCATGGAGTAGTGAGGTGAATTTCTTTTTAATACTCTGGGTTCCTGAGGTAGCAAAATCACTTCTGCTTGCTCTAGAGTTCAGCTGTATAACATAAGAAACCTTTCTACCTCTCCCCCGAATAGGGAAATGGGAAGAAGAGTTTCTTGTGGCACTGAGGAGGGACCCTCTTCCTAGCAAACAGATCTGTGGAGCCATACATAAGGGACATGCCTATGCAGAAATACTTAGATTTTGCTGCATCTGTGACAGTTGCAGTCTCAAGTGAAAATTACATATTATCTTACGTTTTAGGGAGCCATATCATGTAGGAACAACATGATTAGATTTTACATTAGTAAATTTATTAATTGATATTTCTCATTTGGGGCGAATAACAAGTCAAATAAGTAGTTTAGTATCAAACTCCTACCTGACTGGTAAGAAAATTAGTCCATCACAATCAAGAGTCATTGTCATACCACCAATGCCACAAATTCAGTCCCAATACAGGTTTTGTAGCAGCTGGTTTGCTATAAACAATTCACTGCCTATCACATGAAGTCAGTAATCAAGATTTTCCAATTAACCAGACATGTCCAGAATTTAGGTGCTAAAGGGATGCAAAAGATTGCGGAACATTTCCCCCACTCCTGAATGGCTTGATACTGTTTGGAAAAACAGTGTGTTAAACAGAGGTATTAATATTTTCCAATTTCTACTGAAATTGTTATGCTTAACACATCATAGAAATGTATTTGTTGCTTTTATAATGTTATAGCTTATAATCCTTTTGTGATTAACCAAGACCCTGGGTCTCCTCTTTTCCTGTTGCTCCCAGCTTCCAGTTCCCAGCAGATAACAAAAATGCTCATTATTAGCTCCCAAGGGCCCCCAAAGACTTTTTTAATATTCTTCTAATTTGTATTATTAAATCTCATTTCATTTCTATTACTTAGTCCATAAGACTATCCATTTTAGACCACAAATATTCCTAGTTATTATCTGGATTGATTTGATGTTTCCTTATTCTGCAAATGGGTGATCACCCTCCTAACCAGCAACTTTAACTAGCATAATCCTATTTCTCATTCTAATCCGAAGCGAATAAAAACATGATATAAAACCAATTCTCTCTCTCTCTCTCTCTCTCTCTCTCACACACACACACACACACACACAGAGAGAGAGAGAGAGAGAGAGAGAGAGAGAGAGAGCGCGCGCAAACACTATGTCCCATCTTGTGGTTATTTTTTGCATCCCTTTCTGAAATGTTTTTTGCGATGACAAGGGTGTAAAAATGGTCAATCAGGCCAACTCCCTGCCCTGATCCGGTTGCATATAGCTGACTAATCACAACACAATGTGGATGGAAAAGTGTATTTGGACGCATTTTTCATTAAACATATAAGAGCACATGAAGCTGCCTTCTATTGAGTCTGAAAATTGGTCCATCTGCCTCAATATTTGTGTATACCATATACCAGTAGCTTTCCAGAGTTTCAAACGAAAGTCTTTTCCTGATCTACTTGGGAGATCCCACAGACTGAATCTAGGGCCTTTTGGACCCAAAGAATGCATTCTACCGCTAAGCCATGGCCTTTCCTCTAAAAGTTGTATTCCGGTGCTTGCTGAGCACAAATGAACCAGGCTTATAGACCATCTAGCCCACTGTTACCACATCCATCAGTCCTGCTCATCCTCTCTTTTCTAGGTCACTTATCTTTAGCTATCTTCTCTCCCTGTTCTTTAGCTTTTCTGTTGCTGAGACAGGGATCTTTTTGTGCTCAGTTGGGAAATATAGATGGTTGGAAGTGTAGGAGAAGGAACCTGCAGGCTCTTAAGAAGAGTTCTTACTGATCCTACAATATTTTTCTAAACTGAGATAGAATGAACAGTGAATCTATAAGAACTTAGTAGAAGCAGGGCTAAGTTCTGCTGAAGGGCTGGACAAGAAAACACCCAAATAATAATACCATATGGTGTCAGGAGTTGTCCTGTTTCTTCTGTGAGTTAACAGCAATCAGCATTGAAAGTCTGCAGAGCAGATCCTATTGACTGTGGCATAAAATGGACCAGTTTAAGCCAGCAGCTGAGCTGTGCTTAACAGGCATACTTGGTGAAAACTGGAGAAGTCAGGTATTTGAGAGACACCAAAGTTGATGAGGCAGCAGGACTAGACAGATAACTTTCAGGATGACCCAGTAGCCCTTGCAACAGTGTGCCATTGAGTTGGAGTTTACCTCAATGCAAGGGCCATTGGATTGTCCTGCTAATTATTGCACAGTAGATAATAACGACTCCTGTGGAGAAGCCACCACTCATACAGGATGTAAACAAGGAGCAAAGAATGCTTTGTGTTCATTTTGGTTTTTTTAGGGTGGAGTTTCTGATGGGGAATTTGTGCAGTTGGGAAATCTGGTTTTGAAAAACCCTGTGCTGAGGCCTCGTTCCAGATGAATTTCCAAGCGCAACCTCCCAGTACTAGTAAAAGACCAGTTGCATTCCATAAATTACATTCACTCAGTGGTTCTTTTGTCCATGGCTATGATCCAGTGAGCCCTTTAGGTGCAGCTAAAGGCTTAAATACAGACAGTGGGGCAGTTATCTTATTTTCCCTGAAAAACAGCCTAGTTCCCCACTGAGTTTGGAAATTTCAAAAGCACTTTGTGATACTGAGATCTGAAAGTGGGGAAGGAATTTTCTTCTACGGAATGATTCACCAATTATCCACAGTGTTCCAAGTGAAAAGTCAGTGGAATGAAGCAGTACAGGAAAGGATTCCACTGAAGCAAACACTGCATGTATGGAGCCTAGTCTGCCGTGCTTCCAAATTGGAGCAGATGGAGGGAAATAGTTAGGGACTGACCTTTCAGCTTGGCTTGTTTCGGAATAGTTCAGCTTCGTTATTACCCATTCTGAGAGCAAAAGAAGAGGTGAATCTCTGATTCAGTGCCCCCAAGCTCCTCAAAGACTCTGTGCTGAAGAATAACCTATGGGCTTTATTGAACCCTTTTCTTGGCAGTATCTGTTTGAAATGCCTAGCTTTTTAGTGTGAATTTTCTTCTTAGACATCTCTGATACAAAATATACACAATACCAAAGGATGCCAAGAGTCAACTTCAAATAGGAATTACCTAGCTTGGATCTATATGTGACTGATATACTGACAGTGACTTCCTTGGTGTTTCTAGCCAGTCATTAATAAGGCAACAGGGTGGTCCTGCCATAGAAGTGAGAAGTAGTGGTGGCAACTTCAAGGTTCTGGTGAGACCTGGCCAGAGCCCTGTGAGCTCTTGCAAGCTCTTGCAGGGCTCTAGGAGTTCTCATTGGAACCTAGGAGCCACTGCCCCACACCCCTGGTAAGCAGGGCTTTGATGGGGGCAGGCACAGGGTGGCACTTTCTCATTTTGTCATGCCTCCCCGTCTGCTAGACCAGCATTTCCTAAAAGGATTAACCAGAGCACTTCATGCTTAATAAAATACAGCTAAGTTAACTAAATTTAAAAAAGGGATATGAGAGTCTGTCTTGTGGTGGAGCCTATCTCCAGAATATACAAATTATAATTCACTGTGGAAGCAGACACCTACTGCCTGTGTATTCAGAGTACCAGGGAGATGGGCAGGCGACAGTTCTGACCATCAGTGAACTTCAGTCATACCCTGGAGAGATGTTTGCCTCCCCACATATTTATTTAATGTATTTATACAACACTTAATTACTGTAGGATCTAAGAAGCATACATAAGATTGTAAAATGAATCACAATAATTCACAAAACTTTATTAAATGCGTGCTGAAGTAGTAAGGTCCTTGTCAGGTACCTGAAATTCAACAGGAAATGGGCCTGTCTAATCTCAACTAAACGGGTATTCCACAAAATCCATTCAGCCTCACTGCTCCTAGCTGGGAGTTTTGATTACACTCTCAGTGCTCCAAAGTATGATCCAGACACTCCAGCAAATTAGAATGCATAGATCCCTAAGAATTCTCTCTTGGTGTGAAATTCTGGTGATTTAGACTCTTTCGATTTACCAAAAGTTTATCCTCACTAGTGCACTATCTGGAATATGCCTGCTAACTCTAATGATGAATACAACCAACAATGACGGTAGAATCCAAACTCCCATCTGGGAGCAGCAAGGCTGAATGGAACAGCAAAGCTACTGCTGCTATTGCCAGCCAGAGAGAAAGGTGGGTGGGCAGTATTTGTGCTGATACTGTTTGTGCTAGCTCCAGGCTAGTTTAGGATCCGATGGATGCTTGGCTGGCTCATCTCTATGCCCCTCCCTGCTCCATACATGCCACGTTTCAAGTGTCTTACATACTGCCAATGAGTATACTGTCAGGAGTAGCTTCTGCCTGCTTGCAGTTTCAGCAGGTGCAAGCAGGGCCCTTCACTGGCAATGGGACATCTCCACCCCATCAAAACATCTTTTCAGATTACAAAATTCTACAAATCCTGCTCCCAGAAACGCAAACAAACATGAAGGGAAAAGAATCATCAGACAATAACCTAGGGCACTTGGTCCACCTGAGTAATTTGCCTAACAATTATGTTAAGAAACCAGCATAGCACTTCAGCAAAGTAAAAGGCTACATAGTGATGAAAGAAAAGAATTAGGCTTTGATAGAAAGAGAGACCAAAGAAGATGCAGTTCAGAAGGTAGAGCAGTGTTTCACTGAAGCTGTAATATTCCATAAACAATGTCTAAAAGGATTGTTTTCTGAAAAATAAAACCAATTGTCACTGAAGAACTGCACAAGAGTTAAGCTGTTACAAGTTCACCAAAAGAAAGCTTTTAGATAGCAAAGATGGAGGACGCAGAAGATGAAAAGAAAAAAAAAACACTTAAGACAGAGAAGGTGGGTAAGGGAAATACTAAAAAGCAATGAAAATAGTGAAATTAATTGTTTTCAGCTGTCAGTGCAGGAACAGAAGGAAGAAGCTGCTCCACTGCAGAAGAAATGAAAGATGAAGGTGGGTGTTGTTTTGTTTTGTTTTGTTTTGTTTTGAAAATGGAAGGTATCATCATGCAGGATGAAGGTAAAGGGACCCCTGACCATTAGGTCCAGTTGTGACCGACTCTGGGGTTGCTGTGCTCATCTCGCTTTACTGGCCGAGGGAGCCGGTGTACAGCTTCCAGGTCATGTGGCCAGCATGACTAAGCCGCTTCTGGAGAACCAGAGCAGCACACGGAAACGCCATTTACCTTCCCACTGGAGCGGTACCTATTTATCTACTTGCACTTTGACATGCTTTCAAACTGCTAGGTTGGCAGGAGCAGGGACCAAGCAACAGGAGCTCACCCCATCGCGAGGATTCAAACTGCGAACCTTCTGATTGGCAAGTCCTAGGCTCTGTGGTTTAACCCACAGCGCCACCCGCAGATTACAAATTTAGCGATGTGGGGCGCAGTAATATTTTCTTTTCTTTTTTTAATTTTTTGAAACCGGATACTTTTTAATAAAATGACAGAACTGGGTTTTTAGTTTATTTTTTTAAATGTGAGAGCCATGTTTCCTACTCCTTAAAAATAAAACAAAATTGAGAGGACACACCTCTGTCTTCTATGTGAATGACTGTCTAGCCTTCAAACTCTATGATTCCAAGTTAAGTTTAAAGATAGAGAATCTAGGAATAGTGAGCAGGGTTGTTACTGCTCATCAACAATTTGGATCCAGACAGCACAATGAGCAGGAATGCAGGACTTTACATCTATGGTTGTATTGCTATTATATTATTAGTTCAAAATTTGTGCCTGTGTATACACACACACACACACACACACACACACAAAAACAGATATGTACACTTCTTTGGTGATGCATTTTTTCTTTTTAAAGGATGTATATGCGACCACCCAAGCCAAAATGCCTTCTCCTACCCAAAGAAGCAGGAATTCTACTCTGGTTACTGTAATATTCATAGACACATGCTGCTCCCATATAATTTTGTTACATTTATAATATGTTAATGACAATGTGACTAATGTCTCAGATTTTAATGACATTATTCAAATAATAATAATAATACTAACTTTTTATTTATACCCCACCCTCCCCAGCCAAGACTGGGCTCAGGGCGGCTAACAACCAATAATAAAAACAAGTTGATTAAAAAACAATTTAAAAAAAGATTAAAATACAACATTAAAACATTAGGATGCAGCCTCTTCACATGAGGTTGATCTGTCTGAATCACAACCACCCCCATCCCCCAAAACATATTATGTATGATACAAAGAAACTCACTCAGTTCATATCCCAAAACTAAAACCTGAACAGTTATGTTTTTCATGATCTGAAAACAGTTTTAATCAGTTAATTGCCCCTAGGCTTTGAGCACATGTGAAGATAGCATCAGTTAATCAGTGGACTTCAGAGAAAAAGGGCACACAGGCATCAGATGTTTAATAAAAGAGACAGTTATTGTACAAATGAAGCATACATACTTTTGTTATCATATTGGAACATGAAACAGGACTGCTGGTTAAGTGCTTAAGGACAAATTATTTTCTTGAGTCCATACTTTAGGGTCTTAGATCAACACACACTTTCAACTAGGAAGATTCAAATTGTGTGATGCCACCTTGCTTTTAAAATGAGAATTAAGAATCTAAAACTTGAAGTAATTGTGATAATTCCTTAAAAGTTTCAAGATTAGCATAGTATTTTGCAAAAAAAAATGCATTTATTTCAATATTGAATGAGTAGCTTGTAGAACTAAGAGCCAAAATGCATAAAATTTCAAGAGAAACATTCTTGAACAGGAGAATGCCCAGGACCTGCCATATGAGAGTTGCAGGAATGTAGAGAGCTACAGGAGACATCGGCCTTGCAGCTGCCTGAAAGACCAAAACAAACAAGGAAAGCTGGTTTGCTGATGGACTTTATGATTGGGATAGACAGGAGGCGAGGGCAGAAGACAATTTAGTTCAAGAAGACAACTGCAAGACAAGAAGTTTCTAAGCCTCTGATGACTGATGCTGGAAAGAATTGGAAAAAGCAGAAAAAGAAGGACTAGTATCAAGATGGAATCCTTGGAGAGAAATTTATTAAACTAGACTGGGGAAGGACAATCTTGGAGAATAAAAATTTAAGAATTACCATACTTCTGGACATTTTGAGTGGAAAAAGGTGAATTTGTGATGCCAGGGAAGAATTATGCCTGGTAGATTGATAAGCATCTATATAATATACAGCTCTGTGTTATCCTGTGGTGAATGCTTTGAATATTTTGAATGATTGTTATTATATATACTATAATTGACAAATAGAGAATCGGAAGCCCCTCTTTTTTTCTTTTTAGGCTATCTGCTTTTGTTTTTAGCTCTTAGAATTGGATTGATGAAAATATACATAGGAAGGTGACAGATCGAAGATGAGGGGCTCTGTGTGAGAGGCAGGGTAGAAAGGCTCTCCAAGGGTGGGAGACAGGGGAAGAAAGATATGCTCCCAGGTAACAGGTGGAAAGGTCTACTTTCTGTGCATGGAAAAAAGGATTTGATATAATTGCGAAAGAGCTTTTGCATTCATTTTTTCTTTTCTCATCTTTTCCTGCTTCTTTATGTCTTTATTTTTCTTTTTGTCTTCTTTTATTCTTTTTATTTAGATTAATTTGGTTTTTCTTCTATGCTATGTTGAAAACTTTCAATAAAAATATTTTTTAAAAAATAAAATAAATTACAGCAGTAGTCCATATGCATTTTCTGACTTCTACATATAGTAATAATAATAATAAAATTTTATTTATACCCCACCCTCCCCAGCCATGACCGGGCTCAGGGCAGTATGGGGGCGGGAACCTTTTACAATTCTTCCACTGGAATCCCATCAGTCCACTTGCTCTCTCTTTCATAACCTGCCATTTTCTCACATTTTCGTCTGCTAGCAGCTGCTGCACATTGGCTTTTATCTGGCAGGGAACCAGTTGCCTACACAGCTACAGCCAGCAGTGCTTCCATACTGTCTAATCTCCATAATACAACAGCCTCCAAGTGACCTGGAGGCTTGGACTTAAGTTTTTGGCTCTTATTCCTATAGTGCCAGTACCTTCTGTTTAAGTAGCATATTTTTTAATTAGAAATTGATGCTTATGTAGCAACAAGGGATTTATCTGAAAATGGAAAATGAAATAAAAAATAGAAGAGGCAGCCTAACATGTCTGCACAGAACTGCAAGAAATCCCACCCACAGTAAGGTATTTGCAGACATCCTGAAATAATAATATATGGTTTTGTATAGTGGTCTGGCACAGAAAATTGGCTTTCCTGAAGAAACAACATTATACTTAACCAACAAGAATTGGTAAAGACCACCAACAAAGCAGCCCTATCTGTAAAAGTGTACAAGTTCTCAGAGAAAGGAAAAATCCACTCTGTTCTCTCTAATGCAGTAGGTATTTCAAACATCTCTTGCTATTAGAAATGCTTGAATAGACTTTGTATGTTGATGTGCTTTTCAAAACTAGTATACAATAGTCATTTCCATTTAATTTCCATGTAAAACCTTGATATTTATAGGGTTGCCATATAGGTGTTTGTTTGTTTTGGGGCTTTCTTTTGATTTTTAAAAAGATTTTAAAAATAAAGATAGCCCGACTTGCCATACGTCTGGGTCTTCCCAGACATTTTATCAATTCAGCAAAAATCCGCCCGGATTTTTCTGAGTGATTCCTAGATGTGTCCGGAAAAACCCAGACGTCTGGCAGCCCTACCGTATTTTGAAGACCAAAAAAGAGGACACATTTGCCAACTTCTACTTTTAACTATGGATCGCTATGACGACCCTACCCATGAAAAAGAGGGTGTGTCCTGGAAAAAGAGGACATATGGCCACCCTAACATTGGAGTTATTTGCACTAAACATTATAGAAGCAAAGGTCTGGATCTGTGAGTTCAGCTGCTGCTGCTCTTTAAAGCTATGTATTTGTCTGCCTAGTATGCAGAAGAAAGTTGGAAAATGATTCAATAATTTTGGTCGTAAGTTTGCAGTTCTTTGAACAGTGCACACTTACTTTCTGTCCTGCCTCTATAGAGCTTTGTGATCACTCCAGCAACCTACCAGTTTCAATTTTTCCTGCACTCTCTTCTAATTTAAGAAGCCTATTTGTTAAGGCCAAAAACAGATTTCTAGATTCCCTATTTCACACCATTCTGAAATGCTTTAACTTTTATCCCCATTGAAATGCAACACACTCACCTGTCTTCTAATATAACTACTATCTCACCATTTCTCTCAACTCTTCTGCCTGCCATGCTTCAAAAACTCCAAAGCAATTTATTCACTTCCTACTCAATGTCCTAAAAGCCTCCATCATTTATGGGCCATCTCCTGCTTCCCTCTTGTCTGCCTGCTCCACGATGAACCACAAATACACCTTCCTGGCACCGTTCCCTCCAAATCCCTTTGCGCCTGCAACCTTAGAAACACTTTGATGCCTTTCACTTCCAGAGGCCTCAAAAGTATTTGGAGCCCTAGTTATGTCACATGACAGCCGCCTCTTAAAATCCTAAAATGCTTGATGACCTATCAATTTCAATGATAAATTCAGTTGCCACAATGTGATCACCCATTTCTGTCCGCCTTTGTCACGATTTCAATTTTACAATTTTAATATGGTAAAAAAGTAAAAAATATATAAATAAATGCTCTTGGTTTGTATTTATAAAGAGAGAGAGGAAGAGAGAACTGTAACATGAATTGCTGTGAAATGTGTAATTTATTTCCACTTCTAGGGAAAAGAGTTTTGTAACTCAAGGAAATGTATTCCATATTTCACAGCTACTACTTCTTGCACAACCAGAACCATCTACATTAAACTAACATTCAATGGGTATGTTTTCAGCCTAGTGATAGATGTGTTTTTAGGCAGGCTGTTAGGCACAAGCCTGAGTGCTATAATGCACCTACCAGTGCATTTACAACATACCTTGAAGTGTTTTATTGCATATTAATGCACATAGAGACCTGCTCCTTCAGGCTAGTTTTATACTATATTTTCAAGTAGGAGACTTTCCTCTTTAGCACTAGCCGCCAAGGCAACTAACAGAAAGCAATGTCACAATGGAACCAGAGGATTGGAAATGCAATGCATTTAAGCTTGCCTAGGATAATAGCCACCGACATCGGGCAGGTTACACTGCTGGCTATAATTGAATTACTCCTGTGAATAGCTCACCTATGTTTGCCTTAATTCAGAAGAGTGTACCATGAAAAAATAAGTTTGAGGGATTTGGTGCGGCAGCTTCTGACAGGGTGTCAAAATAATTCTGGTGTACTGTGTGTCTGCTCCTCTAAACTTTATGTGAGTACTTTGTGGGAATGGGTATGGCCATGATCAGCTCCCACTGAGATTACATTGGACTTGCAGCTATTAATCTTATTTTGGGAATATAAGCAAAGTAGCCATTTCCCAAAATAACCCGACTAGAAGTAACATGGCCAAATCAAAGAAAGGAGGGAGCAGGAAGATGACTAAAATATTGCTTCCTTCTCTAAATCTCACTAATAGCATACAGAAATGCAATATAATGCAACACCTTTTAATCATTTTGTACTTTCTCGATGTTTAGAGCAGAAATGTGAGCATGGTACTTGTAACCGAGGGGTGGAGGGAGCATTTCAGATCTACCCTGAGTATTATGGGACAGAATGGAGAAGAATTTATTCTAGAAATGCTCTGCAGCTGCCAAGAGATAATCTACAGCACCTATGATGTTTTGAAAACCTTTCAGATACATTTAATGATGAATGTATAACTCCCTCTAATGGAGGCCTATTTTAATCTATCAGAAAAAACTTTCAATATTCAAAGCTATAGTAGAGCCATTTCACTTTCCTTTCATTCTGAGCTGAAGGTTTAGCCATTAAATCCTCCCAAATCACATCAAGTACACTGTTAAAAAGAAAGAAAGATAAAGAAACAACCATTTTTTGGATGTGTGTGGGGTTTAAGTGCAATGCTATCCCTGAGTTGGTGCAATATGATACAATGCACGTCCACTGCAGATTTATGCTGGTGCAGCACCAGAATTATATTATGCCAGCACAACCATTATACCAGTATAATTGTACAAGCCTGAGGGTAGAAAAAGTAAGTGGCAATCCAGTGTGGCAGGTGAGGAACTAGACATAGTCAGAGTCCTATGCTGAAACCCAGGTCAGTCTTATCTCTGGCAATGTAAAATTACACCAGCTCAATCTATAGTTTCCCCAACTCTAACACAGTCCTAACCATGCAGCCAATCAGTGTACCACAAGAAAGATATAAAGTGAAATATACAAATAATGCATTAGGTAAATGGCAGAGGGTTCTTTCATTCATAATTGTGTCTACAGAACTTAGAAAACATTGGGGGGCTTAGTGATAGGAACTCTGGTGAAAGGGCACTTGCAGAAAAAGGGAACAGTTCTCAGAAACAAACATTATGCACTAATAAAGAAAGAAATATTACTAACCCTGGTCTTCTCAGAATCCTTCTAAGTGCTCCTCCTCGGAATTGCAGACACTAACAGCCAACAGAAATCTTGACTCCACCATTACAATTACTGATGTAAGGACAAAACACATAGGCAAGCATATGTACATGCCTCCTATATTTTCTCCAATACAGCCTTCCCCATTAAAAGGAAGCAGTATATCTTGCACAAGGGACACTATGCTTCCTGTACAGAAAAAGAGGATCTTGCTCACTATGAACCTCCAAATGCAGGCAAACTCCCATTTTGTACTGGTGAGAAGGAGCACTACTTTGCAGCTGAATACAAGGAAGTTCATCGTCTAAGGCTGATTAAGACCAGCCCTGCTAAGAACCTAGGCATACACAGCTGCTGACCATAACTCATAATTGCCCTTGGGCTTTCCACAGGCAATCAGAGAGTCTTCCAAATGGTGAAGGGGAACTCTTGAAGTGTTTTTCAGCCATTAGGAACACAGTTCAAATTCAACATGCAATATTAGTGACTTAAAACTAGTGCTTTAGAGCATTTTCTGGAATATAGCTGCTTAGTTAAACTGATCATAAAAATTCAAGACAAGGGGATAGAAAAACAGCTCCAAAAAAGTGGGAAATGAGAATGAATAGTCACTGACAATATTCTCTTTACAGAAACAGCTTTGAACACAGGCTAAAGTGTGAAGTATCAAGCATGCATAAATTTATTAAAGCTTCCTAAAACCTTATAAAAATACAAGAATATGTTTTGTTTTCTTGTTCACAGCTTTGGGAGAGAATTTGTGTATATATTGGTGTGAGTAACCTTTTTATACAGTAATCCTGCATCATACGTGAATTTGACTTGCTCAATTTCAACCTCACATGGCTAGCTGAAATTGCACAAGTCAAGTGCCAAGAAATGTGGGCAGCTGAAAACCTTTCTTCCCCTACTGTGTCTGCTTTTAAGCTCTTTGCCTTGCTTGCTGGGCAAGGCCAGCTTGGTACGCCAACTCTGGGAGTGCTGGGGAGGGTGCTCTCTCTCACACAGCTTCTAGCCACAGGACAGCTCCTAGGATTGGATTATACAGAACGTGATTTTCACGTACACACGGAACATTTGGAGCCAAACCCTCCAAAGTGTGGGGTTCCTGTCTAGGTAACTGACAGCAGGCCTTGGACATGTGGAAAACTGTAGATGCACGAATTCTCATTGTGGGGACAACTCCTCCATAAAAAGCAGATGCAGAGATACTGCACACTGACAAACCAAGTAACCCACATGGATTATGCTATAGGTTCAGTGGATCATAGATGCACCAGATGTAGGCCAATGGGCTCCATGCACCATAGCCCTACTAGCCATGTTCATTGGCATTTGTCTCTCAGTGCAGTTATGAGTACTTTTTCACCTGTAGTACCTTGTTATGTGAAAGCCGCTCTAGATCAGTTTCTAATTAAATATACAGCACCTAGTTATAATACTTGGGAAAATAGTATATCAAACCTTGCCATCCATTCCATTACAATGGAGTATGCACTTGTAAAGGGGATTATGATTTACTGTTAACTCCTTAGCTCTTTTGCTAAGGCATTTTTGCTAGATGTTCTTGAGGCAACTTACACAAGCAAAGTTTCCAAAACCCTAACTGCAAAATCCTTTTATCTTTAATAGAGGGCAGAGACATATATTTCTTGGCTGCCTGTTTAGAATGCTAGCCCTGGCATTTCTCTTTATTTGGATTCTCTTCATTTCTATTTATTCTGCAGATCACCTTCAGGAGGTTCAGATTTACAACTCTAATCTAAGTACGGTATATGTATTTCTAAATTTAGTTTGGTATTAGTAAAAACAAATTTGCAGTGCAGCATAAAGTGAGCACATTTACTGGTATTTCTCAACTCAGGCAGTTCTTATGCTACCTAGCTGACATAACTGGCTGAGCAAGCTGCCCATTCTCATGAGCAATGGAACATTAGAAGTTATATAATGTTGGGGGAGTAAATGTGCACTGTTTAGTTCTATTAAGAAGAAAATCTCAGATTTTGTTTTTCTGATCATGCTATTGGTCAAATTCCCTCTACATTACACAGCTCATGGATGCAGATCACTTATCCAAGCAAGCAGTTATACAAGTGAGCAAAATGACAAACTACCAGCCTGAGTCTGGACTATACAGTAAGTAAAGCAATGGTTTGATTTACTTTAGCAGATCCAGAAGAGGAGAAAAGCAACTATCTCCTCCCCTCACACATGTAGGATATTACAGACTATTTTCCACCTTATTTTTTTAGCAGAAAGTGCACTTATTAAACTTATGCAAACATGGCCTGCTTTGCATATGGTGGAGGGCAGCATACACTTTCTAAAACATGCAAACAGGTCTTTGATTTTAATCTAATAAAGCACAGTACTGAAATAATTTCAATATGATGTATGAAAGTACTGTTTTATGGCTATTTTCATGGATGCTTTCATCTCACCTCAGTCAGGGATGGCTTTCATAGCTCTATTACAGATAGGCTGTTTCTTCCATTTCTTATTCAGGTTTTCGACCTTTTGTTTTGTTTTCCTTAAAGTATAGTATCTCTTGTCTTTCAACCAAATAAAGCACAAGAAAAGAAAAAAATCTACACAACCAAATGAAGTATCCTGGAATTAATATTCATAATTTGCTTACCTATATATCTTTTTAAATTTTCTGTATTTTTAAATGTTCACACACTTCTAGAAAAGAATCAATTTTAAAAACATGTTTGTGGGCCATTAATAATACTGCTGCATTACTGACCATCAGAATCGAAAACACAATATTGTAAGTTATGCCTGATAAGCCTCTAATCATATTCAAAACTTAAACTGATTTACCAGATTAGAGGAAACAAAGGCCAATTCTGTCATAGAGGTTGTGATCAGATGAACAAAACTTGGCCTACAAAGCAGAAGTATGAACAAAACTTTTTGTTTTGTGTGCAATCCCTTCCCTTCTCCTTTTGCCACAGGCTGTGAGTAAATGAGTAAATTTCCAATTAACTATAGTTTCCACTTTCATCTAATATAACACATTCAATATAATGTTTTGACAAAGCCTAAAGGTCATTTCCTTACATACAGCTTAACATTTTTATTTGTTTTTGTTACTGTTGTTGCTTATATTGGTTTGTAATGCAAATGTCAAGCAGGTCAGAAGAGTCATTCAAATTACAAAAGCTTCTCTCACTTTAGCAACCATGTTTGAATATATATATTTCAAGAAATGCTCAAAAGATATTTGAGCTTCACATATGAAGCTAAACAATGCTTTTGTATTAAACATTTGCCTATTTTTGGAATCACGTTGCTTGTATTTTCCAAACAGTAGTTACTTTGGCTATAATTCTCCTAGAACCTCTAGCACTGCATCAAAAGAGACTATTTTGAAATTCACAATAAATCCAGAGGGGATTTTTAAATTAGTTTCTTGGGACATGAACTCACTGATGCCCTAATTTACATTGCACATTTTACAGTCTTGATCAGTGTGAATGAGAAAAAAAAATCTTATGATAATTAATTTTACTGGCAGCAGTAGTAACTTAGTTATGAGGTCAGAGAATTTCAGCAACAAAGACATAATTTAAGGAACAAAGACAGAATTGTCATTAATAGTATCAGGAAAACAGATATATGACCTATCTAGGGAGGCTGATAAAGGAAAGGAGTCTATGGTATGGTACACAGGAAGCCCAACTAATATTGAAAAATACAATACTGAGTTGTGCAGGCCAAATTTACGTTGCTATCTAAAATGCTGAAGTCTAGAATCTGCAATGAAGGATTTTCAGAAATTCTACTTGTTCCACATGCTAGCTAGAGAGGCAGAACTTCAGGGTCTCAATGCATGACATGGAGCCACTGGGAAAGAGGGCTTAGATTTGTTAGACAGTGGGACACTTTTGGAGACATTTGTCTATGGTTTATCTAGAGTGACCAATTTTGAACAACATGCTCAAACCAACCCATAGTTTTGCTCACAGTAGGAGGACTGGAGGAAGAGCAAAGTGGCTATGATCTCTTACACAGGAACATACATGTTCGGTTTGGCCTGTTCTGTGTGAACTGGGTCATTGTTTCTACCTGATACATGTGTACATTAAAGAAGTTGTGTATAGGAAGCAAGTTATTCATCTCAGGACTTATTCACACTTACATTTTGCCCTGCTCTTTCCAGGTAGAGGTCCACACTTCTAATGCTCCACGAAAACCCACTCTTTAAAGCTGAATCGGAACCAAAGTCGCTTTGGGTTTTCCACAAATTGATGTTTGCTCCAAGTGAGCTTTAAAAAGTGGGTTTTCGCAGGGAAAACTCTGGAGCTGAAAAGGGGGTGCTTGGACAGAGCTTTAAATTGTAGACTGCGCCTGGAAAGTGAGGATGAAAAGTAAGTGTGGCTAAACCCTCAATCAACTTAGCTGAGATACCTATGTTTAGCTGAAGCTCAGGTACATTATGAGATTAGAGAACCACAACAAATACTGGGGGCAGATGGAAAACCTCTGCATTGCTCATTAAAAGCCTAATACTGTCTATGCAGAAGGCAAAGCTATTGATTCTAACCTGCTGTTTACTTTTTCTTAATTGGGGATAAATGAGGCGAAATGTTTCCTGAGATACATGCCTGCTAGCCTTTTCCTTGAGGTTTATGTTCTGAAGGTTTTCAAATTAGTAGATATCCTACAAGGAGGTCACTCGGTTCCGTTTTTAAAGTTATAAGAAAAAAATAGAACACATGGGTATCATTAAAATCTTTACTGGTAATTACAATATGATTTGAAATTTAATGTAGCTATTTCTCAGCAAGAGGCCTGATGTCACAAATTTACAAAATATTGAGGGCCAGTAATTGGCAGGCATTACCAAGATGAACCTAATGAAGACAGTAAGCAGGACTTGATTGCAACAGTGCTCTCCAACTTGTGATTTCCAGCAACTGGCATTCAGAGGCACAGTAGAACACAGCCACCACACACCCAATAGTTGCCTTTGACTGCACCTAACCCCATAGTTGCCTTTGACTGGACCTAACCATCAAGTGGTCATTTACTTTTACTTTTTACCTTTACTCCCTTATGAGTTTGTGTTCCCTTTTACCATCAATCTGGTTCATTTATTATCATGGGATGATCACAAGCACACTGTATTTCTACTGACTTTATTGCCAACACTCCAGCATAAGTAGCCTAGGAACTGTCGCCACAGTGAATTGTGTGTCAGTTTTCACATTACTATTCTGCTCTATGCAAGGGTTCTCTGAAACCCAAGTGGGTTCCAAAGATGGGTGAATGACTAATACAAATGTATTCTATCTATCTGGCCAAGTCCAAACCAACCTTAATTACGATTGCAGACACCCCTCCTTTGTTCTGATAACAAAACATAAAAGTGATTAGTCACCAGCTTGAACGTGCAAAAACAAAAACAAAATTATTTCATTTTTGCTCTGCATAAGAGCTAATAAACTTCTTAAGTAATTATGGTTAATCTAATGGAATTTATTATATTTAGGTATTCACTGTCATTCTTTTTGTGTAATCTATTATAATACCTAAACGAGAGATTCCAGACCAGATGTATACAGAACTGCCTCATCACCTACCTTCATGAATCACTGCATTGCACCAGGCCTCAGTGCCAAAAAATAACATAGAATACAACATTGCTGAGTGATCTTATAGCCTCAACAATAATCAGATTTGTACTGTTCCTCTCACCACCTGTTAGTAAGACTGCACAAGAATACTCAGTTTCCTTATTTGCAGAATCCGTTTTTGAGTGGGTCCCCTTCATTTACATTTATTTTTCTTCCTTTCTCAGAATTTTCAACATGTCTTTCATTGTGAGATGCATCCTTCATGGATTCATTCCTCTCCAGTTTGCTCTTCAAGGAGCTTGACAGGTATAATAAGACAGGACTTTTAAAAGCCAAGAGAAGAACACTGCAGACTAGGGACATGAAAATGGTCCATCACACCGAGTGCTGCTTTAAAGGTCTGATTCTTTAAAGGTCTGGTTCTAATTATCAGCAGAACATTAACTAGAGCAGAGAAAACTTGCAGTAGTCTGAGCACTCCAGCATGTCTTACTTCTCTACTCTCTCTAGGCATTGGTCACAGTAAGGGCCTGGTTCTCAAGACACATTTGAATATACAATAACATAACCATAGAAGTGCACTCAGGAAAGCCAACTTTTACATGGGACCAACATTTCTGTAATATTCAGCAGAACAAATTGTGTCTTATTCCACATACTACTATATAGAAGAAATTTTCAGTTAGCTAAATTTATCTCATTTAATACTTCGTCACTTATCAAAATAATGTATAAGTTAAATATGTAAATTGAGGATCATACTTATATTTGAGTAAAAATTCAATTAACATTGATAGATTTGGGTTTTATTTCTATTAATATTAGTTCTTGCGTTATATATTAAAACACCTACTTAGAAGTTGGTTGGCTGTTGTGATTAGCATAGCATCAGTCCCTGTCTTGTCTTGTTTGGCTACTTATCTGTCAAATGGCCTGCATATATCCTGTTCCTTGTCAAGTTTGTGATGCCAGTAGTTCAAATCTCAATGCAGAACTGTACAAGCTGTGGCTGCTGGCAGCCATGATTGCCATCCACTTTGCTAGGTCACAGATTGATTGTGGGAGTGCTATCGATGCCCAATGCCAACAAAGTTACCCGGGGCACTATAAAAATGTTTGGGTTTGCTATGTTATATATTGTTCCTATTGCTATTGTTTTGCTTTCTACTTTATTGCTGGGATTGCATAGGATTGTGGCTACATTATATTAATTTAACAGAAACACGGGATTGGCTGGTAATTAATGTTTACATGTTTATCTCATAAAAGTATGAACATATGATAGATGACAGCCCCTATCCCAAGAACAGAATCAAGTCCCAGTGCAGGATCAATTATTATAAATGGCATATCCATGTAATGGCACGCAGTCCTCCCTTTTTATTACTGTACATGTAATAAGAATTTTGCAAGAGAAATGTGTAGGGAACATGTATACAAGGAAGAATGCACACTGAAATAGTAGGCAATACCACCATCAGACTAATGGGTCAGTGTAAAAAATAAATGCAATTTGGACCAGAAGGTATGGTACTGAGAGGACAAAAAGGTGGCTCCACAAAACTTGCTGGCAAGAGGTAGAAAGGGAAAGGGAGCAATATTAGAAGATCCCTTGCCCAGAATGGAACATGGTATCAACATAGCCACAGGAACAGATGAAATAGTTTGTAAGAATGCAGGAACCGTTCTTCTGGATCAGATCAAATACTTATCCAGTGCAGCATTCTGTTCTCAAAGTGGCTAACCAGATGCCTTGAGATGCCCAGAAGCAGGACAATACTCTTGTTTCGTCAAAGATGATCTACTAAAGGATCATAAAAAGGGATCACAGAAAACAACTCAATTCTAAATGAAAGTTCCAGCCGTTTGGAGTAATCCACTTGGGCTCAAATCTAGGTGGAAGATCCACTTGGGCTCAAATTGCAAAAATATATTTTTAACATCTGGTAAGTTATTCGGGTGTGGCTTATAAGCCTGTAACACCAAAAACATATGTCCTCATCTGTATGGCCATATTCGATGTAGTGTTGCACCAGGGGTGCATCCACAATAGAATTCTTATCATACATACATTTTTCTTACACGGGCATATAATCCCATACATGACATGTGGTGATTGGCAAGTTGAAGAACAGTTCAATTTCCAAATGCATCCAGTGTGTGGACCCTGAAACTCTAAGGTTAAGTGACATGTGGAAGACCCTGCAGTGCCGACATTTAGAATGGCCCTGAACTGCATTAGGAGATGTCTCCAGTTGAAGAATATCCGATCTAAGGATTCTTTAATAGTTTTGCCCCTCCTCAGACCAATTAATGGGGAAAGATTGCATCTGGGGATGTGTTGAATTACGTGCCAATGTTTGTTTATTAACTCCTGTATTGAATTCAGTATTTTGTTTATTTATATTCCCAGTGCTTTGTATTTTGATGTTTTGAATGTTTGCTGTAAGCTGCATGGGGAACAGTTCATTGTGGGAAAAGTGTCATAAACACAATAAATCAATCAACTTCCCCCTTCTCTTCCCACCACACCCTCCCTAAATTTGTTCTGAAGCGTTGGGGGAACCCCTACTACAGGTTCATGGGGCACATAGGGGAGGAGAGGGGGAGAACATTTTGTTGTGCAAAAATCTGTATTCTATTTTGGATACAAACCTTTGTGGTTAGGAATAGCTTTAAGACAACTACCAGCCCTCCTTCTCAGACTTATGATAGAAATTATGTTTCTGAAAGTCTTCTGAGCTATTCATTTGTGTCCCAATTATCATTATTTTGTCATTGTCTACATTTGAGCTGAATTCTGAACCTTCAGCACTAATTGGCAGCATTTTAAATGCCAATGTGCTGACCCAAAATATTCAAATGCTCATCAAATCTGTTTGCTCCCATGAAATAATGGACTTTTACTCTTTTCAAATTTATGGAATTAAACACTTTTAAATTCAGAAATAAAAGGGTGAGCAAGCCACTTTAAACTACCAAATGAAGCATGCTGACCACAAAGGTTTTCAAGCTCGATGGCACTTTTGATTGCTGAGTTGTCTTATCACTCTGACAATGTTGACTCTCGAGCCAATAAAGAAAGTAGGATTTCAAATGTGTAAAGTATTTTAGAGATGTTTGGAAATATCTGCAGTTTAATATCTTTTAATTCTGATTTAAAGGTATACATAACAGTCCAGAGCGTCTGCATATGGTGACTCATATCAGCAGAGTGAGTAGCTCTGCATGAATTTATTTCCTCCCTGGGACACTAGACCTTGGAGGCAGGGAACCGTTGCAGATCATACTGCCTGCGTGCTTGAAGGGGATCAATGCACTGAGGCTAGTAGTTGCAATACAGTGTTCAGCAAAAACAGCACAGCTCCTGCAAGTGCACAGATTTACAGAATATGTGAACTGGTGGTCCACATAGTATGTTCTACTGTTTGGCAGTGGTTCATGCCACAATAAATAAAGTCTTTAAAGATGCCACAGGAGTCAGTGGTTTATAACAACAGTAAGTCAATTGTTAAGCATTAAGACAGAACATTGTACAGTAAGGTATCAAAACTATATTTGTATATTGTGCTGCAACTAATTTATGTAAACCTGAAAAACTGGCACAATAATAAGAATGAAAAACTATTTCTTGTTGACTGAATTCTATTAGGATTAAGACACAGAATGGTGTGGATAAGTACAGTGGTACCTCAGGTTAAGTATTTAATTCGTTCCAGAGGTCCGTTCTTAACCTGAAACTGTTCTTAACCTGAAGCACCACTTTAGCTAATGGGGCCTCCTGCTGCCGCCGTGCCGCCGGAGCACAATTTCTGTTCTCATCCTGAAGCAAAGTTCTTAACCCGAGGTACTATTTCTGGGTTAGCAGAGTCTGTAACCTGAAGCATCCGTAACCTGAAGCGTATGTAACCCGAAGTACCACTGTAATACTTAAATATCTAAGTAATCACTTAAATATTAATCTGTATTATCTTAGCTACAGCTATTCCAAAAGCTCATCTACCATTTGGGGATTATCCTGTAAAAACTCTACCATCAACCTAAACATTCTAAGGCCATCTCAGTAGATGCTTCTGTTAAATGCTCTGCAGAATGATTGCCCATTAAACCAGTAGTCAATTTGTCCATTAGGTAAACTTCTACAAAAAATACAACTAATGTGACGCAAAATGCAAATGTCTGCAGTGCTCAAGTTTATAGCTTCAAATATATATTAACAGGCATTGTAAAAGAAGGTGCTTTATGCTTGTTGGTACATTGGTAAACTTTTTCATAATGCCTGTTGTATTTTCAACAGCTGCTTATATGTTCAGTTTGAAGCATGGTTAAGATTAGTCATGTACAGTCTTTTGAGACAGTAGGGAACATGATATTTCTGACCAGCTGCAAAAATTGTAACCTCATAGATGAAAAATGAAAAGAATAAAAGAAAAAGAGCTGTTGCCATATCAGTCTTTCCCCCCTTTATGCTTTTGAATTCCTATGAACCTATTATAGAGCTCTAATGTCAAAGCTGAGCAATGATCCAGCTGTATTAGGGTTGTTTTTAGTTCACTTTAAGTTTCTTAATTCAACAAGATTATTTGTGATTGTATTGTGCATTTAAAATCCAATCACGTAATTATTAATAAATTGTAATTATTCAAATTATAATGGGGTTAGAGTAATTTAAATTACCATTTCTTGATCATGAATGGAACAAAATTAGAAATACTGTTTAAGGTCATATTGTGTTTCAATACTACAGTTAAATTGTTCCAAATTTTTCATTCTCCTCTCTCCCTTAAGTAATATAAAGAAGCTTGGTGAAAACAGGCTGCTACAAGTTTACTTGGCAGGAAAAACCTTTCTTCAGTTGGAAGCTAATAATTACCCTATTTCCCTAACTTTCTTACTGGAAAAAGCAGGACATAAATATTAATACATTTAAGCAGAGGCTGGATGACCATCTGTCATGTATGAGCTAATTGAGATTCCTGCATTGCAGGGGGTTGGACTAGATGACCCTCGGGATCCCTTCCAACTCTGCAATTCTATGAAACTGAACATTCCTATAGTTTGTTTTGATACAAATGTGGTTTTATAATACAACACCAGTTTTTGTGGATAACTTTCATATTTTCATTCAACATTAGGGAGAATTCAGATTTTTGAAGAAACACTGGAAGAAGGCTATCCTAATGAACATGTAATTTTTTTTTCAGCTGGGGTCACGGGGCGAGGGAGGCAGGTTGTTATCATTTAAGCCCCGAGGGGTAGTTAACCTTTGATCCTCCAGGTGTTGCTGAACTACAACTCTCGTGAGACCCAGTTGGCATGGGCAGTGGGATGATGGGAGTTGTCATTCAGGAGGGGCACAGATTGGCCATATCTGCCAACTATAGAGTGTTTTTTACTGTGAGGACTATGTTGATGAACTGACAGAAAATACCATATTTTTCGCTCTATAAGACGCACCAGACCATAAGACACACCTAGTTTTTGGAGGAGGAAAACAAGAGAAAAAATATTCTGAATCTCAGAAGCTAGAACAGCAAGAGGGATCGCTGCACAGCGATCCCTCTTACTGTTCTGGCTTCTGGGATAGCTGTGCAGCCTGCATTCACTCCATAACACACACACACATTTCCCCTTACTTTTTAGGAGGGAAAAAGTGAGTCTTATAGAGCAAAAAATACGGTAAGTATTACTGCTAAAAGGAAACTTAAAAAACAAATACAGCATCATAAAATCATTTAGAGACACTCCCTGTGTGGACCAATGTTTAGGCCTTATAATCAACCATGGAATGCATTTTTCATTATTATTGTTTATTATCTCATTTTTATTCCACTCTTCATATTAGCAGCACAGAGTAGTTTACTAAAAGATATACAAAAATAATAATAACCAAAACTAAAATCAATATAGCAAAATAATGAAAAACTAAAGCGGAAAGAAAATACTTCTAATGGACTGTTCACTAAACCAAGTTGTTAACACCCTCACAATGACTCAAAGGCCAAGTGAAAAGGTGTATTTTGCACGTTTTTCCTATAATTGCATATCCACAAGTATAGAGCACTGGTATGAATGCATAACCTTCCCTTCCTCTGTTTCAAGGCCAAGAAACATACCTTGAGGCAGTGGAAAGCAGGTTCAAGCATTCCCAAGTCCTGGAACAGCATCCTTTCTCTCCAGGTACTAGAACTACAAGTCCCAAAGTCTTTGGCAGGAAGCTGATGCTACATGCATAGTTTCTGCTAAGGAGAAAGCCCCTGAAAAGGGTGAAGAGTAATATATCCTTAGTACTATATTATTATTTGCTTGGATAATTCAATCCAAACATCTTGTTTCTTCTAAGATTTCTAATTTATGAATTTATTTTGCTCTTTGACATATAGAGCGGCACCTCTCAACTACATTGTCCTCTATATATCCCAGGACAACAGTTCCTGTTATTTCTCATTCTCCCACAAGTTTTTGGCTATATGTGTAGTATTAAAACTGTTTATCATATCTATTCTTAATCCTTTTTTGTCCAGCTTAAACAGACTCTGTTCTTTCAAAGTTGAGATTTGTACTCTGAACCCTATATAGAATCATAGAATTGTAGAGTTTGAAGGGACTCCAAGAGTCATCTAGTCCAAACCCCTGCAATGCAGTAATCATATATGTTTCACTCACCTGTAGCTTCACTTCTAAACACACACACACACTGTGGTAGTCCAGCTGAGAACTAACTAACTAGCATTAAATGCAGCAACTTCTTCCAGTACACCATAGCCATGCCCTTCAAGTGTTCATTACTTTTGTTCATTTAAGGAAGGTAGTTAAGGATATATATGGCAAATTCCATAAGTGTTGTATAACCTAGATATCAAAGTCAAATTATCAGCTTCTGTTCAGTCAATGGTGCTATAATTCAAGAATGCTGATCGTGAGATCGAAGTGTAGCTTTGGATTATATCTGGCCCTGTACTTTACAAGACAACTACTATAATTACTTGGCACATGTTCCCCACAAGAGGAATGAATGCAATATGTCATTGTTGTAAAATGCTTAACGGTATGTTTTTGTGCATAAACCCATTTTTTTCTCCATAAAAATAATTTGAGTTTACTGGGTAAACTTGTGAAGCAGCATTTCTCTGTCATTATTATGTTATTACTTTTACTTTTATTTACTTGTATTTTGGTAGCATTCAGTATCTCCATTCAGGATCAGATCCTCATCATGATATTCAGTGTTCCAACATAGGGTGGGCTGAGCAGCAGTCCCTGTAGAGAAAATCACAACATCAAAGTTGCATTTAGAGGGGCTGAACCTTCTTGGAAACTGAAGGCATTTTAAAAGTACTCGTTCCTCATGGAATCCTGGCAAGAAAGATAAAATTGTAGCTATAATCCCACATCCATTTATTCAATTATATTTACACACCCACACTGACACACTCTTGCAAAATTTAGGCCAACACATTGGATTTTGGTTCAAATAGAATAAAAAAAGCAGTCTGTTACTATGTTTTATATACAACATATTGTTTGTGCCCTTAGTATTAACAAATAAAAAGAGATTTGCCATAATGCAATATGCCTGAGGCAACCTATAAGTTACAGCAGTAAGAGATATTCTAAAACAAATGTACAATATTTTATTTATTGCAAATATTCTCATACATTCCCACACCCTTTAGTCAATGAAGACCATAACTATATTTCAGAAGAAAGGATTAATGATTAACACCATCCCTTTTACAGGCTTAGAATAAGTCCTTGTCCATACTTAATGCAATAATAAAATTCTCTTCAGTTGATTAAAATACGCCCAGTATCTAAATGACAGGGGTGGGAAAACACAGGCTCATTACAAATAATGCAGGACTGGTAAAGAATTGCAGAGAGTGAATTCATAAGGGGGAAGAGGGTTGTCAGAGCACCTCCTATCCATCAGGCTGCCACTACATTTGTTGAAGCATATACCAGTTCTTCTGGCTTTGCATGGCTTCCATAAGGAGCCGCCTGAGAAAAAGTTAAGTCCTCTTCAGTGCTCTAAAATAGCTAACAAGGCCTGATCAGAGCTCAATATAAGGCAGAGAGTGGAATTCTGATGATCAGCTGATGACACACTGCCCTCTTAGGTACTGGGAACCAGTCCCTGCTCCTCTTCAGTTCCTCTGTTTCTCATCTGTAGCCACTCTTCCAGCTCCTCCTTCCACTTATCAGCCTCCTCGAGTGCACCCTGGCTCCACTTTCTTCTTCCAATTGCCCAAGCTGAATGTCTGGTGAAAGATTCCCACCAGCTTTGAGCACCCTCCCTAAAAGGCTTTCCACAGGCTTTTCTGGGAAGCTGGCTAGGTACTGACACTCTTCAGTCAGCATTGTAACTTAATCCCACCATCCCGCTTTGGAATGCTCCAAGTGGCTTCAAAGGTCATGCTCAGAATACGCAAGCTCATTACAATACACTGGAGCTGGAGCTGCAGCAGATACTTGCCCTTAAGGGGAACAGGCATTCAATGAATGGTGGGGTCAAGTGTTAACCCAACACTTTCTTGGATTTCTCTGGGTCAAGTTTTAGCCAATAACCTACAGAATGTGCAGTTATTCTTAAGTAGAGGTGAACTGAAACTAACTTGCTTACTTTGGAACCTTGTTTGCAGGCAGCAAAGTTGCAACCCTATTTTAATCAATGCACGAAGGGGGCTGTAGATTTTCCCCTGACACTGAATAACCCCCCACCCAACCCAATTCAGTGCTGGAGGACAGGACAGCATCTACACATTGCCTAGGCAACCAGACAACTCTCCTGATCTTCCAGCAAAATAGTAGTGATTATTGTGGCTGTAACAGGCATAGAAGAAACAAATCTGGAAGTAAATTGAGTAGTTTTTTCCAAGGGGATTTCCTACCCCACAAAGACCAAATTCCATCCCCAAATTTTCTGTTGACTGATTATTTTGCTCAGTCCTGGTTTTAAGACTTTAGTGACAGACATAACCTGTAAAGTTTATAAGCAGGTTCAAGGTATGTACAATACCTGTTATAAATGACTCAAACACTTCAGTAAGCAATAGAGTTATCAGTGAAGATAACATTCCAGTGGTTTAAGTTTGGAGACATGCTCAGTATTAAGAATCATCTCAACACTTCTAGTTTTCTACGAGCAGCTCTCAGCAAGCAGATTGTGAATTTTTACATGCATCTTGAGGGTGTTGGATCACTGATTCAGCACATCCAGCACTCACAAACCCCTCCATCTCCAAGTACTTTCAAAATCAGCATTTCCCTTCATTCAGGAAACCCCTTGTCTAGTGATTTACTAACTGGGAAACAGAGGCCTGTGCTGGTGATTGTGTTCTACACATGCAATACTATTTAGCATGAGACAGTGGGAAAAACATACGGCAGAGAGACGGAGCTTAATTTCTAAGATATAAATACTGAGAAACCTGACCAAAGACATGCAGGCTATAGGAAAAATATAATGTTACTAAAACAAATGCTCGTGGTAATTTCTAACCTACAAAAGTCTGTGGTGAGAATAAGTAGCTTTAACCCAGAGACCAACATCTGGCAAGTGTCTCCAGAGAAGCAGAATAGAAGTTAAATATAGATCTCCTAGTTCATGGCTTCAGTATGAGTTTAAGATAAAACATAGCCCGACTGTGTGGCTATATTGCTACAAGAGAAATAACTGAATGGTCTCACATAGACAACACCTGACCAAACTCCAGTGTCCCTTAGTTTCCTAGCTCCAGATGTTCACATTTAGCACCCAGCTCTTGATAGTCATGCTTAATTTTTACAGCTGTACCAGAGTTATATTTTGATATTCTTTCAAATGCTCTCTTCTATTGAACAGTAAGTATTTTTATATATTATTTTATATATACATTTTGCAGTAACCATCTTCTCAACTAAGGATATGCACGGTATGTGTGTTGATTGCACAATGAACTGGTACCTGCAATGTATTGCTATTATTGCAAATACAGGGTTGTAGCCAAGTAAGTTTTACTCAAAGGAGACCTATTGATATTGATGGGACTAAGTTAGTCATGTCCATTAATTTCAGTGGGTCTGAATATGACCAGCTGGGTTGTATACAACCCAGAATATTTACTGACATAGTTTACATTTATCTGCCTTATAGTGTTGGGTACTTTCAGCTGTGCTATATTCAGGCTAAGGCAGGCAGGAGGCCCTTACTGTTTAAAGTCTGGTAATAGCAGTGTGCACATTTATTCTAAAATGGTTTTAATACTAGAAAGATTCAACATGAAGCACTGCAGAAAACTAGATAAGAAATGAGCAAAGGTTACATTGGTGGGGGAAGGAAGAGGATGGTGTGGTTTGCTAATGAGTATAGATCTGAGACTTCCTTTTATGATATCAGACATAACCTGATTTATCAATCAAAGAAAGGGTTTGGTAGAGTTCCACTCAATTAAGTCGTATAGTTTTGCTTTATTGTGTTAGAATATGATAATTATGATATCATCCATGCCTGGATTTTTTTGTATTAGGGATTTGCCTAGTTGTTGATTTAATAAAGCTGAAAGGATTGCCTAACCAAATCAGATCTGTGTTAAATCTTTATATACTGACCTCATAGTGGCAAAGTAAACTCAGCACTAGACAGCAGACAAACCCAGACAGGAAGCAGCAATATAAATCAGATTCATATTGGGGAGGGAGGGGAGAGTAAGAATTCACAACACAATAAGGTACACAGTTAGTTAGTTAGTTAGTTAGTTAGTTAGTTACTTTCCTTTTTGTTTTTTTACTTTGAGACCTTCTGCACCAATAAAAACCTTACAATGTTGGCAAAAAACAATCCTCTCTGATGTTGGGTAGTCTAATAACAATCAATGTTTAATTATGTTGAACACCCAACCCCTTTTCTGTATGTAGCTCTTGCTATCTTTTCTATTGCTTGTCTCCTAGGATACCTTTTTATTGGACAGACATTTCCAAGATACAATAAAACACCACCAAAAACAAATAGCAAGCAATCGGGCTGAAACTTAAAAATAAGACAACAAGGCAGCTAAATGTCTGAGCAGTGAATACTACCATAAACACTAAGGTCTACAGCAGTTAGGAAAATAGAAGTCACCTCCAGTGACTGCTGAAGGAACCCTTCCAACTCTACAATTCTAGGAATCCATGAAGAAAAATGTGCTTGAGACTGAAGTAAAAGACTGCTATGACCTGGATGCTACGCGGTGGTGCTGTAGACCCACTATAGAGATGAGAGAGCAAAATGCAATTTTACCTAGTCTGGAGAAATCTACAATTTCAGGTATTCTTCATTTTATCACCTTTCCCCCTATGCTTACAAATAGTATTGAATGGTGAGGGAAAGGGAATTAGGGATGATGGGCAGATCTGTCCTGAAACTTGGAAGTGTGTCTGTTGTTCTATTTCATGTGGTGTGACAGCTAAGGGAGCACTCAGACATTCACTCGTATACGAAAGAAATCTTGAATGGTGCTCAGTTTCTTGACTTTTTTGTGGTTGTGGGATCTATTAATCCTTTTTCTATTACACTCAGAACATATTGTTTATTTAAGGTAAAAGGGCTCCAGATTTCCAGTTTTACTATGCTGTTAACTTAAACATATACAGAAATATCAGCTCTGTGTGAGATAGGACTAAATGTGCAATAATATAACTCTCTGGCTTTAAACCAAATCTTGGTTTCACACATACACCCTTTTAAGGCATAGTGGGTATCTCTCCATAACAGTTCATTGTGGACATAGTGCTGCTGATGCATGCAAGTTTTGTGTAGTGTCCACATGACACTAGCCTCATAAAATGATGTTCATTTTATTTTCTCATTTAAACCAGATTTAATTATTTCTGCATAAAATCATTTATTAAAAAACACATGGAAATAGTAAAGCCAGATTAAGTGGGAGAGGGGATGGGATAGGATAGTGTTTTGCAGATGACAATGTCATGCGGATACTGAAAAACTTGCAAACATGAACAGCTGCACCATGTCCACAACGAACTGTCTTGTGAAAGCGCCCAGTGAAAGTGGTTTGAGCCTATTCACAGGACCAGATTCTTCATGGATCTTCCTCTAAGCAGTGCAAAAAAATCTACCCTTCCACAATAATATTTTCCTTTACTGTTGTCAACAAAACATGTGCAGAATATTAAAATCAATATGCTTCAAAGCAGAATTTCAAATGTTTCCAGAAAACAAGAAAGTCTTATTTCACTGAGAAAAAGTAGGAAGTTTCAGCATTTACAAATTGCCTTCCATACATAAAAGGCAGGGTCTCAAAGAAGCCCTGGAATAAATGTGAATACAAGTTTATCAGTAATCCATCAGAAGCAACAAAATTCAAAGCTGATAGAGCAAAGATATAATATATTCAAAGTCAAGTGGAACAGAAGCCAGAATGTTCTAGCTGTAATATTTTCCTCCATCACAACATCATGCTGACCGTCATGGGTCAGTTACACTCTATACAATCATGTGAGTATTGCTTTGCATTTATATTTCTCAGAAGTCGTATCTTAGGCCTTCAATTCTTTGTTTTTCAACAGCAATAGAACATTTTGCAAGGGATACCAACGTGGCACAAAAATTATGCATTCAAAGCTCCATATAAACCTTTCAGAAGTAATTCTACACAACAGTCTGATTTTGCCAGGTGCTGAACATTTCTCTGAGTTACAGAATGGCTGGAAAATGCAGCCTGAACCAATGTGCAAGTAAATATACAGTGCCTGACAAAAGTAATCTGAGTGAGAACAGTGAACTATATAAATATTCCGAGCTAGAATTAAAAACAGGTACAGTGGTACCTCAGGTTACATACGCTTCAGGTTACAGACTCTGCTAACCCAGAAATAGTGCTTCAGGTTAAGAACTTTGCTTCAGGATAAGAACAGAAATCATGCAGCGGCGGCGCAGAGGGAGGCCCCATTAGCTAAAGTGGTGCTTCAGGTTAAGAACAGTTTCAGGTTAAGAACAGACCTCTGGAATGAATTAAGTACTTAACCCGAGGTACCATTGTATTCTAAAAGGAAAAAGACTGATCAAATCTGTCACAAAAAACCAAAAGAGTAAACTTTTACTAGCAGCTACTAAAGCCCAGAATTTATGGAGTTCAATTTTTAAAATGGCATGTATTAGTTTGTTAGATACAGCTGACTAGCTTATAGTAAAGATTCAAGGAACTTATCTGAGAAATTTGGTTATTCTTGTATTGTACATATCCATTTTAAATGATAGCTCACTAATATTAGAAATTTATTTTTTAAAGTTTTATTTGCTTTGGAGTCAATATTCTGTTTTAGATATGGAGATGGAGAAGAGAGATGAGGGAGAGAGAAAGTTCTATCACTATAGGTGTGATATCCTATAAATGTGGTCTTTTTGTAAGCAATACTAGAGATACTCTCTTACCAGGAAATACTTGTCTATAGTGTACACTTTATCACTGTGGGAAGAGAAAAATTAAATGGGGAAAAAACACCTCAGATGCATAGCCAAAATATAATGTTGGGGAAATGTGAAGAAGCAAGGATATATAAAATTATGCAGTTGCTGCATGCTTAGCTTGTAAAATGAAAGATTTTCAACAATCTCAACTGTGCAGATCTGGATCTTGGCCAATTTTTAAGCTGACGCAAGCCACTAGTAACAAGCCTATATGTAAAACCAAACTGAATGGATGAAAAAAGCAAAAGCTTCCAGCAGTCCACTGTAGCCAAACTGAGCACTCCCATTCCAAGTTCTCCCAGACATCATTCATAATATTATGATGAAAGATTATATGATCCTAGTCATATTTGTTATCTTCTCAGGAATTAAAAACCTATTTACTTTATCAAGGTACATGTTATATGCAGGCAGAAATCGGCTTCTGTATGCATATCCCTAGCTGGACAGAAAATTGCATACAGAGATGGGTGTTGCATACTGATACTCTTTCCAGGCCCAAAAGCTAGGGCTGCTAGTAGTCCTTTAAACACTGATTCTGTTGAGTCACTGCTAGGAAAGGCAATAAGGTTAAGTCTTTGTCTGATTTCCTTTCTTCTCACACAGTTGACAGTTCAGCTATTTCTTAAAGTGCTATATATGTGCAACTCTGGTGACAGCACATATCCACTCTTGAATCAGACTTATTATGTAATATGCTTAACTCAGTTAATTATTTGAACTGACTGTAACGGATGGAGAGGGGAGGCCAACAGCTTGCTGAAGCAAGAATTTTAAAAATAGATTAATAGACAGTCTCATCTTTGTGTGTGTGGCATCTTCACATACACAGATCAAAGGAAACCAGTGGATGTCTTTAGAAGTAGGCTAAACAAGCTTTTAGTTGTGCTTGTTTAGGCGGATTCAGTTTCTGAGATAGGATGACTTTTGAGGTCACTTCTAGCTGTATATCCAAAGAGGTCCCATCAGAAGACAGAATTCCTTCTGGCAGAAGGATGAAAAATGTGATGATCTCAAGCAGATAAATAAATGTGAAACCTGAGGGATGTCAGTCAAATGGGAAATTAAGCCATTGCATCGTTTCCAGGCACTAGCCAATGGAGGAACTTTGGTAAAAGTCTGCCAGATCAGAACAGAAACTTAGTCAGCCGTTAGGCTGGATTGGGTCATGAGGAAAGGCCTGAGGTAAAAAAAAAAGTTTCCAGATCAAGATTGTTCTCAGCAATCCAATGCTATTCTGGATTTTACCACTACCACACAACTACCTTGCTTCTTCATTTCCTTTGCCTCACCTCGTTTTATTTCACTCTATCTCTTTTACACCAACCTAGTTTTGTGTCTTTCCCAAGACCTGATCCTCTAATTTGATGATTTCTATGGCTTCACTGGGAAGAACTTCACATCCAACTGATGCACATAGAAAACAAGTCTAGGACTGAGGTTATACAACCCTAAACAAGTCCTCACACATCCATAAGGCCTGCATCAGATTTTGTAAATTCCAGTTCAACTTCAAAAGTAGAGCATTTTACACTCTTTTAAAAGAACTGTATTGAAATTAGTAGGAATCTTCACTAATATTAATTTTCTTTGATATGCAAAATGTGGCTAGCCTATTTAATAGCACACAATATGGTGCTGCTAAACTGTGTTAGTACCCAATATGGTGCCATTACAACTCTGTTAGTTAATCATTTCTGCACCTTTATCTAGGTGAACAAAAGCCATGCTGCTGAATCTGCACAGCTTCTTATTAGGAATTGGATTCTCATGTGACAGTATTATTCCAAAACTTCATGCTCTGTTATTATTTTATTTTGTACTTGTTAGATTAGTATTATCAATTTGTGATAATGTAAAACTGCCATATTTTCCTTTTTGGAAAATCTCCAGAATTATTTAAATAATACCGGGAGCACACACTTAAAGATCAGTCAGAATTTCTTTTTTTAAAAAAAAGTAGATTAAAGAAAGTCAATAATGTTTTCTCAATCAACAAGGCAAGATGCAAACTCTGTGTATGTGTCTGCGTGTTTAAGCTGTTTATATCCAGAAATGGTGGAACAGAGAAAAGAAAACACTTTATTCTGGTTATAGCTACACATGTGATCTGCCTTCTGTAAAATAGATGGCCAACTACACTTTCATTAAATTAGAACAAGATGACAAATATAAAATTTGCTAGCATGCACAGCAGACAAGCATTAAACATTATGGAAGGTTTCTACAGTACAAAAATGGATTTGAGCACTAGGGAAGAAAATATATTGAAAGTACTTTCTAATGAGTTTCATTCATTTCTCCTTCCCACGCAGTGGGACTTATAATGGCAGTACATTTGATATCTGATTGTGAATCTGGGGAAGCACGTACTTCACAGATGTATTAACTTGAAAATATCAGTAAAAAGCAGACGAAGAGCCATGGATGATGGGCCTTTAAGTCTAAATTTACAGTGGCAACTAGTACAATGGGTGACCAATGACACCACACAATGTCCATTTAATGCACTGCATTAAACACACACACACACACACACACACACACACACACACACACACTACATGGTCTATATTAAAACCAAAAAGAATAAGAAATCAGTTTGAAAGACAAAGGAAGCTTGCAATTGCTAACACAAAATGCTGGTGATAGCTATCGATCAGAAAGCTAAAGCTACATATAGAATCATAGAATTGAAAGGGACCATGAGGATCATCTAGTGCAACCTCTTGCAATCTTTTACTCAACAGGAGCTTGAATCCATGACACTTAATCTGAGATTAAGTGTCTCCAGCTCAACTGACTGAGTTATGATATCTCAGTTATCATGATGATTTTAAGAATGGACACTCCCAGCAAAATCTAAAGACAATAACTTCCCTAGAAGGAAATTAGTTAATTCACAGAACAAATGAGATTATTGTCATCCAAATTCTTACAGTCTGATAACAGGGTTATTTGAGAAGTTGAAGCATTATTCTGCTGACTTCACATCAAAACATTTTCTGTTATCAAAATAGACATCTATAAACTGTCTCTGTTGGACAGGAAATCAAATTAGGTAATAATAAATCAATCAAATGAAGCTAGGAACTAGATAATTCCATGTATTATGAAAAGTAAAACTAATAAATGTTATTTAAAATAAATTGAGCTCTATTAGATAAAACTGAAGAAGGCGTTTCTGCAGTATGATGTAAGTCAGGTTCATTAAGTCATTCTGTAGAGCATCTATTGGGAGATGGCTGCCCAGATATTTTTGCTTCCATCATTGACTATGTAGAAAAACTTTGTGAAATTTACCCAGAATCCTGAAACGTTCCTCAAAGGACTCACAAATTGATTAATTTTTGATAGTGCATTTTAGAAAAGGTCCCACTCACAATCCCATTTCTAAAAAGCTCGGTGCATCCATTCGTTTTAGAAGTGTCGTATCAGGGATAAATCAATGTGTTAAGAATTGCTTGGTAATATTGTTGTGGGATTAATCTTACAGAACAGATCATCAGCACGATTACCTTTGGCATTCTGTGTGCACAGAGTTCCATTCTAAGCATGAAAAGCCTTCTAATGCCAACATAGGAGAGCCATATATTGAATGATCTGCCACCATTCAATATTTAATCCTGCAATTGAAACCACTAAAGGGATACAACAAAGTAACAAGATGAATGAATTGTGACCTCCAACTTGCAAAATGACATCCTGAACAATTTATCTTTTGGGCATGTAGTGCATCCCATGGCTAATATTTCTATCACTTCTCCCGAGTTTAGGATTTGTAGATTTGATCAATGCTACATTAGCAAAGTACCTGAGGTGACAGACTGGGAATCCATTGCTTATGCTTGAACAATACGCTAGGTCAATTTGGAATATCTGGGGTCTGAAACAAAGGCCTATTAATGAAAAATCAATTTTATTTCAAAAACTGCATTCCTAAGCATCTCTTGCAAGGTGACTAGAAATAAAGTGTTTGTGAGTTGTGAAAAAAGCAATAAGGACTTGAACTAGGAAGCAGGTGTTTTTAAGTTTAGAAAGCATTGTGCTTTTTAATATTCTGGTTACTTGCCTCTGTATGGAAAATTATTAGTCCATACATAAAACATCTGTACGAAGGTTGTGATAAATCCCAAAGAGTGATAATACTTGGGGAGGAATCTAATTGGTGCCTGTGATCAAATTTCAGTGGGTGTCTCCACTAAAAGAAGAGAAAGGATTGATTTTTGCTGATTCAAATTCCCCACTGCAGTCTCCCATGCTATCTTGCACTCCCCAACTCCCCAAAGCAGATTTTTTGGGAAGATGGGGAACGCAGGAAGCAGGGGGAAATGAAGCAAATGGATCAAGAGCCCTGCCCAGGACACCATTATAGTCCACTCTCGGATAAAGCACTCTGCCCTTATACTATCCAGGGAAATATGTAGATTCTCTTTGCTCCCCTTCACCAGCCATGATGGGGCACAAATTTAGTTTGCAAGTGTGGCTAACACAGTTCTTAATGGGTTACACCAACTGGAATTGAATCCACACAAATAGAAGCCTACCCTGAAACTTTGTGATCAAGCAAGCATTCCTGCCTGGTCATGACAGGACATTTCTCCCATCCAGCATATACACATTTCTTAGAGAGATAAATTCTGGGCAAGGAAACAATAATGCATTAAAACTCTCAAGTTCCACACTTACAGTATTTTTGTGTGTTTGGGTACAGATATCCATTTAAAAAATGTTTGTGCAACATCTATTCTGTTTCTTTTCCTGTGGCTGTCTTCCCCCCTATTTTTGTGCAAGCAGAGCTGGACTCAGACTGATAGCTTTTTCTAGGATAGTCAACACAAATCATCACCTTTTGAGACAAGTCTCTGGCCATTGCAAGTCTGGTCACACGTAATTATGTAACAGTTCCTCCACATTGGATTAGAGGCAATTTCACAACTAAGTGCAATTGTGAACAAATCAAACACAGCATCTATACTGTATTGTGCTTTCTGGCAGTGAAGACTCACAATGAACAAGCATACACACGCGTTATGGAAGGACAGGAAAGGGCAAGCAAGCTGGGAGAGTCCTACAGTTCTTTGTCTGTAAATGAGGACAACAACAAAGAGAAATGTTTGTGTAGTACCATTTTTAAATAACCTTGCCTTTTCATAGCTTTTTGTATGCCTAGCCTATGGGCAGATTTGTTTATTTTTTATTTCCTAAAGATGGGATAAAACATTGTCATCACTGGCTTTTGTGCCTCTACTGAAAGAGTACAGAAAGGGAGCAAAAGTTTATATTATACCAGTTTGCTCATTCTCAGTCCTGCAATGATCATCTAAGGCCCTTCTTCATGTGCCCCCTTCATGTGCACCCTCCATGGAGGGTAATTAAACTATCTATGGCCTTTTAAACTATGTTTTGGTTTGGGGGGGCATTGCTTTTGTTTGTTGCTATGTTTTGTATTGTGTTTTTATATTGTAAACCACCCTGTGATCATGAATGGCAATATAGAAATTTAATAAATAACAATAATATTATTTTTATTTTGATAATAAAGCAGTTGCTACTAGAGAAAAAAAGGTGATAGGCTATTGTATCTACTACTACTACTACTACTACTACTACTACTACTACTATTATTATTATTTCTCCTCTCTAGTCTTCTCCAGGCTAAGCATATCCAACTCCGGAACTGTTCCTCATAAAGCTTGGTTTCCAGACCATTTTTATTATCCTCGTCACCTTCATCTGCACACGTTCCAGCTTCTCAATACCTTTCTGAAACTGTGGTACCCAGAACTGGACACAGTGCTCCAGATCAAGGAAAATCAGAGTGGTAATATACTTCTGTTGATTCAGTCTAGAATTGCATTAGGGGTTTTTTTGCGTGTGTTTTTGCTGCTGCTTTAGATCCTTTAGATCCTTTGCATGTGTACTGTTAGCAAGCCAGGTGTCCCCTATCCCTATCTGATTATTTCCACCTAAGTGCAGAACCTTACATTTGTCCCTGTTGAAATTAATGTTGTTAGTTTGGACCTGGTTTTCATACCTTTCCAAAAGTGTCAATTTTTAAATTGTAGGTAGCTCCATCTCCTTGACAAAATTTGATTAAATATTTCTCATTTTAAGTTTCTTATTGGTACATTTTATGCAGGTCTCTCATGGAAGCATCATAACTGTAAGATCTAAATCGACACCAGCAAGGAGTAAATTACAATTCTAACTGCCTGCCCCCCAGAGGTTAATGGCGAGAGAATGTAACACATTAGACTCCAGAAGAATATTTGCAAAAGAGAAACAAAATAGTAAGATACGGTATATCTATAGTGTTTGTATGTATGTGTTCTGAGAGCTCACCCGAAAACAAATGAAGTGAAAATGAGCTGCAATATTATTTCAGTGAAAATTCCATATACAGACACAAACATTCACAAACTTTTAAAAAAACCATACATTTCTTTCCCCTCCACACGTCTCTCTTTGCATGCTTGCATAATTCTTCAAAAATTAGACTGGTATATATCCAGACTCCCCTGTGTTCCTACATCCCAAACAAAATTATAAAGGAGGCTTTCAGGCTCCTTAAATGGAAGAATTCTGGGAGCGCTGAACAAGCCCTCTCATGAGTCAGAATCATGACAGCCACTAGATATTCTGCCTCCACATTGCAGCGTGTATGCACAGTTGAACTGTTGCATTTTTAAAAGACATTTCCATTCTTCCTTCAAAAGCAATATTTTCTTGCAAAATTACATGTAACACATTTCCCTTTTGACAACCTCCCCCACACCATCTGTCTAAGACAGAAGTAAGTGTCTCAATATCACTACTGCAAGGGACCCCAAGCTTAATATTATATATTTCCTTCTATTAGCATGATTGACTGACAAGCTATCATCCAAGAGACTGTTTCAAAAATAAATAGTGTAATTCTAGTTCCTTGGATTCTGCTGCTTCAGGGGCCTTGAGGTTCTAAATCTTGGTTTTAAAGACAACAAGTTTTATGTTATCTATGTACTAAAAAGATAAAATAGGGTTTTACTTTATTTTTAAAAATGGTAAAGGTAAAGGGGCCCCTGACCGTTAGGTCCAGTCGTGGCTGACTCCGGGGTTGTGGCACTCATCTCGCTTTATTGGCCGAGGGAGCCAGTGTACAGCTTCCGGGTCATGTGGCCAGCATGACTAAGCCGCTTTGGCGAACCAGAGCAGCGCACGGAAACGCCTTTTACCTTCACACCAGAGTGGTACCTATTTATCTACTTGCACTTTGATGTGCTTTTGAACTGCTAGGTTGGCAGGAGCAGGGACTGAACAACGGGAGCTCACCCCATCGCAGGGATTCAAACCGCCGACCTTCTGATCGGCAAGTCCTAGGCTCTGTGGTTTAACCCACATTTCCACCCGGTTCCAGTTTTAAAAAATGGACATTCACTATTTAGTGTCTCTGTATACTATAAACACACCAGTTATGCCAAACTTTTAGCTAGGAAACTTTTTTCTTTGACATAAGTAATGATTTCATAGATTTATCACTTGCATTCTTTTCACAAGCCCAAGAATGATTACTGTAAGATTTTTCTACAGAGTTCACACTTAATAATGCTCACATTACATTTATGCATAAAAGGTTCAAATAAATAAACTAAACTGAATAACTCCTTAATTCTTTATATGGTCTCTTTTAAACATTCTGCCATTAAAGCTAAATGTTAAGATAGCATTACAGGAGATGCTTCTACATGGCAGGATTTTATCTTATGTTTTGTGAGCATCTATAAAGAGGAATCTGTACAAATCTGGTGAATTCCATAGTTCATTCCACATATCAACATTGTTCCCCTCTATTTACAGGCATGGAAAATGAGGTATATTCCACATGCCCCATGCACTTCCTCTTCACAGATATTACCAAAAGTTTTGGAGGGACAGCAGGGTGGGATGCAGCCACACAAAAGCAAGTTCCCATACCTGTATGATGAAATACAAATTGGGCCCTTGAAGTGCCTGTTGTCTGGTAGTTTTATATTTACATTGGTACCTCGGGTTAAGAACTTAATTCGTTCGGGAGGTCTGTTCTTAACTTGAAACTGTTCTTAACCTGAGGTACCACTTTAGCCAACGGGGCCTCCCACTGCCGCCGTGCCACCGCTGCCCGATTTCTGTTCTCATCCTGAAGCAAAGTTATTAACCTGAGGTAATATTTCTGGATCAGTGGAGTCTGTAACCTGAAGCGTACCACTGTATTCCTGAAATGTATGTATTACACAAAGCTCTCAGAGCAGCTTACAAACTAAAAAAAACAAGAAAATACACAAGAAAAGCACCACAGCTGAGTACAATTCTAGCATTAAAACAAAACAAAACCAAGTAAGATCACAATGCAATCTTAAGCAAGTTTACTAAAAGTCACATTGAGCTGACTAGGTCTTAGGATTCAAAAGGTCTAGGAAAATTCAAAGGTTTTCACCTTGCACTGAAGAGGAAATAAACACAGCATCAAAGGTGGACATTCCAGAGGTAGGGTTACACAATTGAAAAGGCCCTGGCTTTGGTCACCACCCATCTTACTTGAAAAGGTGCAGGGGGCTTGGAGGAGACCCTGAGGGGTCGGTCTCAATACAAATTCAGCAGGAAACAGGGGGTCCTTCACATTCCCTGGTTCTAAGCCTTTTAACAGCTTTATTGATTAAAGCTAGCATTTTGGAAATTGAGAAGTCAATGTTGCTGCTTGAGAACTGGTAAAGCATGTTCTGCAAGTTCTGCATCAGTCCATAAGCTGCTATATTTTGCATTAACTGTAGTTTGTGAAAAGTCCACAAAGGCAATTCAAGTACGCTGCATTGCAAAAGTCTAATATACACCTATTTTTAATTTGACTTTATACTAAAATACTTTCATTTCTGAGAATTATTGGACACCCCCCTTCCTCCACATAAAAGCTTTCATATACTGAAACGTGTACTTTTCATCTATAGAACAAAAGAGAAAAAGTCAGTAAACTAAGAATGTGTATATTTAATCAATTAATCAATGACCATATGCTTTTTATGTTATGTTAGTATCTTTTGAAATGATGAAAGCAAGCCGAGAACAAAAGAAAGAACCTGAAAGTATTATGATTGTATGAAAAATTATCCCATGAATTAAATATTGAATCTTACATTTATCCTTAACGATGAACTGATTAAAGGAACACCGTTTGCCTTAGCTGCCAAGGCCACAGATCCATTCTACTACAGTACTGGTAGCATTTTCTCTCTGCCATGAAAAATGTCTTAGAGAAATCACAGCATTCTGCTCTTAGTTTTCTATTGTATTCCTTTGTCTCCAGAGCGCACTCTCATCCACACTTGCACAATTCTAATATTAACTATCATGAAAATGTAATTTTGTGCCGAAAATGTAACATTTAACGTTATTGATTTGAGATCTCTGATGTGCTTGTGTAGCAGCCACTTTTCAATATGGTCTCAACCAATAGGATTCATATTGCATTTTGTTGTATGATTCCTATTAGCAAAGTGAGTATGCCTTTTGCATGGAGCTAAAATGGCTGTGAACCTTGATGATCTATAACAAAAGCATTGATTTCTAAAATAAAAATAAAAAATATGGCATGTGCATGTGTACTTTGAAGATTCTAGTCAATCTGCAGTGACAACTGGTATAGGTAAGTGGAGAGGACTAGAGCAGAATGAGCACAGAGAGATATCCACACAGCCTCACAGCATGACTGGTGTGGGAATGGGGTGACTGAGCAGAAACTGCGCACAGCAAGCTTTCTTGCTCAGCCAGTTCTAGCAACCAATGGCTAAGTGATTCAGGTTCTTCAAGACAAAAACAAAATCAACCACTAAACAAATCAACAAAAAACCGTCAGGATCCACAGAAGTGGGGGGAAATTGATCAGAGACTAGAAAGAAAATGCAAACCACCAGGAACATAAAACAAAGGCAATCATAATAGTAAAATAAGTTTTTCAAATTTGGATAATATTGAAGGAATGTATCTAACAGTGACCATGTACAAATGGAATGGACTCATGAAACAGACTTCGCCTTCCTCTTCTCCCTTGGCAGCCCCCATCATATCCCCTAAATTTGATCTGGAAGATTGGGGATCTTCTGGAGCAGCTTTGGGGGATTGGAAAGAAAGGAAGATTAAAGCCTGGTGCATAAGTGAAAGTTCCTTTGCATGACACTGGATTTCACTTAGGGTGGAAAAAGAAAACTTGAGCTAACTTGGTTCAATGAAAATTGCAAAGCAGACTGAATTAGTGTTTGATATTTTGTTAACCAATATACCATATCAATTATTAAAACTCTGTAGAACAGGCAGAGATAAATGAAGTACCTTTACCCTTCTATTAAGAAGGAGGAAATGGTAATGCTCAAATTTAGCGTTAACATTAAAGCCCGGTTGTATGCATGTTTATACAGTACTAAGAAAGTCTGAGTCAACTGGGATTTATTCCTTAGTAGACATGAATAGTTTTGCAGCAATACTGTCAAATAACCTGATCTTAAGTACAGTGAGGCTCAAAAAAGCCAAGGTCATAAAGAAAAATGCAGCACAATACTATACACATTTATTCAGATGTAAGTGTCACTGTATTCAATGGGTCTTACTCCCAGGCCTTTGCGTGCATCATTGAAATGCACACCAGTGGGGTGTACCTGGAGAGTCCTAGTAGCTTGCTAGGATATCCACCTGAGGAGGACATCCTCTTCAGGCTCTGGGGAGGGTCTCTGCACAAGCCAGAGGGGCAGCGGGGCTTTGCTGAGGCTGTTCAGCTGACATGTGGGGAAGTGACATTTAACACCAGTAGTTAGGTGGGAAAGCTGAGCAGCCTCAACAAAGCTATTTAGCTCAGACCTATTTAGAGGGCACCAGATTTGGTTTAGACAAATCCAGAATCTTTTTGAAGGGCTCACTTCAGATCTGGATTTAGGATTCATCTGAAATGCATGCACAGCTCTGGTAAAAAGCTCAATAGATGAGAAATATGTACTTCCAACAGTATACAGTTTAATTATGTTGCTTTCATGCGGACATGGACAGTTGAGACCAAACTCAAAAATGAAGCAACCTTTTGTTTTATAATGTGGGGAAATTCATCCAACTAAGATTACCTCTCACAGGTTCTTGGTTGCAAAAGAAGCTATGCTTCCTTAAAAGATATACCTCTACTAATGTTTATGTATTTACAGTGTTCAATGACACAAATAAAATCCAAAAGCAATGTAGCTGCTTATAAATTATGAAGCTATTGTCCTTGGAGACATCAGTAAAATGGGCAGAAATAAGCTTATGGCATGTCCTCAAATGCAAAAGTGCCATGTACATTAGTAAGCATATGTGTTAATCAGAACCTTAGGAAACTGGCCCTGCATATTCCAAGGATCCACATGCTGTTAGTTTAATGCTTGTTTAAACAATGGCATTGAAAAACCAATATGTGAAAAGTATCCATGCTTGCAATATGAACAATATAGTCACCTTTCAGTCTAAAATGTGTGATTATATCTTGTGAATCTGCAAAAGTCTATTAACTGAGGCGTGTGACTGGTGTGATTAAATAAAATCTGCTTTAGCAAAGTCCCTGATAAAATGTTTGGATTTTAGATTTTAAGGCCGAAGCAACTGACATCCACCATACAGAACTAATTTTAAAGTTATTGCAGTTGGCACTCATACAATAGGAATAAAAAGTTTGAAAAATATGGTTGTTTTCTTTTGAAATCAAATTTCCACTGGCTGGAAGCAGATCCCTAATCCTCTTTGTCTCACACGTTTAAAATTTGAAACTGGCTCATTCTACTAAGCTAACTCCAAAAAAGGTCTGGCTTCTATAAGTGCCCTCTTTAAACTCAAGTTTTTGGAAACTCTTTATTCACAGGGCAGGTGGAAAGGGCAGCTGGCTGAATGGATCGGGTTTGTGGAAACACAAAACCAGTACTTTTATCTGGCTTCTCCACTTCAAAGCTGGTCTGTACCTCATGCATCTATTTTTAGAATCGGCAGTTAACATTAATTCTGTAACATAGATAACAATAATATCCAGTAAATAAAAGACTTCAGAGCCTATACATAAAATAAATGTGTGTGTGTGTGTGTGACAAACTTTAATATGCAGGACTCTATTTAAGGCTGAATACTGGGATGCTAAAAACACGTATGTCTCACTAGAACCATGTAAACTTCCAAACTGCTGTGGACTACTTCGTGAAAGATTACATTATGCATACCCTCCAATACTTTGAAGCCAAAATCCGGAACACCACCTTCCCGTTTTTTCTTGCGAGAGCACAGCGGTCATTTTGGTTGTCATAATATCATGTGATTTCAAGCTGCCTTTTCCTCAAAAAAGCACTTTTGGGGGGACCACACAAGATCACACCCTGAAAAAACACTTTTTGGGAAGAGAATCACGGTGTGAAATTGCCCAAGATCACAAACATTCTCTCACGATAAAAAAACAGGATGTCTAGGACACTTGTGGGGTATGCATTATGCTAATATGGCAGACATGAGTTTTGTTTAGTTTTTAGCATGGGAAGCAGATATACCAGGCTTCCTCAACCTCGGCTCTCCAGATGCTTTTGGCCTACATCTCCCATGATCCCTAGCTAGCAGGACCAGTGGTCAGGGATGATGGGAATTGTAGTCTCAAAAACAGCCAAGGTTGAGGAAGCCTGAAATATACTAAAATAAATGATAGGATCATCAGGGTATCCAACACAACAACAGCCTCTAATCTACTTTATGCTGATCCTTAACCAGTCGACTGGAGGCAATGTTAATCAAGGCAGGATATGCGCCACTGGCCTGTTTAATATCAGCAACCATGCTCTCTCATTCAACACTCTTCCCCATATTTCAGGCCCATGTCCAATATTCTTTTCCTTAGTTTGCAGGTTTATTTAGACCCATTTTTATTTCTAAAATAAGTTTAACTGAGCTTGAAGTTCTATGCAACTTCATTTCAAATCATTTCTAGAACATGTCAACAAAAATATGTGGATGAAAATAATTAAAACACAATAGAGTAGAGGCACACATTTTTAAATGTAATCATTTTTCGGGGAGAGGGGGTTTGCAAGATTTGATGACATTTATGTGGCAATATTGAATAACTGCTGACAATTAGCTGGAAGACAGAGCAGAGGTCTTGTAAGAAGATTATTCCCTCATGACAAAAGATTGAAAATTCAATTATATTCTGTTTATTACATGCCTACTCCAGTAACCATATTCATAACCAGGTCCTTGATAATATACAAATTAATGGGAGCACAGGGGGATGCCTTAGTAACTTTTTCCTCATGATAGTCTCCTTCAATATTAAAATTTTAAATATGTCCTTAGCTTTGTCTAAACTGTTCCACACAATATTCTCAGCAGAAATTGCCTTTAAATATTAGCATAGTAACAAACACACACTAACCTTTTTAAAAAAATGCTAATGAGATCAAATTAAAGTTCAGGAACTTCTTTTCAAATGTAAGCCTTTTATTTTATAGGGAAGTAAGTTCGAGGATTTTTTAAAAAAGTGAAATGAGTAAAAACAGTCTTAAGGATGCAGCTGAGAATCCCATATTATTTAGCTATCTCACTGTACTACAAATAAAATTATTGCTTAACTATTTCAGAAAAAAACAGAAACAGAACTAAAATGCATCCAAAATAAAACTAAACCTCTATTCTGCACATAATTAATTTTAATAAAAATAAACTCATAAGTGGAGCTGCAATCCATAGCACCAAAGAGAAATAACAGCCTGACTGATCTGTGAGACAACTAATGAGAAAGAAAGAAAGCAATACCTGTAAGCTTTCTTCCTTTTTAGACTTAAGGCTTGCTTTCTTACATTTCATGAAACTACCTGCCCTCGAGCTCTATAACCCCATTAGGTATGCTCCTTAGGTATGAGTGGAAGACTAATGACTCTACTTTTCCATTCCTTTCTCTTCCCCTAGCATGGTAAAAGATGGGGGACTTGTTTTCTCTACCAGATCACAAACTCCTCAAAAAAGCATCTGTTGTTACTTTGTCATAGGTTTAACCTGCGATCCTTAGGACTTAGCACTATCTAATCTAATTAGTCTTCTAGAGCATCTTAAGTTCCAATTTTAAGGCAGTAACATACAGCAAAGCAGGCTTATTATTATAAGGTGAAGTTAATACATTCTGGAAGGGCAAGGTGGGTGTGCTCAGCCCTAAAAAATATACTGGAAAATGCATTCACTTTTAAAAATCCTTCAGACAAATTCTTAAAACGGGCAAACAGATATATACATGAGACACTTATTAGTTATTACACAGGAAGCAACCAACAGCTGCCAGAACACACACAGTTTTGCAAAAGGCAAGGGATTTTTCCAGTGCTGAGAAACTTAGATTTCTCTGTAGCAAATACTTAGTTGGACGAAAGACAAAACAATCATCTGGCAAGATCCGGCAAGATCCTTAATGTATTCTTTCCATTCTCTTATTTTCCTTTCTAAAAATGTATTTTGTACTGGCGTTGTGTTGATACTGAAGCTCAATCCAATCACCTGTCATCTGTCCTACAAATCAGTACATTTTATTTGTGGAAAACAACAGCTATGACAAGTAATCATTTGGATAAATAAATAATACTATCCTTCAGATAGTACCATCCTAGTTTAGCATACCTTGTTCTCTTCTTTAACAACTGACTTCCAGTCTTTTACCTATGTCCTCTCTCTCATTCTTTCAACAATCGCATTTTCCTTGTCTCTCTCAATGTTCCCAAGCTGTCACTCTGGCTCCACCCACCATTTCATCACCACCCTGCTGTCAAACATTCATCCAATCATCATTCTGTTAAAATAAGTCCTTTGCCTTCCCAGAAAAGTCTCTCTCATGACATTACATTAAAAAAGAAATGAATGATGTTACTGCATCAAAAACTGAAGCTTGCCACCCCTGGTATAATATATATATATTTTTCATTTTTAGTGCTTCTTTAATCAGGTTGTTCTAGATTTCCATTATCTTGATTTTTAGCTTCTAAAGATGTGTTCAACGCCTCCTGTTTTCTACATCATTATCATTATTATTATGCTGCATTTTTGTCTCGTTTAAATTATCCCTGTGTTTCCAGACTTTCTTTTGTTTATTGTTGGCCATATGTAAAGCAGGTGAAGAGTAACAGCAACTAAGCTTACTCACATAGTAGGCACATTATTAAAAAGAAAACCTATCTAGCCTCTGAAAGGCTAGATAGCCACACATTGTGGCAATATTTTTAAAAGGACAGGGGAAATACCACGGCTTGTTTTGAATGTACTTTTTTTTTATTACATTCAAATATTTCTCACAAGGGGATGGAACAATTGAATTGTAAAAAGTTAATCACAGGAAAAAGCCGCTCTTCACAAAGGAAAGCCTATTAGCTATTTCATAAAATCAATACATCTGATACAGTATGGAACAAAGACCTTTGAAAATAACAAATGAGATGAAATATATTTCTTTATTGAGCAGTATTAATTAAAAACATTTGAACCTTAAATCCACAAATTTCCTTTTTTCTTTTTTGGTATATCAACAAGTAGCCAAATGTATTCATACAAGGAGCAGTTATAAATATTCTGCTGATGGAGAACAAGGAAGTAAGTGTTGTCTTTCCACCCACCCAACTCTCTTCTTCCAGTCAACAAAATAAGAAAGTAGGACAGCAGATTGGGTGTGCTGCACTTATCCACTACAACCACGCTATGTGAGAGTGGTTTTGACAGATGGATTACTATTTCATCAACATTTCTTATTCAGCAGATAGACTTGCTGTGAGGTGTTGTTTGTATCCAGGATCCCAAACCGCTTCACGATAGGATTCTTTATTACCTATGGACCTCAGTTCCCCCAAAGCTGATACTTCTTCTGGTTTCTGTCCTTTACACTATTTGTTTTACAGTGAAATTTTTGAAGAGTCAGCCTGCCATCTGATTTTCAGCTTGAAGCAACCAGTCTAAGCCTGCAGTAACTAACCATATGAGAGACTGTCCGGTTCATTGGTACCATCATTCTGGTATCTGTGCCTTCAGAAGTAGTAGAGGTGAGCCCAAGGCTGTCATCTCCTCCGTAAGATTAGATGTAGATTAAATTAGACTGTGATTATATGCCATCTGCCCACAAAATAAACTGTAATATGGTGGCTTAAAATATACAAGGCCTTAGTGCATTGCAAAATACATCTGAAGCAATCTACTTCTGAGGCATGCCACATAGCAGCTACTCATTATCAAACCGTTTCCACAGGTAGACGGCTTCTTTGTAAATAAAAGTATGCCTATATGGTGGCATCCTGTCCCAGAGGATGGGGCCACTGGCAGATGATGCTAGGCATCCCATTTTCAGGAAAGGAGGCTACAAGTGCTGACTGGTATGACACTTTCTATACCTGCCTTTGGAGAACTAGCACACTGTTTAAAGACTGCTGCATGTGGTTCATGTTCTACATGGCTAGCTTCATGGCGCAGGATCTGCTGGGTGGTTGGCTGGGTAAGGAAAAGGCAGCTTTTATCTAGAACTGGATATGTCAGGGCCCGCCAGTGCCATAGTGGCTCCTGTTCTCTTGCCCCTCAGAAAAAGCTCTGCACTTTTTACCAGGCCCCAGAAAAGTTGTATTCTTGTTGGTTTTTCCTCACACAAATCATTGCTGGAATCCTAGTATATTTCTTGCCACAAAATGATTAGAATAAGGACCCACAATTTCCATTTATGCTCTCTCACAGTAAGTTATTGGCGGCAGCACAGGGAAGGGCTTCTTCTATCAATACAGAAATTGACAAATTTGCTGCTGGAGACATAAGACCATAAGCAACTGTTACATATATTAGTTAATGAAAGCAAACACGTACTGTATAGACCTTGTCCAACTTCCCAAACCAGGTGCCCTTCATATGTTTTGAAATACAACTTCCATCATCATTGCTCTTTTGCCATGCTGATGGGCATTGTAGTCAAACACATCTGGAGGGCAGATTCTCTCCAAACTGAGCGTCTGTCCCAAAAAGGTGGGAGTTCCTACACCTCTCTTTCTAGGAAAAAAAAGCACTGGTTACAACATAGGTTGTGTTTCCCTACACATTTACTTGGGAAGAAGATCCATTGAACAAAGTTAAAGCTACTTCTAAGGAAATTTAGATATGATTGGGGTTTTAGAGTGATTTCTTAGGACAAGGAGATCATGCATTTAAATAAACATGGAATATTGCTAGTTGATTTAGTCCTTTGTCCTGTGGCAAGCCCTCAGAAGTATACAAGCCTGAAATCTGGTCCTTATTTTCACAAGTGTAATGTGTAATCATCTTAAACAATGTAAGCATCTTAAAAAGATGTAAGCATCTTAAAAAGCAGAGACATCACCTTACCAACAAAGGTCTGTATAGTTAAAGCTATGGTTTTCTCAATAGTGATGTATGGAAGTGAGAGCCGGACCATAAAGAAGGCTGATCGCCGAAGAATTGATGCTTTTGAATTATGGTGCTGGAGGAGACTCTTGAGAGTCCCATGGACTGCAAGAAGATCAAACCTATCCATTCTTAAGGAAATCAGCCCTGAGTGCACACTGGAAGGACAGATCCTGAAGCTGAGGCTGCAGTACTTTGGCCACCGCATGAGAAAAGAAGACTCCCTGGAAAAGACCCTGATGTTGGGAAAGATTGAGGGCACAAGGAGAAGGGGACGACAGAGGACGCGATGGTTGGACAGTGTTCTCGAAGCTACCAGCATGAGTTTGACCAAACTGCGGGAGGCAGTGGAAGACAGAAGTGCCTGGCGTGCTCTGGTCCATGGGGTCACGAAGAGTCGGTCATGACTAAATGACTAAACAACAACAATGTGTAATCTGGGACACGGGTGGCGCTGTGGTCTAAACCACAGAGCCTAGGGCTTGCCAATCAGAAGGTCGGCGGTTCGAATCCCCATGACGGGGTGAGCTCCCGTTGCTCAGTCCTAGCTCCTGCCAACCTAGCAGTTTGAAAGTGCAAGTAGAAAAATAGGTACCGCTCCAGCGGGAAGGTAAAGAGTGTTTCCGTGCGCTGCTCTGGTTCGCCAGAAGCAGCTTAGTCATGCTGGCCACATGACCCGGAAGCTGTCTATGGACAAACGCCGGCTCCCTTGGCCAATAAACCGAGATGAGTGCCGCAACCCCAGAGTCATTTGTGTCAGGACCTAATGGTCAGGGGTCCCTTTACCTTTAATGTGTAATCTAACCCAGCTACAATAAATTATGTCTCTCCTGTACTGGTCTCTACAGCCATAGCAGGTGGTGTAACTCTCCAACAGTTTTACTTTACCCCCGAAGGCACACTCTTCCATTGTCTCTTGAGACAGATGGATGCCAGCAATCTTGTGGGAGGGACAGAATACTGGCTGTACAGCCCTACTGACAAGGCAAAGCATAGCTGCAATGTCTAACAAGGCATTAAAGGTTCTTCCGGTATGTTCCTTTATACCTGCTGGGCTCCACAAGAAGAAACGATGATTAATGCTAAAAATCAACAAACTATTTTACCCAGGGTAATGTGATCTAAATAAAAAGGGATTACTTCATAATAAATGGGAGAAGGCATCTTTATGTTATTATTCACTTGTATAACAGAAAACAAAATGAATTGACTTTCAATCGTTACCATATTTGTATTGATATTTAAGAAGCTGTATATGGAAAAATATTATGGTGATCATGTCAACATAATTTTGTAAGGAAATAAAAACATTCTTTTAGAAGACCGCATATGAAATACACCCTGATACTTTACTGTTTCTCAGATGACAACAAACCGAAGTTTAACACTCCTGCCAGATTTTGCATCCTTTCTGTCCCAGTGATAATTACATCAATAAGCTTGAGTCAGCAGATTTGTTGCTCTCCGATTCATTAATTAAAACAATTTTACTGCTACCACTGTGATTTTTCAAGGACATCAAAAACACATTCAAAATCAAAACAGCACACATCATCAATTCTGATATGCACACAGCATGCACTGCTTTCATTGCAATCTAAAAAATTAGAAGAATATTTGCAATTTACAAAGAAATGATATTGTGCTAAGATTTCTTTACTCAAGTACACAAGGAAAAAACATTTTATCCAGGGAAACTATATTTGTAGCATATCCAAAAGTAGAAGAAAAATAGGCAAAAGATTTTCTAAAAACATCATAAGATTGCTTTTAGAATGAATCTAAATGTAAATGCTCATATTAAAATAACTTTCAGAGGAATAGTCCCATAGCCTCTGTTTTCTTCAATATATAACATGCAATCCTTTTTCAGGCTAAAGCATTTTAAAGAATTCTCTGTAAGCATCGTCTTGCATAAAATGTGTTATACATATATTTCAATCTTAAATTATTTTTGCTGTTAAAAGCGTTTATAAGCAATTCAATTAGTGTCTTTGCTATTTTCTGCAAGGCAGCAGTTTGATTTTGAATCAGTAAATGCCAGAAGATTACCTTTGGCATTTTGTCATCTTGCAGCACATTGTAGAAAACCTAAATATAAAATAGTATCCACACATATGCATTCCAGAAATAACACTGACATTACAAAACACCTCATAAATAAGTAATAGATTCAATTCTGAGCTAGTTTAGTTGTTACACAAAGAATCATATTTGAATTAATGTACAAAAACTGCATAGGAAGCAGGTAGTGTTAGTACAGTGATGATGTGTAGACAATTCAACCCTCCCAAACAACCAAGGAAAAAAAACCCCTTTCACTAAGCTGCAATAGCCTAAGCCCGGTTCAGATACCTACCCAGGTGGCAATGGCCTTCACAGAGTAAATGAGCAGGTGCTCACCAATATATTTAGTTACATACATCACATCACATATGGCATGGGCATTTGACTCCACATATGGCTGCCAAATCCATATAGTTATTTCACTTTAAAAAAAGGGTGGGGGAATCAGGCTTTCACCCCTCCATATAGAGTGCTCATGTTATGTTATGATGTGGTGAAGAAAGGAGGATGTGCCTGTTTCTTCATAATATACAGACCATTACTGCCCAAGTAAGCATGTGAACAAGGTATTTAAGCACATCTGTTTTCTGCAGTGGCTGCCACTATAGTGTTGTGTGTCAAAGTCTCTGTGAGTTTTGTAATTGCCCATGGATTTTGATTTTCTGAAACAGAAAATAGAGGCAGAACTCAAACAGTTATCAACTACGTAATGAAATAGGATGGTTTTACATGGCTCCATGTGCTATGCTTGTATATACAGTATTACAACTACTGCTATTACTGGTTCACAGCATTGGATTGTCTCATGACAATGTATTTCAAAGAACTATGAAATTATTTTGCTGGCAAGAAATGGCTGGCTGCTCAATACAAAGTGCACATGTAATGTTAAGTCAAACTTTGGTCTGGTGCAATCAAACATGTGGGCTTCTCAAGAAGAGATCATGCAAATTCCAAGAAAGGAAATCACAGTTCCTTTCTCCTCCCAGATCATTTTGCGACTGTGCTGAGCTAAACCAGGATTGGCTTAGCATGTCGTCTAAAACCGGACTCATAGTTTTGCTCTCTTCAGACAAACCACAAGTTGTACCCATGGTTTGTCTGAAGTGAGCTAAACTAAGAACTCAGGTTTGGATGATATGTTAAGGCAGCCTATGGCTTAGCTCACTGTGTTTTTATTATGTTGGAAGCCGCTTAGAGTGGCTGGGGCAAGGCAGTCAGATGGGTGGGATATAAATAAATTATTATTATTATTATTATTATTATTATTATTATTATTATTATTCAGTAGCAAAAAGACTCTAGCCAACTTCAGCTACAGCCATGGTTACATGAAAATGGCTGCAATCTCCTTCCCAGGAACACACTTGCTTGTTTGTGCTAAGCCATGGTTTGCTTTAATATTACATGAGGATGTGAGCATTCTCTCTCCCCTCCTCCCCAATTTCTTTGTCTCTACTACATGCTGCTCAAGCCTTTCATCAAATAATTCCCAACACACTCTCTTATTCATTCTAGGATCACACTGTTCACTAACTGCTATTACCTTTTGTCAGTCCCTTCTTTGCTCCCATATGCTTTTGGAAAAGTGCAATGGAACTACCAGCATCATTCCAACACAATTCTTGGAACAAAACTAATCTAATCTATTTATAAGAGCTAAAATCAATCTGGGGTAAAATATATTTACAAGTTACACAGGGAATTATAGTAAAAATCCTGCAAAGTAACCTAACTTTGTAAGGTACTATTGATTCTGCAATAACCTGAGATTGTGAAGTATTCCTTAACTGCTTAGAGAAACACTTAAATTAAAATGTTTACAAGGAGGATGTTGCTGAGAATACAGTATGCAGCCAGTAAATGTAAAAGTCCACCCATTTTGGAGTATTGTTTTCAAATAAAGCCTTAAACACTTCTAATATTATGCAAGAATTATTTTGGCATTACTGGAGTGTAAAAGAAAGGTATATTGCTAAGGCCCTAATTACAAAAATGATGTCATCAAATAATTACTTGTTCTGTTGTATAAACTGTTCTGTTCTGTTTACATTATATATTAATGGGATGGGTATTTTGAGTATTATAACACCATCTTTGATTAACTGCTTTGGTATTATCTATAGCTAGAAGCTGAGAAAAACACTCTGGAGGAAGTGCAAGTGAAACCAAGTTATTAACAACTGCACAGTGCTGTATTACACAAGTAAAACTGCTAAATTTAAAATTCAGTAAAAACGAGCATTAGTTAGTGACCTTAGTTAATGACAGTGGAACACAACACTGAATTTGCACTTGCTCTTCATTGCAACAACGGAATTGGCAACACATAAATATGATTGTGGATGCAAATACTCTCCATGCCAAATTGTTTCTATAGTTTGCATTTTTAGACTTATGGACTGAGACTACATTCCAATGTACGTGAAGATGACTCTTTAAGACAGAAATTTGGTTTTGTGCCAGATATAATCTTTACTACTTAGCCACAAGCCTTTTAATGTCCCTTGAGAACGATGAAGGAAATTTAAGTTGCATACTCATAAACTAACTTATTTAATCAGAAATCAGGTCTACTAGCCTATGTTCAACTACCATAGGTACTGTAATATTAAGCAGGAAGTCATAGTTTGCAACAGAAAAGAAGATATGCATGAATGGAGCAAATCCTTGCGACAAATTTCCTTGAGGAGGATATTGACCAGAATAGGCTAGTGACTAGGGTACGATTCTGTTAATAAGAACTCTTCTATATCATAAAATGAAATGATAGCTTAAGTTGTTCAGGATGAATAGGATATAGTGAATCTCCATTCCAGAGAGCCGTATTGTTTATAGATGCACAAGAGAAGCATCTGTTGTCATTTTGTCCAGCTCAGGCTGGTACCCCACGTGTAATAGAGACTCAAGCTTGGGGTTAAATACTTTACTGTGTTTGCTCATTGCTAAACAATGGTTTTATACTTTGCCAATCTGCCTCAATGTGCTATACTGAAATATGTTCATGTACCCACACTCTGTTACTCCTCTGTGGCAGGCAGGGCTTCTTGAAAGTTTAGAATCACCTTAAAATACGTTTGGGTTAGCATTAGATAGAAGTAGGGATCCTGGTTTAAAATAGCCTATGAACAGTTTCATTATGATGCTGCCATACTAAATTAGCCAGAATCCCTGGTGCAGAAGCTTGTTTGCATAGTACTATACCATTGTTTAGTATTACAAGTGATCAGGACCATGGGGGGCAGCAAAAAGAACCACTTTATTTCTGTCCCTGCCCCCTCACCCCCACCTGGGTTTCTCTGCATCAGAAGAAGGATGCCCTAATGCTATAAACAGAAGTAAAACCTCAGATGCAAACTGCACTGGCTTCCTCTCTTGGCAAGTTTCATTACATGCATGTCAAGACCGCTGTCATGTTAGAACACAGGGCCAAGAACAAGCTCCTCAGTTGGCAATGCCTTTCTTGGGGCCATGTGAAATATGATCTGATTCCTAAAATTGAAGGATTGGTGCTCATTCACATTTCTATTTGCCCTGTTGCTTTCCCCTGGGGAAACCCACAGTAAACTGCTGAATTGGAGCAAACATCAATTGGGTTTTCTCCAGAATGCTAAAGATTGGGATTTCTGGGGAAAAGTGGTGGAAGCAAAGACAAAACTGCTCAGACTCAGATCTAAACTACTTAGATCTGTGCTTTCTAGCCACCGGAGGTGTGGATGAGCCCATGGTCTTGCTGGTCTATGGCTACAAGTACAAACTTCTAGGTAGCAGTTTTCTTGGAGTCTTTACAGAAACCCTAATAACTTTGAGTTTTATATGGGAAACACTGTAAACAAAGTTATTTTACAAGAGGGATGGTGCGCTTATTAATGTACATGCAACTTACCTTAAGAACAGGAATATTTATGGAGCAGAGCACATGGAAGAAGAGCCAGCAGCCCATATAAGAACCATGTGTTTCATAAGAGATTTAACTACCTTTTGCACATAGATGTGGGAAACTAACCTTTGAGCAACCTAAGGCAAAAGTGACACATTTCCTGTATTCTTGACATTTGGAGGTTTTTTATCAATCCTAATTTAAATCAAAAACACCTCTTAAATTAAGGCATATTTAGATTTTATAGTGAACATGAGCATACTACAGCATATCAGATTCTGGACTATCATGTAAATTTGTTGATCTGACTCTTAGGCAGCCTTTGCAACATTAATTGCAGTGCAATTTCAGATAAGGTAAGCATACATAACGATCTGCTTTACCTCTCTTGTAGCATTACTCATAACTGCATATTATAACTGCTTTTAACCCAGATGAGATACTGGAGCTAGAAAAGTTTTATTTGCCTCAAAGCAGCTCTAATAGTTTCTTCTGCTGGACTATTTGCCTCCTGATCAACAAACAAAATTAAGGATTTATGTAGCTAAACTCTTCTTTGAAATTGGTATCAAAACATCAGACAGTCTATTGCATGATCTGATTAATGCTAAATACTGTTTCCTTAATTTATTCATGATTTGCTATGCATTAAGATAAAAAAGAAATTCCAAACTTCAATTCAATAAAATTAGTAGAGATCTGTTCTGCTATTTATGTAAATAAACATCTATTAAAAAATCACAGATATGCAATCTTGGTGGTCAATGTTTCTAATAATACATCAAGTAAGGTAATGCATGCTATCTGAGGGAATATGTACTAAAGCAGACCTACAACATACACATTTAACTTGTGCACATTCAGCTTTACGCAGTGGACAATTTAAAATAAATAAATAAATAAATAAATAAATGGGAGCAGAAAGGTGTGTGTGGTGGGAAGAACTCTTGCAATCCCACCTGCCAGAGTTAGTGAATGTTAGACATTTTTAAAAGGAACAGAATTTAGCTGATTTTTGGAATGTTGAAGGGAAGAGGCCTGTGGAAAAATACAACCTAAGATCTCTTTCCAGGCCAGGGCCTCATTGGGATAAAAGTTGTTAAGTATGAGAAAAGGTGTTGATGGCCCATAACAGGGAAATCCTTGGGTCTGTGCCAACAGTGGATGCCAAAGTTACAAGGGGAGCGAGCATGCAAAAGGGTGGGAATTGCTTGGCAAGGAGTTTGTGGAAAGGGGAAGCAAGAAGTGGGGAGAACTCCATGGAGAGGGGGGAAGGGCAGACAACATTAGGAATGGCTGGAAACAAGCTGGGGCAGAGGCACAGAAAGCCTCTGAATGCAGTGCTGAGCTGCTGGGAAGAACAAGCTCCTCTTGAGATGCAAATGCTGTAAGCTAGGCACTCCCTCCATCTGCACCCAGGTTGTAAGTATGTGTTAATAAACTGTATTTCTTAAAGATGACACTCTCCAGTGCGTCGTGATTCCCAACCGAAACGCGACCCCAGGCCTGGAACCCCTTAGATTAATCTTGCTACCAATTGGCAGAGATTGTGGGTGGTGTGCAACCTTGGTAACAATATGATTTTGAAGCCACATATCATCCACATATTTGTTGCAAACAATCTTATTATACATGCAATCACCACAACTGTGGAAGATTCCATTTTCCACATAGAACTTTAAATGGAAAACAAATTAAGGAGGCCTTTCTAAAATCTTTCTGTAGATTCAGAAAGTACAATATTGGAAAAAATAAAATAAGGCTAGCTTCCTTTTAATTGGCCCCTTACTCCTGACACTAAGATCTTCATCCTATTATTTTAAGCTTCATTTAAGGTAGGCAGTAGGGCCTGCGTAAGGGACTACCAAGATCGGGGGGAAATGTCATTTTCTTGCCCTAGCACAAGCGCCCATATCCAATCTCTAATCAAAATCAAAAACAGTGGCAAACTTGGTTACTTAATCTCTGTCAGTCTTGTTTCACGAAAGACTGCTACATTAGTTGTGTAGTGAAATATTCCACTTGTGTCACAATAATTACATTCCAGGATATGAGCAGGCTGCACATTTATTCTGAACAATCCATGTCCTCAATTTTAGCTGATCTTAGCCTCTTTCAGTGGCTACATTCTTGATCAGTGATCAGTTAGTTTCACTGAATTAGGTGGTTTGGGATTAGAATTTCCCATTTTTGTTACTGGCCGTGGTCATTTGTCTTTAATAAGAAGACTGAAAAGAGAAATGTAGGAGGTTAAGCTTTTCCCACTACTTAATCTCTTTGCTAATAAAAGCTACAGTTGCTTCATTTTCACCGGCCCATGCTGCTGTCAGAGACTCAGGAATATGTCTAAACATGAATTTATATCAGTGAAAGTGTTATTTTGTTTCTTATGATGCAGACATGTGGATTAAAGCTTGTTTCACCCAAGTGCCTATAAATTGCCAAAACTAGTGTTCAAGTTCCCTTGAGCAAAACCCTATCAACACATATATCTTCTGAAGCTGTCGTATGTTGTCAGACCATTGGGCTATCTGGCCTAGCATTGTACAAAGCATGTTTGCTACCACTGAACTGAAGAATTGCTTGACTGAAACAAAAGTATGCATAATACCTCAGAGGCTGCATGGGGCCTTTGGACAGTATATTGCGGGGAAATTATATAGAAAGACAATTTCCAATTTCCTAAGAAGTTCTGTTTAGATGTTTGTCAGCCTTTAACTACACAACAATCTAGTCTCCAAAGGACATTCTTTCCATTTTATCACAAATTCAACTACTTGTATCAAACTGATTTTTAAAACACAATCAAATTTGTTCTTTAGTATTCAAACTTTCTTAATAAACTATTTTGTGTACTCATTCATTCTCAGATTTTTTTCCCAAATGGTTGGTAAAATATTGTACAAATTATATATTTGTAAAATATTGCATCCAGCCATCAATACTGGACACTGGCTTTTCCTAGAAAACTGTTATAAAAGTTGTTCAGAAAGTATGCTCATGCTTAAAGAATACATAAATACAAATCATGAAATAGTTTTTCATATTACACACAGAAAGACTTACCATTCTCACTGTCAGACTTGTTTTCATGCTCAGTATCAGTTAAAGTGAGGGCTGAGTTGGAACGGCTTGAGAGACAGGAACTGCGGCCTGATTTGACCCCCCTGCCCCAAAGTCTCATGGCATGCTCTGGAGACATCACTCCTTCATTTTCAGTATCAGCATCTGACCCTGCACTGATAGAGTAACCTCTGTGGGGGAGCCCCATTTCAGCACAAAATGCCAGTCCTCTTCGAGTTGCTGGTTCACATACTCCTAACTGCCTTAGGGTAAAATTCTGTCCTAATTAGGAAAGAAAAAGATAACAAAACATGAGAATCTTTTTGTTTTTTGTTTGTTAAAAAAACAGAATCCTTAAAATAAACACACTAACTACACATTTTCCCCCAGGTATATCCCAAGGTCTTTTGTTAAGCGCTACATGAGCTATAGTCAACTATATCCTTTGATCTCTAGCAATCTGCAGTGACCCTTACATTCTCTGGTCTTAGCTATTCTTTGTCAACTACTTAAGCACATCAGGAGTTCTCTAAGGTAGAAAAGAAATATAGAATGGCCTGTAAATGAAGAAGAGCTGGTTCAGCATATAGGATTAGCTCTAACTGACAGCCCTTTTTACTTTATGAAAGTGCAAAAGCAATAACAAGTATGTGTCAGGATTATCTCTTTCTGTCCTAGATAAAGCCCTAAACAACAGGGTATTTTTCCATTCAGATGTCACCTGTCATTATAAGAAAAGTATGTTTCCCTTAAGAATAAAACATTCATTAAATTAGAATAAGGGCTTAGTTAGTTGATCTTTATTAACTCTTCCTGCTTTAGCTGAATGCCTGAAAGCAAATAAATGCATTGCCTTTCCTGAAAAAGATCATGCAAGAATCTAGCAACATGGTTATTACACAGATGTTTCTATACTTTCAATGTGTGGTTTGGTGGCTTAGTCAAATAAGACATATTTTACAAATTTGATCTGGTTTTCAGAGAATAGGGATCACTGTATTCTGTTTTGGAGGAACGGAATAGACACAAAACTGACTATTAATAGTTATGTAAATAAATCAGGTTTAATCAACTTGAGACATTTAAGAGCATTTAAAATGTTGCACTTAAAAGTTATTGGTTTAGTAAAAGCTATATTTTAAGCTTACTTTTATTACCTCAAAACCTCACATGTATTTGTGATATACAGACTACTGGCGTGCTCATTCCAGCTATTTTTTTGAGATGTTCTGTATTATGAATCCTAGGAACAACATCATCACACTGCTAAAATTGTAGGCTATGTGTAGCTCCCTTTAAAATTACAGTTATAATACTATATTTTAACAAACATGCACTCAAATGTGTATTCTATCAAAATTGTTTACATAACTTAGAAAAGTAAATAATCTACATCTGATATTTCAATTTCTCTTTTTACATTACTTGTTAACAGACTTCCCAACGTTTTCTAACAAGCTCTCATTTAGTTGGTTTGTGAGTATTTTTACAAGCTCTGACATAAAGTAGTCTTGCAATAGTAAAGATATTATATGGTTGTAGGGTACCCAAGACATGGCTTTTTCAGTGGTAGTATTAAGATTGTGGGATACACGATTCATAGAGATCTGCCAAGACTCTTTTCTTACTTTTCAAGTGTCTACTGAAGGCCTGTTATTCTAACATGCTTTTAATGTTTGATCTTAGTGCGACAATTTCCTGTTCATGCTTTTAATTTGGGGGTTTGCCTGCTTTTATTGTTGCTTTATTATTATTGCATATCATTTATTTCCCTTTTTGGAAACTGGTGATTTTGTTTTAAACAGAAAAGTGGACCATAAACAACAACTTTTTCAAAAGCTATTTTCTGGCTAGCTTTCTAGTGCTTTTCCTAGTTGTTATGAGGCTCTTAAATGTGAATGTAAATTTTAAAAAATGCAGAAGAAGAAGGAAAATATTCTGAAGAGGAACAAGCAACAGCAGAATGAATGGTTCATGAAATGCAAATGGAGTTAATGCCCCAGACCTTGACAGCTTTCAAGTGTGCCAGTTAATTCCTTATTGCTGTGGTCATATCAGTTGTGGCAATCAGTTTTATCCCGGTCAGAATTGTAAATGGATTCTGACTACGACACTCATAAATAATGAAAAACAGTTGCTGCAATTAGCTACAAATCAAATAGTACTTATCATTGAGATGTGAATAAATAACAGAACAAAAATGCATTGAGCAAGGAAAGGCAACTGTCACAACAGTAAATAGCCATACTGGTGAGTGATTGTGTGAAGGCTATTAGGAAGGATGAATCAGTAAACAAGCAACTGTTTAAATAAGAATCACGCTATGTCGCCTATCAAAGTTTGGGTAAAGGTTGACATTCTCCACACAATCACTGATAGGTACACATCATGAGCACAATGTAGCCATTGTCCAATACTCTTAAGTTTAGAACCAAGAATGTTTACATTTGAATATACCTAGGAGAGTGAAGTGCAAAGAGCTTCCAGATTTATTGCACAGCCTTAACTCAGTATCACAGCTTAAACTAAGAACGGAGAAATTGTAGTCTTAGGAAGTAAACCCTGAAGATATACCTTAATGTGAGAAAATCACTGTGGTCTACTCTTGCTGGAACATGTAGATTTCAATGCTCCCGTCCCATGTTAAAAAATAATAATATCAGGGCAAAACACAGAGCCGAGCTGGGCACAGATTCAGTGGCTGGCTCTTTCTCCTCCTGCCATGGAAGGGAAGGGAGGGAGAATAACCTTTGGTCGGCACTGGCAGCAGGAGAAGGAGCTGCTAGCCATTGAAGCCACACTGCTGCCAGGTTCAGCTCTGTCCCCTGGCTCCTCCGATGTCCTGTTGCAATATCACGTGCATGTCAGCCCCCACACACCCCCCCCACAAGTTGATGCCACTGCTGGTCACTGTGGGTATATATTACCACCAGGGGGGTTTCTGGCTGGAATAGCTACAGGGCAGGGGTTCCCCACCATTTTGGAAATCAAAGGAACTGTTGTGAGCAGCAAAACAATACCTATTTGAGAGAAGAAAAGCTAACAACACTCAGAACCCCCACTCAAAACAGCCAAAACAACAATATACACCGCCAAACACAACACATTTTGTAAAAAAGAAATAAGTAACCCCCCTAACCAAACCCCAACTGGCAAAAAATAATCAAAACTCATTTCAAAAAAGAGGAGTAGCTGGGACCCTTAACAAGTGAAAGAGTTTTGAGGATGCTATGATACTCCATAGGTGTCAAATCAGGGAGTCCAGGTATAGAAGAACCTGCTAAAAGTTCATAACCAAAGGACCAACCAAACTCTAGATTCAGGACTGGTTACACTTTGATAAGATTAATGTCAACAGGCTTTAATTTTAGCACCACCATATTGGTGCTAAAATGGGTTTTGGTGCTGAACCCATTTTCTCCTCCCCATTTGCAAAATAACACTATGTTCTTCCCATGAACAATTCATATGGACAACCCTGCATTAATCACTTAAGGCCTTTCTTTGTGTGCCTCCATGAGAGGTACAGAAGGTGGCAACATGAGAATGGGCCTTTTCTGCAGTGGTCCCCATTTGTGGAATGTTTGCTCCAGGGAGGCTCGCCTGGCACCTTCATTACATATCTTTAGACACCAGGCAAAAAAGTTTCTCTATAACCAGGACTTTAGCTTATTAACATTCTATGCCCTTTTAAATGTGTTTGTGGGAGGGCAGCTATTGGTTTGTTTTTGTTTTTATTTTATTATGTATTTCGTATTCTCAAAGATGCCTGCAAATGAGACATGAAGGCTGGCAACATCAACTTCACCATGTGGAATCCCTTGCAGACAACAGCAGTGGCCAGAGACAGACAGGTTGTGTATTCCTAGCAGTGACCAGATGAGGAATGACCACTGGGAGAATGCAACAGCACAACTGGATACCCTCATCTGCCCCAGATGTAACAAAACATGTCTCTCCTGTATCGGTCTATACAGCCACAGCAGGCACTGTAACGCTCCAAAAGTTTGACTTCACCCCCAAGGCACACTCCTCTGTTGTCTCCTGAGACAGATGGATGCCAACCAGGTTTATATGTTAATGTTGTGAATTGCCCTATGATCATCAGATGAAGGGCAGTATATGAATATAGTAATAGTAATAATAAATGTGGCAAGTATGAAATCATGAGATTAGCCCTATTCTAACCTTCTTGAGATGTGAGGTGAGTGTGTTTCCCTTATTTTGATATCTACCAGGATGTTTTGAAGTGGCTATCCAAATGATTTTTCATCACTAAAAGAAGAGTGTCTTAAATTCAATTTCAGCTGACGTCTCATGGCAACTTATAAAGCCATGGTCCTGGAAAGGAATTATAGGGAGACTGAGGTGGCCTTTGAGGTGGCCTTCGTATGCAGAATGGGCCAGAGCTGCCATCTCTTTTGTTCATACTTTGGCTGCTCTGGAACACACTGAAGTTATTATAAATGCTGATATGCTGGCGTAAATAAGTATGGATTCACCTATTTTTCTTATACACACCTTAAAGAAAAGTCACCTTGAATCATAGTCATGAGACTCTGCCTTTAGTTTCTGACAGTTGCTAAAAAGAAAACTACTAAGAAAAAAGCTTGCGACATGAATGTGGGCAGACCAATGTTAATCATTACACGAACAGTCTTCTGGCCTTACACGATTACTATGAAAGGAATGAAACATGCAAAACTCTGAATCTAAATATGTTGGCAAAAGAGTGAAATTAAAAATAGGAAAGATGAAGCCAAGACCATTGGCACCAGTCCACTATCACCTTCGGATGTAATCACGTTGATAATAATGCTTAGCACTTACAATGATAACACCATCAACCCAATAAGCTCATAGCACTTTACAAACATTAGCTGATTAAGACTCTCTGGTATCTTCATACTATATGAAAAGCTCCCATCTTAGAAATAAAGAAAATGAGTTAGGGAAGTCTGCCAGTTGCTGAACAAGGTGTTAGTTGCAAAATAGTAACTCACATTTTGTCTCATGTATGCTTAGCCTTGAAAATGCTGTCTCCACAGCTCTAAAAAAAAACCCTCTCTAATTGAGAGTGAATATCCCTGACTGGTGTGTGTGTTTGTGTGTGTGTGTGTGTGTGTGTGTGTGTGCATGTGAGGCACCAAGTCCCCTGGAATCCTCTGTTTGCGGTGTGTTAGGCTTCTTTAATTTATGTAGATTACTCATAAAACTAAAATACTGTTCTGTCAGCCAGCCATCGGAGCAATATGCAATAAATTCTCTCCTAGAACCCACTGTTTCTATAGATCTTCCTTGTATCATCTATTGTTACAATCCTGTTTTCCATACATTATAAGTGAACAGGGCAAAGCTTGGATTTTTCTGCATGATCAGTCATTTTAAACCCAATGAAATGATTTATTTCCAATGAATTTCCTTCTACAATTATGGTAGCCTTAGGCACCACAGTATTGCAATGTTAAACATTTCCACACTGCTCCTTCTTTCCTATCCATGAGCCTTGTACTTAAGAGAATCCTTTCCCACTCAACCCACTTCTACAGACATCAGCTTCCCTTCCTCCCTTCCATGGTTCCTTTTTATTACCCCTTACTGGTTGGCAGGAGCTGGGACCGAGCAACGGGAGTTCACCCCATCGCAGGGATTCGAACCGCCGACCTTCTGATCGGCAAGTCCTAGGCTCTGTGGTTTAGACTACAGCGCCACCCGCGTCCCGTGGAAGTAGATAAATAGGTACCGCTCCGGCGGGAAGGTAAATGGTGTTTCAGTGCGCTGCTCTGGTTCGCCAGAAGCGGCTTAGTCATGCTGGCCACATGACCCGGAAGCTGTACGCCGGCTCCCTTGGCCAATAAAGCGAGATGAGCTCCGCAACCCCAGAGTCGGTCACGACTGGACATAATGGTCAGGGGTCCTTTTACCTTTACCTTACTGTTGCATATTCTAATTACTCCATCTTTTCCCTTTTTCATTTCTTCTCAGCGTGATTTTTACTGTTGAATTTAACCCTGCTAACGTTTTAACTTTATTTTGTCAGCTTTGACCCGGTTCTCCAACTTGTTAAGGGTCGTTGTGTTGCTACCTCCTTTCTGCTTCTGTCTCATTACCTTTGGTTCCTTGGCGGCATCTGATGAGATTCTTTCTCTTGTTTTGTTCAGTCTTGCCTCTATACTATAGCATGAGCTGCCTCATACAGCAGTAGCATAACATGTACCAAAGAACTGGAAGCCCTCTCCTATCTTCTGCAACAGCAAAAATGCTGCCTTGGATGCCAGATAACTAGGATTATCATGTGCTAACACTAGCCGAAGGAAGTATGATATATAGATATGGAAAATATAACTGCAGAAGTTGCTCCTATAAAATTGCCCTTAGAAACAAAACCTCAAACTCTGTTTCTTTTTCAAATGCTTAGGTGCCTAACTCACAGGGGTGTACTGAGGATTAATTAGATTATGTTTCCAAAACGCTTTGAAGATGAAAAGCAGTCTAACCCACTTTTATCTTTCCCCCCCATTTTGTAAACTCTTTACAGCAGGAATAAGAAATTTGTTGGTATGCAGGCTGAAGGTGACAGCAGTCAGTGGTTGGTACCAGAGTTATCCTACTAGCTACACAGTTCTAAAAAGCCCATACTTTTAAGTTTAAAAGAAAGCACCAATTCATCTCAGTCATGTTCATGTTTTCCTTACGACTTTAATTCAGATCAAATAAACCTGCTTTGGTCTGTTTATACACGTTAATGTTAGGATTGCAAAGGGTAGTAGTGAGCCTTCAGTAAACAGAATCAAACACACCACTGCACATTATGGAGTCTCTGTTATTTTACATAGTATCTGAGGGCATCAAGGAATGGCTATGAAAAAGACAACTGAAAATGTATCCTGACAAGACTAAGGCAAGGATGGCTGGCAGGCATTGTAACCTGGGGCTTTTGAAGACACCTGCCATAGTAAGTCCAGTTCCCTTGGTCATAATGCTTGGCAAACCAGGTTGCAGTGGTGATATGAATGCATTCACAATCTATCTGGTGGGAAAGCTTTAAGAACTAGTTACTTTTATTAATGCCTTTCTTTACCTCAAAGTTAGATTAAAGCCTTTTAAGACTGTTGCAGAAACTGCATTTGGTAGAGAATTTACCAGGGGTAAATTTTGCGAGGTGGCACAAAATGCAGGGTTTGCAGCACCAAAAGGCACAAAACTAGAACAAAAGTTTGACTTCAGTTGGGGGGGAGGATCATGAATTTCGGGAATTGCTTTGGTGTTCCATGATCTTTCAAGCAAAAAAGAGAGTGACAAATGGCATAGCCTTATAACTGTCACTAAAATTCACAAAGGCTGCTTTCTTGAAGTTTCAACAACATATAGAGATTGCTGCTGACTGTCCCGCAGTTATGAAACTTCATCAGGAGAGTTGCTCATCACAGCATTTGAGTATCTTCATAAAGTAAGGCCCTTCTGCTTTGGCTGGCGTTTTGTGGTTTTGAATTAAACCAACGGAAGACAATTTTATTTTCCATTTTATTCTTTTTTCTGTTTCTTGCCAAATCTCCAGCCTTACAGTCAAAAAGCCTTTACGCCTGTAAGCCTAAATGTTCTTACAAAGGAAGTGGGAATTCAAAAGGGCTTGCTTTCAAGTAGTGGTTGAGATCAGCCTGTAAATCTTTAAAAGAAGGTGGGATATATACATTTGGTATGTAAGAATGATAAGACAGATTTGTTTAAGTGGTGTGTTTAAATACAGCCATTTAAAGTTTAAAAGAAAGAAAACCATGGTAATTTAAATCTTTTCATGCTGCAGTTGACATTTATAGCAACTGAATAAGATTAATCATATAGCTCTCCCGATGATTCATGTTGAGTAGCTAATATTTAAAAAGTAATAAACTTTGGATTCACATTAATTAAACACTGAAGTTCTGATTAATGTTTTTGATTTTTGCAGTCCTTAAAAAGACAGTCTTATAGTTCAGTGATTTTTTTTTTTAAATTATGATTTGGAACAGGGTAGGTAAAATACAGCAATGGAAGCTTGTTTTCAAATACATGGCACTGGGTTTGCAGTTAGCTGTCCTGTAACTTCAATGTAAATTCTATGAAAATTCAAATATTGGAATTATCATAAATATGCAAAATAAAATTGCATTAATGCAAATCAATTTGCATAATTTATCCTTGATAGCAGAACATTGTATTTACACACTTAGATAGTAGAAAGTAATTTACATTTCTTTATCATCATCACATCTATCTTTAAAACTTTTTGTAAAAAAATAAACAAGCTCGTATACACTACAAAAAGGAACTTTAAGTAATAGTGCCAAATTTCCACCCAGAATCAGATACTATGCAAACAGAAGTTCATCAGTTGCCTACTTCAGCTTTTATTTGACCGGCAGACAAGGTACTGTGGCACCTTGGATACTTTAATCTTTTTTTTAAAAAAAAAATCATACTACATTGTGTGATGTAGAGAAGTATTTAATTAGAATAGAAGAAGAGCCTTGCTGGCTCAGACCAAAGGCATATTTCTTCTGGTGACCAACCGGCAGGAAGCCCAAAAGCAGGACCTAAATGCAACAGCTCCAACTGATTGCATATTAGCGTAAAAATTATCACATTTACTTATTGCCATATCAGCATACTTTGTTTCTTTGCAATATACCAAATGCAATCTCTTTCTGAAGAAGACCCAATGTAAAGAGGTTAATCTTCAAATGCTAGAATGATTTATACTTTTATGTTTATTAAAATATGCACCTTGACCCTGTCATTATCTAAGCATGCCAAGGGTAATCTGAACTTTCTCAAAGCTACCAGTAGTAATCACAGCTGCTAAAACAGCAAGTGTTAAAAGAAGCCAATAGGCCAGACCAAATGCTTTTAAAAGACCAACAAATAAACTGGATAGACCCATATGCCACTATAGATAATACTCCAGGAACTGTCATTTCACTCCAAGTTCAGCTACCAAAACCCCATGTATACTGGCTGACTGGTAGCTAAAGGAATTATACACTTTTGTGAAGAACATGGTACAGTAAGAAAAAATATGTACTCTCTACCATATTACACTAATACCCCTATTAATTCTTTAAGCACACATTATAATCCAGCACTACAAATGCACATATGGGTCTGATTAAGAAAAGCAATAGAAGATCTATAGATACATGGTTTTTCTGAACTTGCTCAAAACAGCAATCCACGCTGCATACAAATTTTCTTTTTAGTTTCCTTTAATTTTGGGATGAGTAATGGATTGTATAGTGTCAATAAACTGAAGCTCAGTCTAGATAAAAGGGTAGTTAGTAGGTGGTTATTTGAATAAAGAACAATCCTAGATGGGGTTGCACATTGTTGGCGTCTGCTGAGAGATCCAGTGTTGTCACTGGTTGCCCAAGTGTCATCCATGGTAAGCTGTACCTTTCACCAGTTATGCAAAGATCGGTGTGCCTCCTGCAGCCTCTCCCAGACACAGATAGTATGGTCTGCTGTCCATGCCCCAATTATCTCTACACTGTACCACTGTAATGTGTTGTATAGGAGGGTGCCTTTGAAGATTTATCAGAAAGGTCAGCTCCCACCAAATGTAGCACCTAGTTTACTGTGACTAACTACAGAGAGCATCTATCACCAGCTGTTATAAAGCAATGATAGTTTCCAGTTAAAATTCAAAATGCTGCACAGTTACATATAGAGCTCTCCATAGTTTAGCACCAAACCAGAATACATTGGGCAGGGAGGGGGGGTAACATCATTGCACCTCCCCAGCTTTTCCCTTTTGGAGGAGATGAGCTGGTGAGAAGATAACAAAATTATTTAAAATCTGGTTGCTGTGGCTTCTGTGGCCACTGAAAAAGCAGCAAAAACAGCACTAGCAACTACAAATAACAAAAGTTAGCTATTTATCTTTTACTCTTAATTCTGATTTTCATATAATACTTGCTACATATTAAGTGTGACTCAGATTTGATGCATTAAAATGAATGAACATGACTAAGTTAGGCCCATTAATTTCTGCGGGTCTACTTTGAGTCAAACGTAGCTGAATGCTACCCATTGAAATTATGCATATGTTTACGGTACTTTGCTGTATTTTGATCTATTTGATATTTGTAATTATTTGTTGTTCAAATATTGTTCCGCATTTTGATTACTGTAATGCTTATTGTGAGATGCTTTAGACATTGGTAATCGTGGAAAAACAACATATAAATAAACTACACCAGCTGTCTGAAAGATTCCCTTTCACCACATGAACATGACCAAACTCTATACTCTTGGAAACCCTCACTAAGTCGCACCAACATTTCAGGTTGGTGGTTAGAGAAAGCATATTTTCAGCCGTGGTGTCTCTAATTTTGAATGCCCTGCCCAGAAAAAGCTTTCCTGGAAGCCCATTCTGATGCCAGCAAATATATTTTTTAATTTGTCCAGGCATTCTAGCATATTCAACAACTAGTTTAAGGCTTCTTTAATGGTTCAGTGATGCGCAGAATAGTCATAGTACAATTTCTGTAATTTTATATTATTTTACTTCTTGACTGTTAATGTATTGTTTTGTACTTTCAGCTGTATGCCACCTTGAAAATTAATATACAACAGTAGCTCACAAATTTTCTTTAAAAATAAAATGCAACTATTTATAATTGCTTCTGAATTTACAGTGCTTCTGAATACTAGTTGCTGGAAATTAAATGATGGGAGAGTGTTATTGTGCTTGAATCCAGCTTGCTGGTTTCCCACAAGCATCTGGCTGGCCACTGGGAGAAGAGGATGCTGGTCTAGGTGGTCCATTGGCCTAATCTAGGAGCCCTTATATTCTTACATTAGTTTAAAATTAATGAATCAATAATTCAGTAAAATAATTCAAGGCAATTCCAATATTTACAGTGGATGCTCAGGTTGCGAATCTGATCCATGCGGGATGCACGTTTGCAACCTGCAGTGTTTGCAACCCGCAGCGGCGCATCTGTGCACGAGCAGGTTGCAATTTGGAGCTTCTGTGCATGCACAAAGTGCAATTTAGCGCTTCTGAGCATGTGTGACCGCCGAAACCCGGAAGTAACCCGTTCTGGTGCTTCCAGGTTTCGGCGGGTCCGTAACCCAAAAAAACGCAACCTGAAGCATCTGTAACCCGAGGTATGACTGTATATCCTTTGAAGAGGAAAGCTTAATTATACAAATTTAATTCTTATCCTTATTATAGAGAGAAGTGGTGCAAGTCCTTTTTCAAAAGCATTTCTGACATTCTGCTCTGTCCTGATCAAGTTGCCTCTGGCTGACCAGAAAATAACGTGGATTAGCTGAACACCATCCAAAGGAATGGTGGTAATTTACTAGAACTTGCCATGCTTATATGCCTCCTGAAGTGAACAGCACTGCAGTATTGCAGATAGAGCCAGGCTACAATGGAAGCATCTGAAAGTACCCTCAGGTAATGCCACATCAATCCTAATTATACTCTAAAATCATTTATCTAAAGGCCAGGAATATCCTGAAGAATGACAATTTCAAGTTTTACATACGTTCTGTTGAAGCCGGCTTCCAACAGTCTAGTTATGCATTGCTTTATAAGACCAAAATCACTCAGTATTTCAACTGTATGTCAGCAAATTACATCTGTATTGCCACAGGTTCCCTAGCCCTGGTTTATCCATACTGATTTATGACAGAACCTGAACCAAAGACGTTGAAGTTCATATTTCGGTAAATCTTCTGGGGAAAGTACTTCTGTAATAATGAAGTCGCAAGGTGCTTTTTTTCACAGCCTGTCAATGTTCCTGTTGTTGGGACCCACCTGTCTCAAGAGACAATGGAAGGTACTTCTAGGGGTAAAGTCAAACTGCTGCACTAACAGTACCCAAGTGACCTCCCTGGGAAGGAAGCCTGGACAGTGTGTATGGAGGCTCTGGGCTGCCCAGACAAGAAGACATCCCCTTGGCCTTGCTGATGTGCTCCAAAGGAAAACACAGCAATATATTTGGCATCACCTTGGATGTAGGAGTTGCCAGAAGGAGGCTTACAAGGGACTATCCAACCATCTTAGGGACTCCACTCTGGATAGCGCAGGGCTTACTCCTTAGCCTTTCCTTCTCCCGAAGATACCCCACAAGGCAGCAGAGGTTTAGGATTAGAGTTTTCCTTCTCCTAGATGGGCTACCTTCACAGGTTGACGAGTCCCATTTGCTCATTCCTATATATATATATATATATATATATATATATATATATATACACGTTCCTGTAAAGGTGCTTAAACCTCACAAATGGCAGTGTTGAACTGGAAATGAACACAAATGAACTGGAAAAGACAGGAACTTTGTTTCCTTAGAACAGCTCCACAACAATATGGCAAGTCAAAATAGTTCTGCAGTTGTCCTACCAGCTGTGTGGGCTGGCAAGGAACCAAGGCTGAAGCCCGTGCTGCTTGTTGCTTTCAGGGACTGAGTACGTTGCGTTAGTACTTCTAACCCACAAAATAAGAATCTCACAAATGTTCCAACAAATGTCTTTGTTGTATTTGATTTGGAATATACATAGGAAAGAGGACATTCTCAGCAAACCTTAGAGATTAAATCAGAGTATTTTTTTAAAGTAATGATCATGTCTAAATCCCCTGCCATTTGTTAAAGGAGTGTAAAGCAAATGCAATAGTATTGTGAGAGAAATTTCAAACATTCCTGAACCATTTATAAGACTGGCATTAAGGGATCACCTAAAGTATGAATTCTGCATACTGGTATACAAATATATCTGTTAACTGCTTAAGAATAGTATGCCTACCTTGTCTGCTATACTCATCTGACTCCCGGTGGACCAAGTCTTTTACCCGGTTTCCATACAGCAATCTGGAGGAATCATGATCAAAAGCTTTCAAAGTTTCACTTGAGCTGTAGGACTTCTGTGTAGGAACTCTGCACTCATCGTTTTCTGTCGAAGAATTTGTGTAACGCCGTTCCTTGTCTCTTCTGCCCTTTGTCAGGGAGCAATAAGGTCTGCGTTCTTTCACATCCATGCTTCATTCCTTCTGTATGCACATCAGGCCAGATTATTTGAAATTCTGATCTACATTCAATTTAAGTCCACCTGTAAAAGGATTAAACAGATAATATATAATTTATATATTTGTATAATACTATACATGCATAATCAGGTATGTAAGTAACAGGAGCAAAACTACTACATAAAGCTGACTTTTAGCTGTAATTGAACTGTGTTTGAGAGAGACCAACAAAAGGTAATTATTTAACAGGATGACTGATATCTTAGCTGAGAGATCTTGGCCAATAAAGAAAATTACAGCATGAAACCCACAATCCTAAACTAGGGAGTTATTCCCACTGAATAAGTACAACTTGTTTCCAAGTAAACACACTTAGGTTTGTATTATCTGGGTATAATCTACCACAAATTGCTGGTATGCTCTCTTAATGCCAACAAGCGAATACATCAGGGGTGGGAAATGTTTTCTGGCCAGAACACCAGAACTTTATCTTCACCACCCCTTGCAGGCCAAAGTTGACAGGTGGGTGGCAATGCCCACCTGTCAATCACCTGGCATCACAGTGATTTGTTGCAACTTTGAAAGCAAGCAGAGCACTTTCAAGCAGCCCTTTGTAAACTTCCTCATGCAGGGAAGATTGTGTTTGAAAGCCTTGAGCAAGGTGAGCACCCACTGCACGACATTTGATAGGGGGATCTCACCCAAAAAACAATGAGGGGGCTGAAAGTGCCCTGGACCCTAGGAGCTGGCACCTATGCACAGAAACATATATGAATATAACAGAGAAAGCAATTATGTGAATTTTAACTCAACAGGTAGAAAGCAATTTCTATGACACAATAATAATTTATTGTAGATTTTAAAATTTATGAAATGGGTTTTGCACAAATGACTGTGCCACTATTTTGCCTTGAGGCATAAAAAAACCTCAGAGAACTTAAATACCTGATGGTAGCTCATGAACAGGGCTGCTATTTCTTGTAGTAACATGCCATTTCTCCCACCCACCTTTTGTCTTCAGGAGGCAGAACCTAATGATATCTTTTTCCTCAGTGCTCCTTTCAGTATTAGATATTTGAAATATGCCACTTAATTAAAATACAAAGCTTGAGCAATGGAATGTGCCAGTTCCTATGCAAAATAATATTACACTGAAATACAGAATTCATCACTACGCAATATCAAGCTGTGCTTCTTTCCTGTCCAACAAAAGAAATCTAAAATTCCTTTCTTTCTGCTCACTTATTGCCTTCAGAGCATTTTCTTTCAAACAAATTAATCAGTCATCTCCCTTAAACTGATTTGGAGCATTTATTTAATTTGCAATCATATTGTGATTCAGAATTCTAAAAGGGACAGGTCTTTCATCATCTTGTCTTATCAAAACTATTCTAGAGGGCTGAAATGCTTTCCTGTATGAATCTCAGGTTTTATATATGAAATACATATTGTGAATACCGAAATCACCCGTCTAAGAATTTTGTTACACAAAAATAATTTTGTTAAATTTCAAAACTAGTAAGAAGCAGCATTTTCTCTTCATGTCGGAAGGTGTAGACCTCTAGCCCGAATGTCAACTCCTATGTATTAATACAAAAGTATTTCCAGTGCTTATCAGTGTACTACTCTGATAGAACATGTATGATATTTCTTTTTATCGAAAATGTGCACTGCTCCAGAAGGAATTGCACTGATACCAGGGGATGAAAAGCCTGCCAACACCAATATCTTTAATATAACTTCTATATTATTCCCATATTTTCGCCATCAGTGTCCATGTTTGTCCTGAATTTAATTGTTGAAAGTGGTCATCCTTCTCTGAGAAACAAGGTTTGTATTCCTGCTCCTTCCATCCATTATTATTTCAGCATCCCAGCCCAGCTAGCTCGGTTTCCAATAAGCTTCCTTCCTCATCAAAGCTCACTGCTGCTTCTAAAATGCATCCATTCTAGGCTCTTTTCCCTTGCCATCCATTTTTTCCAGTGCTACCCATATTGTGATCTTGCAGTAGGAAACTGAAGGTATGAAACCATACCTTTAAAAATCCTTTTAAGGGAGATATGTGGAGGCTACAATCAATAGAATCGTTTCAGACCATTACACATTTTCAGTTCTCAGATATCTTCCTTTCCCCTACAAAACAATGTAGGGGATGATGAGCGTAGTGGGTGGCATCTGGGAATTTTCCTTCCCAAACAAATAAGAAGGTGCCTGGAGCCCCCACCCATCCTGTTTCATATGGTTTAAATTAGAAGCTGATTCTAGCAATGTTCCTAGCATTGCTTAACATGTCTATTTTTTTTGGGGGGGGGGGGAGGCAAGTGTGTGACAGACAGAAGGACAAAAAGCAAATCATGTATAAAGGTGAAGGGACCCCTGACTGTTAGGCCCAGTCATGGACAGCTCTGGGGTTGTGTGCTCATCTCGCTCTATAGGCTGAGGGAGCCGGTGTTTGTCCGCAGACAGCTTCTGGGTCATGTGGCCAGCATGACTAAGCCACTTCTGTTGAACCAGAGCAGTGCATGGAAATGCCGTTTTCCTTTTCGCGCCGGAGCAGTACCTATTTATCTACTTCCACTTTGGCGTGTTTTCGAACTGCTAGGTGGGCAGGAGCTGGGACTGAAAAACAGGAACTCACCCCGCCGTGGGGATCTGAACCGTCGACCTTCCGATCGGCAAGCCCTAGGCTCAGTGGTTTAGACCACAGCGCCACCGTGTCCCTAAATCATGTACCTCGGGTATCTCGGGTTACAGGCGCTTCAGGTTACAGACTCCGCTAACCCAGAAATAGTACCTCGGGTTAAGAAGTTTGCTTCAGGATGAGAACAGAAATCATGCTCCGGCAGCAGGGCGGAGTTCTTAACCCGAGGTACCGCTGTATACCTGTATGTAAATTAAGAATTCACAGAATTACTCTGTAGAAAATTTGCCCCTGGAAAAGAAAACCAACCGAGTGCTTTTCCATGTGGAAAGACAAACATCCAATATATCTTTAGAAAGGCAGGCAGTCTGATAGTAAAAAGCTTTCTGCAGTGTACTACGGTACAAACACTCCTCTAGAAAGCTGCAAAAGAGGAGTTGAACTACAAAGCATGAATTTCTGCTAAATTTAGAAGGGTATTTAATGTTGAAACTTAGAGATTGTCAATCAGCAAAGGAGGTCAAGAAAAATAAAATGTGCTTCTGGCGTTTTAGTGTGGAGTTTCTTGAAACTGTTGGCTTTAAAAAAAATACTTTCAATACCACAATGCTGTCTCATTATTGCATGACATTTTCACCTTGTCATACTATGAACTTCTTCAAATTGAAGGCCCTTTTTCTCCGATCAAGAAATCAAAGTAGCTTCTCTACAGAGCAAACCAATGACAAATAACATGCAACTTTTAGAACTGAGGTTATAACTTTATGATCATTTTTTATGCCAAAAAGTACCTGAAAGGTAAGTGAATTTAAGTGCCAATAAACTTTGGTCAAACTTTAGTATGTTTTCATTTTCTTTCTTATCTCTATCATGAGGAGCATGTTCTAATGAGAGTTACCAAAATGCTTTGGCTATCTTCATAAGATAAGTGAAACCCCCCCAACAAAATTGCATAACCAACGATTTCAACAATTTAAAACATTTTTTAAAAATATGACAACATTAAAATACTTCATTACAGATTTTTCCTATCTATTGCTCTCACATGCAAAGAAGTGTAAAGATTACTAAACAGGTTCTACACAATTAATGAAATAACAGCACAACATAAATTGTTTGGTAGTTATTTTCATTGATCTTTGTAGTTTTAACTATATTTTGAAACAATGTATGATGTTTCTTTTTATATTGTAAGCCATCTAGGAAATATTATTGATACGTATTATTGATAGCTCTTGATAGGAACTCAGTTCCGGCACCTCTCTGGTGGGCGACATTGCCAGTATGAGAGAACAAGGGAGGTGTTTGTGGAAAGTTCCGGCACCTCTTTTTATAGAAAAATAGCAGTGACTAAAATAGCCAGGTAAATGATGCGCTATGAAATGCTTAATTCAGAATAATATTTCCGAAGATTAAATGTTTCATCTATAGTCATGATCTGAGGGGACCATTTCATACACATGAATACTGTATCAGAGGATGTTTCTTCAGCATTTTTTAAATTCTTTTTTTAACACACACACAAAGACACACACAGCTATCTTTATATCAACTGTGTGAACTTCTATATCTAGCTGGGAACTATACATGCTTAGGAGCAGGCTTCTGCACATACCGTATATCTGGAACTGCAATCACAGTGACAGAACAAGAAGATGAGACTGCGCATGTGGAATCATTTTAGAGATTAAAATTCCATGCATATTCAATTTACAATGCATAATAAAAAAGTAATGGGCCAAAATGGGTCAATAACTGAAAATGTGTTTTGTTTTGTTTTTTTAAAAAATAGATAATAAAATGATGTTTATTTCTTTATACTTTTATGTCACATGTTTCTTCCATCATGGAACGCAAGGTGGTGTATGTGTGGTTCCCATCAGGCCTCCTACCTAGACACTGACCAGCTATGGACCTGCTCAGGAGTAAGAATATGTAAATATATAGGAATATGTAAGTATTCAACCACTGGACCTTCGCCACCCAAAATACTGAAAGATACTTAAAACTTCCATTATACTAAATTAGGATGAAGTCTGATTGCTCTGCTCCTAATCCCAAGCACAACCAAGCTAGCTTTAAAAGGTAAGGTAACTCCAGTAATTATATTAATGGATAAGTACAAAGTTTCAGATCTGTTTAGAAACCTCAGTCTATTTTTTTTCTACAGCTCTATTTACTGATATAGAGTTTGCCTATAATTAAAGTATATTAGAGGTAAGAAAAGGAGATGAAAATAGAGGATTTAATGGTTGGCTGTCAAAGAGGGGGAAATAACAATATTGTACTATATTGGTTCCACAGAGCTGCAAACATATATTATTATAACATGTATTTAAATTGTTGCTATGTAGATTAGGCTTTGGGGTCATGTTACAGAGTGTTAACTGCAATATCCAGCTAAGTTTTTAGCATGCCTGCAGGCCTTTTAAACTTCTATGGAAAATTACAGCATTCACTTCAGAACAGTAGTTTCACCCACCAAGTTCCCTTAAGGATTATTATGGTTTGGCAACATGATGCCAGTTCCAGCTAATGCATATAATGCCCTCATCATCCTTCATATGCTTTGTATGTCCTCTGTAGATTGTGTAGTTTTAAGAGAAAACATTTGGTTTAGATTCTTTTTTATTTAAAAAAAAACCCAGCTAAATTTGAAAGCCAATAGCTAACAATACTGTATGGACATTATGCCTTAAAAAAACACAGCCATATACAGAAAGAAAAGTAAAATCTACAGTAAATCACAATTACAAATTACAAATTCAAAATTGATGTTAATAACCATGCACCATATGGATAAAATCCACAGTGATTATAGCAATAGTTCACAAACTGGAGTAGGTTTCACACGGGGAACTTGGAGCAGAGTGGATAACTGGCAGGTGGGATCTAAAATCTTTTGTAACGAAGAATCAACAATTGGCATATCCTTTAATATACAATGTTGCTGACTTGTAAGAGCACCAAACCACCACCTCTTTCCAAGCACTTATATAGGATGCTATTATCTCCTTCATATCTTCTGTTCACTAACAGTGGCTGAGATCAGTTTGATATCACTCTTGTCTTCCAAAAACATCTTGTTTATAGAACTTTTCACTCCGTCCTAGGTTTACAAAAGCCTTAATTCCTTAAATATCTCTCAGCACCCCCTTTCATTATTTCAGTTTGTCTAATGACATGGATTAATGCTACATAGATAAACCATCCATTTTCCTTTTACATTTTGACAGGGAAAACTACGAAGAAAAAGAAGGAACAGAAGTCATGAATGAATGAATCTTTATTTGTCTCAGCCGTCAGCCATCAGCCATAGCAATAAAACAACAATACGATATACAGTGGACCCTCGGTGTTATGTATTGAAGTTCTCACCCTGGCCACCAGGAGTATCATGTATATAGTTTTCACTCAGGTCCACGTCAGTTACTTTAGGCGGGAAACCCTGGGTTGTTGTTGCTACAATGTTGATAGCCGGCTGCCTATAAAAGCAGGCCGGCTGAGCTGTTTGCTGTTCAGTTCTGTTCCAGCTTACAAATAAAGAGCTGCTTTGGAGAAATCGCTGTGTTGTCTGCTATGTCTACCCACTATCTAACACTCGGGTTACGTTACCTTCGGGTAACATAATCCTCGGGTTGTGAATGCGGCAACCCTGTTTCGCCGTGCACGCATGCGCAGAAGCGCTCAATTGCGCTGCACACGTGCACAGAAGGGCACCTCCGGTTACAAAGTTTTGAGGATACGGCCGGGCCTGCGGAACGGATCCCGTTCAAAACCGGAGGTACCACTGTCAAAGGATAGAAATAAAAACTCAATTATATAAAATACATTTTAGGGTTTTGAATGATTCCCCCCCCCCCCGGCCACAGCTATGAACATATTACATTGCTAGTGCTTAAACTTCAGGTGTTCTCTAGTTATCTTTTAAACAAAAAACAAAAAGAGAGATTAAAATCAAAATAAACACATAAACAACAAAATATTGGTTGGTCGGAGCAATAATTTAAAACAAAAAACAACTGTATAAGATCACTTTTCCAAAACTGAGAGGGAAGGTGATCTCAACACCGGATAATCCTCCTTTTAATCAAACTCCCTATTAAAAAGTGAATGTAATGTAAACACATCACAAGGCAACTTGCATATTTCAGGCTGTTCTGCTCATGGAATTTTTTTGCTACTGCAGGAATCTGTTCTAAATGTAGTGATAAATGTCATGTCTCTGCTCACTTGTGTAATAATGTATTAAGCCACTGATCACTTCCAACCCTCATTTTGAAATTGAAAAGCTTTTTCAAAAGCAACAGAAGCAGATACTGTAAATTTATACAGATAAATTACTGACAGATGAATATTGACAACTTCAAAATGTATTTGAGCAAATAATGAGCAAAATATATTGGAACTGAACTTTGTGGTGTGTATTTATGCTGCTCTGTTGCCAGTCTCTTCCTGCTTTATATAGGAAGAGATCTAAAAAACTTTAAAGTGGTAAAGTAAGTAATCAGAAGTCAAAATAGTCTTAGGAACAGAAGTATACAAGACAGTGCATTGTCTATTTTTAAAAGAAGACATAATATTGCATACTATTAGTCTTTTAAGCTTATTCTTTTGTGAATTTATTATTAAGCAATAACCTCCTGGATATTTTATATATATATATACAGTGGTGCCCCGCAAGACGAATGCCTCGCAAGACGGAAAACCTGCTATACGAAAGGGTTTTCCGTTTTTCAATGCGCTTCGCAGGACGAATTTCCCTATGGGCTTGCTTCGCAAGACGAAAATGTCTTGCGAGTTTTGAGATTCTTTCCCCCTCCCCACCCCCTTTTTCTAAGCCGCTAAGCCGCTAATAGCCTTTTAGCAGCTAATCCGCTAATCCCTTAAACCTTTAATAGCCGCTAATAGCCGCTAAACCGCTAATAGCGCTAATCCGCTAATAGGGTTGCTTCGCAAGACGAAAAAACCGCTAGACGAAGAGACTCGCGGAACGAATTAATTTCGTCTTGCGAGGCACCACTGTGTGTGTGTGTGTGTATATATAATATTAACATTCTCTCAACAACAGACTATATTTTCACATATAAAAAAGGGCAAATAATAAACCAATACAACTATGCTAACATGAACAGCTTAAATAAAAACTGGAGTTTTACATGGTGGCACGGGAATTAAGAACTGGCCAGTTCCACAAAAAAAGGACACAATTCACATAACTAATCATCCATAAAACCTATTACAAATAAACACAAGAAAAATTCAAAACACATAGAAGAGTGATGGAATTTCCACTTCAGTGACTGATAAAGTGAGATATGTCAGAAATCAACTGAGCTGGAAAAATGATGCTCTGAAGAGGTGCTTAAGATGATCTGTAGCTATGGTCTACCATTAGTCAAACTGATGACTCTTAATACATGGATATTTCGGGTCATCATATCTAGAATCTTAAATATCAGAAGACTGTCTTCATGTACAAAATAGCCAAGTATGATTCTGAAGCCGGTATTCTGAATAAAGAAGCCCTGTCACGAGACCAAAGCAAAAACTCTCTCCGAGCCATCAACAACCCCTATATTTTAAGATTAATCAAATACAAAATAGCACATGATCTGTTTTCTCTTATTTTCCAGTGCTGCAAAATGCACAGGTGGCTAGGGTGTAAAGCTGTTCACCAAATGGGCTTGATCTTTAACAAGTACTGTGCTAAATTTCACAGAAGGCTTGCTGGCACTCGGAATAGGTATCCCTTCTTCTCCTACCTCTCACCCCACTTATCCTTTTGAGTCAGAGGAACAGAGAAAGTCAGCAGAGGGAACTCCACAGGAACTGATGGAACAAGATTCTTTGGGCCTTGGGCTACGAGTTTCATAATCCCCACTGAGAACTTTATTTACTGAAGGTATTTACATACACCTTCAGAATTTCTAAACAGTGTACATAAAAAAATCATGCAGAAAACATACAGAGAAGAATAATTAATCATAAAAACAGAAATCTACCTTAAATTGCTTGCTTCAATAAGAAGCATTTGCCATGCACCTGACATTCAGCAAGGAGGGTGACTGTCTAAGTTAGTTTATATCTTTTCATTGGTTTATAACATTTCTTTCTTGAGGAAAATTATTCTAATGACATCAAATATCTATCCTTCATGAAAAAGCAAAATTTATTGGGGTCTTTGGAGAACCCACAGCTTGTCTCCTTTCCTAGACCTAATTAAGTGGGCCTTCAACCAGGGGGAGGAATATGCTGCCTTGAGTTCTGTCAGGGAAAAAGGCAGGGTATAAATAACGTCATCATCATCAGGTGCACTTGGCTCGTCTCAACTTTGTTTACTTTGAACAAAATTCAGTTTGCCTTGTAAGGAGCAGATAACTTAAACCACAATCCCACTACCACACTAAGCAAAGCCTTGGTTTGGTTGCTACAACACACTGAGCTAAAAGAATGTAAATAAAATTGTAGAAATTTATATGTATATTAAGAATTTATAGAAATCACATTTTTCTAAAAGAAAAGGTTGCATGCAAGTTCATTTCAAAACATCAGCTGTCCTAGAAAATGTAGCTGTTGTTGGCATCTGTCTGTCTTGCAAGACAATGAAGTATGCCTCTGAGGGAGAGCGCATGCCTGGGCAGTGTGTATGGAGGTCCTGGGCTGCCCAGATGACAGGACCCACCCACCCCGGCCAGCGTCGCTGATGTGGTCCAAAGGAAAGCAGAGAGCAATACGTTTGGCAGCAGCTAGGCTGCAGGAGTTGCCGGAAGGAGGCAGACAAGATACCATCCAACTGTCTTAGGGACTCCACTCTGGATTTGTGTAGGGTCACTCCTTAGCCGTGACTTCTACTGAATATATCCTGCAAGGCAACTGAGGTTTATGATCAGAGTCTTCCTTCTCCTAGATGGGCTGCCTTCCCAGGTTCATGAGCCCCTTCTGCCCCTCACTTCCCTCTACAGAATGGGCAGAAACTACCTTCTTGACCATTGGATTCATTATTGGTCTCGTCTGCTCAATCCACCAGAGTTTGTCTGTCATTTGGGGGAAGTCTCTAACTCATTGAGGGTTTGAGACCCATTGGTTACCCTCACTTGGATTAGTCAGCCAGTCAAATACGTTCAAGGTGAGGCTGCTGTCGCATGCTGACAGCTTCTAGGAGCCACAGGTGAGAACTGAGTGCAGGGTGGGGACCAAAGGTGGACAGACTACCCCAGAAAGAGCACAACATGTCTCCCACCACAGGTACTACCCTTTCCTTAACACCCCATACACACGATAAAATGTAGTAAATATTAATTAATCCAGCATATACATAAGACTGAGTACTTATCTGTTCAGTTCAGCACCTACAAATTCAAATACTAGATTTTCTTATATCTTTTCTTTAAATAAACATTATATTTAATGAATATAGTCATTACAAGTGCCATAAAAAATCTAAATTATCATAGATTTTCTTGTATTGCTTCAAAGCGATTTCACTTCAAAATGGTACTTCAGAAAATTATGAAGCTGTTGAGAAAGCTTCAGTATGCAAACCAGTAACCATCAACAAACCATGCAAAACCACAGGGATGGATGGTAAGCATCATAATCATTCACAAATATTCACCAACTTTTAGTGGTCTCCACCATTTGAAGGGTTATAATTTTGAGAATTATTCTGTAAAATGCTTTCTTAAAGAAACCAATTGTGAACTAATTTGTTTGGAAACACCACCAGCAGCCTAGCAAATAACAGAACAGGGATTTCTGTAAGAGACGGACTGAGAAGAGCAACATGCGGGAAGACATTAAGAACTGATCATTTGATTTGACATTGGGGGATTATTTGATAATAGTTTGGGGTGGATTGGAAGGGATTTAGTCAAGAGGATTTGATTGCTAGGTTATTGTGGTATATTTTTGTGGAGAGTGAAAATGAAATCTGACTTCGATTTTAACAAGAGAGATTTGTCTAAGGACAGTATCTTTTTGCTTAAAGAAAAGGGAGAACTGACAGCGAGAGGCAGGATTGCTTGAGAAGCAGCAGTGAAATGACTCATTTGAGTGAAAGAGAATCGCATTCATGAGGGTTGAAAGGAATATGTGGGACGAAATGCAGGTAGGAATGGTGGTGAAGGAGAAAGATGTTGAAATGCTATAGCCAAACAAAGGAAATGAAACAATACAAATGAAAGGGGAACAATTACTGTGCACTATAGAATATTAAAAATGGAGGAATGTGAACAATAAAACAGAAAGCTTACAACTATACCAGCAAATATAACAATGAAACAAAAACACAAAGCTAAGGTAGATCAAACGACCTATCTTTATTTAAGCTCACAAAAGCACTTATTCCTTGGTGAATTTATTTATAGATTTATTTAATTTTAAAAAACGTATACCCACACCTACTAACAAAAGCACTGAAGGCAGCTAACAAGCCACAATACAATAACATTATTCTAAAAATAAAACAATCCCCCAATTAAATACCATAATGCTCATTTTTTAAAAAACACAGTAACAATTCCCGGACAGCCAAGCACTAAACAAATCAGCCAAAGGTGCTTTTGAACAGTCATGTCTTTACCATACAGTGCCTTACTTGGCGAGGCATTCCACAGGACCTCTGCCACCACAGAGAATGCATTAGACTTTGTTGCCATCAGCTGGGTCTCACAAAGTTAAGGTATCCAGAGAAAGGCTTCAGATGATGATCAAGGCATCCATGAAGGAACATGAAGAAGGAGGTGGTACATGGGTCCTAAACTAATTAGAACTTTGAAGGCTAACACTGGCACCTTGAAATAAGCCTAGCAATCACTAGGTAGTCAGTTCAGGTTGTATAAGATTGATGTAACTGAATCATAAGAACACAGGAAGAGCCTGCTGGATCAGGCCATTGGCCCTTTTAGCCCAGCATCCTGTTATCACAGTGGATGACCAGATGCCTGTAGAAAACACTCAAGCAGTGAGCACCACAGCACTTTTTCCTACTGTGGTTTCGAGAAACTGGTACCGAGACACATTGTTGCCTCTCATGGCTATTCATAGCCCTCTACTCCATAAATTTGTCAAATCCTCTTTTGAAGCCATCATTCTTTTTGTGGGATTGAGTTCCATAATTTAACTATGCCGTGCATGACAAAATACTTTCTTTTTTTCTGCCTCAGATCTTCCAACAATCAGCTTCACTGGATGCCCACAAGTATGAACGCATGTTGTTGAGGGGGTTTTGGGGGGTGGGGAGACTTTTCTCTATCCACTTTCGCAATGCCATGCAAAATTTTATAAACTTATATAATGCCATCTTTCATTTGCCTTTTTTCTAAACTAAAATGTCACAAATGCTGCAACCTGGTTTAGAGGATATCAGTGATTACTAATCCTGCTGCTTCTGTCAGAGGCAGTAATGCTTTTGAATGCCAGCTTCTGGAAAACATGGCAGAAGAGAGTTCTCTGGCGCTCAGGTCCTGTATGTAGCTTTCCCCTGGGCATCTGGTTGGCCACTGTGAAAACAGGATGCTGGACTAGATGTGACTCCTGCCTTGCAGGCAGTTGGACTAATGACCCTTGGGGTCCCTTCCAACTTTACAATTCTATGATTCGATGCATCTAGAGGGACGTGGGTGGCGCTGTGGGTTAAACCACAGAGCCTAGGACTTGCCGATCAGAAGGTCGGTGGTTCGAATCCTCGCAACGGGGTGAGCTCCTGTTGCTCGGTCCCAGCTCCTGCCAACCTAGCAGTTCGAAAGCACGTCAAAGTGCAAGTAGATAAATAGGTACCGCTCCAGCGGGAAGTTAACAGCGTTTCTGTGTGCTGCTCTGGTTCACCAGGAGTGGCTTAGTCATGCTGGCCACATGACCCGGAAGCTGTATGCCGGCTCCCTCGGCCAGTAAAGTGAGATGAGTGCCGCAACCCCAGAGTCGGTCATGACTGGACCTAACGGTCAGGGGTCCCTTTACCTTTACCTATGCATCTAGAACATTTACTATGATCTGTAATCTACTGGACATGTAAGAAATGCTAAATATTTTGGCTACAATTCTGTCCATGTGGCTTATTCTAACTTTAATAGTTAACCAGGATATCAAATCACATATTTGTATGTAAATGTGGTTTACTCAACAATGCAAGCAGTACACTTTCTCTCTCTCCTCCTCCTCCTCAATGCAGGAGGAATAGGTTTGCTGAAACCTTCTTTCCCTTTTGCATAAACCATAGTTACATACAAACCTGAACCTCCCTTTTTACCAATAAACACACATTTTGGTTAATCTACTCTAAGCCAATGTAATCCTGCTGCTCAAAAATATTCTACATGCCTAGATGCTCTGCAACATTAGTAGTCTGAACAGGAGGTTATGATATCTATACTGTATAACAAAACTCCCTCAGGTAAGTAACTCGTGATGGGGGTGCTTAATCCTTTTCCTACAACTTATTCTGCCGTGCATATGCCAAACACACATATACATACACACCCCAGGTTGTCTAATTATGTTTACCCAGCCAGCTCCTAAACAAAAAAAATTGAACCTTTTAGGCCCTTATCAAATAAGAAATCTCATAATGAAAACTTCAAAAAGCAATGCAATATTCTGAATAAATAAACAATGCAAACAATAATAACTGGTACTTTTGGTGGTGGTGGGAGAGTAGCAGCTCAGGCATGGGTACAAAAATACCCTGTGGAGTTGGGCTACAAAAAATACTGATAACAAATTTTGTTGGGGAGCACGGAAGTGCAGAATGTTACCTCCAGAAGGCTGATGTCCACAAAATAAACCCTCTGAGATAAAAACAAAACGAAACAAAAAACCTCAACTCAGATGGTGATACAATTGTGAACTTTGGATCAAGCCCTTTAAAATGTTTCTCAAGTATACAGAGTTTCTCTCTTGCATGCTCATTTATTTATCCTGCTCTTTTGTTTAACTGGATAAGATTAGTAGAAAGTGACACAAAGAGTTCCCTCCTGCTGCTTTTTTCTTTCCTTCATAATCCCCTCTCTGCAGGCACATTACTTTCCTCCAGCAGATGTGGCTTGCTCCCAGCCCTGGTAGAATTTCTGCCTCAAGAAACTGCAGCTTGGCTTCTACTAGTCTATGGATGAATATGGTCAACTGAGGAGGACTTGGGGTTTTCAGTCTCTCTCTCTCACACACACACTTTAAACACAAAGGCATTAGAATACGTGGTGTTTGGATATGTAAGAATGATTATATGGATTTTCATTTTACTATTGTTGTGTGAACACTCCAGAAGCTTGTGTATACGCTTCAAAATGATGTTGGCATGCATCTCGCAATGCAAGTCTTAAGATGACATATGGACAAAAGTAACAATGGAACCCATTGATGGGAAGCTCAGTTCTTTCACAGAATCTAAGCTCAGCGCCACCAAAACCAACGGATAGTAGTACTATATAAAGCTGGTGTGAAAATACATTCACATTTTATACTCTCAAAGCTATTTGGCTACTGCATATTTTTGGAGGAGGTTTGAAGTCACTTCATGCAGTTTTAAATAACATTCATTCCATTATATTATTTCTAATTAATTTCATTTACATTTTTCATCTGACTGCTAAATCTGTAAACTCCGAACGAGTGATATTTGAGACAATTTGTTCGTAATTTCACTGTGTGGAAATTTCCTGATAAAATGAATGGAAAAGCTGTCTCAAAAGACATGCAAAGTTAATTATAACTGAGGAATTAAATCAGTGTATTTCCAATATATGATTTAAAATGTTTCTATTTTATGTAATTCCAAAATTCAAGTATTAATATGAATTAAATGGTACAGTCATTGTCAGATGTGATCTGATTTGCTCTAGTGAATCTCCATTGGATATATTTTTATACATTAAGGGAATCAAAGCATCTGGAAACTAAAGTCCTGTGATTATCTAAAGTACAGTAACAACACAAGCAGAAAAAATTATTCCACAGTGACCATTACCAAATGCACTAATGCAGTGGTTCAAAATGACCAGAAAGGATGAACATAGCACCCAACATCAATTCAAATCTTCCTTCTGAAAGTATAAAAGGCTATACACATCTTTTGAATTCTACTGAGGTAAATTAAAGTACAGTGGTCCTTCTGGATGTGAACGGGATCCATTAAGGAGCCCCGTTCGCATCCTGAAGCGAATGTAACACGCGACTGCGCGTCTTGCTGCTTCTGTGCATGCGCGTGACGTCATTTTGAACATCTGAGCATGCGTGAGCGGCGAAACACAGAAGTAATGCGCTCTGTTACTTCCAGGTTGCTGCGGAGCGCAACCCGAAAATATTCATCCCGAAGCTACTTCAACCCGAGGTATGACTGTAATAAAATGGAGATGCTATGTATTTTTTAACCCAAACATTCAGTACAATACCTGGTTCACACAGAACCATGCAAGCATGCTAGCTCCTAGAAAGGAGCCGCAGCTAAGCTATTTGTCATACAAACCTGGGTTGGAACCAAAACAGGCATAGGCAAACTAGACCCTCCAGATGTTTTGGGACTACAACTCCCACCATCCCCAGCTAACAGGACCAGTGGTCAGGGATGGTGGGAGTTGTAGTCCCAAAACATCTGGAGGGCCGAGTTTGCCTATGCCTGAACCAAAACTTTCCTTCCTCAACTACAACCAAGAACAAAACCTAAAATGAGGATTTACACCCATACCCACACCCCTTTTTACAGTGGTACCTCTGGTTACGAACTTAATTCATCCCAGAGGTCCGTTCTTAACCTGAAACTGTTCTTAACCTGAGGTACCACTTTAGCTAATGGGGCCTCCTGCTGCTGCAGCGGCGTGATTTCTGTTCTCATCCTGAAGTAAAGTTCTTAACCCGAGGTACTACTTCCGGGTTAGCGGAGTCTGTAACCCGAAGTGTCTGTAACCCGAGGTGTTTGTAATAATAATAATAATAATAATCAGGTTTGATACTGATAGTGAAAAAGCAGACCATCTTCTGCTTTTAATAGATTGCTTGTTTATTTTTCAATAAAAAAACACAGGACCGTTTACATTGATTAAAATACAAACAAAACAGTTCTATGCAGTCATGAAACAAAAAAGGCAGCAAGGTTTTCAAGATAGATAAAAACTATATATGTCCAAAAGGCCCAGGGGCAGGGCAGAAAGACTTCCTGGCACCAAAAGACAAGAAGACAGGTATGTCTGTCTGTGGAGAGTATTTTATAATGGGATGCCACCAATGAGAGGACCTTCACTCTCTATGGTCGTAATCTGCCTAGCCTCAGACAGTGAAAACACCATCTTCTGAAGATCTTAATGAATGGATAGTCACATCCTTTAGAGAGTATTCTGACGGTTGCATTTATACTACTATAAGTAAACTGTAGCAATCTAGTATCCAAAGGCAGGTAAAGCAAATGTAATCTACTGACATCACAATATAGTGCCCATGCTTTATATTTAGGACTGGAAGCTAAGCTGCTGTGTCTTCACAGACAGAAGACAATATCTTATAAATATGTCCAGCATAAACACAAGTAAAATGAATTGACTTTACAGAACAGCATGGTTGAGTAGAACTTTTTAATGATTATTGATAATTTATTTCATTTTTCCCATTCTAGATAAGGCTTCATCCCAATTAAACCAACTAAACATTGACTCCTCTTATGGAACAGGAAGGCGGGAGGCAAGCAGGAGGAGGGTTGGACTGGAAAATGTTGAAATATGTTGTTATTTACCTCTGTGTTACAAAATTCAAATAAATGCTTTACTGGAAAAAACCCTTTCAATTTATTAATAAGAAAACCAAACCACTATTATGATATCAAATGTTTGTTTTATGCATTGTACAATACCCTTGGAAAAAATTACCTGCCCAGACAGCAAAGCCTTCAAAAAAACCTCTTTTGTTCCATTATTGAGTTTCTCAAAATCAGTGCTAAATCTCAACTTGAACCTCTTTGACCCAGATTCCTACAGGAAACAAGAATGGAAATAATCCTACATATGAAACCCTTTTGAGGGGGGAAGGAAACTAAATTCTTAAAGACAGTTTTGTGAAGGAAAGCCTTTGAAGTGTTACCAGGTCAGACATTTTGACAACAACAAAAATCTGTCTCTATGCTCTGTTGCTGCCACCAATGCTAACAATTATAAGCTTTCAGTGTTGTGAATAATTCAGAATCTCATCTGTTCCATTCAGTGTAAAGGCAATGTTGAGAGAACAAGGTCAGCCTCCTCCACCCTCCCAGCCACTGACTTTTCCACCCTGACACCAGTCTGATTGCATGATACCCCTAGTGTTTGACATACATTCCCTGACAGGTTCTTAACTGCAGTTAGTCTATTTAGCTTAACGTATAGGAAATAAGGGCACAATAAGATGACATGTTTCAGGGCTCTGGAATACAGTATCAGCATTCAGGCTTCCAAATATATTTCAAATAATTAAAACATAATGGGGCCACATTTCATTGGGTGGAAAATCTGACAGATGTCAGTCCACATATTGCATCAATGGAAGACTGTCTGGCTTCATAGCAACAGCATGACTTACATATGGTATATTAAAATAAACACTAACACTACAGTCACCTGGTTACCAGAAGCTAAACTTGTGAACAAGCCCTTTTGAGCTTGTTTAGGAAAAAACTACAAGCTCCTGTCATTCAATCTTTAATTTTGTGATGGCAAAGTACATGGAATAATGGGCAGTATTCACACACATTCTGCTTTACATTTTCCGCTCAAGATGACGTATCACACAGAATAAGGAGGTTTTCATCAACTAATGAAATAAACAATATACCATGGTGTTCAATAATGTTTTCATTTAAAGGCTTTGTTCAGATTAAGCATTATTTGGAAACACCCACCCAATGTATATATTCTAACTTCTCTCAGATAGCAAAAACATAATAAATACTTTTATTTCAAGGAAGACAAATGGTAAGTTATTAATGTTCACCATTTTTGAAAGATGATAGAGTTAGCCAGTTAAATTGTACAATATGGAACCATATAGACACATCAGGCAATACCAATACAAAGTTAAAATATTTATACTGTTCTACAAAACTGCTCTTTTAGGTTTCTGACACCACCGTATTAGCTTAACAACAATCAAAGGTAATACTTACTCTACTTACTTACTAGCTATATAGATGCTATTTTTCAGCCAAGGCAAGTAATCTTTATTATTCATAGAGCCTCCTTCCTGCTCATTTTTATGACCTAATTTATATCCTCAAATCATTTGAATATAGACAAATTCTCAAAAAAGCCCTTCATTGTTTTTCGTACATGTAAATTTTTTTTGCATTTACTCCTCCCTTGCTTCCTCCCACATATTTCAGTGGCACCCGTCCACTCATACTATTAACACAGAACACTCATATACTCTCACTATTCCGACATGACAGCCTTATACACACACACACACACACACACACACACACAATCTTAACAGACAACCAGTCAGATACCACTGCCTACTTCCTTCACAACTGAACGCATTTTAACCAACAATACACAGCCCAGTCAGTCACCTAAACCTTTACTGGTTAAGTTGCCAAAGTTTTCTCCTCATCTGTTGTAACTGCCATAAGCATTCCATAGCACTTCAACAGCCTAAATAGCTAGGTCATGTCGACAACATTAAGCCAGAGCACCTCATGACAACAGCAATGCAGGTGGTATTACGTTAATCTCAAATTCACTTTTCTTTTGTTGAGTTTCTTTAATTTTTCAGAGAAAATCAGAAAATTTGCTAGCAGTGATTTGTGCCGCTGTTCACTGGTGGTAAAGGGCTTCTGCCATTGATGGAGAGGAATGTCTTCCTAATGCCATTAGTGGAGTTGTGAGGCAACAGGTGAATGCAGACTCCTAGTTCAGCACCATGCTAGTAAATGTCATGGCTGCTAAATACTTAGCATTCCAAATTAAGCCATAATATGGAATTGATTTTTTTTTTGAGAGGGGTACTGGGGTTCAGGGTATCATAAACCTGTTTTGGGCAGTTTTAGGTTTTATGTATTTATTTGCTTTAGTATGTAAAACCTGCACTTTCATAAAATACATCAAGGCAGCTTACTGTATAAAATACTGTATACAGCTTTATGTATAAAATACAATAAAATCAGTCTATATAAATATCCATAAAATGCAATTAAAAACCTCAGTAATGGATGAAATTGTTAGGAACTTTGCCCCCTTTGCAGATTGATCGATTGGAAGAAGCACTTTCTCTCCTCATCCTAATCTGTAGCAGGATCTGTTCAGGCTGATAGAAGTCTGGGCCTTTAAAAGCAAATACTCTCCTAGACTGAGGTGGAAATCTATGGCCAGGACGGAAATGGGTTTCTTGATATTCATCCCACAACCTTAGGCCTGTCTTCCAGGCTTCTATAAGATGTTAGGGGCTTAAAATAAACCAATACCATTCACCGTTCTCCCCTCACCTACCTGATAGGCAAGCTAAATATTCATCAGATAGCACTTTCAATCAGAGTAGACAATACTGGATAGAGAGTACACGCAGCGGCCATTTTGCATGCACATGCTCATTGCTGCCAACCCAGAAGTGGCCTGAAAACGGGGTGGTGGCGAAACAGGGTGGTCTTATGCACACTCCGCCAATATGGGGCGGGGGGGTCAGGAATAGAACCCCTGCACAAAATGGTCACCGTCTGTATAAGGAACCTTAATATGTTCAATGAAATAAGTAAAATAATGAACCACGACATGCAATGTAATCCATGCCTATGTCTATTAACAAGATAGGATTTTAGAGGGGGGCGGGACTGCCCCAGGCAGCATCTACCCGACTTCTACAATCAGAGATCCCTTTAGTTGGAAATTCTATGGATTGAACATTCTTTCTGTATTCAAAACATTTAGGCTATTGTACAGTGGTACGTAAGAAAAATCAGTGTTCCACTGCATGCAATCTACTTTAATAAATTATTTCAATCAATTTTGTAAAACACTTCACACACAGAAATTATGACCACTTAAGATATGGTATTGTATTATAAACAGATAATCTCTTTAAAAAACAACAACTCATAAAACTATGAATTGTAGCACACATATTATTAAAGCCATTTGAATTTTCAATGAATTGCTCCATGACCCTTAAAATAATGCCAATTTCTCCATATATAATTAAATTGTAAATCATACCTGGGTAATCCAGCTGCTCTCAAAACATGCTTGCCAAAACAGCTGTGTGTAATCAGCATCAGCAAATGGAGTGTAGTTCATGTGTAATCTGACCTACAGAACTTACAACTATGATTTCAGAGATGAGAAGAATCAGAATGAGCACAGTTCTTTTTTCATTAAAAAGGAAGAGAGATAATGAACATCCTGCTCTATATTTCACAGCACAAGGCAGTATCGATCATGTCCATAAGATGATAATATATTAAAGATGAGTGAAACACATCAACAGGTTGTCTGTTGCAAGCAATCTTAATTTTACTACCCAGATGCAAGTAATAATAGTAGTGATCAGAAGAGACATTAATTCCCAGCAACTGTCACAATGATCTACTGAATAATCACAGGAGCTTAGTCTGCAACTATTTTGCAGGTATACAATTGATGATTTCTATTGGTGAACCCAACATTATTCACAGATATGTTAGGGTCTTAAAGGAGAAGCAATGTTCTGCAGTCCTGCTGAGCTCTGAGACTACGGGGGATATTATAAGGAAGTGGATTTAACTGGTGAAGGGTTAGTCAGGGGCCTGAGCAAAGTTTTAACATCTGCTGTAAGGTACAATATAGGTGTTTAATGTGTGTGTTTATCATGCAAAGTATTCATTGAGCCAGACTACAGTGTAACAATAAAGGCCAGCTTGTTGCCATTGCAAATGTGTTCTTTGATAAGCTGCTAGCAAATACTTCACATAAAAAAACACTGCACCTATCCAGTACATACAATAGCTGGTGTTATCGGATATTGTGCTTTTTCCAGCTACTCTTGGTGACCAAAGAAACACACAGTAGGATAGTACCAAGGTACACGTATTTTACTACATGCTACAAAAGGCAAAAACCTGTAATGTTGGGCTCCACCCTATTAGATATTTCCAATGAACAGTTTAGCACTGTCAGAGCTGGCTCCAGGTCCCAGCTCACAGAGGACCAACGCTAGCCGGTAGTAATGTACAAAAGTCTTTATTGAAGTACAGTTTCCATTTTCAAACCGGAGCGCCCCAGCTCTACGTCTAGGGTTTAGACCGGCGAAGCTCCATCTGAATCTCCGCCTCCTGTACACCAGTTTAAGACTCTAGCTTTACTCCACCTCTTCCGTCTCTCCTTTCTCCTCTGGGTCCTGCTACCCCCCCGGGGTCCCTTCCTTCCTGGATTCTTCCGACGCAGACGTAGACCCCCCTGACTCCTCCCTCTCTCTTCGGCGGGCTTTGGGACCTGGCTCCCTATCCGGGCTGCCAACTGCTGCACCCTCCTGTACATTTGAACTTGGCGCGCGCGCGCGCAGCCTTCAACCTTCCTCTCGACCGTTTCCTCGCTCTCCGATGGAGGCGTGGCCAATCCTGGCTCATGTCCTCCCGCTGTGCGTGCACTGCCTGATCCCGATGCCTGGGACTCCTCCCCCCTGCTGCACTCTGGTGTGGACGCTGGTCCTGATTTCCAACTGCTGCTCTCTGAGTCCCCCCTGGCCCCTTCTTCCTGGGGTGTCCCCCTTGGACCCCCCCTTGCTCTGACCATGGGAGCCTCTTTCTGTGAATCTTCCGATTCGCTGGAAAGACTCCGAGAGCTCGGACCGCTGTCATCGCTGACATTTCCTTCGGACTCCTCCCCCTCGCTCTCCATTTCCTCCCTTTCCTGTGCCTCTGCTCCTGAACCCCTGACAAGCACACTATTAAAACCTATTAAAGATATTTTTATATAAAAAATAAACAGAAAAAGTTTGCACATCACAAAAACCCACAATAAATGGTTATCATGAGCATGCAGATAACACCTACTTCTCTCCTACCCTAAAGAAAGTGGGAGCAGGAAACTGTATTCCTTGGTTTAGTATTACGTTGGACCTGGGAATTGTGCTTTCTTTCACTCCAAACAATCCAGAATGTTAAGCCAAGGTTTGCTGTTTGTTTTTTGTTTTTGTATTTTTATTAAAGATTTTCTTGGTTTACAAAAGTATGTGCAATCTCTCTCTCTCTCTCTATCTTTTCCAAGTAACATTTTTTACAGATCAGTTTCATTTGTTGAAACATTAGGAAGAAAAGGGGGAAAGAGGTGGAGGGGGGAAAGGTGAGTGGGGAGGGGTCGGGTGGCAATATTTCTATTTTACTTAATATATGTGGGGTTTTGTGTCAGCGTCGCTTGTGCAGGTTTTCTGCTATTCACTTGTGTTCCTTTGGTGGTGAGAGAGGTTGGGGTTGGCCTAAGGTGTGGTTGTTTGTTTGTGATTGGCTGTGGTCAAGGTTTGCTGTTTGCTTACCAACTGTGGTTTGTTTGGAACAAAACATATCATGATCTCTGCTTCAGAGTAAGCCACGGCTGCTCCCACTCCCTCTTGGGGAGAAGAGAAGTAGGTGTCATCTGCATGCTCATAATAAACCACAATAAACTCTAGTTTACTGTTACATACAAACTGAACCATTGCACAATGGGGCAAAGAGGAACTTCAATCTGAAAGAGAACTGCTGTATAGGACTCAGCCTAAGGCTGACTGTTAAAGAAACATCAGAGTTCTGCTCCAGTCTTCAGCCTTTGAACTCTGAACAAGTCATTTTCGGTGGAGGTCAGCACACTCATCAAAACACAAGTATTCATGGATTTAAACTAGGATTACTATCAGGTGACTCAAAACTAATCTTAATATTCATTCATTCATTTATTTTCCCTCACACGTGCATACACAGCAGATGAAGTTAGCTGCTTCTTAATCCTGTTGAAACATACTAAGCTCAGAGCAGTGGCTTCAACAGGATTTAGGCACAGCTACCATTTTCTGGACTACTCAGAATATCAAACATTACAATAGAAGATACCATGATAGGGTGTGTGTGTGTTCAAGAACTGACAAACTGCAAAATCAAATTCTGATAGAGAATACTTTAATAGAATGGTCTTTGCATTAGAGAAGCAGAACAAAAATAAATTTTGCTCATTGTGATAACCTGTACTAATCTTTCAAATAAAATTAGATACTATGTAAGTATCTAATCAAGATATATACATATGCTTTTTTTTTTTTAAAGTAGTATCTCTAAAAGTGGCCTTTGAATTAAAAATCCATTCCTGCAGTGAGACTACATCTCATAATTAATTATTCAAACAACACAGCATAATGTACACATACCAAACTCTTCCAACAGCATGCATATAAAATTAATATTTCTTATATTGCTATATCAGTTCACTTTATGCAACATAATATGCAAGGAACAAACGTAATATAAGGACCACTTGCCATTTAGATGGAAGCAGCAACTGCAGCCCCGTGTGACAACAGACGAGCCAGGGTGGGGACAAAGATCCATTCCCTCATAGCCATTGGCTGCATCATCAGCCTTGGCTGCTTGTAGGACTGCTGAGCCTTCCTGCCAATATTCAGAATTTAAACTGGCCAATTGTGGTCAATTTGAGAGGCGGGCAAGGGCATTAGAGGCATGCGGGAGGGGTTAGACTGGGGGGGCACCTGTCTCCATTCAGGTCTGCTTCCATGGCATATATGCCAGCTGCAATGAAAGTGGGTGGTGTGGTCGGCAACGGACATCCCACCCACCTTCCCTGTATGTCTTGACCCTCCCCAAAGGTAAATGGGCAGCGCACAAGCATGAACATGCTATGGGATTATCAGTCGCCATATTTGGGACCATGCAGGAGTTTGCCTGGAGACAAATTGGGCCTGTCTGGAGGTTTTGCCTACCTCATAGAAACTGTCACAACTTTCTGGAGGAAAAGGTAACACAATAAAGGGATCCGGGGGGAAAACAGGCCACAGAACTCCCCAAATGATGTTTTGGTGTGTGCACCTTATTTGATCCACATCATAATGGGGATCCTTTAACCCATGGCTGACGCTGGTGGAGTAATCAACCACAAATCAGTCTGATTGATTCAGGACACATTTAGGGTTGCCATATTTTGAAGAGCAAAAGGAGGACACATTAGCTTGACTTCTGCTTTTAACTAGGGATCGCTATGCTGACTACCCATGAAAAAGAGGAAGTGTCTTGGGGGGGAAAAGGACATATGGCAACCCCATACTCAATTCCTATGTCAAAGCCTACTAATATCTGTAATTATTCAAGATGTGGCCATTTCAATACCAAACTGTTGTCATGTCTTTATTGCTGCTTTCAAGCCACCTGCCCCTCGTGAGCTTGGGCTCACTGTACCTGGCCGGCAAAAAGTTTGTTTTATTCAATTAACACTAATATAGGCAGTTTTGCATAGCAAGTCTAACAGGATAGGTGGGCATCCCACAAATATGAGCATTGCTCTAAAAATGAGAGCATTTCTTAAGCTCTATTTTGTATTAGTTTAAGGATTTACTATAGTCACAGTGAGTGAAGTCTACTGAACCGTAATGATACAGCTGAAGTAAAAGGAAAATTAATACTTCATTCTATTCATATAATTATAGCTTCTTTTACCCTAATAAGTTATACTTTGGCTTGATTTCCCTTCCTTTCTTATAAACTAAACCCTTACATGAATGAAGTAATCTGAGAACTTTTTTGGTTGCAACAACAGAGAGAAAAATAAAATGTAGCTCAAAAGAAAGCAACTTTACCTCAAGTGGGGATAATATTAATATTGAAAACTTAGTGAAATATTAAAGACTTTATGAAATGCCAAAGTATGCAAGTATTTCAACCATTTTTGCACCTAACTGGCCTAGGAATCCTTTTTCGAAAGCTGCATCTGAAGAACCCTGGAAGAAATCTGGTACACAGTCACCAGGGTATTCTCATGAAAAGAAGTCCAAGATTTTAAGATGATTTTTGCTCATATTAACATCTTACTCATTTTTAAAGTATTTTGGAATGATTTTATAAAGAACACCAAATGACAGCAACCCTCTGCATTTAAAAAACACACAAAATAAATCATAAAATGGACAGGTTATCTTTTGTCATCCAAATAATAGCTAATTCATTTTGAGCAGGCTAATTCTAACATAATCAATCACTGAAGATTTCAAACAAAATATTTTGGGAACTTTAAAACAAACCTCGTATCTTTGTGATTTAGCATGATCAAGTCTAGTACTATGATGGCAAGAATGTGGGCCCAGTTAAGTTGCTTTTGGCTTATATTAATTCCTATGAAAATATCTGTCAAGTTTGGTGAGCAGTTAGGAGGGACAAGGCAGGGACCTTTCCTGAATACCACTACCTTCTCCATTCCTCACCCTAACTCATTTTATCAACAGCAAATTTGATCTACTGTAGCTTAGCTTCTCCCTAAATGAACACCCTCTTCAGATGTTAAGAAGCATAGCTGTCAACTTTCAGATTTGAAAATAAGGGATCAGCAGCCTCGAAAATAAGGGATCAGCAGCCTCGAAAATAAGGGATCAGCAGCCTCACCTGTCTGGGACAATCTATGGGATATCTAACAATCCGGGATAGCAGCGGGAAGCAGCAGGAAACGGCACTGGAATAAGGAAATTTCCCGCAAAAAAAGGGAAGGTTGACAGCTATGCTAAGAAGGGAACAAGGATTGCTTTCCCCAAATGACAAACCAGAAGCTGCACAGTAGAGATAGTCAATGTGGTGCCCTCCAGATGTTATGAACCACTACTCCAAAAATCCCTGGCTATTGGCCATACTGGCAGGGGTTTATGGGAGTCATTGGCTACACATTATAGGGGACAAAGACAATCAGCATACTGAACTGACACGGCAAAACCCTGACATTTTGAAACCAGTATGTAATTTTTCAACAAGTGAAGACTCAGAAAGTTGTCCCTGGGAAACATGGATTTATGAATAAATATGTATTCAAAGGCAATGAAGTGTTTCCCCAAATGTTTGAACAGTAAACTTTGGAAAGGTTGGACTAGCATTTCTTTGCTAAGGCACCATTTTCTTGATGCAGGGGGAAAGCAAGGACAAGGACCAGCTGCAACAAATTACAACAAGTGTCAGTGCTGTGTTCCCAGTAGAGAATCCACATTACCTGCTCATTTGATCTCAAAGGTTACAAATCTTGGAAATGTACTAAGGACTCCTGAGCCCAATTTGGCCGGAACAAAGATTCTTTGCAAGCAGCACAGCCCTGGAATGTTTTGCAGACCAAGATGTCAAGATTAACAGCATGTGTATTAAATTTAAGGATATATACATGTTTTTCATTCATTACAAAAATACCAAAAAGAAACAAAATTGTAAACAATTCAACCTGATAGTTTTTTTGTTTTTGTTTTTTAAAAAGCCCAGTCCTAGCAACAACTTATTTCTGTAGTTAATTCTGTGGTTTATTAAGGAGGTATTCAGTTACTTTTGGGTAAATTACAAGTCTGCATTTACTTGTAAAATGTTAAAACACAGTTTACAGTCACTCAAATACTTAATTAGAAACATGTTTCTTAAAGTAATAAACTGGAACTTTCAACATAACAGAATCCAAAAGGGTTCTCTCTCTCTCTCTCTCTCTCTCTCATCTTTTCTGGAGCTATATTTCATTTTCCATTTGAATATGTAGCATATATTTTATAACTGAATACAGTCTGAGTCTTTACAAGTTTGTTAAAACTTAAAAGATGACCATGTTTGTTCACCAATATAATCATTAAAGCTGTCGACACTCCCCCCCCCCAATCTAGAGGTTAATTTGTCACTTGCAAAATTAATAAACATTTACAAATTTTATTTTATAAAGACATCTCTGAAGTGACCATTTCACAAGCCACCACAGTTATTCAGGATTTCCTTATTAAACAGCTGTTGAACAAACTTTCAGTTTCCACAGTGACCTTAAAGATAGTGAAATGAATAAATTAAATTCAGCGGGCTTTTAATTTAAACCTAAATGCAAAAACTACTGTCCCTCAAATCAAAAATCAAAAGCTACTTTGATAGCATGAGGTTTAAATTAAAATAGCTTTATTACACCATTTAGACTCCAAAGAGTACCTTAATACAGCTACCAGCAAACTAAAGTGACATGTCAAAATTCAGTCAATATAATAGGTACTAAAACTAGTTACAAGGAAAACTGCTAAATTAACAAAGGGGATGATTACCTGTAACCTGAAGCGTATGTAACCCGAGGTACCACTGTAATTCAATCCCATAAGAACAGTGAAACACCATCAGATAAGGGAAAAAGCAGTTCCAGAGTCTGGGTGTTACTATCAAAAAGGGCCTCACAGAATTATGTGTGTTAGAAGGGTCTTCCAGAGATCCTAGTCCATCTCCCTGCTCAATGCAGGGAATGCCCTACAGACAGCTGTCCAGCCTCTGCTAGAAAGTCTCTAGGGAGAAACATCCTATCACCTCTCTAGGTAATAATTGGCTTCATTGTTGGATTGATCTTACTGTCTTTTGTCTAACGTTCAACTGAAATTCACCCATTCATAATTTAAGGAACAAGTCTTTGCTTTCTTCTATGTGATAGACCTTCAGATCTTTAAAAAGTACTGTCATGAATTTCATCTTCTCTTTTCCAGGTGACAAATACCAGTTCCTTAGATTTTCCTCATGGAACTTGTTTTCTACACTAGCAACCATCTCCAATGCCTCTTTCTGAACCTTCTCCAATTTCTCTCTCTTTCTTAAAATGTGTCACCAAAACCCAGACACATTACTCCAGATAAAATCTGTCTAGTGTAGAATAAACTGGGACCAACTTCCCACCAACTACAATGGTGACGTCAGATTGAGCAGTATCTCCAAAAATTGTCTAAGTAGGCAGGGAATATTATGTGGGAAAGGGAAATCCTTTAAGTACCCCAGTCCCAATCTGGGATATTGTAATAAATTTTATTCTGATGTATTCAGTTGTGACACTTTGGATTCAAAATGAGTCAACTTCATTCTACTAGGGCTGGATAGGTGTTTCCAGTAGAGAATGAAGTACTGCTACTGTAAGAAGGTGGGAGAAAGTATTCTTCCTTTGGGGGTATTAAAAATATTACAGTAGGATTACTGCTCCTTTTGGGGCCATAATTGTTAAGTCATGCAGATAAGCACCTTTATTTTAATATGTGGCTAGCAAACAGCTAACTAGCTAAATTAATCACAACATCATGCTGAATTCAGTTCTGTGTTGAGGTAAATGCCTCGCAATTGCCTCTGTCTGAAGCACAGAAGACCAGAAAAAGTACATCTGATTCCCATATCTTCATTACCTGTGCAAGCATGCCAGTCTCAGTAGATCTCCCTAACCATAACTAATCAGAATCATAAAAACTGCACCACTCCTCCTTTTGATACATGTTTAGAATCTTCCAGGGTCCAATGCCTTGGGGAGGAGAATTTAAAACACTGGTTGCTTCATAGCTCAATACAGATGGGACAGACTGCTGAGGCTCCTGAAGTACGTATCATTTTACATACATAAATTATTTTTTTTACAGAAGTGACATTTTAACATTTTACTAAGACAACATTTCTAACAAAGAAGCATATGTGAAAACCTCAGTGCAGGTGGTGGTATATTTTTTTTAATTTTCCTGACTTGCCGATCTTTCCTACTTGAAAATATCACATGCCATCACACATCAGCAATAACTGGCATTCCATGTGGCAAGACGTACCTTAGGAATATATTAATGTCTTTGATCAAAGAACAATTAACTATGTGCCAAGTTCCTTTGCATCTCAGTAGTAAAATACTTGTCCAAACAATTCTCATCCAGCTTTCTATCCATCAAACCAAAGCTTTACATTTTTTGCTGAGGTTAATTAACATTTTGAAACAAATGTTAAATGTTACAAAAATCTAACTGGATTTATTATACTGAATCCTAGACTAATAGAACTAGTAAAAAAATGAATTAACTCTAACTGTCCATGTTTTTCAGAAATAAAACTTAACTGGCAAAGAATCACTTCACAATTAGGGCTGGGCAATATCCGGCTTTCAACACTGTGATATATCACCAGCTAAACATTGTGATATACCAATATATCACAATACAGTCATACCTCGGGTTGAATGTGCTTCGGGTTGAGAGCGTTCAAGTTGCGCTCCGCGTCAACCCAGAAGTAACGGAGCGCGTTACTTCCAGGTTTCGCCCCTTGTGCATGCGCAGATGCTCAAAATGACGTCACACGCATGCGCAGAAGCGGAGAAAAGTGACACGTGCATGCGCAGATGTGCCATCGCTAGTTACGTTTGCTTCTAGATACGAATGGGGATCCGGAACGGGGCTCCATTCGTATCCAGAGGTACCACTGTATCTGAAATAAGGATGGAACTATGTAGAGGTGATCAGTAGGGCTGGATGATATCTGGTTTTCAACATCATGATACATCACCAGCTAAACATCGCAATATATCAATACATCATGATGTCTGAAATAAGGATGAAGCTATGTAGAGGCATTGGCTAGCTTCACAGTTTTCCCCGCATCTTGATTTTTGCTGGCGCCTCTCTTGTGATTCACTGCCCCCTGCTGTTTTTATATACCGGTAATTATAATTATTAATTGCATCTGTATTCCATCTTTCCTCCAAGAAGACCAAGGTGGCATACACAGTTCTCCTTTTCCCCATTTTATCCTCACAATAACGTCTCTGTGGTAGGTTAGGCTGAGAGTGAGTGACTGGCCCATGATAACCAAGTGAGCTTCATGGAGGGGTAGGGAGGACAAGATGCACAATGGAAGGGGAGCAGAAGCAAAAACAAACAAAAAACGAAAAGCTTATCAGTTCTTCAGTGCCAAAAAAGCAGCACGAAGCTGTAAGCATTGATTTCCAGTTTGGACCATGCTGATCTTCCCTTCTAGTGTTTCTGCCTGAATAGAATTTGATGGCTCTTGTTTGTTTGCCTGGTTGATGGGGCCAGAATGTCGTTTCTCCTTGTTTTTGCAATTCCAAGTCAAAAAGCAATTTCTTTATTTCTGGCAAGGAGGGAGGAAACAATCTCTCCCAAGCTGCTTTTTCACTGGCCAATGGATGCATCCAAGTATCCCCTTACTGTGTTATGTTCCCTGAAAGGCAGAAAATGTAGCCTTTCAATGGCTCTTAATCACCCCCAGCTGAATGCAGAGGGTGCTGCCCTTTAGGTCTGCAAATTATTTCAGCACTCCAAGGTTGTGTGATTGATGTAAGTCAGGTTCACTTCAATTCAAGCACTCAGCACACTGCTAGGGCAGCTAGTGGGAACAGGGCATTTTGGGACAACATGCTGCTGAACTGAAAGCCCTGTGGATCTCAAAAAGCCTGATCCTTAGGCTCCTCAGCTGCAAAAAGCATAGAAGTACCACAGCAAGCAAGCAAGCAAACAAACAAACAAATGAACAAAACAAGCATGCAAACACAATTATTCCTCACCTTCTGCACTGGCCAGTGTGATCTGTGCAGCACAGTTTCTCAGCTGGACTTCAGCTTGCTCTGTTTATAAGCTTTGCTAATTCGATTTGAAATGAATTGTTAATGAATTGTTTGAAATTAGATTTTATAGTTCGCTCCATACTATTGTCTTATTGTTGTTTAGTTTGGGTTGATATATTATTGAACTGTTAGTGGATTATTTAGAACCAATGTCATGTTAAATTTATTAATGAGAGATTTTGTGTGGGCCTATTGAAGTGTTGAGTCTATTTTTTATATTTTTCTGAAATGTTCTGAAATAAATTGATAATGAGTTGTCTTAGAATGTTGCTATCATATTTTATTATGTATTATCTTATTGCACTTCATTCTGATGTTATTGTGAAGTGCTTTGTGTATTGTGCCACAGTGGAAGAAACCCAAAATCTTCATGCCTATCAAGGTCAATCTCCTTTTGACAGGAAAGGTGGAATAAAAAGAAAACTAAATTGAGGAGGAGGAGGAGGAGGAGAAGAAGAAGAAGAAGAAGAAGTAGAAGCAGAAGAAAAAGAAGAAGAAGCAGCAGAAGAAGAAGAAAAAGAAGAAGAAGAAGAAGTTTTTCGAAGTCTCTCTAAAAATCAAAATGGTTTTCTAATTAGTGGCCCATCAAAGTGATGCACCTCACAAGCGATATATTTCTGATTTTTAAGAATTCCCTGTTTTGGCAGACCCAACCAGAAATTAGGAACAAACTTACTAAGCTCCCAGTGAGATCCACACCTGATGTATTGTGTTCAGGATGGGGATGTGCTTGAAGCAGGATATTCTGTGATGGTTGTGTTTGTGTGAGTGAAATGAACTACTGAAGGGACAAGGGATGGACCTCAGGCTTGGGTGGTAAGCAACATCAGCCAGAATAAAAGTCAGGCTCTTGAAGGTAGGACTCACTAAGGGAAAGAAAGCAAGTTGGTAATGCCATGAAGAGAGCAGATGAATGGGAAAGATTGTGAAAACAAGAAGAATTTTTCCCACCAAGGAATGAACAGCTAGAGTGAATAAGTGTTTCCTGTGTACCAGGCATGGATGATGCTTAGAGTGAAAAATAAAATACAAATGGCTGGAAATGAGAATATTTGGAATTGAGGTGATTTTTATCATTCCCATTCAATTCGTTATTCTCCTTGTTAGTCTCTGAGTTTTTTTAAATCTCCATCATCTACACTACAGGCTGCTTCACACAGTGTGACATGAGAAGCATAAAGCTTTGCTGTGCATGTGTGTGTTTTTTAAGTCTGGAGGACCTTTTTCTTTAAATAAGAAGACATTTTAAAAAAATAATACAGTAATGTGACAAATAGCTTCCAGATCCTCTGTACAGACCCCAGACAGATTTCTGTATGAAATGCACATACAAATATCAGTAGCAGAATATATTAAAGGTTATAGTATTTCATGCGGAGGAACTGTGAAAATAGTGATTTCATAACTGATTCGGGGGGAAACAGAAAAGAACAACCTTCACTGATAATTAAGTTTAATCATAAAGGGGGGGAAACCACTTGGGAGATAGTGTGTAGTGTATTTCCCCCCACAGACTTCTAACAACAGAGACCACCAGGCTCCCAAAACACAGTTCTTCAAATGTACTAAGCATAAATGTTAATGTTATGAAACAAGCAGATGGTCTGTTTAACCAGGCACATTATTGTCTGACATTTCTTATCAATTGTACTGATTCAATTCTAACAAGAGTAAATGGAGACAGATTTGCAGGAGTCTGTCTCTCAAGAAGCAGTATGTGTCTATACTTCAAGCATTCCAGAAATGTTAAAGCTAGGAAAGCGAGAGGTACACTAATGTGCCTTTTTAACAGCCTGCATTTAACCTCGAATAATACGAAGCTCAGCTAACTGCATGCTGTACTTGCATCTTTTTAGTCTACATTTAAATTAAGCAAAGACTTTACCATCTTTAAGCAGGAAGAGGCACTTCCTGTTTCCTGTGCTAGATGTGCTCTAAATAAAGTCAAGGCTAGGGAAGTTTGACTTTATAGCTGGGTTACAACTAATACTATATTAGAATTGCTCCAGGCACTATTCATTTTCACTTTACCGGTGGCAGGAGTCTTGATTATCTGGTAGCAAATTTAAATCATCCTACAGTGAGTGTGGACGGCTATGTGATTCAGGATAACATGTTAGAGTCTCTGAAATATAGACTGCAGTGTTTGAAATGCAACATCTTACATACTTAATTATATCCACAATGTTTTGCTTGTTAAAGAAATGGGCAAATTAGGCAAAAACAAAAGTAGATCACACTGGGACATGTAGGCATAGTAAGAGTGAAGCAATTAACACTGAAATTAGCATGGCATTAAAATCAGGAGACAAGGAATATATGCAAAAGACACGATTTGCATGTGAAATACAAAGTCATGTTTTAACTGCATCTGAGAAATTATTTATAAAAAAATCAAGTTATTTATAAAAAGTTATTTATAAAAAGAAGACAACTGTTCATAGTCTAGGACTATTTAGAACCTATTTAGACTATTTAGAACCTAAAAAGGTGTGTGTGTGTGTGTGTGTATATATATAAAAGCAGCATACTACACTTCCATCTCCACCTCAAATGAACTGTTGTACACAAACTGCTGCAAAGAAAAGCTTTTGGTTGGGCTTTCCTGGGAACAAAATACTTGGGCTTGCTGTAATTTGTTTCCCAGATCCTTCACTTATTATCCCAAAGACAGGTAAGAATTAGGCTGGAACACTACAGTAAAGTGTGCCCAGACAGGCTTGATGCTCTATGAAGATTTAGCATTCACATACTCTATGCTTTTGATCTAAGTTCCAAATTGTATCTTTTACAATTACCATTGTGATAATTTACAGGAAAGCAACATGGGATGAACAGCTAGCACTATTATTTAAAATATATTGTTTAAAAGCATAGAAAAACTGGATTAGAAAGAAAGACCATACTTTATACCTATGGCAAAGATTCAGAAAGGTCTAAGGGACTGTCCTTTGAGCCGCAAAATGGATATCAATGCTAGAGCAACTTTCTTCCCCCTGCAGCCCTGCTGTGTGAATGGAAGTTTGCTCACATGACTTTGGATGTCACACACATGGACACACAAAATTGGGAATGAGCCAGTCAAAGTTCAATACTGTACTTTTAAATTCCATTGACTTCAGCGGGCGGTAAAGTGCAGAAAACTTTGGTGGATCATGCCTATCAATCACACTTTTTTAAAAAATGGAAAACTATTTCTCCTCACAGATTGCTGCATTAGTGCACTGTAAAACATGGAAGCTCCTGTAGTTAGATATAGTGCCTCTAGTAGTATAAAGTCAAGAAAATTTCAACTAAAGTCAGCAATATCCAGGATAACATACTTCTCTGAAGCTTCTATGCAGGAATACAAAACACAAATTAACTGTCATGTTTAAGCAATTATCCCTCATCAAAACGATCAAAAACCTAATTTACACAAGAGATATAGTGGATGCATTTCCAATTCTCCCTCAAGCCTCTCCAAGACAGCGTAACTGATCTAAACTAATCCAGTTGCTCATTTCATAAGGTGGAAATAAGACTAATGCTAAAGGGGCAAAAAGGAAGAAGGTTCAGGTATATTTTGAAGTGGAGTGATTTGGGCTTCAAAAACTAGAATTTTTGTTGTGAAATATCCATTACTCTATTTTTTTCTAGCTTTGAAATTGCCTTGCAGCTCAATAGTCCACTTTTAATTTTAGAATTTCATTTCTTACTCAAAATACTGATAATTTAAATGAAATGAAATGAAAAAGTCATCTGATTTTGCAAAAAGAAATCTGAGAGGAAAGTAAGACTAAGTAAGAACTATGGGACTACAATTTTATCTCAGTTCATAAAACAGAGATGAAATGTAAATATGGAAAAAGTTACTTAAACTGTGATGAAAAAGTAGACTATATACAAAATTAAACTGAAACTAATTATTAAAGAAACTTTTGTAAGATGACTACTTTATTAATGAATTAATGACTGCAAGCTTCTCGGGTGCAATTAATCCATGAACAGGCAAAAAAATAAAAAAGGTGTTGTCAGCTTTATCTTTTTAAAAATGTATTTCCTAAGTACTGACTGACACATAGATTCACATCTTAGGTATCACACATTAATGAACACCTTGCTTCATATCAAAATAATGAAGTTCTGGCCATTGCTTTTGTTCTGTTGTAAATGTTTTAGACAGGGAAGTCTTCTACTGATACTGCATTCGCTGGTGATGGTCATTCATGTGTGAACTCACCCTAAGCAAATAACTAAAGGAAGAGGTCCCTTAACACCACAGAACACATTTTCTAGCACAGGAATTGAAGAGTATGTTAATTGTTCATTAACATGCTAATACAGCTTAGTTTACTTCCCTGGTCCAAGTCCAACATTCCACCCATTACACCATACTGACTTTTGGATTGTTAACAAGCTGGTCTGAATATTTAGCTCAGAAGGTACATATTGCTGAGCTGGTGTTAATATATTATTTGATATTGCACAAGTGCTCTAGATTACACTATGTTTAAGGTACATACATAAACTCAGGTTTTCAGGTTCAGGATGAGAAAACGCATTTGAATGAGTGCAAGCAGTGAAGCAGTGTATCAATCCTTCTGTAAGTTACTAATTCACCTCACTTTATGCCTAAAGCAATCTCAACAAAATGTAGAACCTACATATCATCTCTCCTATAAACATTTGTGTAATAAAACATTATTGCACTGTTTGTTTTGTGTACTCAAATCTCCAATATCACATGCTACACCGAAGCATCGTTTTTCTCAAATCATTATCCTCAACAACGTAAAACAGTCTTAATTTTACATTCTGTGTAGAAAACAAGAGTGCAGGATCAAGTTTCATTTTACAGAAACTGGCATATTTAATTACTATACACAGCCATGGAATGTGTGTGTAAATGGAGATTTCAGAAACCAAGCTTCTATTACAGAGAAATCCTGACACATGCTTTGAAAGCTAACCCCCTGGGAGACTACTTTAAAGAATTGATAGGAGATAAAGATACCATGGAAAATATTTGTGCACTGTAAAAAACTATACTTCCTTTTATTTTCCGATTATATTTATTTTCCAAATATAATTCCCCTAATAACCTGATTACTATTTGAGTTGGGGAGCATAGTTGTGCCTCTCCCCCACATCTGTTCACATTCTTTTGTTGGCAACAACATATGCAAAGGGCTTAGCTATGTAACTTCCAGCAAGCGAATGCCCCTATACTATTTGTCACAAAACATCCAACCAGCAATTGCATGGCTTGGAACTCAGGTGTTGGAAGTTACCCATCAAATACAAACATTACATCCAATGGAAGGGGCCTGGAGCCATGACAGATTACTCTATGGGGCAGGTATAGCGCATCATGCTCCTCCACCTTCCATGCATAGGTTCTATAAACTTGGAACTTCATTTAAACAGGCTTCCCCAGGATTCAGTAGTAGAAAGAAAAAAGTTGAATTACACTGAGCATGGAATAAGGTTAGGTCTGTATAAGTAATTCAGCACCAAAGGTTTCTAGCATGACCTCTAGCTTCACTCCTAATTAGTCCTTTCTCCAGAACTGTAGTACAAAAGAAGACACTGCTTAACCCCTTACCTCCAAGATGAAGGGTGACCCTGTTCTACCTCAGCTGCTCACACCTTTGCACGAGTGAAATTCAGATAAATAAAAGTGAGTAGTTTATCTTCATACGGGAATGCATCTGCCAAAACTTCTCCCATACTGAGAGGAGCTACTTATAACGAATGTCTTGCCTCTGTTTTGGTTAGCATGAGAATAAGACACAAAGCCAGGACAATATTGCTGTCCTTGAGCCACTGCTGGAATTCAAGTATGGTCATGGTTAGACCATGTTGCCAACTAAGCTAATAAAGACTTTACGGCTTCAATAGCTTGGCTTAAAAAAATGGATTTATATTTGTTAATGTACCATATGTTACTTTGGAAGGAAGGGCTATCTATCTAATCTTTTTCTTCTTCAAGATAATTAGACCACCACAGTGGCTACTTTGTTTCACATTGCATAAGAAAGCAGTAATTCTGTAATAACATTTTTCATACACTAACAGCGTTATTTATCTGCTTTCTAATATGAAAGGCCCTAACCTTGAAGCTTGAACCAAACTATGTATTTGGTTGAGTCCTCCGTATGTTGTTAAGAGGCTGAAGGACAGAATTATATTGTACAAACAATACTGAAATCATGCACATTGCACCACAGTGCCACTGCCCCTTTCCTCATTTTTCCTATTGGTTTGTTTTCTTGTTCGAGAATTCATATGAAATAATATTACCAATGGGATTCTGAAGATACTTCATGGTGACTTGGGTGTTACAATCCATGGGTTAATTTATACCATTCATTTTTGAAATTTGATCAATATTAATGCCATCTCACATAATAATTAATTTGGCAAATATGTAGAAGCAGAATCCCTGGAGCAATTTTCAGAAACAGCTTACATTTTGGTGGCTCATATGTATAATCTGCATGGAATCACTGATAGGGGTTAATGGAAGCTTTTTGCTATTACAAAGACTTCTAAGTGACTCAAGCGAGGGGGTTAACTGTGATAGGAATCAAAATGATCAAATTAAAAATGAGCCAATGAAAGCAATAATTTAAATAGAAAACAGTAAAGTCCTTTTTACTCCACAAGGGAACTATCAAAAAACTGTAAAGGAGCCATAAAATGTAGGCTTTTAAAGAGGAGCAGCCTTGATTGTAAACTGTTTTACAAAGCCAGAATTATATTACTGTGAAGTAGTATTAACACTATACTGCATGTGCAGATATTACTGTCCCTTTCTCTTAGAGGAGTCATCTAATTTAATGTGCAAAGCACTCTGAAAAGCAGCACTGGCAACCTCAAGGTATACAAATCATCTGGGTGAATGCCAAACAATAAACCAAAAAGGGCAGACCAAGACAATGATGTTTTCAGTACTGTAATTCACTCTTGCTTCCTACATCTTTTGAAATATAACTACCAGATGTATTATTATTTGTCTTGACAATCGAGACCCTGCTTTGGGTTAGAGAGCAAATGGCATTGCATATGTCAATTACTGAGACGTTTTCCAAGCTAGTAAACTGATAAATATGTTTTTATGAACTGTCAAGTGCAAATAGGTCTTAATTCATTGGAATTCCTGAACCTAGACAAACTAATTTCTGAAGCCAATAAGATGGAGGGAAGAGGTTATTGGTTTAGGTGTGTCTTTGCCCTACCCTTTCTCCTTTCTCTCCTATTCCCCCTGGGTGGGCAGAAAATAATCTCATTGATCTGGAAAGGATGCTGGATTCATCTGTCCTTGGATCTTTCTGAAACTAGGGATGTGTTGTGACCAAAAGACTCATCTGTAGCCTTTGTAAGCAGTCTGATCCATTTCAGATCTGCTCCATGTCATTTTGATTCAATTCATTATTTGGGTCCAAACTGAAAACTGGGGATATGAGAAAGATACCACTCTGTAAGAAACTTGCCAAAGTTCAGGAAAATAAGGGCTAACGTGCTAATGATTTTACCTTCATTATAACAAAACTGGGAAAATCAGAGCTTTTCTCACCCCCACCCTCTTCTTGGAAGTACCCTCCATGAAGAAGAAGAAAGAAAGAGCTATTAATTTTAATTGCTTGTTAGAGAAAAGAATGATTAGGAAGGAAGCAGGCCACCCCAGCCCACTCTCCAGAACAAATCTGGTTATTTACACCAACATACCTGCCCTAAATCACTGTGATTGGAAATTGCTTCAGAAAACAATTCACCGCGATTAAAAGCTAGACTTGCTCATCAAAATGAAAGATTCCCCCGCCTCTCCCCTTTCAAGCTCTAGGCACTTCTCCAGTCAGCTTGGTTTACTTTCTTGAGGAAGGGAAAACATTGCAATGCATTTTTCAGAGAACTGAAGCTGCAGTGCCACTCAGAGCTTAGGGACTCCCTGATCTGCAGAAATGCCTTGTTAACAGCATAATCCCAGTTGGAAATTTGAGAACTTTATCTGAATCACCCTTATTCGTCTCATACTTTGGAGTACACATAGAGCACACCCCTGCTAGAAACTACTCCATTAACATGCTGTTCACCATTTTTGAGACGCTTGAGCCAAAACACAGTAGATAAACCATAACATAGCAGCTCTTCATTTCTGGATTAAAAACAAACAAATAGAAACTAACCTACATGCAGATAAACCTATGATTGTGTCTGAGATGACCGGTTCTCTCCAGTTAGAATGTGGTCAGAAAAGTGTGTGTGTGAAGGCCTAGTAGTTCCTGTGAACTTACAGCACACTTTCATTTCTGCACTATGCACAATGAGGAGAAGAATGTCCATTACCGAAGTGGAATTATACACACAGATGGTATATGTCATACTTCAGCAAAATAACATTCTTCCAACTAAATGCAGTTATTTCTTTGGCTCTAACTAAAATCAGGGAGAACAAATAACCAACAGATGTCTGTGGTATTCCGTTACAATAATGTTGTTTCATCGATTGTGAAATATTAATATTTTGTTTGACTTCTGAAAATTCAATTAAAATTTAGAATTAAGAGCTTTTGAATATAGCCAATGCTATTATAGACCAATAATGAACAAAATTTCTAAGAAATTTGTGACAAGTATAGTCTAAGACACACGGATTACCAGCAAAGTCTGAAAGCAAGAAGTGGCTTGAAATAAGAGAAAAATCACATGTACTCTCAAACATTTCCACACCAGCAAAAAGCAGAAAAATAGTACACATGCTCCAACTGATTTTTATAAAAACTGATTATTCTTTTTAAAAAAACTTGAAAATATGGTATCTATCTCCCTTAAAATGAAGGGCATTAAATGTATCACAACAAACAGAAACACACATATACAAATCTGAATTATTAGCACGCACACAGAGACGGTTCTCTCTGAAAAAGATGGGGAAGGGAAAATTACAGATTACTCTAAAAGCCCTAAATACATATAAATTATTGTTGACTCATATTGCAAATGGCTTGTCCACTACTGTTCATCAAATAAAGATAAAAAATATTTTTTCAATCACTGTTATCCATCATTGTGGTAAACAAGCAAAATGTATACTCTGCCATCTGCTAGCTATTTTGTAATCATAAAATACCATATAATGTAATCATGAAACACTATTATTACTTACTTTTTCAGTTTATAAGCAAATGTGTCTACCTGTTAGATGATTTCATGCTACTGAGGGGCTTGAACCTTTTGTGCTTTTTACTATCAATCTAGCCATCAATCTAAGATGAGACTGTCTCCAGTTCAGTCCTCCTGCATTTGGAAAATGCTCAGTATAGCAGTACTCTGTTTGATCCCTGAAGAGATTGCATGAAGAAAAGGGTCAGTAAGTGATCCAGCTGTCAGGACCCTGAGCAGTTCAACAGTCAAGATATATGAGACTGACTGCTTTTGTTCATCAAACCAACTTCTTGTATGCCACCAAGTTTGAACACAACTGTAAATCCCAAAAGAAATCTTCTACGTCCTCTGTTGCATTTCATTCATTCATTCATTCAAATAAATCTTGCACTGGAATATGAGCTACTATAATATACATTGCAAAAATTTAAAAGAAATATATTCAAAATAGTTTAGAAAAAGAATTAGGTAAATTAAAGTTCTGAACTTTAAAAATATATTTCAATACAGAACTGTTTAGACATATAAAGAATAAGATCTGCTATATGATTGACAGCTGTGCTGGCATAATATCATAGTGCATAGGTTTGTGGGAATGATTATTCTAAAAAACTATTAACTAATTATTAAGGTGTTTTTTGTTATCTACCTTCTACCCATTATACTATTTGACAGAGGTTGCATTAAAGCAGGGGTGTCAAACTCAAATTCATCGGGGGCCACATCAACAGTTTGGTCACCCTCAAAGGGCCGGTTGTATCTGTAGGACTATGGCATGCGCTCAATATAAAAACAAGTGGAGGTTTCCTGAATGCATGTAAAGATGAGGTTTCCTGTATAGAACGGCCGGCGCCGCTAGAGGGCAGACATTCTCTGGCTTGTAGGCTGCTGTGCATGCGCTGAAGAGGCGGCTTTCTTGTGTCAAAAAAAGAAAGAAAGCGAGAATAAAAGGTGAAGGCTGGTGGCCACCGGCGGCTACACGGGCCACATGACGAGGTCTGGCGGGCCGGATTCAGCCTGCGGGCCTTGTGTTTGACACCCGTGCATTAAAGGGTCAATGCTTGATCAGCAAATATGGGGCAAGAAGCCAAATACTTTATATATTATGCATTTGCAACACAAATGGATTTATCCAGTCACTCTCCCAACCAACCGAAGTATATGCAGTTACACAAATCTTGAAACGAGCATGTGAAATTCAAGATAAAGGTAAAGGCAAAGGTACCCCTGCCCGTACGGGCCAGTCTTGACAGACTCTAGGGTTGTGCGCTGATCTCACTCTAGAGGCCGGGAGCCAGCGCTGTCCGCAGACACTTCCGGGTCACGTGGCCAGCGTGACAAGCTGCATCTGGCGAGCCAGCACAGCACACGGAACGCCGTTTACCTTCCCGCTAGTAAGCGGTCCCTATTTATCTACTTGCACCCGGGGGTGCTTCCGAACTGCTAGGTTGGCAGGCGCTGGGACCGAGCGATGGGAGCGCACCCCGCCGCGGGGATTCGAACCGCCGACCTTTCGATCGGCAAGTCCTAGGCGCTGAGGCTTTTACCCACAGCGCCACCCGGGTCCCTTTTGAAATTCAAGATATATACTGCCAAATGACTAAATAAAAACAAAAACAAAAATCAGGATCCATGGGAGCAGGTGTTATAAGAAATATGTTCCATACAACACCCACCCTGCCTAGACAACAGTCTCATGCTTCTTGTAATCCAACAACAGGACAGCAGGTAATTAAATTGCCAAACCACAAAGTAAGAAGGTACAGAACATTGTCAGATTGCCTGAGCAATGCGAAGACACATTCTGTTCTCCCCCACTTCAATGTGCTTCATTTTCCCATAATGACCACACTATGAGGCCAAATCCGATTTGCTGTCATATTGTTACTTGGTACAAAACCCTTGACTGGTTGAGCTCATGTAGTGAAATAGAACTGGAAGATCAGCAGAGAGAGAGAGTGAACACACTATCATATGTGACCCAGTATATATTTTACAGAAGAACCCTCATGAATCCCATATTTTCCCTTTCATATTGATGGTCACATTTGTCCTGTGAAAGAAGGGCAGCATCTCAGATTTTACTAAATTTGCTATGGAGCTGTCAGCTCAACTAAGTCCTTATCTTGTCCTTCATTAGACATCATGAGAACACCATTTACAACACTCCTGAACCAGTGACAGCTCTAGTTACTTGCATTCCATTTTCACGTCATTCAGAACATTTCTTCAAAGGATACTGATGGGTTCTATTCCTCAGAACAGTTCCATTCCTATAATCATGACAAATGACAGTGCCTTGTGGACAATTCAGCAGCTATTTCATTTTTAGCCTCCTAGCAGGCTTGAGGCTTACATAATAGAAAAGCAGTGAATTTATTTATATAACATGAATCCACAAAAGTATGCTGCCTTCTTCTGGATCTTCCTTGGGCACTGTATGTTCTTAGGAATACTGCCCAACTCCACATATGAAACTTGCCCTAGCACCTTCAACTCTAACAAATTACTGAGATGTGGAAATAGCATGGTATCACACAGAGCTAGCTGTAAAGAAAGATGAACGAATGCAAAATGGAATTGCAACATTCATTGCTGGTGCATTAGAATAAATCTCCAAGGCTAAGAAACACCCCCCCCCCCAAATAAACATATGAGAAGACTTTATGGTACACAGAGATTTAAACATTCCAAAGGCTTTTTGCAAAGCCATAATCACTGCATAGTGATTCATAGACCATCAAAACTTAACAACACATGTAAAAACCAAGTGCTGATTTAAAGGCAAAGAACCTGAGATTCCCAAGCGAAGAAAGGTTTCACATTTCTGGACAGAGCTGAAAGCACAGAACTTTTATTTTTATCTTCTATTGCACTCTATCTTACAGTATCAACAAGAGGCCCTAAAGTGAAGCAGTGGGTCTACCAAACCGGACTTAAACAGCTTGCAACTTTATTAATAGGCACAGAGGAATATCAATCAGAGCCACAACATAAATTTGATGCCCAGTTTAGTGGGTAGCATTGCCAATTGTGATGCTGAGTTTTATAGCCTTATTCCCAGCCTCTTACCCCATTTAGATATTTGGGGATTTTACAAAAAATAAACAAAAATAAAAATAAAAATTGGTATTCAATCAAACTCCCTCTTTTGGTTTCTAATATAATAATATATAATACCACTGGACTCCATGTTAGAATAACTAATTCTTCATTCTTCACTACTGAGCTTTTCAAGGACACCTTCTGTTTCCAAATGAACGTTTTCCAAACAGTTTTATTTCAGAAGTCAAACCCAACCTACCCTCTACATCTATTATACTGTATCCTAGTGCCAAAGTTGCAATATGATATGCAATAGCATCAAAATACTCTAAGCAAGCCAAATTAAGCCTCTTTGCTTAAGTTTTCAGCTCTGCAAAACGTCAGCAGCTATAAAGGGGTTGTTTGTGGGCATGAAGCTGACCTGCAGCCTAGAAATGATTTCCCCAACCTTTGGGGGCTTGTGGGCACATTTGGAATTCTAATAAACTGTCACAGACACCACAAAATACCAATTTCACAAAAGAAAAACTGGTGATACTCAGAAACACCTCTCAAAAGAAACACCTACAGCCAAAACACCAAAGCACACACACTCCGAAAAAAGGAGAAGGAAAACATCCCCCAAGCAGGTAGGTAAACTCCCATCGAAAAATGCCAAACCTTCAACATGTAGGTATCATATCCTTCCTATCCCCAATAATTGAACAAAGCAGGTAAAAACCACGTGAAGAACATCCAGGGGAAAACCCACAGACCACAGAAAATTATTTTTTTATTACTTTTATTACTTTCTTGCCTGCCTGCCTGCCTGCCTGCCTGCCAATCTGAGAAAGCTGGGTAGACCAGAGAGCCCTGTCAGCTAAACTGCTACCACTCTTCCATTATGTTCCCTCTATTCTCAAGAGGAAGAGAAGCCTGAGCATACAAGGCAAATACTTATGAAGGGACAGAGAGAACATCTAGCTTCCCCTGTGTCTCACTGAAGCCCAAGGTAGCTTGATTTTTTCCGTCAAATCCTACCATTATACACACAAACCATGAAGTTAAATAGTCTAGGCATGTAAGGGTAAAATCCTCCTTTGGCAAGCACATGCAGGAACCCCAACACCCAATATTAAGTAACAGGAGTGATGACAAATGGAAAAGACAGAATCTTGCTTGAAGAAAATGAAGAAACATTTTAGAAAGCTAGCTAAGTCTAGGAGTGAGTATGCTAACGAAAGCTAGAGTCATTCTCACAAGCTTGTGAGATGTGAGGGACAAAGGAATGTGGGCAACACTCCCATTTTAAGGCCTCTTGGTCCAGGTGGGTTCTGACTGACAGGTTGTTCTGACCAACCAATCAAATGCATGGCATATAGCCAAGGAAGGTGCTGTTACCACCTGGGGAAGTTTGAGCTGGACATGTCATGGTGCTAGTTACTACTGGACTAGCTCAACTTTTCTGTCAGACAACCAGCTTGTGAATTTGAGGGGAGATAGGACACCTCCACTTACACATTATGAAGGACTAGAGAAACTGGGTAAGGTCAAAGGGACAGGCTAGGTATAGACTAAAACTGCACAACAGCACTGCCCCCTATAATAGTGAAAACATCACCATGGTTTCCCCACCCCTCAAATTTACCAGGCAGTGGCAGGGGTACCTCTAGCTTCCCTGTCCTCTTCCTTTCTTTACCTACAAAGAATGTCTCTGGGCCCAAGTTTTGTTTTTTTGTTTTAATAAAGCTGTGTATGTATTCACACACTTGGGAGACAAAAGGAGTGGGTGCTGTGTGGAGTGTCTGGGGATGCCACAGCATCTAGCAGGACACATGGATACTGTTCTGTCAGTAGCAAATTTCCTAGAGCATGAAAGGCAGCTTAGCATATTTGGGGACTTGAGCTGGACCGTGGTGGAACCAAACCTTATGAGGAAAGAAGATTCTGCACTATTCCGTGATTGTTCCTCCTATGGCCAATCTCTCTGTTCGTGCAGATAACCAGAAAATGATTCACAAGCCTCCAAACCCTTTCCAGCAAGAGGTGGAACATCTGAAAAGTGTGGCATCGGTTTGAGATTATTGTATTAATAACTATCATCCGGCAAGCTACCAAATAAAGCAAAAGCAAGTGAAAACATTCATTAAACTGACTGAATAGTATGCCTTATGAATTCTCCATCTGTGTTTATTCCAGGCATGGCCAAACTTGGCCCTCCACATGTTTTGGGACTACAGCTCCCATCACCCCTAGCTAACAGAACCAGTGGTCAGGGATGATGGGAATTGTAGTCCCAAAAACATCTGGAGGGCCAAGTTTGGCTATGCCTGGTTTAGTCCATAGAAAGTTTAGAACTTTCTGGGTGTGTGTTAGTGTATAGCTAGGAGCTTCTTGCACATTCTATTCAATGTGAACTATTTCTAGTATTACTTCAGAGTAACCTTGTATGAATCAAATACATTGAGTCTGCTTTTTCTTATCCACATTTGTTAATATCTGGTCCATGACTCCTTTAAGAGAAACCGTCATGACCTAGGAAGTTGTATCTTGCTGTGCTGTATTCTCAGCTAGAAGTAAAGGGCTGGGAAACTGAAAGTTTGAGCTTCTTGAGCTCTGCACACCGAATCGCTCACTGTGCTGTTTTCACTACCCGACTGCAGTTATATGGATTTTTCAACAGGAGATAAATTATAAACATGAAGATTAAGTCTGTAGAAGGACTGGGGAAATAGATGAATGGGTCAAACAGTAAGTGTTAGCTAAAACAGCACTTTCTTGTAGGAGGAAACTGCTAAACTGATAGCAAGAAAGTACACATTAAAGAAGTGAAAGGTGATATTGAAAAAAGTTGAGAGAAATGAGACCAAACAACAGTTATATAAGCGAACTGTACAAAACAAATAATAACCACTTTGGTCTATATTCTATGGTAACTCCCATGAATATTTGTTCATTGACTGGAGTTTCAAAAGCTGAGACTATGGGATATATGTGCAACTTTGGAGTGTGTGCGCATTTGGAAGGCACAGTTTGATATGGGCTGCAAGGCACTGTGGCTTAAGGAGAAATGCTGTGATGCCTGTGAAAGGATTACGTGAAAAGTAAAAGGTCTCTCAGGGACAGGAAAGTGAAAGATATTTAAAGCTTTGTATTAGAAGAATTCAATAAACAGGAAAGAAAATACAAGAGACTATATATCAAACCTCTCACTTCTGTTTAAGATTTCAGCCCATCCAAAGACAGCTCAGAAAGTTAAATGCGTGTGTTGAGGCTAGTCACATTTTCACTTTGTATAAAATACAAATGCATCTGGGTGCAAACTGGTAGATGACAGAGATGGACTAGTGTAGTGTCTAAGAATGCAGGCTTGATAAGAGAAGTCCCAGGTTGATAACATCTTCCCAGGCTGATCTTCTCATCTGTCTCCCAACCATCAACCAAACTGAATACCGAGGATTATAATAAACTGAAATATTAAGGTGACTGGAAGGAGGGAGTGTGAAGTTTGCAAATAAGTACTTGAATAAAAGGTAAAGGTAAAGGTACCCCTGCCCGTATGGGCCAGTCTTGACAGACTCTAGGGTTGTGCGCCCATCTCACTTAAGAGGCCGGGGGCCAGCGCTGTCCGGAGACACGTCCGGGTCACGTGGCCAGCGTGACATCGCTGCTCTGGCGAGCCAGAGCCGCACACGGAAACGCCGTTTACCTTCCCGCTAGTAAGCGGTCCCTATTTATCTACTTGCACCCGAGGATGCTTTGGAACTGCTAGGTTGGCAGGCACTGGGACCGAACGACGGGAGCGCACCCCGCTGCGGGGATTCGAACCGCGACCTTTCAATCGGCAAGCCCTAGGCGCTGAGGCTTTTACCCACAGCGCCACCCGCGTCCCTTAAGTACTTGAATACATAACACAATAAAACAAACATCCTTTTCTGAAAGCAATAGCAATATTCTTTTGAAGTCACCAGTAGTTTCAAAGTGTTGATGTTGACCTTTAAAGCCACAAATGGCCTTGGCTCTGTATTCCCGAAGCAGCAATGCAATGTCCATCCCTTTCTTAGTAGTGCCCCCCCCCCTCAGCCCAGTGGAAAACCTTCCCATCAGATGTCAAAGATATAAACTATACGACTTTCCAGAGACATCTGAAGGCAGAATTGTACTGGAAAGTTTTTAATATCTGATGTTTTGGTGTATTTTTGCATTGTGTTGTTATTCACACAACCATTAAATAATGAAATACATTTGAAAGAAACAGTTACCTGGTTTCAAAAGCCTAACACAACATTTGACTTCACAACTCCTCTCATATGGTATTTTATCTAGTTGTCAACTTTTATATCACACAGTGTATACCCACATGTAGGCATCATGTTAATCTAAAACCCAATGCATCTTAATAAGGACTAAATGGTCTCTAATTTATTCAATTATTTATTAAGTTTCTATGAGCTCTTTAAAAGCTTTAGATAATATCCATAATAGTACTTTAAATTATAGAGCAAAACTGCTTTGGACAAACAGCTGTGTAATAAAAGAGATGTATGCTCAGAGACGACTATGTAAGTCATATGCTAATTCACAGTGGCAGCAAATAAAATGTGCCATTCACATCTTTTGCCATGCTGCTACAAACTCCTGAAAACCATATTTTCAGCAGTGCAGAAGCAAATAAAATGGCAGTGGCCGACCCATGTGGTGGGCAATAATGGGCTTATCCCATGGTGTGGTTTCCATGTGGACGCAATCTCAAATAGTTTCCTTATGGGGGGGCATTTTGTGCAAAACAAGAGGGCACCAGCCCACCTGCTGGATGGCTAAGCAGCATTTGATAGCATTCAGTCATTCAGATCTATCTACAGTGCACTGGTCACATTCTCAATCAAACACACACTAGCTTCCATTCTTCCAGAGACATTTTAGAAGCAATGATAATGCACAAATACAATAGGTAATTAGCTTTTTACTACATCTCTTGAATGTAATTTCAATTTTTTTCTGTATACTTCCTATATTAGATAAACATGTTTCTTTCACATCTTTGGGAGATGTACAGTGCTGCCTGTTTTTAGCTGATGAAACAAATCAGTGTTTCCACTTTACATTTTAAAATGTGTGCATTTGCTAACAGATTAAGTCACAGCACAGTTTGTAATTTCTAGTGATCTTTCCCATCAGTACCTGTAGTTTTGGCTTGTGATTGTTTAAATTGGTTTGCCCTTCTTTGCCATTAAAAGCGCCACACTTTGTAATGCAACATATTTCTCTGTAGTTAGTGACTGAAAACTGACACTAGGATCAAAATTCATCACAAGGATTAGCCTAACAACTTTTATATAATATTTTGCAATAGTAAAATGTTTCTTCAGCTAAATTGTACATGCCAAAATAATAAGCAGAAACCATGCATTCACAGATAAAGGAAGGCCAGTGCCCCATCCCAGGGAGCCAATAACAATAATAGGCTTTAAATAATGACTGAGAAGTGAACGAGAAACCGAGAGAGGGAGAGAAGAAATGGAGCATGTGTGACAAACATGAAATATCATTAGAAAGTTTTGAGACACAACACATTACATTGCAGAAAATAAGTTTGCTCCTCATTAAAATAAAGTGAAAGAAAAATGCTGGATAAAAAGAAAGCCAGATTTCTTGAAGAGAAAGAGGTATTCAATTAATACAAGTTTAAAACTGGTAAAGGTATATTGGTATATATTGGTATACAGTGGTACCTCAGGTTAAGTACTTAATTCGTTCCGGAGGTCCATTCTTAACCTGAAACTGTTCTTAACCTGCAGCACCACTTTAGCTAATGGGGCCTCCTGCTGCTGCTGCACCGCCGGAGCACAATTTCTGTTCTCATCCTGAAGCAAAGTTCTTAACCTGAAGCACTATTTCTGGGTTAGCGGAGTCTGTAACCTGAAGCGTATGTAACCACTGTATTCATTGGTAAACTAATAAAAACAGTGACTCAATATGTCATTCTAATAGGAAACAATTACATTCAAGCTTTCCATCTTCCTTCTGGATAAACCAAAAAGGAAGAAAGTAAAGGATGTATAAGTAAGAGGAGGCTCAGTGGCATGGAGAGGTTTTCATCAGCTTTGGCTGGTGGTCCAGCTGTGCCCTTATCAGGACAGGGACAACCTAACTTCTGTTCTCTATGCTTTAGTAACTTCTAGGTTAGATTACTGCAATGTTTTATACATAGGGCTGCCACTGAAGATGATTCAGAAACTTGATCTAGTGCAGAATTCAGCAGCCAGGCTGCTCATTGGGTCAAGACGGTTTGAGCGTATTACACTTATCCTGCCCCAACTGCACTGGCTGCCAATTAGTTTCCAAGCCTAATTAAAAGTCTTAAATGGCTCAGGACCACAAGCCCTCAAGGACTGCCTCTCTCCATATTAACCTACCTGGACCCTGAGACCATCCTTTGAGGCTCATTGGAAGGAGGATAGGTGCAAAAGAGGACAAGGCTCCTGCAACTTTAAAACTTTAAAAGCAGAATATGGCTCTTTTCTCCTAGGGACATTCTTGTGGCCCAGCCCTGGCTCTTTTGCACTTGGCCTCAGGTATCCTGCCCTCCTAACCCTTTTAAAAATACATTTGCTTTTAGGCCTGCTGGGCAGGCAACATAGCACAGTGTTTGTGAGACCCCAACCCACACTATTTGCTCAGAGAGCTAAATTTGCATCTCTCTCTCTATATATATACAGTGGTACCTTGGGTTACATACGCTTCAGGTTACAGACTCCGCTAACCCAGAAATAGTGCTTCAGGTTAAGAACTTTGCTTCAGGATGAGAACAGAAATTGTGCTCTGGTGGCGCGGTGGCAGCAGGAGGTCCTATTAACTAAAGTGGTGCTTCAGGTTAAGAACAGTTTCAGGTTAAGTACAGACCTCTGGAACGAATTAAGTACTTAACCCGAGGTACCACTGTACATTGGTACCTTGGTTGTCGAACTTAATCTGTTCTGGGAGTCTGTTCAACTCCAGGAATGGTTCAAAAACAAAGGCGCGGCTTCCGATTGGCTGCAGGAGCTTCCTGCACTCAATCGGAAGCCATGTCGGATGTTCGGCTTCCAAAAAGCATATGCTAATTTTTGCAATGGGCCTGAGTATTTCTGTACCCATTAACACACCTACATCCTGCAGCTTTAATAACTGTGTCAAAGGGGGGATTTCAGCTACACTTGCTGAAATTTCTGCACCTGAAACTCTAAAGTCTTCCATGTTCAATACTAATATAATACATTTGTATTTTGACAAATTCTGCAATGTCTTAAAGTCTTCATAAATGTCAGATAGCATTTCCCTATTCTTTGAAATCTGTTAATAGCTATTGTGGTGCAATAAGAAATACACTCTTTAATCTGCTAGAATAAAGAGAAATTCACTCTTAAGTGTATCTTAAAGTGCCATTACAACACTGCACTGAACACTGCATAGTTATTTTACACATGCATTTTTAATACCAGACATTCAAACATACTGCATTAAAGAATAACAAAAGCTAAACTCTCCCTTGGAGGTAATCATTTTCATTGTTGCCAGGTCAGTGATTCAGATTTCACAAGGCAATCCCTGACTAAGGAACAGCAAGCCTTTTTTAGGTCATGAGGTCCTGTAAGGGGTTCTTCAGAAGCCAAGCATAAAAGTCTTGAAATAACAAGCAAACACACAGGTTTCTTAATTTGCCTGGTTGGATTCCTGTAATAAGTGCTTAACAACAGCAGCCCCAAAGCAACTCTGCAGTCATCAGCATGACTATTTACCACATGATTTGGCAAACAGATTTCCAAGGTTTTTACTTACATACATAAATACGAATCAACGTAAGAAACAAGCAGAAATGCAAGCATCTGCCTTCACAGCTAGTCTAGCAGCACAGCTAGAAAAGTAACAGAAAATAAGACTATTTCCCAAGTTGCTTCCTGCCCTGGAAACACCGTGCACATGGAAGCCTACAATTTTTATTTATCTTATTTTCCCATTATCATTCAGTACAAAGCAGATGGACCGGTCAACGTCATGCTGAGGAACGCAGAGCGGTAGAATGGTCTCTCAATATATCTCCTAGTACTTAATCACATAAACAAGCTATCTTGGTATTGCTCATATTTTTTCCAAGTGCAGAATTTAGGCACCAATATAAAGTGACGTAAGTATGTAGATTTCCAAATCAAATTATGCTGCTGAGGTTTATGGTACCTAAGTATATAATGTCCCACATCCATGTCCGTTTGTGCATAGTTTTCCCTACTCCTCTGTAAATGTTTAGCAGCAGATAGATTAGAGATTAGAGAGGTGCCATTAGAATTCTGGAAGGGTTGGAAAGATAATAGGCTGAGGCTGGTCTCCTTTAAACATACCACCTTGGAGAATATTTCCACAATGCCTTTATAAGGCTTCCCCTTTTCTCTTCTTTTTGACATTTAACTGTTCAGTTGTTTGAAAGCAAAGTAACGTAAAATTCTCACTCACTCAAAGCACAAAAAAATATGGAAAGAACTATTTTTAATTGAAACCACCACCCTATCTTTTATTATATTAGGAAGACAAGCAACCCTAGTTTTATTTTTATTTTTATTAAAGACCACTCTGAAAGCCTGAAACAATTAAGCACCTTGGGGAGAGCACATTCTCGTTTCCTAGGGGGCTGATTTGGACATAAGGCCTTTTAAAAGAAAGCATGTAACCAAGCAACTTAAGCATTTGCTTGCATCAAAATGTAGATAAGAATCTTGATACCCTTTAGGGAGAGTAGATGAATTTACTGCGGTGGGTGTAAAAAAAAATTAACACTGTAACCAGATTCAGAAGGAAATCCTAATCCTCAGCCATGAGCAGTATGGCTGAACAGATCTGTGGAGACACCACCACACCTGAAAATCCTACCACACATGCTAGTCAAGGTAGTAAAAATGCTGGCTTTAGTTGTGCAAGCGCCAAGCTAGCACAACAGATAGGCATGGATCAGGCCCATCACAGGTAGTGATGACAGTTTAGGATCCAGTGCATTATGTCAGGGGTCCCCAAACTAAGGCCCGAGGGACTTTTTTATCTGGCCCGTGGCGACCCCTGCTGCCCACTCTTACCGGTGCTGCGCAGCTGCCCACTTCTGGGTTGGAGGAGCACCGGAAATAGCTTGTGTGCATGCACAAGCTTTATTTGTGCATGCGCAAGTGTTATTTCCACTGTACATCTGGGTCGGAGGAGGCCCGTGCGCATGCACACAAACTATTTGCAGTGTTCCTGCGACCCGGAAGTGCGCCAGAAATAGCATGTGCGCACGCGTATGGGCACGCGTTCCCCCGCCCTCTGGCCCGCTGCACGATCGGCGCTGGAGACACCGGCCCGAGGCGTGGTAAGTTTTGCTGGCCTCTGCATTAGGAGATCATCCTCGCTGTTTGTACGCATTTATCAAAGACGGAAAGCATAAAATGCAACATTTAAGCACATAATTTTGTATGGATTTGCCAAAGTTCCATGCTAGATCTTATGAGAATGACAGCTGCATTTGAAATCTCCAATTCTGAATATGTTCCCTTAAATATAAACACACACACACATACACAGTCTTGAACACAATATTTGTAGGAATTAGATAGGTATACTTTATTTTATAATTATTTTGACATCTAATCATATTGTGACTAGACTAAAGAGAAATAAGACCTTTTTCCTGGACACAGCATTTAGAATCTGAGGATAAGATGTTACCTATAACTCAGGCTTCGGGAGCATTCATAAATACATTAGAATAAGAGTGGTAAACCTTTCACAGGCTTGGGCCACATTAACTTGATGGAAAGCTATTAGGAGTAACATACAAAGGTGCCAGACTCATACATACAATCAGTAGCCCAACACTCACAAACACACATAAAACATATATAAAATTCTTGGTAACTCCACTCAAGTTTGACTTTCTATTTTCATTGTAAAAGGAAGAAAAAGACTGCTCCAGTACTGTTTATCTGTCCTGTTATCTCAGAAGAATGTAAACAAGGTCAATAAACAGGTGAATTGCACGTCCTGCCTCACAGCTATTTATAGCCTCACACTTAAAAATGAATTGCATCCTGAAAATTGCATACCTGCATTGCAAAACACACTGACTTGTTTTTACATATTTACAAGTAACGCTATTATGCTGTGTTATTTCCCTCTGCTTGGGTCTTCTCACAATAGCACTTCTTGCAGGAGGATGAGCTGTAGTTACACAGTTTGCACAACATCATAGCTCTTTTTCTTCCCCTGAAGTTCATTTGACCCCTTATGATGTGCAATCTTGTTACTACATTTATGGCAACTCTGTTTTGCTGGCAACTGAAGGTTTGGAAGGGAAAACAAACTTTATTGAAATGTTTCTGAGGAGTATGGCAGTAGGTGCATTTAGAACATGTAGATTTCTTTTAAATGGCATATTGAACACCACTTCCTGGTGTGCCTTCTAGCTGTATGGTTAAGTGGGACTAAATATTCTCTATTTAGCCAAAAGTTCACAGAATTTGTTACATAATTTTCCACTCCATTTCCACACAAACCCACATTTTATATCCAATTTCATATCCCTGGTGAGTCTTTGACATGCATTTAATTTTGTGTTCAGACAAGCTTTGTGAATTTATGTTTGCAAAAGGCTGGTTTAATAACCTGTTTGGGGGAGCTTTTCTTGTGGTCTAACATAGTCAAATTTCTCATAATGTCACTCTAAAAAAAATTGCTTACACATTTATTACAAAAAAGACACTTTGCCATTTTTAATGGTTCAGGAATTCTGCAGTTTATATATTTATAAATACACAGAGATGCATAGAAATTAGTTTAGACATTGCCACAATGAGATAAAGGCAGATCTAGTATCTGAAACATGAGCTACAATATATCATTCTGTTTTCTCCATCATCCTATTTATCTTCCAATCAGAGAGATCACTTAAAAATTCTCCTTAGAAACAACAAGGACAAAAAAACAACCAGGATCAAGGATACTGTTTGATTCGTCTACTCTAATAAGTAGCATAAATTATTTACTGAACTTCAAAGCCTTAAATTCAAGGAAGAACAGAGAGAGGCAAAAGTAGGATTTGTTTGTTTATTATCAATTATTTATATGGTATGTTTTACAGTGCAAGATATGCAGAAAAGGCATAATCCTGAAGAACCATGTACAATAAAAATGTTATATTAAGTTAATTCCGGTAAACCTATTCTACCGATACATCTGTAGAGAGATTAGAAATGAAAACTTCAGAAGAACTTCTTTTATTAACATGCAGGGGCAAAAAAAATTTACAATGAAGATATATTTCACTCAGGCTCACAAACACTATGTGTAATGTACTTTATTTAAATATGCAAAATAGGTTTCAAAGACATGGCAAAGTAAGATTTGAATCAAAGTTAACTGCAGCATAGAAGCCAACTAAACTGATAAAACATTTAGAGCCTAGGGTAACATACTAGCTGAATTAAGTTCACATCAGAAGTAGATTTTGTGTGTGTGTGTGTTTTACACAAAGGATTAAAGGTCAGTCAAAAAATTAACATGTCATGTCAATCTTTTAAATAGAGACAAAAACTTCAAACTGGTTTTAAAAAACCCAGGCAATTTTTTCCCCTGTGATTAAAAAATAACCCTGGGATTGGTGGAACATATGCTAGGAACCTATTGTTTCTCATGTGCCTCAGGTCAAATGTGATAAACTTCACACTTTTAACTGGTGCCATTTGTAATAGATTGGATGAAACAGGTCTACAAAAGAATCAATAAATGTAAAGACTGGAAAGAATTAGAGCAGCTTGCAGACTTGTACCTATTGTCTGGGGGAATTGGATGTCAGTTTGAGTATTATAACACTGACAAAGGTTTTCCAGCTTTAATTTACTTCAACACATAATGGGTGATGTCGAAGTTGAGAAACACTAGTCAATCTGAATACATTATTTAGCAAACTGTTTAATCAAAGCTGCACACATTATTATTGCCCCAACATATTCTATGCCTGCCCATTCAGAATATAATTTATCAACGAATTACAGCTTTGTGTGTGGTGTGCACATGTCAAAATGAGTGTGCACCAACTCTTCTGCTAAGTCCAGCATTCCAGGATTTTAAGAATCAAAATTCTTTATTGCTTCTCTGTTGAATAATCCATAAGGACAGTAAATGATGAAAACTAACCATTTAACTTCATTACTGAATTACCCCTGTTTGGATCACATGGCAGTAGTACTATATGGGTACATTCACAAGATACAATTTAGATATCCTGTGTCCTACATGTTTATTTTAAGAAGATATATGTATTCCATTAGCCAAAAGCAGTATACTAACTAGTGAATAAACATAGGCCATGGTAGGGTCTGAAATGTAGTGCTTTCTTTTAAAATACAAACTTATGAGAACTGCTCCAACAAACAACATGTAAACTGAAGCAGTTATTTGGTAACAAATGACTTGGTATTCCCCCCTGCCTTATTTTTCACAGTTTTTAAAGTTCTCCTTCATATATCTTATAATTTCAGAACTCAGAATTTCATTATGAGAAAAAGGTAAACCACCCATCACACTTTGTTTATAATCTAAAACAGTTCTTAAATAAATAAATCACAGACTATGTTACCTACTTTTACTAAACTAAAAATAAAAAAAGATTCTATTTTCCTGGAAAAGGAAGAATCTGAGCTTTCTCAAATATAAAATAAATGAAAATGTGTTGTATACCAATTTTGTAAAGCGAAGTCTTAAACATATGGTTCACTATTCTAAAAGATGAAATGGAATTCTTAAAACAGAGTGAGAATCTTCACTTCATATTCTGTTGGGTAAAATTTGATACAGGAGGTAGAATACTTCTATCCCAAGTTCCTCTTCAAACCACAAGCTGTTCATGTGCAGCTGATAGAACATTATCTCTGAAAGTCCCTTTATATCCACTGAAGCAATCACTGCAGTATAGGGGCTTTCCCCTGTGAAATAAGGAAAGAACCCTAGCTGTGAACACAGCAACTATAACCTGTCAAATGGTTCTGAATCAGAATATATATTTCCTTGTTATAATGAGGAGATCTTATTTTATATTCACGGGTATATACAGTGAGAAGTTAAATATGATTGCAAAAGTGGCCTAATATATACAGATTGATCACTAGTGTTACTGGAATAATGGTTACAGTGGTACCTCGGGTTAAGAACTTCGTTCTGGAGGTCCATTCTTAACCTGAAACTGTTCTTAACCCGAGGTACCACTTTAGCTAATGGGGCCTCCCGCTGCCGCCGCATGATTTCTGTTCTCATACTGAAGCAAAGTTCTTAACCCAAGGTACTATTTCTGGGTTAGCAGGGTCTGTAACCTGAAGCGTATGTAACCCGCGGTACCACTGTATATATGCTACCTCTGGGATTGGAGGCAGCATTCTTCTCCAAGTGTCAGTTGTTGGGGAACAACAGTGGAAGAGTTCTGTTTGTGGTATTTCCATAGCCATCTATTTATTTGTTTAAAAGTATTTGTATACTACAATTTCATTAAATAAACCGAAGTGGTTTACAATTTTTTAAGAAACCCACATACAACCACCTACCTGGTTGTCTACTATGAGAAACAGGATACAGAAATAGATTGAATAGCAGGGCTTTTAGGTATTTTATGTGCATATTCACAAACACAAAAGTGGCTCATATTTGACTCCCTAATCCAATGAAATTTGCAAGAAGCAGACAGGAACCCTAAGCAACTGTTTGGCAAGAAAGGAAAGGCATTCAACATTTATTTCACAGTTTCACAGTTATGGGTACACACACACTGGAAGCCTGCTTCTGAGCATATAATGCCAGCCTGAGCTGAACTGGGCTATCAACACAAACCCTTTCAGCAGTAATTATATGTGTAATGTATTATTCAGTTAAGTTCTTGCTGCATATTTTCTCCAATGTAAAATAAAATATATATATTTGATATCCTAATTTGCTTTAGTAGAGGCTCTGCGTTCAGGACATTCAAGGTTACGGCCTTTCAACCACAAAGGTATTCTACAAACAGCTTTCATAAAATGGTAATTCTCTCTTGATAGAAAAAAATACCAAGAGAAACTATAAAAGGTACTTAAACCAGAGATAGGTAAGGATTTCCTTACCCAACAAAAGATGCCGCTACTGCAGTTGATGTAATCCATTAAGGACTGCTCTTTGCTTAACCTCCACTGTATTGCTGCTTAACCTCCATTCAGGACACACTGAAATAAAGGAATATTGCTCGCCAACAGTGCCTCGTAGATTCTAACAAATGTTTTCTCTTGTGTTTTGATAAAAGCTAATGGTAATAAAGTAGGTTAGTTTATTAGTAGGTTAGTGGGTTAATTAAGAAGGCGTGCCTTTTCCAGAAACAGGAGACATGTAACTGTGCTTTACAGGCTTTTCACAATGATCTAATGGTGAATATGCACAAATATGTTTTTCCTTTCTCTTCAGTGAGTAAGGTAGGTAAAGGTAAAGGACCCCTGGACAGTTAAGTCCAGTCAAAGGTGACTATGGGGTGTAGTGCTCATCTCACTTCAGGCTGAGGGAGCCGGCGTTTGTCTGCAGTCAGCTTTCCAGTAATGTGGCCAGCATGACTAAACGGCTTCTGGCATGATGGGACACCGTGATAAGTGTCTTCAGAGGCAGCTCCATGTATAACATGGTACAGCAGAGGTTACCAGAGCACAGACAACAGAAGTTCGGCTATCACTGTCCACATAGGGGTGCAGGTGGGCCACCAGACAAAGCTGATGAAGGCAGTCCACAAACATACGTTTTTCAGCTGACCAAATTAAACTGCTGCCCAGTAACTATCAGACACTGACATCTAATTTTGTTTGCTACTTTCTTTTTGAAAGGGTGGTAATAGTTCAAGACAGAGTAAAGCAAAAAGGAGCAACACTGGAAAGAAGAAAAGACAAAATTGTCCAGTATGTAGGTCATGGCTGCTGGTTGCAAGAATACATGAGAAAAGTTTGAAGACATGCCCTTTATAGCAGTGGTTCTTAAATTTTTGGGGGGGTCATGTACCCTTAGAGAATCTGATGAAAGATATGGATCCCCTCGCCACAACTTTACTCACAAATATAATTTTGAAATAAATCATTTGGGGGTTGTGCCCAGTTCACAGACACCCTAAGGGCCCATAGACCACAGATTTAGAGCTCCTACTCTATAGGTTAAAAAGGGGAATGTATGCCAAAAGTACACAGTGTGACAAACAGGTGCAAGGCCTGGCTAAATAGGATGCAATTTAGTTGTAAAGCAACATTATTTTAGTTGTCAGATTTACATCAATGTTTAGGGAACTAATGAAGAAGTATCAATGGGGAACTTGATTTAAATCTATCCGCCCTAGTTATGCCTATTCATGGATGTCTATTATTTAAACAAATAATATTAATGAATATTGACATTTTAAGTGGATTTAAATGTTGTTTCATAATTTCAGCTATAGCCCAACAGCTGGGGCTTCATGTAATGGCATATGCAGTTCAGTTAGGTCTTGGCACCAGTAAACTATGTGACCATGGCCAAATATCTTCAGCAGCTTATCACAGATTCTCAATGAGAAGGAAAGTAATGGTGAACAGAAGTAACTGTCATTTGTTAAGTGAAGTTACACAAGGAACTGTTCCATAAAGTGCAGTGTAGGATAAGAAAAATTAAGCACATATATTTTCCACATACAATTTTAAATACTAAAATAGTTTAGAATGATTGTCTTTGGGCTGTGATTCACAAACTAGTATGCCAGAATACGCATTTAAACAAATTTGCTCCAATTGATAGAAATGCAATGTTTACTTCCAAGCACTTGACATGGATTTCTGCATTGGGTTGTGTTTGACTGTTGACTTAAGCCAAAAAGCTACCAAATGGTTTGGGTTCCTAGAAAATAGAATCTAGTTAAATACTGGAATGCAAAATGAAGCATCTCCTTCCTACAATCTCTTTAGATAAATATTGTTGTTAGCGTGCCACATACTGTCCAAGTCTTTAAAATACTGTTTAATTTTCTTTAACCCATTTCTTTTTATGGATGTAAAATGCCCATCAGATAATAATAGAGCAGTTTCCATAAGGAATAAATTGTTACTGCTTGACAAAACCTATTTTTAATACTAGAATAGGGAAATATAAAAATGTCTTTTATATAATTATATTAACAAATGAGCTAGCAAGTTCTCATTTTACAGCTGTTAAAAAAGCATTCTTAAGCAACTGGGTTTTGGTCCCTTACTGCTTTTGTCCTAATTAATTTTTGTTGAGCCAAAGTATTTTCTTCCTTTCCAATGGTTTCAAAATGTCACTTTACCATCACATGAAACCTGTATAAAACATACACAAAACAAAAGCACCTCCCTGTTCACCTAAGCTCTTTAACAGATGCTATGCCACTGGCTTGCTCTCCAATTCTGCTTCCTAGGTTGTCCTACTACAGGCATAGGCAAACTTGGCCCTCAACTCCCATCATCCCTGACCACTGGTCCTGTTAGCTAGGCATGATGAGAGTTGTAGTCCAAAACATCTGGAGGGCTAAGTTTGCCTATGCCTGTCCTACTGTCTTGACTTTGTCCTGGAACAACTCCTGGCTCATCTTGGACTTCAGCAACAAAGCAACAGATGACTGGATCATTGGTGGAGGGAGTTCAAAGGAGAAGGCTCTCCCACTGGGAAGGACCTATTACTGACAGCCACTCAAGCTTGTCTTCAAAGGTATTCAGAGCACGGCCTCCAATGAAAGCTTCCCAATCTCCTCACAGTCACACTGCAGAAGCAGAGGGAAGAGAAAGTGCACAAGCCAAGGCATGACGCTACTCGTGATGTGATGTGAAAAAAGTTTACAGTGGTACCTCGGGTTAAGAACTTAATTCGTTCCAGAGGTCTGTTCTTAACCTGAAACTGTTCTTAACCTGAGGTACCACTTTAGCTAATGGGGCCTCCCGCTGTTGCTGCGCCACCGCCGTGCGATTTCTGTTCTCATCCTGAAGCAAAGTTCTTAAACGGAGGTACTATTTCTGGGTTAGCGGAGTCCGTAACCAGAAGTGTCTGTAACCTGAAGCATCTGTAACCGGAGGTACCACTGTATAGGTCTTAGGGAGAATCAGGAGGTCTGAGGAAAAATATTTTCAAAATGTTGTGTACATACAAAAATCTGAAAGAATGTTATTAACAGAATATGGGTCTTTTTATGAGTTGGAAACAAAGGTAAAATGATTACTGTATTTTTTGCCCCACAAGACGCACCCGACCACAAGACGCACCTAGTTTATAGAGGAGGAAAACAAGAAAAAATATATTCCGCAGAGCGTGTAAGCGGCTCTCACTTTTCTTGCTTTAAAGCAAGCAAAGCGAGAGCAGCTTACACGGCTTCTGTCCCGCTTTGAGAATGATTGCAATAGTGTGATGCTGAATTCCACCCTCAAAGAAGGGTAGGTTCAATCCTCAGCACATAACTAGTAATGCTGGGCAAATCATTTTCAAATCCATGTTGAAACAAGGACTAGCCTTGATATTAGCCAAATACTCCCTCAACCCATGGCAACACCTACAGAAGAGGGGAGGTTTGTAGGCTGGTAGAAAACTGCTAACCATCTCTCCTGCCCTGGGCCTGCATGATCAAATGCATTCTTGCAGCAACTGGTAAGCTTTGCAGTATTGCAGAAGCCTGGCCTGTCACATCTCACAAGATTTGAACAAATTAGGTTTGCAGAGTCCTATCTTTCTTTCTGTCTTTCCCATTGTAAACATCTTGTTTAATCCTTCTTTTACATTAGTAAAAGCTAATACTTGATCAGATATACTAAATTGGTTTTCCTCTCTTAAACAAACTTTTGGAAGTCAGTCATCAGGCATGAATAATAACTTCAGTAATTGAATACTTATAGATGCTTTTTCTTTTTATGCATAGATTGCCAGCCTGTGCTCTCAAAAACACTGCAAGGATGGACCTTGGCAAATTTTATTCTGGAAAGAATCATAACTAAACTCCGCGGCCCAATGGCCTTCAGGATCCGGCCTGCGGATTGTCCATGGATCGGCATGGGGATTCTGTTAGTTCAGGCTGTGCCATTTCCAGCCCATGCCATTCCATTCCCCCCTCCCTCACACACACCATGTCGGCGCCTCCTTCCTCCCTCCTCCTGGCTTCTCCCCGCCCTGCCTAGAGGAGGAGGGAGCTGGGCTGAGCTGGCTGAGTGCCACTGTAAGCAGCCCCTCTCCGGAACCAGCCCTTTCGCACCACACATCTTCCCTCCCCCGCTGCCACCACCACCCTGGTGCTCTGTGGGCCAGACAGCGAAGCAGATGAGCTTGCTCTGCCTACCCATGAGAAGCAGCAGCAGTCATAGTGGTGACAGCGGCAGCCCCTGGGAAGGTATGCACAGCAGCTGGGGGTGGGGAGGAGGACTACTTGCCCCTCTCGCCTCTTCTTCCAGCCCCCCCCCCGGGTGCCGCTTCTCTGGCCCGCCACAAGGTCTGAGGGACTGTGGACTGGCCCGCAGCTAAAAAAAAATTGCCAACCCCTGATCACAATCAATGAATTCACCAAAGCCCCATATTTCCCCCTTATACATAATTTGCAGGTGCCAATGTGATTCACACATTTTTAGAACTGGGAAAATCTGTTTGCCACCATAGGTTTTCATGACTCTTAAAACTTCAGAATGGGCTGCGGCAATTCTTCTAGAAATTTAAATACTGAATTTGACTTATGATATTCAGCTGTGAGCTTTGGAAATGAGCATTTGTGTTAAATTCAAAATGTTGGTAACAGTACCTGAACTTCAGCCACAAATATAAAATGTCTTAAGGCGGTGGTTTACTTTTATATACTAAGTTTGCTGTTTGTGAAGAAGGCTATAGCCTTCAAAATGCCATGACATAACTTGAATTCAGTCCTAGCACTCATGATTTGTATGCTGTGGGGTTCTCCATAATCAAGGAACAGAACAGAGGAAGAGTGGAAAGAATTTAGAAAGTGTTCATAATGGTTCTAAGGAGAGCCCTTGGTATACTTAAGGGTTTGTCAACCCCTCTTGTAGCAAAGATAGGAACAAGAGAAATGTCTAGTTATTATAGTTGTTCAGGTAAATCAGAATAGTTGGCTCAATCATTATTATTTGCAAACATCAGCTATTCATTATCAAGGTTAATATTTATAGCCAATATATTTCAAGTTAGACTAAACACTGAATTATTACTTGTACTTTCTCACTTATATGACCTAACAGGGCTTTCACGGTTTTTGTATGTGCTTTCAGCAGTACCCGGATGGCATTAGCTATTATTTCTTCTTCTGCATTTGTGGATTTGATCAGACTGAGAACCTAGTTCACCATCCTTTATTTTGTCTTCTGAACTCAAATGCTGGATTTAGCTTCTGACCTCTAGTTCACCAAGTACCTTAGTGAGCAATCTTAGGCATAAGAAGCTGGGGTAAAGCAAGCTGGTACAACTTAAGCCAGCGTAAAGTTACACAACATCCAAACGGCATCCAGAAGTAGGGTTGCTGCTGCTCTGCCTAAGCCTAGAAGAAGGAAAATAAGCCTAAAAATGCTTTATGCTGAGTGGCCAGGTCGTGTGACCGAGGCTTAGGATCAAGTCTAAAGCTCCCCTCTCTGGTTCCACCCCATTACACCTGCTTTTATGGGACTTACATCAGCCTTGACTTAGCCAGCTTCAGTTCAACCGGCTCAGCCCCACTTGAGCAAGTTACGCCAGAACATCTGTGCTTGAGCGTTGGGGCGTTAATGCCACATGATCCGTAGATCCACTGCATCCCAAGCTGCTCATCCTGGCAGATCTTCCTTGACTTAACTTTTTTATTTTTTAAAAAAATAACATTTATCAAAATCTCCTCATTTGGTAAACAAGTATAATAAGGCTAGTTTTGTAGTAGATCTTTTATGCTGGTTGTGTCACATTTACTGTGATTTTATCATTAAGCTTTTTATTCTCTCTTTATTTGTGAAATATCTAGATATATCATTTTATGAAGTATCTCAAATATAATAAATATAAAAGGAACAGCTTTTGTTTGTAGCTTTAGAAAGAACACAGAAACATATTGAGAAATGGTATCCCAAATACGTTGCTCTCCAGAACCGTTTATACTATTACTACTACAGTCCTACTAGTACTACTACTGAGTTAAAATAATACATTTGTATTGGATTAGTCTGATTTTTGTTTTAAATACTGTTTTATTATTTTAAACTGTATATTTACTGTGATTTTTCATTATACCTTCTGCTTTGGCCTATGGTGGTTGGCTATGTTAGACATCAGTTCGTTATGCAATGTTACAGTAATAAACTTTAAAATTTTACATATGAAAATCCATAACCCTCAGAAATAGAAGTTGCAGTACATTAATGTGCTTATGAAAGATTGATTCTCATTTACTCTTACTTTGTACCATTTCTTCATTCCAGATAATTTACCAAAAGGTATAGCTATGCAGAGAAGGCTTCTCGTTTTACAACACAATCCTAGATGAGGCTATTGAGAAACAAGTCTTGCTGATTTCAGCAAGACTTATTCTCAGGTAAGTGAATGATTGCAGTCTCACAGTGCAATCCTGTACAAATCTCCTGTGAAATAAGCCCCACTCAGTTTAATAGGACTTACTCTCAGGTAGGTGTGTATAGGATTTATTAAGAACGTAATTATAGCTTGCTGGATCAGGCCAATGGACCACCTGCAGAGTAATGCTCTCCCCAGGGAGGTTTGGCTGGCACCTTCATTGTACACCTTTAGGCACCAAGCAAAAATGTTCTTTTTCAACCTGGCTTTAGTTGATTGACATTTGATGCCCTTTTAAAGGTGTTGGAGTGGGTATTGAAAGTGCATACTTTTAACATGCTGTATAATGTGGTGCCTCCACATCTGAACTAGTTGTCCCCTGTATTAGTATTTTAGTACAGAATTAACACTGCACCTAGATTATCTTGTTCAAGACATTCTATATTCCAGTCAACCGCAAGACACAAGGCTTGGGAGTTTTGTACTCAAAAATCATGCCAATTATAACGTGTATAGGATGTGGAATTCTGATATTAAAATTACTCTCATGACCTAAGGACAACTTCCAAAGGATTGCTTTGTCCTTTTATGGACTCCTTTTATGCCATTTATACTTTTATGCATTTTTAAATGCTGTACTGTGTATATGTACAACATGGATACAGAGATGCTGCCACAGTTTGTATCAACTCAGGGGAGGGCAATTTTAAAAATTCAGAGGGGGCGGAGAGACCATGCACCACTGACCAGCTAAGAGTCTGGTTTGATTTGACTGTACATTCCATTTAGAGGTATTATGTAAATGGGCAGACTGAAATAAAAAGCAGCTCTCATGCATTAATCCAAGGCCTGGGGTGCTTTTTGAGTAGGCTGGAGACAATCCCAAACACCTGGCTTTTGAAAGACCACCAAGGGAATATGGAAAAGGTCTGTAGGAGCAGACTGAAATTAAACAAACTAAATTTAAGTCTTTATTTTAAATTACGTGCTCAACAACTTTTAAGAAGTTTGCTTCAATTATAAAACTGATACGAAAAAACAAACCAATTCACTCAAATCCAGAGTACACTTCAAAGCTATGACTTTTCAACCCTTAGAATACATTATATTAATCCACTAGGAAAAATAAATTATTTTAGCCACCAGTCTGAAATGTGCCTCTCTATCACTTTCCGTTCATGTATTCTTGATCTCTTGCTTCCTGAATTTAACACTCAATACATTAAAAACAAACAAAGAAGAGACTGGCCTTTTAAAGTTTGTGATACAAATGCCACGCAGAATGTATAAATGTTGTTTGAAGATTCTGATCATTAGTGCAAATAAATGGTCTGCAAATCATTAATGACTTCGATATGAATGGTTCTGGACATCTTCACTGTTCTATTCATGCAGTATATGTCTTATTGTCATGCATTTTGCTGCCAACCAATAAATTTATAACAACAAGCATTACTGTCTGAACAAAGAGTGTAACAAGTTTCCCTGTGTCGGCTTTCACTTTTTAAAAATGTTATCTCACTACCATTTGTTGTATTGATTCCCCCCCCCCCATATGTATACAAACTACTGTGTTTTTTCCAATATTTTCCATTTGTTTTGTGTTTTAAATTTTGTTTCATATTCAATCTTGTATTCCTTTGTGTTTAGACTGGTACTAAAATTAAATCTTTGTCTGTGTACGGATTGAAGACTAAAAGGGCTGCACACAAGCCGTTTTCCTATTATGGGTGGAATCTAAAGAGGCCCACCTAAATCACTTATGTCATGAGAAGGGATGCTGACTTTAGCTTCTGGCAGCACCCCATAATTATTTCTTGGGCAAGCACGAGGGCTGCCATAAGTAAAAGAAGGCCATTTGGATTCCAGGCTGTGTAATTATGATTTTAAATTTAAAGGTGAGTTTCAGTTCCCTATCTATGATACAACAGTACAGGTGCTGCTCCTGCATGTGTCTTATTTGCCACAGCCATCTTTCCCTGACCTAACCAAATAAACACATTTGGCTAATTATCACACCTTCTCAATAAAGGGTCCTTGCCTGGACATGACAATTGAACCACCTCAACATATCCTCTTCTCAATATCTGCTTGTTTTTGAAGACCGTAAAAGTGCATTATCCCAAGAGATGTTTCACAGTGAGCATGCCTCCCATTACACATTTATTAACCAGAGTGCTCATACTGGATGTTACATCTTCAAAGCACTTGTCTACATAATCCTCACAGATCTGTTGTCCTAGGGTAATATCCTGCTTAGAAGATCCATCATTTAGCTGCCAAATTTGTCAAACTACCTAGGGTAAAATATGCTTCCTGCTGACAAAACCCAAGCAATTAATAAACTCTTAAATAATGTACTGCATCTGAAGTAAGAAGCTTCTGCTTTCAGAACGGAGCTCACATAAATGAGGCTTCTTATTTCAAATGCACTCTTCCAATTCTCCAAATATTTCTGCGGCTGTATTGCTCAGAATAATAAACATGGCTCACTTCTTTCTTTAAGCTCACAGCTCCATGTGAAAGGATCTAATAAGTAACAAACTACACACAAGAACCACAACATAAAAACATAATGAAATTATCAGTAAATTCAAAGTATCAGCCCACTAAAACAGAAAATAGCGTATGAAAAACCAGATTAAAGATTAAGCTAAAGCCAGCCCAAGCCCAATATGAACTTGCTTCCAAAAAACTAGAGTTGCATCACATGGCAGGAAGGAGTCTCAAACAAAGATGTGCTCTCCCAAGCCCACATTCCCAGCATGTTTGCACTTCTGTCTCAGTGACGCCTCTGCTGGCTTGGTCATGTCCACAGAATGGAAGATAGCAGGATCCCCAAGGACATGCTCTACGAGGAGCTGGCTACATGCACTAAGCCTATTGACAGACCAACTCTGTGTTACAAAGGTGTCTGCAAACATGACATGAAGGCTGGCAACATCAACCCTGCAGACAACCTCAGTGCCTGAAGACAGTCAGTCAGGATATGCATCCATGGCAGTGACCAGAGGAGGAATGACCACTGGGGGGAGTGCAGAGAGAAGAAACACCATGCTACATCAGCAGCAGCACAACCGGGCTCTCTCATCTGCAACAAAACATGTCTCTCCCGTATTGGTCTCTACAACCATAGCAGGTGCTGTAACCTTCCAACAGTTTGACTTCACCCCCAAAGGCGCAGTCCTCCACTGTAACCCGAGACAGACAGATGCCAACAGCAACAACTAAACATACTACTTATCTTTCCGTTGCTTTTCATCTTGTCTTTGTGCATGGACAAATTATGTTGGGAAATAAGAAAGCCAGCAAGGAGCTTAAAGCACAGGTATAATGTACACTTGGACAACTAACCCTATCAGCATTGCAAAGAATATGCAAATGTTAATGGACAAGGTCTACTGAGCATCTTATAATGTTCATCATTCTGATAGATGTCTTGCTTTGTTTCAGCTGAACAACGTCATGAAATCAAATGTGTCCAGTTGAGGAACCATAAGAAGGGAGAGGAGTGCCCTTAACAGTTAGCATATGGACTAAGTCACCAGGTTTTCCCATAACAACAAGATGTATTTCTATTTCTATTTAAATTATAGTAATCATGTCTGAATTTGCATCTAAACATTAATTAGCAAATGCAAATCTTCTCCTTGGATATACATTTCCTCTTTTTTCTCAATAAAAAAGTGACTACTCTAGTAGCTTTAAAAAAACGTGTTCTGTCACAAATTGCGTGATACTTCCCCTTGTATGTTATTTACAGCACAACCTTATGTATACCTACCAGAAGTAAGTTCAATTGACTGTTCAATGGAGCTTACTCCAGGTAAGTATAACTTAGTAAAAACAACAACACTGCATTTCCTAAATACTGATTTTTCACAGTTCATTTACTACCAGTGTTATGCTACTGCAGGTTGCCCAAACCCAGGTGTCTAATGATTTCATTAGATTGCTAATCAGTCTTTGAGCATGTTGCTGCATATAATGCAACTAAAGCAGCTGCATAAATGGCCAACCCCTTTGAAAACACTGCATAAATTTTATTTAGAATAAATTTTCATATTAAAAATTTATTCTCCTCTTATCATTCAAAATGTAACACAAGATGTTATATCAGTATGATAATTCCTTAAACAACTTGCTGATTGCATCTAGCCTGAAACAATAGTTCTGACAGAAATGTGAACACCTGAAATCAAATTTAATGCCAATTTAAGTGTGTGGGAAGGTATTTTTAAAAGAAAGACTGTAAGCACTGCTGTTTAATTGTACTACATAAAGGTTCATCCACATATGCATTATGCTTTGCTTGGGAAAATATCAAGGTATGTATACTTAAGATTTGATCTATTTCCAATATCGTATCAATTTCTGAGCAGGGAGCAGAAAAAATAAATAAAATTTTCATTGATAACAAGCAGCAAATAAAACTAAGTGAAATCAACAGCCTAAAGACCTGCAGGGTAGTTATATACTTTACTACTAAGTGGGGAAAAATCAAAGCTGAAAGGTGGGTTACAAATTTCAAAAATAAAAAGTAAATAAAAGGTTTACATAGTCTCAAAGCAAATCAGACTTCTTTTATACATCTCATTCATGCACTGTTAATATCAGCAGAGAAAACTATCTCAGACCCACTGGAATACATGGAGGGACTTACTTGACTAAAAATGTTACCATGAAACTTTGTGGATCAACTTCAACAACTAAGTGTAGTCGATGCAAAGCTTACTGAGACTTTCAAGGAAATAACACAAATAGGCACTTTTCTTCTTTTAGTTTATTCAAGGTTTATCTGTTGGGTAATTTACATGTTTTGAACTACAGTGGTACCTCTGGTTACAAACTTAATTCATTCTGGAGGTCCGTTCTTAACCTGAAACGGTTCTTAACCAGAGGTACCACTTTAGCTAATGGGGCCTCCTGCTGCCGCCGCGCCGCTGGCGCACGATCTCTGTTCTCATCCTGAGGTAAAGTTCTTAACCCGAGGTACTACTTCAAGGTTAGCGGAGTCTGTAACCCAAAGTGTTTTTAACACGAGGTGTTTGTAACCCGAGGTACCAATGCACAGTATAAAGGTAAAGGTACCCCTGCCCGTACGGGCCAGTCCTGACAGACTCTAGGGTTGTGCGCTCATCTCACTCTAGAGGCCGGGAGCCAGCGCTGTCCGCAGACACTTCCGGGTCACGTGGCCAGTGTGACGAAGCTGCTCTGGCGAACCGGCACCAGAGCAGCACAAAGAAACGCAGTTTACCTTCCCGCTATAAAGCGGTCCCTATTTATCTACTTGCACTTAAGGGTGCTTTCGAACTGCTAGGTGGGCAGAAGCTGGGACCGAACGACGGGAGATCACCCCGCAGCGGGGATTCGAACCGCCGACCATGCGATCGACAAGTCCTAGGCGCTGAGGTTTTACCCACAGCGCCACCCGCGTCCCAATATACAGTATACTTATACAAAATAAAAAGTTTTAGTCCCATTAATATATACATGTACGGCAGCTGCTTTTCTGAAGCGAAATTCCACACTCTGTATGCATCTGAATACCAGAAATACATGATATTGTGCTGTTGCACGCTACCCAAATTTTTGAGCGGTGCAAGATTCCAGGGGTTCCCAGGGTTCGTGTTTCCTTTTGGAAATGAGGCACAGCAGAGACTGTGGTGTCTATGATACATTGTTTATTTACACATATATACAATCTGAGCCTGCAATTAAGGGGTTCACAGCATCAACAGCCCTAAAGAGTCTTGTTTCTCCCATAGCCGCAGCATTGGATTCAAACAGAAATCCACCATTGTTCTGCCTCTCTGGCTTTACAGCTTGCTGCTTTGCTTCTCAGAAACAAAACTCCTAAACTCTAAACTCTGGCTTTTGCTCTTCTCACTATCTGAGTTGAGGGATGGGCCCTACCCATTTATCATCTCCCACAGAGCCCCTTCCTTTGTTCTCCTTACGCCTCACCAGAAGCCTAGCCTAGCTGCTTTTCTGAATTTGAAGGCTTGATTAGCTTTTAACACTTGCTGAATCTGGGGGATCAGAGAGGACTTTCTTTCAACTTAACATCCCAAGCCTTGATTAAATTCTAACACTTGCTGGACTCAGGGATTAGAGAGGTCTGGCACCCACAAACTCCCCCCACATGAAACAGAATCTGTCCCCAGATGTGCAAACAAACAGCAAAATACAGCTTCTCTGTAGAAAAAAAAATAACAGACAAGTTAGCAAAGGCATTAGAACACACATCATCATACACAGATAATAAAACACAATTACACTTTTAACTCAAAACTATTACAGTAACAGCTTATTCCTTTCCAGCAAGTTTCAGTCGATCGGGATCTCTTCAGGCCTTGCAATTTCTCCTTGGTGCACACTTCTTAGCCACTGTTCTGCATCCCAAAGCAGTTTTCCCAGACACCCACATTTGGCAGCCCAGAGCTGATGAGTTTGGAACATGTTTAAGCCAAGATGCAAGCTTCAATACCAGAGCTGCAAAACCCAAAGACCTTCCTCATTCTTTCCCTTGTGCTACTGCAGTACAAAGCAGCTTTCTAATACACACACAAAGTTATCTGAACAATTCCTAAAAAATATTGAGTGATTCCCATTGGCGTAAACATGCAGATAACACATATCAACAGCATAAAAACAAACACTATTGCCAAACCATGCAGGAAGGAACCCTGCAGCAAACAGGTAAAGAGTCCAAAACAGCACAATTTCACAGAGTTCTCAGTTCAACAGCTACTTTGGGGTTCAAATCACAGATTCAGTCTTTTTTGAGCCCTCTGCTGCCTCCCCTCTAGGTGTGGCTCAGAAGCTCCAAACTCAAACTCCAGTCCCAAAACTGCGAGCAGGGCTTCAAGACACAACTCTAGGAATATATCTGCTGCCTCACTGGAATCACCTTCATTTTTCTTCCTCTTGCTGCCCCAGGCGAGTCCACTTCATCCTCTCCTCCAAACTGCAAATCCATGTCCTGCCACAAGTCTTTATCTGGGGAAACCTTCTTCAAGATCAGCTGGCCCAGTCCACCCAAGTTGGCGGCCCGGAATTCCCCTCACTGCTCACTCCCAACATCTCTTCCTGGGTCTAAAGACAGGTAATCCTCCCAGTCGCTCTTGCCCCCCATACCCTGGGGACCCTGGGTGACCTTTGCTGCTGAGGCCTGCATAAGGGCTGCACCCAGCATAGGGACTGGTCCCCAGCTCACAAGGCACCCAGAGGGCAAAATCATTGGGGTTTTTTTCTCTCTCACCCAATTCAGCATTAGCCAGCTGCTCCTTCAGTGCACAGACACAGGCTTCAAAATTTTCCTGCATGTTCTCCTCTACTGATGAAAACACCAGCACTTCCTTCAATGCTAGCTACTCCTCCTGCTCCATTGACACAAATGAAGTGAACAGATCTGTAAGAAGCAGCTGATGAAGTTTGCCCTCTGTGGAGGAACTTTCCTCTTATGCTGGTGCACACAGACATGCAGTGGGAGTGAAGAGATCTATAAGCAGCAGCTCTTCAACTCCAACCTGCAGTTTGCCTTCCATTGAGGCACCTTCCTCCTGCGCTGGCACAGGGCATCCGCCGTATAGATTCTCCTTCCAATGGATTTTTCAACTGGATAGACTCTTGCAATTGGCTTAACACAGCAGTGTATGATCACCTTGTGAGGAAGCAACTTCAATGTCCCTAGCAATATGGGTGGATAAGTTGCTTTCCCATTTGTAAGGAAATGCAGTCTTTGAATTTTCATAGATCGCAGGATGGAAAAAACCCACCCCCAAAACACGAACGTTCTACAAAACTGTAGCATTTGTTAGCTTCAGTCTTTTCACAGCTGGAGGACAAGAGTTTGGTAGATATGTGAAATCACTTGTGTGAACATCAAAGGTTCACACAAATCATTTAAGGTTTGTTTTTATTATGCTAAAAGCTTTATGAAATATTTAGTTGAGAAATTGTGGTTTTTTAAATGCCAAATTGTGCATTAAAGGGTTCTGGGTTTGCTTTTTGGAAACCCCTATTTGCCCTCTGTAATATATACTTTAGGAAAGAGACATTAAACATTTCCTTCCAAAAAGAGAATTATGAGCATTATATTATTTAATTCTTTTCCAATTAAGTAAAGAACATGTTCACTGTAAAATATGTCTCCATGATGGAACTGACATCAGTGTAAATGTTGTTTCAGCCACTTAAAAATTACAGTGTCTGTAATATGGTTGACTAATAAGATTTTATTAGCCACTGATGATATAAATCTAACAAAGGCGTTATTCTAAAAACTTGGAATAAGATCAAAATGCTTGCAGATCTCAGATTGCTATTAGACATAATAATTATGCACTAAACTAATTACAACTGAAGCAAAACCTGACTTACAACTAATTAATTTTTATTGCATCAACATTAAACATGGTCTTTTCATTTAACACAGGGCACAACTATAAATGTTTAAGAACCTATTCATCTGTGTATTTATTTCAAACAAGCTGTCTAGGTCAGATTCATAAAGTTAGGACTTGGCAAGATTTGCGCATCACTTAGTTTTACAAAGGTACTGAAATGCACAATGGTAAGATCTAAACCAATGCAGTGTGTGTTTCACAATCAGCTGGTCCAGGGCTTATCACTGCCCTCATTGTAAATTTATTTACACATAAAAATCTATTGGTATTATTCAGTAGAGAATCTAATTTTATTTCTGTATTGCCTCCTTTTTGTAATTTGAAATGGTCTCTGTATATCTTTGAAGTAACTAACAGTAATCATATTCTCACTCATATTATATTTTATTAACTGGCTTTGAACAGTTATGCATATAAGCCTTCCAGAATGTAGAAAATTGTTTTGTTGCTACGTAAGTTATTGTATAACTTATGGCTCTTCTAAAGCACTGAAATCATGCTGGGAAGTGTACATGGGATGCATCGAAGCAACAGTGAGACAAGTGTTTCTGTGTTTATGAAATTGATATGAAAATATCAGTGGCATTCTAACCAATTCTTACCTTCATTAAAGTGGAAAACATTTCAGTCAGAGATTCAATCAATTTTGTAAGGGGCTCCAAAGAATCCAGAACTTTTATCTATATGTGGTCATACTCAAGTCATGATGTTTGTGTCAGGACTTGATACTATAAATATCATTACAGTTCAGTATGGATCCCGGTTTAGTAATTATGGGCATTTTCCCAGAGGAGCAAGCAACAATATTACAGAAGGGTGTTTTTTGAAATCTGCCTGGCTATAAAAAAGAAAAAATGCTGAAGATCAAATTACCACATCTTGATTCATGCACATAATCATACTTCCCATGTGGGAGTATGGGTGGCAAGGACAAATGACTAGAAGAGCACTTTGGGGTAATTTAGAGGTTGCTGGCTTTTACTGCAGAGAAAGGACCCTAGGAGCCCTCAAGAACTGTGTTGTGCATTTCAAGAATAAAGTTATTGATGCCCCAATTCAAAGTTCTGGTTTTAGCAAAGGATGGTGGAGCAGCATTCTGCTTCACCAAAACATTATTTGGGACCCCATGAGCACTGAAATGCATTGGGGTGCTGGTGTTTGGTTTGCCACTCAAAAGGATTCAGATTCTCTTTATTCTGGCTGGCCACAAAGAGAAGCTCCTACCTGACTGCCCAGAAAAAAACAGAGCATGCTGACAGACAAATGTACAGGGTTGTGTTTTTTTATTGTTGCCAGATGTCTAAGAATGGGAGTGAGGTCAAGCCCACCTCTGTATCTCATCTATAGGAGAAGGCCTTCAGCTCCTACCCTCTGAACCTTCCCCCCATACAGTCTTTTTCAAACCTTCTAAGGAACTAATTCCTCCATTAGTTCCTGTGGAGGCAGGAAGCTCCATTTTCATAGTGGTTGATGATACAGGAAAATGCCTACTTCACTGGCCAGAAAAGTTTGCACATGTGAATACAATCCTGCTATGCTAAGCGTGGAAGCATTGATGCTGTCGGTCAGGGAGAAGGCAAAATGAGGGACACCTGGCACCAACGTAAATACATGCTGGTGCCTGTGTCATGAGAACATGAGTGTGGTAGGTCTTGGTCATACCTCTATGGGCTGCTTTGGACCACTTTTTAGTTTGGAGCTATGCTTTGTCATGCTCTTAAGTTGGACAAGGTTCGGGCTGCCCAAGGCTGAAGTTAATGTTAGCTTCCTATACTTCTCACTCTCCTGCAAATGCATTTAATAAAATGTGGTCCTATTTTAACCATCGCTTTTGTCTTACTCCTTTATTTCTTGGTACATTTGCAATTAAGGGGAGCAGTTCTATGTTTTTCACTCCAATGCTACTTGTGGAAACAAGCAGGAATGTTCACTTTTATGACAAGGCCTGATTTCTCATAACAAACCCCTTTTCAGCCTTTAAGGGAGCCTTTGCTTCTCATGAGAGCAGTTGAGATCCCAGAGGTCACTGTGAACTTACCTCTGGGCAGGCAGAAAGGGAGGTCCACGGGCAGAGTCCTCCATGGTGTGCTGTCAGTTCTCCATGCAAATTAGAGCTTAAGAAAAATGTGTTCTGCGAGGAAGCTAAGGAACAACAGTATCCAAAGCCGCCTCATTCCTTTGATAAGCCCCAAAGAAATGGTGCAGTAAATTCCTTGCCATTGCAGTCAGTGAGAGGAGGTAAAGATTAAGATTAACGGGAGATTTAAAAAATGGAAGAACCACTCCAAACACATAACTATAATTTAAAAAATGTTAAACAAATAAACTGGAAACTTGGAATTGCTTCAAAGAATGAATGAGTCAAGAAGAAACTCTAATTGCAACATGTACAGAGCAACATATAGGTAGCCTAAATAGACCTGGCAAGTAGTCTGCCCTATTTTAACATGGTGGGACTTACTTCTGACAAAACATGCCTAGGATTGGACTGTAAGTGAACCTAAGCACTCAATGTGCAAAAATCCACTTGGTGCCATTGCACTCAGGGCTTTCAATCCAGCAGATGCCTCTGCTAATGGAAGAATGAAGACAATTTCTGCAAATTCCCTGTTCCCCCTGCAGCCCCTAGTGCTATGCACAAATCAGTGCCAAAGGGTTGGGAGACTCCTGCCTGACAAAATGGAAGGAGGCATGGGGGATGCATGGGGAAGGGGAGGGGGAAGAAAAAATAATATCCAGATTAAAAAGCCCTTCTGTGAGCGCAGGAACACCAAATGGATTCTATTAAGTCCCTCTGGCCTAAATCTTCAAAACTTAAGTATAAACAATATTTAAAATATTTTAGACATAATCATATTGTTGCACACCACCCCAATCTCTGAGTAGTGAAAAATTCCAGGGGTTCCAGATGCTTACCCAGAGTTTGTATTTCCTTTTGGGAATGAGGCACAGTAGAGACTGTGGTGTCCTTATGATATATGATTTATTTACACATATATACAACCTGAGTCTATGATGGAGGCTTTCACAGCATTACCACACCAACAGGGTCTTGTTTCTCCTGCAGCTGCAGCCTTAAGATTCAAACAGAAATCAAACACTGCTGCCAAATATTTCTCTAACTCTCTCTCCAGCTTGCTCTTTTCCTTCTAGATCGCATCACTGCTCCAAGACTCTCTGCTCTAAACTATGGCTTTCTCCACTGAGGGAGGGGGCCCCACCCATTTGCCATCTTGCACCAAGCCCCTTACACCCGCTTAATGGCTGATCACCCAGGTTATCACCTTACCAAGAGGCTTGCTTGGCTATTCCAAAAATTAGAAGTCTTGATTAAATTCTAACACTTGCTGGATTCAGAGATTAATGATATTTTTATTGCGCAATTCCACTAAAACAAAAAACTTTGTTCATTCTTCCTTTTTTACAGGTTGTGCAAAAAAATAAAATCACAACTAGCGAATAAAAAAGTAATTTTTAACATAAGAGTTGATGTCTCAAGGGTTTCTGAATAATAATCTTCAAGATAAAAGCTACAATGAACTTGCAATTGTACATTTTAATGAACATAACAAAATTTAAAAACCACAAGGGGTTTATTTCCTTAACTTTAATTTTCTAAAAAATGTTTACTTTCTTCCAGATGGTAAGATTAAATTACATAAACACTGTCAGCAAGTTGAATCCTCAGATGTATTCATTTTCACCACGGAAGCTTCAAAACCTGTCTATAATTTTGTTACTGATGTTTGGAAACAGCTGTAGCTGACATGGCTATGTGTTGTATATGTCAGCGTTAAAGGATTAAATATTCTTAGCCCCCAATGGACAGGGTCTGTGCTGTTAGCAAGAACTAGTGCAAGAAATGCTGTAACTACAGCAGATATGTCTCATTAGATTACTGATAAACAGAAAGGTCAAAGATGCAGCATTTGGCTTTCTCTGTAGAGTTGTATATATAGCTATCATACAAAGAAGGGGCAAAGCCGTTTAGGACTTTTAGAAGGTAACATGAAGTGGCTCTAGAAAATATGCTCTATATTGTGCACTAATAATATCAGAAAGTTGTAATGCATAAACTCATCAAGATGTCAAAAGCCTTATCTACTACACTCTATTTTATGTCTGTAGAGATAATGGTAAAGCAGCACTGCAGTTTCCATAGACTCTAATCCAAGAACTAGATACTAGAACACAGTACAAGATCAGAGGAGTTAAATAAAAATAAAAATAAAATAAAAACAGTACTTTTCAGGAAACTAGTTATGTTGATCATATTTGATGATACACATAAGAACACTAGATTTAGGGCAGTGTATATCATTGGATACCTTCTCTCAAACCATTTAACAAGTATCACAAAGCTTGTTAGATAATTGTAAAGTTATGTTCATAACTTAGTTCTAACATGCACACCACACTACCCTGATCTCCCTTTACAAAATCACAAATACAGAGAACAACAACATATTCAGAAATGGACACTGGACATTTTAGACTTTTTTAAAGGGTTTTGCGAGGGATGTGGGTGGCGCTGTGGGTTAAACCACAGAGCCTAGGACTTGCCGATCAAAAGGTTGGCGGTTCGAATCCTCGCAACGGGGTGAGCTCCCATTGCTCGGTCCCTGCTCCTGCCAAGCTAGCAGTTTGAAAGCACGTCAAAGTGCAAGTAGATAAATAGGTACCGCTCCGGCAGGAAGGTAAACGGCGTTTCTGTGCGCTGCTCTGGTTCACCAGAAGCGGCTTAGTCATGCTGGTCACATGACCCGGAAGCTGTACGCAGGCTCCCTTGGCCAATAAAGCGAGATGAGCTCCGCAACCCCAGAGTCGGTCACGACTGGACCTAATGGTCAGGGGTCCCTTTACCTTTTAAAAGGGTTTTGCAATATTAACTTTATAAGCCACCTTTTTCCCTAGGTTTATTTTCATATAATATGACCAGATAAATAAGGGCTATTCTCCAACATAACTTTTAATAGTTGAGCAGTGTGGTCAGCTTTTTTAGATGCTGCATGAAAAGAAGAGAACCTATAAAAACGTTTTTATATACACAGCATTAAGGGTAAAACTCTACTCTCCTTTGCAATGTCATGTTATTTTCTCAATTTTAGTCATGGCTATCAAAATGAAATTAAAGCTCTCTTTGATCTCCAAGCAGTAGTGGGAAATTGATTATAGTCTCATATTTAACCACTCACCTGGCCACCATTGGCAACTAAATGGCAAACAATTGGGTTGGCAAAGCAGGGTGTGAGCGCACTGCTTTGCCAGAACAACTGGGTTTCACTGACTGCAGAAAAGCCGACTGAGTTGACAAAATGTGACAGGACACTTTGCATCGCCATTCTGAAAGCTGATCAGACTGGCAAAGCTGAGTGCTCTACCGCTGCTTTGCCAGCTCAACCGGCTCACATGCAAGCAGTGCCCAAGCCTACCTCTAACCACACCTGTCACATAGGATCAAAAAATAAAATTAATATAACAAGTGTGGCTGGACTAACCATGGTAGCACTTTCCTTCAGGAAAAAAACAAACAAAAAGAAGCCCTTTCCTAATACCTGGTAAAGAGGGGGCAAGGTTAATGGAGTGACCTGCGCAGCAGGAAAAAGTGTATGTGTGCGGCGGGAAGCATTGAGGCAGATGTTTCTACTCTGCTAATCTTTTTTTACTTAAAAAAAAACACTAGCCTGAATTTAAGAGATGCCCCTTTTACAAATAAAATAGCAGATTAGAACAAGGGGGGAAAGTACAAGCAAGTACCTTTCTCGGGGCTTATGAAGAAGACTGGATGAAAACGCTTTTTAACCTTTTGCTGTGTTAAATGTTAATTAACATTTATGTAATGCAACCACTTATACTGGAGCAATTTCATTAAATTAGCAACAATGAGAGGAATAGAATAATTAATACATAATGGTCAATGTTAGTACTTTTTCAGTTGGATTTGGATTTGACCCAAAAATATACACCAATGTCAACTGCGTTCAGTCAGTTCTCTCATCCTTTTCCATTGCAACTAAAGTACCTAATGCACAAACTTTGGAACATTTCTGTGTGTTGCCACAAAAACATGAATCCAGCTGAACTTACTTAAAATTTCTATTATTTTTAAAGATCCATCATTCACCTCTCAACATTAGAATTCATTTAAAATAAAATAAAAATTGCTGAATACAAGTGTATGGTGATGGAAAATATAGTAATAACAACAGAGAAAGTTCATGTATTTGAAGCAGAAGATCTGGTAGATTCAAAACTCATAGAATACACATTTTGGATCAATTGTTTTTGCAATCAGTTGCTTGATTATGAGATTTTGCATGTGCAATTGGATGAATTGCTTATAGTTATTTTCCATTATCAACTATCAGGGTTTTCTTTTCAGATGTCGGTTTTTTAAAAAAATCTAATAGAAATGGACCACGTACAATGGAAGATGGAAATGACAACTTTTTATCAAATGCCAATAGCTTGCTATATCAGCCTGATGTATAAAGAAAACAGCAAGAAAGATGACCTCTGTGCCAACGCGAGGGCAGCTATGCAACTCAAACTGTGACATCGCTACTTGGCTTAGGTCATTTTTGTGTGTCATCTCACTTAAAACAAGCTTGTTAGTCTAACATGAACCTTGCAGACTTGTGTCTACCTTAAAAACCCTTGTATTAGACAACTTTATCACAGTGTCCTGGTTGCTTAGAGAAAACAGCATTGTATCTTTTTTATATGCCAGAATAAGGCTTCCCAAAACAGATAGATCTCTGTTATACATGTTAGAATAAGCAAGCATTCACAGTTAAGCTTTCAAAGCCCTTACAATTAACAGCCCATGGTTTCTGACTTGAACTTATTATTTATCAGTAATATAACTGGGACTGGCCCAAACTGCCACAATCCATCTTTGTACTAACAGCAACCTTCTGATTCAGAATATGATATTGTTCATGGGCAAAATAGCAGCTTAATGAAATGCCTAGGCATAAACATTGAAAAAAGGCTCATCTAGAAGCTCATACCTGTAATTTACACAGGTCCATCCATGGTATTTATAGAAAGGCTAAGACACCAATAATTCATTAACAATGCCGAACATTTGTAACATACTTATCCAAAGCATAGTTTCAGAACAAGTACTTCAGATTACGATGTAACAATTGGCACAGCTTTTGTAGGAAACAAGTAGGGCAGAGCTCTCTAACCAACAAGACTTTTAAATGGAATATGAAATGTGTTTGCTGTGCCTGGCATCTATGTCAGCTTCCTACATCTAAGAAAAGTCCTTTGTACAGACGTCCTAAGGGCATGCAATATACAGCAAAGTTTAAGTTTAGCAAGAATGGTTTGGCTCATAAAGACATGCAATACAAAAAACAAAACAAAAAAAGGCAATGCTTAAAAGGCCAGGATCTTAACAAGAGCAAAACTTAACAACTAGTTAAAACTGATTGAGATGTTTTAGGTAATGCGGCTTACATTTTTCAAAGTTGAAAATCTTACTGGTCATGGCCAAGTCCTTTGAGGTACACAAATTACCTCTTTGGATCCTAAACAAAGAAAATCCTGGTACTGTATCAGTGGCTTTTAAGGTGCTTTCTAGTGACATCATCCATGTACACAAAACTACACACAGATAAGACAATGCAGAGGTAGTGTGATCTCATGCCAAAATTCTATTTAATGCTGTCAGTCAAGAGTGACTGAAACTTCTAAAAATAATGCAGTGCTCAAACTGCAAGTTCACACAAAGCAAGCACAATTTGAAGTCTAAGGCTCATGCTTGCACTAAAATAGAGTAAGATGGGATAGTCTGGATAATTTTCTTAATGCTTTACCCTATCTATCTGCTTCTCAAGAATAGGAAAATTGATCATGACCAATAATTGGAAACTTAGTCCAGATGGAGATAATGTTGGTACAGAGTTTACATTAGCCTTTTCTAGGTGAAACTCGGCTCCTTAGCACTAGCCTGGTAGCCTTAAACAAGAACTGCTAGCTGATCCATTAACAGACTAGCAGATGAGGAAGAGAACACTCTATCGTCACTCTCCACCCACAGAATAAAAAATGTAGTGGCCTGCTGTAGAAATGACAACATGCTTTGTCCCTCTTCTGCCAATCATCAGCGAGCTATTTATTGTTTGCAGACTAATAGCTTTTGTGGTCTTATTTAAAGGATCACGTTTGTACCTTGGGGTTGCTCTATCTATCCTTACATTTGGAGGCCCAAATAGTTTAATGGCATGATGTACATTTCACTAACTTTGACTATCTTACCCAGAGATAGTCTGGCTATGATTATCCATGCTCTGATAAGATCCCACTTAGCTTACAGTAATGAACTGTATGTGCAGCTGGCTCTTAAGTACCAGTTGTACCAGGTTTCTCACTGGCACTGATCAAAGGGAACATATCTCACAAGTTCTGAAATAATTGTACCGGCTGCCAATCTTGTTCTGAGCACAAATCAAAGCACTGGTATTTTGTTATTGTTTAACATTTGAAAGCCTAAATAGTATGGGACCAGAGATACATGAAGAATCTTCATTCTGTTTCATTATGAACTGAGTGCTGCTGGTTTTAAAAAATAGTAATTATTAATTTTATTTTCATCAATGGTTTCATTATATAATCTACTTTCAAAGATGTTTAAACCATAAGGCAAGGAATTAAATGTTTGCAATAACTAATAAAGAACAAAAATACAAAGCTGGCGTTCCTGTTTTCTACTTTTATCTCTATTAAAGCAAGCTATTGCTTTTCTAATATTACATTAACATGTAAGCAATGGCTACCATTACTACACATTATTATGCAATTACAAATCTGCTAAAAAAACAATGTGTACCTTTTTCAATTTATGGAAATGTGTAAATATTTACATACAACAGATAAGAATAGAACACTGAAAGAATCTTTGTTGCGTCAGAAAAGCACTAATTTGTTTCAGAGTTTCAAGACAGTTTCTAGTGAATACTACTGATCTGTTGAAGTTTTTTAAAACAAAGGCTAAGAAAACTGAGAACTGCTTCTCATAATAATAGCTATCAAATAGACCAGCCTCTGCAGTGTGGTGGCCATATTTTGTGACTTTTCTGACTACAGTCTACAGTCACAAATCACTGAGAGAAATGTTTGTTAGGAGCATGGAGACAAGCCATGTTAAAAAGAACAAATTGTATCACAAGAAATGGGTTGCATTATCAAATGTGTGCCACATAGAGAGGCCATTTCAAAAAATATCCACATGGTGGCCATGTGATGAGAAGGCCGGAGGTAGATTTTAAATCAGGCAACGCACAAATGAAAATGTTCACTGAAGGTAACTGCAATCACCACCTTTTGTAAGCTATTACTGATTTTACACATCCTATGGCTGCCTTACGCCACAGACTAAACCTAATTTATTTACTAACTATAAAATAGCAGATGTTTCTGCTATCAAACAGAAATAATAAATATTGCTTATACGATTTTAGGTGGGAAAGACATTCAAAAACTCAGAATCTGGGGCACAGTGGCCACCTGCTAAGCTATTGCCAATAATTTGGTATTACTGTTATATCTCATCTTTCCTGCTGGCATACACTGCTCCCTCTCATCATTTTATCCTCACAACAACCCTGTGCAGTAGGTTAGGCAAAGACATTGACGTTGGTTAACATCAGCTTCAGCTGCGGATTTGATCCTTATCCTCCAGAAGAATATATGACTGGCAAACCAAGTGCCACTTCCATATCATAAAATTTTAAGACAAAATAGAATACGTCTACTTGTGTGAAAGACTCTGTGTTCCTGCAAATAACAGCAGAAGCAGTTTACAAGTAAATGTTGGCATATTTTTTAAACCGCAGTCCAACAATATAAATAGCAAATATTTGTTAACTGTGCAATCCTATCCTTGTCCATTACAAATAATACAAAAAAACAACAACACCATAAAGTCGCCATATCTGTCACTCTTGCCGAGCCTTAACAGCTTACAAATCACCACAGAAGTAGCAACAAGACCACATTTAACTTTGGCTCAAATCAGAATTCATTCCAAAGTACAACATCACTCTACTACAAAGGTTGAGAAATAGTATGTGGATATTATGGCACAGGATTGTCCTATGTCAGTTGCTCAAGTTTCCTTTGAATTAAAATAGGAATAAACCACACATGCACTCACACACGTGAAATCCTGTAGAACATTTGTTGTCCTCTAAACCTTTTAAAATAGGCTACGTACACTATTGAAATGTTTTCAGCTACAACCAAAGATTTCCAAGTGAGCCATTACTTTTCCAGATAGCAATACATAAACATAGAGGCGTGGACCAAGGTGGCTAACTTGTTATTTAAGGGCATTTCAGCACCATTTATATTTTCCATAGTTAAATTAGGTAATTCACTCTTGCAATATGTATAAAACTATTAAAATAATTATCAAATGACTTGATTCTTACAATATAAAAATATCAATTTGAAGTAAAATTATAAATGAATAAAAGCATCCTCATTCTCTAATTTAAAAAAAACAATTTATGTGCAATATTTACTTTCTGCAGCTCTTTTATTTTTTATTTTTTTTGCTTCTGCAAATACTATTTAATCTTCACAGATACAAAAATCTTGACACATAAGCTGAAATTCATTTTAAACTCACCACAGCCCAATCCTATACATATTTATTTGATGTGTCCCACTTATCTTAATAGGATTGGGCACAAGGCTATAGTGTTAGTAAATAAATTAACTGAAGTTTTTATATTCTATTTGAAGAAAAATGTGCTTTATAGATTTACATTACTGTTTTAAATGTATATGTTGCAAGACAATGCTCTTTTTTTTTGTTTACTGTATGGCTAACATTCTTCTGACAATATCTGGAAAACACTTGGAGAATCTTCATCCCATGGAGGGCAATATCTAACTTTTATTTAATTTTAACTATAATCATTTTCACCATGAACTATACACATTAAAAGTATTTTTTATGCAATGCTAAACACAAGTATTTGATCTGCAATGCAATCCTATAGATATCTAAACACTACTGCATTCAGTGGAATTAACTCCTGGGTGTATATATAGGATTGCAGCCACAAAACATTTTTCTACCAAAACAACTTAAGAAAGAACTAGTTTTGATTTGCTGTAGCAATTATTTTTTTGAAAGCTAAACATCTGATTAAATATTTTTAATTTGTAAAAGAAGCTTGAATCCATCCTCTACATTGGTAGGAGTACTCAAGTTTAAAAATGCTACATTATATAAGAGACATGATTAAACTGAGGGTTTTTTTTTTTTAAAAAAAGGCCCAGTCATATGGAGGAAAGAAGGTCTCCCCCTCCACAAAAGTGAGTATTTCATGTCCTTGGCTGCCACTGAACATCAGAATTATAATATACTAAACACCCTGAAAACATTAAACTTTTAAAAATAAAAGGAACCTCATGCCATTCTTGAAACTATAGTAGTACTATTGCATCTTCTCATTAACTGCATATGAGGAAATCCAATTGTGTCGTGCAGTTATGCAACTGAACAGATGCTTAAGAGAACTCAAATTTACAAAATATTGTAAAAATACAGATCTAACCCCTGTGATCTTGTCTCCCATTAGCTGATCAATACGTGTTAATTCAAGCTCAATATGAACTGGAGAAAGGCTGCACTGCTTAAAGGCTTCTACTGCCCCAAATCTTGATTTGCCAACCGGCAGTGGATGAAAGAAAATTAAAAAGCCTCACCTGAAGTCTTATCAGTCTGTCTTGTCACATTTCAGCATTGCTTTTCAGCATTCCATAATATGAAGTATTCAACCTGGGTGTGCCATCTTTTATGACAGTCCCGCTTTTCTAAACTAGTGGGGATACTTACTTGCCTTATAAACCAGGATACAACAGCAGGTTGCGTGCAACGTGGTTGGCTGGTCATTGCACAATAAAGCTTCAAAACTGTTCCTTCTCCTCCTCCTCCCCCCACCCCACCCAAAACTAGAGAATTACATGCGCATTCATTCATGTCCAGTTGCTGCTCTACCCCTATTACAGAACGTTCTGAGAGAACAATGCTAAGCTTTTTTTTTCTAGTTAAACTACAGAGGATGTCACTAAACCTGAATAAGTGATATAGAGCTCTAAGCAGAAATTAATAGCTTTCCACTCCAGTGGTGTAAATTAAGTACCAGACTTTATCCTGATGTTAAGAAATTTATATTCACTGGTAAATCTCAATGCAAAAATTAAACTAAATTTACTTTTAAAAGTGCTCTTAGTACAGGAAAAAATGCGGACAATCAGCTGAAGAAATTATGAATTTATGAAACTTAATAGTACAGTATAATTGACTATGTAGTTTAGAAATGAGGTGAGCTTTATTGATGCATTGTAATAAATCAGAATAGTTGCTTAATATTGAGACAGATATAAATTGCAATAAAATTGACCATCTCAAAGTACATACAATACACCATATCTAATACTACGTCAAATTACAGCAACCTCTTAGCCTCAATAACTACTGAAAAAGAGTTAAGAAAAACCAGATGAATCCTATTGGATTCCCATTCTGAAATTACAGCAAGTAATAACACAAGTAATAATTGTAGGAGGGTGTACACTGATTTTTCAGTCTTACCGTAGTTGTTAATAATACACTTAACACTTTAATTGCACATAGTTCAATTTTTAAACTAACTTCAACAATTTGACATTTTGTGAAATTAGTAGCATGCTCCTCTTGTTTTTTCAGTAGTTATAGACTATTGATATTAGATGAAAATAGAGATAAAGTACTACTGCTGAAGAAAATTTCATTACTTTTGCAGTTTCAGATTAACCAGAATTTTGACACTCTATAGGCAAAATTCAGCCAACTGTATTTATACAGCACTACACATTCTTGTTTCTTTCTAATTAGCTAAAAGAAAACTTTTAAATGATATTTTAAAGGACCAGGAATTAGTCATTAACCAAAATTCTTCTGCTTGATAATTTGCGTAAATAGCAACACTGTTTTAACATCACTTTGGTTTCAAAAATTCACTTCAAAGTAATTTCTATATAATACTGGGGGTGGGGAATTTGTGTTCATAACTCCTCTTGATATACCAGAGGCATCCACTAACTGAAGAGGATATAGTTGATTTCTGCCATCCCTCCTTCACCCTCCCACACTAACTTCCACCCTCTTGGAGATGATTCCTCAACTGTCTGGAGCTGATTTGGGGGGAGCGGTGGGAGAAGGGGGAATTGGCAAAAATTATCTCATCTTCTTCCATTAGCAGATGCCTCTGCTGAATCAAAAGCCCTTTTGTGAGTGCAAGTGCAGTAATTGGATTCCACCCAATATTCTAAGTGCTCAAAACACTTCACATGTAGGATATCAGTAATCAGGACCTATACAAGATATCAGGGAATCCAAAGTAGAAAACAGCAACCAACACATTGAAATAATAACTGACTGATAATTTTCAGGGCATAAAGTCACATGAGACGCAGGTCTGGGTCTGGTCAATGTCTGGATGACTGACCACCTGGGTACCATGGTATGAGAAAGGTGGGGTACAAACATAAATAATTGCTGATGCCCAAATTCTGATTCAGCTATCCTACCAGTAATTGTAGGCTCAGCCCTGCCATTAACAGTCTTGTTAAAAAGTCAGCATTGTTATTCCCATATTACAAAGCAAGCGCTGAGGCTGAAAGATAGTGGGTTGGCTAAGATCACTCAGTGCAAGTGTGGCTAAACTGAATCAAGCACTTCCTGACTCACAGCTTACTCAATTAACCAGTATGTTACCCAGAAAGGCCCAAAATAATGATCAGCACATGTACACTCACAAGAGAATTAAATCTTTTCTTTGCAATGGTTATAACAAATATTGCACTTTTAATTCTTTATATGCCACAGTTTTTTCAAGGTACAGTGGTACCTCAGGTTAAGTACTTAATTCGTTCTGGAGGTCCGTACCTCTGAAACTGTTCTTAACCTGAAGCACCACTTTAGCTAATGGGGCCGCCCGCTTTTACCGCGCCGCCAGAGCCCGATTTCTGTTCTCATCCTGAAGCAAAGTTCTTAACCTGAAGCACTATTTCTGGGTTAGCGGAGTCTGTAACCTGAAGCATATGTAATCTGAAGTGTATGTAACCTGAGGTACCAGGTGTACCAGGTTACATCAGAAAAAAATAAATTCGAAATTAGACACAATGGTTGTTTCCTTCTTATTTTAAAACTCAGGCTGCTCATAGCAAGCAATACAGTTATTTGCTACAGCCCAACTGTAACCCACATCCCACACCCAGTACCTATATGGCTGCAATTCTACACCCAGCTAAGCATACTGGAGTCCCATTAAAAAACCAGTGTGACTTAAACATTTTATTGCAGCCATTACATGAGAGTGCTATTAATTCTGATAGAACTTTTTTTTTTTTTTTTTGCAAGATCCCGAAGTATAATTACTCAGAAGTAAAACCCATTAAATCCAATCGGTTTGATTTTGGGAAAGTAAGCTTAAAATTTCCGCCTAAAGTACATTATTCCATGTCTCACTCCATTTCTATAAAAAATGCAAAGAAACTGACTAGTTTACAGACAGCTGTTTCTTCACTTAAGCTGCAAATCCTATACAGACTTACCTAGGAGTAAATACCAATTTAACACAATATGACTTCTGAGTAGACATTCATATATAACACTGATAATGTAATGCTACATTACAACACTTTTTCCTCTGACAAACCAATGCAGTAACTTCAAGCGAACATAAATACTACACTATAGTTTATTCTCTTCCTTGTAGACTACATTGTTCATTAATATTTTAAATACAGTCATAGAAAAAAGAATAAATATCACAGTGTTGTGGGTGTTTTATAAAGCTTTTATTCTCATAAGAAATGTAAAGTCCTATCTTCAAATTATTGTGGTAGTAGTAGTCTCATTTCGTTCAATGGCGAGTTGCATCACCACAATAGCTTGTGCAGACATGCATTCTCAGTTTGTGTGAACACAATTTACACTAATATTGTCCATAAGATCATATAATCCCACAAAGTTTGAGTGGAAAGAATATCAAAACAAAAACAAAAACAGAATGCATGTTTGCATCCTGCAGACAAGTGCCCCTCTGATTAAATGAAAGGATGAAAAGTGTTTATTGTACAGACTCTGAGTTGTGCATGCATATACAATGACAAGGAAATAATATTCTGCTGCTTTACAAAATAGTATTTTGAACTAAAGCCTGTTTTGTCATATGGTCCATCTTAGAGGGAAAGACTCCTCCCCTCTCAAAGGCAAACACTTGTTCACTATGTTTGCTTTTCCATACTTGAACACCAGTTTACTGCAATGCATTACTATAATCGTAAAAAAAAAATTTTTTACACATCGGATGACTCAGGAAACTCAGATGTTATTTGCATCCATGTGATCATCATATATCAGTGAGGCTGGATAAGGTCGAATAAGCAACATACTTGGACCAAGCTCTTCCAATAATCTTAATTTTAATGTGTTTGTTATTTACTCCTCGACTCTGAAATTAACATGCATTTTAACTTTAATACACTAATAATATATTAGCACTGATTACCAATATCACACTAATGAAACTTGTGATATTCAGAGTAAAACCATCAACCTGTCCTTTGTTTATGCTATCAAATACATATTATAAATATCCCTTATACCTAACCATAGTTTGGCACCAATAAAGTAAGTAAGAAGCAGGGTTTTTCTTCTTTGCTATGACATTTCCTACATGAATAAATTTAAGATTCTCTTTTTATGTGAATAAGGTTTTCTACTAACTTTAATGTTTTGCATATAGAAAATATATATCATCCTGATATTTAGAGTCCCTCTGCAAACAATACTGTTTCCATGCACATTCTAAGAACTCGTAAGGGACTAAAGTGCAGCTACTCCACTCTAATATATAATATAAACAGAATCTGCGAAGACAAAGCAGTGCCACAGATTTATGAAACATACCACCTCTACTCCACAAAGGTGTCAAATATTAAACAAAGTAGTTTAGGGGACATTTCACAATTGGGACATTTTTGTGGTTTTCTAATTGAATAGAACTGCACTCCTGAAATTTATTTCCCCCCCATTACTCAAGAACGGGATATAGACTGAAAATGGCATTCTTCAAACTATAAATCATGCAACAACATATTTAATATAAAATATAAGTAATGCCAAATAAACAAGATCTCATATTACTGAAATGACCTAAGTTGACGTGTGTTAAAAGTGCCCTGTTTGTTTTACTTGGGATCATATTTTACTTCTCTGCTTAATTTTAAAATGCTTATAGACTTCAGTCTTTTCTGCCAGAGAATAATTTTAGTGAACTATATATGTGTATCAACCCCACTGTAAAATGTGAATATTTACTTTTTGTCTGGAACTAAATGCTGACAGAGCTGATAGGAATATAGACAGAGGAGAAAATATGCAAATTTCACAGCAGGAATTAGAGAAGCCACTAAACAGTTTTTAAAAGCTGTAGAAAAAGATAAACAACAACTTCCCTGTGTATTACCTTTCATCCCCAGAATAATTACTATTAGCATGCAACAGATAAGATAGTCAGGTGACAAACTGATATAGGATTCTTTTAAAAGGTCATATTACAAAATATTTTTGAAAATAAATGGAAGTGCAGAGGGAAAAAAAGCATAATCACAAATTGTTTCTTATATCTGTCATGCTTTGTTTTGATGAAGTGTACAAATCTGTCTCTAATTAGTGAATTAAACACCTGTATTGTCCCCCCCCCCAAAAAAAGGAAACTTGTTTCCTCTTCAGTTTTTCTCTCAAGCTTCATTGAGGCCACAATAAGGTCAAAGTAGCATGACCCAGTGGTCTGAAAATCTTAGAATCCCTAACACTTGTTTTGAAACAAATGACTTCTCAAGATGGAGCAGTCTTACTATCAATCACCAACAAGTTAATTCCATATAATAAGGCAGGTTTGGATGCAGACTGATATATTGTGAAATGCTGTATCCAAAACTGATTAGAACAACACTCAAAATGAATACAGCCCTCCAAACCACTCCTTTTGCTCAGTCACATTAATCTCAATTATAAGAAAACATTTATGATAATGCCTGCTATGAAGAAAACATAAAATAAATCAGGTTTTATAAGACAAAAGCAAGTCATTAGTTTCAGAATCAAAAAGGGGAGAGTATGTCTCTGCGGTGATATCCTCTACTCTACAGCATCTGTAACTTTCAAAACCTGGCTTCTTAAAAACTGGTAACTGCCAATATTAAGATTATACTTAACATTTAAATATTTTTCAATTTTTGCCAGCCTTTAGGTCATTGCCTGTTAACACCATAACTCAATAAAGAAACTAAAATCCTTTCAAACTTGCCACTCTCAAGCAGACAGTATGAATGGAAAACATAACTGAAACCTCCAACTTCAAAGAGTTACTGAGGAAAAGGTCTCTTTCAGTACTGTATATCAAACACACATAGTAGAGTTCTCTTAAAGCAAACAGATTCCTCACAATCAAGTAACAGAAAGTTTCTGTTCTGCACACCAAATGTTAAGATCCTCAATATACCTGTTAACACGACAAACCTCACAAACAGGTTAGAGAACCAAACCAAACACAGAAAGCTATTCATTTACCTTGAAAATTGTAGCCATGCCCATGCATAAAATTGCTCTACTGCTGTATTAAAAAAGTAAAATGTCATAGATATGTTTGAGAATTAGGAAAATTAAAATGTGTGTGAACTCTGCTAAATTACAAAAACCTTGTAATTTTCTGTCCCAATCTGAAAATTATCTATTCTGCCTTAATTCTGTTGAGGTCAATGGGACTACTTGATAGGGTCCAGATGGATTTAAAGATAGCGTTTTTAGTCATTTATTCAGGTAATCCTGATTTTATGACCCTAAATTAAAGCCATTTTGGCTTTTTTGAGGTCTACTCATTCCAATACACCATCGTATATAAGGCCTGGTGGTTCTCTGGGAACTGTGGACTTGCACTGACAGTAGGATTTAATCTGAATATCAGTGAAACCAGCAGCAGTGTTATATTGACAGTACTGGAATTTTGGACAAGGTTCTATGGAGATCATAAGCCTAAGTTTTTTTAAAGCATACTAGTTTTTTAACCTATTGCATTCTTAATAAAATATTAGAAAATGGCTAAGATTCAATATGACAATTCTTCCAGGCATGGGGTGGTGATGGCTGCTAAATATAGAGTGGACAATAAGCATTTTTCACTGGTATCAATCAATAGTGTTGTGTTTCAATTTCACAATTAGATACTTGAGCTTCATTCATTTCAAGATGTTTTATTTTGCTGACATTTGAACGACAAGTAGCTATATTTTGCATCAAGGAGTGTTACTAATACGAGCTTGATACTGTATCATGAGTATGATTGAAGTCTCCTCCCTGTCCTATAAAATACTTTTTCCAGGATACAATTTCTCCTGTACTTTTTCCTATACTATTTCTACTTACCGCAGCCAACCACTTTCTCCTAAGTAGTCCTACTGAGCAGGAATTGACTCTTTCTAAATAACTGGCTTGAGAATCAGAACCATAGCTTCCCCTCTATTTCTTCACATGCAGGAAAACGCTTCATCCTTACTTCTTAGGTCAACAGAAATTATACATAGCACATTTAAGCCTTCTATCTTCTAATTTATTGAAACTACTCTCAATCTACCACATTAGAAGTGCAATAACTTTAATTTACGCCAACTATCATACTATAGACTCCAATGGGACAACAATGGCTTAAATCCAGTCACTTCAGTTTATTGGAGCAAAGGATCTGGGAAACAAAGTGAGTAAGCAGTTGTTGACCATAGAGAAAGCAGAACATCATAATACAGTAAAAAAGATTTCCTAGATTCTGATATAGGCTGTGTGTATATGGTCAAGACTTCTTATAGTGGCCTAGATGCCCCCACCCTTGCCAGGATATGCTAACTCTTAAGCATATATGTGCATTTTTAAGGGGGTTTAAAATTGTTAATTTTGAACACCTTCAGTATGCGTATCTGTATGAGTGCATCACTATAGGTATCGATGCATTATAGTTATTGATGCATACTAGGGTTCATATTCAGAAAATGAGCATTTTTAATTGGAGCGCAAGCATTCTTTTGCAGTCTTACTCAGAATTAAGTGCTTCTTAATCAACTACAGTTTACTCCCATGTTAAGCAGGAATCAGCCTGCAGTCCTAAATCTGGAAATCAAATATGTGAAAAACTGGATCTCTCAAAGACATGTTTTAAGGCATTATGTGCACTGCTTTAAAACTGCAAATCACAATACAATCACAGCACTGAGATTCCGCATACAGAAACATAACAGGCACATATTACAGAAATATATTCTGATTTACCATTAAAGTTATTTTGAGATTAAAAAACTTCAGATAACAGGTAGTGAACGCATGGGAGAAAAATACTTTGCAATTAACATTCTATAAGCAATTTGTGATTTTGTTCAGACTAAACATATACTGCAATCTGATCTTCTAGAGTATAGACTTCTCTTTTGTGCTTGCTTTTTTGACAGTTTAAAGAAAGATCAAAATATAGTTTTTCTGTTACTGCACAGTAACAAAAGACTAAGTAAAGTCTGAACGTCCAACTTCCAGAGACCACCCAGTGGATTCTGCTACTGTCTACAAAGGTTTGACAAATACGTTGTCAACAGATAAGAAGTGCACTGCTATGAAAAGAGACAATCTTATCCATACAGATCACACCACAGATAACAGAAACCATACCTAAGTCTACCACAAGTTAAGCCCAGGCTGGCATTTATACTCCTTCAGTTTCCCTTACACAGTTACCAATAAAGGTCTGGACTAATGAAGGGGGAAGGAGAGAAATGAAATTGCTATGAAAGCAGTAGTTTTGTGCTAAATCTAGAGTCCAGTAGCGTAGAAGACTAGATTTTTGCTAGCTTAGGAGGGAAGTGTTTCGGATAAGTAATGCATATGTACACCTTGCGTGACCAGAGAAGGTCGATAAATCAGCAAAGCGCAACCTACTGAATCCTAAGAGGCAACATCCTCCGCTCGCCCTTAGAAATTAAAGGACGCTGGAACGACGACGACACCACGTATGTCAACAGACGAGTCTCCTAGTCAGGGCAACATTTCTGTCTTGTCTCGCACGAGGTGGCGGCTGATCAAGTTGAAGCAACCATCACCCCCCCCCCGCCCCCTCACACACAAAACACACACACACGCACCCCAAGCACGCAATGCTACCCTTCCTTCTGCGCCTCTTGCGTGTCCACAGTCTCAGAAACATCTATACTTCGCGGCGGCGGCGGCGGAGCGCTGCATTGCTTCCACAGGGCACCGTCGAGACCCACATTTGGCACCAAACGAAAGTCGCTCTGGGTTCTCTTGTATCTCTCGCCCCCCTTCCCACCCCCAACTGCGCCCGCTCGCCGTCCCTGCTCCTCTCCCCGCTGACAGGCAGCGAAGCCGCCGGCAGAGAGAGAGAAAGAACAAAAGCCCAAACCAAAAGAAAAAAAAGTTTCCAGGCGACTCAAGGGGAGCTTTCCAAATAGGCGAGAGTTCAAAGTGAGGGAGCAGGGAAAGGAAGCGGGGAAAGAAGGACCCCTTTTCTCCCCCACCCCCCGCCCCGCCGTGCGCACCGGCTCCTCGTCGGAACTCCTCGGCACCTCAGCCTGGGACGCGGGCACTAGGACCAGCAAAGCGCGCGAAACGCAGCCACTTACCCAGGGCGCCTTAGCGCGGACTCTCTCCTCCGCCTTCTCTCCTCAGTTAGCCCAACAGCGCCGGGAAGAGCAGCAGCAGCAGCACACGCACCATACACTTTGCCAAAAACGGGGAGCGGGTTGAGGGAGAGAGAGACACAGAGAGAGGGAAAATCGCGGGAAAGGGGTGGAGAATGAGGGGAATTGGGGGGGGGGGAGAAGAAAAAGAAAACTGTTACAAGTTCCTTTCCCTGTCCTGCCAGGGGCTGAAGAGAAGGGGGAGGGAGGGAGGGAGAGGGGCAAGCCCCGAGGAGTTCACTTTCCGCAGCTCCCCGGGCTACTCGTCTTTCTCCTGGCAAGAGTCGCGCGCGGGGAGTTTATTATTATTTTTTCCCGCCCTCTCTCAAGAGATGGAAGAAAGCGCGAGGACGACCCCCCAAAATAAAGTGCCACAGAAGGCGGAGGGAGGGAAGGGGGGGAGGAGGAGGAGGAGCAGCAGTAGCAGCAGCAGCAGCCGGGAGGATCTAACTATAAAGCGAGGGGGGAGACCCCAAAGGGAGGCTCGGCAGAGGCAGCCGCTTCAGCTCCTGCCTCCCTCGCCAGAGAGGGGGAGAGAGACGCACACGCAAGAGAGAGGCGCCTACCATAAAGCGAGGGGAGGTCCATCCCCCTGGCCGAGGCGCTGGGGAATGGACTTGGCCATTTATAATCCCCGGCTCCTCTGCCCCGGCATTTGGCAAACGGGCAGCCGCTCTCCTTGCCCGAGCTTTTCCCGCCAAGGCGCCCCTTTTGCTGCCTTCTGCTGTCAGATGGACTGAACCACCTCCGCCTCGTCCCCTTTTCTCTTCCCCACTGCCTCCGTTGGTTAATGTAAAGTGCCGAGGCTCCCATGCTGTGTCCAATCAGTGCATCTACCACTAGTGCCATGATTTAGGGGTCATCCGTGAACAACACTTCACGCTGATGAATGGGCTCTTTGCAGCTTTCTGCCCTGATGAGGGTGTCTGCGTGCCGCTGATTGCAAACACTAATGAACTTACAGATCCTCATTATACATGCGCCCAGATCCGCCGCCTGAACGAGGAGGAGAGGGACTCGGGTGCGCACCGCTTGCGATTGGGATGGAATTTGCCTATTTATCTCTCCACCTATCCTTATTTATACGTCCTAGAGGGTGGTGCGAGAATAACTGCGCTAAATGTTTGCACTTGACCCTGTGCTCTTCAGAGCGATGGGAAGGGCGCTGCTATTCTTAGGCAATACTTTGGTGGTGGCGCGTGTTTGTTTTTCTTCTAGTTTTCCCCCCACTTTTAATTTCCCTCCTCTTGGCTGTTGTTTCATAGGCTGGGCATGTTAGGTCAGCTGAGTCATTAGAGCGAGGGTGGCTAAGCAAATGACTGCCTCCGAGATTGATGATGAAGCATAGCAAAGGGCTGTAATTAAGGCTGCCATCCTAGGCGCACTTCGGAGTGAGTCCTAATGAACTCTGCTGGGATTTAGCGCCGAATGCAAAGGCGCAGGGCTGACTTGCACGGCTACGCAAGCCTGGAAGTCGGTCCCTGTCTCATTTCCTCTTAATGACCGGCGGGTTTTGGACCAGCCCTCCCTCTGAAATTTAGGCGCGGGAAACGCGCTGTCGGCTGGGACGAATCCTCTTCGGCGCGCAGCGGGCGAAAGTGGCTGCGTCGCTCGCTTTCTCTCGCACGCACCCGGACGCGCGCTCTTGCCTCGTTGGGCTACGCGGCATCTGCTGGGCAAGAGACGACTCCGCCAACTGCCCGCTCCGAAGCTGAAGTTCACACCGAGACTCCCGTCCGCGTCTTCGTCAATTCTTTCTCCCGCCCCGAGGAAGATAATAAGCCATGTCTTTTCTCTCGTCTCGTCTTACGCCTCCCTGTTAAGATCCTATAAAACTTATGTATACCTTATTTTCTTGCTGGTGCGGATATTTTCTCTCTTTGAGGCTGCCACACTAACCTCACTCACTTGGGAGAAGCCACTTACTTCTCAATTAGGTAATATTCCTAGGTGGCTGCGCCTTTACAGGGAGAAATGGTCTGCTTGACATCCTAGCATTTCCTTACTTTTTGCGTCCTGTGTAACACAGCAGCCAGAAAGCCGTCCCCCCCCAACAAACCACACACGCTTCCCCCCTCTTGCCTTCCCAGGTTTCAAAAACTTGTGATGGGGAAGTCTATTAAATTCACAAGAGAGGATGTACATGTAAACAGATACAGACAGTAGCGTTACGCTCCTGTATCGTAATACATTAGAACCATGTAGAAATCGCAGAGCACCGAGCCAACTTTCGAGTTTCACAGAACTCTTCGTCAGGATCGAGGCTCAAAACAAACAAACAAAGTAGGTGGGTGGGTCCGTGGGTGAAAAGCAGGTGTGTGTGGAGTAAAAAGTGCAGCAGGCATGGCAGAAGGCCAGTCTGCCATACAGGGAGGTAGCTCTTCGAGGGCGAACAGGTTTGTGGCCACATACTGAGCAATCTCGGTTGGGCTGCTGTCCTATGGTGGCCGGTGCCTGCGACGGCAGCTGACTTTTTCCTTCCAAAAGACCTCGCTCACCTTGTCGGTTAACGAATGAGGGCACTACTCTGACCACGTAAAATCCTCTTTCCTGACTGCGCCTTTACAAGCAATGAGAGTGTTTAAACACACACCCTTCGGTAGGTGAAGACACCAGGAATGTGTGGCACAGTGATGAAACAAATCTCTTCGTCACGACGGGGGAAGAGGCACGACGCCCTCGTAATCTAAACAGCCTGCTCAAATTCTGAGGCTGCCAACCCGCTCGTGTGAAAAGGGCACTGAAATAGGAGTTGTAGAGAGAGGCACGTGGCAATGGGCGAGGGTGGGGCTCTGAAGGCAGCTTTCGACACCGGATCCCACCATGGTAGTGGAAAGGAAATGGCAAGGTGCAGGTAAAGAAACTTCGAAGGCTCATCAAAGAATCCTTTCAAGTTCTCGCTCCTAAAAAAAAATAGCGACGGCCCAGCAGCTTCCTCTGCCTTTGGGCTGCCTCCTAAAAGCAGTCGCAGCACCGATGAGAGAAATCCTCGAGCATAAAGCATTTTTTTTGGGCTGCACTTAAATTTGAGGCTGCTATGCGGAGGATTGAGTAAAGAGGAACGTATAATGTAGGAAGGGTATTTTTTGGGGGGTGGGGGTAAATTTCCGGACAAAATTAAGTGTAAATGTAATTGTCACACCCCACACCCCAGTTAGAAAAAAAGAATCTAACGATTATAATTGCAAGAGGAAAAGTACTGCAAAGATCCAAGGGAAGGGCAGATTTCCCCATCCCTATAGGCAGATCTGCCCTCTGCGTTTTCTATCCTCTCCTCTTCAGTGTATTTTATAGCATGGGATGTAGCGAATATGTTGAAAGCCACCCCTTCTAGTTCAGAGACCGAGTCCACAATATAAGTACCTTGCAAAGAAAATACTATTTAAAACAGAGAGGAGCAGTCCAGTCTTAACGTCTTGCTTAAAGCTGTGAGGCTTACTTTCAAGTAATGCGTTTTAGGATCGGAGGGTAAGTTTAATACTAGAGGATGAAGCTTACTGGAGTTTAATTACGCTTTAGCCTTTAAGCTAATTTGAAGTGCGTTAAGTCACGTTTCTTTCAGATCTGATCTGGCTAATATCCTAACATCTTTCCAAAGTCTGTCACTAGACGTGACTGAACTAAAAATATTTAATATTTTTTTTATTAAAAAAACACACACCCGTATCTACAGTCTAGCCGGCGCATTAATTTAATAGACTGCTTCTCTTCCCACCCCACGACAACTAGCAATAAACTTTTATATTGCAGTACCAGACGAAAAAAGGTTGCACGTGTTTCAGTCAAGGAGAGCCTCCCAGTCCCTTTGGCTTCTTAGATCCAAGGTGTAATTGAAAGGAAACAGCAGGATTGAACCCCGACGCACGACTTTCTGGCTCCTGCCTGCTGGAAGCTACCCATAAAAACGGGGAGGGGGGGGGAATCCAGGCACTGGCATGTCCTCTCCAGACTTGTATAGTTGCCCTGATGCCCCCCCCCATGTTAATCTACCTCTTCTATGTAGAAGGGGGGTTGCTGCTGCTGCTTCTCTCTCTCTCTCTTTCTCTCTCTCCTTTTTAAAGGTACTCTAGTGCATTAAAAAAATGCTTGTCAAATGGCACTGAAATACAACTCATATCCGAGGAAATTGTTTCTAACCACTAAGTTTGCTTTGGGGGTATGCGTCAAGATGTGGTTGAGGATAGTTAGATAAGAGGTTGCCTGGGTGGGAGTTAAAGAGCAAGTTCTGTGCATTACTGTGGATAAGAAGAAAGCATGATATTAAAAAAAGAAAGGGGGGGGGGTGTTTCAGTTGCTCCATCAATCTTATTGGCTGGCCATAATGTGACAGTTACAATTCCCATTTGTTCTTCCTACAATTAGCTCCATGGTTTTTATCCCTGAGCTGGATCAGGCTGAACAGTCATTTAGGACTTCCTCTGGAAAATACAGCAGAGTTAGGTCATTTTTCTGCCTCCCCTTTAGCCTCTGCCTTTGGGGGCATATTTGCCATGCCGTCTGAGAGCATTCTAGCAGATCAGCGTGGTATCAGGTTACTCAAAGGCTCTCCAAAGATAACCCCCTCAACTTACTAATTGTACTTTGCTGCTGCTATTTTCTTATATTTGGGAGGCAGGGCAGGTATCCATTTGTGCCTAACGACAGCTGAAAAAATCTTTCAGCCTGCCTGAAGATCTTGTAATTACATGAAGTTACTATAGACTCTGAATTTTCATTAAGCAGAAAAATCCTAGAAAAGCCATAGGAAAATAAACCTAGTTATCTTTTTCTATTTTAAAAATGGGGGTGGCAGGTAGAACATTCAGATTTAATGGGAAATAAATGTTTACAACTTAAGCCCCAATTTATCACTCAACATCTCACAAAGCAGACTGATCCACAATATCATCAAAATAAAGTACTAGGATGTAAGCCAATTAAATAGGTAAATCAGTTTAAAATCAAATCTTTCAGCTATGCTGTATGCTGCAGTGCCCTGTCAGTAGCCCATTAATAAATTAGTAAATGGGTCTTTTGATTTTGAGGTCAAATATAACAAAACTGTAGCTGCAGCTTTCATTGTACAGGTATTTCCAGTTTACTGCGTTAAGAGAGAAATATGATAAGTTTCTTTTAAAAAAATAAATAAAACATCCTTACAAAGAAATATTACTAAGCTGCCATGGGTATTTTGAGAAATTTAGTTTGCTTGGCCATAAATTAGCAAAACAAATATTCTACTCAGATCACTGACTAAGCTCTAAAATTAAATGGCTGTCTGCAATGAGAAATATGTCTTAATTACCTTAATTAAGGCAAACTAGGGTCCTACATACATCCATTCTGGAGCCACTGAATGTACTGATTATCATACAAATCAACCTTTAAATGGGGGTCATGCTTTTCTGCTACATTAGTTTGTGTTCCACTGCATAAACCAATGCTCTAGATGAGGTTGACCTCTAGTGAAAGCATGGTACTTTAGTTTCACCCAGGCATTGACCCTCTTTACTATGGACTCATAAAAGAACCAACTTGATAGAGTCCACATATTGCCTGGGGCAGGAGGGATCCAAGTGATCCTCGTGCTGTCATACATCACCACCACTATACCACTGCTACTATTAACTGAGCGAGGTTTTGTACATAACCATGGTAATTTCTTAAGTATGCTGCACTCAAAATTTTTAGTCATTGCAATTTCATATTAATTACATATTTCTTTTTTAAAATGTGGTAAACAATGTGGTTCACAGAAGCTAGAAACAAAAAATATAATGTATATCAAATTCCAGCAGTATAAAACCATAATTCAAAAGTACCAAAAATCTACAGTAAAATATCTACACCTAGTTTCCCAATGCTCAGTGGATTAAACATAATTTAACCTGCTACAAAAAAATAAATCAAGGAGAAACCTACTGAAACGTCCATAGCTCTGGGGTCACCATAGAAAAGTACCTTCATCAAGTAAGATATCATTGCCTTCCTAGAAACAATACCTATCGGAAGGTAACAGTGGCCATTCTTAAAACCTTAGGGAGTTTAAGATACTTGAGACCTGAGGCATGTAAAGGATTTAAAGCTCTGTACTTACTATAAAAATTTGTCTAAAAACAACTTTAGCTAATGCTTAAGCAGATAACTCAGAATAGATACAGTATGTTCTCCCCCATCCACACACATCAATAAACTGGCAGCAAAATTCTTTATCAGTCGCCAAACTGTCTTTAAGGGAATCCTAATGCGGGTGGCGCTGTGGGTTAAACCACAGAGCCTAGGGCTTGATGATCAGAAGGTCAGCAGTTCGAATCCCTGTGACGGGGTGAGCTCCTGTTGCTCGGCCCCTGCTCCTTTCCACCTAGCAGTTTGAAAGCACGAAGTGCAAGTAGATAAATAGGTACCGCTCTGGCGGGAAGGTAAACGGCATTTCTGTGTGCTGCTCTGGTTCACCAGAAGCGGCTTAGTCATGCTGGCCACATGACCCAGAAGCTGTACGCCGGCTCCCTCAGCCAGTAAAGCAAGCGCCGCAACCCCAGAGTCATCCGTGACTGGACCTAATGGTCAGGGGTCCCTTTATCTTTACCTTTAAGGTATATCACACATTACAGTAGTCTGCAACGGACACAGGTGTGAGGATCCCATGCTCATGTCCATCTCATGTGAGACGATTGCTCATATGTCTATTTATCATACACACTTTTATTGGAAAACTATGACTGACAGCAGGTTCCCAGGACCCACAGTAAAACAGGCATGTACAATCTTCTGATATGAAATGCTTCAGCTCCCTCTGCCCACACTTGAGTTATTGTGAAGAATCCTTAACACTGGTAGATGTTCCCCAATGGCCACTTACACAACCTTGTTAAATTTAATCAATGGAATTACGTTCAGTTTCTCAGGATCTACTGTCAAATATTATACTATAAGGTAATTGCCTATAACATCCATGAGGGAAAGACAGAGTAGATAAACTGAGTGAAAAATATTATCCAGCCGCTGATTTAGTGTGTAAGCTGGCAAGAGAGTTATTTAGCCAAATCGTTCTCCCGCAGCCTCAATTCTCTCTCCATAAAATGGGAACAAGAAAGCAAGACAACAAATGTAAAATATTTTCCAAGTTAAAAGTGCTACATTAATTATGGTCCTTAATTATATATCACTCACTTATTTGTATATATTTGTATATAGTATACAGATAACCAATACATTTATGGTATATTCATATTTACTTTTTGGACTAGAAATAAAATTAGTTTCAACTATGACACCCTCATAGACTTTCTTAAAGTTCCATTTCCTCTGACCATAGAATGCTTAAAATAATTTCTAACAGTTGTTGCCATCAACTGTTAAGCTCAAACATAGCTACAGGTCTCAGGGACTACATAATGCAAAACTTTCAAGTTGATGCATCCAGCAGTATACACTGCCTGACTGAAAAGTGGTGGGAGAAATAATTTCTTTCATTGGAAGGAGGGGTTATACAACTGATCTTATATATGTTTACTAATAAAAATATGAAGACAATATTGTTTTCCAATTAAAGTAATATAATAATAATAATAATAATAATAATAATAATAATAATGGGAATGACCTAGTCTTGCTGCTTTCATGTCTATACCCTGTCAGTCTAGTGGCAACACACTCTGTTCCTGTCTGTCCAGGAGAACTGTTTCTAATTGATCTGACATGGAATTTAGCTGGAGATGTGTATGTTGCAACCCAAGCACCATCCCTATATGCTTTGTAAAGTGATCACCATATGGGCCTTATTTGAAATATTTGAGGTTTCCATCAATTTACCTTGGTTAAATTGAGCTGTAAATTCATTTCAAATTTATATTTCCTGAGTACTGAATACTTTATGCATGTGTGTGTTGCATATGTACAGACATTTTTTTAATGGATAAATATTCCTTATAAGTTTTGAACAAAGGAGGCGTACACCAGAACTATTTTCACTTATTTATGCAATTAAAACACTCTACAATTACCATGGGGGTTTAAATAAAGGAAGCTAAGCCAAATGGAATGCATCATATTTGAAGCTGCTAGACAGTAATTCATTCAGTGCTACTTATTTTGGGTGAGGAGCAATTATGAATTCTAAAATTCTGCAGATTGGCTCCTATTTTAAAATTTAAAAGGTATAGCAACTCTTTGTTATAGTTAATAGTACTAAGTTATGAATGCTGATGGCCTTCTACTGCAGCCTTAAATTGCCTTGAAAAAGATACAGTTTCTTTAATTAAAAAAGCTGCACTGAACTAATCCCTCTAGCTGAAAAAAGAAAAGTTTTAAGCAATCTCTGCTCTGGGAGAGAAAAGCAGACAATACCATAACAGATCAGAAACATAAGCTATAGTGTGCAGCCAGGAGCACAGCAGGGAACTGAATACTGCTCCGACTGTGTCATTTTTTAATCCCCCATCCCAGTTTCCCCCGTCTGACCTCATGCTGAGATGAAGTTATCACAGAAGACAGCTTTACTCTTACCAATGAATCCAACCCTGGATCTGTATTATCCTTAGCAGATCAAAACACCGCTTTCATCAAATAGCATTATCTGCATAAAAGGCATGCAATTGCCTGATAATTTCACCCAAACTATGCTATTCATTTAAAGGACAAGAAGAAAAATGTAATTCATTCCTTTTCTTTTTCCTGAAAAAAGCTAACTTATATACTTCACTCATGGGAACTTTTCCTTTTTATACACAAGATCTCAAGAAGGGGTCCAATAATTTTTTCTCCCCACCCGGTTTACTATTAATTATTGGAGTGCATCTATGCAGCTCGAGTGACAAAAGTATAAGGCATGAAGAAAGCAGGCAGAGAGGACCCTCAAGGCATGCTTAGCCAAGATTGTTTCCTTTAGCTATGCTTTCACTAGCCTAAAAATAAAATAAAATAAAATGTGACATATGACAAGAGTCTAAATTTAAATGGCAGTAAAAATATTTGCAGAGGGAGCTTAATGATGTTACTTTCCATACTACTATAAAGTTAAATTGCTATATTTTTTGTATCACATAGAATAGACTCTTCACAAGAGTATAAGGTACACACAACACAGGCACATATAAATTTCTGTAAGATCTTGGGACATCCTTAAAATTTTAGTTTAACAGATAAGGCAGTAGATTAAGAAGGCAAAAATAGTGCAGTAAAAATTGTTGTATGCTTCAGTGAGAGGGCTTAATTATAAGTAGGAATACAATAATGTAAGGTCAGTGGGCTGAAGCTGAAATCCTAAGCAAGACTTACTAGGAAGCAAGCCCTACTTGATCCAATAGCTGGGACCCAGATCACTGCTTGGGCATGCCCAGTTGATGCTCCACGCCCCTTTGAATAGCAGACATGTCACAAACTACTTTTGAAGCCGCCCTTCAGTTCAAAATAGGTTTGTCAAGTGGAATAAGTGGCTGCTGTTTAAGGAAAATGTATCCAAAGTTCCCTTTGGCATGTGAAACTAGTTGCACAGTTCTTTGGATTCAGGCCAGGAAGACTTTCTTGTGGATGTTCTGAATCAGATTGTAAATCAATTTAAATACTGTAAAGGCTGCATAATTGTAGACAACAAACTTTTTTAAAAAAACCTGAGGCTATAGAATCTGTTATCACACTGACCTTTCATATGGTATTTGCTTTGATAGTCCTAGATGCTACCAAGAAGTTAGCAAGAAGGCTGGCATAATACACAAAATGCATTAGCTTTTCGTATACTTTTTGAATGTTCAAAACAACATTCTTCCAGCCGTTTGCAATAAAGAAATAATCATTGAGTTCTACACATGGCATTAGACTCGACACAATAACTTCTGAAAGTAGCACTAATAGTGCAAAATCGGTATGCATAGCAACTAGAGTGGGTCAAAAGAAAAAGGTTGAATCCAAACCAAATTAGGGAGCAATCCTAACTCCTGACCAGGGACCAGTGGGGCTGAACGGAGCAGCAGAGCCCACCATCAAATCTGAAGCCCTGCCACTCATAATGGCCAGAGCAGAAGGTAGGGTAGTGTGTCTTCCCCACATTCTGGGGTGGGGGGGGTGCATCAGCTCTAGGCTAGCACATCAGAGAGGCCCAAATCTAGTCCATCACTGATAGCTGGGCTTAGGATCCAGCAGAACCTTGGCTAGTCCAATTCTTCCCCCTCCTTGTAGCATTCTGAGGGTTTACACTAGGTACTGGCAGTGGTGGGGGACAGCTCCTTCTGGGCTGGGCTGTCCACCTTTGGTCCACATCCTGCACTCAGCTCACACCTGTGGCTCCCAGAAGCTGTCAGCATGTGACAGCAGTCACATCCTGGTAAACAGCTTAGACTGCCCAGCTAAACCAGGTAAGGGTAGCCGATGGACCTCTTTGCCTCAGTGAGTTAGCCTCTGAATGCAAAGACAGGCTCTGGCAGATTGAGTAGACAAGGCCAATAGTGGGTCAAAACGGTCAAGAAGACAGTTTATACACATGCTGTAGAGGGAAGTGAGGGGCAGATGGAGATCGTCAACCTGGGATGGTAGCCCGTCTAGGAGAAGGAAAACTCAGATCCTTAACCTTTGTTGCCTCGCAGGATATCTTCAGGAGAAAAAGCTAAGGAGGAAACCCTACACAAATCAGGTGGAGTCCTTAAGACTGTTGGAAGGGGCCTTGTACACCTTCTTCTAGCAACTCCTGCAGCCTAGCTGGTGGCAAACCTATTGCTCTGCTTTCCTTTGGACCCCATCAGCATGGCTGAAGAGGGGGTATTATTATCTGGGCAGTCCAGGACCTCCATACACACTGCCTAGGCTTGTGTTCCGGGGAAGTGATTTCGGTGTTGCTAATGCAGCAATTTGACTTCCTCCGGGGCTGCACTCCATTGTCTCTTGAGACAGACAGATGGCAACAACAACAGATATAGTCTTGGACTCCTGGCACTGAAAACAGTTGCCAAGACTGAAATCATGGTGAGACCTGGCACAAATTAAATCCTGAAAACCAGGGCGTTGCTACCTATTCAACAAAGCGTGTTCTCCTTCAGGGAGAGCACGTGTTGCGGTGGGGTCTACTGAGCCACCCCTCTGTTACCAGGCAGGGTCTCTAAAGATGGCCTGGGGCAGTAATTGGTTCACTGGGTTGCTGGGGTAAAAGTTATGTTGCAATTTTGGTGGGAGGGGTAAAAGGTTTAAATACTCTGCACGCAGCCTTGTACTTTCTCTTTTGCTGCGTGCAACGGATCACCCGCCCACCCGCCCTAGAGTAAGGGGTTGTTGGGTTGACCTTGCTATGCCTGTCATGGGGTCGTCTGCCTTTGAGCAGGGGCCTGGTAGGAATTTTTCCACCTGGCAAATTGGCTGGCTGGGTGGTTTTTGCCTACTGCGTAGCAAATCGTCACAACTTGTAAGGTTGTGGTTAGGCATTGGTTATAAATTGGTGGAGGAGGGGTTAGGATAGGCTGTGCCTGCCCCTCCATGGTTGCTGCGGAAAGGGAATTCCGTTAAAGGAATCCTGGGGCTTGCCATCTTTTCGTCCAATCCCTGGAATGGGACTAGGGCTGGCAAGCCTTCGGGGAGCAGGCGGGTGAGAGTTGAGGGTCTGTGTCTCAGCTCCAATTCCTCCCCGACTTGCTTTCCCCCGCACTGTCTTTCGGTGGTGCCCGGAAGTCAGTTCTGTCCCCAGGCGGGGGGACAGATAGTCTTAACCAATGCCTAAACAACCACTCACAGTTTGTATTTGAATAAAGTTGTGGCCGAAATCATGCCAAAAATCTTAAACAAAAATTACGTGTCTGTTGTGAGTTATTTGGGGGGGGTGGATTGGGGACCTCGACACGCAAGTGGATGGACACAGAGATATCACCCGTTTAATGCTTCAGGATGCTACTACATGGGCTCAGTTAATAAGATACAGATGAAATGGGGTAAAAGGAGCTCCATACGAATGCTAGCCTCATATACTTTGAAAATTATGGGCCACTAGCAATGTACACATAGGGTTTTTTAGGGGTATGTGATTAGCTTCATTATTCTGGAGATGGCCTCAATTTTCAAAAGTCTAAGAAGAAATGCCCTAGGGGATGTAGAGGAAAGGATTCTCCCCTACATCTAAAGTTTAAGACAAGAATATTCTCAGATAAAGTTTTAATATGTTTTTAAATGGAAGCTCTTTGATGTTGCTCAGAAGTTTGCAACTCTAGTTGGAATCTCCAAAAGACTAAATTAGTGGGCACAGTACAGGTGAAATATTCAAATATACAATATATAATTATCTGTTCAAACCAAAACATGCTTCCATTTGTCCAAATTGCTATAAAATTTAATCAATCTGTTTGTCTATACAGTACACACAGAGTTTCTTTCTATCTCAGACATGTTGCATTTCTGATTTTCTAAAATGGAACACCCTTCCAAACAGTTCTAATTATATGGCAGGAAAATTCATGTGACTGCGGTCAGCAGAACTTGGACGTGAGTCTCTAAATATCATTCCTCATCTGAATGGTAGACTGTGAGCTTATAATGGGTTTTATTATAATGGAAGACAACTCCTTACTGAATGACATCACTTGTTTTGCAGGAGATATACTGATAGACTGGGGCAATCAGACGAAGTTTTTTTTGTCAACATAATGGTATTACTAATTCCCCTGTGGGTAACCTATTATGTACACATTAATATACTGATGTATGGTACTCATCGTATTGTTAAAGATTTAGGATCCTAAGCATATTTCTGTACTTAAAGGAAAGTGGAACAGACTTAGCTGCGGAGAAGACTATATAAAATGGTTGGTGCCAGCTATATTATCCCAGTACTCTGATATGTTTTGGTTTTTAAACTAGTACTTACACTCCCCAACCAGACTCCCCAACTATAGTGCTGGAGTTCTTTAAAAACAGAGGTCTGTGGAGTGAGCAGGAATGGGTGTCAGATTCTTGGCAGGAAAACCAACGTATTATTCCCATAAGAGTTGGGAAGAATTATTAAGAGAATTACACAATGTAAATATACATGTTCAGTTGAAATGGTAGCTTACTGAAAATAAGGTACTGAAATATATTTAATTCACATGGAAATTTTGAGCCACACTGGCCTGGTTTGCAAGACACAATAAGCCAAATGATAGCTTGCCAAGACTATGCAAGCAAGCAGGCTCCTGGATAGGAGTCTGCAGCTGCTTTGCCTCTCTCTGGCCTTTTTAGTACTTCTATGATAAGTCAAAATTTAGCTTAGTGGGTAGTCCAAACCCAGACTTGTAGTTAAGCTGTAGCCAAAGCTTGTTTGTGAGCAGAGAACTTAACCATGAGCCCATGTTTGGAGGGCATGTTCCAGGGAGCAAAGTGGTTGCATGCTTCTCTTCAGGAGTATGCACATTCACATGTAGAATGCAGTTTAGCTTACTGTGATGTGCAAACCAAGCCACAACCTAATTTGTGTCAGCAGATTCAAATACCCTGATTTCACAGCACGGTCACAATTATATAATGGCTGCTTTATCAAACTTGTTGCTACTTCCGTTGTTAGCAGCTAAAGATAGGTCTTTTTTAGGCTATCCTGAAGGACATTACTGATGGCCAAGGCAATATTAACTCACAAGTTCTGTTGGCAAATAGAATAACTTCTGATTGATTGGTGGAATGAATGATAAATGGGACCGATTAGTATTTTATCTTGTTTCCCCAGTTCATGAACCTTTTAATCTTATTCAGCTATACTAGAGAATATTCAATGTCTCTGAAATTTGGACTCTGAAGTCTCCACTAAACACAACAAATGTAAAGGTTTGGATTTTCTGTTTCATTAATGTGTTTGGGTTGGTCACTACAGTGTAGATTTAAGCCTGACAAATCTATTTATTGTTCCATCAAAAGTGTCCAGCTGATGTTCTGTTCTTCACTCTCTGGTTGCGTCTTCATGTGGAAACATTACAAAACTGAGATTCCATGTAATTATTCCTTTTGCTGAGATTTATTATTAATAATCAAAATGTTTGTGCAAAAGCAAACAACTTTTTGGCCATTTCAGACACATGCAAGGAAACAATATGTAGCCTTAAGAGATTGGGGGGGGGGCAGAACTGCAGTAGAAAGACAGAAGAAGCTCAAGCTGGAGTTTTAGGCTTGCAGTCTAGCCGGTATTTATAATGTCCTGTTCCTAGAAGTGCTAGAGAATGGTAAGAGGAGGGATGCTCTGGTCCCGAAGCAGGAAAATAAACATATTTCCAGCTCTTGCTCATTTTGTGCATGCAGATGCATATCAAGCTATGTAAATAAAAATTGCACAATTGCACAGTGCCTAACACTGAATCTAATATTGCAAATCCTGATGGGCAGGAACCCCAATATTAAGCAGGTCAAAAAAATGGCGATTCTTGCCAGAACTAAATTTAGTGCCATATGCAAAAGCAACAGGAAGCCAGAGCCCTCTCCGCACATTGCAAGCTGTGAACAAGGCTAAAACAGAACAGAGCTTATGCTAGCATCTCCGCAAGTTCAGCTAAATACTTGTTTTGAGATAACACTTAAGTTCCAATGGGCTGCTTAAATGCCTGAGAGAAGGAGACCTAACCGAATGGAGTAGTCCCTGTAGAAAACCTAAGTAAATTAGAGAAGACATAGACACAGCAATGATCACAGTGAGGATGTGCTGATAAGACTGTGATAGTACTAATATAAACAACAAATATTTGCTGCATTGTTGGAGGAGGTGAGCATCAGGCAAATTATTTTCACTTGCTGTATATAAGTTCATATTATTAGTTCATTCCTCCCAAAAGAAATAGTAATGTAATGTTCTGTTTTTTCACATCATTTTAAAAACTGTGCAGTCTTCGTGCCTTCTTTGTTTATTTCAAATACTTTATCAGTGAACAAATGCCGCAGCTGAATGAGACATACAAACTACAATTGATTTAGAAGACTACATCTATATATCAATATGAAATACTAAACATATTCAGATAATAACAGAAAGAAAGCTGCTAAAAGAAATACCTAGTGCCCCATAACCTATTTATTTAAACAATTTTCACTACTAATGTAATATTAAGAATGGAAAGCTGCCAAAACTTGGCAATCAGGAATCTCTCTGGCATAATAAAACCATGCCCTAAAACCGTAGCGGTAGAAATCAACACAGTCACTTTGTCTCCACAGTACACTTAACCATTTGCACTGGGAAGGTATCAACACAAAGACTGCAGAAAGACCTACACCAGCTAACGCAAATAGTTTCCTGATATCAACAAAACTGTACTGAATGCTTTTCTAATCCCCAAAAGTCAAATTAGGAGATCAGGAACTATCAGAATCATTGCAGAAGGTACAAAACTATTTCTTGCTGCATCTTGGATGTAGCACTAAAGTGAATTTGCACTCAGAACATCATCACAATTAAGCAGCCATTAGGTGTTTTATTTTTTAAAAAAGAATTCAGAAATCAACTACTTTGACATTACTAAATGGCTAAATCATGTTGTGGATGTCACAATTGTAAGTGTGAATTAGAATTACAATGACAGACTCTCCATTTTATCATGTTTTTCTAGTGTTGACATAGAATTGGACACCTTGCAGGTATGTATCACAGCAGCCCAGGGAGATAGGAAGTAATTATCAAAGGCTAGGAGTCAAGTCAATACTTAAAACTGTAAGCCGTTTTTATCCTATTTCCATGAATAATGTTTCTTACTTTAAAGTGCACATGTAACTTGGGGTGGGTGGGTAAAAGAAGCATAGCATAAACAGTGATAATAAAAGTAGTCAATTAGCTGAAGATGACTTGAATGTTTAAATATTACTTTTAATAAAATAAAGTTTCCCCAAATGAGCGCATAACAATTACAATACAGATTAATGAATGTAAGTGGAGTTTGGGGATTTTCTCCCCTTAAAAAACTAATCTTATCCAAAAGACTAGATCTTCATCGTAATTTGTCCTAAATATTTTATTGATTTCATAGCAGCTGCTTGAGTCCCCTTTTTAACACAGCAATACATGGACGGAGCAATCTCATTGATCTAACTAGGTCAGTGTTCCAACTAGGTTTTACACAGGGTGTGATACAGCTTCTGCTGTCTCTGCTTCTCACACAGACACTGATACACAAGCAGCACAAGGCAAAAATAGCCTCATTTTTACAAAAGTTTCTTGTTGTATGAATAGCTCACTTGCCAGAATAGTGAAATATGTGCTCAAGATGAGAATGTACAAGGTGTAGCTACAGCAATTTCCCTGGTCAGGGATGTATATTGTGTGACTTCTCTGATCGTTGAAGTTGGAGCACTTATCTACATTACACTTCTCACAGAAATATGTTATTTGTATGAGGAAAATGGATGAGAACAAAAAATACGATGTGCTAATTGACTCAGACTTTGTTATCCCAACAAAAACTTCCAAATGTGCCAGTTTGGGCTTTTAGTGACCATTAGATTGTGCAGAAAACAGAGAGTTGGTGATTAGAGTTTGGACTAGGACTTAGGAGAGCATGATTCAAAACCCCACTCAGCCATTGGGTAACCTTGAGCCAGTCACTGTCTCTCAGCATAATCTACTTCACACAGTTGTTGTGAGGATAAAATGGAAAAGGGGAGAACCATATACACCATTTTAAGCTCCTTGAAGGAGAGGGTGGATATAAAATGATAATGGTAATAACCCATACACATATACACTAATAGGGAAAGGGAAAGCAGTTGGAAGGGAAGAGAAGGAGAATAAGATTGCATCTGGCCTGCTAGTTCCAAATGCACCTTTTGGTCTGAAGTATGGGGAATGAGAGACACAATATGTCCATATGGTACTATGAGCCAGTGTGGTGTAGTGGTTAAGAGCGGTGGACTCATAATCTGGTGAACCGGGTTCATGTCTCCGCTCCTCCACATGCAGCTGCTGGGTGACCTTGGGCTAGTCACACTTCTCTGAAGTCTCTCAGCCTCACTCACCTCACAGACTGTTTGTTGTGGGAGAGGAAGGGAAAGGAGAATGTTAGCCGCTTTGAAACTCCTTCAGGTAGTGATAAAGAGGGATATCAAATCCAAACTCTACTATGGCCATCCTCCAATGTTTTACTTTATTGTACATTTTGAAAATAATTTTTATAGTTTTTCATACCCCCATGTGTAACTTTCAGGTAGGTATCTGCAAAGGCGTCCACTATGCTTCTTAACTGGCATACTATTAAAATATTTCAAAGAATTACAGAGAAGCATGAAGAATTGAGAAAGGGTATAGCCTGCTTAAAGGGGAATGTGGCGGAGCAAAGGAACTCAACAGTGCATTTTATCTGAATCAAAATGTATGTTAAAATAGCAGCAGCAAGTGAACAAAGGCATTATTATTATTATTATTATTATTATTATTATTATTATTATTATTAAATGTGGTATCTAACTCCTGCCCTGGTGTAGCCTTTTTACACTACATCCATTACATTTTGATCTACAGGCAATTCAATGCTGGATTATAAGATGAGACAGAGAAGGAAGAGAACTCAATACCATTTGGTTAGGGTATAAGCTGTTAGTGAAACAAATCAAATAACTATGAAAGGAAGTTCAGAACTTCTGTTATTTGGTTATTCTGAATATCCAGTGGGGCAAGGCAGAAGGATATTTTCACTTGCAGCTACCTGCTGTTTGCCTCATGTTCAAGACAGGTATTGTGAGGTATGCCTCCACTATGATTTACTGGAAAAAAGAAATTTTTCCAAATCACCTACCTCTTAACAAAGACATGGCTCATTCTGGATCAACTGAGATAATGAAGTTGCAACTGAATTTAGACCTCCTTCTATTGCTACCACAATGGGAACTTGCATCTATTGCCACAGAGAAGGTGGTTTGTAGGGAGAGCTATGGGGTGATAAGGAGAAGACACAGTGTTCTTCTTATATCTGTAACTTGCAGGCACTCACTGAAGTGTCCACTGTTGTTGGAAGGCAAGTGGGAAGAAGGAAGTGTGGGATGAGGCATTTCACCCTCTGTTCCTTATCAAGAATAAAGGTGCCAGTCTGCCTTCAGAACAGTCTTAAAGGGAGTATCATAAATCTTCTGTCACTCCTTCTCAACTATCAGAGACAGGGAATACGATTTAGTGGGATACAGGATTCTCATGCCTAACTAATCAATGGAAATTTTGCTAGCTTTTTAAAAAAAATATCAAATCTTTGTTAAAATATTCACTTAGAATCAGCTGCTGCATAAGTCAGCATATATTTTTTTAATTCAACCTTGTTAAAGTCTTCTAAAAACAAAATTAAATAATCACCACTACCACATACAGCCAATAAACTTAAATAGAAACATATATTCTGTATAAACTATTACTAAATATAAACTATTACTAAATAGACACGGATACTTGAATTTTTACTCCATTTTACCAGTCTATCAAAAAATGGCCATGGTCTCCCTGTACATGGTGCCCACACTGATGTTTCCACAGAGAAGACCTACTGATGCATGCCATCATTTTAGTTATACTGCTGTGTCCAGGCAGTCACACTCATTGTCACAGATTGTCTTGGATTTTTCCTCCCCAAGGAAACTACTCCTATGAAGTGTGAAGCCCTTACCTGGCATTCTGTATGAAGACTCAACATTTATTTCTACAACCAGAAAAAAGCAAAATTGAAGAATATTATAATTCCATTTTTATTTAACCCTGGGGTATGCAATGTCACAGCAAAAATTCTTATTAACATAACTTCAAGTTTGTGCACATTGTAGTGCTTGGTTAAAGTATTCAGCCCAAACTTCTCTGCATTTCAGGGTTCAGGTGGGCAAAACAATCTCTTAATATTTTTGTGATAATTGGGGAAATTTTCTCATATTTTTCTGTGTGTGTGTTTCTGTGTGCATGACTTAACACAATAGATATGGGGTGGCAAATGGTTGCTGTCTTTCTTTTACAGTGGTACCTCGGGTTACAGACGCTTCAGGTTACAGACTCTTCAGGTTGCAGACTCGGCTAACCCAGAAATAGTACCTCAGGTTAAGAACTTTGCTTCAGGATGAGAACAGAAATCGTGCAGCAGTGGAGCAGCGGCAGCGGGAGGCCCCATTAGCTAAAGTGGTACCTCAGGTTAAGAACAGTTTCACGTTAAGAACGGACCTCCAGAACGAATTAAGTTCTTAACCCGAGGTACCACTGTACTGGGAAAAACTTTTGTCACCGCTTTAAGTGGCAGCAGAGCTGCAATTAACAACAAAGGTCATACAATGTTCAACAATTGCAACACAGAGCTCATCAGTGAGAACAGTCCAGAAGGAATGAAACAAAGTTGTCCCATTCGTATTGGGACATTCTCACTGAGGAACAATATCAGTCTCTGTTGCTTCTTATTGTTGTTTTGCCACCTGAAGGAATGATAAAGCTTTTAAAACCACTTTTGCAAACACCCTGCCACCTCATATTTATCACATGAACTGCCCCACCAATAAAAGAAAAGAAATTTCTCCAAATCTCCACCACAAGAATATGAAAATAAAAATAAAAAGGTGTGTGTGACTAATGGCAGGGTTGGGGAGGATTTTTCATCTAGCTGTATATGTTGTGCTATTTTCTGAAGGAGGCGGGAGAGGGGCCCTGAGTGGCAGGTTGGTTGCAGGCTGGAGCAAACAACACCCTGCCCTGATGCTGACATGCTCAGTGACTCTCCAGTTTCATAATCCCCAGCTGGTTTGTCAGCGATCCCATGGATGCACCAAGTGTGTCTTTCTACAGCCACTCACCTCTTCTAATAAGTAGAACTTGGTTGGCGTCCTCAAGTATTTGCTGTGGTGGCACACCATTTTCCTCTCTCACCCATGCTACATTGTCGTTCCAGTTGGCTTTTGGCTATTAGAAGATGTGAGTGAGTGGGTTTGTACCCAGCCACACTGTCATTGCCAGGGCCTGACTGGATGATACATCCTTTACGTTCCAGCACTGAGGATGGACCCAATTGTCAGAGGACGTTAATGGCTTCTGCAAGTGGGGAGGAGGGGCAGCAACAACTCAGCATCATTCCAAGGATGCCCCCCCATCCATTAGCAACTGTAGCCGACACTGATTAAGGGTGGCCAAGGAAGACAGCAAGCAGCATGTGTGCTGGTATTACATTAGTGGGGAATTTGCAAATCGGAGATTTATGCAAGGCGATACATGGCTCAGGACTGGCTGCTGAGCACATATGCATCAAAATGAGTCTGAGTAACACCCTCTTTTTACCTAGCCAGACTCTGAGCTAGTACTTTCTCCAATTCCTGTAAGAGCTTCCAGTCAGAGTTGCTTCATTGCTGAAGCAACAGATCTCTTCCAACCTCTAGCATCCTTTGGAAACTGATACCATCCTGAGTGTTAGGGATGTGACAACTAAAATATCTACACATATATGTATGAAAGCCTTCATCTAGTACTACCTGAACTCATCAAGTGTTTTATGAATAATCACAATTCTAGACCTACATATTAGGTTCATGGAGACATACAGAGATGAACATTATTCTGCTTGTAAAAGACAAAGAGGAAAGTAATTCACTTCAAACAATAGGTGATATTCTATTTATACTTATGTATCACACCATAATATGAATTATCCACACTTGATCATAATTTAATTTAGGATGTGGACCAAAGGAAAAAAAATAAAAGGGGCATAAAATATTTGGAATACATTATTCAGATAAAAACTTTCAGTCGTTGACAAGAAATGCCTGCTATTTAATAAGACATATGAAATACTTTAGTATGGTCTTTTTCATTATGTTTTATTTAAAATGTTAATGGAGCTTTTCTACAATTCAGATAATTTATTTTTGAATCACTTTCCCCTGGAATGATTCATCGTGTGTATGTACAGTAATATACAGTCAAGTCCCCTTAAAGAACATGCATCAATCCAGTTCCCTTTTGAAGCCTACAGTAAATGCCCTCTAACAGAGCACAGCAACATTACATAAATCATCTTATATGAAAAATTAACATGACATCAAATATTTATAAATATTAATGTGTATGTTAATATAACCAAAGCTGTAACAAACAATCATAACCTTGCCAAGTTTCCTAGGACAGGCGCCGTTGATAATGATATCCATTATCTCTGGAGGACTGTACAATTATGGAAGAATATGTTGGATGCTATATTTCTTATCTGTTCTCAAATTCCTCCACTAAACACTCTACTTTATGTTTTATATTAACCCATTATTCACTGTTGTAATTATTCTTCCAGGGAAACAATTGGCTCCATATGAGATATAATTATGGCTGTGAGTGGACAGGAGACCTCAAATAGCCTTAGATACAGTGATAATAAATACGGTAAAATCCCATTCTTTTTCCTACAGCATTTTTCTCCAGGTTATCAGATGCCCAGAGAACTTGTACCTCTGTTACTCACTGCCAAACTTTTAAAAGAAAATGTAAATAAACTGCAGTGTTTTGTTTTTAAAAGCAAGCTGTAAGTGCCAATACTTATTAGAAGCCATGGAGTGGAATCCTATGCATGTTTTTTTCAGTAGTAAATCCCACTGATTTTGATGGGACTTATGCCCAGATAATGCACAGAGCATTGAAGCCTCATCTCTTTTTAAAAATAATAATGCTTCACATCACATGCAATTCTACTGTTCAAAATATGATCCTTTATAATTTATCTAAGATTGTGTATACTCAAATTGTTTATAAAGGTAAAGGTAAAGGTCTAGTCGTGACCGACTCTGGGGTTGCGGTGCTCATCTCGCTTTATTGCCGGCGTTTGTCCGCAGACAGCTTCCAGGTCATGTGGCCAGCATGACTAAGCTGCTTCTGGCGAACCAGAGCAGCGCACGGAAACGCCGTTTACCTTCCCACCGGAGCGGTACCTATTTATCTACTTGCACTTTGACGTGCTTTTGAACTGCTAGGTTGGCAGGAGCAGGGACCGAGCAACAGGAGCTCACCCCGTCGCGGGGATTCGAACCACCAACCTTCTGCTCAGCAAGCCCTAGGCTCTGTGGTTTAACCCACAGCGCCACCCACTGACTAAAGCCCCATGAAAACTGGCTGTGAAATCATGTTGTTCAAATGGATTGCATTTCAAGTACTATGAGGCTCTGGAATTCATATCCAGTAGTCATGTGTGTGATGTCATGTTCCTGGCATGCAATGCGGCATCACTAGGAGGAGGCCAAGTGCAGAGTCCGTTGCAGTGTGGCTTCGTTTCTCACACTCAGGAGCAGCCAACCACTGAACCACGTTGTGCCCGGCTCCCCGCTTGGCCTCCTCTGCCCCCTCAACATTGAGGGAGCCCAGCCCCCTGCCAGCCAATATTGAGGGGTCCAAAAACACCTCTGCCCCTAGGAGTTGGCGTGCCTGGGTTGAAGCTTGGTTTGAGGTCATAATTTCCTCCCACTTTCTTCTCTTGATATTTTTTACTGCAACTTCCGATGGAAATTACTACCACTGCTGCTTCTGTTGGGAACTCTGAGCCGCATTCTGTATTGTATGTGCTTCTGTTCTCTTCTTCTTACTGTAATGAACTGAAATGCCCAGAAGCTGGGTGGAAGGAGCCCTGATTTTTACTGGTATTTCCAGGCTGTGGCAGCAACAGCCTTTCTTAGGGGAGATCTCTAAGGCTAACTAGTTGCCATGCACCTTTATCCCACCCTTTCATTTATAGATTCTACCTTGCAGTTTTTTATGTTTCTCTAAAACACGGAATCAGGAGCCAGGAGCCAGATGGCCATTCAAGAAGAAACAAGCTTCCATTCAGTTTGGACTGGGAACCAATACTCCTAAATTAACTTTTATGTTTTATATTCACATTCTTTAGATTGTGGGCATGTATGTGTAATCAATGTCATAAACTGCAGTTTCATCTCTCTTTGCCTTTCAATCTTAAAAAAAAAACATGTTTTAAGGAAGTATTATTTTGGACACCAGGCACATAAGTATACATATCAATACAATACAGAAAAAGCTGTTTTATATCTGAGTATGCCTATCTAGCCCATTACCTGCTCTGATAAGCAGCAGCTGTCCATGGTCTCAAGCAGAGGTCTTTCACATCACCTGCTACCTGATCCTTCTAAACATGATACAGGTGCACAAATACAGAAAGAGTTGCAGAGGCTGCCTAAGCATCAAGTAGAAGCCTGACTCTACTCAGGGTTGTAGTGAAGAGTTTTGGATGGAATTATTCTAAGCAGTTTACAAAAGTAATGTAAATTACAAAATCAGTATGTACTTAAAATACACACACAATAAATTAATATCATCCAAGCCTGACTCTTCTCAAGGTTCATATTTACAATAAAACAAGCCTGTTAAAAAGCACAATGATTAAAATAGTTAAAAGAACAATTAATTGGAACAGGAAGTTCAAATTTAGGGAAATGCTTGAAAACAGGTGTGTTTTCAAGAATCAGCAAAACACCAATACTCTCGAATTTTAGCAGGGGGGCAGTCCATAATACTGGTGCTGCCAGTGAAAAAGTTTGTTTCTATCTGCTGATCTTAATGCCCTTACTCAATAGTGGAGGCAATTCCCCCCCCCCCCCGGTAATCTAGTCCAGTTATGCAGATGCAGCACCAATGCAGTTGGCATTACAATGACATGTGAGAAATGAGAGGCAGTTACGTCAGCCAAAGCCTTATAGGAATGAGGTGTAAATTGCTTATGCTGCAGAATTCAGTTAAAACAGTGTACACCTACAACCACCCACCCACCCACAGGAATGGTTTGACAGAAGGAGAAATGAAAAAGGAATATTTTTAAAACAGTGAAACAATCATGAAGGTCCCTCTCATCACAAATTTGGCAACAATTTATTATTAGGTTTAATTTTGTTTAGATTTTCCTCCTAGATTGAACTGAGACTTTGTACCAATGGAGGGCAAATCCACAAATGGAAAACTGATGGGAATCACTATGTCACCGAATTTCTATGACTGCAGGGAAACATTTCTGCACCTTCACAAGAAATAGTAGGCTGCACAGCCTTATAGCACTTAATGCTGTAAGAGAGAAGACAGGACATGGCGTCCTTGTGCACATAGGCTATGCCCATGTTTCATTTCCAATGTACAATACAAGGGTCCTTCAACCATCTTCTGTATAGTTCCCCTCCCCCCCCCTTTTTATTAATTTTCAACAGTTATCCAGGTTAGCTTTCTCACAGCAAAATAAACACAAGGCTATATTTTTCATATGATAGATATAGAATTTGTTTTTACCCTTCTGATTCTTACTGTAAACAGATTATATGCATGTGGTCAATGCAACTTTTTTGGTAAATATACTTGAAATGATACGTACTGCTCACAGTCAAACAAGGAAATCACATCATCCCATACTCGTGATATATCTTTGCTAAATAATGTAATCCATGGCAATAAATAATGGACACATTTTATTGCAAAAAAACCATGCAAAAATCACACACACATATCCATATCCTGTTTACTTTAATCTAGCATTTAAAATGACATAGTAAAAGAGCACAGATGAACATACGGTAATTTCTGTAGTAGAAGCTATGCTACTTTAGGTGGTTGTTTTTGGGTAAGTAGGTGGAAACTATTATTTACATTGTAGAAGAAGAAGAAAAAGATTTATCAAGTTTCTCCTTATTAATGCATACAACCCAGTCAAAGCCAAATACTTTGAAGTTCCAGAATCACAATTTGAGAAATGTAAGCACACATTGATGACACTTCAAAGTATTTAATTTAGGCTGGATCTTGGCCAGTGTTAGCCCTTAAAGGTTTATGGAAATAAGTAAATTAATCAGAGTTTAAAATGTCCAGATGTTTGGAAAATGTGCCCTAATTGCACAGAAAAACAGAATATTTCTATATCAGAAACAATTACATCAAGAAACAAACATCAAAAAGAAAATGTCAAGTGTAGTTAGCCAACCAATGATATTTTATTAGATTTCCCCAATAGTTTACTAGAGTTTGCTGCTCATTCCAAAATAAAAAGTGGAAACATTAATATAATATTTTGTGGTTCCCTTTAAAATGTTAAATTTGTAAGGTACAATAAATCATTGGGATCATAGTGGGGTGGGGGGGCTTGCTGGGGGTTAGACATGATAAAAAGGGCAGAGCATTTTACTTAAAATAGTAAAAGCACAACATGTTATGGTTGGTGAAGAATTAGGTTTAGAAATTATTAAACATCCTTGATAGCAGAAGTCATGCATGTTTATCAGGGTGGTAGTTTATCTTCCTGGACAGCTCTGAGGCATCCCATCAAATATTCCAAGCAATTTTCTGGGCACTAAGTAAGGAGCCATATTCCCCCACGGAAGGATGTTACTGCTATACAGCAAGATGTGCTATCAAAACCAAAACACTCAAAGAACTGAAGGCAAGAAGAAGGTGGCAGTGAGGGGGAAAAATGCAATAAATGTTCTGGATTAACAGAAACCATTCTGCTATCAAAGCAGACACTCTGTCCTATTTCCATTAATACAAATTATTAGCTAGTCAATTACCATTAAATGCTCAGACATAAGTATTGTCCTAATTGTACTATAATAGCTAATGAGTCCTTAACAGCAAGGAATAAGCTTCAAGAGACAGAGTTTCCCCAAAGTTATATGAAGGGGCCTCTCTCCCTTGGTGTTACTGACAGAAGGCAGAAGGGACTGCTGCAGGCACAGAGAGCAACAGTCACTTTCTCGAAGGCAAAGGCTTTCTTCAAGAGGAGATAGGAGGCTCTGCATAAACAGTGGGAGATCTCTGTTCAAAGTAAGAGAGTCAAGAGCTCTGTTCTCACTGATTAACATGTATAATAACAATTCTCTGCTCTTTCATTCATAATTATATTTTAACTTTTTAACTGGGGATTCTTATTAGCAGAAGTACTGTATTAGGCAAAAAGATGCAGAGTCAAGCGGTGGGATTATCTTTAATTTATCTCTGGAAATGAGGCTCCTGTGCAAGATGAGGACAAAACTGATTATGATTGTATTTATTCCTTCTTTGTTGCCCCTTTTGTAGCACTAGTTTAAGCAATCAGGCTGAGCTCATACAGAAATGCTTCCATTAATTCTCTCTCTCGGTTGCACAAATATTTTCAGTTCATATGCATCGAATGATGCTTTGTGAAGTGATTCTGCTCAGGAAATAAAGGGACAGGGCTTTCCGCACATATGCCAGACATATGAATAATGGTGTATAAACTGAAGCTATAGCTTTGATATGTCCATACAGCTTGGTGACTGTATTTCATGCTGAACGTTATTAAGATGGGCACGCTGTCAAGTACAGGAAATAAAGATGTTAAACAGCTTACTGTGGAAGCCGATGCATGTCTACTCAAAAGTAAGCTTCATTGAGTTCAATGGGACTTATTTCCAAGTGAATGTGTATAGGACTTGCACTAAGTTCCACAATATTTAATGTTCTGTGCATGGAATGATGTTAAAATTATTTAGATTATCAGAACTATCATAATGTATATGTACAGTATTTTACACTAGGACCAATATTTTTGAGATATATTATATATGAGAGAGTTGATAATAAAACAAGTAAACTAGGATCAGCGGCTTTTTAAAAATGACTTGAAAAATGCACAGAGGATTGGTTCTGCATGCAGAATTACTCAGAATTAATATGCATGATTACTCAGAAACAAGCTGTACTATGTTCAATGCAACTTTGCTAGCCATATCTACAACAGGGGTTGAGTAACACCATTGTGTATTGAGTGGAGTTGCACCTAGAACGTTTGGCTCAAACAGACAGAATGACTAAAGTGACCTTTGGTCTGATCCAGCAAACATTCTGGTGGCAGTAAAGGGACGGACAGCGATCACCATTTCCTAGTTTCTCTGGGTACTCTGGATCTTAATTTTAGTACCCAGAGATTTGATCAAGTGTTATAGATGGACTAACTCCTGGCCAAAACAAAATTATTGCAAACTATGTCTCAAACAAAACACTAGCTGAATTATTATTAGTGTAATAACCTTTTTTTATTACTGTAATACAAATATAGGTAACATAAAACTGGGTTTCAGAAATGGAGTATGATCCAACTACATTTTAAGCGCCTTTATTTTCAGCCATAGAGAATTCAGCTCATACTTAACTCTCCTAGTAAAAGTAAGGGGACTTTAAAATGCTTCACTTTGGCTGGACCATGCCAGTAAAGACATAGAACTCTACTGATTATTTTATTCAGTCTCAATTAGAGACAACTGCTGATAAATCCAAGACTCAACTTGACATTATATGCACAGGTTTCTAACACTTCCGTGTTGTTTGTTTGTTGCTTGCTTGCTTTTAACCTCGGGAGGCTACTCTTCAGAAGGTTGGGAAAGGGATGCACCCTTTCCCTGATGGTCTTTTTTGTGTGTACCAAAAAATGCTTTTCAGAACCCTGGGGGAGGAAGTGCAGTTCAAGGAAGGGCATATTCAATGAAAAAAAACAACAGACAACAGGGAAATGATTAAGCACCTCATCTCCGCTGCTATCCTCTGCCCCAAACCTCAGCCTTCTGAAACTGTAGCTGCTAGTGGTGGCTTTTCTGATTTTTTTAAAAATCAGAGTGATGTTTACACACACCTGCTTGTAGCAACTGGTTTGACATTTAGCAAATACAGTAGTGGGAAAACATTAATTTTTTGCCTCCCAACCATTCTTAACCTGTCTGAAGAAACGAGTAGGACCTGAAAGCAAAGAACTCTCTTTCCAGAGTCTGGATGCGTTTTGGGAAAATGTATCAATATATAATACTAAACACTAATTTGAAAAGAGTTAACTTGAGAAGCTGCACAAAACACATGTGCATCTAGGTACACAGTACACACAATTGGGATGTGTAGAAGTAACCATTATTCGGAAGACAACAAAGCAACTTGAGTTTGATCTAGTTATCGGTAGACTCTGCTTGTAGTGGCTTTGTTCCTTCATTTCACTTTATGACATTCATAGGTTTTATTCTCATATGCACTGCACTTTCCTCCCATTAATCATAAGAACTGAAAGTTGCAATATAGGAACCTATGTTTGCATATTTTTCCAGATCTAGAAAACTGGTGTTGCTGGTTATTACCCTTTAGTATGGTTGGAACCAGGTTATTATCCCTGTGAACGTTGAAAATTGGCAACTCTGGTAGTTGTTTCCATTTTGTGATCATACACTTCCAGTTTTTACATGCACACCCAACAGTGTTGTTTTGTATATATATTTCAAAACACTCAAACAGAAAAGTGGACTTAGTTTTGTACCTGTCAAATAAAAAACAAAAAACTAGTCATAGTAGACCTGTATGGCTCAAAGGGTTTAAAATATTTAATCTCAAGTTATATTTTATGAGTCCAAAGGTACAGCCTTGATCATGAGATTATTAATTCTGTAGAAAAAATTAATCTACAGGGATTATTTTCCCCCTTAATAATTACAAATATTTTTTTCCACTGGTCGTCCAGGAACCGGTTGAGTCCTGAGTCAATATTGCTTTTATAAATTGCACAGTACCAATTTTAAAGACAAAGCAATAAACTGAATCATTTCCCTAATGACTCTGCCAAATTATTTCATATATATTTACACTTGGGAGCCTTTCAATGAGTCCTATTAGTAAACATTATATTCACAAAAAAGCTTGGCACAGCTGTACCATTTCTGATCCATTTATAACACTTTCCATCAAAAGCAGAGCAATTTTAATCACAAACATTCCATATGAGAAAAAGAAGAATCCTCAGTGGTTACATCTGAGATAACATCAGCACACAGGTCAACTTCAGACATCATAGTGGTCACATGAAGGCGTAAGTGTAGCAAAGGTCAGGTTAATCGGTTTCTAAATAGAGAGTTACTTTCTTTTTTTTATTTATTAATGTGCATTCAACTCAGCTAATGGATTTAATATAAGGGTGATGCAGGGAGGGAACAAGAGTCACTAAATCTCAGACTTCCATTTTTTCATTAATATTAATATGGTCTTCAGCCGTAGCATGTTGGTATTATACAAACTAAGAAGTTATTATGGGACAAAGTGCTTGCGTTCTGTTGGTATGTGGGTTTGTTTAAAAGGTCGAACATACGAATGCAGAAATAATTTTCTTCAATATTCCTAGACTATGGGAAGCTGTGGAGATGCATGTGCCAGTCAAGCAGTGTGCTTGTTAGGAATAAATGTATTTTAACAGGATGTGAAAACCTCACTCAGTGGTTCAACTGAACAAGGAGGAATCTGCAGGAAGGTGCATGCCAGCCCTGTAACATCTGATTTGCAAAAAAATAGGTGGTGCTACTCTTGTGTCACCTGGGACTTCTAGATAAATAGAAATATAGCTGGCCTCGTTTTCTTGCAGATGAGGTGTATTTGATAACCTTGGTCTCCATAAGAACATTTAAATATTTATGTCTGTCTGTCTGTCTGTCTGTCTCTCTCTCTCTAATTTGTTCATGCAAAAATACTCTTCTACTCATACTTTAAATCAGTGCTTTTTTCTGGGGGTACGCATACCCCTAAACATTTTGTGAGTCTTTTACTTTTGTCCATTTACTGTATTTATTTTTCCCAATTTGAACTATAAAATGGTGTTTTTCTTGAGTCAAAATGAGAGTACCCCTAAACATTTTTTTAAGAAAAAAAAGCACTGCTTTAAATTATCTTAGACCGCAATCCTATTCACACTTAACTTGAAGAGAACACATAACTCAATTATACTTATTTCCTACAAAACATATGTAGAATAGGGCTAAACATTACACAAATAATATCTATTTTGTGTATGCACCAAAAAGTCTGTGTAGAGCATGCAGGAAAACTTCTGTAATAACAAATGCAGCATTCAAAATGGCAAAAGTGAAAGCATTTTTTTCAATTCTCAGAAGCACCATGTGGGCAATGATTTAAAGGAAATGTCATCTGGTTCAAAACCACTCCAGATTGCTGTAAACATGTCTCCAGTTTGAAGTTGTTCCCAACTGTAGCAGTTTCTTATTACATATTAATTTTAATAAATAAATGACAATTTCTGAATACAGAGGGGATGTGGCATATCAGCAACAACCTAGAAGCACAAGTACTGTGACTGTAATTGTTTTCAAACTCTGCTTCTGTAAGAAAAGAAGGACTGTCATATGGGAAGAGAGCATCTACAAACGCAACAAAGAATTGTGTCAAATGTGTTGGACTGTTGCCTCTTGTATCTCCATCATGTATTTGGTGGGCATCCCCTTCTTCCTGGTGGACAATGAAGGGATCTATTATTTTATAATATTACAATACAATTATTTTATCCTAGTAAAAGTGAGGCATGATCTACATCCCCTAAAGTAACTGTCTTTTTTCTGTTACCCAATGCCATGCCTTTTTGTGTGTGCTCTTTATCCCAGATATATCCCTTTACTACTATATTAACATAAAAGACAACATGCCTATTTTATTTACTTTAAATATGCTGTAACCTGCTGGAAGGAATGTTTAAATCTCCAAAACTCCAACTTTAACAAACAGGTCACAGAAATGTAGGTGAATGGGTAGGCAACAGAAATGTTCAAATTGCTTTTGCAAGTAAGTTAAATATAAAAAGAGAGAAATGGTTTTTAATACCAGGAAAGATGCTGCAATAGATATGTAAAAAAAGATGTTTCATATCAATTAGCATGTACATGTGTTGTAAGCTAAAGTAAAATATGTTTTTCATTATTTTACTAAAATTAAAGAATGGGTATTCAGCAATATCTTTAAAATTTCATATAGCTCGGGCTAGTTTCGGCATGCCAGATCATTTTAGCATAATGAATTTCTTTGCATGCATCATAAGGATACTTACAGTCATAGCAATATTTTTCTTTTAAATGTGAATCTAAGGAAAATATTAATAGGCTGTCTCATTTTTATGTAAGCCATTATTACATTTTACTAATGAGAAATCTGTCATATTATTTCCTATTGCTTTAATATAAGCTACGTATTGTAACACATCTGTGTTGCAATAATGTTGTTACAATTGCTTTACCTATGATCCTAGAAACAGCATGTGGCAAAAGCCCAGAGACTTTTAGGATGTATGTTCATGGAGTAGGAAGCAAGGAGGTTACGGCAGGTAATTTGACCTCTGTTGGACCAGCTGAAACAAACCATTTTACAGGCAGAGAGCCATGTGAATTTACACTTGAGAGAGGAAAATCAAAACAGCAAATAAATAATAATAATAATAATGGCAGTTGAAATCTTTCAGCCAGACAATTGCATGCTGTTTTAGGATCTAGACCACCACTGCATATCTCCTTCTTTTTGTTTTGTTTCGTTGTCCCTGTGTAACACCATTAATTTCAATACAATTACGGCAGTGAAAATGTGAATAGCTTGAAGTACACTTGAGATTGAAGAGAGCTTTATAGCAAAGCTGTAAAGGACAATTGCTTGTGTGTGTGTACCAGAGTACCACAAAGCACTGCAGAACCCATAAAAATGTACATTTATCTCCTTCACCCCCTTTGCCTCCATGGGTCACCCCAATGAATTTAAATAACTTTTATTCAGATTTTCAAAACGCTTAGAAATTAATGTTATTCTAGAAAATTCCAACCCCGTTATATATTGGCACTGGTGATTTTTATGTTGCTCAAGGTTTTTTAAGGTTGTTTATGGGCTTTCATAAATATTGTCTATTTCGTAGACTTTTATCTTTCGCTCAGTTTTGATTGAAGAATTTATGGGATTTTATCTGTCTTCATGGGAAGGATGTACAAGTATCTCAAAATTTTATATTAATGCCATTCCCATATCAACAAACAAATCTACTTATATATTCACATACTTTAAAAGCAAGTTATTTGCATTTCCCTTGTATTTTCTAAAGGCAGAATAAACATGTAGGAATGGGAAAATGTTATTTGATAAAATGTACCTATAAATATTTAGGGGGAAAAACATGTAAACATTATATGATGCAACAAATCAAACCATAACAGTAAGTAATCCATAAACTATAAGAATTTATTTGATACGTCCATCTATTCTTTACTTTACTCAAGATTATTTACATGTGCATATCAAAATAAGAATCTAAACCAAGCCATTTGCTGCAATCTGGTTCTTTAAAGGTGTCAGAAATATTATTCGAGAATGATTCAAATGACACAGAATGAGACTAAGACTGCCATTATTCTATTTGTCTATCTGGAAATCATTTTACATCCATGACCAAAACACACAAGAGATCAAGGTCCACAATGCTATACCTGCTTATCTGAAAGTATTGTAGAACTTCATGGGGTTTAACAAACATGCACCGGATTGGGCTGCAAGATTGACTATTACAGATGTTACACACTACATACACACTGATCAAAGCGAAATGGAAACTACGCTATAGAAGGTTTTGTGACAATTATTATTTAAAGACAATTGAAAGCCTTCTGCTGGTAACAATGAACAATCAAATAATACCCTTCCTTTTTGGTACAGTCAAGCACTCAAAGCCACTGTGAAACAGGATTGGACAGAACATTCCATCTCATATGAGAATTAGTTTCTTACCGGCAGTTAGAAAAAAGGTTTTGTGGGGTTCGGGTTTTTTTTGCAACAAGCTGCTAGAAACAAGTCCATGGGGGGCCCACACTTCTTTATAAAACACATTTATTTTATTACTAAATAAGGGTTAGTCTTAAGAAAGCACTCTTAAGATAAAGTCTCAAGGGGAATACATCCAGTTTCCAGCGTGGCCAAAAAGAAAAAGGAAATAAAAATGGCAAAGCTATTTTATTACAAATTTATGTTCCAGACTGCTTTCTAGAGCTGAATAAGGTCATTTTTCTGCTGGTCTCTAAAATAACTTCATTTAAACTTTAAAGTGTTAGATGAAAGGGGATGACATTGCTTTTCTGCTTACTCATATTTTCCCCAGGAAGTAAAACATAATATAACCTCACCTTTTGACAAAGTAGGATTGTAGCTGTACTGCTTAGAATCATATCATCTTACAGCTTGTTGGAGAATTGTTTTGCTAGTGACTATTTAAAAGCAAAATGGCTTTTCTGTATTGTACAGTTACTTCCACAGTTTCAATGTAAATAATTAGAAATGAAAACTCAAAATTTATGGTTGTATCCTATAAAGCTTGTAAATCACTCTTAAGCAATATATTTATTATATTAATGCATTTTGGGGGGAAGTGCTGAAAAATTATTCCAGTGTTATGACACAGGAATGCAAATTATTATAAATATAAATATTATTATTATTACTTGTACCCTACCCATATGACTGGGCTGCCCAAGCAATGAACATGGCAACCTTAGATTACAGGCACATGAAATGAATTACCGGTACACTATCCAGGTTTACATTTTTATTTTCTATGATTTTAAAATAATTTTAACAGCAGCTACTGGGGCTGATTATTTCTTTACTACCTTTTGTCTTTCCACAATATTATCCTATTGAAATGTCAGTGCTCAAATGACAGCAAAGACAGTTGAAAGTTGTCAAATCAATTTTTAAACATACTGTTACTGTATCAGTGGAGAATATTGTATATCAGGCCTTACCACAAAGGTAGCACTTTGGAAGCATCAGTCTTTTTGTTGTGGTAACAAAAAGGACATTACCTATGTTACACTGGTATCATACTCTTTCTTTGGTGACTACGCAACCAGTTTCAAGGGTGTCCTGAGACATGCATGCACTGGCTAGTTCCAGATCAGCTTACCTTCACAGATAGACACTGACACATTGGGCAACTTTAGAACACTCCATTGAGAAATGTAAGGCAGTCTTCCTGGCTTCTACTGCTTATAAAGGTAAAGGGACCCCTGACAGTTAAGTCCAGTCGCGAACGACTCTGGGGTTGCAGTGCTCATCTTGCTTTACTGGCCTAGGGATCTGGCATTTGTCCGCAGACAGTTTTTCTGGGTCATGTGGCCAGCATGACTAAGCCGCTTCTGGCGAAACCAGAGCAGTGCACGGAAATGCTGTTCACCTTCCCGCTTGCACTTGCACTTTGACATGCTTTCGAACTGCTAGGTTGGCAGGAGCTGGGACCAAGCAACGGGAGCTCACCCCGTCGCGGGGATTCGAACTGCCGAACTTCTGATTGGCAAGCCCAAGACTCAGTGGTTTACACCACAGCGCCACCCGTGTCCCTGTACTGCTTATAGCAAACAGCAAAAGCAAAGATGCTGCTGTAGAAGATGATAATAATAATAATAATAATAATAATAATAATAATAATAATAATAATAAAAAATTATTATTTTTACCCCATCCATCTTGCTGGGCGGCTTCCAGCAAAAGATTAAAAGTACAATGGCAAAGATGAACCAAGAAAACCCCAATCCTCCAAAAGAAAGTTCGGGGAGAAAGGAAAGGAAAGGAAAAAATGTCTTCTCCCTTTCTCCAGTGGGAATGTTCTGTGAGCAGAGTTTCAATTATAATAAGACTGGAGCAAATGCTCCAAGGACAAAAATAATATAGTCATACCTCGGGATAAATATGCTTCAGGGTAAGTATTTTCAGGTTGCACTCTGCGGCAACCCGGAAGTAACGGAGCGCGTTACTTCCGGGTTTCGCCGCTCGCACATGCACAGTCAAAATGACGTCACACGCATGCGCGGAAGCAGTGAAACGCGACCCGCACACACGCAGACACGCTGTCGCGTCTTATGTTCCATTCGGGATGTGAACGGGGCTCCGGAACGGATCCCGTTCGCATCCCAAGGTACCACTGTATAGAAAATAATTGTGCATATGGGTCTGTGCATACGAATATTTAGAAGAAAGCTATATAATTGATTTAACAGTACGATCCTATACATGTTAACTCAAAAGTAAGTTGTATTGACTTCAACAGAGCTTACTCTCAGGTAACTGGATGAAGGATTGCAGCCTAAATTATCTATTCTTTGTACATAAACCAAGCAAGCCTGTCACCTATTATGCATCTACCAGGAAACTATCATACAAATGTGCTGTTATAAGAGAAGTGAAACCAGCAGTTTCAGATAATTTAATTAAGTCATGGGTCTTCTAATATAATTCAGTAAGAATGTGAACTTTTAACTTGTGTTAACTCAATTTCCTTATGCTTTCATTTACCATTTGTTGGGGACATTATAATGATTAGCCAAAGTCCTTCCAGCTCTTAATGTTCGCAATAAATTCTGATTGAAATTGACTGTCATTTTCTTGCTATAATAAAGTAGGTATCTGACATCTCAAAAAGAACCAGCGATAGCTTATTACATACTTTTGAAGCGACCTGTCCTATCACATAGCATCAACACAAAACTAGTCTTAAAAGCTCCAGTGGGAAAGCGGAAGTACACAGGCAAAGTCACACTTCTGCTTAAAAAAAACCCAACCTGCAGTGATAATGTGGGCCTGTAGTATCACAAGTTAAATGACACCACATTCACATTTAATTGTTATACTACTGAAGTTACTACAAGTTTCTGAACACTGTGGGTGAAAACAAGTTGTTCAGCTTGTCAGCACAGGAAACCTACTGTGAAGAGCTACAAAAGCAACAGCTGTGTTATATTCCAGTTGAGTTCAAAGGCAACAGTGACTCAAGTGGTTTGGCTGCAAATCTAATTCCAACACTTCTCTGTTCAGATAACTTAACTGGTAAATCACACAATCTGAAACTGAAAACCCTGGTGGCCCATGTTTATATGTTATAAAGCTTCCCCAATTTATGCTAATTCTTATCTAGTACAACCCTTGTCTTTGTGGATCAATGTTAAGCTGCACTCATCGGTATTAATTTAACTCAGGCTCCACTAACACAGCACCCATGGATGCCCAGGCGCCTGCAGAAGCCTTTCCTGGAACTCGCAGCATCCCGCCCCTGAAATCAGATTTAAAAGAAACATTTTATTGCAACAGTTTATGGTTAGGGTTGCCATATTCCAAAAATATCCTTTGATTTTTTTTCAGAATTTATTTATAAAAAGTAGCCCAACTTGCCACATGTCTGGGTTTTCCAGAACATTTTGCCGATTCAGCAAAAATCCACCCAGATGCCATTTTTCTGAGCTGTTCTCAGATGTGTCCAGGAGAACCCGGATGTATGGCACTCCTAGTTGTGGTGTACATATTGTGTATATTTCAAAGTTGCCCACAGGCCCCCAAAAGGTTGGTAACTCTTATTTACCCAATTAACAATAAACTTTGAACTGTGGAAAATGTCTCTCTCCAAACTTTCCAGTTTAATGTCATGCTTATCAGTGTTGCAGAAATGTTCAGACTATTTCTGTAAGACAAACTGTGTATCTGAAACTAGTACCTTGAAAACAGCTACCTGAGGCAGGATATTTCATGCTGCCTAGGGGTAGAAAAGTCCTGGTACCCACAAAGACAAGGCACACTACAAAGAATGCACATTTATTTTAAAGCATTTTTTACATGACAGCGGCTTATAGAGCATTTTTTTTAAAAAAAAGCATACCTGTCTAGGAGGGCAAATTCAAATGACTAGATAATTGGGTCATACAGACAATGATAGACTTATGAACTTTTCCTCTGCATGCTACTGCCTGTTAATGGTGGGAGAACTACCACTTTTCTCATTGGGGGAAGGAATGTATAACTGAACACTGTGCAAAATTACCATAAGTTGTAATTTGGTAATATCACCATCATAATACATGTTGTCACATAATACATATGACCACATATTTCAGTTCTGGTGTCTCTATCTGTATTTTTTACTCTTTTCAGTCTGTTTTGTTACTACTTTCTTGCCAAATATTCTTAAAAACCTAAATCATTCCCTGAAGAGCAGCTAGAGCTGGACCTCTGGATCAAAGTCTAGGGCCACATGGGCCAGGGCAAAGGACCACCCAGAGAGCAGCAAATGATGTGGCAGCAACCAAAGAGGCCCAGCGTCACCACCTTAGTCAACATGCATGCACTGCAGCTGATGCTGGTCATAGAAGCATTCTCTCCTCCTCTTATTGTTATTTCTAATTATAGGCAGGGGGCACCAAGCCAGCAGCCATGTATATGGTTACAGATGTTTTATATATATAGCTACACATTTCCTCTTTAAAGACACATGACACTGGTGGCTATTACTAATGGTTTCCTTCCTCCTCTGTTATTTTTATCTGTTCAGTTGACAACAGATAGTAAAAAAATAATCATAATCATTAATCAAACTCACCTTAGTAAAAATCTATTTAATTTAGTTTAATTACATTTCTATTAGCCCAGTTCATAAGGCCATACGGTTAACCATCCCTATCTATTCCATTTATATACCACCTGTCTGCCAATGTGGTTTACATCTCTGCCAGGTTTGTGTTAGCAATGGACTGCAGTATTAAGACCTTCATGAGAACCAAATAGAATTGACCCAAGGCATGATCACCAAGGATCTTTTCTGATGTGTAATCTAAAGGTTTGTTTTCAAAAACAATCCTTTGTCATCTTTCACCTGTCAACCACAGTTTTGTGAAGGTCAGATAGGTTAGGTTAGGTAGGATTTGGTGTTAAATAGTATTCCATCTATAATCCCATTTCAATAAAGTACTGGAAACATTTACTCACCTTTGCATTTGTAAATTTGCAAAGCTGAGTGCTCACAAGAATGAAGGCAGACGAGAAAGAGGACTGAATTCATGCACATCAATGTATGCCAACAGTTCCTAAAGAAGGATTGGAGTTCATGTAAGCCGGTCATCCAGCCAAGATTTTATCTGTGCATTGAGTCCTCATTTTGAGAAGCTGATGGAATTTTTTTGGCTCAGAGCACAAATAAAGAGATAAAAGTAAAGTCTTATAGTAGAGGATGGTTGGACAAAATTGGACAATGCTCTTGAGCTTCATCCTTAATCTCTTTCCATGCACCTTAGTTCTGCCAAACTTTAGATGCCAAAGGTGATTCTTATATTTTTCAGGCACTCCCACAGGACACCATCAGAGAATAATGCAATGCTGGTTGAGGCTGGGATCCTATACTCACTTACCTGGGAGTAAGCACTAATGAACTCACTGGGTAACTTCTGAGTAAACATGTATAGGATCGTGTTGTAAAGAACTCCTCCTCCCAAATACCCTAATCAGAACATAGATGCTGAATTGTTCTTTCAAGACTATACACTGGGAAAATGGAATAGTTATTCAGTTTAAAGAAACAGAGAGACTGCGAGAGAGAATACAATAGAAGCAGAAGCCCTGGAAGTTGCTGGATCTAATATTTAAGTTCTTTACGTTTCTGCAAAAAGTGTTTGATAATCCTAAAATGTAGCAAATGATTGTATGCATATGAAATTTAGCACCATTTATTCAAACACACACATATATTTGTTTTAAATATTCAAGTACCAACAACAACAAAGGGACTTACAAGAGAGAGAAATCCTACAATTATATAAAGTACAAAAATAAAATAAAAACCTCAATAAAATGTTTGTCAGAAAAGTCATTGTAAGGAGAAATACCTGTCCTCACTCCCACCCAAAACACGACAAAAAGTGCACTTACTGATGAGTAAGGAAGTGATATTTTTATGAAAGCAGCTTAATGATTCAGACTCACAGGCATGAAAGAGCAAGATACAGCCCAGAAGATCTCATAAAGGGTAACAAGAATTTCAAGGCCACATGAGAGCTGTTAAGTTGTTACAACAAATATGTCCACCTACCTGCCCAGCTAGTCATCTTCCTAGTCCACACATGTGAGTATTAATTCTTTTATGTGAGCTGCAATTCCTCTACTCACTGGCCACACTAGTAATCCTTCCCTTGTGTTGACTCAATCCACCTTGTGCGCATTTGATCTTGCCTTCCAATTTGTCAAATTTACGCCCTTGATTAGACCAGAAACTGGGATGCATGATGGCTAGCCACAGTTGTGGTCTTCAAATTCACATTAAAATCTGATGAATACAAGCCCATCATCTCAGGGTATGGTTTGGTCTTCCTCCAATAACAATATACTGTACTACAGTTACCGTACTTATGGAATGTGGGTAGCACTGTGGTCTAAGCCACTGAGCCTAGGGCTTGCCGATCGGAAGGTCGGCAGCTCGAATCCCCGCGATGGGGCGAGCTCCCGTTGTTTGGTCCTAGCTCCTGCCCACCTAGCAGTTCGAAAGCACATCAAGTGCAAGTAGATAAATAGGCACTGCTCCAGCGGGAAGGCAAACGGCATTTCAGTGTGCTGCTCTGGTTTGCCAGAAGCAGCTTAGTCATGCTGGCCACATGACCCAGAAGCTGTCTGCGGACAAACGCCAGCTCCCTCGGCCTATAGAGCAAGATGAGCGCGCAACCCCAGAGTCATCTGCGACTGGACCTTATGGTCAGGGGTACCTTTACCTTTTTACAGTTACTTATAACACTGTTTCATGATCAGTCTGTTCAGATCCCGCTGCATATTTTTTCTGAGGGAACCAACCAAATAGAACAGGTGGCTAAATGTATTAATGTAGCCAGTTCTTACCTTGTCTTCCTTTCCTCCACTTTTAATCGTTTCACAGAGACTGAAATTCTGTTTTTTTGTATTGATGGTTGTGTGAACCATGAACTAGGCCCCAAAGCTCATTTCCAGCAGCTGATGAAACAAAAGGCTCCACATACTCCTATTTCCTGACAGCACCAGAAGAAGAGCTACAGCATAATTGAAGCCCCACATAAAGTACATTACAACAGTCAAGCCGGGAAGTTACAGGAAAATGAATGAAAAGCTGAATAGAGATATTTATGTGTCAATAACTTATGTGACATCTGTTTATACATTGGATTTGTACTGTGCCAATCATTTTGTTATAGAAGCCTTTTATGTGTAACGGGTTAAGACCTTTCTTGTTAAAAATACAGGTGTGCTTCATAGGCATACATAACATGACATTATTTATGTCAGCATGTTAAAGCATATTTGGGGTGTATGCGGTGTTAGGGGAGAGGTAGTACCTCTGGTGGAGGTAGTACCTCTGGTGGAGAATACGACATGCTCTATCTGGGGTAGTTTGAACACATTTGGTCCCCACACCTTGCACTCAGTTCTCACCTCTGGCTCCTAGGAGCTGTCAACATGTGACAGTGGCCACATCCCAGGAATGGCTTCAACTGGCCAGCTAAGCAAAGTGAGAGTAGCTGATGGGTTTCAAACCCTGAGTGAGTTAGGAATTTCCCCTGCATGTGAAAAAAGGCTCCAGTGTATTGAGCGGACAAGACCAATAGTCTATCCAACAGTCAAGAAGGTGGTTTCTGCACATGCCATAGGGAGAAGTGAGGGGCAAATGAGGCTCATCTAGGAAAAAAGAAAACTCTGATCCTAAAACTACACTGCCTTGCGGGAGTAAAGCCTTACACCAATCTGGAATTAAGTCCCTAAGGCAGTGGGATGGGGCCGTGTACACCTTCTTCTTGCAACTCCCACAGTCAAGCTGGTGCCAAACATATTGCTCCGATTTCCTTGGGACCCCATCAGCGTGGCTGAAGTGAGGGAGGGGGTCTTGTCATCTGGATCACCCAGGACCTCCATACACACTGCCCAGGCTTGTGCCCTGGGAAGGTCACTTTGCTGCTGCTAACAGTGGTTTGACTTCACCGCTGGAGGCGCACCCCATTGTCTCTCAAGACAGACAAATGCCAACAAATAAAGCATATTTTCATTACGGTAATATCTGACACATTATACCTAAAGAGATAGGAAAGGAGAGTGCATTTTAAAGCACTAATACTGAAAATGGCTCAGTTCAGATATGTTACAGATTGATTTATAATTAATACCCAGCTAGGTATTACCTTTACCTTAGGTATTAACAGCACAAGAAGCACCACTCACTGAAGTGGATGAGAAAGCTTCTGATCATGTGTGCAACAGAGTGCATTAAAGGGTCCGGTCTTTGTCTTAGAGCAGGGATTTACAATATCTGTTACAAATCAGCAGGATTTTATAAAGCAGCTGTAAGAAATAATTCTGACCCATCTTAATTGGACAGTAGGATATGCCTGAATGGAACAGCAAATGCAGCCTAATGCTGATATATGCAAAAATCAGATTTGCATTTTTTACTTAAGGAAAGCTCATTACCAATGCTACATTTCAAGCAAATAAGAACTGTGGGTACTCAACAAAGCTCAGTTTTAAAGTTTTAAAAAAATTGTATAAAGAATTGGATACAGCCTTATATTGTGTGTAGAAAGAGCCATCTAATTAAAACTAATTGTGCTAACTGGATCTTCAGTGTGGAATTATGTAACATGCATTCAACAAGCCTATTATCAATACCTTGTTGGTTCAGAAAGAAAAACATTCTGATGTATTAGTGCTTTTGGGCTTTGTTGGCCTGGTTTGGATGATCATATCTTTGCTCAAGATACAAATTCATGGGATAGCTCATCTCCCTTCTTCAGCTTGTCCTGCAAGTCTTCAATTAACTACAGGTAGGGAAGGAGAAATGGTGAAATAAGGATGCAGTGGCTTTAGGGACTTTATCAGGGGGTGGCCCAGGGGACGTCAGCCTTAGGTCTACTGCAGGACTTCAATTTTGTCCCTTTGCTCCCTTCTTTTTTCTTTAAAAACGCTTGCTAGTCCTATTCACAGCAGACCCACTGAAGTTAATGGGCACAACTGATTAAGGTGCATTAATTTCCGTAGGTTCATTAATTTCAGCAGGTCTGCTCTGAGTAGGACTTAGTTGAATGCAACCCTTCCCTTGTGTAGTGGTCCTTTGTGTTCTCTGTTTGTCAAGGTCCTTTGTGTTCTCTGTTTGTCATAGACTCTTGGCTAAACACTGCCTACTTTCCCTGTGAGCCTCAAGCTCCCAAAGACTAGGGCATAATGCAAAAGGCAGACCCCAGTCACCCACCATCTTAATTTACCCAGAGGCTTCTGCACATATAGGTAAAGGTAAAGGGACCCCTGACCATTAGGTCCAGTCGTGCCCGTCTCGGGTTGCGGCGCTCATCTCACTTTACTGGCCGAGGGAGCCAGTGTACAGCTTCCAGGTCATGTGGCCAGCATGACGAAGCCGCTTCTGGCGAACCAGAGCAGCGCACGGAAATGCCGTTTACCTTCCCGTCGGAGTGGTACCTATTTATCTACTTGCATTGTGCTTTCGAACTGCTAGGTTGGCAGGAGCAGGGACCAAGCAACGGGAGCTCACCCCATTGCAGGGATTCGAACCACCGACCTTCTGATCGGCAAGTCCTAGGCTCTGTGGTTTAACCCACAGCGCCACCCGCATCCCTTCTCTTCACATATACATTACTAGAAACAACCTTTATGAACTGGGGAATTGTCTCTTCCTTCATATTTCAGTTATGACTGTCACATGATCCTCACATAGAGGACTAAGGAACAAACTTGATTACTGATTTGGGGACTTTCAGTGAAGGCTTAGGTGTGGCAATGGATCAGGCAATCTCCCTGGGCCACATTTCCACAACTTGTACAACCAAAGACATGAAGAGGTGTTTTATTTTAACTTTTTTTTAAGGTCACTAGCTTCACTAGCATCTTATGCTAGGGTTCGGTTCTGGGGGTTCACTTACATAAACAAAAACAAAATGCATAAAGTCAGGAACCTCCAGAACCTCCCATCCTGCAAGGTGGAGGCTTTGGGAAGGTGGCGCAAGGGTTCTGGCAGTGTCCCAGAGCCCTCCCTCCACCTTCCCAAAGCTTAGTAAGCTCTTGCCCAGCTTTGGGAAGCAGGTGGGAGGGCTTGTACCATCTCCCAAAGCCCAGCTTCTCGCTTACCCAGCTTTGGGATGGCAGTGTGAGGGTTCTTGGATGCAGTCACAGCTTTGCATGGGTGAAGCGGATAATAAATGGAGAGTGGATTTCCTCCACATTCTTTTTATTTAATTATTTACTTACTTGCTTACTTACTAACCACAACCGGCACAAAGCTGCAATCACTTAAGTAAAATAAGTGTAAAATGCAAGTTATGTGTATGTGACGTTGTCTTATACACAAATAAAAAGAAATTATCTGTAACACTTTGTGGCATAATAAAGATCCCAATTTGAAATGTATATTATTTTGGAAATAACTATTTTATTTTATTTTCATAGCAGATATAAGGTGGCCTTTGTCTACAAACTGGAATCTAATCTTTGCCAAGAATCCAAAACTTTGCAAAAACACTTGACTTGAGTTCAAATTGGATGGATCTTCTTGATGGAACTCATCTCAAAATCTCTTGGAACCCAAAGCATCTATGCAAAACTATTAATCTCAGAATGTGTCTAAACACCATCCTGGAGACAGGCTGCAATTTACAGTTCTCTGTGACAGACAAATAACTCTTGGAGCGCTGTCATTTAACCCCAGTGATTTCTTTGGTAGTCATGGAAGAAAGGTTTTTATGCCACCATGTCACAGAAGAGCTATAGAATCTGTCAACACTGTATAACTTTACATACAGAAATAATACTATGCATAGGCATTTCAGTCATCAAGAAAGATATCAACAAGAAGGGGTTTTGATCAGTGCACTGACACACATTTAGTATTGGAAAATCTAGAGATGGAAAGTATATGGGGCTAATATGTCAAGTGTATGCCAGGATTTTGTTCTCTATACTTTAAATGAAAGAGGGCTCTCTCCCCTTTTACAAGTGCAGATAGGAGCTTTACTCTCTCAAGGCGTCTGACACACCTGTCTCATAGCAGCAATACACACCATAATGATCACTGTGTATTCATCAAATGCACACCTATCTTGCCAAAACTTTGAAGAGTCTTGAATGGTCAGGGTTCTGTCTATTTTAGAAAGGAAAATAGGAGAAAATATTTTGTCTCCTGGGGTATTCTTTCTGGTATTATCATGGATGAATCCTTTTGTGTTCACCATAGCATGTATAAACCTTGCTGTGCCAATCCAAGCATCACTAATCCAAGTGAGCATTCTTAACAGCTCTAAGACATTCTTTTTGAGCTATGCCTTAATTTATTTGAGGATAAGCATTTGACACTTCATATAATAATAGATCTCTAGATCTCTAAGGCCTTACATCTCTTGTCCTTACATACCATACCTTTCTGTGTATTAGACGAGGGTTTTTTTTACTCCAAAATAAATTTTAAAATTTGGGGGGAGTCGTCTTATACATGGGTAGTGCAGAGTGGGGGACGGGCGATTGGTTGCATCTGCGAGCAGGATCTAGTGGTTGGGTAGGTGAATGGTGTCTGCTGTAAGGGCTGCTTTGGATTGGCTGATGCTTTGTCAAATGGGTGGGTTATTAGTGGATGAAGCAAGGGCTGCTTTGGATTGGCTGCTGCTTCTGCAATTTGGCTTGCGTTGCTTGCGATTGTTAGCTTTTTTCAGTTGGTTGAGTGATTTTTGGATCCCCCCCCCAAAAAAATTGCTCAACAACCGTGGGCATCCCCCCCCCAAAGCTCTTTAATTTTAGTCCCCCCAAATAGGGGGCATTTTATACACGGGGGCGTGTTATACATGGAAAATTATGGTATATAGGGTTCCAATTTGTCTCACATCTTCAGAAAACATACCAGTAAAGCCTAACTATGTAGAAACATAAATTTCAAAATAATGATTGAAGAACAGCCCATGACATAAAACTAATTTGTGAAATACTTGTTTTCTCTGAATCCACACAGTGAATCATTAGTGAAATTAACTTCTAGCCAGAGGTTTATTTTGTTTAACAATTGGTCCATTGTGTAGTGTTTATGTATATACACGTTTGTGTTTCAGGATGTACAACTTGAAATGCCTCTTCCTATTAACACTGCTTACTAATGCACTACTTCAATATCTTTGAAGAAGTGTCTAAAATCAACACCTGTAGACTTCTCAAAGACTTCTGAGCAGAATGCAAGTTCACTGCCCTCTCATCCTGTTTCACATATCTGTTTATGTAATACAATGTTTCTAGACTGTAATTGACACCAGTAAAGGAAATTCACACAAAGATATTATGTCACAGCAGGCTCTGCACTGGCAAATCAGAGAAAACACACACACAAGCGAAACCCCTTCAGAGAGCACTGCAATGATTTATAAATGAAGCTGAGAGCAGAGGTGTGATATATGAGAAATATAAGCAATTAAATGTGGGATATTGCTGGGTGTTGACAACAGACCGTGTATAGTACATACAATTCAACACCTTCATGTTCCCATGAGGTGTCAAGATTCTCATCCTCACATTATTCTACACCTTTAACAGGAATTGCATGGTATAGGCACTGATGCCCATGTGTGGTTCTGCCATGTTTCAAATAAAGCAACAAAGGAATTAGATTATGAACAAAGCAGGTAATTTTAGTCAGCTTGGCTAGAAAAGCTGTGGGGGCACTATAAGCAACATTCATAAACTTATAAATATTAACAATTTAAGCAATAGGCTATACTACAGGTATAACTACTGCAATATGACCAAACATTCAGAAGAACTGTAATGGTTGTGAATATGTGTTTGAGTGTTCCCAACAATTAAAGGAAATGAGTGTGCCTTTAAAATGTTCTCTCTTTGATTCTGTTGATCAGTTTGTCATATGTTGTTAAACCACGGTCTCACATGAACTACACAATCTAACTGATATTACACTTTAATATGTCTGCATGACTGTGGCTCTAGGGGCAAGAGGTAAGTGTAAAGTGTTCCACTTCTTCAGTACTCTGATGGTAGTGAAAACCTCCATCCAGCCTCTCAGAGCCAAAGTCTATTCTATCCACTTCTTTCACACTAACATCTAATATACTGAACAGCAGGGAGTTGTAGACTGCTATAATGACTCATGATTTAGTGAGATACAGTGGCATGTTTAAATAGATTCCAGACTAAATACCTGTGGGCAAACAGCATTAAGAAGTGGTATCAGTACTACTGATTATTCAATGAAAATGTATCTTAGTTCATAAACTAATCAGATTCCTAATGATTATTAGTCCCCCAGGGGAGAGAAAATTAAGATAGAAGTAGTTTTTAAAATTACCTTTTGGACTAAATTCTATTTTATTTTGAATAAGTATGTATATTTTATTTTCTAAAGCATTATGTAGTAAGGTACTCAACAGCTCCAGCTGAAAGATCTGCTACAGGGTTACAGGGTAGCCCCAACTCCACTATAGCAGTGTGGTTAATCCTACCAAGCCACAAAGCAGTAGAATTTTAGGATCAGAGCTTTCCTCCACCTAGATGGGCTACCTTCCCAGGTTGACAAGCCCTATCTGCTCCTCACTTCCCTTCTTTATTGCTGGACTCACTACTAGTCTCGTCGCTCAATCCACCAGAGCCGATCTTTGCATGCAATGAAAGTTCCTAACTCACTGAGGGTCTGAGATCCATTGGCTACCCTCATCTGGTTTAGCTGGCCATTTGAAGCTGGGATGTGGTTGTTTTTATTTATTTATTTATTTATTTATTTTAAAAGATTTTCTTGTTTTACAGAGGTATGTGTAATGTCTCTCGTATTCTTTCCATGTAACATTTTTACAAATCAGTTTCATTTGTTGAGACATTAGTGGGGGGAAAGGGGTGGAGGAGGGAAGATGGGTGGGGGTGGGATCAGGTGGCGATGTTTCTATTTTGCTTACTGTATGTAGGGTTTCATGTCAGCGTTGCTCGTGCTGGTTCTCTACTGTTCATTTGTGTTTTGGGATGTGGTTGTTGTCGCATGTGGAGTGCAGGGTGGGGATCAAAGGTGGACAAACTACTGCATGGAGGCAATCACTTCATCTCCACAAAAGTGGCCCAAGTGCTTGTTAAACTATATTCTATTTCTTACCCTATCACAATTACAAGAAGAGCTGACCTTGCTTGGCATTTGACTGTCCATTGCAGTCTTTAGACAGGGCTGGCTAAACCCTAGCCCAGGGGCCTGAACCACACCTGCAAGCCATTTTTTCTGGCCCCTGGAAATACACCAATTCTGGTGCTGCCAGCAACAAAAAACCAAAACAAAGCAAAACACCACAGCACAGCACAGTGGTGGCTTAAATTTCTCTCCTCAACCAGCACCCTGAATGGGAATGCAAATCATCCCCTCCTAATCATTAGATTGATAATTTGACAAGCAGAGGGAGAACAATTCTACTTCTCCCTCAAACTAGGAATTTTTAGAGATGCAAACTTTACTCCAGTGGTCTGCATTGGGGAAGCGTGTGTTTTTTTAAGAGGATAAATTTCCCAGGAAAGGATGGGGTAAACATCATCCCACAACACAAACCCTATTACCCCAAGAGTAGTTGATGGCAAGTGTATTTTTGTGGATACAGCCTCTTTTCCCTGGGTGAGAGAGATTGACTTGTCCATCAAAATGAAAGATTCCCTCACTTTTCCACTTCCTCCCCACTCAAGCATAGTGCATTTTCCTGGTCATCATGGCTTGACCATTAATAATAATAATAATAATAATAATAATAATAATAATAATAATGTAGCACTTGCTTTAAATGTTAAGCATTTGACGGCACCTGAGTATACAGACAAAACAGTATTTAGTATGCGATTCAAGATAACTTGTTAATGGCACAATCTGATTTTAGAATGTGAGTATGTCATCCAAATCACCCATTATTTGCCTTGCAGTCTGGGAAGAATACAGAGCTGAAACCCCCCCCCCCCCCCAGTATTTAATCTCTTATGTTATACATTTCTATTAGATTTTCAAAGAATTAGCAACAAACAATGCCAAATCAAAATAAGTGATAAGTACCGCAATATCTTGCTCAATTCCAGATTAGTTACTATTCTTACTATAAAGATGGTGGTGTCATAGAACTTGGGACTTGACAAAGTGAGGAGGAGTTTATTACACCGTGAATGCCTAGCACAAGAAAGTCCTTTGGTACAGCTAAGATAAGAGTGTTCTATTATGACTAGTAACACCCTTCTCTATTCAATCTTCTCAGTTCTTCTGACCCTTGACAATCTGCATCAAGTATGTGGATAAACATCACTCTATCAGTGAATCCCCATCTTCTTCTTCCTTTCAAATTTGAAGTAAGAGGTTCAAAAAAATGTCAACCAAACCCTGAATAAGATATTTTGTGTCCTGCATAACACTAGATTATTTATTCTGCCACTTGACACAGGCTTTGCCTTTTTTCTGTGTATGAGATTTCCCACCTTAACCTTAAATTATTCTCTCCCTCTGGTATTCATTGATAGTTTCTGAAGCTCAGGCTTTATTCCCCTTCAAGGTTTATTCATCCTCTAAATACTCATCAGCCAGTGCAGGCTATAAAGAGAGTTCCCAGCAGTAGTTTTTAAAAATAAAAAAGATAAAATGCTCAGCCTCTGAACACTGAAGGCTCTAGTGACAGTACCTGGAATGCCTCCTGTTGACAATGATGGTTATCACTGGGGGCAACTGAAATCTGTTCATTCTGAACTGTCTTCAGAAATCACCCTTATCTGATTGTTCTTTCAGATCAAAAGAAATAAGAAGACAAAGTAAGCCATGCATATTCTTGCCCTGTGCACTTTGTTGTTAAAAGAGGGAGGAATCCCACTAGGAACCCTAAACCACTTTTAGATATTACTAATCTTTTCTGTGGATTTCTGTTTTCTCCCCCTTCATTTACTGCCAACTGCCATTGATATTTTAATGGCACAGAGAAGCAACTGTCAGGAATTACCTGTGCAAAACACATAGCAGAATCTAGATAGACAAAGTAACATATCTTGCTCTAAGGGAAATTACATGTAATTCACAGTATTTACTCCCAAGATTAAACCACTTCCCCTTGTTTAATAAGGTAACTGTAGGTCTCTAAAAATAACTTCCTGAGCTTCTGAATGTGGTATTATTCACCCTATATTTTAGGCATTTCTGAAGTGTGTTCATATGTTTGTTTACATCATGTTCAGTTTCAATTATGTAACTATGCTGTCCTGTTTAGAAGAGATGAAATTACATACCAGAATATGCCTATTACATCAACAGAGCCAGCACTACTTTCTGGCAAATAATCTTTCTAATACAGAAGGAACTGACTGCCAATTTAATAGAAATAACATAAGAGTACTTGGCATTCCCTTAAAAATGTGTTTCTTATCGGACACAGGAAGTCACTTTACATTAAACTGGGATTTAACACAATGTAACATGTCAAATGCTTAGTTGAAAAACAAATTGGAATAGAGTTGCATACAGTACATCTGAAGTATTGCAATCAGCTTCATACATTAAGACACTCACACATGCAGAGTTTAGGAATTCAAATGGTGAGGCAGTTTTTGGACCACTTCCCAATACCCAGTGGGATCTTAATGGGACCTCTGCAAATATAAAAGCAACCTAAGCCCCTGAAAAACATCTGAACAAATGAAAGAATTTGCTCCGGTAAAGGTCTCTAAGCCTGTAATACAATTGCTAGAATAACATATTTCAGCATGTTTTCATTAACCCATATTTCGTTGTATGATTTCTTATTTTGACATTAATCGAATCAAGGAATTAATTTTTCAGCTACCAATGCGTATCCTGAATATACTCTTTTGTTCCAGAAGAAGGTAGTACTTTGTTGTTGTTGTACCAACGCACCTTAATGAAGTGTAACTGCATCTGACCCTGCTATTTTGTGTCATTGTTCAGTGCTATTTTGTGTCTTTGTTCAGTGACACATCCAAGTGCCCTTTTTCTCATTTTTTCAATTTCCACTAAGAAGCAGTAAGATCATGAAGTGCTGACCATCTTGCCCGTCAACTTCCAACTTCCTTCTCATTACGGTCATTTTTTTTTTTTAAGCCTAGCAGTAATGTTTTTTTTTTAAAAAAAACAATGGCCTGCCTTGTACACTAACCCCTCGTATTCTGAGGCATTGCACTTGGGCTTCTGGTTCAGGTTTTGATATTGGACTAAGGAACATGGATGACAACTCTCTACGATACTAGGCTACCATTAGCTGCAAAGGAGAGAATTAATGAAAATGCCTCCTGCTGTCCTTCTTCATTAAGTAGGAACTGGCCTGTTCTAAACCACACTAGTATAGGTCCTGGGGTCAAACCCTGATATAGAAGGGGAAAGACTGTTACAATCTTTCTTTTTCAAACACTCCACTCTTTCCTACAAAAAGAGCTTCTACATTAAGTACAAACTTACCACAACCTGACACTTGGAACAAAATAACTTTCATTATTGTACATGAAATGTACAGATGTTATAAACTATTTCAACAGAGTCGCAGAATGTTGAACAAACAGTTCAATTCTCAGTTCTTGCAATACAGGTAACTCGCACCTTATGTGAGGGTTCGGTTTCGGGGGTACACATGTATATGCAAAAACACATGAAGCCAGGAATCCCCAGAACTGGTCCCCCTGCAAGGTGTGTGTGTGGGGGGGGCTACCTGGCTTCCAGAAGGTGGCCTGAAGTCTCTGGCAGTGTCCCAAAGCCTCCCCCTGCCTCTCCAAGGCCCTGTAAGTGAATACCCAGCTTTGGAAAGGAGGCAGGAGAGCTCTGGGATGCTGCCAGAGCCCTTGTGCAGTCTTCCCAATGTCAAGTAAGCCTGCAATTGAGGATTTGCACAGGTGTGTGTAGGGAAATAACTGGAGACTGGGTTTCCACTCCTCTCCATATATTTATTCCCCTCCCCTGCAGACCTGTGATTGAGTAAGTTAAATAAGCGTAAGTTGCAAGTTACCTGTATATATATTCACCCAGTAGCTTCAGGACACAGGTACTGACACTCTTGATTTCTAGACTGACTAGTTTATTTCCCTGAGGCCATGAAGGTCAGAGGACTACATGAAAACACATACAAAAATCACAACACAAAATGGTTCAGGGTTTGTTTTTCAAAGAGTAGCCTCCTGCATATAAATAGCATGTTAATATTATTAGAGGTAACAGAGCAGATTAGGAAGCCACAATTTTTGCTCTTCAGAACTAAGTTTAAAAGTAAGTCCATCATCAAAAACATTAATTGGGACTTCTTAGAAGGAATATTGCTACAGTGCTGAAACAATGAATATGTATGTCTAAATTATTTGCTTCACCTCTAAAAAATACTATAGGTTATGCCAGTATTTAAATAAGTGTGCTGAAAAGCAGAGAAAAATTGTTTAGAGGTTGAAAATTATTATTTATATGTATTTTTAAAACTGGGCCTGCAATATTTTATGATTCACATTTTCTGTTTCTTTGAAAACATTTCTCCTTTTATGCATGTTCAGTGACACTTTAACAATGACCGTTTTCATTATAACGCATAGTTAAATCTGATTTTCAGAACAAGGATTAGATTTGAGTGATGTTGTTGGGAATTGCAAACTGAAATGCAGTAAAATGAAATAGTTTTTGTTTTGTTTTGTAAGAAAAGGGTCTTTAGAAATGTTCACATGAAGTCATGTGTTGGCTGTGGTGCCAATGAAAATTGCCCACCTATAGCCATTTCCCTTCCTGGGTTGTGGTTTCAGGAGTGGGATTTATTTATTTTTGTCTGGTCCACAGTTGGGGAGGAAGGGATTAAAACCCCTCCCTGCACTAATCTTATTTTCCCCAACTGCCTTTTTAAAAAATTAGAAGTGTGAAGTGCAGCCACACAATTCATGTATCTACTTTGGCCCTTAGCCATTTCATCCCAAACTGCAAATGGCTAGGACACTTTCCAACTGTAGATTTCTCGTCCTCATACACAGCCAGGAGTAATTTGATAGAGTCCTAACACAGCTTCAAATTCTACTGTGTGATAAATATGAAAAATGTTCCTGCTTCTCAAGTCACTTCTGATACAGCTTTGCATCTTTTGTTGCCACATTTTCTCTGCCATCCTGCACCTTCAACAGGAGGCAAAACAGGCAAAAGCTTTCTACTGCACTGCATGCTGGGAAAGCTTTTCTTGATGGATTTCTATCCTGCAATTGTTACAGGCAAACCTCCCCTCCCCATAGAAGATCTATTTCTCTTTGGAAGGTGTTCCATTGTTGTTATCTATTCCAGGAAAAGGCTTACAGGAAGACAAGAAAATTGGAGGGATTTGGCAAGCATGCAGGTAGAAGTGCTCTTCTTGTACATCACTGGATCCAGGCCACTGAAACTACTATGGCTTACTTCTGAGTAAATATATGCAAATGAAAATATCCTCCTGCAACTGGAAGTGTGTATTGAATACACACACACACACTTAATCTATACATGGCATGTTATAATAAATACGTATACAACAGATTTACTTGATATGTTAAGTCACATATACAGTGCTATAAAAACATCCAGAAGATGCAACCTAGGTTCTATAAATTGCTACAGATATTCTGTTCCTCAAGAATTCAGGAAATGATATAAACCACACTTTTTTGCTTTTGTTAGTGTTGAACTAGTATAAGAAATTCACAACAAATTTCGACCATTTACAGTTGGATGAGTTGCGAGTATATATGATTTTGCACTTGAAAACCACCCTTTTGAACACTTTAACAGAAATTATGGTTGGCTCCTGCCAAAGGTGTGCACTTTTAACACCCACTTGTCTTTTGCCCAGCCCGTGAAGTCAAGGATTTCAAGCAGCAAAGCTTTTACTCAGAGCAACATTTTGCAGATTATAAGTCAGAAAATACTTTTTTCCTAAATACCTTAATAACCATTGCCATACAATGCCTTGTTCCACTTTATGATGCTAAGAATATATTCAGTGTAGCAACTGCAGTCTAGCCACACTAACAATAGCTGACATTTTAACAGAGACCTGTGAAAGTGAGTGCATACATAGGCAAGCATACAGCACATGCTAACAAGGGGGAAAAAATACTATGGCTTTATCCCTGGCAGATGTAAGGTAACTTTCTACTCCTCCGTTTTATGAAAAGAAATGATTGTATTGGTTTTGTTAGGAAACAGCATATCCAAGGAACCTCCTCTCTTTCCCAAAAGGATAGACAGTTATGAATAGTTATCTTTCAACGTGCCTCTCATAGGAGCACTAGAACATTCAAGTCTATACATTAGCTATTAAAGTCTAAATGCTAACCCTGGAAAAATTCACCACAAGAGAAGAGCAATTTTCATATAACTGACAAAAGACAAGTTTGAACAGAGGATACTTAAAGGTTGACATGCTTTATTATAGTGGTATTCACACAGATTGCTGTTTCTCTGAAGAAACAGAGACCAGACCAAATGTTAGGGAACTGAAATAATATTATCAACAATGCACTTCAGTAGAAAATAGGACTGCTTTTGTATCTCATATAGAGTTATATTTTTATGGCAGAAAGCCCACACAAATTATTATGTTCCTAGTAGAGGGTGCCTGAAATTAGCCACAATAGCACCTATTAGCAATAATAGGAGCTCTTCACCTTCTCCTCTTGCACACCGCAGACAATCTACCCTAAGGAGAATTATAGATAATGTATCTTTCTCAGGATTTACAGGTTTGCAGCGCATGTAAAATATGTAAGGGGAAATGGATGGTATAGTCATTAATTTGCCATTCTTTTCCAGGCACAATTATGTGCAATTATGAGAGTTTCTTATAGTTTGGTAAGAGAATAAACTTATACAAAAGTTTATAAGCATGATTAAAGACAAAATTTATCATGGTGAAACACTTTTCCTAAACTGGTTTGATTCTTCCTGCACATGGAATACAGAACAATGCAGATGACTTGCATTGCATACAAGATGCTCAAAACCCCCATCCTTTCCTTTCACAAGGTTTTGATTAATTACTCACATTATTTTTCATGAAGGCCTATGTTATCACTTTTCTCATAGATCCCAATGGTAGAAAATAAGACTTAGTGCCTGAGAGAATTATTAACAAGACCCCTAGTGATTAATGCAGGTGAATGCAACACTCTGCTCCTCTGTGACTTAGCAACCTGAAGTCTGAACTGCTTACATATTTTGAAAGTTAACTTAAAATAGAAAACTGAGCTTTTACAGCTCAGTTTAATAATGATAATGTAGGTGAATGGAACCCTTTGGTGTGATGGTATAAACATGCATGCAAAGGCTACTTCCTTTTTTCTCTCATCAAGTGGCAGCTACTCTGTGCTGCTTTCATTAGCTGTTTTTAACAGCCTCACAACCAAAATACAAATAATTGCAGGCTGGTTGGCAACAGTCCCTTCCTGGGCTTTTTGAGTGGGTGGTTGTTGACCAACTCCAGGTGCTTTTGAATCAGAATGACTTTCTGGTCCCTCTTTAATCAGAGTTTAGCCTCCGCTTTAGCACTTGATCACTCTGTATGATGAGCTATGTTGGAAAAGAGACAGAAGGGATGTGACCTGTTTTTGATCATCCTAGATATGTCAGGTTTGAAAAAAAATATCAATCATGGTGTCCTTCTGGGTAGGTTGTCAGAGCAGGGGGTGGGAAGTACTGCTTTTCAGTGATTTTGCTTCAACCTGGGTGGGTTAATCTAGAAGATGGTACTTGGCAGGTATGGCTCAGCCCATGAAACCTCCAGTATGGGGGTTGTACTGAGTGCATTCTTCTCATCTGGAGTTTTGGAGTGCATTGTCATCTATATGCAGATGACACTCAACTCTGTTTCACTTGTAAATCTCAGATAGGTAAAGCAGCGGACATGCTGAGCTTGTGTCTGACTGCAGTAATGAACTAGATGAGCGCCAATAAACTGAAACTCAGACAATACAGAAACAGAGTACCGGTAAGTAATTCCTCAGTTCAGACACATGGAATTCGGCCAGTTTGGGTTGGGTCACACTCCCCTTAAAGGATCAGCTTCATAGTCCAGAGTACTCCTGGATCTACTACATGGTCTCCTTGACACGGAGTGCCTTCTAACAGCTTTGGATAATGACTCACCTATGCCCATATATCCTGGATTCAGTGGTATATGCCCTGGAAACCTCATGTTGCAGTGGGGATGCCTTTGAAGATGGATTGGCAGAGTAGGCTCTAGCATGTCATAATGAGCCAGTTCAAGCAGTAGATGAGGGTGGGCAACAGAAGCAGCCCCCATTTCTTCTGAGCCCCAGCCACAGCTCTCCTCTGTTGCATGACAGAGGCATGTGTGCCACATGACCTGGATTGAATCACCTAAACTAGCTTGCTTCCCTCAGGTGTGGTGAAGGATGCTGTCCCATTGCCAGCTTGGATGGCAGTTACAAAGAAGCTCTCCTGAGGGACATTCACTTGGTGCCGACTCTGATATAATTTTGGCACCGGGTGAAAACTCTTATTTCCTCTCAGGTATTTGAATGTTGGTGGTTGTTTCTTTGGGATTATTTCATATTGTATGTGACCATGCCATGCTTTCTGGGAAGAAGGTGGTATGTTGCTTGGCTGTATAATGACTTATTGATGTGATTATTAGAATGGATGCTTTTTATTCTGTTTTAATCTCTTTTATGTTTTAATCTCTTAATGCACTTTTTCTGTGTATTTTTATATTATCATATAGTGTTGCAACATTGTACCTCACCTTGAGGTGATTTGTAAAAGGCAATTAAAAAGTTTAAATTATCACCATCAACATTTTAAAATAATAATGATAATAGACTGGAAGGACTCATTCTTGACAATGGTTTCTGCTAATCACTGGCTTGTTATCAAGACAATTACAAATTGACATTATTATCAAAATGATTACAAATTAGAATAGATTTTATTGTCTTCCTAGCTATCAAAGTCCAACTGACTGAATTCTCCCTTTATGATGATCAATTTATTATTATTTATTACATTTTTATATACCACCCTTCATCTGAAGATCACAGGGCCGTTTACAATATAACCCTGTTGTTTTTATTTCTTTTTCTAATTTTAGCCACATGCTCTCGACGGGGCTACCATGTCACCTCTCTTGAAGCTCCATGCAAGTGCACATATTTTTGACACATAATTTGCTGTTTTATCTAGATGCAACAAACTATTATTTGCACTGGCCATTGTTTGCTAGTTTGGATGTATGGTGTGCCACTGCGTTAAAGGAAAGGGGATGAGAAGAAAGAGTTGGGAGGGCTACATCTCAATAAACTCTGATTTTTTTTTATTCCCTAAACGATATATTTCTGCATACTACTGCACAGAAAATAACAAGAACGTATAACCCCTATATGCCCTCAGTTTTTAAAGCTTCCTAGTACAATTCATTTTTGAGTTAGTAAATCCCAAAAACCAGTTTAAATGAATCCCTCACACTTTTTCATTTTAAAGGTAAAAGTGGCTGCTATGTTAGTCTCACCAAATCCCATTTATCCTTTTTTCAAGGTTCATGAGCTCTGAACTTATGGAATCTTGGCTACTATTGAGAAAACTCATTGAGGTATAGCCGAGGGGCGTTTAACCATGTACAACTGCAAGTCTCCATGGTTGCTACATAAATGCTGTTCAAAATAATCAAGACCTGCTGATCACCAGATTGCTAAAAAATAAAATACTTCAAAGTCATGGACAGTACACATAATCATAACTCAGTGGCTTTTTAATTTTAGGATTGTGGATACTGAGAAAGTTGCAGCGTTTTAATGTATACCATATGCATTAAGATTTTGCAATCCAGCAGGGTCCCACTTTATATCAGCTGTGACAAAGCATGGTACAGTATGGATCTTCATAAAATCATGATAATATCATGAAGTTTAGTACATTAATTTGTTCTGTTTTTGCATTTTGTCTCCTTCATTGTCTACAATAAAAGGTTGTGGGACAAAGAGGAAAAGAAAAAGGGTACACATAGACCAGATAAAGGGAAGAAGGAAATGGTGTGAGCAAGTGGGATAAATGGTAATAGTTTGACTCCAACAAACAGAAAAAAGTGAATGTATCAAACTCAAAATTTAGCTCTAGACAGTCTTATAAGAGTTGGAAGGAACCCAAAGAGTAGTCTAATCTAGCCTTGAGGGTGGAAAAATATTTCAAATTCCTAGCAACTAATATGACATTTTTAGGTACTAGACTCGGTACGACTGGAAAAGACAAGCAGAGATATTTAAGCAGATATCTTGTGGCTTTTAAAAAAATTAAATGGAGCTGCACCGAGCCTTAATTCAGATCAGAGCCATGGAAGAATTCTTTCTCACCATGCCAGCTTCCTAATCCAAATCACCCTGCTGGAACTATTTGCCTCTTGGGCCAAAACATACAGGGACCCTCCTATACTTCCTTCCATGTTATAAATGCTGTTGTTTTGAAGCTGGAGAGACTTAGAAGAGTGAAATTGTATGGAGAAAGGGTTAAAACCATACTCTGTTCTCAAAAGGGTGTATCAGGAGCTTTATTTAGGCCTTAAAAATGTAGCAGATCTGCTGCTTTCATGTCTAGCTTGACCCTGAAAATTCCTAGTCAGTAATATCAATTTTTTCCCAGCATCATCCAATTCTCTGCCTTACAACACATCACCAGATGTTCATTTATTGTCTTTTCAATCTCTATACTGGGGGTCAAATACACCAATGACAGTTCAGGGAGGGGGGGGGGATGAAACTTTTTTGTCAGTCTTCCATGGCTCCCTATTCCAGATAATCATCAACAATGTGTAAATTGCCATTTGCCTGCCTCATTAATTTACTGAAAGCTCAAATTCCACCCTTTTCAGAAGGGCTGAGGAAAAGTTGCTAGCAAAGCTTTCTTATGTAGGGTCCCAGCATCCTTGAGCCACCAAAGCAGCATGAAAGGGGAGTTTTTTAGCCACTGAGAAGTCTTCTCACTCTTTGTGCTGATTGGAGCCAGTGTGAAAGGAGGTGAGTCATAATTGGCTTCTAGGGTCAGTCTGCAGAAGGAGCACAGAAATAACAGTGCAGAGGAGGAGTTTTGTATGTTCTAAAGTGAAGCATTTAGGGATACTGAAAACACAAGGGGCTTCAGTTTCAGGAGAATAGTATGCAAGTTTTGTTACATACAACTTCAAGGAAAACACAACATTCCAAATAATTCGCTGATGTACATGCACAGAAAATAGTAGATCTGCCTAACTAAAAGATTATTGTATAATTCTGGAAGGCAGTATGACTGTGACTATCATGAAGGGACCCTGCACTTCTGATTTTGCCACTACGCTACTGCGAGCTAGGGGCAAAAAGTGATCAAAATGCTGTTTAAAGTTATTAGTTACTCATAATATCAACAGGTGTTTAGCCTGTTCTGATGATGTTATGTAAGGAAGGAGCATAGAGGATTTAAAAATCCAGAATTTTCTCAATTTTCATAATAGACAGATCACTTAGCATCACGTGAAACTTCTTGACAAATCTGAATTATTGTAACATTTCCCACCAGTTAGATCCTTACCTGTGACCCAGCAAAATGGTTTTTCATCTCAGCCATTGTTTTACACAAAACATACTATTCTGGCTTTTGGGGTCATTCAAATCTCAGCTGATCTGCACATGCTTGCACGCAACCTGCATACACCCTCACTTCAGCAGGTGGTTAGACTATATATATACACACATCATTTTATTTATATACCACCTTTCCATAGTTCAAACCATGCTCAAGGTGGCTTACAACATTAAAAAATACATAGTTATCACATAACCAAAGTAGTAATAAACAATAAATCAAACATCAATAAATAAGATATCAATAAATACACAAGCAGACTGAACAACATTAATATCAATAACAACAACAATCCCTTCCCCCCAAAAAACCAACATCCCAGCCCAAGAGTACGACAACTCTTTAAGATGACCCCTCTTCTTCAAAATTTGTTGAGACTTTCCCCCAACATGTCTGGAGCACAATGTCACTAGCCTCCTTCAAAAGAATCCCTAAGATTCAGCTTCAATATGAATCACCAATGGAAGAGACCAACTTGCCCCTATGTGTGACCTTTGGGATATGTTTGCTAAAAATCTTCTACTGTGTTTTGTGCCATTTGAGAATACTACAACTGATGAGCAATTAGTGCTATTCAACAGAGGATGGCCAATGAGGCAGCATATTCCATTCAAACATGAAAATATGGCATAAAATTCTCACTACATTACAATTTCAAAACGCCTTTTTTTATGATACATACATATATGTGAGGAAGAAAGAACATGCAAAGACCAGACAGAGGCTGAGAAATGTAACAACACATGGATGAAATATAACTGATAAGTTCTCCACTACTGACCAATGGATTAGCTATGACAAACCTGATGCTAGTTGGCAGATAGGGGAAAAACCATAAAAACAGAAATCCAATCGCAGTTTCTTGACCACAAACCAGAAATGTCCACAGCAATATTTTTGGTTTTTAAGATTTCACACATGAGTTTCCAAAGAAAGGAAGGACAGTGATTCTTGTTCCTTCAATGCATAATGATACAGAGATCTCAGACTAAACTTTCAACCCAGAAATCATTCTTCATTTTAATAAAACTCAGGGTGGTGTGGATGAGCTGGTGAACTAGTCCTTATATACACTTCAGAATGTGTGAACAGTGGTCAATTGTGTGTCTGCGTTTTTAAATATGGTAGGCAATATCTGCTTAAATGTCCATATTGAATTACCCACAATGACGTGCATGTTCCAAAATAAATTTCTCCTCCTAGGAGAACTAGGATTGAAGTTGATCAAACTCTGGGTGAGTCTAGACACAGAGCCATTGGTAGGGCTTGTCACTGTTGACACCAAGAAAAAGGGAAGAGTCATCTATACCAGGGGTCAGCAAACTTACCGCGCCTCAGGCCGGTGTCTCCAGCACCGATCACACAGCAGGCCAGAGCACAGGGAGTGTGCGCCCATACACATGCACACACACTATTTCTGGCACACTTCCGGGTCGGAGGAGCACCGGAAATAGCTTGTGTGCATGTGCATGGGCCTCCTCCGACCCAGATGTGCATGAGAAATAACGCGTGCGCATGCGCAAATAATGCTTGCGCATGCACACAAGCTATTTCCGCTGCTCCTCTGACTCGGAGGTGGGCAGCCGCACAGCACAGTGCCGGTAAGAGCGGGTGGCCACAGCGGGCAGCGGGGGTCGCTGCAGGCCAGATAAACGAGTCCCTTGGGCCTTATCCAGCCTGTGGGCCTTAGTTTGGGGACCCCTGATCTATCCGTTTGATACAATATCAGAAAATCATAGCAACAATGTGTTTTATGTCCCACAATTAATCCATTTGTGAAATATGTTGATTGTACATAGCTGCTCAAGTACATGTGATATGGCTGCTAAGTCCATGAGACTTCTTGTTCCCATAACTCACTACTATTGCACTTCTATACTTCAGCAATATATTTTCATGTTTAAAAAACTGTCAGGTCAATTTAGACTGCACATACTGCCTAGGTTTTTGTACTTTACCTTGTGGGTGTTGTTCACCCAAATGACTTACATGTAACAAAACTGTTTTACTGGAGAAGATAAAAGTCTCAATGTTGGCATGATTTAATTATTATTTTTTACTTGCTGGTACATTTTGAGGTACATTTTATTCCAATACCAGACTGGTGCAGTCTAAAGGAATGTGAGCAAGGAAATTCTGCAAATGATGGTTATTTAAAAAATGAAAATCTAAACATACTACATATTTTTAAAATGATAGAAAAAAGTAAAATATATTTTAAAAATGTATTTTAAAAATGAAAATCAAGTTCTAAGACTAGTAAAGGATGGTAGACAAAGCCAAAATGGTGTGCTAAGGTTTTCTAGTACAGTACTGTCTTGACCACAGTTACTAAAAACAATGGGCCTTGTAACAATCTAACAGATAGAAAGTTTTGTCCTACCTCTTCCTGTTTGGAACACTTTCTGTGTTTTCTGCTTATGACAAAAGGTATTCCGGTGGGGCACAGAGGAATTCTGTAAGACACATAGTACAAAACAGGAAGTTATCAACGAATCCGAAAATCTTTTTGCAAGTATTTTGACATGTGTTACAGCCAATAGTATTCAGATCCCGCCCCCCATGCAGTGATATCCTGCAAGTTCTTCTTATGTGTGAAAATGTGTGTGAAAACGCCTTCAATAAAAATACTATTGGCCATTGGTGAAAATTTGGGGGGGAAATATATATTTCTGAATCACTGCATGTTGAAGCAGGTCATCTACTGAATTCCTTCCTGTCATGCAGTTTTAAAAGAACTGGAAACCCATGGTGTATGGGAAAATAGTTTTGTTAAGTGGCGAGGGGGGTACAATTTACACACACACACACACATATATACACACACACAATATATATATAATTTCAGTCTGACAAAGTTGTGTAATGTTTAAACCCCATTACACCATTACAGTCTAGATATCTTCCTTCTCTGTTTAGAAGCAATTAAAGAGAGAGAGAGGAGAGGGAGAGAGTCAGTCTACACTTTCTAATTGATAAGTCTGAGTATTAACTCTGCAAAATCCATGTTGCATTGATGTAAACATTCATTTTATCAAAAGGTCATTCCTTCTGGATTTTCTGCCTACATTTCCTGTATTCTTTCCTGAGGCACGCTTGAAGTAGCAAATTAAAAAGAAATATAACTGTCGATTATTTAAGATTTCTTTGTGTAAGTGTTGCAAACATTTACATATGTGTATGTAGTTTCAATGAGCCTCATTTGAAGCTTATGCTTCTCTTTTTCTAATGAGCTCAGATTATGGAAAACTAAAACATTTCAACCAGTTACATGCATTTACCTAGTTATAAGTCACATTGAATTTAAAGGCACGCCTGTGTAAAACACAGAAGACTGCACTGTAAGGTTGCAACTCAAATTCCACTGAAGTAAATGACAAATCTTACCATATTTTTAATGGATTATACCTTTAATGAATGGAAATATTTTTATGGCATATTGTTCTTCACGATACAACCCCCCCCCTTAAGTTCAGCAGGTTTAGGAATGAAACCTGCTGAGAGGCAACATCCCATTTACAGTGTGTCAACTATATGTCACACACACTTAAAATAATTGGTATCATATGACAAGGTAACATTAAAGAACTGTCCTCCCTCTGATATAATCTATGGGCACCTGTTCAAAATATATACATGATAATCAAGGCACTGTGCCTTTACCCTTTCCAACTCAACTTGGCATTAATTAAACTGAATGAAGTCAAAATATTGTACAGTCTGTAATACTTCCAGTGGGTATGTTGTACGAGACCCCAAAAAATTAATTGTGCAATACAGCTTTCCAAATCATATAACAGAAAAGAACCAAGACACAAGAATGCAAGAAAACATACAGTTTGTATACCATTGTTCCAGCTTAATTCAAAACAAGAATACTATTTTAAAAGAATCTTTAATAACAATGTTATTTAAAAGGGACCGTAAAATGTGGAATATATTGTTTAAATTAGCATGAGTCAAGGCCAAATTCCTTACCAATTCTTAGTAGCATTTCAATAAAGCTCCATGCCAGCTAACCCAGACAGAAGATTTTATCCTAATAAATGAGGTGAATACTTAAATGAAAGAATATAAGTTATTTACTTTAACATAAAGGAAAGCAATTCCATTTGTATTGACAATAATGTGAAGAGATTGTGCTTGCTCAAGGAAGGACAACATTATTATTTAAATGTCTGTCTTTCCCTTATTTTGGACCACCTGCCGTACAGAGAGCCTTCCACGTATATGTGCGTGCATATGCACACTGAAGGAGAATTTGCGGCTGTATTCTCTACGGAGTACCTGATGGACCAAATTAATTATGAAGCTCCTGTCAAGAGAGGCCTCCATCAAAACCACTCCAAACAGGCCAAAATTTTATGGTTGTAGGAGACAGAGTTATTTTGTCAGCGATTTCAGTCAAATGCATCAAGTGAAGTAAGAAAAGCTTTTATTATAAAAACAGGATCCCTATTGCAAAAGCTATATAACAAAGTATGTTAACTCACATACACTTCAGTGTCCAAGGTGGGCACCTTTACAAAGGAGAAGGAAGAGATCCAAAGTGTGTTTGACATGTGATTTTATTCTGGCTGACTTCTCCAAAGCAACCCCTTCTATGGTAATCAAAGCTTCTAGGTAGGCTAACTACCTGGAGCAGAGAGGCAGGCCTGTACTTCCTATTGTGGGGTGCAAGGTGCAGGGCACTTTTCAAGGAAACTGATTATCTTGACATATTTTGGTCTAGATTATCTTGACATATTTTTGGTCTAGCTTTGGCATGGAACTGGTCTTGGTTCCTCCTATGGATGACCTTCTACTGAAAAGGGACTGTTGATATTCACATTGATAATGCAAGTGAGTTAATAAGCAGGTAAAGGTAAAGGGACCCCTGACCGTTTGGTCCAGTCGTGGATGACTCTAGGGTTGTGGCGCTCATCTCACTGTATAGGCTGAGGGAGCCAGCATTTGAATGCAGACAGCTTCCGGGTCATGTGGCCAGCATGACTAAGCCGCTTATGGCAAACCAGAGCAGTGCACGGAAACGTCTACTTACACTTGACGTGCCTTCGAACTTCTAGGTTGGCAGGAGCAGGGACCGAGCAACAGGAGCTCACCCCATCACGGGGATTTGAACCGCCGACCTTCCGATTGGCAAGCCCTAGGCTCAGTAGTTTAGACCACAGCGCCACCCACATCCCTTAATAAGCAGGTACTAGCTGCCTTATGTTGAGTCAGACCACGGGTCCATCAAAGTGAATACTGTCTACACCGACTGTCTCCAGGCTTTCAGTCAGGGGTGTTTCACAGGCCTACCTACTACCACTGAGCTATGACCACCCTTTCCCATGAGTTACTGTGGCAATTTGCATAATAAAAAAAATTATATTGTATGTCCATATGGTTCCTCCTACACAGTTATAAACCAAATACCTGTGAATTATAAATTGCAGGGACAGGCATATTTAGGCATCTGACCAACAAATGTCTTCTCACAACACCCCCACCCCGCCAAAAATCCTTGAATCTATTGTTAAGTGCTAGCACAAGCATGCCAATTAAATTAGGTTAATAATGTAGTCTCTTGATGAAAGTGGATTTTAAACACCAGCATACTGGTGACAAGTGTGCCAGGGCTTTTAAAATCAACACTGCAGCTGCATCCTTTAATATTCTATTAGGACTTACATGAACTGTAACACATTGTAAAGAAATACATAATGCTCTATATTTACCATAGTAAAGGATGGACAACAAAATAGCTTTGTAGTGAAATGGCTTCAAGTAAGTGAAAATTCATAGTTAAAAATTAAAATCAGAAAAATATTTGATGAGAAAGTCTGATAAAAGATTATCTCTATCTCATGACATTTGAAAATGTGCAATCTCAACAATAATGAGATAATTAACAGTAATGAGATAATTCCTTTTGTGAAGGTAGTGAGATACAAAGAGGGACTAAAATAACTGAGAAAATTTGGGAGGCAGGTAGGCATGTGTATGTACCTCCCTGCTCAATATGGAATGTGTGTGTGTTTGCGGGGGCAGGGGAAGGGTTGATGAATAGTTGCCATTTTTCTTTCTCCAAAGATACCAATTTTATATATGTCATGGCATCTTCTAGATTTGTCAGCAGCCTTCGACATGGTCATGAACTTTTGGATCACTGCCTTGCCGACGTGGGGATTCAGGGCACAGCCCAACAATGGCTACACTCCTTTATCTCAGGTTGGGGACAGAGGGTGGCACTAGGGAGTTGTCGCTGCGGCATTTCTTGGTGTGTGGAGTGCCGCAGGGCACAATTCTTTCCCTGATGCTTTTTAATATCTTTATGCACCCCCTTGCCCAGATTGTCCAGAACATTGGGCTGGGCTGTCATCAATATGCAGATGACACCCAGCTTTATCTGTTGATGGACAGCCATCCTGACTCAGCCCCGGATACTCTGACCAGATGCTTGGAAGCTGTGGCTGGATGGCTGCGTGGGAGCCGGTTGAAGTTAAATCCTTCGAAGACAGAGGTCGTCTGGCTGGGTCGGGACGACATGGGGTTGGGGGGCCAACTCCCATGTCTTGTGGGGGCTCAGTTAGTGCCAGTGCCCTCTGTCAAGAGCTTGGGTGTAACCTTCAACGCCTCTATGGAGGCACAAGTTGCAGCTACAGCAAAGGAGACATTTTTCCATCTCTACCGTATTAAGCAGTTGATCTCTTACCTTTCTCGTCCCGATCTGGCTACAGTGATCCATACGATGGTCACCTCCAGGATGGATTAATGTAATTCGCTCTACGCAGGGCTGCCCTTGAAGCTGACTCATAAACTCCAGCGGGTGCAGAATGCCGCAGCGAGACTCCTTACGGGGTCCTTGCCGCAGGATCACATTCATCCAGTGCTTTACCAGCTGCACTTGCTCCCGGTGGAGTACAGGGTCAGGTTTAAGGTGCTGGTTTTGACCTTTAAAGCCCTATGCTTATGGCTTTGATCTATGGGCTACCACTAAAACGAGGCTGCATTTTAAGCTGCATTTTAAACTGTATTCTAACTTATATTTTAATCAACTGTTGATTTTTTTTAAAAAAAATGTTTTTACTGTATTTATAGTCAGTGTTAGCTGGCCTGAGCCCCGTCTTGGCCGGGGTATAAATAAATATTATAAATATTATTATTGTTATTATTAATAAATGATTTATGTAATCAGAGTGACCATTTAGCTCAAGTTCAGACTTAGTCTATGTAATACAGCATGCTTCAAATGAATGGAGGTGCTCAATGAAAGAGACGATCTGAGGCAGGTGAAGCATGATCAGGTTAGGACTGCCAAATTCCTTGTATAAATCAGTTGAAAACGGATTCCTCCTCCATTCCTAATTGAAGCAGTATTCGGGGGTTTTGGTTGCTGTGTTCAAGAAAAATATCTTCTAACCATATGTGTAATGTAACAGCTCCTGGTGTTTGCTTAATGCTATGTTGATTAAGGGTAAAACATCTGTCATACAGGACTTGTTCCTAGATGAATACACTGACTTGGCATGCAATCTTAGAAACCAGGCTGGATGAGGCTGGGGGTGTAAACCTTTCTCAGTTATGTACAACATTCATGCAGCAGGGACACAACCTGGAGGATAGAGAGATGGAATGGTCTAGCCTATTCGGATTCTATATCCCTGATCCCTGTATCCAGTCTTCACCTAGTTTCAAGTGTTAATATCTGAAGATGGGTGTGTGGGACAAAATAAGGATTCAGTTTGGCTGCTCAGCTGCCTCTCCACCTGAGCCAAGATGTTTTTGAAGGTAGTGCCAGCCTCCCCTGATTAGATAGGGGCATAGATTATTATGGGGTACCCATGCCAAGCCTTCCTTGCTGACAGGAAGTTTTCATTACTGTTGCTTCTGCTAAATCTCTCAGTTGCTGCTGATACCATTAACCACAGTATCCTTCTGGACTGGGGGGGGGGGGTGATCCAAGAAGATGGTGCCAGGGAACTCTTGTCTGATGCCTTGATTATGACTTCTCAGATCCCAAAGTTCAATTTTACCCCCACCCCAATGTTGTTTAGTAAATAAAAAAAGGTAAATGACCCCTTGGCAGTTAAGTCCAGTCAAAGGCAACTGTGGGGCATGGTGCCCATCTTGCGTCAGGATGAGGGAGCCGGTGTTTGTCCACAGACAGCTTTCCGGGTCATGTGGCCAGCATGACTAAACTGCTACTGGGTGCAATGGGACACCATAACGGAAACCAGAGCGCACAGAAACACTGTTTTCCTTCCCGCCACAGCAGTACCTATTAATCTACTTGCACTGGTATGCTTTCAAACTGCTAGGTTGGCAGAAGCTGGAACAAAGCAACAGGAGCTCACTCTGTTGTACGGATTTGAACTGCCAACCTTCTGATCAGCAAGCCCAAGAGGCTCAGTGGTTTAGACCATAGTGCCACCCGTGTGCCCAGGTTGTTTAGTATCTACCACTGGGAAGAAGAAACCACTGAGGGAGGTCATCCAGAGATATGCCATTCAAATTTGTCAGTATGCAGATATACCCATTTCATCCTAGGGAGACAGTGAAGACTGTGGACCAATGATTGGAGCCAGTCTCCTTTTGTAGGATAACCAAAACCTTTCATTTTAGGTTTTGGAAGTTTTATGGTTTTTTATGCGTTTTTTTTTTAAAAGTGGTTTCAATTGCTATAGTTAAATTATTTCTGATGGTTTGTACCCACCTCTCGCCACTGCTATGTTATTGATTTGTTAATACTTTTCTGTATTTATAGTTGTTAATCTGTTTTTTAAATGGTTTTAAGTTATTGTCGTTAGCTGCTTTGGGCTTACTGAGGAAAGGTAAAGTATAAAGGTTTTTAAATATAATAAATAAATAAAATGTTCTAAAGTCTTCACTTAAAAACCTTTTAGCTTTCTAAAGTAGAATAAAAAAATCCAGGCAAAATGAAATCACAGTGTAATTTAATGTAAAACCTTTTGAAAGTTTCAAAGCCCACTGCACTTATGAAACATATGGTTCACATGGTTTAATTGTAATTGGTGAACTGCATGTCTCTATCATCACAGCAAGTTATTTCAAGTGATTACTCCTAAATGAAAGTTCAGCACTAAAGTAACCTACAACACAAAAATGCAGTAGATTTCCAGGTGAAAATTATAGTTTCTCCCATATTTTGAGGAGAATAGTGATAAAATTAAGCTCAATTATATGGAACTGAATTTTATTCTCATAAATTACCAGTAGTAACCCTTTAGTAAAATCTAAGTTGAAGCTCAGGATGATTTTATTTTGCACACACTCAGTTTTAATCATGTTACTAGATCTGGTTCATTTCAAACTAGAAGTTATCATCATATGGTAAAAGATTATTTGGTTTTAGATATGTTACCTGCCTGTAGCTACTGAAAGACATGCCACCAGAAGGATGTGACGAGGGGGTGGGATTTGAAATGTTTTGATGGACTGCTCCTCAATATCCATGCCAGGATTAGCTGATACCAACCAAAATTGTTTTAAAAGCTTAAGGTAATCAGCAAATTTAGCTCAAGGCATCTTTATGTTATTTTAAAAATCTCATTACTTAGGGACACTGAGGAAATGTATTTCCTTAGTATTTCCTTCTCTCTTGTTCATTGTGAAAGGTGTTTAGAGCAATGTAATAAATCTGGTAAGTGTTTTGTGGACATCACTGCCTAGACAAGTATGATGACTGATAATTACAGAACATAACTGCCCTTGTCAACCTCAAACCCAAGTGAACAAAAAACCAGGGAAATCAAATCAATATTTTACCAACTCCACACATTACTACTATGTTTGGGTTTACACAAAGAAAACAAAAATCAATGTACTTGTGGAAACCTGCTTTCAGTATTTCTTTCTTCTCCCCCTACCTGCCCCAGTGTTTTATGTCCAACGATGTATTAATGCTATTGATTACGAGCTAAACTTACATAAGATCAGGCATGACATGTCACTGATAAAGCAGTGTGTCATAGTTTTAATAAGAGTGCATCTTACTCTAAAGAATGTATATTCTGTTTCCAGATCTAGAAATATTCCAAGATCTGATTCACACAAACTGACACAGCAATGTGGTGGTAGGAAATCTAATCTGAATGGTGATGCTTTTCTAGCTGTTGGTTTCAAGTGTGTTACTTTGTGTATTTAGCCATTTTCATTACACCATTTTAAGCAACCAAATTGTAGTGATGTGGTGAAAGGGTGTTATATTTTAAAGTTCAGTAAATCTGTGGGTTTTATTCTCTCTCTCTCTCTCTCTCTCTCTCTCTCTCTCTCCCCATGTGTGTAGGGGGTAAAATTGGTAGATATGCTTCTATGAAGTCTTGCTTGTTTAATGACATCTAGGTCTTCAGAAAAACCTTGCATCCTCACTTGCTTTTATACTTCTATTTAAACGACTTATACATACAACCTTCCTACAAGAACTTTGACAAGGTGGGCATGAAATATAATTGCAATTAGAGATGTGCTGAGATACCAGAAAAAATACATCCCTATACTAAGTCATGAGGCCTACCTGCTGATTCCCAGGTAGCTCAGGTACTTAATTTACCTCCATGCTGAGCATCTAGCTGCTGTTTGCATTTCACAGGAGAGATCCATTACCCATATCAATAGCAGCCATCCAATTATAAACAGAGCAACTCACTTTAGCTATCATAATATATTAGGCTGCAAAGAGGCAAATCATGAAGATGATACATCATAATTACAACAGACTGATAACAGGTTATATGCATGTGAGAGCTATCAAAGGAGCAACACATAACATCCAAAACCAACACCAGCTATTAGAGGAGGCAGATTGGCCTTTTCCCCTTTCCCTTGTGATTTGCAGTGACAAAAAAAACACAACCCCAAACCCACTGCACATCAAACTACTAATGTTTCTGCTTTCAAAACCTGATTTTTACTGGCAGGAGTTTTATCCTCATAATGGCAAGTATCTGCTTTTGTTCTTACCCTTGAGAACTTCATACTATTATGAGGGGGGAAAGCCAATCAAAGGGAAGACAAAAAATGTAGGATTGGTCTCTGTGGAAAATGTGTATCTATTTTGAAAAAGTTTGCCCCTGCAGGAAATCTAATTTGTGGGTTTTTTATTGGTGCAAAAGTTGTTTTTTTAGACATTCATTTATTTCCTGTAAAAGAAGGCAAAATCTGATTAAGTTTTTTTCCAATATAGCCTCAACTGCAGAGGCAAGATTCAACTAGTTCTGGTGAAATGAGGAGCACACTGATGAAGTTTCAAAGATTTTGTTATTTACACATTGTAGAAACTGAATCTTAATTCAGCGGATGGTATATGTTGTTAACCAGACATTGGCAGGCAATTGGTTAAAATGATTCCCTTATAACAATAGCTGCTGATTTCCTAAGAACTATCACACTTAGATGCATTATAAATTAAGACTCAAAATTCATGATATAATACTAGTTTTATCAACAGTATGCTAGGAAATTGTGTATTGTAGGCTCCTCATGTAACCCAAACCCTGAGTTTTTTGTTTTGCAAAGGACACACATTACATACATGAAATCCATGCATACTACTTAAAGTAAAGCTGCTTGATTCTGTTCACAGGCACTAGGGCTATTATCTATGAAAAACCTCAGTGTATCTTGGTCATGCTTGAGGGTGACCAAGAAGTGGGCAGGGTTAAGAGAAGGGATAACAAATGACTGGAGTTGGACCTGACCTCAAAGTCTGGCACTAGGCCTGAATTTCAGTTTGATGCTCACAACTGCAAAGACTTCTTCAGTCTTCAAATAGCTGAAGGGCTATCGCGTAGAAGATGAAGCAGGTCTGGCACAATCTCTCCCTCAACTTACATCTTTCTTGGCAACAGGGCAAAAGTGAATAGGTCTACTTTCCTCACTCTATTATACGCCCCCCCCCCACTTCCAAAGCCGTGATCTGGAAATATGCAGATGCCATCCTATCTCTGATATATAAGGAACTGAGTTGAATCAACTCCAGAAGCAAACTTAGCAACCACCTTGAGTGTATTTAGTGTACTATAATTTTATTTAGTTTACTGGTTTTATGAAAAGGTTTTGATATTGCCCTCTACAGCATCAGTTTTAGGGAAGTTTAAAAATAAAATATAATTATACGATTGAAAAAGTAAAATATAGTTATACTGCTCACAATGATGTATTAAGGGAGGGGGATTTTTATCAACATTTCAATTAATAAAAGACAGCAAAGACGAAAGTTGGCAATATGCTATGGGGAAAGAGAAGGGAGGGTACTTTTTTCCAAATTATTTTTATTAATTTTCAAAATTATTACAAATCAAACCAATTTAATTTAATTTAATACAATTTCTTAAAATAGGTTTCCTGCTCCTGTTCCAAACAAATGACCATCATTTCCTCACATTGCCGAATTGTTTCTGATTTAGGGTCCAGCTGACAACCTTCACTTGCCATTAAACCATTCTTCCAGCTGTGAGTACCCCTTCATTTATATTGTTGTTCCATTGTTCAGTTCTTTGCAGGGTCACATTCCTTCTGCTGTTTAGCGACTAGCATACAAGCTGTGGCCATAAATAACTCACAGAATGCGTATCCAAACTCTGTCATTAAAATTCCGCTCTGGAGTTCTTCCTCGGCACAAAGTTAAAAACAAGTTCTTTTCTCAAATTCAGCCTCTCTGCCAGATCTGTTCGGCAGTAGTTCTTTATTTTTTCATTGCACCAACAGCTCCTAGTCCAGTCCAGGAATAATTTTAAATAAAGTCCAGTCAGCCTCAGTTGAGGGGGGAGGGCATAGCAAAACCTTGTTAAATTCCTTGTTGAGCATAAATCAAAAGCCTCCCTCCTCTTTTCCAAAGTAACAAACATAATAACATAACAGCGGCTACACACATGTCTTTCATTTTGCAGAGGAGGACAGGAAGAAAGGAAACCATTTTAAAACCATATGAAAGCACAAAGCACCTTGTCCTCCCCCCTCCTTTTCCAGCTGTTGTAATGATTCTCAAGCTTCAAAGAAAACATTACCTTCAAAGAGCCAAGCCCAGTCCTTTTGGCAGCTGACTGAATTGCAGTCCATTAGTATATATTGGTCCAGGAGCGCCTCTTGATTAATGCCAATTGTCCAAATTATGGAGGAACTGACCACAAATCATGCTAGAGACAGAGGCTCATCCATGGCAGGGACACACTCCTAGGTCACACCCGCTCTGCCTTTCACGTTGGCAGACACAGGCTTGAGTGGCACATGCACTGAGCTCCCTAGACCCCACTGGGGAAAACTGCCAGGATTTTTGGCTCATAAATCCTGGCTTTCTCCTGCCTGAACCTCCTTGGTGCCCGCGGAGGGCAGCAAAGAGCAACCATCATTGACTCATGACGTAGCCGGGAACCAAGGGTACACGGACAACATGATTTCAACTTTCTTCTTTGCCAGCCTGTAAAATGGGAAAGTGCATGTGGCTAAGAATGAAGTCCATAAAGCTGACTGATTTAGGCAAAGTACAAAGATGTAAATTCCTCACCTTTATTGGGCTTATTGCAAGCAACTGTTCTTAAAGGGAGGTATGGAAACTTATAACTAAGTAGCCCTCAGAAATATAATATATGCATAGGAACGATGGATTTACTTAAAGTAGATCCACTGAGATAAATGGGCCAAACTTAGTTCCTTAATTTCAAAGAGTTTGTTCTGAGTAAAATATGTACACCATTCTATGAATTTCGAAAAGCCCCATAAAGGTTTATATTTATCTTTTATGGTCCAAGGTGCTCACAATATGTAAATTTAGTTACATTTGCAGCTAGTCACTGGATTCTTTAGCTTTTTACTGTTAAAGGGCTGACTATGTTATTGGATGAACATAAACATCAGAGGCACAAGACATGCCAGAGAGATTTTTCTGTTCCTCTTCTGCTGCTGCTTGGAAGAGTGTTAGTCACTTGATGTGTCTCAAATGTAACAAGGGGCAGGTGGGAAAGAGGAGGAGAAAAAAAGAAGAGACAGATTCTGAGGTGATTTTGCCAGGATGCCCCATCATTTTCCCTTTCCTGCCACTAGCAAATGTAGGAGTCAAATTATTTAAAGGTAAACCTTCTTGTCCAGAAAATCAATTTTTCCTGTCTAAGTGGCATCCTGCCATTTGTACAGCGAAGCTGATAAATTCCAGCTTTCTTCTTGGCAAAGCACAAAAGTATTACAGAACTATCCTTCTCCCCCCCCCACCGCCCCCAAAGAGTAAAGTCCATTCCTAATAATATTCCTCTGATATCAGGATCACCTTCTTTCCTTACTTTCAAAAATGCTAAAACTGTCAAATGAATTTTGAAGTTAGCTAGTAGATCACTGGAGGATTTTTTTAACAGAACTAGTTCCTTTTAAGTTTGTCCAATGAGAATAAGCTGGTTTACTTAAAAAAAACAACTGTTGGCAGCCACTGTGTAGTGATGGAGGGAGGGAATTCTTGTCTGCATCTTTATGAGCCAGTGGGAACATTTGTGCAAGTGCATGGTTGCTGATAGTTGCCCCTACTTATATCAGCAGCCTGTGCCCATCCAAGAGCAGCTATATATTCACAGCAGCACCAAAACACCCTCCAACTTGGTGCTTAAAGGTATGGGTGAGAATTTCAGTTCCCCATTGCTCCACATTGTAGATACCATTGGTTTCTCCAAAGCTGCCTCACTAGCAGCTGAGAATGTCAATGCACACACACACACACACACACACACTTTCAATACTCCACATGTGTGGATGCTTTAAAAACTACCTCAACAAATGTAGCTCTGTTCCATTAACTTTTATGATGGTAACAAAGAAGAATTATCGGAACCATATTGTAAGTTTATGGCAGCCCATGCCCTGTTCTGTGTATATTTATCTCATTTACCGTAATTCAGTGGGACTTTTTGAGTACAGTGGTACCTCAGGCTACATACGCTTCAGGTTACATAAGCTTCAGGTTACAGACTCCGCTAACCCAGAAATAGTACCTCAGGTTAAGAACTTTGCTTCAGGATGAGAACAGGAATCGCGCAGTGGCAGCAGCAGAAGGCCCCATTAACTAAAGTGGTGCTTCAGGTTAAGAACAGTTTCAGGTTAAGAACGGACCTCCAGAATGAATTAAGTACGTAACCAGAGGTACCACTGTATACTGCTTCAGTCTCCCTTTTCTCCATTGGTGCACATACCCTAGCCACCTTTCTACATTCAAAAACAACTTACCCAGTCACGCACATCTTGGCAGCCCAAATATGAGTTTCCATAACATGTTTCCATGGCATAATAGTAGCCCCAGTGGCAGATCTGTATTACCTGTATTATCTATTATCATTTCCCCCCACGCTCTGGGCCACACTTTCAGAATATAAATTTACTCATGCCATCTCAAATTTCTGTTGATAAGAAATACATTCTGTTGATAAGAAATACTTCATATAGCTCAGCTGGTAGAGCATGAGACTCTTAATCTCAGGGTTGTGGTTTCAAACTCCACATTGGGCAAAATATTCCTGCATTGCAGGGAGTTGGGTTAGATGATCCCTCCCAACTCTATGATCCAGAAAGTATGAAACAATACAGCCACATAACACAAATCATTCCCAAAACATACCGTAAATATAAACTAGCCTCTTACATATGTACCTTAAGTATGCATACAGATTCAATGAGATGTGTGAGCTTGCTTTTTTTTTTAAAAAAAATATTTTTTATTAACCGACCAATCAAATCAAATCAAATCAAATCAAATTGCATCACATAAATTCTGAATTACAAAGCCGAATTTTAAATTTTTGTTGAGGGGACCCATATTTCAAGTTCCGAAGGGGGATTCCGATCATCTTCTTGCTGCTGCATTAATATCCAAATCAGTCCAAATAAAGTTCATAATTCTATCCAGTCTTATCTTGCTGTTTCCACATCTCATCTTGTTCGTATATATTTTTTCTTTTTTTCTTTATGATCTCTTCTGATAATCTGCTTAAGCAGATAAACCCCAATTGTAATCCTGTGTGAATTTTTCCGTTCGTCCAATCCTCATATCGAGATGGTTTCCATATATCATTGCTTTCATAAATAACATCGCTCTTTCCATCATTTATCTCACAAACTGTCGTTCTTAAGTCCCTCTGAGGAGTCTCACACACAATACAAAAGCAGCTCTATTCCTCCTCCCAGACTCCTCCCAGACTCAAGTCCTCCGACAGAGCTTGCCAACATGGCGACGGTATTTTTAACTGCGTCATTCCAAAGCTCTTATACATTCTATGATCTTCTTAAAACATGCTTTGGTTAGAAGATTTATCTCCACACAGTCTTAAATCCACAGCTTAAGTCATTAAAACGACATTTCTGACTTGTGAGGGGGGAGGGATTCTTGTTTAATCACATAGAAGAAAGAAAGGAAAGTTCCCCCCCCCCCATCCCTTTGCCGTACCGAGTCTTGGCATATCTTCTCATGATTTATTCTTGTTCCTCCGACTCGTCTTGTCTATCAGAGATCTCTTCAGTTAGCAGTCTTTACTCCCCCTCCTTCCGTGAAATATGTGCATTCGCTTCATCCTAATTGTTTCTTTTGAAGTTCTTGCAGCTAGTGACGCGGATCAGAGGCAGTGTCCAGGAGCGCCGAAATCCCACAGGAGGGCATTCTGCCTAGTGCCCTATCACCACAAATTTGGGGGTGGTATAGGGCACAGCAGGCAAGGGCAGCCCCCCCTCCACAACCTTGGGGGGGTAGGGAGGCTATTTACTCCCATCACAGCCTCCTAATTACCTCGTGTGGGTCGGAGAGATGTTATTGTCAGCCATCTTCCGATGCGCCTCTAGTGGCCCCCCTGTGTGAGCTTGCTTTTGTTGGGCCATCACATTAGGTGTATCTCCTCATCAACACAAATAAGCCCTTCTCTTTTCTGAACTTATTTGTCAGAGGTGAAAATCCCTGCTCACAACAATATGTCGTGGAGAACTGTGGAGACTTCTTGAAGAGAGGTGTGAATACTGCTTCTGGTTATATATTGCACATTCATGGTGATTTGTGTTATTGGGGCAGTCATATACAAACTTTCAATGATGTTTGCACCTGCAAAACTCTTGGGGCAGTTATACTGCTTCATGTTCAATCAGTGTATAGTTTGTAACTTACTGCTAAAATCCCATAACTTTTCATATTCACCATCTTCACTGTTGTTGCACTATAGCTCCACCCAACAGCAATAAGATGCTAGTGCTAGGAAAGCATGGCAAAATGCCTAATAAAACAGAATAAATGTACCACCAATGCACTATTACTATGTCAAGAACATGTTGCACAATACACCTGCAATAAAGCCTATGTCTGTGGGCTTCAGCATCTAGTAGCCATAGTCCAGTGAACAGATATAAAAACTGTTATGTACTGAGTTGAATAGGATCCAAAAGGCAGCAAGTCTGATTGGTCCTAGAACAATGCAGCAGTATGATTGGTCCGCAGGAGCCACTCAGTCCAGCTCCAGGTGGAAGTGAATCTGCAACCTGATTGGCCTACAGGAGAATCCCAGAATTAGCCAATCATGTGCAACCCATTGTGTAAATAATGTATATAAAGCAGATATTTTGGAGGAACTTTCATTCCTCACTACTATGAGCTGAATAAAGAGCATGAAATCCACACTCAACTCCGAGTATATTTCAAAAACTTAAAGCCTTTTGAACTCAGGGGGTTAGGAGCTCCAATTATGTGCTTGACTGTGACTTTTGTATGCAATCCATGCCACCAAGTCAAAAGTTCCATTAACTGTACTGGAGTGGGATCACCGTTGCCATATTTTACCCTATGCTTAATACACCAAGTAGTAATTGTCTTGTAGATCCCAGCAAGTCTACAGCTAAGCAGAGCTATATTTTATTTTCTGTATTAAAGTATAACACAGCTGTCATGTCTCTCCCCACCCTCACCCCATTTTTGATGTGGGAATACTGCCAAGCCAGTAAGCAAAAAATTCCCATGAGAAAGATAGTTCATCTGGGTCACAGCTACCCATGCATGTGTCAGTACTGAGGTTCAGACAAACATGATAGGTCATGGAAATTCTCTTTGTACAGGAGAAAAGTCTGTAGGGCCAAAGTGAAAAGCAGGTAAATGATAGCAAGAGCTGGGGAAACAAAAGATGTTGGATTGAGGCAGTTAGGATTGGAGTCAGGAAGCTAACTTGCAGTTGTTTCTTGGTAGAATGTTCAACTGATGGCTCCAGCACATGTTACATTTTCAGATATGAAGATTAAAGTCTGTGTTGGGAATAGTTCAATAGCACCTACTTGAAGGGTAGATCTGCTTGTCCATTGTAGCACCATTGGGTTGCTCTAGTGGACAAAAACAAGAGTAGCTGTTGTAGGAAACAGTCTGGCCCCTTCTCAGTTTTGTGTACTCTCTGAGCTTAAACAGTACATAACTCAGAACAGTGCAAACCTATTTCCTACAACAAATGAATAACTCAAAGGCCAACAGGGGTGGTAAATAGCATTGCAGGCTGCATAAGAATATGGCCCCCAGGATGCTACATTGGACAAGCAAATCTACCCTTGAGGTAGGTAAAACGGTACTATTTCACTTGCCAACTATGGAGGACCATAGTTTTCAGATCCCTTGCAGGGTTGTTGCTAGGTTTCCAACTGGATAATCCGCATGAGTTGTTTTGAACATTTGAATCACTCAACCATGCCTAGGAGCAAGTCCCATTAAACTAAGTACTTAGGTTTGTGTTAAATCAGTTGGACAATTGAGATCTGACAATGGTAATCCTCAATTTTGTTGACACTAATAAATTATAATGCACACAGTTGTAAATGTTCGTGTACCTATATGCAAATTACTCTAAGAGGAACCAGTTCATTAATTTATCTTATTTATGACAATCAGACACAATCCCTTCAACAGCAGAACCACCCATGCCATCATTTCATATTTAACTACTAATTAATTAAAGTTTTCCAGTAGTTTCAGCGTAATAATATTACCGGTATCTAGCAAGTTTATTATTTGAATAGAGGAGCATCTACAAATGCATCAGTCCACCTTCAGGGCTTCAGGGGAAGTTTGTGTATTGACCTTATAATAAAGTTTAACATCTGTACCTCTCAAAGTTAGCATCAACATGCCTATTAACACAATGAGGAAAAACTAATTAAAGCAAATTAGCTTAATGTGCACATGCAGGATAAGACAGATTACTTCTTAAAATCCAAGAAGATAATAGCACCCATATGGGATATGTTTTTGGCATTTTTCATATAAATTGGACAGTTTTAGAGGATAAGTAAGGTACAAAAGTCCTTACAGGCAATTATGTCTTACCAATGCTTGTGGCTGACATCATAAAAGTATAATTTTAATTGCTATTAATTGCATTAAGTCTACTCTTATTGAATACTTAATGCCATCTCTGACAGTAGTACTAATTTATATACTTTAATGAAGCTTTCAGACCAGAAATGTGGAATTATATGAACACTTACACAATATTTAAAGCATCACATTTTATTGGTTACAAAGCTTGGGTTACAAAGGCATTTTGTTCTATAAATGTTCATCTTCCTTGTCATAATAACAGATTAGCATGAGCGTTTCTGCAAGATACATGTTTTGGAATGTAATTTATGTCTCAAAACCTATCTTACATTCCAAGCATTATAGTATTGTCTTCTGACATGCTACAGGCAATAAGGCAAATACCGTTGGACTGAATTAGGGTTTAGTTAAAATAAACACCTAATTATAACTTTATATGCAATAATTATTTTCTGTTGTGATACATATAAACCATGGCCAGATTCAGCTCTTAACATTGAAGCTTGTTCCTGAATGTTATGCCACATGTTTGTCCACATGTTTGTTAAAGTGAACCGTAACTGAATAGGGTAAAATGTTTGCATAAGAAACAGAAATATGGAAAAAAAGAAAAAGAAACAGAAATAACATTGAGTTAATTTGCTGTTCTCTTCTGTGTTCCTTTTCAAAACAATTTTCCCAGTGTTACTAGTCACTCTAGGTTTGTCCTGTTACCGGGACTTGCATTATTAAAAGATGAGAAATTAATTCATCTCAATCAGGGCTAGTTTCAACATTGGTGAATTAGTAAGCTACCTCGTTACACTAATGGAAAAATACATCCATTATTACCTTCTAATTTGTTTTCAAGTTATTTTTCTAAAGCTACACAATCTCTTTAAAGTGGTCAAGGCACTATACATGAAATGAATTATTGAATGGGGAGGGAGGGAATCTGCTTTAAAGAACTCCCAGGCCTTTTGTAAGTTTGAGGTGGATGCAAAATGTTAATGAACAAGAAGTTTTCTTCCAATTGTTTTTCTTTTTTTAAAGCAAAATAGTAGAGGAAAACGATGCCATTCATTTTTCTTGTGAGCTACCAAAGCTCTTTATAATTAAGGTGATGCCCCTTATAGATCTTGTGATGATGCAGAATATTTTTCAGCAGTTTTTGGAGAGAGATTTCAATGTTGACACAATTTCAAAGGCACATCAGTGTCAGATATAGCTGCTGGGTATCAGTTACCAATTCCACTGCAGTTTCTATGGATCATCAGATAAATCAAACTGAAATGCACCCCACCCCTCCCTTAAATATGTTTTGCTAAGTTTTCACTGTTCTACTTTTCTGAGTCACAAAGGATAAAAGTCAAAATACAACCATCATTTGTTTTACAGTACTGTTTAGATTACTGTGGAACTTGATCCGTGCGGGAGGCACGTTCGCAACCCACAGCGTTCGCAACCTGCATCTGCGCACGCGCATAACGCAATTCGGCGCTTCTGTGTATGTGTGAGCGCCGAAACCCAGAAGTAACCCGTTCCAGTACTTCCGGGTTTCGGTGCATCCGTAACCTGAAAACGTGTAACCCGAAGCATCTGTAACCCAAGGTACCACTGTACTCTGATTAGCTATGCAACAAAAGTACAAAGAACTTGATTTCACTATTGGACATTTGGACATTGCACCAAATCATGATTATATAAGCTTAACTGTGATTTTGTTTATTTTGCGTGAGTTCTGAATTGACAAGCCATGGTTTGCAATCACACAGGAAGCAAGTTCCAGAAATCATAGTTCGACCAGGTTTTGAAATGGATTGATGTTATGCCTGAGTTAACAAAACAGAATTAAGGGCACTGCTTAAATCCTGGAAGTGATTTATTTATTTAAAATATATCCTGCCCTTACTACGAAAGAGCCCGAGGTGGCAAACAACACATGATGAAACAATAAAAACATATTTAAAACAATTCCAGTATAGATGCAAACTGGAAAAGATCTCAACTTAAAAGGCTTGTTGAAAGATGGAGGTTTTCAGCAGGTGCTGAAAAAACAGACAACTTCAGCGGTTTATTGGAGTACTAAGTCAATTGGAAATGAAAACAGATAAGCCACTTTGAACCATGGTTGGAGCCATGCCCGAAAGTTGGAAGCTAAATCATGGGTTGGGCTCCACAGTATGGTTAGCACAAAGCATAGTTTTATCAACTGAGTCCTTGTAGGTAGCTGTGGTTCTACATAAGGCATATCTTACCTCTTGAGTTATCTGCACCACACCACTCATTTCCATACTCACAAATGCATGTTTACTGCAACATCAGTTTTAAAGTTCTGTTTCTGAGTGAAGAAGAGGCAGGCATATTCCTAGGTTGGCACTGAGAGGTGTGAATAGTTACAGACACTGTTCTTCTACTGCCAGAATAGAGTTCTGTGAATGAATATTTATTATCTGCTTAAGGATATATGAAATATGGTAACATTATCACCTTTGTTCTTTCAGCCACAATGAAGAGGAGCAGCCTGTGCATCAGCCCGTGGTTTTCTGAGCTACAAAAACACAATTCAAGAAAGGAAGACCAAGGACTGAGCTTATAGTGGGTTCTGCAGCATGCAGATCTACACTGGGGCCAGGGATAGATGGAAAAAGGATTTAGGATTGACCTTGTAATTGTGGGAAGAAGTAAACAGGGTCATAATAGGCCTGCTTATTATAGCACAAAGATGAGGATCTTTGGCTCATCAGATGTTGTTGGACTCTAATGCATATCAGTCCTAGCCTGCATGGACAATGGTCATGGATGATGGAAGCTGTAGTCCAAAAACATCTGGCGGGTCACAAGTTCTGCACCACTGTTGTAAAAAAGTGACAAAGCAGTTAAACCCATTGATGAGAATGAGAAAGTGGCTGAAACCCATTTAAGGTTTCCATATCTGAACAGCTTAGTTTCACCCTTATATTCTGGAGAAGATTGAACAGGGGCTTCACACATGCCTGATTATTGTAGCAGGAAAGAAGAGAACAGCTTTGGGGTTAGGCTTGCTGATGGAAATGTGGAGCATTGAAGCCATTTAATGATTTATAGTTAGGGGATAGAATTAGTTAAGGGAAGAATTGCACTTGAGCAAGTCCACAGATTGCAGTAATCTCAGCAGAACAAAACGTGATGATGATGTAAGTGATCTCATGAAAAGCCCCTCTAAAAGATAAAGATTGTAACAATCTGTTTAAGACAGGCCAAAGACTAGTCACAAGCTATTTATTGGTAAATTTTATAATTCAACTGTAGTTCACTTTATATGAAAACTATGTTGATAACTTCAAACTGGTGCTGTTTCAGTCAGAGTGTTCATATACCTTTTTCATCAGGGCCCCTGCTCAATATGTTTAACACTGGGAATAGGGCGGTGATGTATACTCCTTTACAGAGGGTACACTTCCATTTGTGGTTGTAGCTTCTTTTGAAATAAATAAATAAATAAATTTGTAAGCATTAATTTATAGGTTTGATGTTGTATCAGGAGGGTGCAAATTTCTTAGCTAGATTTTTAAAAAATGGGTGTATGTCTTAGTTTGCTCATCTTACTTCTCTGCAGATTTAATTTTATATCTCATTCACTTTATAATTCTTCCATATTAATGATAATATTTCCAGAAGAGTTTCGCTTGTCTTTCTTGTCTTTCAATATATGACCTAAGTAATGTGGATTTCTGTCTCAATTAGATGCTGCTAGGAAATTGCTTTAAAAGTATCACTGTTGTGTAGATCAAAGTTACAGGTACAAAGAAAATTCATTTTGAATTACTCAGACAAAAAAAATCTCATTGGATATAGTCATTCAAGTGAAAACAAATACAATTCATTTTTATTATCTGTACATTTTGGGCCAAGATTGCCATTAATCCTTCAAGGCTTGAAAGTGAATGGTTTGCTGAGAATAAATACATATGAAAAGCCTCTGAGAAAAAAAATTCTGAACAACCAAAATGGAATATGAAACACTCCCATCTAAGTTTAAACAGCATCAAAACATGTGCTTAGAGACAAGTCACCCAGTTTTTATATAGTGCAATCCTCACTCAAAAACTCTCTTCCTCTTTAATGAACACTCTCAAATTATATATATATATATATGTGTGTGTGTGTGTGCGCGCGCGCGCGCGCGCTCCCCTGCATATATATATAGAGGGAAAAATCAGCAAACCAAGCCTTCCAATATATAACATAGACTTCTTTAATTGATATTAGAGATTGATTTCCCCCTCACGTTTGGTCTACCTTTTTAGGTAAAATGACCTAATTTTCACTTCCCAGATGAACATACTGTTCAAAACCCAGTTATCCTACAGATGCAATGTTTTCCTGAACTTTGCAATACAGGCTCAAAAACATACCAAAATCTGTAAAGATATTTTGAGATAAAATATGTTTAGAAATGCATACAGTGAAATATGCTACCTATTTAAATATGAATCTTTGCATGTTTTTTAAGCTACAGATTAATATTGAAACAGGCTAGAACAGACTTATGATGAAACACATGTAAAAGTAACCTGAACCAGAAACAGACTGATAAATCTATCCCTCACCAGGACTCAGCTCTTAGGCTTGGTGCAGACATAACAAAATTTAAGATATTATTAGACTATGTGCTTCTAATCCTCACTAACCCTATCTTTTATGTGAAATTCCAATACCAAATACTTGAGTCCAGCGTTATGTACAACTACCACCAACCTGTGTTAAAATGAACCCACACAAGACACACTAAATTCCCCTTTTAATCTCAGTCTGATCTCCTAATTCCAGTTTACGTGTGCATCTGCACAGAGTTGTCAAGATCTGTTCTCAATAAACCACTGTTGGCAGCAATATAATCCATCTTCCTATGACTCACCAGTGGTCTTGAACCACAATGTGCAAAATCACTGGTTTGCAAAATGTTTTGACTTGAATGAATTGGTGGCAGGAGCAATGTTATCTAGTTTATACTTCACAAAGTCATTTTCCTTTTATACCACTGCATTTTGGGGGGAAAAGGAGGAAGGAATTAGAATTGTTGTAGAAGAAACAAGCTCCTTCCATACCACATATGTCTAAGACATCCTGCCACATATCTTGGAGTCTAAGGAATTTTTTGAGATCCAAAGCAACATGGTCCAAATAGGTGTTTTTTCCCCCAGTTTACCAAGATTTTCTCCTAGTTTAGCCCAATCAACCTCAGCTGGTAGTATGAACTACAAGGAAATGAAGTAAAGTTTGTTTTCCCCTTAAGCAGGAGAAACAGCTAACCCTCTCCCTTCCATAACACTTCTTTGGACAAAAGACACACCCAGACATCTGTAGGCACAACAACAGTGGTACCTCGCGTTAAGTACTTAATTCGTTCCGGAGGTCTGTACTTAACCTGAAACTGTTCTTAACCTGAAGCACCACTTTAGCTAATGGGGCTTCCTGCTGCTGCCGTGCCACCGGAGCACAATTTCTGCTATGATCCTGAAGCAAAGTCCTTAACATGAAACACTATTTCTGGGTTAGTGGAGTCTGTAACCTGAAGTGTATGTAACCTGAAGCGTATGTATCCCGAGGTACCACTGTATCTGCATTATTCCACACTCAAGAATAATGGAATGTGAAACAAATTCAACTCTGTTATTTCATACTGATACAAACAACTGAAAGCAAGTTGTTGTTGTAATACCAAAACCCTGGCATAGCTGAAAATAAAAGAGCCCTGCTGGATTTGGCCAGTGACTCATCTAGTCCAGCATCTTGTTCTCAGTGTCCAAACAGATGCTTATGGGAAGCCTGAAAGCAGGACAGGAGCGCAGCAGCATTCTCCACACTTGTGATTCCCTGCTACTGGCATTCACACTGCCTCTGACAGTTGAATGGAAATACATTATTACCTTACTAATATTATTAATGATACTAATATGCATACTAATTTTACCAACCACACCTGTAAATCTTCCATAGTTGTGGGTTTTTTTTGGGGGGGGGGCAGAATTCCCACTCAAATAAAAGAGACACACACAAGAATGATGCAAACCATATGTTTACTTGGGCTCAGCATGTTTGCCTTGCCTATCAGTTATATTTTATTTGAAAGGAAAAGAAAGTGGAAGAAGTTAAGCTGGAAACAGAATGGTCCCCAGGGGATCTGACAGAAAGTGAATAGCACAGGGGAACTGATGGAGCATCACAACAGAGAGCTGAAAACTAGGGAAGGATTAAAGTGACACCAAGAAGCTTTGTGAGGATCAGAGTGAAATGGGGTATGGGTACGGAAGAAAAAAGTGTGCATTTCATATGAAAACACAAACACACCCAGCCCCCATTATATTCTTAGGGGAAATGCCCAAAGCTATAAAACCATTAAAAATGAAAGGGTATCTAGGTCAGAAAACGCCGACGTTTTTTCTAAAACCTCTAAGCAAACGCTGAGCTTTGTAAAGCACAGTCCTGTACCCAAAAGGCCTCTTATCAGTGGGTGATCTCCCTCCATCCTTAACACACCTCATTGAATTTTTGACTGCTCTGAAATATAGCATGAGTATCTGGAATTTATAGAATAGTTCATTATGTGGAGTAATTCACCCTGGCTGTGTTCCATAGTACATCTATCTATTTTTCAAGTAGGCAGAAGAAAGCCTAGAGCAGTTTACAAGGGGAATTGTTTCATCCCAATGGATGCAGATCAGTAGGCAGAGGGGAGAGACACTGAAGATAATTGATACATTGAATTTATTTTTAAAAAGAAACAGAACTGATTAAAGCATAACCTCATCCCATTAGATGGCTGCATCTGTGCCTCTCCAAAATAGGGGATGCTACAGATCCTTAACACATTGTGCCAAACCACTTCTACCACATTTCACTGTGGCGTCACCCACCCACTCAAAACCTCACCTACCTACTCCAACAATAGAAGCCCTTTCTAGTAACTACAGTATCTAAAAAGAATATGATGTTCAGAGGGCAGAGAATATCAGATACTGGAGACAAACCACACTGTAATGCTGCTGACCCCACAGCTTGCTTATAAGCTTTTCAGAGCCATTTGACTGGCTATAGTTCGAAGCAGAATGTTGCGTGTCAAGACCCCGAGGCCTCCCCTTTATGATGAATAATCACACCTGGACAGAGTATTTTAGGTTAAATGAGCAAATTTAGGCCACAACTTTATTGGTTACCGAATGTGAGTGGTATTGGCTTAGGCAATGGAATTGAACTGACTGTATCTGACTCCTGCCTGCCATGCAGGTAGTCCGGAAAGGGTCAACCACCAATAGCAGTAGCCCTGTTGATGTACATTAACTAGAGCTCCCCCAGGGTCCCCGATGGGATCGTGGCATGGCCCTAGCCCCTACCCGGGCTTCGGACAAGATCCACACACCCTGGATCCCTTTAACGGAATACCCTTAAAATGGAGAGGCAGGTGATGGCCACACCTCCCCTCCCCCAATCCAGGTTCTACCAATGCCTAACTGCCAAACCTTACAAAAGTTGTGACGATTGCTACGAGGTAGGCGAAAACCAAATAGCCAATGCAAATTTGCCAAGTGGAAAAATTTCTACCAAGCCCCCTCAACAGGCGACCAACCGAGGTCCATAGCAAGGCCTATATGTTGAAAGCATGAAAAGAGTGCGGGAGATCTGCAAAAGCTGGAACAAAAAGGGATATCCCCTGGCTGCACAGCTGCTTAAATGTGCCAAGCCACGCCCCCGGCCAACTGGATTGGCTAGCCAGGGGCCGTGATGCGGCTGGGGACTCCCTGGTGTTGCTGGGGCTTAGCCCAGGTCACTTGGCTGCCTGCAACACCGTCCCACAAGGAAGTGGAGCAGCCTTGTAGTAGGTGGAGAAAACTGACTTGCCCAAGGCCACAAACAGAAGATATCACAGGGGTGAATGCAGAGCCATCAGCACCCAATCAGTCTGTTGCTGAGAAACAAACAACTTGCCCAAGGCCACACCCTGGGTACAAGGCAGATGTACTCTGGTAAGGAAAGTGAACAATGTAGTAGAAAAGTGTTAGTGTTGTTTGTTTGTTTCTATAACATTTTCAGTGCTTTGCACAATTATTCCCACATTTGTCACTACTGTGTCAGACAGATTAAGCTATGTACAACTTTTCTGAAGTCATCCTGACCTTCATGCCTTCATCAGTGTCAAATGGTGGCATGACTCCTAGAAGGAAAAGTCAATCAGATAAGAAGGTGGAAGGTGAGGTTGAAAAATTAGGTCAGGAAATTATCAGAGTAAGTGTCATTCTATCTTTTTTATCCAGAGAGGAAGAGAACAGAGGTCCATCAATGTCATAATTTTAATTTGACATTTTATTTTCATAAATGCATGTTTTGCTTTTTTAAAAATCCTATAACTTCCTGTATCAGGGTATCTTCCCTGCTCCTTTGAATTCTACTAACTGAAATTCTGCACAAGTATACTTAGAAGTAAGGGACATGGGTGGCACTGTGGTCTAAAACACAGAACCTAGGGCTTGCCGATCGGAAGGTTGGTGGTTCAAATCCCCGCGACGGAGTGAGCTCCCATTGTTCGGTCCCAGCTCTTGTCAACCTAGCAGTTCGAAAGCACGTCAAAGTGCAAGTAGATAAATAGGTACCGCTCTGGCGTGAAGGTAAATGCTGTTTCTATGCGCTGCTCTGGTTCACCAAAAGCGGCTTAGTCATACTGGCCACATGACCACATGACCATACTGGCCACATTGTCTGCGGACAAACGCGGGCTCCCTCAGCCTATAGAGCGAGATGAGCGCCGCAAACCCAGAGTCATCCGCAACTAGACCTAGCGGTCAGGATTACCTTTACCTGTACCTATACTTAGAAGTAAGTCTAATTGAACTCAATGGGGTTTACTCCCAGATAAATCAATACAGGATGGAAGCATTAATAAATAAAATTAGCAATAAATAGAACACTTGCCTTAGCCTCACAAAATATAACAAACCAACCATTTATACCACACTTTACAGACACATGTTTACAGCAAAGTAACAACTTTTAGGAGCACCTCTTACCCATTGTTTTTGTTTTTTGTTTTTGCTCTGTGAGCATTAAGAATAGACTTTTTTTTAATGTTTACAATATTTATTTCCTTGTCTCAGTTTTGTCATAACTTGCTCTGATACATGCTATATATTCACTGGCCATAGTATGTTGAATTTGTCCACTTAGAAGCCACGCTTATTTATTGAGCACATGCATTTTAAAGACATCCCTAATGGTCAATAAATTCAGTAATTGTGTCTTTTGATTTGCAGCCAAGGGCAATTAAGAAAATCAACCTGACTTACTGCTGCCAGTAGCTAAAGAGAGCATGCTATGAAGTTACTGCATGTTAACAAGCAATATTTTAAAAAAGCCCATTCAGTAACAGCATTTAGTCAGGTTTTAATTGACTTATATGGATTATTTTGTTAAGGCTTCTCACTGAAGTTGAGAACAGAGCATAGTGGCAGACAAGAGGCAACTCAAGCAGTAGTGAAATGGCAATATAAGAATTTATTGCTTCATTCTACAAGTACTTGCATTTAATTAACCAAAACACTAAGATCAAATCCAGAGCAATTAATGTCATGGCATATGACTAAAGAAATAATGAAGGAGTCCTGCAATTTCTTCCTTTCTTTATACTGTATTCTGTTCTCATATGCTCACTCTGAAAGATTATGTTCATTATTGCTTTAGTGACAGATTAGCTTTATTTTGTAGTTAGACAATAAATTGTCCATCGACCCTTTGATGAGCCTATCTCTAATCATCTTCACTAATTTTACTACAGTTGTGGTTATCTTGAATTACTTTGAAGCCCCAATATAGTGGCTCAGTGATTTAGGCTATAATCAAGGTTTTGTTTAAAAAATAAAATAAAATCATATATGTATGTGAAATTATTATTTATATACATTACATATAATTATAGTAATTTAATTACAAAAACAAAAATCCCTCTTACTTGTTCCGATTCTAATACTGTAAGCAAATAAGTATATCAACTTATTTGCAATATAAACAAGTTGCAGTTGTTAAAGTCTGTAGCTCAATGCAAAAGGTGCTGTTAATCAGTACTGTATAGATAATGTTGAGCTAGATGGACCAATAGTTGGACTCAGTAAAAGGCAACTTCCTAGGTTCCTAGTTCAGTATTATCTACACTGTGGGACCTTCCAGTAAGTATAAATATAATACTGTGTTCTTACACACTGCTCCTGTGAATTTGTCCATCTCTGTCATATCAAAACATTTCAGCAACTGTGAGTTAATGGAGAATGATAATTCATCCAATTCATTCTCTTTTATTGTGAATATGGATTCCACCCTCCCCAATAAAAAGTTGCACTGCAGCATGAATCACTACATTTTGTCCCCCATCCCCCGTCCTTTCCATTGTTTCATATATTGAGCTATGAGTTTTCTAGACAAATTAATATTTACTGTCATTGTAGTGTTGCACGCCACTCCAATCTCTGAGTGGCGCGAGATTCCAGAGGTTCCGGGTGCTTACCAAGGTTTTGTGTTTTCTTCAGGAATGAGGCACAGCAGAGACTGTGGTGTCTTTATGATATATGGTTTATTTACACATATATACAACCTGAACCTATGATGGTGGGGCTTACAACATTAACACTCCAAGAGGGTATTGTTTCTCCCACGCCCACAGTTTTGGATTCCCGCAGAAATCAGGCATAATTCTCTCTGCCTTTTTGCTGCTTTGCTGCTAGCTCACATCACTGAACTCTCAGCTGTTGCATTTGTCTTTTTCTAGCTGCCACTCATTTGTTGGATCAAAGCGTTTGAAGGGTCTTGGCATACAGCCTACTTCCTCCAAACTCATAACAGTAGCAAAATGTAGTGTGTTCAAAACCTCACACATGACTTTGGGCCAGCTATTACTTTCAATCTCATCTACCTCCCAGGGTGGTAAAATGGGATTATTTTTATGCATGCCATGCTTTGGATTAAGAGCAGGATACCTATTTGATAAAGAAATAGTATCACATTAAGTTTCCCCTGTGAAGCAAAATAGCAGTCTATATCCAATTTGAGTGTTGAACCAAACTGGATGTGTGACATAATCTACTTTTTCAACTGTGGATATCTTTAGTATTCCAGAAACAATATTCTGCTAGAGGTTTATTCAGAAACTAATTTAGATACAACTAATTTGACTGCTCTGCCAAAATAAGTTAAGATGAATTCTGATATAGCCATATATAACCTATCTATGGGTTTCTTTTTATGAGGTAATCTAGGGGACTGATGAATCCATTGATTTCTGAGCATGCCAATTTGGCACCTACATCAGTAAATTAAATGAGTAATCCATATCCACAATCTAAGTTTCTCATAAAGCAGTAATGTAATACTCTGATAGTCACAAAGCTCTCTTTGTGTGGATGTCCCTTTCAGAAATGTTTGGGAACCAAGTACCTGAAAAATTGCCTTCTCATAAGAAGGCAAGGAGAGCCCTGATGGATCAGATCAGTTTATTCCAGCATTCTGTTTCCCATATGTCAACCAGATGCCTATAGGAAGCCCAAAATTAAGATACAATACAATTGCTCCCTCTCACTGTCATTCCTCAAGAACTGATATTCAGAGGAATGCTGCATCTGACCCTAGAGGTAGCCATCAGGACGAAGAACATTTGATGTTCTTAGCTTCCATGAATTTGTCTAATCCTCTTTGAAACCCATCTACTGTAAGTTGTTGACCATCAATCACATCTTGTGATAAAGGCTTCATACAGCACATAGTACATTAAGATTGCATGTCCTTCTGGTGTGCCACCTTCAGAGATTAGTTGGGTGTAGAGGCAGCTCACTTGGTAGGGAAGAGCCACTATGCAACCACTTCCCAGCAGGTTGGTTGCTGTTGCTTATGTGTGGGGAGGGGGTCTTAGAGAGGCTGGTGCAGTACAACCACACTGGTAGGAGCATCGGATTGCACTACACCAGCCTCCCTGCCACCTCCCTGTCTCTCTCCTGGTAAACAGCAGTGTCCCACCTGCCAGGAAGCAAGCATAGCAGCTCCAGGCCACCTGGCAAGTCACTTCTGGGGGGTGACTGGCTTTAGAAGAGCCTTCACAGCCTGGTGCCACTTTGCATGTCCTTTCAGTACTTTATTTTTCCAGGCTTTTAAAACTTTGATTGAACATGTATTCTGTGGCTGCTATTTCTGCTGCTTTGATGATACCTGTTTACTAAATTGTGTTTGTTTTTATACTTTCTTACCTGCCTTGAGAGTAATACTGCTCAAGGGTACCCAACATAAATAAACAGATGCATAGATGTGGAAGGAGAAAGAAATCCCTTCTTAGCTGTTCATCAACAGAGAGGATGAGATCCTTGGTCAGTGCCAATGCCAGATAACAAATGACACTAGAGCAGAGACAGCCATAATTTTTCCTGATGGAATTTTATTTTATAATAGCCATGATGATTCTGTATGCCTGATGCTAACAAACAGGATAGGACTGCTGATCTTGTACAGATTTCTATCAGCACCAAAGTAAGCAAATAGGCCTCAGAGGATCAGAATAAGTAGAACTGTCCAATAGTTTCCTATAGTGCAAAATTCCTACAATTGTTGGTACCTTTCCTTGAGATTTTTCCTATCCCCCTACTTCCAGTTTAGTGCTACAGTGTTAAATCAGCAAGGGAGAAAGCTGCTCTCTAGACAGAGCCTCAGTGATAAACAGAAAACTAAAAAGCTGCTGCTTCACATTGTTTAAATAGCTTTATTTCCTAACTCACAGAGGTATATGTTAAGCAAAATTTGAAACAAAGATTATTTATCAAAGATCTAACATTGTGGCCCAATGATTAGAGTTCAATTCATCTGGAAAGATGAAAAAAATTAATGAAAAATCTTGCTAATTACTTTGCTAATTGAAACAACCTGCTTTTCTTTCTTCCGGAGGCGGCGCGAAACCGTGATGGCGGACCTCTTCGAGCTCTGAAGAGGGGCACCGCAGAAAAGGGTTGTTTCGCTACGGCGCAGCGGCAACCCATCAAGAAAAACCACGGACAGAGAGAGTCCGTGGCCGTGGGACTCGGCGGGCACCTGGAGCGACCCCAAATTCGCGGAAGGGACCCCGTAAGGGGCTCCGGAGTGAAGGAGGGGGAGCGGTGCTGTGAGTTCATCGCTCTTTCTGCGGAGGCGAAGCCGCGCGGCTGTCACGGATGAGCGCTGACCTTTCTTCCAAAAAATACTACTCTGAAACAGCAAACCCGTGAGTAAGGACTTAAGATTTGTTACAATAACTTGAAGAAATTTGGCTGAAACCGGGAGACGAGAAAGAGGAAGTCCGTCTTCCGGCACTGCTTATAAGATCAAAGCAGACTGTTTAAAGAGCGGAAAGCGCTGTGAACAGGGAAGCTTTAAGGCTTTAAAGTGGGACTTTCGTGCACACTTGAAATTCTATTCTTAAAGGAAGAAAAAATACAGTTTAAATTGGACTTGGAGCGGTCCCCCATGGGGCGAGGGAAGACTCTAACCCCAAATCTTCGGGTGGCCGGGTGAAGTTGCTTGACTGCGGAACTGTTACAAACTTCCAGATACTTTTGTAACTGAAGTGCAACTTTTGGGCTTACTTAGTTTGAGTGGATACAATTGCAGGCACCTTGTTGGAACATTGTTAAACGTTTTAAAGTGCTCTGCAGGACTTTTTTCTTAGTGTTTTGGAACTAACTTGCTTTTAAAATTGTTTTTGAAAACGGAAACTTTAATGGCGGAAAAGTTACCTTCTTCTTACTAACTTTTGGTGGCACTCCCCCTAGAGGACATTGGATAACAAAGGCCTGGGAAAAGTTTTTTTGCTTACTTTCTTTCTCCAGATTGTTTATAAATTTGGACTTGTCTTTCCCATGGGATTACAACATCTGACCTTGAACATTGACTGATGAGTGGTACAGGAAAGACAAGAGCAGCCAAAGCTAAGGAAGCTAAGGAAAAAGAAAAAGCAAAAAAGCAGGCACAGCTTTTGCAAACAACTTTAACTCAGGGACGTAGACTATCAGTGCCTGCTGTGCTTGCAACACAAAAAGTAGAAAGTGAAAAGCCTGAAAAATCTGAAGAGGAAGATATGGCATCAGGAGGAGCAGAGGCAGCACTGAAACAAGTTTTGGAACAATTGTCAACATTAAATCAAAAAATTGATAACCAATCAACAAAAATTGACCAAGCTACATCCTCGATCCAGAAATTGACAGATCAGGTTTCCCAACACACCCAAGCAATTGAAAAATTGCAAGGAGCAACGGAAGAGAACCGTAAATTGGCAGGGGAAGCCGTTGAAATTGCAACATCAGCTAAAAAAGAGGTTGAGGAAGTTAAAGCAGAAGTCAAGCCTCTGCATAAACAGATAGGGGACCAACAAACCTATCTCTCTTTGGTGGAACTGAAAAACCGGGAGACTAATCTTAGGCTTAGGGCGGTCCCAGAAATCGAACAAGAAGATTTGATTGGATTTTTGACAACAGAATTTTCAAAGTTCTGGGGCTTAAAAGAAGAAAGTGATTTTAAAATAGTATCGGCTTTTCGACTGGGAAGATTGGTAAGAAAAGATAGATCTAGAGACTGTCTAATAGCTTTGAGATCAAGAGAGGAGAGAGACAAAATATTAGGCCTACACTTCAAAAACTCAATTGAGATACAAGAGAAAAGGGTGGAAATCTACCGAGATATTCCTAAACAGCTATTGGATCTGAGAGCCACCTATTCAGAATTGGCTAAGTTGTTGAGACTTAACTCAATCCCTTATAGGTGGGAGTTCCCACAAGGACTATCATTTACTTACAAACAGAAGAAGGTTAAAATAAGATTACCAGAGGATCTACAAAAGTTCCAGCACGACCACGGAGAAGATCTCCAAAAAGAAGCAGCAGCCCTTTGGCCTATACTTAAACCAGGACCCACTCTGCCAGCAGGCGGAGGGACGCCTAAACCCTCGGAATTAGAGGAAAAAGAAGATACACCGCTCTAGGTGTAACAGAATAGTTCAGGATGTCTCTGCAGCTACTCAGTTGGAATATAAATGGCGGAAATTCCCCGGAGAAAAGAAGGAAACTGTTTCATATATTGAAGAAAGAACAATTGGATATTATTTGTTTACAAGAAACCCATGTGACCAGGCTCCACAGGAAAGTTTTGGTCAACAAAAGACTAGGCCAAGAGTTTATTTCCTCAGACAAGGTAAAGAAAAGAGGAGTGGTGATTTATGCTAAGGAGAGCCTGATACCTAAATTTTTATTCAAAGATGAATATGGAAGAATTCTGGCAATTGAAATCCAGACCCAAGGAGAAAAAATATTGATACTAGGAATTTATGCTCCAAACGACGGGAAATCAGAATTTTTCAAGAAGCTGCATGAGACGCTGCTGGACTATCTGGACTATGCTAACATCATAATGATGGGAGACATGAATGGAGTGGTGTCTACACATATGGATAAGTCTTATAACCAAAATCTAACATCAGACGGCAGACTGCCTAAAACTTTTTTTGAAATGACTGACAATCTGGATTTGATTGATATATGGAGGACAAAGAACCCCCTAGGTAAAGAAGGAACTTTCTTCTCTGAGGCCCACCTGTCCTGGTCAAGGATCGACCAAATCTGGACCTCCAGGGGGCTGGCACCCAAGACTAAAAAGGTGGAAATCTGCCCAAAAACATGCTCCGACCACAACGCTCTGAAATTAGATCTCAGACTTACTCAAACCGGTTCCTTCAGATGGAGAATGAATGACACTCTTTTAAGAGATCAAGAGATTGTGAAAAAGGCCCAAAAAACATTAAAGGACTATTTTGAGATAAATTTGAATACTACAGTAGAAAAAAGAACGATCTGGGACGCAAGCAAAGCTGTCATGAGGGGGTTTCTGATACAACAGAATACAATTAAGAAGAAGCTCTGGAATGGAAAGAAAGATAAAATACTGGAGAAAATACATCAAGGAGAGAAAAAATTGAGAACTAAACCAAAGTCAAAGGATCTGTTGAGAGAAATTAAATTCCATCAAGCAGAATATTCAAAATTGATTAATCAGGAGATTGAATGGAAAATAAAACAGATGAAGCAAAGATCCTTTGAATCAGCAAATAAATGTGGAAAGCTGCTAGCTTGGCAGCTGAAAAAAAGACAAAAGTTGAATACAGTTACAAATCTAGAGATTGAAGGAAGAACGGTGCAGAAACCAGAGGAAATTAGGAAGTGCTTCCACAGATATTTTAAAGAACTTTATGTACAGGGGCCTCAGAAAGAATCAGAGATAGATCATTTTTTAAAGACAAATGGACTATCAAAAATAACTCAAGATAAAAGATCAATCTTGAACTCTACAATAACCACCCAGGAAATCGAAAGTGCCATTCAGAACATGCAACTAGGCAAATCTCCAGGCCCGGATGGGCTTACCTCCAAATACTACAAGACTTTGAAAGACTATTTAACACAACCCTTGTTGGAGGTATGCAACCAGATCATGGATGGGAAGAGGGCACCAGAAACGTGGAAAGAAGCGTTCATCACATTGATACCTAAGATAGAATCTGAAAAGACTCAACTCAAGAACTACCGCCCCATCTCACTCCTGAATGTGGATTACAAAATATTTGCAGACATTTTGGCAAGTAGACTTAAAAAAGTTTTAATTGAAGTAATTCACAAAGACCAAGCAGGCTTTCTCCCTGGTAGACATTTATATGAGAATACCAGAAACATCATCGATATTTTGGAACTTTTACAAACTAACAGGAACACAAGGGCGGTGTTAATTTTTGTTGATGCGGAGAAAGCATTTGACAATATATCTTGGATGTTCATGAAGAAAAACTTGGAAGGGATGGGAGTGGGGCGGGGGTTTGAAAATGGGTTACGAGCAATTTATTCAGAGCAAAAGGCCAAATTAATAGTGAACAATGTGGTGACGGAGGAGTTCAAAATTGAAAAAGGGACACGACAAGGGTGCCCTCTATCCCCTCTTTTATTCATTTCAGTCCTGGAGGTGCTATTGAACATGATAAGGGAGGACCGGCTGGTACAAGGGATAGAGGTCGGAGTGAAACAATATAAACTTAAAGCTTTTGCAGATGACCTAGTTTTGACATTGCAGGAGCCAGAATCCAGTACAAAAAGAGTTCTTGAACTTATATCTGAGTTTGGTCAGGTGGCGGGGTTTAAGTTGAACAAACAAAAAACCAAGGTTTTGACCAAGAATTTGACACTTACAGAAACAGAGGGGTTTCAGAGAGAAACAGAATTAAATGTGGTAAAGAAAGTGAAATACCTAGGGATCTATTTGTCTTCCAAAAATTTGAATTTATTTAAGGACAATTATGAAAAATGCTGGTTGGAAGTAAAGAAGGATTTAGAAATTTGGTCAAGATTGAAACTTTCCTTGTTGGGAAGGATTGCAGCAATTAAAATGAATGTATTGCCGAAAATGTTATTCTTGTTTCAAACCCTACAGATCGTGGACAGAGAGGAATGTTTTGGAAAATGGCAGAAGGATATATCTAAGTTTGTCTGGCAGGGCAAAAAGCCCCGAATAAAGTATAAAATATTAACTGATTCAAAAGAAAGAGGGGGGTTTGCCCTGCCGGATTTGAGGTTGTACTATGAAGCTGCAGCCTTCTGCTGGCTGAAAGATTGGTTTTTGCTAGAAAACACCGACGTCCTAGATCTGGAAGGTTTTGATAATGCATTTGGTTGGCATGCATATCTATGGTATGACAAGGTTAAAGTTCACAAATTGTTTAAAAGCCATATTGTCAGAAAAGCGATTTTTGCAGTCTGGATGAAATATAAAGACTTATTAGAGAGTAAAACACCGAGGTGGCTATCACCGGTGGAGGCCAAAGCTCGAAAAAGACCCAATATGGAGGCCTATTGGCCGAAATATTGGGAATTAATTGAAAAAATTGGAGACGGTTGGAAGTTGCAGAGCCAGGACAAATTAAAAAACAAGGTGCGAGATTGGTTACATTATGCTCAAATTCAAGAGGTTTTTAAAATGGATAAAAAGGTTGGTTTCCAGGAGGGGAAATCGAAACTAGAGACAGAATTGTTAGAACCAAAGACCAAGATTTTATCTAGAATGTATAACTTGCTGCTTATGTGGAACACACAGGATGAGACAGTTAAATCTGCTATGATAAAATGGGCACAGGATGTTGGACATAATATTATGTTTGAAGACTGGGAAAGGTTATGGAACACCGGAATGAAATTCACGGCATCTAGTGCCTTGAAGGAAAACATTATGAAAATGATATACCGGTGGTACATGACCCCAGTCAGGCTAGCCAAGATGCATCACCTGTCTGACAACAAATGTTGGAAGTGTAAGGAAGCAGAGGGGACTTTCTTCCATCTCTGGTGGACCTGCCCAAAAGTGAAGGCCTTCTGGGAAATGATTTATAATGAATTGAAAAAGGTATTTAGGTATACCTTTCCTAAGAAACCAGAGGCCTTCCTGTTGGGCATGGTGGACCAGAAAATGTCAAAGAAAGATAGAACTTTGTTTATGTACGCTAGCACAGCAGCAAGAATACTCATTGCAAAGAGTTGGAAGACACAAGATTTGCCCACGCTGGAGGACTGGCAGACGCAGTTGATGGACTACATGGAGATAGCTGAACTGACCGGCAGAATCCGAGATTTGGATAAAGAAACAATTGAGGAGGACTGGGGAAAATTTAAAGATTATCTGAAAAAATATTATAAGCTGTATGAATCCTAAGAAAGTGCATGATTAGGAAACGTTAAGCTTCTGCGAATATGATTAAGTAAATGGTAAAATTAGTGACAAAAGAGAAAAGGAGACAATTTAAATTGAATATGTTATGTTTATTTTAAAGGTATTGAAATTGAGATATAATATATTGTATTTGGATACATAACATTCGAAAGTTACAACAAGGTATGAAATAAGGTAACAAAATGCTGACATTGTTAATGCAAAGAACGCAGAATCGGAAGGGGTGGGGAAGTCCAAGTTTTATTTTGTTTTTGTTGTTAAAAAAGAGAAAATTTGTTTCTTGTAACTACTTTATTTGTTTATAAACCTATAAAATTATGGAAAGAAACGCAATAAAAAAATTTATAAAAAAAAGAAACAACCTGCTTTAAATGCTGTTATAAGATAAAGTAGGTTGATTAAGGCTTTGTCTCTGACTTCACAGTTTCAACAAAGTCTAAAAGAAATGGCAAGCAAAGCTAAATCCTTTTTCTGTTTCAGTTTCATCTGGCTTCACCAATCTTTAAAGAGAGTTGTCACAGACAGCTACCTATTTCTACAAATTAAAATAACTCCAGAGGGCAAAACTTACAATCATTTGTTTCAGACAATATCCTAATGCCCACAAGTTGTTTTAAAAGCTGAATAAAGTCGCTTGCCATCAGTTCTCCTTTTCACTGCTTTAAAAGGATGAACCCTGCTACCTATGGTCACTTAGAGGAAAGAAACATGCTATGTTGCCTGTATGGAATCTGCAATTCCATTCTCATCTGCCACAGAGCACCAACCTAACACAGTCATAAACAATATACAGGTACGATATAAAGTGACCAGCTGTATGTTTATTCTTCAGCACCTGAGTTTTGCTTTCTCACAAAGAAGCTAGATCAAAGGATTTGTCCAGTTCTTAACCTACTAAATTTAGTTTTATCCACTTGCAACCTTAGGACTTCTCAGCTTAAATATATATCTAGAACGACATGATCAGTATAAAAGAAGGAAAAAACTTCTAGAAATAGACTTAAAACTTTAGCTCCCTATGGTTTAACCTTAAAGACAATATATCTGCTTAACATCAAGCAGTTGTCAGAACTCTCCTTGAGGATTTTTTCTTTTTTCCGTGATTCATGTTACACCCTTTATCTGTTCACACTATGTACTTTTTAATGTTCACATTGTAAAGCTACTTTCTAATATAGCAAAATGTGCATTAACTAATAACTGACATAAAAATAAAGTCAGTTAAAAGAATAGATTTCTGTCTTTAGACTGTGCATTTGTAGTACATGGAATAAAACAACCCTGCCAATCATGCCCCCTACATAACCAAGAATGGAGCCCAGAATAGTCAAAAGCCCCTGTAAAAATATTTTTAAGGCACCAGTAAAAGTACGGTAATTTGTATCCAGTAATATGAGAGAAAGTGATTTGTTTATATAATGAAACAGTATCTCCTTAATTATTTATTGTCTTGCACAAGCAAATTTGAGAACTAGAGGAACTTCAAAGTCATAGGCTTTGCCTCATTATAAATTTCTGAGGCTTGTATCAAACATTGTCGTTTTGCTCATACAGCAGACCTCCACTTCTGCAATAGAACTCCCACCTCCACTCCTATCCCCTGCAGCCCTGCCCCACTGCACAAATGTTATCCAGAAAGGAGGGAGGGTATATAGAGCTGCTTCTAGAGCTGCGTACAGAGATAAGAGGAAGGGGAAGTCCTGTTGTGCAAGTGGAGCTCCATTCATGCAGTGTTGGATACAAGCCTTTAATTTGAGCCAAAGTCAACATTATCCCTAACATGTATTTGCTATGGAAAATAGCAATGTTATATTGTAATATAAGTGCACAGGAAAGGTCTAATCTACTAATGTTACGGCGGGGCAAGGGGTGGGCAAAGAGAGAGGTTAACATCTATTTCATCTGCCTCTGTTAGTGTAGTGAAACAGTCATGTGAGAGGTCAATCTTCAACTCAGATCACTTTTAATTCTTTCTACCTCTATCTCATATTGCTCATAACTTGGTATATAACATTCTTCTCAATCATCAGTTCTGACTTGTGTCCTAGTTTTGTGATGTGTTTCAGGAACCAACTGGTGAACAGTGGTTAGGAATATACCAATAGTAGGAGATACAGAGGAATGTGCCACAAATCCCAATTTAAGAAAGAACAATAACAGAAGAAAATACCTCAACATACCTCTTGAGAACATAAGTGAGGCCTTCAGCGCCTTTCCTTAGCTTAGGCTGGTGTGCCAGCTACAGCCTCCCCTACACAGGAAGAGCCTAGTAACTATTTTCACTTGATAACATCCTGTTTTAATAACTTCAAATCACAGGGGGATTGTCTATGAAGATTTGACTAACTGCGGTTTCCAAACAGTCTTCATAGGCAACTGGAGTATTGGGGGAGGAGGGATACATATACAGCATATCCTACCAATCTTGAAACAACTGCACTGGCTTCCAATACATTTCTGAAGACAATTCCAAGTGCTGGTTTTAACCTTTAAAATAATCAGAATCCCACATGAACCTGCCCAGGCATGATGATCTTCCTTGGAAGACTTTCTCAACATACTGCACTGTCATTTTAAGTTAGTTGGGTAGTGACTGTAGCTAGGGTCTTTTCAGTTGTGGCACCTTTAATTTGGCACCACAGGTCTGCCTGGCATCAAGTTTGTTTTCTTTCCCATTTCTGTCTCATTATTTAATCATAACAAAAAAAATCTGGTTTTCCATTGCGATTAACTGCCCTACTTTTATTATTTTACTGTTTTATTGCTTTCATTAGTTTTATGATAAATACAAAGATAAATATATCTAAGGTCTATCTATCTATCTATCTATCTGTCTGTCTATCTGCCTGCGCTAAATATTAGCAGACATAGCACTTTGGATCCCCCACCCTCATTCAGGTTAACAACCAAACAGTTCTACCACAGATAATTGCTAACTGTAAACATTTTCTAAGCACAATTGATTTTCCAGCATTTTTATATTTGTCTGAGTTTCAGTTTCAGTTTGATTTTAATTTTAATATTTTAATTTCCACGTATTTATCACTAACATTTTCCTTTATCTATGTTTATTTCCTGAGCTGTATCTAATTCACGTTTTGTAACTGAGATTCAGTCATATGTTGACAATAGTCAATAGTGCATGAAGTAACTTCACAAGGATAAGATGCAAACATATCTGTATTCAGAATTTGTCATCAGTACACCAATCATTTGGCAGACATGGTGGAAAGAAACACTATGATATTGTGCTTTGCAGACACATTAGTGACATGAAAGACACAATAAGCAATTTCCTCAAGTTGAATGGATCTCAAATAGATGTGCTAGACAGATTCATCAGACTCAGACAAGCAAACAATGCAAACATTTTAAAAAAGAATACCCCCCCTAAAAAACCCCCTGTTAATTTCAGCTAGCCCATATGAAACACTCTCTCTCTCTCTCTCTCTCTCTCTCTCTCTCTCTCTCTGTGTGTGTGTGTGTGTGTGTGTGTGTTTTCTGCCTTAGGAACAGAAAAATTGAATTGTGTATTGAATTCTTGGCTTTAAATTTCAGCTTTGGTATAGATTCATTGTGCGGCCGTGGACTTAGCTATGTGCCTTAGCTTCAGTTCTACATCTATAGGTTGCTCTGCCCAGGTAACTCATGGTGCTGAATGCAACCTGAAGCAGTTGTGGCTGGTTCTGGTTCCTGCTCCCTACTGGTTCCATGGACTTCCTAGATACAGTTTCCTTCCATTGCCACCAATGATAGGCCCCACTGGGGCCTTCTGTCAATCTGCTTCAAAGAGGCATTAGGGTTCACCTTTCTGGCCCAGTGGGCATATTTCAAATTTTGGGAGAACGCTGTGGGTGCCAATCACAACATGAGTGATGTGGGGTGCATGGCATAAGACAAAATTTGCCATGGTGAAGATTTTTCCATAATTGTTTTTCCACACTAGAAAAGGATTAACATGCTGAATTTCTGCCTGCAGTTGCATTTTACAACAGACTGAAAGGATCATATCTAATATATAATGTCCCTAAAATCAAAATATTGCCTCAAAAGTTTAAAACCATCAATAAAACTGTAGTGATGCTGCTACGAATTGTAATCAAATAATGCTATGAACTGTAGATCTGCACCCTCTATTAGCACTACTGAGGGAAAAAATCCATGAGAATGTGCTTCTGTGTGAATTGAAATGAAGGGGGTCGTATATGAAAGAATGGCACCCTTAGAAAATATGAAAGCAGACACTGTGGAAGACATTGCTATTGCTTTACTAAATATCAACTTCCTTTCTTTAAAAACTCCACCATTTCCCTAGGCAAATGGAGCTTCTATGCTTAGTTGACTCTGAGCGTTTCCTGACCAGAGACTGCCAACTGTATCAACATGTGCATTGTTTTTGCAATATATTAAATGTTCCAAAGGAATAAGTTGAGATCAACAAATTCAATGCTTTTTTTTGAACTGTCATATTGAGAATGTGCCTCTGAAAGTGATGAGCAATCATAAACCATGCAGAGTTATTGTACTTTGGGGTAAGTCTTTCTTCTTCCTCGCCATGGTAGACATATGTTTTTAAAATCTCTCTGAGTAATTTTGAAAATGTGCTATATTCTCAGATGAATTATTAAATTAGGAAAAAGGCACATAGTTTATTCCAAAGTGGTGGTGCCACTTAAAGCAATTGGTAATACTTGTCATTTTCACAAAGAATAACATCCCTCAAAATACTAATGCTAACTATGTGAGTACAAATAAAATACTGGAAAACGCACAAATTACAGTTTCATTTCTGACCCTTCCTTAAAATGGATGTCAAGAATAAATCAAATTGTGTGGCAAATGCATACTTTTATGACAATGTTTAGAAAATAATGACTAATACTAAAAATTAACATACACATCTTGCCCTTGAACTTGATTTGCCTCCCTGTTTTTGCCATTTAAAATCTGTATTTCTGTATTTCTGATTGTTTCAGGAGTGGTGGGAGGAAAGCAGCTAAAAGCTCAGTATTTTTTTCTTTCACTCACTGAGCACATTAAAGCTACATCCCCATCCAGCCCCCTCCATTTTTTATGATAATTGAAAGAGTCACTCTGACTGTATCAGGCATCCACAGATGTCATATGCAACAAATGATTGAATTTGATTTATAATTCACAGGGGCAAAACTAGGACAGTGGCTCTAGATAACATACGAAGATAAGAATTCCTATGTTCATAAAGCAAGAGATGGAAATGTACACATCTGCCTACACTATGGTGAGCTATTGGCAATGAAATAATCATAATCTCATATACAACTCCCGCACACTGTACACTTGGCATCTTTATGTGTAGATTTATCAATAAACAATAGCTGGTTCATGCATGTAGTAGATGTTGCTCTCTTGGCCACTGGACCATTGAATTGATTGCAGACTTGTACATACTCAGAAGCCTTTTTCTGACTGAGACAGTTTAATGTGTATAAGGCTAACTGCAAGATAAGGACTGGAAACCTAGATTGTTGAACTACAACTCCTAGATCTCTTACCATTGGCTGTACTGTCAGGAGCTGATGGGAGCTGGAGTTTGACAACATCTGGAGGGCCACAGGTTCCCAAGCCATAGTATAAAGCATTGTATTATACAGAACACAACACTGGAATCTGCAAATATTTCCCAAGTTACGTATACTAAACATTTTTCCCCTTCCTAAAGGAAGGGTCATAGCTCAGTGGTAGAGCACATGCTTTGAATGAAGAAAGTCCCATATTCAATCCATGAGACCTACAGGTAGGGTTGGTAAAGACTCCCAGCTGAATTCCTAGAGAGAGACTACTATGCATTATAGACAATACTGAGGTAAATGGACCAATGATTTTGTAAAAGGTAGGTTTCAATAACATGGTTGGGGGAAAATCTAAAGCTTCTTCATCGAATATGTGAGGTTCATTCTTTCAAAATATTTAAATTTTCTACACTGGCTTTCAACCCATTTCCAAGTACACTTCAAAGTACTGGTGTTATCTCTTAAAGCAAGGGTGGACTCTATCTATCTATCTATCTATCTATCTATCTATCATCTATCTATCATCTATCATCTATCTATCTATCTATCATCTATCTATCTATCTATCTATCTATCTATCTATCTATCTATCTATCTATCATCTATCTATCTTTCTTTCTTTCTATCATCTATCATCTCCTAAGGACACATACTGTGGTGGTTAGTAGTTGGGGACCACAGGCTATGAGTGTGGTGGTTGGAGCCATCAGTGTGCATGGCAGTTCACACTTCCATTCACATGTATACATGAACACACTCCACTGGTACCTAGATGACATTTAAAAACATATTTTCCTGTATTTTCTTCCCCCCTTCCTACTTCTTAAAAATGACTATTTTGACTTTACTACTATAGACAAAATTACAAAGCAATCTTTTCCCTTTTCCTTTTCCTACCCAAGATAAATTTGAAAGGTGCATTTCCCTGCCCATCTTTCCTTTCTTTTGATCTTCATCCTCAAATTGCTTTTGCAGACACTTTGAAAGAGCTATTGGTCGTAAAGAAAACCTAGCTCCTCCTCCGTCAACTTTTGTATCACTCAACTTTGAACTAAATCAGCAGCTAACTAGATCTGTAGATCAATTGGTTTTTTCTCAGAAGCTCAGCTGCTCTCTGACCATAGTCTGCCAGGTCGAGTGCTGGGTAGCCATTCTAATGGCCCTGCTCTGTGGTTAGAAGTAGGTGATGGCACTAGGTAGCTTCTTTGCTGGCAACAGATTGAAAGGGTTACAGCATCAAGGCTGATGACTAGGAAGTCAGGTGAGAGCAACACTAGTGGTGGCCAGGAAGCTGGCCTGCAAGTTGTGACAATAGCAAGCTCTGTGGAGAACATGGTCCACGGTTCCAATCTAACACCTGAACCATGTAATTTAGCATGTCTCATAGTAGGACTGGATTGAATCATAGAATCATAGAGTTGGAAGAGACCACAAGGGCCATCGAGTCCAACCCCCTGCCAAGCAGGAAACACCATCAGAGCACTCCTGGCATATGGTTGTCAAGCCTCTGCTCCAAAGAAGAAGACTCCACCACACTCCTTGGCAGCAAATTCCACTGTCAAACAGCTCTTACTGTCAGGAAGTTCTTCCTAATGTTTAGGTGGAATCTTCTTTCTTGTAGTTTGGATCCATTGCTCCGTGTCCGCTTCTCTGGAGCAGCAGAAAACAGCCTTTCTCCCTCCTCTATGTGACATCCTTTTATATATTTGAATATGGCTATCATATCACCCCTTAACCTCCTCTTCTCCAGGCTAAACATGCCCAGCTCCCTTAGCCGTTCCTCATAAGGCATCGTTTCCAGGCCTTTGACCATTTTGGTTGCCCTCCTCTGGACACGTTCCAGTTTGTCAGTGTCCTTCTTGAACTGTGGTGCCCAGAACTGGACACAGTACTCCAGTCGAGGTCTGACCAGAGCAGAATACAGTGGCACTATTACTTCCCTTGATCTAGATGCTATACTCCTATTGATACATCCTGTTGATGTAAACTCTTCCAGCCACCCCTACCCTCCAGTTAAACCTCTATTTCAGGGTGAAAGGGGGCAAGCATAGGGACAGAGTGGCATCGTGGGGATGTGTTCAGATCAGGCAGCTGCATATCCCATTAGATACACAAGGACAGAAAGAAATATGTCTTCCACAGCTGGGCATATTGATGGGAGATGTGGATGGATAACTTCCCCTAAAATCTGCTTGTGACAGAGTGAGCCCACAGTGCCAGATCAGTCTAACAGAGAAGACCATTGCCAGAGATCATTTAAGGGAGGGAAAAGGGTACACTTGACCAGGTCCCAGGGATGTAGAAATGTGCAGGAACTGGGCTGTTTTAACCATATAACGATGTAAGCCTTTTTTTACAATTTTCCAAAGTGGGGAGCAACTCTAAAACAGTGTGTAATAGTATGCAAAGGATTGTATATGGGCGTTCAAAGATCATGTATTCTAACTTTGCTTCTCTTCATGGTGAAGAAACCATATATATATATATATATGACAATGTGGGGCTAGAACTATCAGCAAATATTGTAATTCAAGAAGGAATGTGTGTTCAGCTTGAGAAATAAGTGCTGGCATGGTTTTCATTTTCTATTTTTCCCCATAGTGCTGAACTTCATGCACCTTATCAGTGAGGAATGTAACCTTTCTGCTGGCACAATGTAAGTCCAGTACAATGGAATGAACTTGGTTTTACTAGAGCTGATGTTTTCATTGCAAGCAAGTTGATTTTTATTTTCTTTTGAAGGTGGGAATAATGTGATAGGTGGAGAGAAAAGCCCAGGTAATAATTAGATAAGACAATGATATCCTGTGAAAGATACAAAATGTCGATACAATTTCACTTTACTTTGGAATCTCTCATCAGAATGATTAATATACAGAGCCACTACTCTGCCTTTCTCTATTGTGTTTGATCAAATCCCACATTCTACAAATAATATTACCATACTGGACCTATAGCCAATTCACTCTTAGAGACCAATTTATATTGTCAGATGTTAATAGGTCATTGTCATCACAGTCATATGTTTTAGATAAGTTTGTACTGTTATGACATTAGGAGTGCTCTTCACTTTTGCAAGTTACTCTTGTTAACAGCAATGCCAAACATTGTTGGCCTGCTGAGCAACAGGGATATTTAAATTATACAGTACTACCACTTGCCAAGCATTACACCGAGATAGAAATTACAGTTCAATTTTACTCAAACATTATAACAATATTATATAAATATATGAATGAGCATTCGCTGCGACTCGCTTTATTTCTATTTCCCCATGCCTGCAATAAATAAACTGCACAATTCACTGGGGTTTGACCTTACTTAATCCTGTATTTTGTGACCTATCCTCATGCTAAAACAGTCATTAAGAAAACACTAGCAATGAGCAGAGATAACTATCAGTCATTAACTGGTGCATGTGATGTTGGCTGCGATCCACAGAGACTGGATTCAAAACCCATTATGCACAGTTATGTCCAAGGTTCAGTGCAATATGGCAAGTAGACAAAATAAACTCTAGACAGCATCATCTTTACATTTGGGCAGTTTGGCATCCATTTCTGAATGTCTCAGTTTACATACGTTTTCGGTGGATTTGGTAGTGTAAACAGAAGAAGAAAGGTTGGTTTCTATGAGGAATTTAGAATATAAAAAAATTAAAGACTATTTTTCATTTGCCCTTTAAAAGGGTCTGTCTGACAGTGATTTATTTCAGGTATGGTACTATGACCAAATGCAAACATTATTTTCATTTATATAGTTTAGTCTTAGACTGATAAAACAAAGACAGCATTTTCCCACCAAAGAAACCATAAGGTAACATTCAGATCTGGAGCATTTCACACGGCATGAAGCTGTCTATTTCCAGCCCATTATCTGAATATACTGTATTAGGTTATCATTGTATGCACTGCATGTGGACATTATTTGAAGAACAGCATCATCAATGTTTTTAAAGAATCAGAAAGTATACCACAAATACTTTACAATTTTCTTCAGTGCTGAAATCAGTTGCTGACAGACCCCAGATAAAAGCATTATGCAACTGTATTATGTTAAAGAGTCATCTCAAAAAAAACACTTACAGCAGAATCTTATGTGTATACTCAGAAGAATGTTTCCTGAAGTTCAATGGGTGATATTCAACTAAGTTTCACTCAAAGTAGACCCACTTAAATTAATGGGCTTCAAGTTAATTATGCGTAACTCATATCCACTCTACATAGAAGTAAGTCTTATTAAGCTCATTTGGCATTTATAGATAAGCATTTTATTATTGTTTATTAAATTTCCAGACTGCCCTTCATCCAAGAATCACAGGGTGGTTTACAATATAGAACACAAAAATGACATAGCAACAAACACACACACACACACACCCTGTTTAAAAAGTCATAGGTGGTTTAATTAGCCAAAGGCCTGAGAGAAGAGAAATGTTTTTGCCTGGGACCTAAAAATATTTAATGAAGGTGCCAGGAAAGTTCTGTGGGGAGAGCATCGCACAAGTAGGGAGCCAACACAGAAAAGGCAGCTATCTATCATCTATCTATCTATCTATCTATCTCTATCATCTATCTATCTATCTAGCTATGCTAATCTATGGCTGGATCATGTCCCAAGTAAATTTTATATATTGATGAAAAATATCAGTGAAATGGAATAATTTATCAGCAGCATTTGGAAAAGTTATGAAAACTTACCTAGAGAAGAACAGTAAGTATTATTTAGTAAGTATTAATTATTTATTTCATTTATTTCATTAAAAAATATATACATTTCTTGATTGGGGGGAAATGGTCACAGTAGTTTATAAAAGATAAAACAGTAAAATTACAACCCTACTTTACAACATATTGCCAGTGGCTATTATTCACCTTTTTATACAATATCCTGGGTGGGAGGGATATAAATACTTTCCTCCCTGCCAGCAGATTGTATAAAAACTTATACAGATTTAATATTTTCAAGCACTTTTCACATTTTTGACAGAAAATTTCACTCTTTTCCATTAAGCTGAATTATGTTACACTCTTTAGCAAAAGAAACATTATAGACTAGTGTAATAAGCTCAACAGGAGTGCTGAATTATGAAATGCAACTGTTTTTTAAATTCCCATAATCCCTGAACACTAGTCTTGCGAGCTAGGCATGAAGGGAGTTGTAGTCCAAAAACAGCTGGAGACCCAAGTCTGGGAAACACTGATATAGCTCAGAACTGCCTACATCAGGCATAGACAACACTATGGCCTCCAGATGCTGAACGCAACTCCCATCAGCCCAGCCAAAATAGCCAACATCTGGAGGACACTGTTTTGGCTACCACTGGTCTACATTGGCCGGCAGCAGTCCTTCGGGATTTCACACCGGGGTCTCTTCCTAACCTACCTAGAGATCCCTGCAATTCAACCTCAGCCATGCATGCAAAGCAGATGATCTACCACTGAGCTACAGTTTTGCTGGCTGGGGCTGGTGGGAGTTACAGCCCTACCCATCTGGAGGGGCAAAGACTGTTCTACCCAGTTCTTTCACACCCAACAAATAAGAATTCAGTGTTAGAGTTGTTTTGTTTAGGGCTGCTGCTTCTACCACATCTATCTTCTGCATTAAAGGGGGGGAAATCAAAATGTAGCTCCTTTATTGAAAATAAGTGCACAAGCATTCACATTCTGTAAAAGAAAGCCATGAAAGTGCCTTCTTCCTTTTAAGATGGCTTTGATTCTATCTCTTTGTCTTTTTAATTGGAAAAATGAAGAAGACATATAATTTCTCCCCCCTCCCCCAGTGTTAGACCCTCTTTTATTTACTGAGTATAATAGTCACCAAATCATAATTTATTTTCTCATTCAACTGCCATCTATAACAATAATTTAAAACCAGCTAATAAACATTAGGGTTTGTTAGAACTGCTACCGATTAAATCTTAAGTGTCTAAAATGTACACATATAAAGAGAATGTAATTAGAGCTATTTAAAGAAACCATTTTTAACTTAGATTAACCATACTTTCCATTTGCCTCGGATAAACACTCATAAATGAAAACCATTGCTAAGCAAGAAGCAATTACTTCAGTTTAAAATATTAATACATGCATCCTTCTAAAAAGCCTTGGAAAATCACTTATGTACTGTACAATGCAATTTCAATGCATATTGAGGAAGAAAACAGGATAACATTCCGAGACCTAAGCAAGCTTCAGTCATCTTTGAGGTTAAGTTTGTTCTTGGTCATTTAGAAGCCAATTAAACTAATTTCTCTTATTATCAGAGCTCTCAAAATAATCTTTACAAAATAAAACGAAGTTGGGCATTTAAGCTATATTAACAAAAAGAAAAGAGCACTTCATTAAACAGTTCATGAAATGGTGACTGTTCACAGTGTTAATTCTTAGCAATAATTGAGACAAGCTAAAAATGCAAACTAATAGCTGACATATGGCACACTAAATCTAGAAGGGAAACGACTACACTTCAAGTCAGCCTCTAACCACATGGTACTGAAATACTGCCCAGAGAAATCCTCCACATCTGATCTTATTTTTCTTGCTCTTTGCTAAATAGTCATGGTCAGGACTTTTTTTCAGCTGGAACTCACCAGAACTCAGTTCCAGCACCTCTCAGGTAGGTGCCATTGCCATTATAAGCGAACAGGAGAGATGTTCATGGTGAGTTCTGGCACCTCTTTTTTAAAAGAAAAACAGCACTGGTCACGGTTGCTTACATGATACTCCTATGGTGAATGGAACGGGAAGAAAACCTTTCTGTGCTGTAATTATTTCATCTTCAAGAGTTGGAACTTTTCACCCACAGTCACACAGATAAGTCATTTTTAGGGATAAATCTACAGCAGGAGATGACCCCCGTGTCTCCTAAAGAGTAGGTCAACTGTGCAGTGGCATTTAGCTATATATCAAGATGCCCTGATGATTGGCCTTTGTAGAATACGCAGTGAGATACGACAAGAAGGAGAGGAAAAATCCTATTTGTTGAGATCTAGCAAACCTGAGATCTAGTTTCAACACAACTTGAATTTCTGTCACCAGAGAAACTCATTTTATCATAAGCGGAATCACTGCTTTTTGGAGAGGACTCCATGTGCACACACGTTTGGTTTGAGGACAACAGGGACAGTACACCAGGGCAGAGAATCTTAAGGTACATCTGCACTGGCTGGGATTTATTTTATTTTATTCTTATTTTTTCATTTTGCAGTACATGTTGTTTTATTTTACTAATGCCCTACTCTTTTTACAAATAGATCAGTCTATGTATGGATCCCAGGAAGCCATCTTGTCTGGGAGTCCTGGAAGACACCCTCCCAGCCTTGCAGGCCTGTTCCCACCTGGTCCAGGAGGGTGGGGCCCTGATTGACTCCAGCTCCAGAAGCTGAGACTGCAGAACAGGATCTTGGGCTGCGGTATCATTTAGGGGGTTGGGGGGGGGGATGCTGCTATTGAACTTAATTTTTCATATATTTATTTCAGATGTTGTGATTCATACGGACATTGTCTTAATTTGGTTGTGTACTTTTTAATTTTGTTTTTAACTACTTACATTATGTTCGTAATTATGTATCCCCCCCCCCCATGTTGTAAGCCACCTTGAGCACAGTTTTAACTGTGGAAAGGTGGCATACATTATTTAGGTAGACTGTGCTAGAGGGATAGGTTTGAACCTCTCCATTTACTTCTGCACTGTGTCTATCTCATTCGTGTGTGTGTGTGTGTGTGTGTGCGCTATTTGTCTAGAAAAAGAGGTGCTGTAATTCACTATGAAAAGCCTCCTTTGTTCTCTTTTAATGGCAATGGTGCCTACCTGAGAAGTGCTGGAACTGACTTCTGCTGAGTTCAGGCTGAAGAAAAGCCCTGCATTTATATATTTCTGTCACCACAAAAACTGGTAGTATCTTGGACAGAAAATATTGTTTGTGAGGCTGAAATGGCATTAACCACCCCATTTTAGAAGAACACACTGTTTATTTGAAATGAGACCATAGGTTCTTTTTCAACTTACAAGTATCATACTATCTGTAGAATGAAGCTGTGTGATAAATTAAAACCATTATAGGTATACCGATAATGTTTCTTAATTAAGCAGCTATGAATGGCATGTGCTGTATTCACACTAATTCACAATAGCTTGTGTTTAAACTATGCCACATTATCTTCTACACAAAGAAACACTTCATAATCATTACCTTCAGTCTTGAACGAAAATTTTAAATGCTATGCAAAATTGCCAGCTGTGCAGTACATAACAGGGCCCTTCATTATTTTCATAGGATAAAGTGCATGACTATAAAAAAAAATATGAGGGCACACAATCTTGAGTATCGTTCATAGAATATGAGTAAGAGGGTACTATAAAAGTACCAGGTAATTAAAACACAGTACACAAGAAAAAAAAAATTTCAAGAATAGCTATAAAAAGAAAATAAGTTGATTCACAATGGTTTGGAAGATGAGTCAGAGTTTGTGTGCACAATATATGCTTTACCTCTGAATATGAAGTGTCAAGCAAACTTACAAGTCTACCTATCCACAACTGAATATGCAACTAATTTTTTCTGCCATATTAAAACTGCAAACCAATAGTACTGATTATACTGATTTTAACTTTCACCACCCTTTATCAGCAAACAAATTAGGCTGACCAATGCTGAATCTAAACTAAAATGAGTCTAGATAATTCACTTAATCCAGACCCTTCTGTAGCTGACAAGCCACAGCCTTCTTGACCACCACGAGTAAAGGATGCTCACGTTGCGGTACAGTTAGGTAGGTATCTAAAACATCAGGGGTTAAGGAAGGGGCTCGTGAGAGGAATTGCAGCACCACATCATTTGGTCTCCATGTCCCCTGTGGCTCAGAGGAAAACTCAGTGGTGGGGGTAGAGGCATTTAATGGGGTATTATGCTCAAATTGAGAACCTTTCAAGGCAGAGAATGTATCTTTACCAGACTCAGAGGACCCTTCCAATGCAGAAGTGGTTTGCTATGTGGCATCTAGCCACTAACATCCCAGCAGATGGGTCACCGCTGCTTACTGGAAGAAGGTGCTGGGAAGGTTGACACAGTGCAAGCACACTGGTAGAGCCAAACTAGTGCTCCTAACAATGTTCTTACACTCCACCCACTGCTCAATCAGCAACAGCAACCCAGGAAGCTAGTGTTATAAACACTGCCCCAAGATGCAAGACACTTCCTACTCTAATGCAATTATCACTGCTGCCATGCTGTAGAAGGCACTAGCTGCAGAATTACACAACAGCCCTTGAAGATACAGACAGCTTCTCTGTGGAAGTAAGGTTAATAACAAGTCCAGACCAGCAAGCCTCCAAAAGACCTCAACATGCTGCTGAGACAACAGTTGCAATTGGGTGAGCTCCTAACTATAGCTGCTTCAGTGATCTGTCCAGGGTCCTGACAGAGTGTATCTACCCTTTTCTGATCCTGCATGGCCTATTTGACTTGATGTGATTCTGCCTTACTGGATGTGACTCTGCTCTTCCAGGTGTAACCTTGCTATTCTAGTATAAATGTCAGCCTTCCCTAACCTTGGGCCAAGCTACAAGAGAACAGATTTACTCAGTTGCTGAGACTGCAGCAAAGTCTGGATATTATATGGCCGGATATGGGGTATAACTGAGCTTCAATTATCACCTGCTTCCTAGGCTGAATATGGTCTTTTCCCTTTCCCTTTTCTTTCTTTCTTTCTTTCTTTCTTTCTTTCTTTCTTTCTTTCTTTCTTTTGCAAGTAATACACTAGGTGGCATATAGAGCTTCCAGTTTCTTTCCCCAACTAGCTGAGTTGGTAGCACAGCAAGGAGCTGATGCTTTTTTCTTAGTGGTCCAGGTGTGAGTTATGTATTACATACTAGAAAGCCAGTTGTGTGCCTTGGTATATTAACTAGCAGATGGGTACAACTGACTGTGCTTTACTCCCCAGCTCCCAGAAAAAGCAGAGCCAGAGGAGGCAATTGTTGCTCACTAATTGATATTAATGATCAAGGTATTAGTTATTCGATTTAGTGAATTTCTACATATGTTACCATTACAATATTAAAAGAAAAACACATTTAAAAATGTGTATCCCAAATATTTGTCCAGTGGAACAATATATGTACAAACTACCACATCTGCATGTATGGAACTTTTGTAACAGGCTGCAATACCTTGTCCCCTATTGAGCCCCTCAGACAAGCAAAGGCAGCAGTAGCAGCAGTAACAACAGGAAATGGTGCTTTGTGAGCGTTCTCAAAGCTTTCAACAAATGTTTGCCAAAAGATCGAGCCTTTGTGAATACAGTGGTACCTCAGGTTAGGAACTTAATTCGTTCTGGAGGTCCGTTCTTAACCTGAAACCGTTCTTAACCTGAGGTACCACTTTAGCTAATGGGGCCTCCCGCTGCCGCCACGCCGCTGCCGTGCGATTTCTGTTCTCATCCTGAAGCAAAGTTCTTAACCCAAGGCACTATTTCTGGGTTAGCAGAGTCTGTAACCTGAAGCATCTGTAACCTGAAGCGTCTGTAACCCAAGGTACCACTGTACTTGCAAAGGTTCAAGCCCCTTTTAGAGCAAGCAGCAAAATGTTCATGGATCTCTACTGAAGACTTATGAGATCTTTGTAATATTTGTTTCATAAATACAGTACACAAACAGAGCATGAATAAAGAGAAATTTCTGCAAGGCAGCATACTTGCTAGCCTATATCAGATTCCTAGAGACATGCCTTGAACCCCTATGGTGATCACAGTCTTTAAAATGAACTCTTAGCGCTTTATCTATGCCTCTATTTTTGTTCTAAACTTCAATAATAGCTGCCTGTTCACAAATAAAACGGAAATTACTAGAATGCAATTATATGTTGGTTGCCTTTGAAGACAGTTGGGAAACTCCAGCTGGAGCAGAATTGAGTGGTCAGGTTGTTCATCAGGGCAAGACGGTCTGAGCACAGAATGCCCTAGCCTGACTGCATGGTCTACCAGTTACTTTCCAGTCCCTATTCAAAGTGCTGGTTTTGACCTATAAAGTCTTATAAAGACCTATAAAGTGGCTCAGGACCCCAATACCTCAATGACTGCCTGTCCCCACATTAACCAACCCAGACCCTCTTCTGCCGTCTCTCCTCCAAGAGATATGCGGAGGGTGGCAACATAAGAATGGGCCTTCTCAGTAGTGATTTCCTTTTTATGCAGTTTTCTCCCCAGGAAAGCCTGACACAATCACCATCTGTTTTTATTTGGCAAGCAAAAAACTTTCTTATTAACCCAGGTCTTAGGATCTTAATTTTCTGGCTATCTTTTAGTGGGGCAGGGTTGGGGTGGATTGTGTGTGTGTATGTTTTAGGGTGGTTTATTCTTAATTTTTGTTTTTGTAAGTTGTCTCAAGTTTCACTTTTCTGAAAGAAAAAGGGGCTAATAAATATAATAAAATAATAATACATCAGTTGGGGAAAGGGGCACCTATCTAAGCTCCAATGGTTCTGTTATGCAGACACACAGAAACACTGCAAGCATATCTCCCAACCATTAGCTCACACTAAGGAAGCATCAACCAACCACTCTGAGCTATTAAGAAGTTATCACCCTAACAAAGGGAGGGCACACCAGTAGCAAACCTAACAATATGTTTGGTGTAGCGGGGATCTGAGATCGCAGTAGCAACATGGGTTTGTGGACTGGGCCAAAACTAATTTTATGAATTTAATGTATCCTCACTACAGGCCTAGAGTTCTTTGTTCATGTCTGAAGAATATAAACTGAGCCAGTCTAATCCCAGACTGCCAGCTGTTCCACAATGATGAGCCTTTCACAGCCTCTGTCATCATTTCAGTCAATAGGCAACATCCCCACTCTCATAACCTGGCAAATGCCCCAAGAGGAATACTCAGTTGCAATGAGTAGTGTGTGTTTATTTGTATTTCCTTCTGTACGGGAATCGGAATGTCTGCCTCTTTGTAAATATATTTTCTGACACAAGGTACAATCCTTGCTGACATTGGCTATTGTTTCCTGACCTTGTCTGTTAGACTCTGCTGAGAGAGGAGACAGCTACTTGAAAAGCCCTTTTTGTTAATATATGTATTAAGTAAAACAGTTTTAGGGTAGCTGACCTGAAGATTCTTTTAGGAACTGCAGGAGTATCATCTACCACGGGCAAGAGGACCACAGAGATAGTGTGATCAGCTACAAGGGCAAAACAACTCTTTTGCTTCACTGAACAAAGATCTTTTCACTCAAGGATCCCTGCTAGTGGAGTAGTATTGTCAGTGACTTAAAAGGAAAACCACCTGTCAGTCATTTTGTCAGATAATGAAGTAGTGGGTAAGAGATGAAATGGGGCAGAAATCAGCTATATCTATACAGAGATAGGCTAAGATCAAAAACTCTGCATGGGAATATCGGGGGGGCCTCGGGATTATCACTTATGAGGTGCAGGGGGCAATGGCTGAAAATAAAAAGCAGTTGCACACCAATGTATGTATGGGCCTCTCCATCACAGCCATATAATCTACAAGCATAAATATGATGAAATAATGGGTAGTAGAGAAATCTATAGCCTCTCTGCATTAAACAGCACAGTAGAACAGCAGAAAATTAACTGTTTCCAAATTTTTAATGTAGACATTTGTATAGACAGACACTTTGTACATTTTATTTTTCAATATAGTGAAAGAAAACTTTACCACCAATATTTAATCCCTACATTCTAGATGTATTTGAGTGCTCTGTAGATATTATGTTAACTAGGCAATAGCACTGGGTATGTCAACATTAACCACAAATGCAACAGAATGATTGAGTTTGGGAATAAGGAATCACTGTGTAACAAGGAACAAGTTGAACTTGGGTTAATTAATGAGCTTCTACCATGTAACCTGGAAATTCTCTTTAAAAGCCTCATGTGTATTGAAGCTAACATCTTTAATTCTGAATAACCAAAATTGTCAGTTTTATTATTCTGTGTATTAGACATCTCTTAAAATTAAAAACATTCATCAGAAAACTGGTGTCTTTGCCAAATAAAATATTACCCAGTCTTAAATTTAAATATTAAATTATTTAATTTGCAATCTGTGACATGCACAGTATCTGCACATAGCACATACTGTCCCTATACCACACTATAAGTGTATAGTTAATTGTAGAAAAACACATTAAAATTCTAGAAAAGTAGCACAAAATCTCAATATATTTATTGGTGGACAAAGATAACAAAAAGATAGCAGGGTGGGGGAGAGAATTCAATGGCCACTTACACTGTAAGTGGTTTTACTGATAGAACAGAGATTCCACTACTGTAAATTGTCATCACTCTAGTGTCCCTTAGGAATCTCATAATATCTGTTAGTTGTTTTACCTTGGGATTCAACATGCCAGGTGTCTGAGGGAGTTATTAACAGAAGAGGAGTTATTTTCCATGTGTAATTTCATTTTTTATATATAAGTATTTATATACCACAATCTGATAAAATATCAGGGTAGTACACAGCAATATGTAAACAATCAGACATGAAAAACCATTAAAAATAGGACAAAATAATCATGAAAATACCTGGCTTATCAAGAAGACTTTAAACAGCTACATAGGCCTGTTGAGCTATGTCATAAGGAAATCATGTATTTAGCTGTAACAAAATATTTATCTGAAAAAGCTTGTTCCTGACATTCTGTCCCACATAGGGCTGGGTGATATCTGGTTTTCAACATCACAGTATATCACTAGCTATATGTCACAGTATCTCGATATATCATGATATATACGGTGGCAGAGGAACTTGCTGAGGGTCATGTCATATCACCCTCCAGTGGCAGAGGGTGCGCCATGCTTCCCTGCAGCAGCAGAGGGCCTTGCCGCACATCCTTGCGGCAGCAGAGGGTCCCACTGTACCTCCCTGCAGTGGCAGAGGGCACCGCCGTACCTTCCCACAGTGGTGGAGTGTATGCCGCACTTCCCCGCAGCAGCAGAGGGCTTCGCCGTGCCTCCCCATGGCGGCAGAGGGTCCCATCCTACCTCCCCGCGGTGGTGAAGGGTGTGCCGCGCTTCCCTGCAGCAGCCAAGGGCCTTGATGCAGCTCCCTGTGGTGGTGGAGGGCCTTAAAATGTAAGGAACTAGTAGATTTAATAAAAATATTAAATAAACTTCTATATATTATATTTAACATATTTTCAACTAATTTAAGAGTAGTTTAAGTGATTTATCAGTCAAGTAGCATCTGCTTCCCCACTCAGGGGGGAATCAGATCTTTGGATACTTGAGAATGATATGCAAATGTTTGTTACTACTGTTACCACCCACCCCAGCACCAGGGGTAGGTAGATGCAATAAAAATGAAGAATGCCAGGAGATGTGGTTGGGAAAGAGACAGAGAATAAAGAATGGTGGTTAAAGGGGTGAATAGAGGGTTGTCAAAGGAGTGGCTGTGAGACAAACAAAGTAGGAATGAAGTAAGGGCTTCAACAATTCAGCTGTGCACAACCACCCCAACCAGGAAATTTCTAAGAGCTTCCTATAGCTCTTCCGAAGAAGTCAATTGGATAAATGTATGGTACCAAAGGCAATCTATCAAAATAATTTCTCTGTATTTGGGATATGTTCACAACAACTCGGGAGATCTGCAGGAGCAACAAAAGCCTATGGCATGCTGCCATGCTCAAAGACAGTGCCTAATGTATATGCTACTTCACAGACTTCCATTTGGTAATCCCCACAGCATGCATTTTACATTCAGGCTGCATTTGCTCAGTTGGGATGGGCATTTAAAAAGTCAAAACGTAAGGCTGCTACCAAAATGCCACACACTAAATAAGAAAGCAAAGTGTTAAAGATCTTTTCCTATGAGGCATCCTGCCAAACTGTTGATCTAAAACTCAGTGTTTGGTTATGTTCATGTATTTGTGTTCAAGACATTTGGTAACTTACAGCATATATAATTCTTATGTTGTTTTTAACAAAGAATAGTGATCCTAAAATAACCAACGCTGTAATAATGATGACACAAGACAACTTGAACTGCTTTACATCGATAAACTGCCTTTAATTCCAGACATTTAAAGGAGCACAGCCAACCTTATCTTTAGCTATTCAAGTTAAAATTAAATTCCTCAACAGCATTGTCCATTGAATTTAGTTTGTAGAAATGGTTCAGATTACACAGGTGTGTGCTCATGTGGAGACTACTAATTCTTTAGTTATGTACAGAGAATTAAACTCATCCTGGTGACACTCCTTCTCTTTTATTTCTGGCAATACAGAATGTCGTCACCTATTGAGCAGAGAAATGTGGGAAAGAAAAGCCCCTTTCTCTCGAAGTAAATGAAGGAGAAAAATGATCTGTAAAGCAAGGTTTTTATACAGAGTGACACCAAGGATGAAAAATAAATTCTACATGGTAGAATGGGTAAAGCAGTGGAAACTGTGCAATAATGCCTAGTTTCCTTTTTCCTCCATTCACTCTTCAGTGGCAATAAGATCCTGGTTTTTATGTAGGCAGACAGAGGCTTGAAAGACTCAAGTATATACAGAAGGATGAAAAAGTAGGTGAAACATCTGAATATACTCACATAGCATCAAGGTTAAAAGGTGATTCAAGAGAAAAATAAGACACATGCAAGGAAAAGTTGATTTAAGGGGGGGGGGATAGGATATAAACAACAAAAGTATCTCACAAAGTCTGAATAACATCCAAGCTGATCCTGCCCTTCTTTTGGAGTCCACCCATGCATCACTAAATACTTCCTTGTGTGGGCTGCCCCTGTAGCAATCACTACAGATTTTGGGTGGGAGGATGGGTGAGGATGCATCTATTATAGGGCAAACACATTTTCCTTCCCACGCTATTGCTTCTCTGCAATTTTTATAGAAGACCAATTTTGCATTACAAACCACATACTGGAGTCTCCTGTTTGGCTTTTCACGGTCTCAAAACATTTGCCTGATGTCCCTGACTTGGCTATGTGCATTTAATAAACCACTATACAAGAAAGATTACTTCATGTTTGCATTCCCCCTCGCTTTTGAAGCAAGCCAAAAGAGAAACAAATCATTTATTTTACCACTTTTTGTAGTTGAGGATTTCACTATTTTGTGCTAGTATTATTTTTGGAACTGTTTCAAGTCTGGCTGCATGCACAAACAGAGCTATCTATTTATGCTACTGTTAAACCCAAAGTAATGCTTATCACCCATTCTTAAGAAACAGTGGTTGAAGTAGAAAGGGCAGAAGCCAGTGTTTTCCATTTCCATATTTGGCCTAAAGTGATATATATCTTGACAGAACTCTTGAACACTTCCTCTGCATTCAACATTCAAGCAGCCTCACTTTTTGATAATGGCTCTGAAGGACAGATTCATTACTATGCTTTGTCAACACATTTAACAGAAAATACACAGATTCACTAAGAGGCATCTAGACATTGACACAGCTAGTCATACACAGCCTCAGTTTAGAAACTATGAACTGTTTCCATACTTCAGTGGGAAATATATGACAAAGAGATCTCTGTTTCTGCTTATCACAAAATAAAAAGGCCAAAGTGTTTATTGTTTACAACAGTTTTCAAAGAATACGACACTACTTTGTTTTTATTTATGGGAGTTCACTCTTCTACCATGCTCCCTAGAGACCTAGAAGGAGAAAGAGACTTAGATCCCAGCAGGATCAGAACTAATCCCTTCTCCTGCCTTCTCTCCTCAATGGATACCAGAAGCGTATATGGGCTGTTTGCAGCTGTTTCTCCGGCTTCAGCTATTTTTCATTCTTTTAGGGGAGGTTGGAGTGGCTTGCGAGAAAAACAACTGAACATGGCTGCATAGGTGTAAAATCTCTTCTTTGCGTACAGATTATATTCTTTCTTCCCATGACCGCAGTTAAGGATATGGCAGCATTATCTCATTTCTGTTGCTGCGCCTCATCCAACATCCACCAACCTCTGTCCTCATACCTAAACTTATTTCCCCTCACAATTTGTTTTGTGAGGAGGCGGAAAAGGAAGAGGTGGTTGAAGCCTGAAGCCTGAGGCAAAAGCTGGTGAAAGATGGGCAAGAGATTATCTAAGCTGAAGAGAGCTAGATCTAGTAAAGGTAAAGGGACCCCTGACCATTAGGTCCAGTCATGGCCGACTGGGGTTGCGGCGCTCATCTCACTTTATTGGCCGAGAGAGCCGGCGTACAGCTTCTGGGTCATGTGGCCAGCATGACTAAGCTGCTTCTGGCGAACCAGAGCAGCGCACGGAAACACCATTTACCTTCCCACCAGAGAGGAACCTATTTATCTACTTGCACTTTGACGTGCTTTCAAATTGCTAGGTTGGCAGGAGCAGGGACTGAGCAATGGGAGCTCCCCCTGTCATGGGGATTTGAACCACCGACCTGATCGGCAAGTCCTAGGCTCTGTGGTTTAACCCACAGCGCCACTGAAGAGAGCTAGAGCTAGGGTCTACCCTAAAAGAGCTGAATCACTGGCTTAAGACAAATATTGGCAGTGAGGCCATGTAAAGGAATTAAGTGCAGAGGAGAATTCAGCAAAGAGCTCCTAGAGCTGACCAGAGAAATGCCTACAAACCTGCCTCAAAGGAAGATAGCTGAAATCTACAGAACCTAGTGGTGAGATGGACTGGGGAAAATGGACCAAGGGTAAAGGCTTATAATTAAAAAAACACAAGTTTAGGATTTAAATTTTATCAGCCTTATGTAAATCTCTCTAACCGTCATTTAAAGATGCAGCAGCAAATACAGGCCATCACCACCTTTATGTAGGGGATACATTCCAAGGCATCACGTGTTTAAGTGAAATCACGTATATTTGAAATACCATTGAAAAAGCCTGCAAACACCCCGTTCCACCCCATTTTGTGAGATTTTTTATTCACTTCCGAGTTTGGTGCATTGTGCATGTGTGTGGTTGCACACATATTGAATCGCACACACGGAAATGGGAAGTTGCCTGTATTGTATAATTACCATATTTTTAGCACTATAACACGCACCTGACCATAACACGCACCTGACCATAACACGCACGTAGTTTTTAGAGGAGGAAAATCTGTAGGCATGCCACCCGTAGGCATTCCCTCCATAACACGCACAGACATTTCCCCTTACTTTTTAGGAGGAAAAAAGTGAGTGTTATGGTGCAAAAAATGCGGTAAATCTTAATTCAGCTCTTTATCACCCCTTTATAGTAGAGCTGACTGCTGCAGGAGTTTTTAGCCCTGGGGCATAGTGAGGCAATGTGACCTCTTAACTGTGGCATCCTCACCTTCCTCTCTTTGCACTCTGTATGGAGTCAGCAGACAGATGGACCCTTCAAATGTGGCAGATTGGAGAGGAAGGAGAGGGCAAAGAGAAGGTAGGTACCACCAGGCTAAAAAACACCTCTGTGCTTATTCTGCACTGCTATCTGTATACTAGGGCTCACTTTTCTTTTCATTCAAATATTTAATCCACTCTGCTGATAGTGATGCCTGGTAATAGAAAATGAGTGTCACTGAATGCAAGGAATCTTCTTGTTCCTGTTCTCCTGGTTTAGTGTCACTGCATGTGAGGAGGAGGGTGGGGGAATGAATTGACCAAACCAGATCGCTGATAAAGGCTACCATTTATGAAACATCAAATCTGCTGCCACAGCTCTGGATTAAAAATGCTGACCTTAAAAATATCTACTTCCAAACAGTTTTCTTCTTTGTAAATCTAATAAACTGCTGCCTATTTTGCTCCCACTCCCTGACAGAAATAGGATAATGTCACTTTTCAAATAAATTCTTACTTATTTGTAACATCTTTTGATGGGTTTATCTACTGCCAACCAATAATGGATAACTTTCCAGGTGAAGTCAGTCATGTCAGACCTTTAAATGAGAACATCGTTGTGGGGAGTCTGCTACACAGGCAGGAAACTGGAGCCTTGAAAGAGAGTTCTTTTAATTTTTAAAAAATGTGTCTCCTATCCACAGCTGGAATGGATAAGATTCACTTTTCATTTTCTTTTGATTTTAAGAAGTATGGTTCATCTATATAGAAGGTTATTACTGTAATATGCAGGTGTTTTCAAAATGGGTTGAAATCCAGGCATTGATCATAGAGAGTTTCAATATATTAAAGCAAATGCACCAATTTTCAGTACATAATACAATATAGCAGGCTTTTAACCAGTTGTATACCAGGATAAAACCTAAGGATTTACTCCTACTAAAATAACATCAAATACATATTCCTGTTCAACACAATGTTTTTCTACAGTTAACATATAGATGCACACAAATATGTTATATATTATTTTGTGCCAATGTTTGCAAATATAAAGCCGCAATCCTATACCCACTCACTTGGGAGTAAGTCCCATTGAATTCTAAGTGACTTACTTTTAGATAGGCATGCACAGAACTACAGTTCAAGACTGGAAAAGATTTTCTAATCATATGGAATTTCCAACCAAAAGAACTAATCCTCAGTTAGGAAATACGAACAGAGTGCCAATCTTGAATACTACGTCTTATTTAGGCTGCAATCCTATAGTTGCTTACCTGGAAGTAAATTCCATTGAACTCAATGGGGATTGCATCTGAATAGGCAAATAGAAAACTGCACCATCAGTGATGGCAATTGTAGAATTAATATCACTCCACTGTTCATGACTAGCCTCCTACATATGCATTGTTATATGGAATATAGGAAGCTGCCTAACACCAGGTCAGACTGTCTATGGAACCCAGTATTGTCTGCTCTGACTGGCAGCTGATTTCCAGGATCACAAGCAAAGGTCTTTCACCTCACCTTTCACTTGAACTTTTAAACTGGAGATGTCAAGGATAAATCTGACACCTGTTGCACGTACAACACATGATCTTAGCAACTTACCACCAAGCTATGGTTTCTGCCTAGAGCAGCTTGTACCTGTACTAATATTTTTAATATACAGAGTAAGTTTTTATAGTATAATGCAGCTCTTACAATTCTGAAGTATTTTAGACTCTGCCACAGAAAAATATGGGTGAAGTAAGCAGAGACTCTGGAAGGAGCTCTCATTGAACTTTACTCTGCTGCTTCAGTATAAAGGTAAAGGTACCCCTGCCCGTACAGGCCAGTCTTGCCAGACTCTAGGGTTGTGCGCTCATCTCACTCTAAAGGCCGGGAGCCAGCGCTGTCCAAAGACACTTCCGGGTCACGTGGCCAGCGTGACAAGCTGCATCTGGCGAGCCAGCGCAGCACACGGAATGCCGTTTACCTTCCCGCTGGTAAGTGGTTCCTATTTATCTACTTTCACCCGAGGGTGCTTTCGAACTGCTAGGTTGGCAGGCGCTGGGACCGAACAACGGGAGCGCAACCCGCCGCAGGGATTCGAACCGCCGATCTTTCGATCGGCAAGTCCTAGGTGCTGAGGCTTTAACCCACAGCGCCACCCGCTGCTTCAGTATAGACACATTTAAAATCACAGAATCATAGAATGGTAGAGTTGGAAGGGACCACGAGGGTCATCTAGTCCAGTCCCTGCAATGCATGAATCTTTTGCCCAACGTGGGGCATGAACCCACAACCCTGAGATTGAAAGTCTACCAACTGAGGTATCAACAGCATTATATTGCTGTCTGACAGCATTGGTATCATTAGCAATTTTTCAGCTGATTGACTTATGAACAACTGGGGAAACAACTTTTTGCATAGGAGAGTTGAGGTGAAAGGCAAGAATCCCATTTACATTAGTATTTTGCAATACTCTGGAGGTATCAATTGCATTAGAAATAATTGTGGACATGAAGATGCTGAACTTACTGTGAAAAGTTAAGTGAGCAACTGAGCGAGCAGGAGCCTGGCAGAGCTACCTGCAGAGGATACCAAGTGTGAGAGTGGGAGGGCAGTAAAGATGAAAGGGACATAATTAAAATGAACAATTAGTTCTGATTAAGAGCTAAACTCTTGATGGAAAATATGCTAGAATCATAAGGGATACTAATCCAAACAATAAACTTGCTTTCCAATCTTACTGCCAGTTTGCTTTTTGTAAATATTTCATTTTGTCAATAGCACTATCAATGTATGTATACTATATATGGAATCTGTTGCTATTTTAATATTGTTGATCCATCAGGAATGAGGCTATCAAAAATGTGGTTTATGGCATGTGACCTTAGTGGCAACAAAGAGGCTGGACAACTGTCATAGCTGTTGTCACACTGGATTGGGGATGAACTATACTGGTTTGGTTTCACTGGCTTTATAGTTTTTGATGTTTTCAGTTTTAGGATTCTTTCAGGCTTTTTAAATTTTTGAATTATTTTTATGGTGCTTTATTATGTGGTACTTGCTTCTTTTGAGAGTTATTACCTTAGTGTACAACACAAGACAGCTCAGGTCTTCTTTACCGGGTGTGCACGAAGGGGCAAAATGTAGCCAGAACCTTCTGTCACACTCCCCTCATATTAGCTTGTCACATGGCAGATAGATCTTTCTTTCTTTCTTTTTGGAGCCAGTGTGGTGTAGTGGTTAAGAGCGGTAGACTCCTAATCTGGGGAACCGGGTTCGCGTCTCCGCTCCTCCACATGCAGCTGCTGGGTGACCTTGGGCCAGTCACACTTCTTTGAAGTCTCTCAGCCCCACTCACCTCACAGAGTGTTTTTTGTGGGGGAGGAAGGGAAAGGAGAATGTTAGCCGCTTTGAGACTCCTGAAGGGGAGTGAAAGGCGGGATATCAAATCCAAACTCTTGGATGAATTATCTGCAGTGGGGAAAACAATAACCTTTGTATTTACTAAATGTACTTTAGATTTTAGGCTCCAATCCTGTGAATAAACCCAATCCTGTGAAATCACAAAGTTATAAGTATGTACACATTTTTAAGAGGTGTGCCTATTGATGCAGGAATGGGGAATTTGTGGCCCTCCAGTTGTTGTACTCCAGCTTCTTGCATCCCAGCTAGCATGCCAATGGTCAGGGATGATGGGAGTTGTCATTCTGTAATATCTGAAGGAGGGACGCGGGTGGCGCTGTGAGTTAAACCACAGAGCCTAGGGCTTGCCGATCAGAAGGTCGGTGGTTCGAATCCCCACGACGGGGTGAGCTCCCATTGCTTGGTCCCTGCTCCTGCCCACCTAGCAGTTCGAAAGCACGTCAAAGTGCAAGTAGATAAATAGGTACTGCTCCGGTGTGAAGGTAAACGGCATTTCCGTGCGCTGCTCTGGTTCACCAGAAGCGGCTTAGTCATGTTGGCCACTTGACCCGGAAACTGTACACCGGCTCCTTCAGCTAATAAAGCGAGATGAGCGCCGCAACCACAGAGTCGGTCACGATTGGACCTAATGGTCAGGGGCTCTTTACCTTTTTTTAATAGCTGGATCTGTATTCACATTGTTTTGGAAAGACACACAAACTTCCAGTGAATTAAGCTCAAGAGCAATCAGTCCCATCCCCCGTCCCCCAGAAAGTCCAATTGAATTAGAAGCTAGTTATTCAAAGTGCTGGTTGTTTAGCCCCTTTACCAATCATGCAATCACCCATGGATCTTCCACATTCCCAAACGGCTGTGCAGTGTGCCGATTGGCTAGCCCTTGCTGCAATCATGAATCCTCCACCACTATCCTGAATAATTTGTATTCTTGAACCTTGGCTACAGGATGGTAGATGGCAAGTGTTACAATATGTATAGGCAGAGTGAATCACTGTTCATAACTAGAGCTGTTGCCAAATTTTATTTAAAGCAAAATTTGAAGTGAATTCGGTACTCAGGATAAAATAGCTGAAGAATTTGGGGAGAAGCCATAAAGGGCTTTTTGTGTATGTCTGCTTTGCTGTCAAGGATGGTTGTTGTTTTTTCTCCAAGGGATGCATGTGTAGCACATCCCTAAGTTGTCACAACCCTTAACTCCACTGAAATTTTGAAGGAAAGTAGTAATTTTTCTCAGGTATTTTTCACACATTCTTATTCATAATGTATAATACAATCTTGAGCAATGTGTGTAACAAAAAATAGTGACCAAACACTAATTACTTATCTAACACAGTTGCCACAGCTGCTAAATGCCAAAGTATATTGTAAGCTAAACAACATATGATAAACGTACATTTTTTTTTCCAAATCTTCTACTGACAAAATATTTAATGTAGCTTCACAGAATCAAAGCTTAATGTCAAAGTCTTATCCTTGCATTTAATCTCTTAGTGAAATGACACATAACTGGTCATTTCTAGCCAATTTAAAATCGGGTGGAATCACATATATATTTATTAGCGGTAGATCCAAGAGATAAATAAAAAAAGAAATAACAAAACAACTATACAAAATGTCTAACTACTGTGTGACAAGCTGGGTAATTAGTGCTGAGCAGCATTAGCAATTGAAGGCTTGTATTGATTTTAATGAACTTAAAGAGAACTTTGGTGAGTAATCAAATTACAACACATCACTGTACATGTTTGCAATGAGTTGATTAGATAAAATGGGACCAGTTAATTCATGTTAATTATTCAAAATGAATAGAAGCACGTTCTGAATATGGCATTCAAAAATGTCAGAAAACTGAATATATTTTGTATTCAGGTTCTGATACTCAAATGTGCACCTACTATGCCTGTTATAAGGGGAACATGCTTGTATAACCTGTGTGGTTTTCCTTCAAAATAACCATTAGGCAATGGCTTCATATTTTCTTTTCGGATTTTGTATAAATATTGTCCTAGCCCTTTCCTAGTAGCATTTAATATTTTGAAGAGAAAAGCCTTGAATTATGCAGGTGTGCACCCTTGAGTCCTGCCTTATGTCTAATATTTGCATTAAGGTATAAAAACCACAGTACAAAATTTTGCTCTTGGGTTGTCTGTTGTGGTTATAAAGCTAGAAGAGAACAACAACAAAAATATTTAAGTCACTGTTCTGTTCAGATTTAGAATAATGCTCCTGAAAGTGTGACTATCAGAAGCAGGAAATAATTGAGATAAAAATTCAGCAGCTAAAAATCATATTAAACAATAGAAAGGATTCAAGAATAACAGTAATAAGAATGCTGGAAATTATTGGGTTACTCTATCTCTGACATTGTTACAAGTTGACAGTCCACAGCAGGAAAGTGTTAACTGCCTTCAGTGGTATTATGTGTGTGGTGGTGTATGCGGTGATATTTAATTTATTTATTTCTATCTTGCTTTTTTATAATTCAAAAAGGCTAACACAAAACCCATAAAGCAGCAACCAATAAAATACATAAAACATTAGCATCAGCATTCTAAAACCTAACATGCACCAGGGAAAATTCACAAACTTAGCTTATTATCTTTCTGTGAATGCCTGTCTAAGAAGAAAAGTTTTCACCATCTTTCAAAAGACTTCTAGGAGGAGGCCTTGAAGGCAAGCTTGAAGGTAGAAATGGTTCTATAGGTAGTTCAGGGAACATGTTCCATTCCATCAATAAAAGGCAGCATAGAAATAATGACATGAATGCTTGTGAGAAAACTTAATGTGGATGGAAAACTAACTGAATTGCTGAAGGAAAATCTGCTGCTGCTGGTCCTTATACTGAGGGATGGGGCCATTTTAAACACCCTTTTAGTCCAAATAGAATTAAGAAGTTGAATGTTATAATCTAATTGTATGCAAATTATGTTCATCTGATTCTCTTTGTGTGGGTATCTCTCCAAGTGTAAATGCAATGTTTGAGGAAAGAGCATGAATGTTATGATCCCAATAAGGGGAGGGCAGCCTGCAGCCCTAAAGGAAGGAAGGAAGGAAGGAAGGAAGGAAGGATGGATGGATATGAGAAATGGGGCAGGGACTCCCCTGGAGCCTGCTGAATAGGGAGGGAGAGAGAGAAGGGAGTGTGAGAAAAATATAGGGGAGAGAGAGAAGGAGATTGTGGGGAAGGATACCCTTGCCTATCTTGGGTCTGCTCATACTCAGCTGGCTTCAACCCTACTAGCATGACAGATTCTCCTCTCAACAAAAGCAATATTCCTCTGCTGCAATATATAAAAATGCAGATGTAGAGGTCAAATGATTAATTGTAAACTGGACTAACAAACACAAGCCACTTATACTGACTCATTCATGCACTTTGCCAGTAAGAGAATTTTAAAAGGGTTGGGACTACCTGCTTGCTCCACAAGGCATTGCTCACTGTACTAATCAGATTGGCCACTCCCTCTGCTAGATGTGAAAAGCCATGGAGGTTCTGTGTAAATGCAACCAGCCAGACTTTATCAAACACACTGTCCATATCCTACAGTGACAACAGAAACCTTCACACGCTTCCTGTCACTTTCAGCACCACCCAGTTAGTCCCAAACTCTCCCATCTCCAGCCCCTCATAGCTCATCCCAATCCCAGGATCCCGCTGCCATTTGCAGAGACAAAGGAAATGAAGAGGATTGAGTCTCTCTCCCCCCCCCCTCAATCTGTAGAGCTTCCTTCTGTTGTCAGTAGCATGGGATGAAGCCTTTCTCCTCTTTGTTTCCCTCTCCTCAGTGAGTGGCAATGGCAGTAGAATCTTGAGATTAGGGAACAGGGGGAGTTTGAGGCAAACTGTAGGGGGTGAGAATGACAACAGGATGCAGGGTTGAAGGAGTTGAGAGGGGTTAGAAGAGCTGGCTGAGGTGTAAAGAAAAGAGGTTTGGGAAGTGGTTGGAGGGTTTGGTGGGGATAGAGGTAGGTGGGATTGGTGGCAGCCCCTAATAAATAAACAATTGCCTAGTTTTGCTAATGAAAAGAGACTTTTCAACTCCTTCAAGATTTGCAATGCAGCCACTAATAACAAGGTTAAAAGAATAGTTTTAAATTTTTGTTAGTGACCAGAAAACAACTCATTGAGCTTTTCTAATAATGACTCATCTCATGAATATTTTTGCAGTGGTCCTGCATTGAAATCAAAATTTCAGTTTATCGAAGACAGTCCTTAAATGGCTTTGCTGTGCTGCATTTGCTAAACAGGCTTTTCACAGTTCTGTATACCTTTAACATGTCATTTTACATGTGGTCACAACCCAAAGCATATTGCAAAGCAATGAGAAAAGAGAGAAAAACTACAGACTAAATATATGCTGCCTCAAAGGCAAGTTTATTACAGCAGTCTATTATAGAATGAACAGCATCACATTTGAAGTGTGCTGACTAGTCAAAGTACTTTTTGGATACTACTTCTACAGATTTCTAGTTACCAAATTTCATTCACGGTTGCTCAGGAGAACATTCTTTCCATCATAGGAAAGGACATATAGTATAAGTCAGCCCCCATGAGGAATGTCAAAGCAAAAACAAAGCAAAAACAAAGCAAAAACTGAGAATAAAAACTGAATCCAATAAAAATTGTAGATGAAATGAAATATGGCAACCTATGTCTGGGTGACACAGGGTTTATGAGGAAAGTAAAAATCTTACAATAAAAGTACAGTTAATAAAAACCAGAAATGATAATGTAGATTTTATGGCAACAGATTTTTGTTTTAGAATGCTGCATTTGGATTTTTCACTTTAGAAGCTTTGAAAACTGAGGTAGGTACAACTAATAAATTGAGACGTGATACTCTTCTATCTAAAATAGATTTAATACATAAACATGGATAGGGTGTCTGACAATATATCAATCTGTTGCTTCCTTTGTTGTAAATGGAGTGTAATAGATGTGAATATATAGAGCTGAATAAAATAAAAATCATAGTGGCACTTTGGACTATTTACTAATTCATTGCCACATATTGTTGACATATGTTTTAAAATTAAAAGCAGCAGATTCATCTTTTTGTTCCTCCGAGAACTGCATCACTTTCAGATCTACTTGGCAATGCAAGCCTAAAGCAATAACTGTGGGAAGAAAATGCTGCAGGGATCTCCTACAGAACATTACTCTGTGCAATGTAGTATTTGCACTAAAAGGGTATCAGTGGATGAAAACACAAACTAGACCTTAATGCTAAATTTTGGAACAACAAAAATCCCACTTCAATTAGTTTTCCAGTGACTTACAGGTATTGCTTTACTGGCAGTGTGCACTCATAAGTGATAACCCCTTCATAAAATAGCCACCAGCATGCAACCACGATGAAGTTTCATAAGTTGCAAAACTGTCTGCCTCTGAAAAATTAGGACACAATTATTAAAGGGAAGATGAGTTCAGAGTTAAAATTGCTTGTATTTGTAACTACAGTGGTACCTCGGGTTAATAACTTAATTCGTTCCAGAGGTCCATTCTTAACCTGAAGCACCACTTTAGCTAATGGGGCCTCCTGCTGCTGCAGCGCTGCCGGAGCACGATTTCTGTTCTCATCCTGAAGCAAAGTTCTTAACCCGAGGTACTATTTCTGGGTTAGCGGATTCTGTAACCTGAAGTGTCTGTAACCTGAAGCGTCTGTAACCCAAGGTACCACTCCATGTGTGCTCCTGATTCTTCCTTTGCGTTGAGCCAGCACCCTTTTCTGTTGCTCTGCAAGGCAACATAAAAAGGTGCAAAATTCAAAAAGTGTATGCTTCTTCCTTTAACCACAGCTTGAAGTTTCCAGAAGCGGAAGACAGGTAAGGTGAGCATGATTTGCCCAACATGACCTGATGAGCCAACCTCTAAAGCCTGTCAGACCTAATTAGGCCCCCAGGCCAGAGCTTCTCCACCACTGTCTTACGGGATGAGCCCAAATGATTTCTGTAACTTTTAAATGACCTTTGACTTTTATTGTGGGAAGGGAAATGAAAGAAAGCACTCTTGCTACTATTAACTGAAAAAATATTTTATATTTTCCTATCATAAATAGGATACATACAGTAAATTCAATTTATTTTTATTGGGTAATAAACCATCTAATTAAGTAAACCGCTCATCAAATATGAGCAAGTACCTTGTTCAGTGACTGCAATTTGAAGAAAAATGTTAATAATTGAATATACTGTACTATAATTATTATTTTAAAAACCAAACAAATATCATTTGTACTCATTTGGAGGAACCATAAAGAATGCAGTACCTTAAGCTAAGTAAGCCAAGCAGTGGAATCTATGAAAAATTGTACGCCATTAATGTTCTGAACAGCACTAATTTGCTGTCAGATGTCAGAGCTATGTGTACAAGACACCTCAATGATTTTTCTGGTGTACAAAGATTATATCTAAAGTAAATGAAACCATAAATATCATATGAAGAGAGAGTTATATGATTTGAGTTTCTCAGCTGACATTTTTGATTCTGTTTTTTGTTTCAGCAAACATAAATGTGCACAGAGATAGGAAGAGAAAGTCAGATTTCAGAGAGAATAAGATGCAGATTAAGTATGCCATTTTGGAGTCATAACTGGACAAACGACAACCTCGGGGGGGAAATCTCGATTTCCATTAGACATCAGTTTGCAAAGATAGCCGTAGTGATTCTATCCAAGATGGAAAAGCTGGTATAATATGCATAGCCTTAGGAAACTAAAATACTAAAAGGCTGTATGTAAGCCATTGAGATAATTATTGAGGAAGTAGGCAGATGGGAGGGAAGATGAATTCTTACTAACTTTCAAAAGAGTAAAGGTGGGTGGCTTACCAGTGACGTTTTTACTTGGATCGTGGGGGGTAGGGATTATAAATATTACTGTTTTTCCAGTGTTCCTCAAGAGGGTTGTAAATGCAGGCAGAATGGACGCAGCATGGAAAGAGCAAGAGATTGCAGTGTCTATTGAGGACAGTTTCATGGGTAAACTAAGTAAGATGTATGGTATTAGAAGTGAATTAACTGAAATTATGAGCAAAGTTAACTGAAATCCAGTATGTGTTCTATAGGTTTAGTAAGAAATTGTCAATTCCCTTTGCAAGATACACCTTAAAGGTTCACTCCATTGTAGAAAGTACTTCAGTACTTGTGGCAGATAGAAAATGACAGCATTAAAACAAAATTCTTCAAGTTGCTGGAAAGACAGGGCGCAATCTAGGCCAAGTTAAATCTATTTAAGTCCTATTGACTTGGTTGGGAAAGTTAAGACTGTGCTCAACACATTTCCAATGTAAATCATTTTTACTTCATTGCCTACCTTCTTCCTAGTATATTTTTCCAAATAGCAAACATTCCTGATTTTTCTTCAAACAGTTTTCAAAATAGCTGGTCTCGAAAGCTTAGAAAAGTTGCCACTGTACTGGTATTTTTGGAAGTTCAAACATGAAAAATAGTGCAACACATCAGCAGTCTTTAGTTCTGTAAAACATGTACAGTGGTACCTTGGGTTACAAACACTTTGGTTTACAGACTCCTCTAACCTGGAAGTAGTACCTTGGGTTAAGAACTTTACCTCAGGATGAGAACAGAAATTGCACAGTGGTGGCGTGGAGGCAGGCCCCATTAGCTTAAGTTATACCTCAGGTTAACAATGGTTTCAGGTTAAGAACGGACCTCCGGAACGAATTAAGTTCGTAACCAGAGGTACCACTGTATTTTATTCTATGTAGTGCTGAAGTTTGGAATTACCTGGCTCAGAATATGAAACTGTCCAGTTGACAGTTGTACCACAAATCAAGCACCATTTCCCCTAGGGGTTCTTCGGCTTGGAATGCAGAATTAGATTCCAAGCAGACCAGGCGCTAAAAGCTAGCTGCCTTTTCAGCACACGTTCAAAAGTTCTTTAATATCCTAACTGTCTCTCTCCTCACCTTCTCCCCACTCCACTGGTTATTGTAAAGTAGTATTAAACTATATGAACTATTAACTGAGCTGCTTTGTAGGTGAACACATAGAAGCACTTTAATATTAACCACTTACCCTAACTGAAAATCTCTTTGATGGATGTGAACTAAGAATCCTATGCAACCGCACAGTCAAAAGTTTAGGGAGTATCTTCTGTATTTGGGTCAATTCTCTTGTCTCTTGCTAACATGTAATGGGACCTTTATTTCCTCCCATCTATAACATCAATTGTTCTGGATCTACTTTGGGAAGGAGGATAGTTTATAAGCCGTTCTCTATTATTGATACTGAAAACAATTTCCAAGATGCAAAACTTAGGCCTATTGAATATGACTTCATTGGATTTCCCCTATAACTATTGATTTTTCCAAGATACACAAACATAAATCACATAGGGTTTTGTAGAAGGCATTTCCATTAGCAGAAGGAATTCTTCCATCAGAGAAAGGGAACCTTTGTATGAGACCTCTAGAAAAGGCCAGTGAAGGCAATACTCTTTTTTCCAATTATGTTCCTGGAAATGATACCAAGTCATGACATAGTGTTGTTCCTACCGGGTCATTATCTTGCTAGTAAGGAACAGTGAGGAAATAAATAAAACCTTGCTGCCTCATCCATAAAAACAAGTCCCCTGATCCCAAAAATTATTAGAATACATCCAACCACACTGAAGTCACTAAAAATTGTTCCCTCCCTTTTGCAGGAGCCAAGTGGTCCCATTAAAGTGATGGGTCTAACTATAATATTTCCCTCCAGTAAAGAATTAGGGAAAATCAAAGAATAAGGGTAAGAAGTTTTGGGAATGAGAATACAAACACCCCACAATAGGGAATAGTGTTTGACTGTAGCTTGAAATTGCTACGTTGCAACATTGCCCTTCTAGGCTAGACTGTCTGGTGCAAGATTTTCCCCTTCCAATGAGTTTCAGCTTTGTTGTTCTGCACAGAACAGGGGGCATTCTGGCTCTATCTATTACTTTTCAGTCCCCACATAGGTTTTCATTTCTAACGGGCTTTCAATTATTATTGTTCACTTCTACATCTGGCATATCTATCCTGACACCTTCTTCCCTGCTCACTAGCAGCAGCCTGTTCCTCCTGGCTGTTTGCCTCTCTAGCTGCCATGCCTTTCTGGTGATGAAACTTTTTTTTAAAAAAAGCTTTCCACAGTAGGATGCCTGTTAGCTCTGACTTAAAGTAGAGAATAAGCACCTGCAATAACTCTTTAGCTGACAGACATTAAAGAAATTTGGTGACAGGCAAAGTACAAGATTAAAAAAATCCTGAAGGAAAACCAACAGTGTCAATTAATAACCATAAATAATAGCTAGTTTATTAATTTATCCATAATTCCTGAGTTTCTGGCCTTTCCTGTTGGGATATAGGCTCCTTGAGTAAATATCACAGAATGAGTAAGACCAATTCATAATATGCTAATCATTAATTTATGAATCTTTCATCTTTTTCTTATGCAAGACTTCTATCACTTCATGTTTTTGGAAATCATACAGAATGCACATCTTACGCAAAACTCAAACTGATTATTGGAAGACTTAATTGAATTTTCTGTTCTGATCATAACAGGTTGTTGTCAAATCATTATTGCGAAGAAGAAATATTATTCTCAGGTATGAAATTGTTATGAAAATGCAAAGCAAACAGTTAAAAAAATGCAGTGAAGTGAGGTCTATCGTGCTTAGGGAAAAAACAACTGCAGGTCTTACGTTAGTCATCAAGTGCCCTTTCTGAGTTGCAGCTGGTGGGAAAAAAACTGGTGTAAATTAAGCCAGCAAAATTTATACCAGATCCAAACCCTATTCAGCGACAGAGCTGATGCAGTTGCTCTACCTAAGCCTGGCAGAGGGAAAGCAAGCCTTTAAAATATTGTTTTATGCCAGGTCATGTGACTCAGCTAAACCGACTTAGGATTCTGCCTAAGTCCCCCTTTTCTGTTCCCATCCCCACCACACCCCTAGAACACCCCTTTTGGGAGGCTTACGCCAGCTTTGGCATAGCCAGGATGAGCAAGTTATGCCAATGTCAAGTTATGTCAGCTAGGATGGGGTTCGGAACTGAGTACCTCAGCTGGCTGAAATAGAGATCACAGCAGATCGAATGCCCCCTTAAGGATAAAACAACTGTCTTCTTTTTGTGTTTCCTATTATTTACTCTTACATTGGTTATCAAATAGATTCCTTTCTGGAAAAGATCTTTCTTCTTTGGTTTCAAGAGTGGGTTATAAATATAAGGTTCTGATTTATATTAAATTATTATTATTTTAACAATTTCTAGAATTGTTTTCATTATAAAAGGTTTCAATGAATTTTACAATGGGGAAAAAACAACTATAAAATGCATACAATACAATATTTTTTTTAAAAAAAATCACAATTCATAAATAACAACTATCCAGGAAAAACCTGAACGATGGTTCCAAATTTTTACCAACGAAACTCCATGCTAGATTCTGGGGCTCCAAATTATCTGGTCTTGTTTCCAAACTAGAGCTAAATCTTCCACTTTTCTGCTTATATTTCTGAATTTTGGAAAGAACACTGTTTATGCTCTGTCCTAAGTCTGAGTCAAAAGACTCAAAACCTCATTAATTAAAGTAACTGTCCCATTAAAGACATGAAAGGGCAATGTTAACTACATTTTCCTGCATCAAATTTATTGTGTCTGCCTGTGAGTTTATCAATTGTGATCAGAAAAGAATGTGGCCAGCTTGTAGCTCTAGGCCAGTAGTGGATGTGGTAGCTTAAATCACTCACAGCAGCTTCAGCCACTCCTGTCTGGGGTTTGCTGGGACTTGGCTGTCTGTACTGGCAAGGGGTGCTGCATACTGCAGCAAGATGGTGAAAGCACTCAAATGTGCCAGAGAAAATTAGACTGATACATAGCTGTCAACTTTCAGATTTGAAAATAAGGATCAGCAGCCTCGAAAATAAGGGACCAGCAGCTTCACCTGTCCTGGGGAGCCTTGAAAATAAGGGATCAACAGCCTCACCTGTCCCAGGGACAGTCTACGGGATATCTAACAATCCGGGATAGCAGCTGGAGGCAGCAGGAAACGGCACTGGAATAAGGGAATTTCCCGCAAAAAAAAGGGAAGGTTGACAGCTGTGGACTGATATCAAGAATTATGTCTAATAATTATGTGTCAGCTTACATTTTTCTAAGTTCTTCAGTTACGGATTTGTCCCTCAACTCACTTTTATTAAAATGCCTTTCTCCTCTCATTTTTATTTAATTTATTAATCTATTTCTTTGAAGAGCCTTAACTTTCTTTATATGCTAAGTCCAAAGATAAAAGAAACACAGAATGGTGAAGAATGTGGACTACAAACAGAATATTCAGGTATCTTCTTTTTAATTTTATTTTAAGATGTTTAATCGGCTGCAAAGTTTCAGTTTGCTAATTTTCAGCGCACAACTCTATGGCTAAAATCACTGCAGTCTGAATGTGATTGTGTTGCAGTTTTAAATACGTTATCATGGAATCAGACTACTGAAAGTGACCTCAACTCGCTGCTTATGTAGGATATCCATTACTACAGCATTCCTGATAGGTGGCCATCCAGCCTCTGCTTAAAAATCTCTAATGAAAGAAAGTACCTCATCTCCCATGGCAGTCTATTTATTTTACATCTATTTCACTAACAGAAAAGCAATACAGAAATTATTATCTCGGAGGATGTAATGGATTGGAATGATGGGTCAAATAATTGTTTAAAAGTTAGAATTTGTGGAGCAAGTTCTCCACTGATATGTGTGAGCTGCATTTTAACAGTGTCTTGCAATCTTGGAAAAACAGAAGCTGTGTTAAAGCTCAGTGTATGTAATATTTGGGATCCCCCTCCATATTTTTCTAGAGCAGTCCTAGAATACCAGAATCTAAAATAGTTTCTGAGTATTCAGGGATCTTTCATGAATGCTGTCCAAAGAAAGATAGTCCTGACTTAAGATCCTACGATGCAAGAGTAAATGGAGCTGTTTAGCCTTGAGTGAGGGACTCACTCAGCAATTTTTGACCAGGTATTCAGGTGTAGCTCTCGCTTCTTACATTCTTCTAAGACAAGCTATGTTTTACAACTGTTAATATACATTTTTTCCATAGGTGTACCTTTTGAAAGATGACTTGAGATTGAAAGGCACAATGTTCCTTAAAAGTGGTCAATAAGAAATATTAAGTTTCAGTATACAAATAATGAATGATAACTACATATTTTACTGATCAGTCTGGAAAAAATATTGTGTCCACTCTTGAAGACTATAATATTATTTTTTAAAAAACAAACGATAGCTGTTTCACTCAAATGACAATAGGAGGACTTTGCCTGCAAACAGAGTTTAAGAAAAGATTGCTATTTTCAAGTGTGCTTAAATATGGTATTTGGTTAAAGAAGAAGTCACTCTATATAAGTCACTTACTCATATGGGGATTTTATATACACAAAAATGTATAATTAGCAAGTCAGGAACTTCACCTTCATAAGTCTGTTAATCAGTCACAGAGCCTACTTTGCTATGATAAAATAACACAATTTGGTGCTTTAAAGCACATAATCTCAATGTCCACTTACAGCATGTCAGAAATTTAATATTATCACACTTTTCTTCATAATATTTTCCATGGAAGTATCTGTTTCCCATTATCAAAGTATAAGGTAATTTACTACAGTCTGATAATACTAACTGGAGTGCATTGAAAAAATGTATTTCAAATAATGAGCTTATCGTTTACATTCCCAAATGACATCTCTTCCATGCCTCTCTTGTGGGAGAACCTGATCAGGAAGGGGAGGGGAGGAGTTTAAAAAAAGAAAGAGTTCTGTGAAAAGTAAATTAAGGACTGACACTGTGCCAAATATCAATCACAGACAGCAGTGCACTAACAATGAACTAAAGCTAGCAAGCTGTGGTCTTAAAATCACAAGAAGGATTCTTATTACACTAAGTTACTTTGGCTAATACAGCCATGAACATGCATCCAAATTCTTGCCATTTTGAAAGCTTCACATTGGTAATTAGCCAGAGCTGGATTGAGTTGCATTAGCAGAGTAGCTTGCATCACTTTCATCCATAGAAAAGGAAGTCACATTCAAGAGAAAACAACACCTCATTCTGCAACCCAGTTAAGGCTGCACTTCTAAGCACATGATCTGGGAGTCAGTTCGACTGAACTCAGTGGGGCTTGCTTCTGAGTAGGTATGCACAGAACTGCATTGTAAATCAAACTTCTTAGATTTAAGCCAGTTCAGTCCCATTGGCATAAATGAGACAAACAATGCAATCGTCCATTCATTTAATCAGAAACAAATCAGTTAATTTCCAAAACACTTGTTAACCTATGAACACTTACACGGAAGTAAAATGCAGTCAAACAAAGGGGAATGACTTTCAAGGAATGCATATTGAACCAATAAACTTAATGCCTTATCTCTGCTTTACTGCGGCTGGATCTACACTGATCTAAAAAAAAAAAGCTAAGAAAAAAATGTTATATAGCTCTCAATGCAATTTTCTATTGAATGCTGTACTAGCGCCTCCTGTTGTCACTTTTTATAACACATTTATATTGTTATAACTCACCAGTATAGATTAGTCCTATGTTGCAAAACAGCTTCAACAATACAACAACGCTTTGTTTTCAAACTTATATCAGGTTTGTTGTGATATAATGCCAATATGATTAAATGCTGATCACTGTAAATTATGTGAATTAAATTTTCTCCTGCTTTTCAAAAAATGACCAGAACAGAACTCAATATAATATATATAATCAAGTATATCTCATTTGTCAAAAATAGAAATAAAATCTGCTCTGAGTATATGGCTCATTGTGAATACATAAATGAGGCTGCCATCTTATACACTAAAATAGGAATAACCCAACTGAAGTCAATGAGACTTACTTTTGAGTAAACATGAATAGAATAGTGCTGGAAGCAGAGCAAGAAAAAAATCGGCAAAACAACTCTGACCAGTTTCCAAATCCTTCTCTTCCTTTGATTTCTCCTGAAGTATGAATCAACTATGCAAAACAGATTATCAGGCAAAAGTAATTCTTCTATTTAGCAAAAGGAAATGTGATAATAGAACTGCAATGCCCTTCTATCTAATAAAAAGTGTATGCCTTAAATAGTATGCAGACTTAACAATATTAGGAATTTACCGGTAGGTGGGATCCTTAAACTTCACGTTCAAAGGAAAATATTTCATATAATCCACAACTGCTCATTGGTTTTCTATAAGATCTCCAAATGCGAGAAACAGGGAGAGATCCCTATACTGTTTGTTTGGTCAAGCACAGGAACTGGTCAGGTTCATCCCATTTCCTAATGGAAAAAGTGTTCCATTTAATTGACTTAAGATTATTGTTATTTTGTTAATTAATGAATCATTCATTAATGAATGAATCATTATCATGTATGTACACAGAGTAAAGGCAACTCCAAATGACATTTGCTGAATGTAACATAGTCAGAGTATGAAACATATAGGGCTGGATGTGTGGAGAATACGTAGAAACAAATAAGCAGATGGGGCATCTATTAAAGAATCATTTGAATGCATATAATCTGGACATATGGGTTCCCATATGTCCTCTTTTTCCAGGACACATACTCTTTTTCATAGGTATTTAAGAATCATCATAGAGATCCATAGTTAAAAGTAGAAGTTGGTAAATGTGTCCTCTTTTTTGCTCTTCAGAATATGGCAACCCTAGGAGCCCTCACATCCACTTTATGCATTTCAAACACAAATTTATATTTTAAATGTAAAAGGTCCAAGGGTGTGTGATGTTTCTTTTAAACCATGGACAGCCTGGGGCATTTTGCTATTATTGTTAAAATGTTAAAAGAGTGCTTCTGTCCAGTTTAGGGTTTCCAGATCAGCAACTTAGATAACTACTTTGCATTTAACCCCCCCAATGAAGTTGATGTGGGGTGGGTAGTAGTATTTTACCAGCATAGGTGAGTGATATAGAAATACTTTATTGTCACTGTACCACTTGTTTACAGTGAGATTAAATGAGCCCCCCTCCCCCCCACAATCTCTCGGTCCTTGTTACACTCTGTGTGCTGTCATACGACCCCCAACCCCAAACGTCAGCGGCAATGTTGCTGTCTTCCATTCAGCAGCCTCACGGCCCATGGGTAGAAACTGTTCTTTAACCTGCTGGTGCGGCTTATCATGCTTCTATATCTTCTGCCTGAGGGCAGGAGATTAAAAAGGTGCTGGCCAGGGTGCAAGTCATCCCTGAGAATGTTCCTCGCTCTTCTGAGGCAACGGTCTCCAGAAATGACATCTAGCGGACTCGGGACAGCCCATGATATTGTGCTCTGTCTTCACCACCCTCTGTGGGGACTTTCTGTCCATGGCTGTCAAATCAGCGTACCACACCGTAATGCAGTATGAGAGAACACTTTCTATTGTGGACCGATAGAAGGAAATCATCACTTGCTGTCTAACATTGTTCTTTCGCAAGACCCTAAGGAAATGAAGTCTCTGTTGGGCCTTCCTAACCACCTGGGTAGACCTCAACATCCTGACTAGTCGTTAATGATGAGAGACAGAATTGGTGACAATGATGGCCATGACTGTACAGTTGTTTACTGGGCAGCAGTATTCTTCAATGACTGCTGACATCAGTACCCAGAAATCTCTAGTGCCCAGCAGTCAATTGCATACCACCTCCGATATGGGTAGCCATAAATTTGCCACCTAATCACCTTTTAAAGCCATGTAACGTATCAGAAGTATTGTCAACAAGTCAGCATTCAGAGATTCAGAACACACTGCGCTCATTGGACTATTCTGGGATTCCCTCTTGCCTTAGGGATTTTTCCTAAAGATATTTTGTACTTCTGTAATTTTTTAGTCTGCTAATGCTTCTATGTTGTGCCTGTGGCTGTTTCTGTTTTGACTGCATAAGCATAGGAACTCAAACAATTGAATCCATCTGATAATATAATATGATTCCAGGTACAAAGTAATTGATCCTTTGTTTTAGTGTGTATAAAACTAGAACAAAATTTGTGCAGCAGCATGAATGCTTTGTAAAACAATGGGCAGTGCATGCCATAGACCAGTTTCTAATGTTATAGAAGAATGCAAGCCTGATTTAGAATGGAAACAGAATATACTTAAATTTAACATTTCCACATGTTGAGGAAGAAGGATGTACTACAATTTAAGATGATCAAAAAGCCTATAATTATTTACTGATAACAGGATATTAACTGACATCAGTAAATCATCTTTCCAAAGATAAACAAAAGCTACAGTAGAAGAAAAAAAACAACAATTCTGTAACAGTCGTATATGCTGTAGTTTATTGGACAATAATAATTTTGTTAAGCACCACTTAGCTGAATGAAATTCAAAGACCTCAAAGATCCCAAAGTGAATAAGCATAGAGTTCATTTGCAATCCATAGACTTCTTATTGATTGAAGTGTGATACAAAGAGCTTCCAATGGTATATTGATGCAAATATGAATGGAAGCAAATTTGTATGTTATTCTACATAGATTCAAAAATGTAACTAATGCTGCTATGAAGGCTTAAGTTTAGAAAGGAGAGCAGGAAGACACACACTGGTTCTGCCCCAACATTACTGCACAAATTAGATGTGCCTTTTCTATTCCTGACCTTCTTGCATTTAGCAGGGACGTCTGAAGGAGGCTTGTAAGCAGATTCAGCGATGTGCTTACAAGCATCCACATAAAAGGAAAACCCAGTAATGCAAAGTTTCCAGTTGTGGGGCAGAATGCTGTTACAAGCCTGATTCATTTGGGCAGTAAAAGCAACAATGGATTACCTAAACTGGGGGGGAGGGGGGAGTGTGAGAGACAGAAAAGCAACATACAGTATTCTTCCTCCAGTTGGTTCCTTCTTTAGTAACTAAATACTTTCATAAATATGGTTTCCATCCTGCCTTCTTTTCCAGTCACTCTTCCTTTGCTTGTCCTACTGTTAGGACCCCTTTGTTCTCTTGATTTCACGAGTCTGAGATTGTGCTCAGAATGGCTTTGTTTACTTAGAGTTATTTTATTTTATTCAACCAGCAGTCTTACCTGACTATTTATTTCTGCAGACTGCTGTAATGTATTTGCTATATTATACTACTTCAGATTTCACACTCAATGTGGGAAGGTTCGGCGTGGACTGGGTGCAACTGGCATGTACACACCCTCCCTCTCCACGTTAAGCCCCCTTTTCAGAGCATGAGTGGGTTTAGGTGTGGATCTAGCCCATTATATTTGAATTTTTCAACCGTAATGCATTTAGACATTAATAATCATTGCCAATTTGAAAAAAAAGCATATGATTTTGTTGTATGTCTAGGAATGGATATTACAGTTTGGCATAATAACTGGTTCATAAATTAGAGTGCTTTGTCAATAACAAATAATCTGTGGTTCTCTTGTGTTCTAAGTAATTTGGATTGCTTGGAGCCATGAGCCCGTTGAGTGGTCCCATTCATGAACAGTGAATGACGCATGACAGAGCTTCTCCTCATGCAGGATGAAGTTATCTCTGAAGAGCTGTGCTACACCAGAGGCAATTTCAATAAAAAAATTCATCTAGGCAATGGATTGTGTAGACATTGATTTGAAATAAATTGTGACTGATGATCAGTTGATGATGATTTCCATAATCATCATGCCATCAGTAATTCTTCAGGGTAATGATACTTGTGTCACTGATATAACATTTTTTGTGTACTGGGGATTCAAGGCACATACTGAGATTTCTAAAAACTCTTATCCTTTAATATGTCAGTGAGATGGTAAAACTGAATATAACCTTTTAACAATCTATTGAGAACAGAAATAAATTACTTACAAAAATATTCTAAAGTGATCAACTTGTGCTTTCAGTATCTTAACATTTAACAAAATGTACTTTATCAAGATTGCTCAACATAGTTCACTGATGTACTTTAGAGAGAAATACTGCAACATGCTGGGCAAGCCAATCTTTAAAACAACAGGCACTTAACCCTAGAAAACTGTTAAACAATCTTGTACATGGCAAGACACTGTTTATTGCACAATATGAATCAGTTGCTTCAGAAAAGGACTGCCAATGGTCTATTATGGGTTTTGAAAGCATTTAATTTACTAGAAACTAGTTTTTATTAGGACTACTCTGCAGTACTTCTACCTCCATAATTATGACTTTTTAAGAAGTCAGTGCTTTCTTAACTACCATTCATACTGATCTGCCACGCTGAAATATCACAGGCATTTATACATCAGAAAATATATTTATTTTTGCCACCCTGTTGTGAAGGTTAATGGTGGGTGACACTTTTAAACAGAAACTGGCATTAAACATCTATAAAACTAGACAAACTGATTAAAAATACAAGCCCCCTTCCACTGCTCTGGCTTAGTTCTAGATACCAAAGCCAACTTCCAAAACAAAATCTTACAGAACTGAAGCTTTGGCTTTAGTGCACAGTCAGTGAGAACATCTCTCAAAGTATTCCAACTATTCAAGTTCTGTATATGAACAGTAAATTCAACAGCATGTTTTTGATGGATGGAATAGATTATGAGCCTGATATTGGTTTCAGTGTGATTTATGCACCATAAGGGGTTACTTTATCATGTTTAGCCTTATGACAAGAAGCACACAATAGGTTTACTAAATCCCAGTCCCAATTACATAACAAAATGACAAGCAGTCATCATTGGTGAATGTAGAAGATCACTACCCTCAAGTGATAGCTGTACTAAAGAAAAATGTGATATTTAATTTTTTATTAAGGCCATAGACAGAGGAGCTACTTCACATATCCCCAGTTTGCATGTTGCTCGTGGAGCACAATGTGGCTTTCTTCATATAATCCTTTTGAAACTCCCCTGAGACAGAGGTGTAGCCGGGGGGGGGGGCGCTAAGGAGACCATCGCCCTGGGCACAGTTTTTTTTTGGGGGGGCACACGCATCAAGGCGCCCTGCCCAGTTGTGAGCTATTGCATCCTTCTCAGTGCCCTCCAGCTGGAGGGTGGCTGAAAAAGACACGACAAGCATGTGCTCTGGCCCCTGCACCACTGGCAAAAGCAGCGCTGGACTTGCAGGGGCCAGGACACATGCCTGCCCACAGCACCCCATGAGCCCAGAATTGTTCTTGCGACCAGGCGTGCGCCCTGCTTTCCAACAGTGGTGAGGGGGCACTGAGGTGGTGCACCCCACCCATGGCCCCGCCCCTATAGTGCACCCAAGATGTATACAAATTATTGTTCTTATTACAACTTATTTATGTACTGTAAATATGTAAATAAATGGTCCCAAAGTGTTGAACACCATGTTAAAATAACAAAATATACTATGGAATACGACAAAATGCCATAAATCAATCGCCAGCAGAACAATTTAACGCAACAAAATCAGAATACAGGAGATCCAGAAGAAAACCTCTTGATCGCCTCCGCCTTATTTGTGGGTACCATAAATTAAGGAGATGGGGGGAAAGCCATTTTTCTTGAGGTTATAAGGAAAAGCAGAATCTCAGATTTCCCCCCATAAAAACATATTGTGAGAAATTTTGGCTCAGCTCATCTGTAGAAGAAACACCTCAGCACCTCAGCCAACCCACCTACACTTTAAAAAGGATTTTGTTAGGCAGGCTCTGCTCTATTTCTCACTTGAAAGAACATGATTTTTTCACTGCCAGTGATTGGAGCAGCCTTTTAGCTTGCAAAACCTAATTTGCAGTTACAGAACAGAAAAACAATCAGCAATTAGCAAACTAATAGCAAATTAAATATGAGAAAGCCCTTGGCTTTGACAGTTGGCAAAGGCACATTTAAACAAAGTTTTTGGAAATCATTGCTGGCACAAGAATTTGCCTCTAAGAACTTCATGCACAGACATCAGAACATTGGGTAAACATTTGGCTATTCTCCAAATGCTGGTTCATGATGGACCTATGTCAACTCTAAAAATCAGAAGAACTCTATCACTTAAAAGACTTCAGAAAAGACTCTTCAGAAAAGAGAATTATAGCACATACAGTGGTACCTCAGGTTACATACGCTTCAGGTAACATACGCTTCAGGTTACAGAATCCGCTAACCCAGAAATAGTACCTCGGGTTAAGAACTTTGCTTCAGGATGAGAACAGAAATTGTGCTCCGGCGGCGCGGTGGCAGCAGGAGGCCCCATTAGCTGAAGTGGTGCTTCAGGTTAAGAACAGTTTCAGGTTAAGAACGGACCTCCAGAACGAATTAAGTACTTAACCCGAGGTACCACTGTACCTATATTGAAAGGTGCTGACTGCAGAGTTAAAACTTATTCTAAAAATCAGAAACCCTTTCTTTACATTATAAATATGTTAGTTATTCTAGCCCTAATGCCACATTTTCATGAATCCTTAAGGCACAATTGTGACTCTTTAGAATGCTCCAGGGCTATCCAAAGAAAGAATGGATAGAGTTGCAAGGAGCAGGATAACCTGGGAATCTATTTCATGAATTATTAATGCTCCTCAATTCTTAGGATGATGCTTAGTTTCAGGATTAAAATGGAAGACAATCAAGCTGCACTGCCAGATATTGGAATGAATGATACAGCCAGTTAGTGCCTATTAACGTGAAGAGACTTTAAATTTGATAATCTTTTTCATCTTTAACTCAGAACAAAGAACAGAGCAGTCAAAATCCTGTGATCTATACTAGAAAGAGACACCTGTGGCAATTGGGTCATGGAACTCTTACAGGTGCCAAGCATCCTTCACCCTCACCCTAATGCAATCAAAACAATACCCTGCCACTAATTAATTGGCAAGCATCTACCACCAGCAGGCTTTTCAGAAAGTGGTGCTGCTATCTCCATCCATTTGTTCACCCAGAAATGTTCACCCTCTAACTAGATACTTTATTTTGTTTCCTGAAAAGCATAATCCCTTTGAATCCCTAAAGTTTTGTGGGCTGGTGGTTTTTGGTGTATGATTCTGCTGTCCAACTCTTTCTCTCCTTCCAGCTTTGCAACCCAACTCCCTATGCTTCTACCCAATGGATGCCCTACTGTGTTAGACAGATGCCCTAATTTTTGATTTGGATTTAACCTGTGGTTGAGTATTCCCATTTCTCCATTTATCTCACCAGCTTAAGAACTGATAAAAAGCTCTGCCTCCCCCTTCCCTCTCTCACTACATCTGCTCATGATGTGCATTTTCCTCTTCTACCTCTTCTTCTCCCCAATGCTCCGCTGTGTCTTTCTCTTCATCTTAACACACCTGCGGATCATTGCTGCTCCCCTTCTCTTCCCTTCTGGGAAGAGTCTTCAGAAGGTCTTCTGGACAGTCTTCAGAAGGTCATATATTGTGACTAATGATCATGTAGTGTGATTTTGTCCCTAATTATCTTGAACAAGCTATTTTCTGGATCTCCTGAGGTTTTGGCTCCATTTCCCCTTTCTTGCAACCTTTAAGGAATGCTCCACTATCTTAGCCAAAATTCCTAAGTTATCCACACTGTGCCTCTGTTAATTTGGCAAATATGCTCCTAAATCAACTCAACAGACAACAGCCTTTCCTCCAGCAGGAAATAAAGAGGCGTGGATGCAGAGGGAAGAGCAGCAGGCTAAATTTCACCCCTTTTTTCAAAGGAGTGTGCTCCCCAAACATGGAAATGTATTCAGAGGGAAATGTAACAGCATGGAGACAGATGTTGGAAAGCAGCGCACAGGCTGCCACCACTTAGGATTTGCAATGTGATGGCAGTGAACTCCATAGCTTGCTGTAGAAAGAAATGGCAATGAAGAAAGTTCCACACTTACGGTACTTATAACTAGTTGGAGTTCTAGGTTCTACATTACAGACTATGGCATTTGAAAGTGGTATAAGTGTTTCAGTCCTTCGCAGGTTTGCCAAATCATTAGAATAACTGTCTGTTTCAACTGATTTTAGCCTAGCAAAAAAGAAACATGTAGAATAGCCCAGAGTATTGAAAGAACTCTGCCTCAAAACTAAATTACAACACCTGTATTAGGAAGAAAAAAATGTTACTGTGAATTTTTAGCTGAGCTTCTTTGCTTTTTGACAATTAGATTTAAAAACAAAACAAAAAACCCTCTGATACACCAGAAATGGATCCTATAGTTTATTTATTAAGAGATTTTTAAACTGCCTCCCACAACATTCTCAAGGCACTGTACAAAATCAGAAGTGTAATGCATAAATAAAAACAAAATACTATGTAAAATAAATGCAGCTGAAAGCAGGCAGGAATATAATAAATAAATCACATGTTGGAACTAAGCATATAACTATATCTATATAGAATGCAAAAATATATATTGTAAAATTATAGTACACACAAACATACCCAAAACAGCTAACTACACTCCATAATCTTACCTCTCAGTATGTTTGTGTTTCTTGTTGCTTTAAAACAGACTAATGGCACAACACCAATGATTTTTCGCTGTAGATGTCAGCTGATTCTAATGGCCTTTTTTGGGAGGGGGGGATCTCAATGATCATTCACAAAAATGCCATCTATATCTGCATAACGTCACACAGTGAGTGAGGACTGGTGAAACTGAACATACATCAGTTTGAAGGATGACACCATATTCCATTAGCATGCCTTTGGTTTGACTTTTTAAGTGGCTTTTAAAAACATTTTTGAATTTTTAAACACATTAAAGAAACACTATAATGCTTTCCAGAGTGCAAGTATGTAAAGTACATTTTTCTGTAACATAATTGAAATCTAATTAATCTTTTCCCCTGGAGACCTTTTAGAGTCAAGTGTGGTGACTATAATAGGAAGAGGACTCGGTTACAAGAGGCATTGCCCTTTACAAATATTTCATTCAAAGCCTCAATGGAATGTTGGAAATACATTTATGTGATTTAACTATGGACCAAATCAGCTATTTGACCCTGCTGTATCTCAGTTTTACTACCTCTAAACAAACCATATGATTATTTACTTACCTAATTCACAAGCTATGTGAATGTTATAGGAACTGTACTTAACATTTTCTGGTTTAGCAGCCACTAAAATAAAGTGAATAATGACTCTAACTCAATGTATGGGTTTATTTAATGAAACTGTCAGGCAACTCTGCAAATATATGCCTATCATGACCTAGCACTCACTTTTATGTTGGCTTTCAAAATTTTTGATGTTTTGATATGGCCAAATAGGCATTACAAGGACTCCAATGGCTAGACCTCACCTATGGACTGGGAGTGGCCGCCAGGACATATGATACTGGTCCTAAAGGATCTACACTGACTCCCAATATGTTTCCAAGCACAATTCAAAGTGTTGGTGCTGACCATTAAAGCCCTTAAATGGCCTTGGCCCAGTATACCTGAAGAAGCATCTCCAGCCTCATCGTTCAGCCCCAACACTGAGATCCAGCTATGAGGGCCTTATGGCGGTTTCCTCATTGCAAGAAGTGAAGTTACAGAGAACCAGGCATAGGGCCTTCTCGGTAGTGGCACGCACCCTTTGGAACGCCCTCCCATCAGTGTCAAGGAGATAAATAACTATACAACTTTTAGAAGACATCTGAAGGCAGCCCTGTATAGGGAAGTTTTTAATGTTTGATGTTTTATTATGCTTTGATATTTATTGGAAGCCACCCAGTGTGACTGGGGCAACCCAGTCAGATGGGCAGAGTACAAATAATACAAAATATTATTACTATTACTATCACTACTGCTGCTACTACTACTACTACAAATGGCTGACATGCAGTGGCCTCCTTCAGATTGCAGTTGTGGAAGAGTGATTAAAGAAGACAAGAATTGGTGTCTGAATGGCGCAGCAAGTGTTTGATTGTAGCACAGGGCATTTGGATTCTGCTTTAGGGCAAAATGTCTTGGGCCTGTACTAGTTTATTTTACTTTCCCTGAGTGGCTTACAAAAATCAATTTGAAGTCCTTGCTGTCAAGGCTGCAATGTGAAAGACACATAAGGAAAAAGAAGTGGAGAGAGAGGAGGAAAAAAACCAAGGCCAACCATCAGTTTTTAAAGTTACAGTTCCTATAATGACTAGCTGGGATGTAAGCAGTTCAGGTGGCCTGATGGAATTGCTTTCACTAGGTACAGCTGAGGAGAGCCAAAGGCAGCTGGTCTCCCAGCATAGGCAATGGAATAGCTCTTCTCTCTTTGCTCAGCAGCCTGATGGAATAGCTGCCACTAGGTCTTAACAGCTTTAAGAGTTTTAAGGCAGTGTAAAATTTTATAAGAAGTGAGTAGGCAAACCCACCAACCAACCAACCAACCAACCAACAAACAAACAAACAAACAAACAAACAAACAAATAAATAAATAAATAAAATACCATACAATGCCAAGGACAAATGCCAAGCACTTGACACTGCACATACAATGCAGCAAACCCATCTTCAGAATATGCTCCCTATACTGTTTGTCAGTATGATGTGATTCTTTTAGTCATAATAATATGAATGTATAATATTTCAGTGAGTTTATTGATCCTGATAAATATACTAGATCACATGACTAACAAATGAAACATGGTATAAAGTATGCAAAATAATAGTACATTAGCCTAAATAACACTAATAAATTGCAAAGCTTAGCATGAAATTGAAAATCACTAATGGAACACTGTGCAGTTTGTTGAAGAAATGAGCAGTCGAGGAATCATACATAATGTAGAAGTACAACTGCTAACAGAAGGCTTATGAAAGACAATTTAAACATATTTTTTATGGACAGGGGGAATTGATCTTTGAAGACATTCCTGAAGAGATTCCGCTTATCCCGAATAGCATCTTGGGAGAAGGTTCTGGTTTACCCCATGTATCAAATGCATATTTATAAGATACTCAGTAAGGACTTATTTAAATTACACATATGGCTACAGTGTACAAGCTTTAAGCAAAAAGGAAAATGGAAAAGGGTGAAATATGTGTGCTCTAGCCATATTGAAAATTGGTATTATGTTAAATAGGTTATTCATGTTCCTATCATGTGGTTCACAAAAGCAGAAACTGGAAGATAGAATCTTTATTTTTCTCTCTCCCTGCTTCTTATTGCCTAGTCCACAGCAGAACTGAGTCAAGTTGTGTTTTTAGCAAATTGACCAGTAGTGCTATCCAATGTATATTTTCTCACAAGTTGGGATGGACTGATCTGCCAATTTTAGTTTCTCTCAATTTCTCATTTTTCTAGTCTTAAACTTGGTGTGCCCCATTTCTGCATCAGTTTGGATTTTTTTAAAAAAGATATGCATTTTCATGCATATTTCTTCTAAAATATACATTTTGTATGCCATTTTGCATAGGCTACACACTATTACAAGCATTTTTCATATAATAATAAATTTTGTACATTAATTTCATTATTACATGCATTTTTGTATGTATTTTTTGGTTGAGACTTGCATTACCAAATCTGGAGAAGTGCAAATTTGAATGATATCTGTATTTTGGTTTGAGCATTTGCTGGTAATGGTAAATTAAGTAGGGTCACATTAAAATGTGAACTAATTTAACTTATTCTCTGCCTATATTGACAAATAAATCCTACTCAGTTCAATGAGACTTACTTCCAGGTAAGTGTGTGTATAGAATTGCAACCTTAAATGGCTTAAAGCATCCTAATTGTCAGATGTGATGAGCAACAATGGTCTCTGGTGGCTCACAAGTAATAATAGTTTGCCTTGCTCAGCTAATAAAGTGGTAATTTGAATAATGAAACACGTGATTTAACTGTATGACCTGAATGAGCCACAGATGCCTTGTTCACACACTACTCATGGGTCGGGTCCCACTTTTAGCCTTGCTCCTGACTTCTTATATTTTTCTTTTGTCAACCATTTGCTGTGCATAGTTGTATGAGAAGACCTGGGAGCACTTGCTTATTAGTAGGTGCTTTGCTGGATTGGAACACCCACATAATCAGGTGACCTGATCACGTGGAGCCTTTACAACATGTGTTGGTGGTGGGCAGTTCTGAGGGCCAAGCTAAAAGCAGAGAAACCTGATAGAGCTCTCTATTATCACTATTCTGTCTTCCCTCCTGTTGGAGCTACTGTTAGTGGTTATCAGCAACAGCCAAACTCTTAGGGTGGGCTTCTATTAAGTGAAGGGAATGTGAAATTTACTTGCTTGCTTACAATGTAGCCTTGTTTGTTCCCAACCCTTCAGAGGTTTACTAGGCACTCATAGAGAAGCTCTCTCAATTTGGTGAAATGTCAAGCTTTCAGGTCAGCAGCTGAAAACTAGAGGCTATTGGCAGGAATACTACTGTGAAAGAAGAAAATGTAACCTATTTCCTTGGGAGACATATTGACGTTCATTTGCCAGATTAGGACAAACAACCATGCTCTGCTATTTCACAGTGATCAGAAAATATATTCAGGTTTTAAAATCTTCAGACTGTTATGGTTTAGCTGTATTGCTGTCATAAACATGATGCTTCTGTCTATTTTTAAAATGATTAATATAGCAACTTCACAAAGAGCCTTTATGTGAGCAAAATATACTTGGGAGGGGGTTCTCCAATTTCTATTCATTCCCCTTGCAGTTTCAGCTGCCCACCCCCACTCCTGGTGCCATATTCCATACTATTCTAAAGATCCTCTTACTATTAGTGGTACTGATGGGTAAATAGCCATTGATTCAGTCCAAAATTAGACTCAGAAAACAAAACTCTATTCTTCAAAAGTCAGAAACAGCTTAGTATATCCCGGCCCCATTCCCCTGCAACCAAGTTATGAAATTGGTGACATCACTGGAAGACAGGGTATGAAAAAGTGCTTCAAAATCCTTGGCAAGCCTCTAACCTCCATCCCATTCAGCTGCTTTATTCTTTGCCTGCTTACCTGACAGCTGATAATATTGTTGTGGGTAAAAGTAACAGCGAAGTAATAAGGGTATCCAGCAGGCTCCAGCTCAAAATAAAGGCTAGTACAAACTGGACCCCATTAATTCAAATGAGTTTTAATAGACTCAGCATTGAGATTTTGTCTATACTCATAAAAAATATCACCTCAGTGGTAAAACAATCATAGTGATAACTGTACTCCAGTTAAATTGGCTGACACTGAATCTTTCTTTCTTTCTCTCTTTCTTTCTTTCTTTCTTTCTTGTTATGCTTAGAGTTGGCCACCAAGCAAACTATTTCACATGAACAATCCTGTTCCCTTTCCTCTCATTACAACAAACCCATGGATGGAAGTAATACACTCTCAGTTATGGGAGTACTTAAAATGCATGCAACTGTCAACTCTAAATGGAAAATTAACTTGTAGAGCTATGAAACTGCTATCAGTGAATGAGCTATCAAATCTTCATGAGAAAAGCCCATGAACAGTGGTTAAAATAATTATTTTTACTATCCAGTCATCTTTCCTTAATATGAGCTAACACCATATTTTCTCATAAAGTCTTAGAGTTATCAACATATAGTTGCTAGGAATCTGCTTTTGGGCATCTAAAAATGGCAAAAATGTGATTACATAAAAAGAAAGCATGAAATAATCTAAATGTAGAGCTCAATTTGTTGTTTAGTGGAGACAGAAATCCTGAGGCCATTTACATGTGAAAGAATTCTCCCTGTAACTCTGTTTGGTTCAGTATGGTGAGACTGCAGTGATGAAAAGAATTGTTAACATAATAGCTTCTCATTTCTGTGATTCTGCAAAAAATAACAATAAACCTTCAATAGCATGCAACCATATAATCTGCAGCTTTATAAAGAAAATTTAAAAAATAGGAAAAATGGGAATGCCTAAAACAGAATTTCACAACGCATCATTCAAACTGAAGTGGCCACTATTTTCATAAACTGTCCCACGGGACTCTCTGAAAACTGAGACAACCCCTATCTGCAGAGCAATGCATTACCTCCTTGTCTAGATTCCTTTTTTAAAATCTAAAAAGGTCAGTTCAAAGAAAGAACAAGTTTAGCAAATACAAATATTCACACATATAAAAAAACAGTGCTTATGTATTAATTCAATGAAAATAGTATATATACAATGACAAAGGGTCTGGAACACATTGGATAGTAAACTCTACCCACTTTGCTTCCTGCTCCCCACTTGCCATAATGAGTTCAAATGTATTTATAATGTCCTAAACCTTTTTCATCTCTTAAATGTGTGACTGTCTGCCCAGTGTTTTGCTGGTTTTATGTTATGTTGTCACATATCCCAATAAAAGAATAATATAAACATCATCAAAGTCATTAATACTTTCAAAATGCTTTCTATTATTTTAATAATATCACCCCAAACTTATTGTACTATGGTATACTGTACTAGGTGATGCTGGCATTGGGGAAATCCCTTATTGTTGGATCCTTTTCAGCACCAGTCACTGCATGCTTTCTCAGTTCTGTTGGTGCCAAATGCCGCTTGAAGAAAACAACGCCACACCATTTAAACAGATTATACCAGACTTCCTCTTTAAAGGCTTAACAAGTTGACATTTTGCCAATTGCCCAGAAGAGATAACATGAGAAATTGATTATTTCCCCTCATTAAATAAGCAGGTATTGGATTATTAATTCCATGATTTGTCAGCGAGTGACAGAAATTCATGCTACCCATCTAAAAGCAACATCTTTAAACTCACAACAAGCAACTTGGAACTGATTGCCTAGGTCACTTGTAGTACATGATTTTACCCATCACTTACTGTAGCTCTCCAGTAGTGCATTGGAACAACATTATTCATGTAATTATTGTAATTATTATGACATTAATGACTCTGTCAAAGTCTAAATGTGTGAAATTAAGTTGCTAACAAGTGTAAATATCTGAAGCAATAAAGTCAGTGAAAGGTCACTTTACTGTGTGTGTGTGTGTGTGTGTGTGTGTGCGTGCCCGCCCGCGCGCATGCACGTGTATATCAAAATGGGAAAATATGCTTAGTTTTGTATGCACATAGTACATGACAATGTTTTTCTTTCAAATCCACTAAAACAGCTGCTAATTTTATATGACTGATAAATGTATGAATATTTTTATCTTCAAATCAGATGCTTTCATATTGCAATTACTATAACACCCTCCCATCAGATGTCAAGGAGAAGAGTAGCTACGTAACCTTTAGAAGACATCTGAAAGCAGCCCTGTATAGAGAAGTCTTTTAATATGTAATGTTTTATTAGGTTTTATATATGTTTTATATATGTTTATGTATGTTGGAAGCCGCACAAAGTGGCTGGGGCAACCCAGTCAGATGGGCAGTACTACTACTACTTATTATTATTACTATTACTATTATTTTTACTGCTACTACATAACTTTTAGTTTTCACTGTGGCTTCTGGGGTTTTGAAAAACTTAACTGTTCCATTCTGTTCTACCAACATCCCAGAATGGATTGCAGACCCTGGACTATTGTTGCTACATCATAAGCCTTTAAGCATCCAAGTTGGGGACGCAGCATAATACCAAGGCCTCCATGGGGAGCAGTGACATGGAAGGGAAATAAAGTATCTGGTGCTAAAAATGTTGGCAAACTCTACTTTGTGAAGAAGTTCTTTTCAGATTTTACCTGGTAAGGAAATAAGTATAGGAAAAATCTGAAAAAGAGTAGAGTTTTACTACTTTGTTAGTGTAGAGGAAGAAGCCCAAGGGAATGGGGATGAAACTGTTTGCAGATATCAATTTGTATGTACAGAACTGTGGCCGCTGTGTTCAGTTCTGCTTACCTTGCTGTAGTCCCATTGACTAAAGGGAGCTACTCCGGGGTAAGTGATCTGAGGACTGGAGCTTTTGTGAATGTGACAGTTAAGGAAAAGGATTGGTCAGAGTGGTGTGGAATGAGAATGATATAGGGCTTTAAAGTCAAGGATAAGAAGATTATGTTTTGATTCAGAAAAAAGATAAGCAGCTAAAGCAATTTGACCGGAAAAGTAAGAGGGCAAGAGCAGGAGTATAAGACCTGGATCTGAAAGGAATGAAATTGGGAGAAATGAGATGATCTAATTATTTACACACTACTGAATTATACCATGGGCTCCTATAGACAAACCAGATACTTAGGGTTTGGGTGGCTAATGTTATGTTCCTTATAGGGACCTTTTGCACCTGGAAAAGGTGAAAGATAAGAGCTTGTTATAGAGCTACCACATACTCCCTTGATACTTTGATTATACAATGTGCAGGGTGTAAAATTAGAAATTATAATTGAAACTTGGCTATGATATTTCTTTCTACACCAACTCTTCTGAGTCAATCCCTTGGCTGGAAAATTCTTATTTTTGGCTTTAAAAGATGTCTTTGCGCAACTGTGGCAGGGGAAACAGGGAAACTTAAGGATGGCTTCTGTTTTCGAAAAAACATTCCAGAAATAGTCATCTAAAAACTTTCTAAAGAATACACTTATAAGAAACCTTCAAATGCTTGCAAAAAAATTAACAGCATAGTGCTCTCTCTTGCATGTATATTATATGAAAGCACATTAACTGAGCATCACTGTACACATTAAGGCATTTCTTTATTTTATGTGGGTATAACCCTAATATCCTCAGAGCTGCTACTTCTTTGGGGATTTATCTGCAACACGGGGTGGGGTGGGGGAATTATCAGTAGTCAAAAGTAATGGGTTTTTGTGGCATCTATTTAAAAGATTCCTTGGGATAAGGACACCCATAAACAATACTGGAGGTCAGGTTTTACTTATGTGGAGTTGGTCACAAGCAGTTTCACTCACAGCCCTGACCATGTCTACCCAGATGTAAGTCCTACTGAATTTGATGAGGCTTACACCTATGTAGGGGATGTAGGGTAGGGACGCGGGTGGCGCTGTGGGTTAAACCACAGAGCCTAGGACTTGCCGATCAGAAGGTCGGCGGTTCGAATCCCCGTGATGGGGTGAGCTCCCATTGCTCCGTCCCTGCTCCTGCCCACCTAGCAGTTCGAAAGCACATCAAAGTGCAAATAGATAAATAGGTACCACTCCGGCGGGAAGGTCAACAGCGTTTCCATGCGCTGCTCTGGTTCACCAGAAGTGGCTTAGTCATGCTGGCCACATGACCCGGAAGCTGTACGCCGGCTCCCTTGGCCAATAAAGCGAGATGAGCGCCGCAACCCGAGTCGGTCATGACTGGTCCTAATGGTCAGGGGTCCCTTTACCTTTACTTACACCTATGTAAGTGGGGCTAAGAACCAGCCACACATTAGTTTGAAATATATGCAAAGACTGAATTCCTCATGCATCCCTATTTGCACTAAAGATGTAGTAGATGGGCGATTGGATAATAGACCGATAATATATGATCCCATCTTGAGATTAATAAGGAATTGTGAGAAATGTGGTACATACAGTGGTGCCCCGCAAGACGAATGCCTCGCAAGACGGAAAACCCGCAAGACGAAAGGGTTTTCCGTTTTCAGAGGTGCTTCGCAAGACGAATTTCCCTATGGGCTTGCTTTGCAAGACGAAAATGTCTTGCGATTCTTGCGATTTTTTCCCGCTCCCCAACCCCTTTTTCTAAAGCGCTAAGCTGCTAATAGCCTTTTAGCAGCTAATCCACTAATCCCTTAAGCCTTTAATAGCCGTTAATAGCCCTTAAACTGCTAATAGCGCTAATAGCGCTAATCCGCTAATGGGCTTGCTTCGCAAGACGAAAAAACCGCAAGATGAAAAGACTCGCGGAACGGATTCTTTTCGTCTTGCGAGGCACCACTGTATGTTGTTAAATAAGCCTTCTCATGTTAAATTGAATGCAGCTTGTACCTGCTTGTACTGCTGCTCCCGCATCTCCTACATGCATCTGGCATAACTTCTGAAGGAGCCTGTGTCTCAGACCATGTGCAATGATGATGATGATGATATTTATACCCCACCCACCTGGCTGGGTTTCCCCAGCCACTATGGGTGGCTTACAGCATATTTAAAAACATAAAACAGCCTAAACAATAGTCTATTTATGCGGACCCCATATGAAGGATTATTCCAGTCCACCTGCCACATCAGATATGGGGAACCTGCATTACCCTAAAAAAAATGCTAAGCCAAACAAGCTAAGTGTAAATGAGTAAACTTGTGAGCTCCTGGAGAGGAGATCAGGGACATTTTGCTCTCCTCTGGTTCTGTTGTTGCCATCCTGATGAGAATTAAGTCATGGTTTGGATTAGCATAAATCATGCCCAAACTCAGGCTCATTATTTATCACCTCCAGGCAAACACTAGGTGGTAAGTCATAGAACAAACCTTGACTACAGTTTGTCGTTTACAATATATACAATGCAAAAAACTATATATAAAATACAAAACAATTCATAAAAATAAGTAGACTAAAATAGAACCACTACTTAAAACGCCACAGATTGACTGAATATAAAAGTTTACTGTAGCTTAGTTGATTTAAATCTAGTTTCCAGAGAATCAACATAAACCCATCAGGAAAATGCAGGCTGTGCTTTAAAAGCCCATTAAAATCACACCTAAAAGGTCATCTCTCGTGCCTGACAACCTAAATCCATGACAGGCATAAAAAGGGGGCATCTGAAGCAGATCTCATGGCACAGGTTCATAAGGGTGGAGGTGGTCTTTCAAGTAATCTGGTCCTAAACTGTAATCTATTTATGCGGATCCCACATGAAGGATTATTTCAGTCCACCTGCCGCATCAGATATGGGGAACCTGCACTATCCTAAAAAACAACAACCAAAAAAACAACAACCAACCACTGTGGGACTCCATCTTCCATCACTCTTGACCACTGACCATGTTGGCTGCAGTGATATATTATGTTTATGATTTGCTGACACTGATTATTCAGTCTTATTTTCACTACTTGCTGCTCTGTCTTGCTTCCCGTATTATTTATTAATGAGCTCTTATTAGCAAAGTTTCTTTGGTCTGACTATTATCAGAGAAAATTTAACCAATTTCTAAGTAAGAAACAGGTAGGACATTCAACAGTGCTAAAACGGACAGTATATTTTAACAGATCTGTAGAAAATTTAAATTGCTTTACTGGAGGGATGAGAGTAATGAGGTCAATTACAGGTCAATATCTTTACAAATTAGGAGGACTCAAGAGAAGAGAAATAATTATGGGTCCAGTGGGACAGAATACAAGTGCAAATAACTAGAGCTGTATCAAATGAGGCTAACAGTGCAATAGTTCAATGAACATAGTAACAAAGAGCAGTAATATACCTTGCCACATCATCATAGCACACCTGTACCAGGGCTTTCTGTATTATTGATTGGGGGGGGGTGTTTCCTGTAGAAATGCATTGTGCTCATCCATGGAGGTGGGAGGGAACTTTTGCTAGCTCCATTTTACTGTCAGGGAAGGAGAAAGGGGCCTGAGATTTGTAGGGTTCTGTGTTGCCCATGAGGCAGGTGCTGGGAGGAGGGTGTTAGAGGGGAGTCAAGGTGAAGAGACCAGGCAGCCAAAGACCCTGGAAAAGAGTTGTAGGGAGTCTCAAAGGTGGAAAAGGCTACATTGGTCCCAAAGACAGTTGTATCTTTGAAATCTCCCTGGTCCCCCCTCCACTGTTTCCACGCACAAGGAGGGGCTCAAAGTGATGGTAGCAACTGAAGCTGCCACTCAGGAAGAGTCATAGGGTGCTTGTGCATACCACATCAAACAAGGGGGTTTAAGTAAACTAAAACGTTGTTGCTTCAACTGTCCCAGTTGGAGCCAAGAGCTGTAGAGGCAGTTTTTCACTTAGGCAGCTAGTTAGCCGGGGTGATATGCAGCTTAGGAGCTGATGTAACCAAATGCTTTGCCAATAAAGAAATAAACTTCTTAAAAGTGTGGCCTTTCCTCATATGGACCTCAAATTACAAGGAAGAAAGATAATTTAACATTCTCCATGCTAGCATAGTTTTCAGGATCCACAGGAATGTTCAGGTAACAAATGTCATTGCAATGTAACACAGCAATGAAATGATCACCCCTCCTCGGAATTTCCACTAGTACTAAAGTAACAGAGTTAATAATGAAGATCTGCATTCTAATTTCAATGGATAGACAGTGCTCAGCAGGGAAAATGCTCTGAATAATTCTTGAAAAGCTGACGCATATTCATAAAGCAACAATGGAAAAAGATCCTCACAGTTTAACTTACCTATAAACGATAAGCAATGTAAAAGCTGTACAATTGATTTTTGATACATAGATAATGTGTTGTTATAAAATACCTGATATTTTATACTACTGTAAATTTATTTGAATGCCGACTGTTGAAGCTTTAGGGAGAATATTTAGATATTTTAAAGCTTACTAATTGTGATGCGTAAAATACAGTTTTGCACTTTACATCTCTTTGAGCAGTAAAATAAGTCAAAAATAAAACCTGAACAGTCTTAGGAGGCCCCCCTCCCCCTCCAACCCGTGTGGTTCTGGGTTCATATTGGAAATGGAATATAAGATGAGGACTAGCAAGTACAATGTCATAAGCCTGTGTAGAGGCTCATACACCCACTGGCCACCTGCAGGGAAAGGAACTGATGATACCAGTGACCCCTTACTGTGTCAGGGACCTCTAGGTTCTAGAGACCTAGTGTGGATTAGGGACATCCGTGAAATATGCTAGACCTTTTTGCACATGTACAGATTTATAGTTTATTTATAAAGATATGTAGATGTTTTCTTGAATTTTAACCTGGCATTTTGCTTATTGCTGATTTTAACTAGCCACTTTAATAGATTTTATTGTTTATAGCCAAAAGCCATCACAATACAGAATGAGCACAAATCACACAACTACAAATAAAACTGATAATATTATTGTTTTATTCTTTTTGTAAACTGCTTGAGGTTTGATTACAATCAAGCAGTGTATAAATGCTGTATTATTATTATTATTAATTAATTAAAATATTTTATAATTTAAAAATTATACCACTTTTTGGCCTTAACAAGCGACACATATTAAACAACACTAGCTTGTTCAGTTGCAGCATTTGATAGAAACTATAACTGTCACACAAAGCAACCATCCTAGTTTTTAGTTCTCATGTTGCTAAAAGTGAAAGTCTAACAGAATTTTAGTACCATTGCATATAAATGTCTTCAAATATCTATGCTTATTTAAAATGCAGCCATCTACAAAATAAATGTTTCTTACCCTGGACACAAAAAGCCATTACTTCAAAAGCCTTTGATTAATCTGAGCACAATCAAGGGCAAGTGAGATAGCTGCCATTTAGTTTAGCCAAAGCAATCCATGCCAACTGCAATAAACCCATCAAACTGTCATAGAGTCAAGCTGTGAGAAAAAGAGTATGGTGATTACATGCAATAGTTTCCTTCAGTGGTTTCATAATTTCAATTTTTGTAACTTTTCAAGAATTCCAATACCTGCAGTAGGAATGTATTAGTGCAGAATATTTTCCCCAGGCATTACTATCAACAACTTAGTGTATTGGTTTTTTTCCCCATCATTGAATCAAGACGAGAAGCTCATCAGGCAAGAAATATTGTGATTACATTCATATATAAATTATTTAAAGGGCTTCAGCCAATCAAAATACAGATATAAGTATCTATTTTCTGAGTGTTGTGCACATACCCTCCATTAAATGGACAGGGACATGGTTGACAGACCTGAAATTGAACCTTCTTATATCCGGATGAAGAAGAATTTTTATAATATATATATTATATTTATTTGGAAAGAGATTCAATTTCAAGTCTGTCAACCATGAGTCTGTCCATTTAATGGGAGTTATGTGCACACATCACAGAAATAATCCTTAAATCTGTTTCAGCTGGTGTTTAGCAAGAACACAGACAACACTGATAATTTGCCAAGCATGTGGAAATTTCAAATCTGTTTGGGTAAAGAGGATTCTCAAAGCGGAGCAACAGAATTAGAAAAATAGAATCTCTTAGGAAAAACAATAGTTCATTTATCTGACTAATCACAGGGATCATCTTAACCCTTACATGAAACTTGCACTTTTACAGGTGTCATACTTGTTTATTCTGCATTTATAAGGGGTCTTTCTTCGGTGAGGCAAAACCTGTGATCTGGAACTCCCTGCTTATTGACATTAGGCAGGTATCTTCATTATACCTGCTGAAAACTTTTCTGTTTGAACGAGCATATCCAGACATGATTTGGTTACATCTGTTTTTAAATCTTCTTGAAAATTTGTTTAAAGTTTTACTATGTTTATTGTTGTTAGGCACTTAGAATTGTTTTTAAGTGGTTTAAATATATATCAAATTAATTATTTTATTTCTGCTAGAACACATGCTGTGTGGCATAAATCAGAAAGCATTGATATTGCCATAGGACATTAACTGCCAACAGCTGAGAAAAGGGCCAAATCCAGCCTCAATTTGCCATCAGTGCTCCTGTCATCAGAGAACAAGAACTGCCTATAGCAGATGTACAGACCAGTTCTCCAGTTTTACACCAGAATTATTTCCTAAACATGGTTGCTGTGTTTGAAATAGTTCGGTATTGATTTATTGTAATTGTTAGGTGCAATGTGATTTTCTTAGCTGCCCTGGGAAAGCAACTGGAAATATAGGCTTTAAGCTTAGCCAAACACACTAACTAACTAACTAACTAACAAACAAATAAAATAGGGCTGTGTCTGCCAGGCCTCCCTATCTCCCAGATACCCTCCCTGGCTTCCCACTACTCCCACAAACACTTTGCACCCTGCCTTTTATTTACATAGCCTACTGTGGCAGTGCATGAGGAGCCAGGAAGACAAGAGTCTGCCCTCCATCCTTCCTCAGGAAGATGGGTAAAGGACATACAAAAAATGAGCATGGAGATCTGGACAGACAGGAGTCTGACTGGACAGCATCAAGTCCTCTGCTGATCAAATCCAGCTAAGTAACAAGCTTGCCTCTTATTAGAGTTGGGCTTTTTTGAGCCCCAAATATACTCTCCATAGAAACAATGTGGCAGAAATATACAGCCTGTAAACAGCAGATAAATTCCCTGTGCTGCTCTGGTTCGCCAGAAGTGGCTTAGTCATGCTGGCCACATAACCCGGAAGCTGTCTGCGGACAAACGCCGGCTCCCTCGGCCTATAGAGCGAGATGAGCATGCAACCCCGGAGCCGTCCGCAACTGGACCTAACCTTTACCTTATTGTTCAGACAAGTAAATGCTGTATCACAAATACTGAGCCTGCTTTTAAGAATGAACCAAGGCCTCTGTGAATTTCAGTTTGTACTAGTGATAGAACTGACAAGCCTACTCTGTGTGGGTAGACAAACTGACTTGAGTATAGTAATATACTGATATTTGAAGAGGAACTGGAAGATTGTATTTCTGTTTATATTTTTTGATCAGTTATGATACATTTATCATGCAGTCTTCCTGGAATGGCTCCGCATTCCTGAAAAATCTGGGTTCTAAAATAAGTGGGGAGCCTCCATGAGTGGGGAGCAGGCTCCCTGCTTCAGATAGATGCTTTCCCCATGCATGTGACTTAATTCCTTCCACTACAGATATCAAGTTTATACTTCAAATGAGACATACAATGTGGTCCTACAGTTCATTTCGATGCTCAGAACTATCCGCAGTACAACTAAAATGGTTAATGTTCAGTGATGCCATGTACACTGGCTACATAAATCAATAATCCCCAGAATGGTAGTGTCCTCTTCGCTGAATCAAATGTACCAGACCATACTTGGGTTCTTCATGCAAGAATTAAGATTCAACTTCTCTTTCTTACATCCCTTATTATTCTGATTCTGTTGATGCAGCCACTGCCAGCCTCCTGTTTTTGAATCCAGACTGGGTGATTCCACTAGGACCCATAAAATATGAGTGAAGCCTGTATCTCAACGATCTGACATTTCAAAGTGGACCCATGAGTGAATTCTTCTTATGTAGACTGAAGGCTGTGAGAAAAGCTCATTTAAAATATTCTGCAGATTGACCTCTTAGACTTTGCCATGTTCCTACTTTGTACTTGAAATATATTAACTGATTGCTTTCTCTCCCTCAGTTTTTGAACTACCCTCGGGTGTTACATAAGTTTCCCTGTTTTCCTCCTTTGCTACTTTCTGAGTATAATTTACAGAGGAGCACTTCTTTAACAGTTTCTTACTTTTTTGTTATGAGCAATGTTAACATTTCCCAATGCTAAAAGGAAAACACAGTTATAGGTCATTCATTCCTACTTTTGTTTAACTCTTCCAACATTTACTTTGGCTGTAGTTTCCCTTCATTGCATTTCAAAATCAACCTCCTTATAGTCCTGGACTCAATAGTAAATCTGAGTAGGTGTGTTCAGTAACCTAAAGTGATAATTACAAAAGAAAAATGTTAGAAAACATATATACATCAAAGCTGACTGAGACATTTATTCAGGGCTTTTCTCAGTCAGAACTAGGTGGAACTCAGTTCCGGCACTTCTGAGGTGGTTCCAGCACCTCTCTGGTGGGTGCCATTGCCATTTTAAGAGAACGAAAGAGGCATTCAGGGTGAGTTCCAGCACCTCTTTTTCTAGAAAAACAGCACTGTATTTATTCCTCATAGGAAGCAAATTTCTCTTCAATTTGTACTTGGTTTTAAAGCTTCTGTTAAGTTTACCATACCTCACACTGATTTTACAAAGGGAAAAGTTTCTATGATAGAGAATCACAAAAATCTCATAATTGTCTTGACCTATTACTGTTCATCTGTCTCCATGACACTATGTTACTTTAGCACTTGGTAGTAAGTTACATCTTTTCAGTGTTTCAAGAACAAAACACTGACATTATTAGTAATTTTGGCTCCTGCCTAACTTTCAATTTTACATCACAATGTAAAAGAATAATTGTTATTTATAGTTATATTTATAGTTCATAGTAATATTTATAGTTTTGATTGGTATGAAAAGGAATGTTGCATATTATCTTGGTAAGGCAATTTACTGATCACTGATCTCTATAAATAGATGAAGCAGAATAGTTTTGAGCAGGGCTTGAATTGTCATTGTGTAAATTACTGTTTTGGCCCGAATATAAGCCGCACCTTTAAAATTCAAGGAGGAAAAAGAAAAAAAGACAATACCCGAATATAAGCTGCTCCCTTAAAATTCCACAGGCACACACACCTGTTCCGTTTTACTGCATGTCTGTTTCAGCAGCGATATTGTAAAAGCCAGTTTTTGTAAGGTCGTGAATTTCAACTGCACTTTAGCTTTTCATGGTTGGAATTTGGAAAGAAGGGGAGGCTTATATTCAGGCCAATACGGTATAAACTGTCAGAATCGTCCTACACGCGAGTAAGCATCTGATAGAGACACATGCGCGACTGGCATGTTCTCTCCCTCCTGGTCGGTCATTCAGCACCTTCCTTCGCCAACCTGAACATCATAGCGACTGATACCAAGAGGCATCAGCACACTTTAGGACTAGCAGAGTGTTGGCAGTTTGCATGACAGACTCAGTAGCACAGCATTTTGGCTAAACTACTTTATTTACATATAATACACTCGGAGCACCCCTGACTCAGCTCCTTCCTCTTCAGTATCAAACAGCAAAGAGAAAAAAGAAAGGACAATATCATCACGGAACACAGCAAAACAAAACATCCTTACTCCGTCACTTCCCACTTTGTGGAATGAAAACATACACCATCATGGGCTAAAAAAAAATCCCATGACTGCAAGTGAGGCAAGAATCTTAACATAAACAAGTGATGCCTGCAATAAAATATTGCAGAGTAGGGCATTGCTGTTTAAGGTTTCCAATCACACCAGTCTATTTCCCTACCCTAGTTTCTCATTTCTTCCCAAACAGTTCATATTCCATGACCATGAGCATGCTCATTCTTCATTGGGCTGTTTTCGCAGTTTCCACCACTTAAGGATACTCCACCCCCAATACACTTTTTTCAATTTTTGCAAACCTTGTGACTTCCCTGATGCTGCTGACACATCCTGCGAGTGTGTGTGTGTGTGTGAGAGAGAGAGAGAGAGAGAGAGAGAGAGAAAGAAAGAAAGAGACAGACAGACAGACAGACAGACACACACACACACACACAGAGAGAGAGAGAGAGAGAGAGAGAGAGAGAGAGAATGTTGCTGTTTTAGCTACATAAGGATAGGCACTCAGAGAATTGAGATTGCTTTTACTATTGGCAATTCATGATTACTTCCAAAGAGAGAAACATGTTCAGTCTCTTCCTTTACTACAAGCAAGCATCCTCCTTTCTGTCACTCTCTCCATTTCCTTGAAATTTTTAGAAACCCTCATTTCTCTTCTCTACACACTCTATACTGGTCAGTGTAGGAGGTTAAAACTGTGCCTGCTGGAGAATAACTGTTTGTCAAAAGTGTAGGAGTGGATAGATAGCCGTACGAGTTTCCTCTGCATTTCAATTAAAGAGTCATTCAAACCTTTGCAGATTTGTTCAGTCAGAACTGGAACATTATGTATGTAGAGGTATAAATTATTACATAAATGAAAAAGCAACAGAGACCTAAACCCATTTGGAATAATAAACCAACTGCATGAAATTTAAAATGCAGTAAGAAGACAAATAATTTTTTTTACAAGTTAGCAATACAGTTCTTTAACTGTAATTCATAATTCATAACAAGTAGTACACCAGTTCTATTTTTCTAGAAAAAGAGGTGCTGGGTGCTGGAACTCACCATGAACATCTTTCTTGTTCTCTTATTATGGCAATGGTGCCGACCTGAGAGGTGAGCTCCGGATGAAAAAAAAGTCCTGCAGTATACTATATTCTGAGAAAAACCGAGTGAGACCCAGTGCTTCCCCCCACAGGTTACTCAAAGGTACACAGTACCAGCACCTCTTTTGTTGTTGTTAAAAAGTGTGGCACTCACTGTGACAACTTAATGGAGTACCAGCACCTATTTTTCTAGGAAAAAAGCTCTGATGAAACATATCTTATTATTTATCATGTCTCCTTGATCTGTTCATGCATTTAAGCACCGTGACATTTAACCCATGTTTTATATGCCATCCTATACCCTGATGGACAGTTTGGAAAGAGAATGGGTACTATTCTTGTAAAGCTGACATTAACTTTGGAGGAGGAGACAGTGGCAGCAGCATCTGGTAATATCCTGCATCTGTGTATGCTCAAATGACTGTGCATTCAAGCATTTCAAAGCTTGCTGTCACTGGATGCAAAAGGTTAATGCACTTAGTAATTGCTACTTGTATAATGCAGAAAATTTGTGAGCCCAAAATAAAAGTGTTATTGGAACCCACAGCTACTAGCAGCTCAGATACTGCTCTCAGATTTTCTTGGACTGTGGTAGCTTTTCTTGGACTGTTTAGCTTTTCCAGTTGCTAAACACACAGCTTTTAACAAGAAGCTCACCCAAAGCTATAGGAGGGAAATAATTCTTTGTATCAGCCTTCAACTTATGCTTTTCCTTGTTAGAACCCCCTGGTCCAGTAATGTGTTTTACATTTGGAAAGCAACAAACACATGCTTGGGATCTCTTAACATTTTATGCAGTATCTTCACCCTCTTTCTCAAAACTTGGCCGGGTCAGACCAAGGACCACCTGCTCCAGCATTCTTTGCCTGTAATCTGCAGTGCAGGGTGGTGCATCAGTAACTGGTCACTCATCCTCTAGTGGATGACAGTCTACCATTTCACCCATGCTTAGAGTACTGAAGGACTGTAAAGGTAAAGGACCCCTGACAGTTAAGTCCAGTCGCAGATGACTCTGGGGTTGTGGCACTCATCTCGCTTTACAGGCCAAGGGAGCCGGCATTTGTCCGCAGACAGTTTTTCTGGGTCATGTGGCCAGCATGACTAAGCCGCTTCTGGCGCAACAGAACACTGAAACCAGAGCAGCACACGGAAACGCCGTTTACTTCATTCCATAGCGGTACCTATTTATCTACTTGCACTTTTTGGCGTACTTTCAAACTGCTAGGTTGGCAGGAGCTGGGACCGAGGAATGAGAGCTCACCCTGTTGCAGGGATTCGAATCGCCGACCTTCTGATTGGCAAGCCCAAGAGGCTCAGTGGTTTAGACCACAGCGCCACCCGCGTCCCAGCGAAGGCTTAGAGTGGGGCAGCATGATGAACATAGAGAAGACTTCCTGAATTACCAAAGGATTGCAAAGACAACCGTGCCTGACATCCACTGCAGTACCAAACACTGTTAGTAGCAGTGTTCCAGTACACCCAATAATTTCATTGCCTAAGGCTGAAACCTAGGTCAAGTGGATTCATGCTGAAGCCTTTAAATCAAGGGAGGGCATTGAGCCATATAGCATTACTGCAATGCATTTTATAGGTGTAGATTGGTTTTGAAATTTCAATGCACACACATATATTTGTAAGTCCACAGGGGAAAAGCAGGTTTTGCAAAATCAACATTATCAACTCTCACTCTACTACAGACAGGTGTTTTCCTGCCATCAGTTGGCTGGCAACATAGAAACACACACAGCTTCACACCATCTCAGCAAATGTGTGCATGTCAACATTCCCTTTGCAACTTACTTAGTGCTGTACATGAGTCCCTTCAGTTTCTGTCTTTGTTAGTGTCTGCTAAGAAACTAATCACTGGAGCCACTCATGTGATAAACTGGCAGTTGAAATACTTAAATGTCAAGTTGTTTTCATCAGTCACATCGACAGCAGGTCTTAGATGGATTTTTTCCCCTGGTACGTGTGTGTCAAGCCTTTTCCTTGGTGCTGCGGCAAAATATGGAATTGCCTTGTATGCTAATATGAATCCATTTGCTTCTTAATTCACCAGTTTCATCAGAATTGCCCTTTACCCATTTGTGCCTATGACAGAATTGCAATTTCCTCTCATGTTATACCTATTGTTAGAGGAAAAACAAAATACATGCACTTGGGTCTATGCACAATGAGACTGACAGAAATCACGATTAATAACCACAAACAGATAATTATTTTAAGCAAGGCATCAAATGTGCACCATAATTCAGGCTATATCTGAATGTCCCCAGCATACATGGACATTTTGATCCATTTTAATTTACACTCTAATCTTGAAACTCTTTACCCACAATTGATTCTTATTAATTTCAGTGGCACTACCTGTCTGTAAGCATGTTTAGTTTTGCTGCCAAAAATTCATAATACACTTTTGCTGGTAGTCAAGAAATTAGTTGTAAAATGGAATTATTCCACTCGCAACTCTGGGATCATAGGTATGTTCTTTTCTTTCTTTGCCACCTTAGTTATTTTAAAATACAGGGTGAGTCTTTTAAAAGAGGCCCCGTGGAACATGTGTACTCCACGGGGCCTCTTTTAAAAGACTCACCCTGTATATATATATTTTTGTATTATGAGTTTTGCAAACTACAAGTTTTCCCTGGTCATACTGACTCCTCCCTCTTTGTTGTCAGGGGCACCATTTTGACTTCGTACCTGTTTGCACTTACCCCTGAGTTTGTTATTAGAGGAAGCCATGTAAATGTTTTCTTCATTCTTCAAATTAAATTATATAGATTATTTCACTGTGGAATTGTTTTTCCAATTAACAGTGCTTTAACATGAGTTACTGTTCTATGCTATAAATATAACTGTGGCCAATTGTTAAGCAATGTTTATGTTTACATCCTGGACTTTATTGCTGTTATTGTTTTACACTGCACAAACCTGTAATCTTATAAACATAAAGCATAACATAAACCTGCCTGGGAGAGAGTTCATGTGTACGTTCCAGTTCCTGGTTTATCTATAAATGAATAACTAAAACTGACTGCTTTATATGTTCCTCTGTGAAAGACTGTGAATGGAGAGATATGGCATATTGATTTTGTTGTGGACTGCCAGTAAAATATAGGTGGTATTACACCAGCTTACACTTTCAATGTCATGCCGCAGCTTAGAAATAAAAATCGTTATCTGGAAACTTCTGAAGCCAACAGAATAGTAATCAATTTTTTATCTGTGGTTAGACACTGGAAGTCAGTGGTGGATTTTCTGTCCTCATTCTACAGCTCTCTTGTTAAAATAATTTAGGTGATTCCCCTGGGAAATACTGTACTATACCTAGGCTGAACCTGTTTACATTAGGAAGAGAAAGTCTGCTCTTTGTATCCTGTTAGCCACAAACATATCCTAGTCTCATACTGTCACTTTCCCCAGGAGGGTTATTGGATGTCACTCGACTACAGTTCTTGAACATATAATACACAGTTCTATTGAATGGCTACAAGGGCAGCTTGTTCTGTCCCTTTTCATCCTTGATTAACGTTAGAATACATTTCTACATTGTGCTGTCTGTTCTTGAAGGAAAATACTAGCCCAATAGGTGAATTATATTTCCAGTACGGTATCAAATTAAGTTGGGCAGGGAAATAAAAATAGCATTAAGGAAAAGACTTACAGTGGTTTGTTGGGATGAAGAACGTGTAGTCAAAAAAGATCCCCACCCCTCCCCGCCCTACCCAAGCTTGCTTCCCATAGTACATTTTGTACTTCGGCGCTGATATCCAAGTATAAAATAAGTACACTTTGAGTAACTTATGAAGGAGGTGCCTGTATGAATAGTTTGAATATATATTTTTTCATTTAAATTGGCATGGAGTGTTAAAGCTAAACACGTCTAGCCCTCATCACTGACTGGATGGGAGAGCATTTGGAAAACCTATGGAGGCCACCTTGATTCCAGTCATAGAAGAATGTGGGATAGAAATGTAATAAAACAAAACAAATAAACACACATAGGTCAATTTGGAAATGATCAGGACCTTTGGAAAGTTCATTTTATATAGGGAATATAATGTCAGGCTGTAATCATAAATACACATAACGGAAAAGGTAAAGGGACCACTGACCACTAGGTCCAGTTGTGACCGACTCTGGGGTTGCGGCACTCATCTTGCTTTATTGGCCAAGCGAGCCGGAATACAGCTTCCGGGTCATGTGGCCAGCATGACTAAGCCGCTTCTGGCAAACCAGAGCAACGTATGGAAATGCCATTTACCTTCCCGCCGGAGCGGTACCTATTTATCTACTTGCACTTTGATGTGCTTTTGAACTGCTAGGTTGGCAGGAGCAGGGACTGAGCAACGGGACCTCACCCCATTGCGGGGATTCGAACCGCAAACCTTCTGACCGGCAAGTCCTAGGCTCTGTGGTTTAACCCACAGCACCACCCGCGTCTCTCATAAATAAATCTCATTGGATATAGTGGACCTGCTTTCTGATAACGCATGCATGGGATAGCACCAAACACGTTACAATACCAAATACTCTGATTGTCCGAGCTTTACAGATAAGGGTAGTAAATTAACCAAACCAAACAAATAAAACAAACATTTGCATGTGTCTGATATGCAAATGTTTCTGTTACTGACAGTGATTTACAGGACACCTGAATGGATCCTTTTAAACATGTCTTAATCTGGGGATTTTAGCTTTCCAGCAAAGCTACAAACATTCTGCCAAGACATTATTTACAGATAAATTGATGGAAAATGACAACAAACAACGCATTTGAAACGAAGCTTAAAGCGGGTTTCCTACTGTTAATGTAGAATACTTTCTTCAGGCTTACAAGGGCTTGTAATCTGACAATTCTGGTGAAATATCTATTAAGGTTTACTTGACCCAGAAACTCAGTGCATGGAAACAGCTTAAATTTTTGATGGCATTTTCATTTGATCCACTGATACACATACACATGTATTTCTGTAGCTTTAATAATAATTTAAAGCTGAAGAGCAAATCAATATTCTTCTAACTAGAAGATCAATGATTCAAAATTAGAATTTTGCAGAGAGAGAACTGGGTAAAATTGGCAAAACCTCAATATTTGAATTTTTTTACAGCAGAGAATATATGGAACATGCCTTCAGGCCCGTTTCCAATTTTCAAACTCCAGTGGTGGTCATCTTTAACAGAAAGCATAGCTTTCTGGAACATTTTGGCATCACATTACAATACTTACTACTTTTCTTGCTCATATAGGAATATTTACGACTGCAGCTAACAAATTTAAAAAACAGTGGTCCAATATTATATGAAAAGCACATTTGTTATTATACATTTATTCATTTTTCTTCCATGAAATCTTCAAGGTTCATGGCTAGTTATATTTGGGACAGATGCACTACTAGATTAATTTGGAGAATTAGTGAACATCTACAGCACCTATATTGGCATTCAGTGCACAACATACAGCTATGTGGCATGTGGTTCAATCTGTACTCTTTGAAAAGAGACAAGTTTCCCTACTGCACATTCAGTGATACAGAAAGGTGTGGGGACAGAAAAACTGACACCTACCATCCTATTGTCCAAGAACCAAGTTAGTGTGTATCATTTTGTGTGTTTTACCATACTTTTGACAATCCCTTAGCAATACAAAATGGTTAAAATACTTAAATGCTTAAAAGTAAGACTATTTTTCACATTGCTGGATTTATTTTTATTTTTTATGTGAGGATGCATATATGCAGTTTAAAGTTGTCACAACTATGCCATTGCAGAATATGCAATTGGGCATTTCTCCTAAGGGAGTAAGAAAAAAGTTCAGTCTGATCAAATCAATTCAAAGTCTGTCCATACACCCCAAGGTTAGCCTCCTAGGATGTATCAACACCATGGCAAAGAGAAAGTTGGTTGATTCGGGAACAGAAACATCTATGGAACAAAATGCAGATAAGCTGTAGGGGAAGAAAAATATCTTCAGTTCACATTTTAATGTGACCATACCTAATTTGCCCTTCTCAGACTACAATGTGAACCAAAAGGCAGATATTATTTTATATTTTGCACTTCTTCAAATTTTGTTGTGCAATTGTCCAACCAACAATATATACACAAATGCACCCAAAATGAATATATTTAAGGAAATAACAAGCACAGATGTATTGTATTAGGGGCAAATGCTTCAAAATGCATATATTGTATGCAAAAACGTACATATTAGGAGAAATGTGCATGATGGGGTGAACTGAACTGAAGACTGGAAAGTGAGAAGTGAGAGAAACTTAAATTGACAGATTTGTCCATCCCTTGATTAGACCTATCTTTTTGTGACAAACATTTTTTTAAAGCAGATTTTGGTCAACATTTGCTAGGGCCTCCAGAGGCCAGCAAGAATGGCTTGCAGGGATGAAATTTTTCTGAGGGTTCAGTACTTGTTTATAAAACTCATTCATAGAACCATGATGTATAAACCATTTTAATGTGGATCATAATAAACTTTGCACACTGTGGGTTTTGCAGTGACAATACAAAATACTGGTATCATGTGAACAATCAATCTACTGGGCAGAAAACAAGTGCATAAAGAAATAATACTATGAAATAGCATAAGTGGCAGAGCTACTTAGCTCTTTTTCTGGGACAATTTGAGAATGATTCTTTAATGATCAGGCTTCAGGGAATCTCAAAAAGAATAATTCTTTATATGCTATCTGTCTTCTGAATCAAAAAATTGGTATAGTTAAAACACATACAGCTATGTACACTCCTCTGAGGACAAATAGGTTTTCATAGTACGTGTGGCATCTAGTGAGCTGCAGTTTTGCATCATAGGAGGCTACATAATTCCCTTAGGAATGGCAAGAAATGCAGACATTTTAGACAAGTGGCTTAGATTCCACCTCATAGGAATACAATGGCCATAATAGTACCCATCACTGAAGCTATTCTCCTCAATTGTACAGGAACAGTGAAACCATGGGGCTGAAACAGGGCCTTGAAGTGGCTTTAAAATTGCGATCAATGAGAAGTGTTTGTGCCATAATTTAACAACCAAGCAAGGAACGGCCATCCTGGTGTCAAGACAGCATGTATGCACTATCAAAACTTAAGCTTCTCACCTGGAAAACTGAGCAGCTTTCATTGTAAGACAATAGGCTGCATTGACAATTCTGGATGCCTTTATACTATCTGGGAATGTAACAACTGAAGTAGAAGATATAACTTCAAAAATTTTAATCAAGGTCAAAACACTCAGATAAACATGTAACCTAGAAAATACAGGTGGACTAACCCGAAGTTTTCCAGGTTCCTGAAGATATATTGTGTTGATATCTCTCATTAAAAAACAAATGTTCTTGTCCATCAAAGAATGTTCATCACCACAGTATGGAAATATGCAATTATCTGCATGCTTGAAGGAAACAACTCTTATGGAGAAACAGAGGGAACTGTCTTATAGAAAGGACAGAGAAACTTTGCCCTCACCCAATGTTGTTGAACTATGATTCATACCAGCCCAACAAGCATGGCCAATGGCCAGGGATGATGGGAGTTGTAGTCCAGCAATACACCTGCCTTACAGAATCAAACTATCGCTGCTTTTAGTCTTGTAGTGGCTATTATGACAGGCAGCAGCAGCTCCATCATCCTATATCTGGTGTGCCCATTTGTGATTGACTAATGGTGCCAACAGTTCATTACAGCCCCACCCTCCACACCTAGTCCACCCATCCTTTTGAGCTTTGTAGGTGTGGGCCCTAAGTCACCATTGTATTTCCCCTCATTGGCTTTTCAATCTGCACATGAACTTGTTAAATTTCCCATGTGGGACTAATTCTGTAAAGTTGCTTGATGTAACTACCATTCATGATTTGGACATGCTATAATAAATTAATAATAATAATAATAATAATAATAATAATAATAATAATAATTTTATTATTATTTATACCCCGTTCATCTGGCTGAGTTTCCCCAGCCACTCTGGGCAGCTCCCAGTCAAGTGTTAAAAACAATACAGCATTAGATATTAAAAACTTCCCTAAACAGGGCTGCCTTCAGATGTCTTTTAAAGATAAGTTAGCTGATTATTTCCTTCACATCTGATGGGAGAGTGTTTCACAGGGCGGGCACCACTACCGAGAAGGCCCTCTGTCTGGTTCCCTGTAACCTCACTTTTTGCAATTCAGTCCCTCTGAATTGAGTGGAACATACTCCCATGTAAAAATACACAAAACTGCAGCCTAATTTTGGGAACAAAGGTTGCCTAGGAAGCAGAAGGAGGAACTGGGGGTGAAATTAATTTTAATGAATTTGGGGTTGGATTTACAAGTTTCAGGGTAGATGAACTAAATGGATTTTTGGGGTGGGGTGGATGCCATCCCTGCCTTGTACTCAGTTTGTGTTGTTCTGGAAGACACTTGTTTCTCAACCTCATATGTTTTCTTAGAATCAATGTTGTATTGAGGCAGTAAATGCACTTACTGCTCAAACGCCATCTCTAACACGCATTTAGTTTGTAGCCTTGGGCAACTGATTTTTCTCATCTACACCAGCATTCTGTTTCCAACAATGGACAGTCAAATGCCTCTGAGAAGCTTGAAAAGAATGCACAAGGGACATAGCCCTCATCTGTACTTTGTCTGTAAAGGTAAAGGGGCCCCTGACCATTAGGTCCAGTCGGGACCGACTCTGGGGTTGCGGCGCTCATCTTGCTTTACTGACCGAGGAAGCCAGCGTACAGCTTCCGGGTCATGTGGCCAGCATGACTAAGCCACTTCTGGTGAACCAGAGCAGCGCACGGAAACGCTGTTTACCTTCCCGCCGGAGTGGTACCTATTTATCTACTTGCACTTTGACGTGCTTTCGAACTGCTAGGTTGGCAGGAGCTGGGACCGAGCAACGGGAGCTCACCCCGTCACGGGGATTCGAACCGCCGACCTTCTGATCGGCAAGTCCTAGGCTCTGTGGTTTAACCCACAACGCCACCCACATCCCTACCTTGTCTGTAGCGTCTTGTAGTCAGAGTTATAGTGCCTATGACTGTGGAGGGTCTATTTAGCTATCAGACCAGACAGGCAGGATCAGAGCACAAAGGAACAGCTTTGGGTTGGCAGAGCCCTCGGGTGCTGCAGTCTTGGTGAGAAATGGGATTTGTAGTTCCCCATACTTTTGGGGGGAGCCAGCCACCACTGACTGGGAAGTGCACTTGCCATAGAAATTCTTTACTCAACACACACTTTTTCTCTGAGAAAGCACAGAAGTGGGGAGAGATTATAAATGGTAAGTATAAGCCCTGTTAAACTTTTAAGTTAATTACTTTAAGATGGAGAATAGTATGTAAGAATTATCATCTTGAATATAAATGAATGAACTACTCAATATGACTCTTGCCCCTTGTTACCTGCACCATTTCCTCATAATCTGCTTTCCTACATATAAACACACAAGGGTAGCTAGTACAGTGACCCATATGTTGTAACACTCCTTAGGCATATATAGCAAAGCTGCTAAAATTACACTGTATTTGTATTATGTATTCCTGTGCTTTCTGCAGTTCTTACGAGTTTCTGTGGGCTCTTGCAAGTAGAATCCCTCATCATTAAACTTAAACACTAATGACCTCATGCTTCAGCTGCACTGTTTTGTTTTTTCTCCAGCAAACCTTTTCTAGATTCTTTAGTCTCCTGGACAGCTGTACAGGATTACCAGTTGCTTGCACAGCTTAGCTAATACAATTGCACAAATATTATCTAGCAGGTTTTATGGAACTTTGTAAAAGTAATTGTCAAATAATGATCATGCTTTGATTAAATAAATATGCCACTGCAGCACTAGATTGCACATAATTTAAGTATGGCATGAATAATTTGTTAGAATCTCTGCCATTCTATCTCAGCAGATTTAAACTGAGGATACATTTATTGAAAAAGCCATTCTGCTTTGCAGATTTGACGGTTAGCTGTTTCCTGAGTGAACCTGACATTATTCCCTTCATTGTTTTATGCCAATCACACTTACTGTGAAGTGCTTATTATTTTATTGCTGAACATGGCAACATATATTTATTTAGCTTTTTATTTCACAATCAGCAGGCTATCGCTCACTTTATTAATCAAATCCAACCTTGAGGATTATAAACATTTCTTTCAAGTTTCTCTAATTGCAGCTGCTCATAAATAAATAAATAAATAAATAATGAAAAATCAGTAATATATTTATACTAGCACCTGTGCATAGTTTTTGTCTTTCTCCATTTATCATTGGCAAGAGAGAATTAATGTGACCTTTCCCTTTCTTTTTTTAAACCCCCTTCATTCAAGTCTGCACCTTAAAAAAATATTCATGCTTCTTTACAAGTTAACATAACCTTAAGGTTAATACAAAAATCAGGAAATGACAATGCTAACAGAGAAACTTCCTAAATCACCTGACACAATGGACACGACACTGGAATCATCTACTTTTCCTCTCACTACAGACTATTAATCACCTATAATGAACAAAGAGGTTTGGACAATTATTATGAAAATGTAGCCTCAACAAGAGCAACTTTTATGTTTTAACCATTTCTAGGGTTCTTTCTCTGTCTTCCAGGCATGAGGAAGATTGGCAAGTTTGGAAGATTGGAAGCAAAAAAGCAAGAAAAGAAAAGAAGATATATAGGGAAGGTGGTGCCTTTTCCTATTACAGTGGTACCTCGGTTTTTGAGCATCTCAGAAGCTGAATGTTTCTGTTTTCGAATGCTGAAAATCCGGAAGTAAATGCTTCTGTTTTCGAACACACCTCGGAAGTAAAATGGCTTTTGCTGTGAGTTTTTCAATTTTCTCAATTGAACTTGCAGCCAGCCCTTTGCGTCTCAGTTTTTGAACCTTTCAAAAGTCAAACGGTCTTCCAGAACTGATTACATTTGAGAACCGAGGTACCACTGTATATAGTGCTAAGTTGGACTCTGGAACTTTCAAGATTTCCTATACGTAGCTAAAGTTAAACATAGCAGCTAGAAAAGAACTGCAATTAAACCAGATGAAGGGACTAATATATTCTACTTTGATTCCTGCACTGAAATTCAATGTGTTTGCTTGCATATATCCATATGCTATTTTAGGATGTGTAGATAAAAACAAAGTAGAAATGGGTGGGTCAATCCATTTCTGACCAGTGTTAATTTCATGTTTTAATTCATAAACCAGTTCTGTAATGTTTCTGCATTAACATTATTAACAAATCTGTACCAATGAATCATATCTAAATTCATACTTATATACAATTACGTTCCAATATGTGTATTAGTCAGGGGAGGAGGTGCAAATTAAGCTATACAACTTAAAAATGCCAATCAAATTAAATCTATAGCAGCAGATATAACTGAGGGAAAATAGAAGGCTGAGGAACAAGCATTGGAACAGAGCATGACCCAACATACAGATATATCATGAATCACCCATTAAGCATTGTTTGCATTTTGTCTTCATTGTTGCAAGGAATGCCTCAGAGCTTTGTATATTATATGCCCTCCCTAGGTGTTCAAAGAAATGTGCTCCGATGACAGTGATGCATATTGTTCCATTACAGGAATACAGATAGCAAAAGCCCTGAAAAGGTTTTCAGAGGCAAAATACATTTTCTGTAAAAGTTAGGCACCTAATAACCTGAACTCTGTGGATCAGATTCAGCTGCAGAGCTTTAGTAGTGATCTCGACTCCTGAGAATGAAACACATCCTGTTTCTTGCAAACACCTTTTCCATTACGATGAACCATGGTCAGTCCACAGGTGCATCTACCTACACAATTCCAGTGGCCCAAAAGTCACACAGGATGGCACACACATAAGGGAAGAGAACCTGCATTTTAATCATATTCAGAAGAAATATATAAGCCTTTTGTGCCAACTATTTGTCCCTATGCTGCAAAACATGGACCTTCTTTTTCTTTTAACATTATAATATACTATGAACTCTTGCAAGAATAACGGCTCATCTGAAACTCCAGGTGGGGATGTTTGCCGCATGGCGTGGTTGCAGTGGGTTTGGTGAGGCTACCATCATCCAGCATGGCCAGGAGAGAGGATGGTCACCTAGCGCCATCCACCTCTGGCTGCAATGGGCCTCTCAGGTAGGGGTGGACAGTGCCTGCAGAGCCAATGCAGAGCCTGCAGAGGCAATCAGTGGCAGGGGGCTGTGTCCAGCCCACCCTAGACTATTTTAGGGGGTGGCCAGGTGCAGGCCACCATATTGGCTGTTTGTCACTGGATTTTCCATCCACCCACCCAGTCTATTAGGGGCCTGCTCAGTGGAGGAGCAGGAAAGTGGCGTATGGACCTTGCTTACTCGGCTGCTGTATTCAAAGCCAGGGAAGAATTTTCTCCTGCATGCAAATCGACCAGCTTGCAGGTTTCCGCCTACCTCATAGCAATCGTCACAACTTCAGCAGATAAGGCATTCAGTTATATCCTTAGTCATAGGGATACCCCATTAAGAGGTGCCCAGGAGGTGCAACCCAAACCTTATCCTCCAAAGTTGTGATAAGTGCTATGAGGTAGGCAAAAAAACCCTATAGACTGGCCAATTTGCCTGCAAGGGGGGGGGGGGAATCATTCCTGGTCCTGAATACAGCAAGGACTGCATGCTGAAAGCATGGTGGAAGAGTGGAGGATCCAGTGTTGATCTGAGCAGGCCTCAGCCTGCTATTGCTAGCATTTAAGTTAACTGGGTGAACCTGAATGAGGCCAGGTCCATTGTCCTAGCTCTGCCCCTTCTCTACCGCTGATTAGCCTATTTGAATTGAACTTTTACACCAAACCAGGCGAGTGCTAGGGGAAGCTTCCACTTCTCCCAATAGTCGTGTCAGAGCAAAGTTGGTTCTGGGAGCAGGCTGCAGCCGCACCAGACCTCAAACCACTGCTCCCCTGAAGCCCCAGGTAAGCAGCCACTGCTTTGGCAGACAAGGGTCCACGTGCCTGAAAACAGAAGCCACACATGGATTTCCTTTGCAGTACTTAACAATCCTAATATTGGGGTAGGACAAGATTTTCCATGAGGCTGAGACATATTTGGGCTTGTAAAATATAAGCTATATTTTCCAGCCATTCTATCATTAATTTTGATATCAATAAATAGAGATTGGTATACAACAGACTAAATAACTTCCTGTTTTATATTGACTGGAATGCGGTCGGTGTACAACTTGTTTATGTCACATACAAACTACTAATACTAGGTAATTCACCAGGACCACTGATATTGTTTGAGAGCTATCACAGATAAGAAGGTTGAGCAAGATAAATAAGAGAACACTGCAGGCACAGAGATGCTTTCAGTCCTTTGTCATAAGATGCTTTATACACTTTGAGTGCAATTTAGTGAAACTCTGGGTCACACTGCCTCTTATGAAGAATGCATAATGTGTAGCCATATATCCATTTCTTCTTTAATTAATTACAGATGTGAGACAGTGGCTGTTACTGGGATCACAGAACATGTCCCCAGCTGAAAGTGGAATGAAAACTGCTCCCTCCCATTTCTAACAGTTATAAGCATTAGTTAAAAAGTTGCCATTGCCACCAATGAGAACCTTTTTATTGTGCTCATAGCTTCAAAGGTGGATTTTTGTTCTGATCACGGCTGGGGATGGAATATATAAGCCTGCCTTCCCTTTGCACTGCATTCCCAGGATAGCGAGCATGAATTTCATTCATGCAAAATTGCAGAATATGACACATTTAATGTGTATTTTGCCCTCAATGATGTCTATGTGCCATCAACATTTATGGTGATTCAGACAACATACTAACTGTGCACTATGGTAACAAGCACTAATGGCTAACATTTCCTATTATTGTTCCTATAAAGTAGTCAAAAGATTGTTTTTCTCATTTCTTTAAAAATACAGCAATTTACAAAAATAAAGGCTAGATTTGCTGGATTTGAGATTTCAGATGAACCAGGAGTAAGGACTGATTCTCATGGAAGCATGTGGCAGCTGTGGTTTTCAGTCTGTCTATACTGACTTGCAGCCAAGCTGCCATGTACTGAGCCAGTCATGCACATTCTGACACCAAGCACTAAACTCAGGACAGATTGGGTTTTGGCAGACATTTGTAACTGCTGACATCCTATACTAGTTGAGCACATGGTGTTGGCATGTAGACAACCAGATCAGCCTGTGGCAACACAGCTGTAAGTTATCACAGGTGGACTTGAAAATTGTGGTTGCCACAGGGCTGAAATGACCGTATGAATGGGCCCTAAGTATAAACATAATGATACACTCTGACCCTCATTGGCTGCTATCCAAAGAGATCTACATGAAACTGTGCAGAGGATCACAGCCATTTATTCTAATTAGAGTTGTGCAATATGTAGCATTGCCTTTAAAGAAAATAGACTGTGTACCACAATCACATCACATGTGTCAAATAGCTATTGCCACAAGCAGTAGCTGGAAAAAGCAGTATTCCTGTATTTAAAAATAAATTAGGGGACACAGAAAACATTACAAGTGCATCTTTACTCAGAATTACATTCCACTGTGCAACCTAGTAGTCATTTTCTTATCAAACTACCTTTTAGCCTACTTAGTTTCAGAGAGAGAAATATGTCAAGTATTTAAAAGTTGCTGACTCTTGAATAAACAAAAAGTAAAACACGCTAGAATAGGCTGTAGTTAGCAAAGTAGCAAGCATTGAATGTGCATTCCTAACTCAAATATGAATAAAATGAGTCAGGGACGGGAACTAGAAGTAAAACCAAAGAATTTAAAAGAAGAAGCAATTAACAGGAAACACATTTCTTGTTATTATGTGAATTTCATCTGATTCAAAAACTGGCGCAACCCCAGAGTGTTCTTTGCACAGATGAGAGACGTTATTTTAATATCAGAATAGCTATCCACTACTTCTGATTTAAATTTCAAACTTTTGATTATAACTTATATATATTTCTTGGAATATTTCTTGGCAATAGTTTCTTTATCTCTCTACCAAGAGAAAATATTAAGCATTTTGTTGTATCCACCCTGTGAGCCAAGTTCCCTACTGTGCCTTCAAATCCACAGTGAATGAACCATATTTGGATCTGCTTATCAGAAGGAGACATTTAGAAAGACAATGAGTCTGTCCCGCTAGACGGAGGCTCCTGATGCTTTTAGATAGGCCTGTGGTGCACTGCAAAATGGGCCCTAAAATCAGTCTGACATGGTCGCTTAACAAGCTGTGGTATTAGCTCTTGGCTCACAGAATTTCTACTGTCACCCACAGGGCTGACGATGGCAGCCATCATAATTAGAATGCATGAATCAAAAACACCAGGTGAAGATTTTGCCTTCGAAGAAAGAAAAGGCAGAAGGAGGGAATTACCATGCCCTTTGACTACTAAGCTGATGCATGCAGCTGGATCAGTGACCAACAGTGACTGGGTGGATTATGCTATGGGGATCCTTGCTACAGTCTTACACTTCTCACAACCAGTGGCTGTCAAAGTATACACTGTGAACTGCTTCAAAGAAGTGATATAGCAAGCTTCAGGGAGAAAAAAATAGGCAGAAAGTAACCCTATTAAACATGGAAAATAAGATTTCAGGCTCTTCCTCAGGTTTAGCAACCAACTCCTTCTGAAAGTTGAGTCTATTCTATTAATTTGATCGTTCCAAATTAGCACCTAGAAAAGACCAAAAAAACTTCAGTGCTTACTGAAGTGGAAAATCTATGTAATCTTAACTGATATGACCTTGAAGGGGGATTTGTTGAACTTTTCTAAGACTGGGATTTTTTTCCAATCCTTTGTAGGCTCTTGATTTTAAAATCTGCCTAACAAAAGATCTGCCAGGAAAGCTGTTATTACAAAGATGCTTCTCAATAGGAAGAAGTGGGCTAATTGCAAGCTCTTTGGTGAAATAAAAGGAAGGTTTTGCAAACAACTACAAAATTGACAAAATGCTCTACAATGCTCTTAGCAGAAAACAATAGGAAGAAATATGTGAAATGGCAAAGATGTCTAATATAAACAGATGCTATAAAACTAGTTGGAAAAGGCTATAAAAGATTTCAGATAATTCATATACAGTAATTGCTCCTCTGACCTTGATGTGACTGCAAATAGTCCATTAGCTTCCAAAATCTTGACATATAATTACACACTGAAAAATATTCTCCTATTTATTTTGACAGGTCCCACAATAATCCCTCATCCAATTTTTTTACAGATGATCTTTCCATTTGCAGTTTTTGGTTTTTAGTGAAATGTTTCAAATGAAACCATCACATAAAATTCTGAAACCCTAAGTGTTCCTAATTTTCCTTTTAGGCATTTGAGTACAAATGCTATGTCAGATCAGAAGTTTCAATATAATAGAAATCCTTTATTTCTATGTCCTATCTGTAATTAAAATAGAGAGCTTTTACTCTAGAATATTTTTTTAAAGGAATCCCTATAGGAAAGTATTTTGTATAGGTATTTCAAAGTGAGACACTGGCAACAATCAATAAAATTTAAATGCACTCCTTTAAGGTTTTTCTCACCATGACAGGGAGTTTAGGGACACGTGGTGGCAAGAAGCACCAAGAAATAAATGCAAACACTGCATCTGGCTAAAATGCCTTTCTCGATCATGTCCATTTCAAAGAACAACAAAATCTTTACATATAGGAGTGGAGCTTTCTGGCAACAATTAATTAGGTGATGGTCTTGAGAGAACTTATAAAAACACTTATATCACTGGTGCCAATTACATTCAGTCAGGTATTTGCTGTCTAATTCTGATCTGAGCCCCACATACATGCTGTGACTGCCTCAGCCATTTCAATCAAGCAGATATCCAAGTGCACATATCCCTTTAGCCAAGCTAAACTAATAAAATTTAGATAGTACTGCTTCCTGTTCTTCTTGGCTGTATGTGAAAACATCAAGAGGAGAGGAGAAAGTTTCCCATGCAGACACACATCTGGTGTCTTTTTCGGATCAAATGAATTCCCCTTTCTAAAGTGAAGTCCCCTTTCTAAATACACAATTGTATTTCCTTCCCATCATGAGAAATGGTCTGCTAATATTTAAATAAAATCTGTTTATTGAACTCCTACATTACATTTAGTACCTGCATAAGACTAGTCTTTAATCTTTTTTTATTAATTTGATGAATTTGATTCAGAATTACCTCAATCTCAGCAATATCTCTCATATTAGTGTTCTGTCAGAAATGGCTCACACAGTGGGGCAGAGCTATGATGCTAGCTTCCTGGTAGTGCTGCTGCTGATGTGTGGGGGGGGGGGAGTAGGGGGGAGGGCAACCCAGGAGCATCAATGTGGTACCCTCCTTCCTGTCACTTTGCCCCCTTCCTCTCTCTTCTAGCAAGCAGATATGCAGTAAATTTTAAAAATTATACAATTTCATTTCGAAAAACTAATTCCTACCTAGATATTATATTAACAGTTTACTTAAAAGTCCTACTGAGTTTAATGATACTTACTCAGATGCAAATGTGAATAGGTTTTGTAGCCTAAATGTATGTTCACATTTATTCTCTATGTAAACAGTCCTAGACTTCTCTAGAGATTGTATCCAATGGTGGCATTGCAGTGCTAGTTTTGCAAGGCAAGACACCTCATTTTCACCCATTGCAGTCCTTTAAAATATCCCACACACATTCCATACTATTCCAGAAGATCCCCCAGCTCTTAGGAGAAGCTTTATGGGCTCACATGGGGGCTGCTAGTGCAAAGCCATTACTAGATACAAACCTAGACACAGACTCATCCCTGCAAATGTAGACTGAATTGGGTGATCACTTATGGTTAGAGATATCAGTGATCATAGCTGCTTTTTTCCATTCTAGCTCCTGCAATCACAGAAGTGGAAGCTGATCATATTTGCCACTGTCCAATTTACAAATCCATTTGTGAATGAAAATGTTACACAGAAAAGTTTTGGACTTTTTGTGAAGAGAGTTATAGTGAGAAGGAAAAGAAGAAGGGAGCATTGAGGAGGAGCTCTTATATTTATGCACAGATTATTCTGACCACTAACAGGGGCGAAATACACTAATATAGTTCAGCATTGCACAGAATCTTGGTATGGCTTTCTGAAGCATACAGGTGGAGGACCTGAGTAGATCTTGACTGTATGGACAAACTGTACTATATTTTCATTTTTTTAATAGAAAAAAGAGCACTAAAAAGAATAAATTTGTAAGACTTCTTACTATATAATCCCAGGAATGGGGACACATATCCATGTGTGTGGATCTCTGGATTGAGATCTCTGTGGGGAAGCAGACCAGGAATATTGCTCCATTTTGCAGAAAGAAATGGGGACTTATAAATATCTAGAGTTGCAATTTTGGAAGCAAGGAAGGGAAAAAATGTACCCAAATAGTAATGTATCCTATTTTCAGTGAAAAATAGTTCATTGATCCACAATGTAACTATGTACATTCCGAGGCTTTGTGTTCTTATTGCAGCAGAAGTATTTTGCCTTTTTTATCTGCGCATAAGGCTATACCGTAGTGAGTGACACTGCCTTTGTCATTAACATATATGAACACACACAAAAGAGCACTTTCTTTCTAGGGAATAAAGACTATCGGGAGTATGGCAAGTTTTGATAAACTGGTCATCTGTTTCAGGAGGGAGGGGAAGGAAACAGGGACACTTCTGTGTTATGTTTATAATTTGTTGAAAATAAATTAAAAATTCTATAAAACAAAGACCGGGAGTGGTTACATTCCTTCAGTGTGATATGTATTAAATGAATGAGTTAAAGTGTGACTCACTTTAATCCTTTATAGACAATCAATCCAAGAAAGTACTTTACCAATGAATGGCAAGAAAATAAGATTATGTTGATTATGAATTATGGTACATTCTAGGACATTTAATCCTGAGTGGACAAACGAATAACATTATGCAATGTAGCCATAATAGAGGAGACTCTTAATCTTAGGATTGTGGGTTCAAGCCCCACGCTGGGCAAAAGATTCCTGTATTGCATTGGCTTGGACTAGATGGCCCTCGTGGTCCCTTCCAACTCTGCAATTCTATGAATAGGCTTCTATGAAAGAGAAAAACACAAATGTGTAAAAGACAAAACCAAGGTAGGAGGCAAAATGGGTCTAGTGCCTTCTTGTCTCCTTCAAACTTTGAAAGTTTTAATTGCCCAGAATGTTTGCGACTACATCTCCGACCATAAATATTTTATCTCCTACTATTACATCATAATAAATCACTTGATAATGTTTGTGTCTTTTGCTCAAATGTACCCATTATGGTAACTAAAGCATATATGAGGCTAACTCATTCACTCTTAGCAAAATTAAGGAGTACTGTGCTTGATAGCTGATCTCTAACAGTTTCCACTCAAGGGCTACATTATATTTTTGCATAACCCGATACAAAGGAATTCTAACCATGGCACTCATCCTCTGATTACTGACTAATGGGCTTGTGTCCTATATTAAAGATATACAGAAGCAACCACCTTCCTTCTCACCCTGCTTCCTCTAAACCCCCCCACTAACGTTCAACGGCCTTAGGAACAGAACAATATTTTGAGGTCTACAAAACTATTTTTGAATGCCTTGATTAATTCAAAGGTAAGTAAAGAATATCAGTAGACATATGCTATGTTACTAGAGACATGCAGTCATAGATTTAGCAGGGGAAATACAGCTGCCTTCATTTTCACCCATCCCAGGGTGTCAAACATCATTCCAAGGATCCTAGAACAGGTGTGGCTTTTTCTCAGCACACATTCTCCTTTCTGCATCTTCCAATTCCTTTGATGTCTCTGGGCATTGGGCCTTTGCCCTTAGTCAGTGTGGGTCTCTAATCTGCTACCGGATTTGTCCCCCTTACTTCAGCAGCATTTTTCCTCATTGGAACATCTTTCTACTCAGATTCCTTGCAAATGCATCACATGTTTTGCTTACTGAATCAGGATATTGATCTTCCTATACCTGAGGTCCAATGTGAACTTTATACCCCTTAGACATCGTACACTGTTTGTTAATATTCTGCATTCTATGGGCTACTCATCTGTCAGCAGTTACAGCATACAGTCATATTCTATCACAATACAGTAAATAGCTATGAGGAGCTGGCCTGAGCCAGTTTTCATTTCATTATTTATTTGTATTCCACTTTTCCCTCCTAAAGGGAGTCAAAGCTGATAGTGATATTATATCAAAATGAATACAATAATATTAAAAGACAACCAAACAGTAAAAGTACTACAATAACCTATCAATACCATTTCAATCCAACATTTTTGCATTTGGACATGGTTTGGAATCTGTAGCTAGTCCAGAATGTGGCTGCCAGGCTGCTGACTGGAACAGCCTAGTGAGAACACATTATACCAGATATCTGAAGCAGCTGCACTGGCTGCCAGTCAGTTACTGAGTCAATTGCTGGTGTTGACATCTAAAGCCCTATACAGCTTAGGACATAGATACTTTATGGGCTTTTACTTTACATGCTCTATGATCAGCTGCAGATAACCACCTAAAAGAGCCATATTGGCCAAGTGTACATTACATGACAGCACATGAGAGGGCATTCTCAGTCATGGCACCCTGATTGTGGAATGCCTTCAATGATTAAGGCACAGGCTTTTTCTGCTGCCTATTAAAAATATTTTTATTCTCCCAGGCTTTCAGTCAATTAGTGGAGGAATTGTCTGACCCTCCTTGCAGACATGCTGATTTTGCTATTGTTATCTTGAAGGTGGCTTACTTATTGTTTCTTGTTTTATGATTTTGTTGTAATACACTTTGAGATATATTTTAAATGAAGAGTGGCACATAAACTCTCTCTCTCTGTGCATAATTTAAGGGGTGGGATCACTTCAATTAACATACAATACAGAATTTAGAAACATTAAATCAATAAACAAGGGCATAATGAAACAAACTTTAGCAACCCTCCCCTCCCCCCTACTGCTATACCCTCTTCACTTCAATATTTGGTACACCAAAATATTGGGATAAATAATTGAAGGAGACAAATCTACTCTGGGTCTGCAGCCATCAAGAGAAGGGGCAAGCTATAACAAATCATCTAACCAGGTGCATTTCTAGGAATTTTGAAATAACTATTGAAATCACTACCCCCCAACACTAATGTGAAACCTGCTCTCTCATCACAGATGACTACAGAATGGTTACTACACAAAATGAGGAAGCACCCCATGCTACTGAAAACCAACTCTCGACATTTGAAGAACACAACATCCATCTTGTCTTCTCCATACTTTCTTTTACACTATCTTTCCTTTAACTTTTTTTGGGCCTTAAATAATAATAAAATACCAAGATTATGCCCTCCTGTGGACCTTATCTTTTTGTACTTTTTAATGGAAGGTGACCAAACCCAACATTTAAAAGTATAGGCGAGGAGTGCTATCAAGTTATATAAAGATATTATAATATTTTCCATAGTATTCCCTAAGCAGCATAACATATTATGCACTTTCTTGACCTTTGCTACACATTAAGCAGATCTCATGATAGAACTGTCTGAAGTGATGTCTGGATCTTTGTCCAGAGAGGTTACATTTAAATCAAAACCTATAAATGTGTAAAGTCAACTTTTAAAATAGACTTAATCTGTATACTACATTCCTCTTGCTAATTCTGAATTTCCTTACCCAGGGTACTTTCTTTCTCCTTTGCCTTTTAGACTGTGGTGAAAGTATGTCCACCTGTGTTACTATAAATTATTGCCATCTCATTACTCATTCATTTATTTATTCATTTAAAGAATTCATATACCAGTTAATTGCAAAAGTCTTGAAGCAGTGTATAAGAAATACAATACAGGAAAGATAAAAATTGGTTAAAATATGGAGGACCACTAACTGGCTTCCTCAAAGACCTCTATCAGAAGGCAGGGATATAAGGGATTAGGCGGTACTTTGATATACTGGGGAGCCACTCATCTTCTTAAGATCTTGATCATTAGATAGCCTCCCCCTGAAGCTCCTCCTGCAGCCCCCCCCCCCCCCTGGATGGTTGGAGGACCTCCCAGAACCAATCTGGAGGCACAGGAGAGCTAGTGAAGAAGGGGAAGAAAGGAAATTACTATTACGTGAGCAGAATGCCACAAGTGCAACACTGGATGTCACCCACTGAAAGGTAATACTAATATCCACTGTACTCCACCATTACATTTCCTTATCCTCTGAAAGGGGGGCAAATTGTTTTAAGTTTATTATGCCTGTACCTGATTTAAAAATATGATCCTATTCAACTCAATTATTTGTGTTAATTAAGATGAGATGACCTTTGCTATTGACTCCCATTAGTAAAAATACCCTTAATTGCTGTATCTGCTTATTTATGTAAATAAAGACATAAAATATATAGAGTGTTTTCTTTTGGCATTCTCTCCTGCATATGTTTCTCATTACTCTAAGATGGTGACCATATCACCCCTTTTCATGGTAGTCATCTATCATTACAAACACACCTGGAGTGGAATTACTAGTAAGATATTAATAAAGAGGTAATTCCATTCATGAAAAGTCAGGTTGCCTCATTTGATTTTTTTTTTTCATCCTTTCAGAACCAAACATCTGTGTTGATCACTTATGAACAGGCACTTGGACATAAGTCTTACTACGTTCTGGGAGAGGGAAGAAACAGAGAAATGACTTACAACTATAAACTGCAGGCATGTACTACCTGTGACTACTGTATCATGCTAAATGAAACCAACCAGCAAAGTATTATTTACCGGATGCTCAGCAAGCCCGCTGTTTTTGTTTCCTGCCTGGAAGGAGGTGGCAGAGGAGGTGCATGTCTAATGTTTGGCAGGTCACAGTACAAGGCTGGTGGGCTGTATTCAGCTTTGTGGGCCACAAGCTGGCATCCTGTCTTGCTACTTTCCCTGACAATAAGCCTGCTCCAAGTACATAAAATAATATGTATCTTGATCTCAAGATAATCAAGGCAAAGGCACTGAACAGATTTACACTTGGAACAGGGGCTTTGGGTTTACCATTTGGTAAACAATACATTCAGCAGATACCTTGAAACCCATTTTTAATTTTTAAAAGTCGAGTCTCTGGGCATTATGGTTGCAGACATAAACCTATTACGATGGGGACGACTATTTCAGGTTCATCGTTTTCGTTTCTCCCCACTATTTTGCCTTTTTGCCTTTCTTTCTTTCTTTCTTTCTTTCTTTCTTTCTTTCATTTGAATGCCTTTCTCCATATATATTGCCAGGGATATATATTCCCTGCCATTTTGAGGACCTTGGCTCCAAAAACCTCTATTTAGGCTGAAAAAGATGTATTAAGCAGAAGTCAAGTCACACAGGACAGACTTTTCCAATTCAACAAAGGTGAGCAGCAGGACAATGTGTACTGGAAAGTTGGGGGTCCCTGTGCACATGGCCCCGCCCACAAATGTTCAGACAAACGCCTGAGCACACTTTGTTTCTGATTATAAAGGGTTAATTCTATACAGCATTAATAACAGTTACATATAAAATATGCTTTGTTGTGCTTTTGCATCACATTTAGAAAGAAAACCTCTTAAAATAGTGACCTGAATTGGTCTATGGTCCTATTCACTTAAAAATCTTTCAGCAGAAATTACCTGTGCAACTGGTATGACATGCCAACAAGAAAATGTTGAGCCTATCAGAATAAGCAGTAATAATATATGGAACCATGCAACTATTACAGATTTCGGCCTCTATTCTTGTATTCCATTTAATAGCCTCCATATCTTTCTAGGTTATCCATTTTCTTCATGTTCTTTCTATATGTTTGAAGACTTTAAAAGTATGTTTAACATTTTAAAACAATTGTAATGAGCTTCACATGATACAGCCATATATGGCCTTGTCCACTGATTTTCTTCTCTAAAACTCCTTTACTGTCAATCACTCTACAAGGTCTCTGTCAGAGGTCTTTCTCAGTTCTGGTACTGAAGTCCTTTAAAATCAGAATTCCAAGGATTAAACCTGGAATCATCTACATACATACAAAACCTTTACCTTTATGGCCCCTCTCAAGACAGGTTCATGTCAAGTGAGCATTTAAAACAGTGTTTTACATTACTTACATTACATTAAGAGGATATTCATGCTAGCCTGAAGAGTTAAGCCACATGCCTGGTTAAGCAAGTTCCTTTTGCATAACAGGATTATTATGTGGCACAAAACAAGGGCTTTCCTCAGGTATAATAAGGCTATAGCATTTCTTATCTTCACACAGGGTCAAAGGATCTGTGAGAACTGGTGCAGAACAGCTGGAGTCCTGGACCTCTGCCTTTTTTCTGCTTCTTAGGACACGAACACATTTTTGTGCACTAAGCTCTGTCATCTTGACTATTTAGTGACTGACCTCTGTCATTGTCATATCTGTAAACAGAGTGGTTGTTGAGTGCACTTTTATGTACTATATATTTTGGCACACCATGTGGTCTGAATCTATTACCCAAGTGGCTGCTACAACAAAACCTGTTTCTTTGGCAGTCAAAGAAACAGCACATCCTCTATCAGGTTTTCTCCCAATGCTTGTGATTGGCTAGACTTTAAAGGCCTCACCAAGAATGAGTGAATGCCAAGAGCCATGGGGGACTAGTGTATCATTGACAGACACAGATGGAATAAAGATGATATGGTAAGTACTACTGCAGGCTCAAGCTGCAGGTGATGAAAAAAAGCTTGCAATATGTACTTCAAAACAGAAGAGGACTGGCAAGGATGGTACATGTCAGGATTTCTTCAATGGTTCAACCTGTCTCCCTGGGCTTTGCTATAGGAATATTAACAATATGAACAAAAATGAACAAAAATGGGGAGGCATCTTGATTTTCACAATGCACATGTAAACAGAGTATGATGCCACCAAGCCCCTGAAGATCCATCCTAAAATTTGTACAGAACTATTAGACTGTGTCCCCAAACCACTTTCTTGAACCCACTCTTCACTTCAGAATCACTTTTATAAAAGTATTTTAGTTACCATTTTAAACACAGACACTAGTCCTGATAGTTGTTAGTGAAAAACAGACAAGTGTCTATTTTTGCTGTGTTTTGATGTGGTTCGAAGATGTTGAGTTTCTCAGAGTCCAAAGTCCAAATAAAAAATGCCTCATTGTTGATACAATGGGGGTAAGTTAATAGTTAAAAACATGAGAAGTTAAATTAGGGGGCTAGGTGTAGGGGGCTAAGTGTTACTGCCCTAGGAAAACTGTTCCATAATCTGGACAGCACAACTGACAAAGTCTCTCTCTCTCAAATTCCAAACAGTAGGGGAATACAGAAGCTTCCAAACAGTAGGTATCTTTGACTATATACTCTGGTGCCAGGCAATTTGAAGGTTTAAAAGTCAACGCCAGCACCTTGAAGTAAGCCCAGAAACAAATTGGTAACTAGAACATTTGGGGTAGGATTTAGAAGTAATATGCTCCAACCTCCTGGTCTCTGTAAAAACTGTGGCAGCTGCATTTTGGACCAACTGAAGCTTCTGGACCCTATTCAAGGGTAGCCCCACACAGAGTACAGTAATCCAATTTGGCATACTAACCAGAGTTAGTAAAAATGCACTCCTGGCCACAGCCCTCACCAATGCATCAAGAATTTTCTATAACCTCCAGTTTCATTAATTTTCAGAAAGAAAAAAAGACAGTAGTTCTGGGGCAATTCACACTAATTCTCAGCTCCAATTCTGTTTGTGAATTAATCCTTTATATATAAACAAACTTGAGTTCTCTTTGATTCTTGAAAAGAATGATTTCTTCACATTTGAGAAAGATTTATAAACAATAAAAGTATATTTTAGATAACAGATACAGTTCACATGCTGGTACTGAACCACTTAAGAGCACAAAGAATACACATTCTTGCTTTCAAATCCTAAGCTAGTCTTGAATTGGTGATCTGAGGAGTGAAAATCCATCTCTACTATGGAGTTACAAATACTGGTTTCCTTTATGGTGCTGTGGTAGAAATTATTAAAATTGTTTCACCAATGATTTGTTCTATATGATTCATGCTGCATTTGTGGTGTTCTATTATGTTCTGTCATGTTATTATTATTTATTTTTGTAAGCTGCTTTGGGATTCATTTGAATGAAAAGCAGCATACAAATATAATAAATCAAATCAAAATAATGGACCCTATGCAGAATTAAATGAACAGTAGTCCATTTGGGCAATGAGGCAAGTCTGCCCACTTCTCCCCAATGTAGCTCACTGTGTCTCCTGAAAACTCCCCAAGGAATGGCTTGGTATGTAGAGGAGGGACTTGCAGTCAGTAGTTCAACACATGTTTTACATGGAAAATATCCCAGGTCCAAAACCCCAACAACTCCTGCCGAAACTCTGCAGAGACACTGCCAGTCAGAGTAGACAATCCTGAGGTAGATGCATCAATGTGTCAGACTTAGTATAAGGTAATTTCTTACGTTCCTCGTATAACTTTGGATATAACCCACTGAATGCCAAACACCTCAAGCCTATGGCAAGTGCCTAAATACAAAGCATGATGTAGCTTTTAAGAAATATTGGGGTAATCAGAATGCTAAAACCTGTGCATTTTGCAACAGAGTTTATTGAGGCAATAATGTGTAAAAGCAATGCCTAGAATCTATAATTTGCTGGCTCTAATTTGTAGTTCTGTTTCAGAATCAAGGCTGCTCGAATCTGCAGGCTCCACTGGTGCTTTTCTAGAGACCTTGTTATTGATGACAGAAGCTCCTAGCAAACAAGAAGCACATCTCTGTTAAATCAGCAAGTGATCTGTTACATATGCAGTGGCACACTATTATTAGTGTTGATCAATCATGGCACACACACATAAATGACAGTAAATAGCCTATTAGATCTTGAGCAGTTGTTTGTGTTACCCCTCATTATTAAATGTCACAACTGGAACTGGCTTTGTATGATAGCTTTGAGAGATAATCCATCGCCACTATGTAAACTACTTTTTAAAACTGTGACACATCAATAACTGTGGCAACGTTAATATACAGGAAGTATGCTAATAATGAGGGCTAGGCTTTAAAATTATGTTTAATCATTTTTAAAAAAGAAGAATCAGCATACAGCTGCAAGCAACGTGTTTTGTTTTTTTAAAAAAAACACAACACAGATACTCCAGACATTTGCAAATAGAGAAGATATCCAGGTTCAAAAATTCTAGCTAGGTCTGTTACAGTAAAATCTCTCTGAGTAGCTAATTCCTCAAATATAACTTCTAAGGAAGAAGACAGAGAATGGCTCCTTACTGCTGACAAATCCCATGTTGCCCTGCCCTGGCCCACAGAAGAAGAAATAAGATAGATAGTCCGGTGCAACCCCTCAGACAAGGTACTAGTTTATGTAATTATTTAAGATTATTTAAAATTGTTGTAAAGAAAGTCACTTTGAGTTTACTTTTTCTTTTAAAGTGACTACTAAGAACAACAATAATAGATCATATATTGATTTCTGTTATATACTGGTCAGAAACTGGAATAAGGACCACCTGCTGAAGGTGTTGGATCTTAAAAGCAAGGCTTAATATGAAAGTGACTTCTATAAAAGGCAGTGGGAAGAAAAGTCATCAAAATTACCCTTTGATGAATAAGGATTTGATGTTGGATTGACAGGAATACTTTCTTTTCTGTGAAGCCTTATGTTTTCTGATCATTTCTAAAATCTTATATAAAAGCTTGCTTTTCACCATCCTTTAATAGACCCATTAAGATTCAGTACCAGTTATTATTTTCTTTTTATTAAGTGCAGAAACAAACAGGGATGAAGCTAAAGAGGGAGAGGCACTTTTTTAGTTTCAATTTCATGCCTCTGTTTCTGTTGTAAAATATTAGATGAAGTGTAAAATAATATAAAAGCAAAATAATGAAACAAATGGGGAATATAGAGTAAAAGGGGAAGGGAAGTGTCAGGGCCAGCGTCAGATGCAGGTCAGCAAGAAAGGAAGCAAAGCTATGATGTCAGTGAACTCTTTATTAAAGGAAGCTAAATACAACTCAGCCTTGTAGTCTCAGCAACCCTTTCAGTAGATCTTGCCCCTATAGAGGGGTTGCCACAACTGAAGGTCCCTGCCTTCTACTACCCTTAAGGCCCTTCCCCTCCAGGATGTTTCCCAAGCACTTTCAAACTGTGTCTGCACACCTCTGACTTCTGTTCTGCTCTTCTCATTACTCTGTGTGTTCTCGGAGACCAGGGAGGAGGGGAGCTTGTCGCAGCAGAAGGGGAAGACTCCTAGACTTCTTCAGCAGTCTCTTGCCCCTACTCCTCTGCTTCAGCTTCAGAGTCTGAACTGCTGCCTGTCATAGGCTCTTCCTGCTCACTAAACTCTGTTACCTCTTCAGCTTCTGACCCCTCCTCCCACCAATCTACTCCTTCTGACCATTCCTCTGTGTCCCACCACTAAACCCCTGGCTCTGAGCCTTCCTCCTCCGGGGGTTCCCTTGAGGGTTCCCCAGCTGGTACCTCCCACCACTCCTCTTTGTCCAGCCAGTCCCTGACAGGAAGGAAATTTGTAAAGAGGGGGGGAAAGTACAGTAGTGGAATGTCTCCAAACTACAAAATGTTGCAAGCTACAAATGAGGGCATGGACAAATTATAAGTGGTTTATTGATCAATCTAGCCTAATCTGCAGGGTATAATTATAAATAAGGTTGCAATTCTAAACAAACCTTCGCAGCAGTAAGCACCACTGAACACGGTGAAACTAGTTCCGAGTAAACATGCATAAGACTGTGCTGTAAATATATCACCCAAACATAATTTTCTTTAAAACCTAATTAGCTGCAAGCCTTTGAATGCTCTGAAGCATTTCTGTAGAAATTTCAGTACCCAAGTCATGCTGTATCACACTGATTCAACTGAAGCATTCCCAAGCTGGCCTAGTGGAAATGATCCCGCAATTCATAAATTGTTCTAATTGCTCCCATTAGCAGTCCTACCTGTTTATGCTTATTCAGAATGCAGTGCTTAGAGATAAATTATCCCAATGAGTAGTGCAGAGATAATATAATAACTTGTTGTGTTATGATAATTGTTGGCTAACTTATTCTTGTACTGTACCAAGTGTCAACTTATGCTAATATAGGCAACCCCCAATTTGTGTGGGGGTTGCATTCTGGGTCAACACGTGCAACAGCAGAGTGCATATAAGCCTACCCTGCCTCCATTACGCACCCTTTCCCTGCCATTTCCAGGTTCATGGCAATGCGTGTGTGCATGGTCGTACGTGATTTGAACACACGCAAAGTGGCCGCTGCCTGTACTGTATAAATCTAAGAAAGTACACTGAGTTAACACAGTTTACTGGTTTAAGAGAAATAAATGTTGGAGAGTCTTATTCACCATGATACACAATGCTATCTTTTGTTATCGTTTTGGATAGTTTCTGATAACCAGGTTAGGAAACGGTAGTAACCTTCCCCCATTAACACCCCCCCCCAAAAAAATCAGCAACTGGCTGTCAGTAGTGCAGCCTGTCATTTTTCCACAGGCAAAACACAGACTGTCACAATAAGCAGCATTTATTCATTTCAGACTTGTAGCTTGAGGCTGGGGAAAGGGAGGTGTCATTTCTGGTAATTGTAGAACACAAATAATAATAGCAGCTTGCAGATCATAGATCGGGGAAACAGTGGGAGTTGTGAGAGAGGAAGTAAAATGTTTGGGTTCTTACTGCACAACCTAATTTACTGCCTTTGAAATATCTTTTCATTCATAACTGCAAAATGGAATGGTGTGTGCATGCCTTTTGTGTTGTGAGAAAATAAAAAGAAACATCCAAAAAATATCCACTTATTTCACAACAACCAGTATTACACATTTTGATCAACCTGTAAGTTTACAAATGTAGTTTACATCTTAAAGTAGCCCCTTCCAGCTAATTAAAGGTACCCTTGACAAAAGTCCAGTTGTGAACGACTCTGGGGTTGCGGCGCTCATCTTGCTCTACAAGCTGAGGGAGCCAGCATTTGTCTGCTTCCGCAGACAGTTTTTCTGGGTCATGTGGCCAGCATGACTAAGCCGCTTCTGGCAAAGCCAGAGCAGCGTACAGAAACGCCGTTTACCTTCCCACCGAAGCGGTACCTATTTATCTACTTGCATTGTGTGTTTTTGAACCGCTAGGTTGGCAGGAGCTGGGACCGAACAACGGGAGGTCACCCTGTTGCGGGGCCTCGAACCGCTGACCTTCTGGCGCCAACCGTGTCCCTTCCAGCTAATTAAGCAACATTTAATTGTAATTACAGGAGACTTATAAATTTATGTCCTAATGCTCTGTAACTCAGCAGTTTGCTAGAATTGATAACCATTTAAAAAAATATCTGTTTCCCTTCTCTGCATTTTATAATAGACTATTTTATTTTCAAACAAAACAACACATACTTCAACAAACATCACTATGATGAAAATCATGAAAAGCAAAATAATAGTTCAAGCAGCAAGACCAAAAATAAGTTTCAGTGACTCAGAGTGGAAAGCAATATAAAAAATGCCAACTATTTAACAGTGATGCAATATGTCGTTGATCTAGACCCACCCCAGATTTTATTAACAAATTAGATTTTAATGTTGTACAGACTGCTGGTACCCTTTCAATGAACATGTGTTAATTAGGCTCCCTTAGGTTAAATAGTCTCATAGAACTGAAGGCTTTATGTTACATAAGCAGGAAAACAACTACAGCTCCATGCAACTGGAATCCCAGCACAATCTTATTTCCTATACCGAAGTACAAGGGTCAGTGGTAATGAGGGCTAAACTCTACTTTTATTTGCTCATCTAGGTGAAGATTACCCTATGTACTCAAGTACAGAGAAGAATGAAGGCAAAAGAACAATATTGGCTCAGTCTGCATTGCTTTAACATCTTCATTCCCTAAAAAGTAAACAGAATTTAAAAGTTTGTCCACTGATGTCTGCTACAGATTTCACTATTGAGTTAGCTATTAAATCCCTACACCCACTAACAGAGCTTAACAATATTTGCATGCATAAGTAATTCAAAATACAAGATATCCTTCAAATAGCATTTAAAATATGAAGTGCATTTTTTACATAAACCCAGAAAAAATTCCAGAATACATTAATTCTCTAGTGACTTGCATGCACATAATTTCACTTTGTACTTAGTTTTATTGTTGCCCTGTAAGATGTGTGTGTGTGTGTGTGGTGGGTGCTGCTTAGTTTTACAACATAAAAAGGAAAAAAAAGCAATATTCATAAATGCAGACCAGAGTAGAAGAAAATATCCCACCATTAACAGCAGCCAACCAAGAGAGAAGACAGAAGTGAGAGAAAGCTGCCCCCTAGAAATGAGTCCCAGTGTCTCCACAGCACAGGAGCCAGCTCCTAGGAGCTGAGGTCCCTTCAGAGCCCCCCCCCCAAATATTTCAGGGGGCCTCCCCCCAAATAGATGAGCATTGCCATTCAAATGGTGTGTGTGCACTGCGTCTTGTGATTATGTGAAGCGGAGCTTACCTCCCCCCCCCCCAATATTTTATTCAAGTTGGCACCCCTGCTCCACAGATGGATAAATGTTCTCAGCCAGTTCTGGTTCTACCCCAGGCAAGATGTGCAGATGTGCAACGGTTTTGTGGGTCTCCCCCAGGGCAGGGTGAACCTGACGGGATCTCTTAGAGACTCTTGTAGAGTCAGAAAGGTTCCTCTCATCCATTTGCTCTAGCATCTAACTCTATTTCTAGGTGAGAGAACGTACCCCTGCAAACAATTTGTGGATGATGAAATTTGGGGCACAATTTTTCTAATAAATATCCAAGTAAAGAGGTAATTCTCCAACAGTTTCTTAGGAGTGGAGCGAACTAGCAGAGGCACAGTTCCCTCCCCTTGCTGTTTTCTTTTTTGTTGCTGTTTTCACAAGTGGCAATAACCAAACAGCAGTGATTGTGTGCACAATTTAGGTATTCTTTTACATGTACCATAATTCCCTTAATCTTGTGGGGGTAGAAAGTGTGGCTGCCCCTTGCCAAAAGGTGGAGAATAGTTAGCAAAGATCCCCCTTTGTTTCAGAGTGGCTAAGAATCCCCCCCCCCGACATACCTTTTCTTTTGAAAAGGTATGTCGGGGGGGTGGCTAAGAATCCCCCCCCGACATACCTTTTCTTTTGAAAAGGTATGTCGTATATCAAAGTTGGAGATAAGTGGAGAAAATATGTTTCCAGGAGAGTCAGACTATGCATTTTTTTCATTTCCCTCATCTACTAAACCATCCTTGCTGCCTCACCCAACCTGGTTGCAAGCACACACACAAACACAGCCAGTACTGTGAAGAAATCAGTAAATTCAGGTCAGCTAAAACTTTGTGACTGGATTCCTTCAGTGGGAGATGAAGCAATCAATCAAAAATAAGTCAAAAGGGGGTGGGAAGAGATGTTCATGGTTCTGTACGCCCTCTGAACTGGCATGGTAGGCAACTACAAACACCGTCTTTCCAAGACAGGCTTTCACTTTCAGTTCCTTCTAATATCCTTTCTGCTAAATTAAGAAAGAGGCATTTGAAGTGCTCATGACGCTAATGGCCTCTGTTCAATGACTAGATGCATACAGCTGAAATATGTGCCAGTCTTGTAACAGTATGACAAAACCTTGGCTTCAGACAGGGACATCGTTACTTCCTGACAACCTGCCTGTAATCATTCCAAATAACAAGCAGGCACACCAATTACAAAGCAATGATAAGCTTTGCTTGAATTATAACTGAGTGGCAATAGCTTAAGACAGCTTTCTTCTAAAGAATGAACATGTTGCAAACACAATGCCTACACAGAACAGTTGTGTGCGTGTCACAAATTAACTACATGGCATGCACATGTCAGTGGATACTAAATCAACCACAGTGTATCACAACCCTGTTGCAGTTATTGCCTGTCACCATTTGTGGAGAAGTATATATAAATAGAATTTGCATTGTCTAGTGGTTGAAAACTTCCCTACTTGATAAATCTAACATTTTGCTTGTAATAACAGTTTTGACAGTACCTCTGCTCACAGCAAACTGCCACAGTCATTTGCTTTGCTCCAATGGTGCTTGGCTGTCACAGCCTGTCATGTGGGAAGAAAGCACCAGATCTAACCCCATGTGACAGGGTTTAATCATTCCCATTACTCCTGTTGGCTGTTTAGGCCACTTTGAAGGATACAGCATATAGCTCTAACCCACAAAGTGTCCTTGATTTACAAACCAGAAATGCTATGTTATTGTGATGAAGGCTGGGCAGTCTGACCAAAGTGCAGAAATGCAGTTAGAGAGGCATGTAGAAAAGAAGAATGATTTCTAAATTTGTTTGGTAGGCAATATGTTCAAATGTTTTATCAACATCAAATGGCACAGTATTGGTTTTCAAAGGTGCCAACAATTATTTAAATCCTTTGGATTATGGGTAAGAAATATGGAGTCAGAGAGGGGATTCATATGACCTGGATGTTCCTGTTTGTTGTCACTTAAAACCTTACTACATGCCATCTTTAAGTGCAGTATAACTACAGCCTCTACATGATTGATCCCAGGAATTCCACTTCTGAATTCTACTTGTTTGTTAAGTCTCATCCAATCTGCAACAGTCCCCAGGTACTAATCCTGGATCTGCAACGATACCTAATACAAATTTTAAAAACTGAGCTGGAAGTCATTGGAATACTGAAGACATTGTACAGCAGATCTCTAGAAAATTTCTGTTAGTGTCTTCATTTCTGGGGTGCACCCACTTCCTCCCCTCTGTGCAAGTAATGGAGACAATGATCTCTCCATTAACTTGTTTACAAGGAAAGAAGAGGCTGGATCCCCAGAAATGGCTAGGCAAGAAGCCTACATGTTCTAGCAAGATCCACTGCATTGATTGGAAAACAAATCAATTGATTGGAAAACAACAAATAATGTGTTTGAGAGAACTAGACATTGGAATTAAATGTACCTCTAGAACACTGGTTCATATAATTGAATATTATATTTCTTAACTCACTGAAAAGCTAAACTAACCACTCTGTTGCTAGTGCTCTTGGGGCCCTTCCCTACAATTTCTCCTTCTTGTTCTGAAAACAGCTCTAGGGGCCAGAACAAACATCTAAAGGCACATGTCTTTGTGCCACTTCAGACCATCAAAGTCCTCAATGTAACCATGAATGACAATGTGTAAAAAATAAGAGTGTTGACAAAGGATGCATTCACAGCAGGGTTTCTCTGTGATCATGTATTCTGTGTATATGACTGCATCAGTGCATTAAGGCATTTGACGATATGAACTTTCCTTTTGTAAAATCAGAATGGTCAAGATCAATGTAATAAAAATGTTCAGTGAATAAAGTACCAATAGGTTTATTAAAATATGAATCTTATTCTTGCACTTGTCCCTCTGATGTCACATATCTAGCAGTTTTCTGTTTGATTCCTACATATGTTCAATGCAGAAAGCACTCTAATACTGGAGGGTTTCCCCACTATTCTATTCAATTTCAGTTCACCAATTCAGCATTACCAACTAGGCAACTAGTAAAGAAGATGAAGATCAAATAATATGAAATATTCTCTAGCTAACTGAAATGGAAAAAAATTCAGAATGGATGTAAAGAATAATATTTTCCATATGGCACATGGTTGGCACCGGTGACTTAACATCTACAGTGGTCTACTATTGTCAGAGTTGAACTGCCGGAAGGGAACTAAAATTTGTGCCAGGAAGTCAGAGCTGAGAGACAAGTCAAGGGTTAAGAGGCAAAAATCACACCAAAATAACCAGCCATGAAAAGCATTGTTTCTCAGGGAAAGTCCCAGTCCAAACTGGATATTCTTTATAGCCCTTCATTTCTAGGAGGGGCCAGATGTCAACCTGAGTTGTCAACCAATGGTTCTTTGAATGCTTCACTGCCCACTCCAAACATTAGTTCTGGGGCCTGAAAAAAGGAGGGCGCTGCACACAGAATTGAGGATTTATTCCTAGTTCTATACCCAATAGCTTCCAAGAACGACTTAGATTGTTGCCATCTTTATTGTCAACCTGCAGATACCACAAACATTAAATGGTTAAGTGTGCAAACCTACACAAACTTACTTCAACTCAATGGAATTATTTTTGAGTGCTCATGAATAGGATTGTGCTGCAATAGGCTCGCCATACAATCTGTGTTGTTAACTGCTCTATAACCACGGCAATAATCACTATTTCTGTGGCTTCAATCAGCTCAGCTCAGCAGCTTTTACCCATGTGGACTGTCCCCAAGCGATGAAAGCAGATTGACCATACAGCTGTCAATGTTTGACTGTCAAGTAAAGCAGTCTGAATAATAACTATTTGATTATGCACTGCTATTACATTTAAATATGAAATTTTGACCCAAAACCTTGAAAGGGCAGGGATGTATAAGTTGTATTATGGTTTTCTTTGCTGTCATGTTTCTGCAAAAGCAGGTTGGCTGTATGAGCTCTGACACTGTGCCAAAGCAGTGTTTCTACTACAATGCACTTTGGTTGCAAGGTTAGAAAAGCCAGCAATCATGCTGAACACAAAGACAGGGTGTTTCTTCTTTACCCGTCGATGGGATGAACCACTTAAAAAGACTTTTGTCTAGATAGCTAAATTATAGTAACCGTGACAGATGGTGCCACTTGTTCAGATCAGAATTTGACCACTATGAATTAGTCAGGGGTACAGGAATTGGGTGACAGAGGTGGCAGTGTGAGAATAGGGGGTGATGTACTACAAGTGCTGAGCTTTTTACGTTGTTTTACTTGCTGGTGCTAGAATATTACCAGTACTCTCATTCATGCATACATGTGACAATTTCTAGCAATAATTATATGTCTACCTAATGTGACAAGTAGATCCAGAGCTGATGAAGCGGCTGGGCCAAAGCCGAAAGGACGCTCAGTTGTGGATATGCCTGGAAGCGAAAGGGAAGTCCAATGCTGTAAAGAAAAATATTGCATAGGAACCTGGAATGTAAGAACCATGAACCTGGGTAAGTTGGATGTGGTCAAAAGTGAGATGGCAAGAATAAATATTGACATCCTGGGCATCAGTGAACTAAAATGTACAGGAATGGGCGAATTCAGTTCGGATGACCATCATATCTACTACTGTGGTAAGGACCTAACAGAAGCAGAAGACATCAAGAAGAGGTGGCAAGAATACACAGAGGAATTATACCAGAAAGATATGGATGTCTCGTACACCCCAGGTAGCGTGGTTGCTGACCTTGAGCCAGACATCCTGGAGAGTGAAGTCAAATGGGCCTTAGAAAGCACTGCAAATAACAAGGCCAGTGGAAGTGATGGTATTCCAGCTGAACTATTTAAAACTTTAAAAGATGATGCTGTTAAGGTGCTACACTCAATATGCCAGCAAGTTTGGAAAACTCAGCAGTGGCCAGAGGACTGGAGAAGTTCAGTCTACATCCCAATCCCAAAGAAGGGCAGTGCCAAAGAATGCTCCAACTACCACACAATTGCACTCATTTCACATGCTAGCAAGGTTATGCTTAAAATTCTACAAGGAAGGCTCAAGCGGTAAGTGGACTGAGAACTCCCAGAAGTGCAAGCTGGATTTAGAAGAGGCAGAGGAACCAGAGACCAAACTGCAAACATGCGCTGGATTATGGAGAAAGCTAGAGAGTTCCAGAAATACATCTACTTCTGCTTCATTGACTATGCAAAAGCCTTTGACTGTGTCGACCACAGCAAACTATGGCAAGTTCTTAAAGAAATGGGAGTGCCTGATCACCTCATCTGTCTCCTGAGAAATCTCTATGTGGGACAAGAAGCTACGGTTAGAACTGGATATGGAACAACTGATTGGTTCAAAATTGGGAAAGGAGTACGACAAGGCTGTATTTTGTCTCCCTGCTTATTTAACTTATATGCAGAATTCATCATGCGAAAGGCTGGGATGGATGAATCCCTAGCCGGAATTAAGATTGCTGGAAGAAATATCAACAACCTCAGATATGCAGATGACACAACCTTGATGGCAGAAAGTGAGGAGGAGTTAAAGAAGCTTTTATTGAGGGTGAAAGAGGAGAGCACAAAATATGGTCTGAAGCTCAACATCAAAAAAACGAAGATCATGGCCACTGGTCCCATCACCTCCTGGCAAATAGAAAGGGAAGAAATGGAGGCAGTGAGAGATTTTACTTTCTTGGGCTCCATGATCACTGCAGATGGTGACAGCAGCCACGAAATTAAGAGACGCCTGCTTCTTGGGAGGAAAGCAATGAGAAACCTAGACAGCATCTTAAAAAGCAGAGACATCACCTTGCCAACAAAGGTTCGTATAGTAAAAGCTATGGCTTTCCCAGTAGTGATGTATGGAAGTGAGAGCTGGACCATAAAGAAGGCTGATTGCCGAAGAATTGATGCTTTTGAATTATGGTGCTGGAGGAGACTCTTGAGAGTCCCATGGACTGCAAGAAGATCCAACCTCTCCATTCTTAAGGAAATCAGCCCTGAGTGCTCACTGGAAGGACAGATCATGAAGCTGAGGCTCCAGTACTTTGGCCACCTCATGAGAAGAGAAGACTCCCTGAAAAAGACCCTGATGTTGGGAAAGATGGAGGGCACAAGGAGAAGGGGACGACAGAGGACGAGATGGTTGGATAGTGTCTTCGAAGCTACAAACATGAGTCTGACCAAACTGTGGGAGGCAGTGGAAGACAGGAGTGCCTGGTGTGCTCTGGTCCATTGGGTCACGAAGAGTCGGACACGACTAAACGACTAATCAACAACAACACCTAATGTGATCCTTATTCATACTGTAGACAAAATGTACTGCTGGGTGCCTGGAGTCAGCAGTTAAAGAATTAAAGGTGCATGTCTGATTTCACCCCTTCCTTCCACTGCCTAGGATTTAAAAACCCTTTTCCATTTAGTGTTACTCTTACAAATTCCTAAAAGTACTGCTTCACATTTCTTTAACTATGCAGCACAACCATATACATAAAAGGAGAAATTTCCTCTTTTCAGGGCAGAGCTATATATAAGCACTTCTTTCATTTGGTAAAGCAATGTCTGTATCTTTTCCCTAGCAGAGTAATAACAGAGATAGGATTTTTAATGGATGGAAAAATCAGTCTATTTCATATCATCTTTACATCTGATCACTCATAAATCTGTTTCTACCTTAAAATGCATTTAAACAGCGGCAAAATTATGCTTTATTTCACCTAGGTAAAAGACCCAGTTTGGCACACACACAGGCTGGGAGCCTCAATGACTCCCCTCTGGAGGCTTCACCCAGGGCAAAAACTTGGCTAGCACCCCCCATATAGCTATGGCTCTGATTTAAATATAGATAACATAAATGTAGAAAATCATATTTTAAACTCAAAATATACATTTCCAAGCACATTTTGTGCTGAGAACAGTGTGGGAACATTCAGCAAGTGCAAAAGACAGTGGATACTAAGTCCTAATCTGCACATTAATCCAGGAGGTGTAGATCAGTCAGTTCATAACAGAATTCCGAAGGATCAAATTAATTCAGCATCCCTAGATTTCCTCCAGAAACAATATTGTGAGAGAGAGGAGTTAAGATGGCTTTTTATGATCATGCTAGTCTTCTGCTTCAGATTGAAACCCCAGTGGCTGCACTGCATGGGAAAATGATAATGTGCCATTCCACCCTGTGTGCTTACATTGCAACAACACTTACAAGAAGCTGAAACAATTTGGGAGATACAAGGATTTTGTGGCTGTGTATAGTCATTACAATACAGATCTTGCAGACTGAAGGCATAAAAGGATTTGCACTGACCTTCAGAGAGTGTGTTGTATGCAGACCCAGCTTAAGTAACAGCCAGATGCATGTAATTTACAGAACAATCCTAACAACAATACCATTTCAGGATGGTGCTCAATTGCATCTCCACCAGCATCCATCAGCACAGAGTTTGGCTCTAGCTCCAGCCAAATTACCAGTGTCCTCCTGCTAGCCACGGCCAGCTGAAAACCCCAACATGGGGTATTTGGTGTGGTGCTGGTGGCTTTTGACTTGTTGGATCTATGCATTTCCCAAAGGGCCTAACCCTTGGGCCCCTCAATTAAACCTGCCTGATATAGATGTGGTGAAAACAGGAAAAAATGTCCATTCCTGTATCTTCCAATCTGGCTGGGACAGGTCAGCAGAACTTTGAATGATGCAGAGGACGCCGAGTCCCATGCCTCTACAGCCCCTTTTTATAAAACACACTGCTATACACTATTAGAGGTGGAATGATAGCAGCTGCTGGCATCAGACTTGCCCTCTGATGAGTCACTGTTAAAAAAAATTATGAACCATATGTTGTGCCTCATGCTGATTCTTACTGAAATAATACCGTTTTCTCCTTCAAACCCTGGTAATCATGTTATGAAGCCAATCTTAATTCAAAAGCATGCCACTATGACAGGAAAGAATATATGTGCAATAAATGCATTTATTACGCTAATGCCCAGACAGGGAACTGACTTAACATCAGTCAAGAATTTGGATCACGGCAAAAAATATTACTTTATTTAAGGATAATTATGAGAGGATATGGAAAGAAATTAAGAAAGACATGGAAATTTGGAGCAGATTAAATTTGTCATTATGGGGAAGAATCTCTACTATAAAATTGAACGTGTTACCCAAAACGTTATTCCTGTTTTAAATGATCCCAATTATAGGGGGGACAGGATGCTTTAAACATTGGCAGAAGGAGCTATCTAAATTTATCTGGCAAGGTAAGAAACCCCAAATTAGATATAAACTTCTAACGGATATAAAGGAAAGAGGGGGCTTCGCTTTGCCAGACCTAAAGCTTTATTACAAGGCATCATGTTTGTGTTGGTTAAAAGAATGGATGACCCTGAAAAATACGGATATATTGGTTATAGAAGGATGGGATAACAGATTATGGAAGGCACGCATATTTGGGTTACCATAAAGTGAAAGTACATAGGGGGTTCCTAAATCATATAATTTGGAAATCTTGATACACAGTATGGGACAGATACAGAAATTTGCTGGAACCAAAGACACCTTGGTGGTTGTCACCGCTAGAGGCCTTCTTGATAAAGAAAAGAAATAGAAGCAAACTGGGCAACTTATAAAGAAATCCTGTTTGAAGAACATAATCAGCTTAAATGTTAAAAAATTGAAGAGATAAGACATTGCGTATGGATTGGCTACTACAGTATCATCAACTGAATGATGTGTTTAAACTAGACAGAAAAATTGGGTTTGAAAAAGAGATGTTGAAATTGAGAAAAGAATTAATATAAAATAAAATAAAAATTATCAAAAACTTATAGATTATTGTTGGATTGGGAACTAAAGGATGAAGATATTAAAGATGTGATGATTAAATGGGCAAAGGACTTTGGGTATTCAAACCAGATGGAAGATTGGGAAAGATTGTGGCAAAAAGATAAGAAATTTATGGCCTGCTATATATTAAAAGAAAATTTTCTGAAAATGCTATATAGGTGGCATATGACCCCCAGCAAGCTGCCAGGAAAGAATATATGAATTCAGAACACCTAGTTTATGTGTTTGGGGTATAAGGTAGCTCAGGTGGCCTGCCAAAATTGTGGTGTTGTTGATATGCAGCCAGGAAAAATATTATTGGTTCCCTTCTATGTGCGGCATTAATAATAAAGCAAAATAGACAAACATCCAATTCTTCTGCATAGACCATTTTAAATAACCTCTTACAACTCACCGCACAAGGTAACTGATATGAATCTTAGGAAATAAATTGTAACATCTGACTTTATCATTGACTCTTTGATTTCATCACTGAAGAAGTCTTACATTTCCATAGTGTGAGTGGCAGCAGGAAATGGTTTTCAAAGTCTTCTTGGCAGATGGAATAAAACCTGCCTAGTTATTAAATTAACATGTAACTATTTTTAGATTCCATATCCAAATCCTTTCCTTTCTTCTTTTGTGAGAAGATAGGTCACTGCAAATCAAATCTTAAACGCATTCCTATTTCGGAATGAAAGCATATACTACACACACTTTATTACCCATTGTGTTCCATAACTTAATTTAATGGGGTGTTTTCCTGGTCATCATACAAACTCTATGACCAAGAGTGGAATCCCAGCATTATTGGCCTCAATAATGAAGCAACAAGGTAAGAACGGAGTTAGGTAGCAGGGCAAATTGGGCAGCAGGGAGAGGCCAGGCCAGACTATGCCCTCCTTGCTTATGACTTAACATATCCCAAACTTCAAAGTAAATTATCAACAACCAACGATAACAGGGATGAGGTAGAAATCCAGCAGGGGTGTGGAGGATATCCAGAATGTTGTACAGAGTGTCACATGTACAGCTACCTGCCTGCTGAACACTAGCTGTATGCTCTTCAGGGAACACAATTTCTTTCCTTGAGGCTAAGGTAACTGACCTGGTGAAGCTGAGAGGGGCAGGTAGATCGGTGGATGAAACCTTCAGGGATGTAGTAGCAGCTTTCCACTGCCAAGGTGGCATCTCCTCTGCTCTTATAGTGTGTCTTGGGGAAAGGATGGCAACACTCAGAAGAAGAAGGAAATAATCCTTTAGAAGGAACCAATTATTTCTGGGATGAGCAGCTATGTTATTTGGGGGGTGGAGGGCTTATTGTAGTAGATAATTCAGTCATTAGGCACACTGATAGGTAAATTTGTGAAATGCATGCTGACTGCATCATGACTTGCCTGCCTTGTATGAAAGCTACAGATATCAAGTGACATCTAGAAAACCTGACAGACAGAGCTGGGGAGGAGTAAGTGGTCATGAGTAAGTCAGTGGTTATGATGCCCTGCCCTACCCTGTCCTGGAAGAAAGAGTTGGCTTGCTAAATAAGAGGCTGAAAGCCAGGATGTTCAATGTAGTTTTGCCTGTACAGAACCGGCCTGACATGAATGGATCAGACAGTGGTGTCAGGAAGAGTTATTTGGATTTACTGGTACTGGGGAATGTTTTGCAACAAGACAGGCCTGTGCAAAAAAAGCAGGTTCCACTTGAACCAGAATGGAAGCAGGCTGTTGAGATAAAACAAAAAAGCAGCAGAGCAGCTTTTAGGCTTATTGCTGGAGAAAAGCCAACAGGAGCTGAGGAGGGTCCAGTTTTGGATATATAATGCTAGGATATATTGTGAAAATGTTTTTGCTTGTCCAAATGGGAGAGGAGTAGAATAAAGAAAGTACAGGGGCATATGATAACAATTCAAAGTAGCCCAAGTGCCATAGTGTACAATCCACATGCCAGAGACCTCTGGAGGGAGACACAGTATAGGTATTTATATGCTGACACTTAAAGTTTCCAAGCCAAGGTGATGGTACTGTAGAGCTTGGTTTCAAAGCAGAGCATAAATATAGTGGGCATAATGGAACTTTGAATGGAGGGACCTAGTGAGACACTGTTATCTCTAAAAATAGGAATGACAGGGAAGCGTTTGTGGTAAGTGGTGTCACTCTGCACGTAAAAGAGAGCATATCGGTCAACAAGTGAGAACCCCACAAAGGAGCAAACTCCTTCACAGAATTGTGGATGCCAGATGGTGATACCAGCCCACCCTCCAAAGAGTGACCTTGAGATGATGAATGAAATCAAAGTGGGATCCAAAGCAGGAAATGTGGTAATAGGTTAGTTCATAACAAAAAAGGTAAAATGTCTAGATATCCTAAATGATTGTGCATAAATGAAAAAAAGGTTGGTGTGCACCATACATGACAGGTGGGGTGGGGTGGGGTGGGGTGGGGGGAGAGAAGCTGCTTTGGCGTTGTCAGTCCTATCTGAGTAGAAGGAGACAAAACTATATCAACGCAAAACTTTTTTCAAAATGATTGCCTCTATTTGAAGTTTTACTGTCTTCAGGGCTCTGTAGCAGATAAAACCAGTAGGAACATTCTCTTTCCTGCTGTTCAGTTCTTTCCCCATTGACATCCCCTTTGATGCTGCTAGAAAGAGAGATTTTTAAAATGCAGGTTTTTAAAACAAGTTACTTTCTTTGTGACCTGAGATGAATTTTAAGGGCTTTACAAATGAGAGGCCTTCAAAGAGGTGTATGGGTGAACAATGAACCACATAGTTTCAGTGAAAAATATAACCTATATAAATATTTCTTTACATTCTTATTTGAAAAAGATTTAATTTTTTTCCCCATAATTGCAATATTGCATTTAGATTACCGAGCAATAATTTATGCCACCCGCACTGAATGGCACTTGGCCTTTGGCCTCTTGCCTAACAATACCCTGAATAAAAATGATTAGATTGTAATTCACACCTGTCATGTCTTATTGCTTAATTAAAGTAACCCCCTTATTAACATCACAAGCAATTAATAGATTGTTATCTGACTGGACATATTTTACCTTTACAGCCTATTCTTCCTTTGGGTACACATGTTGTTCACTTGTGTGAGGAAAACCCAAGCTGCTTCCTGGCCTATAATCTGCACATCATGTACTTCAAGCAGTCTTCAAAATTCCTTTGAAATTAACGAGTGTTACTCAGCAACTACCCTGAAGTACACATGAGCTGTGTTTTAGTTTTACAGTACAAATCAAAACACTACTCAAAATTCCCTCATTTGAACAGCCACCATTGGGAAGCATTGTTTGAGTTGAAGTGAGGTAATCTGAAAAGCAATGACAAACCTAGACAGCATCTTAAAAAGTAGAGACATCACCTTGACAACAAAGGTCTGTATAGTTAAAGCCACGGTTTTCCCAGTAGTGATGTATGGAAGTGAGAGCTGGACCATAAAGAAGGCTGATCGCCGAAGAATTGATGCTTTTGAATTATGGTGCTGGAGGAGACTCTTGAGAGTCCCATGGACTGCAAGAAGATCAAACCTATCCATTCTGAAGGAAATCAGCCCTGAGTGCTCACTGGAAGGACAGATCGTGAAGCTGAGGCTACAATACTTTTGCCATCTCATGAGAAGAGAAGACTACCTGGAAAAGACCCTGATGTTGGGAAAGATGGAGGGCACAAGGAGAAGGGGACGACAGAGGACGAGATGGTTGGATAGTGTTCTCGAAGCTACCAGCATGAGTTTGCCCAAACTGCGGGAGGCAGTGGAAGACAGGAGTCCCTGGCGTGCTCTGGTCCATGGGGTCACGAAGACACGACTAAACGACTAAACAACAACAACAATCTGAAAGCATGGGTGTTTTATGTGTGGTCAATCTTACATATATATGTTTTGCAATAGGGATTTCACCTGAAGTTTAAAATTCAGTGTGTTGCCAACAGTTAGTTAATAGCACTTCATTTGATAAATGAGTACAACAGGTCCTGATCAAAAACCATGGTGTGTAAGGCCTCCTCAATAGGTCTTTCACCATCTTTTCTTTCCCACCTGGGGTATAATACTGCCCTCAAAACTGTGAAACAGATGTTATGGGATACTGCCTTTAGTGATTACGATCTTGCTCACATGTGACCTGTGGCCCATCTGTGTCAGGAATCCATTACCTACAATGTTTCTGTTATCTCCCTACCTTAAGAATTTGACCATATCTAGCTATTGTCATCTGTTTTCTAAAACCAGATTAAATGTTTTACCATCTGAAGTGCTGAGGGGAAGATTGGCTGGTGTCCCATACCAAGATAGGCTATGCCCATGTTCCCAGGATGTTGAATGTATGAAACAAATTTTATTACACTGTTGTCTGTATAATCAGGTTGGACAGCATCTAATCAATCCAATATTAGCAGAATAACCTGGAATTGCTGATACTTTTCCTTTCAAGGTTCTCATTGAGGATAAGATTAATACTATTTCATTGGCTATAGCAAAATTCTTAGAGGCAGTAAAAATCAGAAATCAGTAGGCACAGACTAAAAGCTCCCCTGTTGGCTAGCAAGGCAAAACTTACACCTTAATAACTGTTAATATAGTCTATTATTGTACTGTGTATTTTGGGTCTATGGACCGCAATAAAGCTGTGTGTGTGTTAATAGCTGTAGAAAAAAAGGAACCATAACTTTATATATGGTTCCCCTACAGCTTGCATTTTTATGGACTTTTAGGCATTTTAAAGTTAGCTGAAACCTGTAATGCTAGAGAAAGACTGAACCCCCAACGCCACTGGCTGACAGGATTTTGACATCATAACTTAATTTCCCCATTTTTTTATCTATTTGCAGGTTATTTCATTCAATTTTTCACTCACTATTTTGCCTTTATTGACAGCTCTGTAATAAGAACCCCATATGCTGCTAGGGTATTCATGGGGGGAAACCTGAAGTCTTTAAGATGGCAGAAAGGTGATGGCCCTTTCAACTGGTACTGGTTTCAAACTGGACTTTCAGTGTCCTTTCCTCCTGACTTTGCTGATCTATCTGCCATCACTTTTTTGCAGGCCTCAAATTTATTTCTTTGACACAGCAGGTGTCTTGTGGATAAGAACATTGTGGTCCTTATTTAGGTGGGAAATTGGAGTGGAGGCTCTGGGGGATGTTCTGTTCTCCCCACCCCCAACTCCAGTGACCCTGGAAGGAGGTTGGAGTACTAGAAAGCAGAAGGCAGGTTACATCATTCAGAGGGATGGAATACTAGATTTGAATGAAAGGATAAGTGATGGAAGACGTGTGATGTGATGTCAGGATTGTTTCCAATGTTGCAAGGCAAATGTATACTATGGAAATTTGAAAGGTCCTAATGAGGCAAAACATCTGAAGTCATTTCAAAGGCAGCTTTTCATAGAATCATAGAATCATAGAAACATAGAGTTGGAAGAGACCACAAGGGCCATCGAGTCCAACCCCCTGCCAAGCAGGAAACACCATCAGAGCACTCCTGACATATGGTTGTCAAGCCTCTGCTTAAAGACCTCCAAAGAAGGAGACTCCACCACACTCCTTGGCAGCAAATTCCACTGTCGAACAGCTCTTACTGTCAGGAAGTTCTTCCTAATGTTTAGGTGGAATCTTCTTTCTTGTAGTTTGGATCCATTGCTCCGTGTCCGCTTCTCTGGAGCAGCAGAAAACAACCTTTCTCCCTCCTCTATGTGACATCCTTTTATATATTTTTATATATTTCTTTTCCTTTCTTTTTAAAAACAGGGTTTCAATTCTTTGAAGCTTTTCATACATCCTTATATAATTCTTTTCTTGATCTTATAAGCATTGGCTGGCACCATGCTCTGGTGTTTAAGCGAATCACAACATGTCTGTGAAGTGATTCACTGTTTGCAGAACTATGCTCTGCCTCTTTATGAGACATTGTAGTAGGTGTGGTGAATTCCACTTAGGGTCTGGTCTGACATGGGCTGTATCTCCTTTTTGCGTCAGGCCAATTCAGGCAGAGATTTCCCTTTTGCTTTCTCAGAAATAACAAGGGTCAGTTACAGCCTTAGGCTGACATACCAGGCATCACTATAGTGATCCATCTGTTTTGTGATATACACAGTTATTCTCACACAGAACAACTTTGGTCACAGAAAGTCAATTCATATGATGAATGAAAGCACCCTAAAAAATTACAGTGAAGGAACAAAATTTCACCAAAGGTGAACGTATCAGAAAAGGTGCTATTGGACAATTTTTAAAATCAGAAAAATAATTATGAAAGTAAAAGTGTTTTTATTGTTCACTATATACTGTTGCACACCACCCAAGTCTCTGAGCAGTGCAATATTCCAGGGGTTCTGGGCGCTTACCTGGGGTTCAGTTTCCTAAGAATGAAGGACAGCAGAGACTATGGTGTCCCTATGACATATGATTTATTAACACATACAGTGGTGCCTTCAGGTTACAGACTCTGCTAACCCAGAAATAGTACCTCAGGTTAAGAACTTTGCTTCAGGATTAGAACAGAAATCGTGCTCCGGTGGCGCGGCAGCAGCAGGAGGCCCCATTACCTAAAGTGGTGCTTCAGGTTAAGAACAGTTTCAGGTTAAGAACGGACCTCCGGAACGAATTAAGTACTTAACCCAAGGTACCACTGTATATACAACATGAGCCTATGATGGAGGGGCTCACAGGATTAACACCCCTGATGGCTGAAAGATACCATTCCAGGCAATTCTGAATTACCTGGGTTCCTTGGACTCCCATTTGTCCCCTTCAGGATCACAGGAGCAGAGGAGATTGTGAGGCTGGCAGAAGCTTCATGGCCACTGACAAAGTGTACATGAGAGGCTACATGGGTGCTCGCTTCGGCAGCACATATACTAAAATGAGAGGCTACATGGGAGGAGGAGGAATTAAATGTAAGTATCTGCCCAGATCAAGACCTGGCAGAGAACCAGGAAGGGCTATAGTCTCCAGCTGTCAGTCCGAGCTGTTTCACTGCTGAAGGAACACATCCCTTGGTCACCCAAGCTCCAAAAGCAAAGCCTGGATAAACCAAGAAAACAGAACATGGTCCCACCATCCTAGGTGTACTGGGGTACAATGTCTTAACTAGCGGTGAATAAAATACTGTCTGAATATATTCATTGGCACTCTGTTTTTATTGCTTCACATGGGCAAGGATTCAGTCCTGGCATTCAAAACTAAATTCAAAACTGAAATCTGGAAAGTTGTGACTCAGGTTGGCTCTCTATGCACTCTTGATGAAATTTCTGATCTAATTGGCACATTCAGGTTGTCATATCTCACTATGGGCCCAGCTCTCCAGTTTCATAAAATGCTTGCATTGCTATTAGTGTAAATACTTTAGTTGCTTATTTTGAAAGAATAAGAATTATCTACCTAGATGGACAGATTATGTTTTTTGTAGCTCAACTACAAAATATTATTTATGAATTAATGCAAAATATGCTTTAACTACAGGCAACAACATCTGAGTTTAAAGCTAAACTAGCTGCCAACATAATGAGCATATGCTTAATTTTCCTACTAATAAATAATTCCACAAGACACAGAGTCTAATGAATCTCACAGACTAGGTAATTGTCATTTCATAGGGGTAAAAATAAAGGCTCTCAGGAAATGCAAAAACAAAACTGGATCATTTCAGAGTATGACAAAATAATACAGAAATAAACTCAAACAAAAAATTAATAGAACACAAATGAGTGATAACCATTTGGTGTTGCAAATATTCAAATAGCTTCTGTGTTATATGTTAGTTAATGGAAATAGTTTTTGGAGTAGAAATAATATGAATTTTCTTACTTTAGCTGAAAATATCCTTGCTTTTTTTAGAAATACATACATACACAAAACATAAACAGCAGGCATAGAGCAACATCTTATTCTTCCAACTTCAAATATGTTATACTTTTATAAAGCTTGTATAGATGCAGGTGAACATTGAATATCAATATGTAGGCCATGTTGGTCTGCAAGACCAAACTGCATGGTTTTGATCAAATGGTCTATGACAAAAGGGGCTGTGTACCAAAACTTGATAGTTTCTAGTTGCAATCACTAAAATGCCGGTAAGGAACGTAAAACATTCAAAAAACAAACTGCCCACCAGCTGTGAATAATGACACAGGCACAGTGATTTTGACAGATTAGGTCAGAACAAATCTGTCATCGGTGAAAATGTTCACTCTGCCTAGCCATAACAGATGCCAAACTTTGCAATCTTCTTCACAGGCTATACATCTGATTCTACTTTGTTTGATGCTTCAGGTACAATGCAGCTGGAGATACAAATATGTGTGAAGTGACATTTACCTGGCTGCCATGACATTGTAGAATGATTTTCTTGACCTCCAGTGACAATCTTGCAGAACTAATTGTGATTATCTATGTGAGGGATGGGGAACCTCAGACCTGGGGGCTGAATGCCAACCTCCATGACTGTGTATCCTGCCCTCTGGAATCTCCTCAGGCCACACTCACTTTCCCCAGTTCATCTCTCTCACTTGTCCTGCTTTGCACCCTCAGATACTTTGCTTGGCTGCAGTGTGTCAGTTAACTGTGATAATGCATCTTGTTTGCCTGGATACAGGACAGAGTGATGTACTGGTGTCTATAGTAGTAGTAGTAATAGTAGTAGTAATTTATTTATACCCCGTCCTATAGGAACTGCTGTCACTTGTGTGGCTGGAATAATAGCCTACTGTACAAAAGTAAGAGTCACATTCAAAACTTTGCCTCCTTTTGCCTGCATATCCTCACTCAGTTTTGCTCTGGCTCCATTTACCATTTGCATGCACTGTACGAAACTTTGTGTTTCATTGCGCCTCTTGTGTTTACATTTTTACCTATCTGAAAAGTGATGCTACCATTTAACTCTAAAAATCATAATTGTTAGGAAAAATAAGAAAATGTTTTCTTAGCCTTTTAATGTATATTATATAATTTAGCAGAGCAGCTTGTAAAATTCTGAAGGCTGAAAAAATTCTGAGGATCTTGTGAATGAATTATGAAATCATCTATAAATTGAACTGAAAAAGGATTAATTCTTTTTGGAGAGGGTGAAATATAACTAATTTCTTTTTAAAATGAACCCTCTAAGCACCGCTCCCTATGCACAGAAGTATGTTCATATGCATTTTTTGAACACATTGTCTTATGGTGTTAATTTACCTGCATTAAATGGTCTGAGAAAGTGCCCAAATTCATTAGTGAGTATGAAGACAGAGAAAAAGGTAATGATAATGTCAGACTAATTAATTCAGAGTAAAATAATGTGAGGCTGTCAACAGCCCTTTAGAGAATAGACGGTCAAAACATGGACACACTAAAAGAGAGCACTAACTGGGTAAAACCTTGTTGCTTCCAAATATTATAATTCCTACCATTCTATGTAGTTTCTCTCTCTATCACTGAGTCAAGTGAGATAGCACTGCAGTGATTTGACATTTGGAGGATTACATTTATGCTGAGAAGGCTCACAACTATTGTCATATTAATGGCTGCATAAATGCTAAACAATTATTTGCTGCCATAGGAGCTTTGAGAATGCATGTGCTGCAGTGCCAGCTTATGGGAATTTGGCACAATGTTACAATTCCAACTCTCCACCTGAGAATAGTACCAATTTCTGTATAACCACAGATTCCCTAAATGAGGGCATATGCACTGGGAAATCATTTAGATCTTGCTTGATATATAGCCAACAAAACAAATAGCTGGCTTTTTCAGCCTCTGGACATTAAAATCTTTCTTATCAAATGATGCTTCTTTCTGATCTGGATATAGGTAAACCTCATACTGTTAATCTTTTCACAGACACTAGTGTACTTTTAACATACTGTTGCCTCACCAAGATCCAATATGATAACCTTATGAAGTCTCATCTCTGTCTGCTATGCATAGGATTGTCAAATTTCTAACCAGCCACTGCTTCTTTAACCGTGGCTTCATCACAGCCCATTTCTGATCATTGCAGATTATACCGCTGAAAAAGGCACAGCCATAGAGGCCAACTGGAAAGTTGGCAAGCCAAGCTGTAGGTTTTAATCTTCTTCTGTAAAGGGTGTTGTACTTTGGTTTCTGAAACAGGATATATTAGTAAACTGCCCATAGTAATTCATTTTAATTGTCAGTTTGCTTAACATAGTGAAAAGAAAGCTGGTGAATCCTAATTTTTTATTCAAAACTTGTCTTTAAGAGGCAAAACAGGTACAAAGATTTATCAGTGACAGCTTCCAGAACTACCTCTGATAAACAGGAACACTCAGATGGTATGAATTCTCAGTTAATCTGTATACTTGCATTTTTCATATTCCTAAAGATTTCTCTTGAAGGAAGCATCATATTTGTATCCTTCAAGTGTTGGTCCCACAGTTCTCCTGATGTGCATTTTTTAAAAAAAATGTCATTTGGCAAAGCATAGATTCCCTTAACTAAAATACTTCCTTCGCGTGCTTGTTCAAAGCTGCCAGCACAGAAAAGCATCAAGCCCAGAGTCCTACTAACCAAAATAAATGTTCTCTTAAATAACAAACAGCAACATTTCCTTAACTAATTTACAGGGGCAAAGGAGCTCAAATCTCACAGTGAAGGTAGTGTGATGTCGCTATGGGGCTATGAGTTAAGGGGGGGGGTAATTCTTCATTACTGCTAATGGGAACTCCTCCCCCCAAGGCTCATATCAGGGTTGTGTACTGAAGATACTCACTCCTATCTCAGTGCGGGGAGTGAAGCAATAAGCCTCTCCATACCACATGCATTCACGGTGATACACAAGTTTCCCTGCACGTTAATGAAAGATAAGTTACGTAGGAACAAAGTCTTCTTGCCTTCTCCCTCCCATTTAAGCTCTGGCTTGCCATCTCTTTCATCAGAGCTAGGTTTCTCAAGCATCACTTCAGATCAGATTTTCCAAACTACGTACATTCTTCCCCCAGGCCAGATTAGGAAAATGATTCCCCCACCCACACTCTCAAAATTATCTGATATGAGCTGAACCATTCAGTCCTGTCTTGGCTGCAGAATCTAGGGTGCATAGTTATTTTTAATGCGAAAGAGTGTGAGTCAGGCAGGAAAGCGCAAGCCAAATATATGAGTTAGAGCTAACAATATTCAATTATTGTTAGTGTCTTCTATAGGATTTCAAAGGGATAAATATTCTGCCCTCCCCTCCCCTGCACTGAACATATCACACTTACATTCTTCCCTTCTGGTACCTCTAAAAAAAGACCCCAATTTTTGTAATTTATCAAGAACAAGAAACCTTCTAGGAAATCACAATCTCATCAGTGGAATGCTATAAGGACACAAGTTCAAAGTGCCAAACTGGCACTGAAATTCTACCAGTTAGACATGCTTATCACTGAGAATGTAACATAAGGCACTGGGAAAATTTTTAGTGAATGAAAAGAAATGTCAAAACAGAGGAAAGCAAACACCGCTTTTAAGATGATCTTAAGTTATTTAGACAAAAGCACAAAACTGGACAAAAGCCATTTTCCCAGACCAAACAGATTATCTTTATAGCTGGAGCTGTTGCTTAAGCCACAGAGAAAGTTTTAAGTAGGCATGTTTTGGATTCCATCCATTTTCATTCTTGATTGCTTCCAGCACTCACCAAACTCCTTTTACAAATTTTCTTTTCTACCAAGTATTGCCTTGATACAACCCAGCTCCCTCTATCATATCTTTTAAACCACTGTGTTCCAGCTGGTATAATGATTTCATCCTCACTGCATTGCACCACAGTCTTAATCTTATGTCTAGTTAAATTTAATGAATGCCGCCCAAACATTCTTTAAACAACATTTACAACAAGAAGATCAAAGTGCACTATAAAACTGGACAGTTGGTCCAAAACGAAAAGGGAGAATATTATGCAAATACACTTTATAGACATTTCAAGCAATTCATCCTTAGGTATTTTTTGAATTATTCATCAGAAACAGACTAAATATTTTGCAGATTTAGACAAACTTATCTAGCCAAAAAAGATGTTAGAGAGCTAGAATCATATTCGGCACTGCCAAACACTCTGTGGCATGTTCAGTGCCAAGAAGCCCCACATGCCACAGAGCTTCTCCTACAAACGTATCATCTGGCTGTAGAATCTCACACCATAATGGATTCCCAATTAAGCCCGCACACCTCAGGGCTATACTGCAGGCAGTGTTTCTACCCAGGAAAGACTACACTGCTCTTGGGCTCCAAGTGGATGAGCACGTGAGGGGACAGTACTTGGGAGTTACCTAGCAATTGTAGCATATCCACTCTTTCCTATACTTCCGGCATCTTGCTTAGCCTGCTCATCTGGCAATTTCAAGAACGAAAATCACCTTCTCCCTTTTGCTCTGAAGAATTTGTCTTTTGTATGGTAAATTATCCTGAGAGTCTTGAATAGACTTTGGCCACATAAGTCCTGCTCTTGTCTGTGGCCATGAGGCAGATACCAAATAACACCCAGGCCAAAACAGAGCAAGAGCCAGGTGGGCCAATTGTCATGTGCTTACAGTGTTGAGGGGGCCTACTCAGAATTCCCTTGGGAGAGGCAAAGGGACCCTTTGGTAAAGATTATTGAAAGTGTGTGTGTGTGTGTGTGTGTTTTGAAATGGGATCTATATTTTCCACTTGACCTGGGCCTATTACCACCTTTGCACAGCCATGATAACACCAGCTATTACATGGCCAAAATGATCTATGTCATATGACCTCCATACCACCTAGATAATTTTTATGAGGTGATTAATAAATAATAATAATAATAATAATAATAATAATAATAATGCTGTTTTGTAAGTCATCCAGGTGGGATATGCAGGCATGTGAAAGTGACACTCTGCAGGGTCTAATGAGGTAGCAATTTGTTATTGCACCAATACTACCCCATATTTCGGCCATTTTGGGGGGCTCATATAGCTGGATGCTAAGCTTACCATGCTCCTTCAAATGTGTCCTTACACACCAAGTTGCAAAAGATGATCTACATCCAGCAAGCACTCTAAGTTATGTCAGCGAATTTATGAACATAACTCTTTGGGCCCAAAAGAAAAGTACTTTTAAATATATATCTAGACTCATTTAATCTGTGTCATTTTGGGTGATTTCAGCAGGACCTTTGAGGCAAGTGACATGGCCTCTAAACTCTGACAGAGATTATCTGTAGTTAAGACTAATTTTTATCCCCACCTAGTTAGATAAAGAAATGATTCAATACAATTTAAAATCAACTAGTGTTGCCAAGTGATTATTTGTATAATGTCACTGATTTGTAACATTTTGCTGCCGGCAGCCGTGATATGTGTGGTAAGTGGCTGTATTAAGATGCTAATATTTTTAAATAAAAAGTAAAGTGAAGAGAAAGTGAAAAGAAAATCTGTCTTCTGTAGAAACATATGTTCAGTAATCTGGAAATATTTCCCCCCAAAGGGAAAGCACACAGGCATGCTGAAGTAACTTTTTATGCTGGTCTGCTCACTTACCTCCTCCGATGAGTCAGTTGTGGAAAGATTGTGTAGATGCAAAGCTCAATTAGTGTAATTTATGTATCCTTGGATGTCAATCACTGCTGTTGAGAGGTGGGACTCGCAGGGACCCTGTGCATTAATTAAGAGCTCATCTCTGCAGAGTTCTTTTTCCACCTAAGGACGAAAAAGTAAGTTTTAATTAGATTCGAAAAGACAGCATGTCACAAGCAAAATAATAAAATTATTTAGCTGAAACTTCAATAAGGATGAGAAAGAAAACATTATTAACACAAATACCATGTTAATACAATGAATCTCCTGCTCATATTCAAGTGCAATAGCTAAAGAAGTCGTTTCTTCATATGAAGTTAATTTTGCCTGAAAGCATTTGTGTCTAAGTTCTATAGAAGTACTCATGTTTTCACTGGCTAGCCTAGATGCCAGCTTTATTATTGGGCCCCTGCCTAATTATTGATGCTAAGCTGATGCTGATTGAGTGCAATTACACTGCTGTAGTTTGAGGGTATTTCTCTCTGATGGCCAGCTTTTTCTTTCAATGCTACCCTGAGGCTGAATATGCAATGGGCAAAACAATGCAAACTCAGCAAAGGGGAGTGAAGAGACTTGCACAACACATCCTTTTCATTGGCTGAGTGATGAACGAAATGTGCAATTGCTGGCTAGCCCTCAAAACTCTGGCACTCAAGAGAGGTTGGAAACTAGCTGGGCTCACCAGTGTCAGCTGCTTCAGAGACGCCTGTCTCTTCGAATGGCCTGTGTGAGGGCTATCAACTATTCTGCTTAGGACTCACATGGGAAATGATAGCTAAATAATTGATTATAACATTTATAAATTGAAGGAGGCAAAACAAATTTTAAAAGCTGGTCGAGACTCTAGAAAATAAACATGTCAGCTAATAGCTCATATGTAGCAAACAAGAGGGGTGGGGGTGAAATTAAAATGCATTTACATTTGGAAAGAGAGGAACAAATTCTTCAGTCACTGGCCAAAACCAAACTAAACCAGGGGCATTAAAAGACCTTAAAAACAAGATGAGCAGTAAGAGTAAAATTCAGGAATAATAATTTGGTAGTTAGAAGTAAAAGAGGATTTCAGCCCTGAAATATTACAGACAGCTGAGAACAGAAGCCAAAGTACACAGTGTACCCTTTACATGACATAATTAATAATAATTATAAAGGCAATTGTTTCAGGGAGACATAGCACAATAGGAAGATGCGTCAGAATGTGGAATAGATTAACTAGCTGCCCTAAAATAACAGAATACAAGTTCTTCATTGCTATTGTATTTCACAGTCACACTATTAAAAAGCAAGGGTGTTTTGGGAAACATGGCCATTGTGAACGTTATAAATTTACTACCTAAAGAGTGTACCAGATATATACCGAATAACAGCTGCAGAGCTGACAGAACAAAATGCAGGTACTCTGTGACAACTCTTTCCACCCCGATAGTAAGGTTCAGGCTGAAAAGTTTGTCCATTCCCAACCTCACTCATCTACAGCTATATCTTGATTTGTTCATGATAATCATGCACTGATTAATACAGGTGAATACAGGGGGTTATAGTACGGTTTGATAAAGCTCTAAATCTCAAAGACTTAAGAGGGCTTCAGATGGTTTTATCCCAGGAGTGGTCACATTCAAAACAGAGAGTGCTTCTGAATAATTAAGGCCAACTGGGGAGAAAAGTCAACCACAGGAGCAGCCTTTCGGAGCCAAATGGAGTTTCTGTAACCTGAAAGATTTAGTAATCCACAGCCTTGTTGTTCCTTACATAAGCAAACAATGTGGTGGAAACATCCAATGATCCTGGTGCATAGCAACCAAATGTTTGGAGATCTATGCCTTACTTCCACACTATTTCTTTACTGCAACAAACTGAGGGACACATACCACCACTGGAAACAAAATGGGACAGGGGAAAACAGAAGGGTAGCTCTCTCTAAAATGTTTTTGTGTACCCAATATCCCTTTCTCTAGCACCTGTGATTTTCTTTACACAGAGACATGGTAGGTGGTTTTTATTTCAACGGGGAAAGGTGTGCCAGTGGTTTGTCATTTTAACTTATATTGAGAGCCTTGTTATCTGCAGCTTCCTGCTAGTAATATTTAGCACAATTCATGTCAGTTGTATCCCTTGATTAAGAGTATGACAAGAATGAGAAACACATCAACCTGCAGAACCGACAGAAAATCTTTGTTCTTCTAAACAAAGATATGAATTTTATAACCATTTAAACTGCTGTCATTCCACAGGGGACAATGTCAAAGTCGGAACCAAGTTACGAATTACACATTAGCAGCAGGTTGCCTTTTCAGCCCTTCCCTTCATGTTTCCCTCTGAACCCACACTCTGAGTTTTGGCTTTGGAAGCAAGCCAGAAAAACAGAGCTAACTTAAACAATAAAATCTCGATGATCTACTGAACTGTAACTGAGATTTGCGACCTGCTTTGAGGCGAATCAAATCCAGCAACAAAACTCCTTACACACGGCTATCAGCAAGTGCCTGGCAGAATGTCAACACAGTGGTACTAAATATTCTAAATGACTCATGCTGGGAACCATTGGACATCATGTGCTGCCATGAAATAATTATAAGAAGTAGATGGATTCATCTCAATGTACTTTTGTCACATGAAAGAAATATGCCTACTAGCCTGATATGTGTCTTGACCACAGAAAATCCTTATGTGGTACAATAGAGATTGTAAATCCTTTCATACAAAAATAAGGAACATTGAGAGATTTGATAAGGCAATGGTTCCCATTCAGAAGTATTTGAACACATGAATGAAACATTTTTTGGGGGGTGATTACTGCCATGCTCTTCTCATTATATCATTTTACTAGGAATTCTCCTTCTCAGTTTTTTATTGGAGATCACAGTATTCTATTCATGCCTATCTTCCTGAAACTCACTAGCGTAGCCTGACACACCTTTAGGAAACATTGCTTTTAATGACATTTAGAAAGAAATGCCACAGTGTGCTGCACTTTTTCATGCAAGACATTTCCACCCTTGGTGCTGTGATGGCTTGCCCTGCTCATACATGATTGACTTGGGGCAGTAATGAGCAGTCTGAGTTGAGGCAAAAGTGGAGATGTAGTAGGAGGAGGAACAAAGTGAAGGTATTTGTGCAGATCTCTCTTTATTGCTCAGACTAGTGAGCAAACTGGACCTAAAAGTACTTTAAAAGAGCAGGAAGTAGTCCTTTCCTCACTAAGATGGCGGCAGCCGGAACTCTTTACACCTACCCCGAGAACTGGCAGGCATTCAAAGCCCTCATAGCTGCCCAGTACAGTGGCGCCAAGATCAAGGTCCTCTCCACCCCACCACAATTCCACTTTGGGCAGACCAACAAAACCCTGGAGTTCCTGAAGAAATTCCCAGCTGGGAAGGTTCCAGCCTTTGAAGGGGATGATGGATTCTGCATGTTTGAGAGCAATGCCATTGCCCACTACGTCAGTAATGAGAAGCTGCGAGGACCCACCAAGGAGGCAGCTGCCCAGGTCATCCAGTTTGTGAGCGTTGTGGACAGTGACATTGTCCCTCCTGCCAGCACGTGGGGTCTTCCCCACGCTGGGCATCATGCATTACAACAAACAGGCTACAGAGTATGCCAAGGAGGAAGTGAAGCGGATTCTGGCCCTCCTTGATGCCCATTTGAAGACCAGGATGTTCCTGGTGGGGGAATGCATCACACTGGCTGACATCACGATTGTCTGCACACTTATCTGGCTTTATAAGCAGGTTTTGGAGCCATCCTTCCACCAGCCATACGAAAACGTCAACCGCTGGTTTGTGACCTGCATAAACCAGCCTCAGTTCAAGGCTGTCTTGGGAAAGGTGAAGCTGTGCGAGAAGATGGCACAGTTTGATGCCAAGAAGTTTGCTGAGAACCAGTCCAAGAAGGAGGTGCCCAAGAAGGAGAAGCAGCCCAAGGAGGACAAGAAGTCAGAGAAGAAAGAGGAAAAGAAGCCCGAGCCCAAGGAGGAGATGGATGAGTGCGATGATGCCTTGGCCTCCAAGTCCAAATCCAAAGACCCCTTTGCTCACCTCCCCAAAAGCCCCTTCATCATGGACGAGTTCAAAAGGAAGTACTCAAACGAGGGCACCCTGACGGTGGCAATACCCTACTTCTGGGAGCATTTCGACAAGGAGGGTTGGTCCATCTGGTATGAAGAGTATCGCTTCCCCAAGGAGCTCATTCAGACCTTCATGAGCTGCAACCTCATCACAGGCATGTTCCAGTGCCTAGACAAGGTGCGCAAGAACGCCTTTGCTTCCGTCATCATCTTTGGCACCAACAATGCCAGCTGCATCTCTGGCATTTGGGTCTTCCGTGGGCAGCAGCTAACCTTTCTCCTGAGCCCCGACTGGCAGGTAGATTACGAATCCTACACTTGGCGGAAGCTGGACCTGGAGAGCAAGGAGTGTGAGACGATGGTGAAGGAGTATTTCCTATGGGAGGGTGAGTTCAAGCATGTTGGCAAAGCCTTCAACCAGGGAAAGATCTTCAGGTGATGCGGCCAGAGAGCTGGCGAGGGGGGCGGGACTGTTCCCAAAATCATGGACCTAAGGAAGGGCGTTGTAGTCTCCAAAGGAGCAGTGAGAGCTCCTGCCACATTAGAAACAACTCAGCAGGGAGAGATGTCATGACATTCAAAGATGTGAATTTAAAAACCTGAGTGTCCTAGTAAAAAAAAAAAGAAAAGAGCAGGAAGTATCTTCTGACTTGCTGTGGCCTATCAAGGTCACTTCCACAAAGGTGGTGAGATTTGTCCCCTGCATTTCTGTCCTTGTCTGAACTAGACAGCTCAGCCCCTCCTATATATTCCTATGGGAAAATCCTGGCAACTAGCCTTGGGTATAAATTTACATCTTTGCCCTGCTCTTTTGAAACTTGAGAGGTATATTTCAGAACCCACCCTATTCTTGTGATTGTAAATTGCTTTGAACAGTTTTAATATTCTATTTTGAAACTGCTGTTACGTGCCCTGTGACCTTACAGTGAAAGGTGGGTAAGAGATTGAATTAATAATTATAATGATAATAATATTGCTTTATGATGTCTGAGATGTTAAAGCTGATTCACAAAACCCAATTCACATAATTGGGTGCTTGAAGAGTTGCCATGTTGCACTTAATATCCATCTGATAATCAAATATAAAGAGCTCTCGCTGTAATACAATGAGTGGTAACTAAGTCATAGAGTAGGTTCATTTATTTCAATGGGTCTACTCTGAATATAACTAACATTGGTTACTGTTGAATCACTGTCCATGTATCTGGGGGGAAATGCTGAAAATCTAAAATACAACAAACATATCCTGTTTCTGAATAAGACACTAATGGCTTCTATAGACTTGACAGCAACATACACAGAGAATGAGAGAAAATATAGTTAGCTGGCTTGTGTACAGGTGAAAATTATGCTGCATGTTACATGTGAAAATGTCTTATGGACAACAATTCTGGGATAAACAAAGACAGCTCCTGAATTTATCAGTACTGAAACTACTTTGTATATGATTCTTTGGCAATCAAGAGCACCCACATGGTGGCTGGAAATCATTAATCAGGCAACCGAAGCTCAGTGTTTTGTGCTTGTCAGACAACAACCGTTGCTGACTCTAATGAACAAAGAAAGAGGATGCTCACTTTAAAATAAGGATGCACCTGTATGTGATAACTTCAGCTTCAGCATTTTGCTGTCCCAGACTCCCCAATTATCCTTTCCATTTGTCACACATTCCTCACCTATCCCACTTTTATATTGTAACTTAATTTGTTTTGGTTGTGCAGACATTCTAACTGATTAGAAAAAGAAAGGCAAAATAATAACTCTGTGGAACAATATTGCCTTACTTGCATGATTAAGAAAAAAATAGATTTTATATAGTTAACTCTATAGAGTCCAGTTCAGTGTCAAGTCTGAGTGCTCTTTCCTCATCCTTCCACTCCTTCCATTACTTGTCATATCCAGTGCAAAGTTCCCAGCTTGAATTAAGCCATAGTTCCCTGTTGTGACTGCTTCTCCCATTGCCACATGTCAAACTTCACCTGACAACAGGGCTAGCTCTACAATGAGACAACGGAGTAGCAAATTGGTGCCCTCCTTAAGCCCAGATCTCATTATCACTGCTGGGAAAGTAAACTAGGAAAAAGGAGATCACTGTGGGAAGGCTATACCTTCCGGGAAGAGTTGAAGTTAGTGGAACTGTTGCTAGTAAGGAACTCTGTACCTGGGCCTCTAGAAACAATGCTTGTCTCAGAAGTATTTCCAAGCTATGAAGGTGCTCTTTCAAGAGGAGCACAACCATCATCCACCTGTGCCATGTCCTTTTCAGTATGCAATGTTCTAGGATAAGATTCATGGATTGCACACCTCACAAGTCATCTCTGCAAATTCAGAATGAATACGGGTGTTACTTGGGCCAGGAATCTTTTCTATATAACATTCATATTAACCTCAAAAAGAAAAAAACCAACCCTGCTTTACACAGACATTAAGAAATACAGAACTATGGAAATATAAAAATAGGGGAAAGACTAAGAAATTGAAGGAAGGTCACGTGTGTGCTTTAAACAAGGAACAAAGTGTTAGATTCCAAGCATAACAAGCCAGTTGCAAACACATATCTCATCATAGGCTACTATCCAGTGAGACTTAACATTTTCCAATTTCTAACTTCAACACTTTCATTAAGCTAGTGCCAAATACCAGAGAAAGTTGGTGCCCCTCCCTTTTCACCCAGACATAGCAATGGTAACCGTGGAGTCCAGTTCGAGAGGGCTGGCAGGAAGTACAGTGAGCAGAAAAATGGATAGTGCAAAGGGTAGATACCCTGCAGCTGTGTACCTCACCTCTATACATGCTTTTGCTTGTCTGTCCCATGGCAACTCATTTGTCTGAGTGTGGCATGAAAAAAGCTGTTGACAACTGTTGTGAAATGGCCTATCCAAGGCACAGATCAGGGTAGAGAGCACAAAGGAAGCAAATTACCACTCAGTAGGCAGGTTCCCGCACATAACCTGGCTGCGGGCCAAGTCTCCTTTTATTAGTATAAGGGTCAGGTTTATTTCAGATGTACAGTGAGGCATCTAGTAGGGGGGAAATAGCCTTTAAGATGTGGGCTGCTGGCTCAAGCAGAAAGGGATACAATGCAGGTGCCATAAACTCATAAACTTTTTTATTTTGGACAATGACAATACAGATAGGAATAAGAAGAATAAGGGATACTGGTACAAATGTTAAGGAAGTACATTAATGAATACTTAAATAATATACATCAATATAAATCTACAAGGAAATTATTTCACAAATTATAAGCAAAAGCCTTGGAAATCTCAGAATCAAGTAGTGGGGAAGCATGGTGTACTGACTAGAATGTTAGACTAAGATTAGAAAGACCTATATAGTGGTACCTCCGGATACAATTGTTCCGGAGGTTCTTTCTTAACCTGAAACTGTTCTTAACATGAGGCGCGCTTTCACTAATGGAGCCTCCCACTACCACTGCGCCACCGGTGCGTGACTTCCGCTCACATCCTGGAGCAAGGTTTGCTACCAGAAGCATCTACTTCCAGGTTAGCGGAGCTCGTTGCCCAAACCGTTCGTAAGGTGGACGGTATGTAACCCGAGGTTCCACTGTATTGGAATTTCCACTCAGCCAGGAAGCTCACTAGAGGACCTTAGACAAGTCTATCGGATGGCTGCGTGGTCAAGTCTCAACTGAGTCGCTGCTGCGTGAGTAGGAGCTCTAATGACCAAATTACCCTGATAAAAAGGCTCAAGCGATGATAATATCTGCCAACTTTTATCAGTAAAAGACTCTGGGAGCTGTCGGGTGAACTTTTAAACCTTCCCCCCTCCTCAAAGCTACTTAAATCAACTTTGAACCAGTTCGTCTGGAAGTCTGGAGCTCCGCGCAAATTCTTCCTCTTACCTGCCCACCTAGTAGTTGAAGCGTTTGGATCTGTTTCAAGAGAGGTACCTTCCCACATTCCTCAGGATCAGGGCCTTCCAGAATAGGGAGGAAGAGGGGAATTCCTGTCCTCTGCCCCACCTACCAGAGGAACTGTGAGAAGCATACTCACAAAAATAACTCTTGCTAAGTCTGACCTTTAAGACATTGAACCGAAATGACTGAGAATTGTAAGTAAGCAACGAACTTTACTTTTCTTTCTTCTTCGCTCTCCACTCCCCTGCTTCCTACAATACTCTCTAAGGTGTATTAGGATACTTCCAATTATTGTGGATATTGCTTCTAATCTCCACTATGGGCCATGGCAAGCGGCCAAGGGACCTGGATGAGGCAATGCCTCCCCCGAGGCCCAAACAGTCCAAGATTGATACTTTTTTTCTTAACTCTAATAGAAATAATGAGGAAGTTAGCTACATGGTTGAAACTCACAATCGTTTTAATCCTTTAATTGACCTCGCAGCCGATATAGAAGTGGAGGGGGTGAACTCGAAGACAACGAAAAATGCCAACGATAATGACAAAGAGGTGAGAGCCACCTCGAAGGGGGAGCCCGAGTTGGCCCTCGGCGATGGCATGGGACTCGATCATTTCCAATTAATAACCAGGACCCTGCGCTGCATCTTTAAGAGCATAAATGGGATCTCCATGCAGGTGGATAATCTCCACCAAAAGCTTGAGGCCCATTTGCCAGAGCTCCAGCTCAACCACACTCTGCCTCCGAGGGATTTAAAGGGACAGAGGTATACCTCCCTTATTAGACATGAAAGTGGTACTGGTGGTCACCTCCTAAAAACTCAATTGGACTCTCAATCTCTGATTTTACAACCAAACAAAATATGTCTAACTATACACAGTAGGGACCCCAGGTCCCCAAGGTGGAATAATTCGAGAGATGTCAAAGATCATCTGAGGCAACTCCTTCAGATTTGGCCTCCGCTAATAGACCTCAGTACAGTGAAACTTTTAAACTACCACCATCGGCTCCAAAAAGTATTGCTCTCCTTCCAGTCTCCAAAAATTCCCTCCATACTGGTTAGGCGTAAAGCGCTTCTGGCCACCTGGGGCATCTTCCCAACAAGAGTCTTTAATGACACCAGGATTAAACCTCTCTTCCGCAGCACCGTACAAAAAGGTAGCTGCCCGCCAGACAGGCGCGACTCAGTCTTGAAACTCAAGTTGTCCACCCGGGAACCTCACCCTCCCTCTCAGCCCAAGCTTCCTGGTTTATCTACTCCAGCAACAAAGAAGCATGACCAAAGCGGGCCCAGCCATCTGGATATCTCAGAGGAGAGGGACCTTATTTCATCCTATGGCGAGTTGCCATTAGTAGAACAGCAGGAAGTTATAAACAGGCTTGATACACTCAAGCAGCATCTTACACATGTACTTCAAGAGAAAATCTCCTCAAATCCTGGACATAGCAACCTATTAAATCAAAGGAAACCAGTTATGAAGGGGCTATCACCCCAGAAACCCCTGCCAAATACTGGGACTTCAATAACGGATGATTTGGCAGTCTGCCTGGCGGAAGCTCCTCATACACCGTCGCAACGCAGACCCCCTTCACCTCTACTAATAGATCTGCAATCAACTACCTCGTCCTCCGCCTTAAAGAGTAACGTGCCAAATACACCTCATCCTGGTAATCTGTCAATGTCCTATTCTTCTATGCCTGACCTGGAGTCTTCATTCAGTGCGGTCCAGTCAAATGACTCTATATCCTCGTCCTTTGCCAGTCAACCTCTTTTGGTAGAACCTCATTTATCCGCAACCTTTTCAAGCCAATATATAAACGTTAAGGAACCCACTGTGCAAAGAGACAACTTAGGTTTTACTGAAGACCCTGCTGGTCACATCAATCAACTCACCACCCCTTCGATACCTTCGGTAGTACCTCGCCTGGAGCTGTCTCAGACCCCTGGCAATGTCCTTCCCACCAGCAACCAGAGCAATTGACTAGCACATAGTCCCTCCTCAAATTGCTTTAATGTGCTATCCTGGAATGTGGCAGGATGGACGTCCAAACAGGATGACGGGGATATGAAAGAGTTTTTAGCGAAATTCCAGATTATGGGTATACAAGAGACCTGGTGCTTAGAATCTTCACCCCCCCCATCCCTACCGGGCTATGACGCCTTTGTGATTCCTGCGACCAAAACACACTTGTATGGGCGCCCTAGTGGAGGCCTGGTAACATTTGTTTCGCAGGAGCTTCAGCTTAATATCTCTCCTATCTTTTGGTTAGAGAGTAATTACATTCAAACTTTGCACATCACTAACAGCTCGCTTGGGGAATTCATATGTGTAAACTTGTACAATCCATCTACCTACTCCTCCTCTCACTCAAATCAGCTTTGGGAGGATTTAAGATTTATTCTAGATAAATCTGGGGCTGAATTTCCAAAGTCAGAGATCCTTATAATGGGGGACTTCAATGCCAGAATCGGAGCAGATATAAGCTTATTCACCGATAAGTCGCAATTATTCATAGAAGAGGTGTGGTTTCCTACGTGGAATTCACAGGACAAGACCATTAATAGGGCTGGCATCATACTGCTGGAGTTCACTATAAACAGCGGGCTGCACAGCTTGCACGGCACACCCAAAGACTGGTCCGGGGGATACTATACTTTTCTAGGATCTAGAGGGGCAAGTGTTATAGATTACATCTGGTCCTCCTCAGCATTTAATGATGAGGCATACTGTTTCAATGTGTTCAACAGAACCGAAAGTGACCACCTTCCAATTGCCATCTCCTTTCACCACACACAGCTGGGGCCTCCCAGCTCACCACACCCCCAGGATTCATCGACCCTGGCCCCCGGACGCAAGAAGTGGGACATCTACCTGGAGCAAGACATAAAAGTCCTCCTAAATTCCCCTGAGATCCTAGCCCTGAAAGCTCAGCTGTTAACAACGAATGTGAATCATTTCTCAATTTTCCAGCAAATTCTAGTCTACTTGCTCCCTTCGCTTACGAAACCTTCCCGTGCGATTCTATCCTGGAAGAATCAAACCTGGTTCGACCAAGAATGCAAACAGTGCAGAAGTAGGCTTAGATTTCTCCAGTCAGACATGAAAGCAGACAGCACTCAGAGCAAAATCAGGGAGTTAGCCCAATTTCGTTCATACTATAAGAAGCTGCTCCAACATAAGAAATTGCTCTTTGCGAAAGAACGCTGGTCGGCTCTGTCAGTGGCCATTAAAACCCGTGACGACAAGAAATTTTGGAATTTAATTAATGCAGGTCTAAGACCCCCCTCATTCATTGTTAATAACATCACAGCAGCCAGCTGGCACTCTCACTTTGCTCAGCTGTATTCCACCTCAGATTCTGACGTAAATGTAGTCACCACCCTTCCAGCATCTGCCTTGCCCACCTGGGAGCCAGTCTCCCCAGAGAGATGTACTCAACTAATTAGCATGCTATCAGGGGATAAATCCCCGGGGGAGGATATGATACCACCTGAGGTATTCTTATCGAACCAGTCGTGGTGGGCCCCTATCTTAGCATCTCTCTTTACCACCATTAATGCTACTCTTAAGATTCCACCTAACTGGAAACAGAGCATAGTTATCCCAATACATAAAAAGGGGGACCCACAAGATCCGCGCAACTACCGACCTATCAGCCTGTTGGACATATCATACAAGGTTTACTCTAGATTCTTGCTAGAGAAATTAATTGAGTGGGCAGAAGAAACAAAGCTATTCCATCCGGAACAGGCTGGCTTCCGCAAAGGTCACAGCACATCTGGCCAATGTCTTGTTCTACTTACCCTGATTGATAAATACCTAAACAGGTTCAACTGCAAACTACACGCGGCTTTTGTGGACCTGACCTCCGCCTTTGACTCCATTCCCAGAGATAGGCTATGGCAGAAGCTTAGTCATACCAGCATAGATAAGAGACTCCTCCTCCTTCTTATGGAAATTCATAATGACATATCGGCCAGAGTAAAATTCGGCCCTCTGGGAGCTCTTTCTGATTCTTTCCCTCTGAATAAAGGGGTCAAACAGGGCTGCCTCTTGGCCCCTTTTCTATTCAATTTCTATATCAATGACATCGTCACAACTATGAAGGCCCTAAATCAATCTGCCCCCTCCTTACAACAGCTCAAGATCCCCATATTACTCTATGCGGACGACATGGTGATACTGTCATTAACCAAGCTGGGCTTAAACAACATGCTCAGAGGGCTCATGACATATTGTGATACCAACTCCCTTAAAATTAATTTCGCCAAAACCAAAATTCTTACTTTTGGCATGAAAACTCGGAAGTCACTCTGGAATTTTGAGGGCCATTCTATTGAACATTGTTCAGCATTCAAGTATTTGGGTATCATTTTTCAGCATGGGCTTAGCTGGTCAGCTCACCTAAATACAACCATCCTGGCTGCCCGCAGAACCATCAAAGCCTTGGAGAAATTCTACTATGCAAAAGGCGGCCAGCTGGTTCCACCAATCAGAAAAGCATTTATCAGCAAAGTCCTCCCGATGTTATTGTATGGGGTTGAAATCTGGGGGTGGAATTTAAAAACACTACAACGGCTGGAGATTCTACAAAATTCTTTTGCACGGAAGATACTGGGTCTCCCCAAGGGCTCGGTTGCAGCACAGTTAAGAACAGAACTGGGCCTCCCCTCCATTGTTGCGAGAGCCCACATTAGAATTATTAGCTTTTATTGTAAATTAATCAATGCCCCAGGTCCCCTACTAGCCAGGCAAGCCTTTTTAACGTGTTCTCAAAGCAATAAATGGTCCAAGGCCATGGTGACTATTACTGCACGCTACTCTCTCCCAAATCTTGACTCGCTGTCCTCTTGGGACAAACATAAAATCCGGGCCTGGATTCTTACAAGAGACGAGGCCATGGACCGGGCACAGTCCACCTCAGCTCGCCTCTCCATGTGGCTCCCTAAAGTGAAAGTGGTAAGATCACTTGCCAACTACTTGATAGACCTGACGGAGCCCAACTTGAGAAGAGCGTTTACTATGGCCCGCTTCCATTCTATACCCACGGCCTTCCTGCAGGGGATTTATTCTAAGACCCCTATTACCCAGCGTCTATGTCCATGCACAATGAATGAAGTAGAGGACTTCATACATTTCTTTTTCTACTGCCCTATTTATGAGCCAATAAGATCTAAGCTCCTCCTTTTGATTCCGTCCACCATTACATCTAAGGAAGACTGTTTGAAATCGCTTCTTGTGGACGCAAATCCCCAAATCTCACGTGGGGTGGCAATATTCATAGTGCAGGCTCTGAAACTCAGGGCTACTCTGACAGGGTAGCGTGCCCTAGACCTGGACCTGTTTTAATCTTTTTATTACTTTTAACTTAATATGCTGAGTCTGTTCTGGGGCCATTTTGTGCTTTATATATACCCGCATACTAGTTTTTGGGCGCTGGCTATTATATCTTTGCATTATTGTCTTCGGGTAACTTAAATGTCACTACGCCAGCCAAAACACCTGAATTTTGCTGGGTTGCTTGTCTCTAGTTTGTCTTTTTTTCTTTTTTGTATTGTCTTATTTTGCTATGGCAGTTTGCTAATGCAATAAAGGTTTTGACTTTTGACTTTTTTGACAAGTCTATCTAAACATGCTACCTCATAGAGTTGTTGTGAATATGAAATAGAGGTAACTATATATATGCCAACTTGATCACCTCAGAAGAAGGAAAGAAGGAAGACACTCAAAGACTAGAAAATGTATCATTTTCAAGTAGTAAATAAATAATAAGGATCAATTGGTTTGGTACTGTTCTTCATCTACACACAAATGACCTAGATGAAGTAGATTCACAAAATTTGCAAATGATACAAAGCTGAAAGTGATTACTAACAACTTTGAAAATAGCCTAAAAATCCAACAAGATCCTGACAGATTTTAAAACTGAGTTGGGAACTTCAAATATAAGAAGGACAAATGTCCAACCTACATTTACATTTAGAAGTACAGCTTCAAACAGGTGGAAAAGCAGTATAAAATATTTATATAAATAAGCAGAATCTAACAAGATGTAAAGAGGGACTTAATGCACGACTTGTTCTATTTCATTCAGAAGCCATAAGAAAATACAACTTGGAGAACTGCCCAGGACTAAGGTATTAAATCACTCTGAATTAAGACAAGTATTTAACTATATCCATTGGAATGATTAAAAGAAGAAGAAACTGCTTTGAAGAATGAATTTCTTTCAAGTCAGTATTGGGACTGTTTTGTAATGTATTCTCCTTAAATAATTTAAAGATTATTGTCACTTAATGGCAGGGGAAATCCCTCTTATGGGCAAAATGGGGCATAACCCTGCCAGGTTACTGACCCCCCACAATCCAAATCTCCAAAGCCAAGGTTAGTCTTTTTCTCCTGCCTCTTTCTCTCCCAGAACGTAAAACAGGGAAAGCCCTTTGTTTTTATTGTAAAACTATGCAAAAGTCTCCTCCTACCTGTTAACTATGGATCTAAGGTAGGACCTGGCCCAATGGTTTCAATTTACACGAAAGGAGATTCCAACTAAATATCAGAAAGAACTTTCTGACGGCAAGAGCTGTTTGGCAATGGAATGAACTCCCCTGGAAGGTGGTGGACTTTCCTTCATTGGAGGGTTTTAAACAGCTGTGGGATAGTCATCTGTCATGGATACTTAAGGTGAGATTCTTGCATTGCAGGGGGTTGGACTAGATGATCCTTGGGACCCTTCCAACTCTACAATTTAATAAATCTGTCATCACCCAAACTGAAGAACTGACCCAGGAATGTATAGGCAATGAAGCAAGTTGCAATGGATACTCCCAGAATCCTAGCAGAGTTCCTACCAGTGACCAGGGCTCAGATTACTGGCTCCAGAATTCCTAACTGGAAACTGATGATAAACTTACTATTTTTCCAACAGATTCTAGGGTTGATTGCCCCAGTCCTTTGCAGAAAAAGACACTCCAGCAGACTCTGGGAGAACCTGTCTCCACTACAGTGGTACTTTGGTTCTCGAATGGCTTAGTTGTCTAACAAATCGGCTCCTGAATGCTGCAAACCCAGAAGTAAGTGTTCCAGTTTACTCTATTTGTTGTTGTTCATTTTATTTTATTTCACAAACATTTGATGAGCTTTAACTGGATTTCAACAAAGTATGCAAAGAGAAAAAGAACAAATAAAAAGTTGCCTTTTATTCTAAAGAAAAAAGAAAATGTAGATGAAAGATACATAACCAATGCAATTATTTTGCTTAGAAACCCAAACCATACCTCTGTAGTAAGTGTAGATTTCCCCAAGGTGTTAATATCTCTTATTGTTTCATTCTGTTTGTTAATTGTTCTTTTAGGAGCCATTAAATTGTAGTTGTTAAGAGTACCAACTGTTCATTAACCAAAGAAACGACTCTGGACTTCTTCCTAGTTGAAAATATGTATAATGCTGCCAAGTCTGAATGTTTTCGCTAAAATCAATGCAACATAAATTTCTATATTATTTTCTGGCCAATTGTATTTTTAGAGGCTTACAGCACAGTGGATCACAGAAACGGCATTTCCTGAACTTTGTGTGAAACATGAGTTTTCATCAAATCTATACCCTGCACCTTCATTCTTACTGAACTTTGCATCGTGGTGTATCCTGTTTCCACTGGCTTATTAGCACATGTGCTGCAGCTAGCACATAGACATTCATGAATAGCTCACTCTTAAGGCACAGGATCCAGATAAACAAATAAAAGCTTTCCTGTAGCTCCATTGTTCCTTGCCTTCAGTACCTTCACAGAGTACTGTTTCTTAAATTTACCCCTGTTTGGATGAACTTGTGTACTGCCCACCATGTTCCACCCAAGAGCATTAATTTAATGCAACTTCTAAACACTTCTCCTAATATTTCATGACGCAAGACTCTAATTCACTGAAGCTAGCTTCCTGTTAGTGTTTCCAACATACACATCAAGCCTTCTGAAGAATGGTTGAGGGAGTTGAGTATGTTTAGCCTGGAAAAGAGAAGACCAATAGGAGATATGATAGCCATCTTCAAATATCTAAAGGTCTGTCACATGGAAGATGGAGCAAGCTTGTTTTCTCCTATTTCAGAGTGTAGGCTTCAGGTTACAAGAAAAGGGACTCTGACTAAACATCAGGAAGAACTTATTGATGGTAAGAGCTGTTTGACAGAAGAATGAGCTACCTCGGAAGGTGGTGGACTCTCCTTCACTAAAGGTTGTTTAAAGCAGAGGTTGGATGGTCATCTGTCCTGGATGATTTAGTTGAGATTCCTGCATTGCACCTTGGGGTCCCTTCCAACCCCACAATTCTGATTCTATTACACCCTTTTAGTTTGTCTGCAGATGCAGCAAAACTCCAACCAAGCAGACTCGGCCACTGATAGAAATATAACATTGGATCTTTATCCACAGCTTTCTGTGTCAAACCACAACTTTTTCAAGACTGATATATAAGGTAGCTGTTCTGAAATCACAATAATCCATTTTGATTTTTCTCATACTCACTGTTAAAATGATTTACTAATAAAATGGTTATTTACTGAAGTGTGCCTTGGCATCTTTTAAGTGGTAAGAACATTGATATGTGAATTTGAACAGTTTGGTATCAAAGGGTAACTAACATTTTATGGTTCTTTACAGGAATGTAACTCAATGAACTATCTATATTTTTCATAGCCTAATTTGAAAGAACTTGCAAAAAGGGACTGTGCAGTCATTACACAGTAATAGTTGAAATTCCTCTTCTCTAAACAATATATACCAACATTATGACAAATCTTTTATTTTCTCTTTTAAGGACATGTCAGAATCAATAGGGTTTCTTTGGGGAGGGTGTGGATTTACAAGCTCAGCGTAAACTTGACAGGGCAAGTTCAACATTATTAACCCACAAACCATTGCCTATTTCCTGAAGATAGCTCTGAAAACAGAAAGCTGAACAATTTATCCCCTCCCCTATTACCTGTGGTGAATGAGCACCTGAATCCTTCACTGTGTTGTACAAGTCAAACTTTTGCTGTCCACAATACATACTCCATGTAGAAAGTACATAGCTTTAATCAAAATGGCACCTGGTGTTCATGGTGAATTATTCAGAAAATTAATTTGTCATGAGACTTGTTCACCATGAAGTGGAAGATCATAGGGAGAGAGTTATGTGGAGCAGTCCCGATTATTGCAGCATAATTAATAGGTTTTTTTTGTCTCCCCCCCAAGCTTCACCAAACCTCCTGTTTGCCATATCTGAAGATTTTAATTCATTTCTAGAACGTCCTTTCAGTTTCTACACCTATGCATGGAAATTCTTTTTGATCAGATAGATAAAAGGAAAACAGGTATCAGTCTTTAAATCTTTTAAGCTATTGAAACAGAGCATGCATAGTTTTTACAGTTGGAGAAGTCTGAATCTTCTCAATTTGGCACCTCAGTTCTGAATCAGAGACTACCACAGCTCTGAGTCATGTCTGGGGATCATATAGCTGTGATCACTGTTGCAAATTAGCAATGTGACCAGAAAATATGTATTCTGAGGTCAAGGCTACTTCTTTTCATGTAGCTTTCACACTATTTCCTTCTCTGGCTTCTGCAACAAACTATCTGGAACAGATTAAGTAGGGACACCCACTAGTTTTGATCACTTGGCATCAAAACTTACAGCTGTTTCTCACATAAATTAATATTTATCTTCAAGGAATTCCCCTCTGGTTAAAAACTGGCCTATTCTCATAAAGCTTTGAATAGGAAGGAATATTGCACTGTTTCCCTAATGGTTATGAAATGTATATTTAACCCAGGTAATGTGTGTTAGTCCAAACAAAAAGAGAGAGCTACAGTTTGCAAATCATTCATACTGTAATAGAAAAAAGTAAGTAAAAACCACATTCTAAATTCCACTTGGCTTCACTTGTAAAGATACTTCACTGACGTCTGTTCCACTGAAGTGAAAGATGCTTGCATCTGCCAAGAACTTGGAGCAGTGGGCTGCCCCTTGCCAATATTATGCATCAAAAAAGTTCATTCTGACATGGTTGATTGCTATTTTAAAATAAATCAGTTCAACTATTCAGTTACTAGCTAGTGATCTACTTTTGGGGGCAAAGAGCCCCAAAGCCTGGCATAATTGGGTCCATTCCAAGATTCTGACTATTCAACTGCAACACATGAGTTAAGAGATGTTCCCACTTCCCTGTACAGTGGTACCTCTACTTACGGACACAATCCAGTCTGGGGTGTCACTTCTGCACGTGACGCAATAGAGCGCTCCTACGCATGCACGAAGAACGCTTCTGCACATGTGGTGAAACCCGGAAGTATACACTTACGGGTTTGCCACATTCGCAATGGAAAATCCACAAAATGAACCTAATGCAACTAGAAGTATGACTGTACAACTATTGTTACTCAAGATACTTGCATGCTATTTAGGATGGCATGTTAATGGAGGAACAGTGGTAAGCTTCTCGATTAAATTACCATTATTTGTTAGAGCAGGCATAGGCAAACGCGGCCCTCCAGATGTTTTGGGACTACAACTCATCCCTGAGAACTGGTCCTGTTAGCTAGGGATGATGGGAGTTGTAGTCCCAAAACATCTGGAGAGCCGAGTTTGCCTATGCCTGTGTTACAGAAAACAGAGTCATTCAATAGACTAGACCCTAAACAAGTGATGAACTTATGCTGACCTCTACTAATAGGGTAGGGGAGCTTTACACCATGGGTTGACAAAGGCACCACAAAGTGAATACATGGCATAGAAGGAATCTGATATAAGATTGCTAGCTTTTGATCCACCTAAAAAAAAAAAAAGGCATATAACTGATCTTTTGTTACAGGTAATCTGAGCTCAACACCATTTCCTAGGGAAAATCTACAGCAATAAGCAAAACAAATAAGCTAAAGGAATTAAGTTTGTGTCATAAATAAATAAATAAATAAATAAAACATATAAAATACAAACCGCATAAATCAGAACTTCCAACACTGCAATTGTGCTGAACCTGGACCAAAGAATACCGATGGTGGCCAGGTCATACATACACCATACATTTATAGCACTCTTAAAACATTTGAACAGTCATGGAGAACTGGGAATTATAGTTTGTAAAGGGTCCTGGAAATTCTAGCTTTTTGAGGTCAGCACCCTTCACAAACTAGTTTCCAGGATTCTTCAGTGGAAGTAATAACTCCTGAAAGTGGTGTAAGAGGGCTTCAGATACCGTATGTGGTGCAAATAGTATTAGACTGGTGTAGCTATAACAGTAGTAAAAAGTCTGATTTAACGTGCAGACCATATTAATCTAAGCACACATATGAATAAAACAATTATATTATGACTATTACTATTTTCTAGTGTCTTAATTATATGTTGCTTCCTATATCAACAATATTTTACAAAACATAAGATTTTCTCAGTTTAAAACTGAAAATCAAATTGTGCAATTCTCTTTCTCAAAATTCTTCACAATAAAATCTAATTAGAGAACAAGTTGCCATTACAACTGTACTGTTAAAAAAGGCACTGAAAGAACTTAGGCTGCAATTCCTATACCCACTTTCCTTGGAGTAGGTCAACATGTCCCCTCAGTGGGACATACTGAGTGCATATTTATAGGATTGTGAGGTCACTACTTCTTTTCAAAAAGAAACATTAGACAATTACACAATGTTTCTGAAAGTTGGTGATTTTGACCCTGGAATTCCAAGGAAGATGGGGGCAAGACTTGGCTAACTAACATAATATGACCACCAACATGTTACCTCTCAGAATCTGCAAGGCTTAATAACTTGGGACTTTTGGAATGCTCTGAATCAGTTAAAAATTCATGCTCTGAAGGAGATGGAGTTTTGGTCACAAGACCCATGGGGTTACCATCATGCCCATGATAGCAGGGTGTGAACACACAAGCTTATATTCTGTGAGAACATGATCTGTGTGAACAGCACCATCTGGTGAGAGAACAATACTAATACACAAAATGAATTTTCATTAGTACTGTGATCATTTCCAAGTTTTGTACCAAATCAATGCAATAATAATACTGAGAACTTTAAATAAAGGAGCAGTTGAAAAATTGATAAAATATCTTCTTTGCTAATATTGTTCTTTAATCCATAAGCCATTACCACACCAAACACCAAAGAGGATTCACAGAGAACTCTGGAATCTAGTCTTTAATGCCATCACAGATAGTCTCTTTTCTTCTTCTAAGCAACTGTTCAAACTACAAATGTAGGATCTTTTTACACTGCATAAAACTTAAGTAAAAACATGCATCAACAACCTTCAAAACAAGTGAAATATTGACCAAATTGCGAAGCTACTCAAACATTAACAAGCCCTGTATGTACCAATTTGACATGCTCTCAGCATTACTTTGTATAATTCAGCTACAAATGCTAAATGTTATCACCAATACATTTTTCTGTGCTGAAGCATAAAAGGCTTAGTGATTTATTTTACAGCTTGTAATGAATTAGCAAGCAGGAGAGTAAATAATGCAAGCTGAAAAGTTAGTAATTGGCGATGACATTAATGACACTCCTGCATGTTCTGACTCATTTCAACTGCTTTTCTTAAATTAGCAAAATAGTTTTAGAGGCAGGCAAAGGTTATGAGAAAAAATATACTTATTATTTAAGGCTTGTGCATCCATTTTTACCACATCAGTAAGGTGCTTTCTTCAAATGGAACTGGGCATTTTACATGTATGTCCAGATGCAAATAGGACAGAACTCCTTTACCGTTCTTTGTTGGAATAAGTAGTTCTGCTAAAGTAAACATTTTATCCTTGCTATTAAAATTAAAGGAGGTCTGTTCTCTCTGTTTGATCATCCTATCAATCCTCCTACTGTACAGGTAATTTAAAAAAAAATTACATTAATTACATGAAAGCAATCAATGCAATTAAAATAATAATTAAATAGCCAGTACAGAACCCTTTCCCCAAGCAGGGGTTTGTTTATTAAAATACAGTGGTACCTCGGGTTACAGACACGTCAGGTTACGGACGCTTCAGGTTACAGACTCGCTAACCCAGAAATAGTACCTTGGGTTAAGAACTTTGCTTCAGGATGAGAACAGAAATCGCGCAGCAGCAGCGCGGCGGCAGCAGGAGGCCCCATTAGTTAAAGTGGTACCCGAGGTACCACTGTATTTATATGCTGTCTGTTATGCGGGCATTTCAAAACTGTGTACAACAATCTCATAAAATACAGTACAAATACAAAAAAAATCTACGTTAACCCAGTAAAACAAACCCCACAAAAACCCCAGTAAAACAATGATCAGGCAGACAGTTAAACATATGCTTAAAATCTCCAAACAGCTTGCATCAGTAGCCAGCAAAATATATTATAAACAAGTAAGATTTCAGTCTGCGCTAGAATTGCATTACTGGTGTGCATGCCTCATTTTTAGAGAGAGACCATTGATTGGTGACCCCTGGTGAGGGAAACAACGTTCATAGCACTTTCCCACTATGGGATGGCTCACTCTACTTCCCCCTGGGGCAGGGTTTATGAAGGATAGTTCCAGAAGATTTTTCTACTGTGGTAGGCATAAGAAACAGTAATATCTTACAGCAAATTGCTTTGAGCTACACAAATTCTGGAAATTCTGAATATTCTGATGAATGCCCCTGTCATCCTGGGAAATATTTAGTCCTACTTGCATGACTTCTTTAGTAAGGTTTCTGCTTTCAGAAACTCACTTATTCCTGCCTTGCCAGTTCTGATCCTTATTTAGAGAGTGCATGAAGCTATCAGCCTGGAACTAAAATTCACTAGTTTTCTTAAGACTTTACAGATAGCCTTATTAGGATTTTACCAGTCAATTTTTATATTAGCAGAGCCAACATAAATAATGAGCTTTCTAATGAAATAATGAGCCTCCTTACCATCATTTATTTAAGCCCTCTCTTACATGTGGATATGAAAGAATGCTTGAATTAACTGTGCTCCTCTTCCTGCGCCCAACAAATGGTTGGTTTGTGGGGAGAAGCAATGATTTTGTTCTCAATTTTTTTCCACCAGAATAAAAATCCCTCGTAAAGCAGACATCTTTTCACAAGATCAACAATGCCAGTATTCAGCTATTACCAATGAACCTTTTCCTTTTCCTTTTTTTTATTTTAGAGGAACTAAAGATTACCATTCACTGGGACAGATTCTACCCTGTAACACTAAATAAGGTAGCACCACTCTGGTCTTTTTTAATTATTAAAGGTCTTTTAAGTTAAACTGAAAAGACTACACAGGTATTCAGTGAAGATAGCTACAAGATGGAAAGGTACAAAAATCAAAGACTTGCCTGCAGGCACCAAGGGCCCTTGTTACAGAGGCTCTTTTTTCTCTCACAATTAGAATACTTGCCTGAGCTTGATAAGATTTCAGTGCATTTGGCATTTATTTTTATTTCATATTTATATCCTGTGACGGGGCGTCACTATTCAAGTGGAATGCGCACGGCTAATTTGCTGACATCCTAACAGGAACACATTGCTTGATGTCCCTTGTGATAAACTGTAATGCATTAGAATTCTTCACCTTGTATGAGGTTATAATTGTTACAATGAGAAAGGACATTGCTCATATTGTTATATGAGCAGAGGAGTTTACTCCTCTGGAGCGTGCTCTGAGGGAGATAGGATTTTTCAAGTGGAGACGGGAGAGAAGTGCAGAAGTTAAAGGAACTGGAGAATTTATTTTATTAAAATACAAATGCAGGACTATGACCTTCTGTGGAACACTATTCCAGCGTGTAATAAAATAGGCTTATTTTTATGCCACACGCAGCACTTACCTACTGAAGAATATTCAGTATTGTCCTATTCCTGATATAAATATAGGAAACTTCTTTTTTTAAAAAAAGGCAAAAGAACTATATAACATTTTAAGGGCCAAATGATACATTTCTGGGTTATAGTGTCTTTCCTTGTGGCAACTCTTTGTATCTTGTGCAACCTGATGCACACCATTGTTATAAATTTCTTAGTGGTGTAAGCCCCCCCCCCCCACTCTCGCACTCATAACTTCAGAGGAAAGAAACACTGTCAAAAATCTTGTCTATGTCAAAGCAGAGGGACAAATTCTGCTCCTTCTTAAATCTGGCCAACAGTTTATACTTTTAAGACTAATATGTGCAGAATGTGCTGCACACCCTCACCATACTGCAGTTGCCACTGGCACAAGCTATGAAGGACCCACAACCTCCATTTTGTAGGTACTACTCTGGAGGGCTTCTCCTGCAATTTTGATTATGGTCCCCAAACCAGAAACTCAAAATGTCCTATACAGAGGCACTTCAGAATTATAGAGTACTGTAGTAATCTCAGATGTCTACACTTTTTTTTTTTTAATGATGTGAAACATTAATACATGGAGTCACTAAGGAGCCTGCCAGATATGAAGGATGAAAGTGTGGTTGCCAACTGCCAGCAAATTTTACTTACAGGGAGAAAGTGTGTGTGTGTGTGTGTGTGTGTGTTTTTAAAAGAGCTGCTATCTATGAAATAAGTAAATTGAGCTGACTGTCAGCACAAAATGTAGTCTTAACCTGCCATCTGTGAGAATTGCTAGAGGTGATTTTATCTGACCTTTGAAACAAATTACCCACACAAAATGGAACATGCAAATGTATGTAAGAAAAACTAACAATGAAACTATACCTGGTATAATATATATAAAAATAAAATAAATTGTCCAGTAGCACCTTAGAGACCAACTAAGTTTGTTCCTGGCATAAGCTGGTATGTTTGCTGTTATATTATTTTTATGGTCTTCTTAATTTGCTTTGTACTTCACCCAAAGCTTCACTAAAATACTGATAAAACATCAGGCCAGTTTGATGTTTGGATATTTTCCATCCAAGGTTTCCTGAATGGTGTGAACCACCCTGTTGGTGCTCTTTGATACTGTATTTCAGTGCCTTTCAACATCACTGATCATGCTGTCCCTTCTGGATGTGTGTTGGAGGCATTGTATTGAGGGTTTTCCTCCTACCTGAAGGGTCATTACCAGAAATTAGCACTAGGGGACTCCTGATCAGCCCTATAGCCTCAAACTGTGGGGTTCCACAGGAGTCCATTTTGTCTCATACTATTCAACATCTATATGAAACAGTTGGGTGCTGCCATTCAGAGATTTGGAGCACAGTGTCATCAGAATGCTGATGACATGCAACTCTAAGTCTTCAGTCCTTTTGAATCAGGAGAGGCTCTGAAGCTATAGAATCAGTACCTGGAAAGAATTATGCATTGGATAGGAGTCCATAAACATCTGAATCTGAAAAGACATAGTTGCTGTGAGAGGGAAGTTTGCATGTCTGGGAATTAGATGGATTACCGGTTCTGGCAGCAACTGCAGTCTCCTGAAAGGAACAGGTTAATAGTCAGGGAAGGTCTTGGATTCTAACCTATTACTGCAGTCCGAAGTGGCTTCTGTGGCCAGAAGTTCCTATATGCAGCTTAAGCTGGGTTGCCAGGTATAGCTGTTTCTGGCCCAGAGCTAATTTGGTCTCAGTTACCCATGCTCTAGTGACCTTCCATCTGGACTACTACAATGTGCTCTAGATTGTTTTGTGCAGCTAATTGTGCACAAAATGGGAGCAAAGAAAAAAGTGTTGTCACCACTATAGAAATGGTGACAGCCGTATTATAGTGTTAATGTAATAGTGCCAATTGAAATAAACAGCATTTCCATATGAGTTTGGCTAAGATAACTGCTCAACATAGTCACTAGGTTCTCCCAAGCTGCCAACTCCTAAATGTTTTGCTTACATCCATATTAGACTTATTGTCTCTGGGCTCTACACCTATGCTGCAGAGATCCTTTCTATAATTATATAAATGAACATTTTCCTGCCTAAGGTGAGGGATGAGATTTCCCCCTGCAGTCCATGTACAGAAGCCAGGCAGGCAGTTTAATCTTACTTCAATACTGGCAGCGGGATTCCATTGCATCCGAGAGCACGGACCACATGCCATACCCAGCTTTCTCCTCCATTGGAAGGATATAGCCAAGGGACTCAGAAAGATGCCCACCACAATGTGTCATCTGAGGCAGTCACCTCATTCTGCCTAGTAGTAGGGCCAACATTCAACATGAATAGAAGATTACTACTATCTAGAATTCATCCAGAATACAGCAGGAACTATTAGAGTGGTTAGGGATGGAATAAAGATTTGATTCAATTCATATTTGCAGATTAATTTACCTAATTCACACTTTATGAAACTTAAAGGACAATCATCCGTTAAATTCACACTTCTCCAAATTTTGTGATGTATATCTCAAGCCAAGCAATGTGGACATAAATCCATATACTAGGGTGACCTTGGTATGGATATAGAGGAGTCAGTTTTGAAGGCATTAAGTAGGAAACACCTGATCTGATCTATTTCTGCAAAAGTTCAAGAATCCATGCTGATAGTACTTCACTGGTACTGAACACTAGGTTGAATAAATGGGGCTTTGCCTATCGAGTGTTGGTGGGGATGCGGTATGATAGGCTCTTATAATCACACGTGGTGGTTATGTGTGATCATGTCAGCATTCTGGGCATAGCTCTTTCTAGAAATTTCAGCCACTGTCCTGCAACTTCTACCACAAGACCCACTGTTGGCTTTGCTGTGGATCCTCCAGAAATGTATGATAGAAGTGTCCCATAAGAATTTAATACTGTTCCATCTGGCTGCTGCAAAACTCAAAATAATCGATCACTGAAGACACACTTCTTCATTTACTCTGGAGGGATGGTGAGGAGAAGGTACAACAATTAGCAGTGCTGGAGAAACTGCCACAGAAAACAGGCTATGCCATGGTTGTGTATGTGACATAAACTGACAAATTTGCAAAAACCTGGTGGGCCATTATTCTGATTTTTAACAAGGAAGTCTGCACCAGGAGGCTACTGGATTTTCACCTTCATTTTTGGACTGACTTTTGTTGTTGCTTGATGGGATTAGTGTAATCACCTTTGTCATAATAGGGTGATGTTGATAGTGGGTTCTACACATTCTGATAATGATCATTGACTATACACTCCACCAGTTTGTTTATAGTGTTAACGTTTATTAATGCTCAAAATTCTACATTAAAAAGAATATACTATGATAAAGTGCATATTAGGGGAAATTGCATTACAACATGAAGAAATCAAAATCAAAGTCAAATGCTAATGAATTTTTCTGACTTTTTAAAAAGTGCAAACTGATGTGGAAATGTGGAAAACTGAACTTAAGATTTGAAAAATTAGAAACTGAGAGAAAATGCAATTGACATATTTGCCCATCCCTAAGGATGGTCAAGATTTATTCTAAATGACATCTATTAAATCTACTGGGGCTATCACTGCTAGGCCCAAAGTAAGGCAGAGATAATAGGAGTGATCTTCTAAGGCAGGGGTAGCCAATGTGGTTCCATCCATGATCATTGGCCATGCACATAGTACAAAATCATAAGGGCATCATACTGGTTCATTCTCTAAGTGACAAAAAGCCATCACAGTCATTGTGGTGTTAAGATGTTAGCTAAGTTAAATGCTCATCATCTGTCCCTTGAAGTTATACTAAAGTTGTGGCCCACTATTAAATTTATTTACCTTCTAGTGCTTCCATCCCTGAGTGTGTGGGCAGTTTGGTACTGCAGAGTGAAACAGCCCATGTGATTAATAAAGAAAAACTATTGCATATAGCTGAAATGCACTGCAATTGCCTTGACTGTCACACAATCTCAGTGTAAAATCTGTTCTTGTCCAAAAAAACAAGTGCTCAACTATGCATAAATGCTGATAACTTTGCACACAAACCTGCCCGCTAGAATCACTCAGTGTGCTCCGAAGGTATGATACAGTAAGATACCTTACAATGGAATAATTATAAGAAAGCTGTTGCCTGCATAAATTCCTATTTACTTAGAAGTCAGCAGGCAACCTCCAAAATTCAAATGTACACATCCCTGAACACATAATGTGTGGTGAGGGATCAGAATCAAATCAAAGCTCTAAGACTCAGTATCAAGAATAGCTAACATGCTGGTATGCTCTCTGAGTCTGTTTATCCACCAAAGTTAGGAAGAACACGTGTGAATAATCCAACTCCACCAATGGAACATAATAGCTTTTGTTGGGGGGTGGGTGGAGTTTTACGTGGAATTATATCAGCTGCTGAGAAGGATATTTTTGTTATCATTCTAATGCTTATACAATCTGGCTTTACATATTTTACAGTTGCTTTTCTGCAAAGCAGCAAATGAATAAAATATACATGATTATTGCAAGGAAGGCTTTCTAAATCACCATAGGCCTACAAGAAGGTTAAGAGCAAAATGGAATATAGATGTTCAGTTCTTTTATTTACAGTGCTTTAATTAGAGCATTTCTTGTACTTGGTACAGTAGTATAGCCATTTTTGGTGTAATAGCAGTGGTGAGATCTTAGACTAATAGACTCTAGCCACTGCACAGAATGGGAATACATAATTTATTTCACAAAGGTGGTTGGAGATCTTCTAATTTATGAGGGGGGTGAAGCAAATCCACAAGGGAGTAACTAATGGACGTCAATAAAGAATAGAAATAAATAATATATCCAGGCTGACCATAAACCAATACAGTATTAGCTTTATACAGTAGTTAAATATGTAAGTTTCCTTTTAGATATTCTTCTTACCCTAAATCTCTAATGAGCTCCATTCCCCATTTCTTCCCCCATTCAGCCTCATAAAATGTAAAGTATTTGCACCAAACACTCCTTCTTTCAGAGTGTTTTGAATATTTGCCTTATTAGACATACTGCAGCTTCTTAAAAGGTTCATAGCTGAAGGAAAGGCCCTGATTCTACTTCTCATAAACACTTTCACTTCTAGGATATAAACTTTAAGCCAAGCCATGATGGTAGATGTTATCATGTAGTATCTCTGTGTGTGCAAGTATGAAATGGTTAAGCTGCCATGACGGCCAAATATATGGCTAAAGATGTGAACAGTAGTGGCCTGTGGGGGGTGGGGTGTCACCTCATGGCACTGGTATTGTTGCAGCTTACTTGCATAGGGCTTGGGAGAGGCGGTGTAGCTATGAAGTCAGGGCTATGCAGGCATACTGGAGGAGCCAATCTGGCATTCCTCTGCAGCCTTGACCTCATCTCATCTCAGCCTCGCCCCATCCCAGTTCTGTTCAGGTAAGCTGCAGTGGTGTTGCTCTTGGAAGGTTAGCTCTGCAACTCTGCCCCACCATTCAAGCCGCTACTAGATGGGGTAGAAATGAATGGATGATGGAAAGTAAAAGGGAGGACTCTCTCATCATCTATTAAGTGCCTTGGGAACAACAACTGGAAAACCAGTTTGGAAGAGATATATTGTGAGCTTCCTGGGCACATCTGGTTGGCCACTATGGGAAACTGGACATCATGGACCTTTGATATGATCCAGCAGGATTCTTAGTATGTTCTTATAGTGGTGGGTGAGCTTGTGAGGGCTTGTCTGAAACATCCACTTGTAATATTTAACAAAAAATATACATTTGCCAAATAGGATATGAGATGGAGAGACAGTATTGTATGCTATACTTAGTATCACGAGAACATATTAATTACCAATACAGTGGTACCTCGCAAGACGAATGCCTCGGAAGACGAAAAACTCACAAGACGAAAGAGTTTTTCGTTTTCTGAGTTGCTTCGCAAGACGGATTTCCCTATGGGCTTGCTTCACAAGACGAAACGTCTTGCGCCTTTTTTTTTAAACCGCCAATGCATTCCTATGGGAAACCGTCAATACACAGCGGTGCTTCGCAAGATGAAAAAATTCACAAGACGAAAAAACTCGCAGAACGAATTTTGTCTTGCGAGGCACCACTGTACTCTCCTTTAGATGGGTAGCCTGACTAGTGCATAAAATTCAAACAGGACACTACAGAACAGCAGTTGCCTCTTCAGCTTTTGTAGCTGGAGTTAGTTAGGCTATTACGTATAATAGGGTTCCTTCATTTATCATACAAGGATGAGGCAGGGCTTGGTTAGGCACAAAGGCAGAGCTACAGAGTTTAGATACATTATCTATCAGATACTGCCACCCTCCCATCCCCTACTCCAGCTAGAAAGAAATACACACAGTAAGCTTAGAAATACAGTTATATTTCGATCCCATGTCAGATAGAAAGTATTATCATAGAGTTACTATGGAATGCTTCTCATATTGGAATAGTATGTGACTTTCTCTCAATACAAATTCTGTTTGAAAAACTGCAAAACATCTTTTCTTTTGTTATTGTTTAAATCCTCCACAAAAATTGGCAAAGCACATTCTTCATGCAATATTTATCCAAAGTAAACTTAAACTACTTGAAAACAAATTTCCCAGTGCAAATGCAACTGTTTTATAAGATGCACTTTGTGCTGCCTTATAGCAATGATGCTATTTGCTGTTATCATAAGAACTGATAGATTTCAATACCAAGCAATTTATATAGGATGCAACCTTGCTAGGCAGGTAACACCACTTGCCCTTGGCTATTATTTAGCCTGACCACAGGGCTTTCTGGAAACAGCAAAAGCTTTATAAGTGTCAGCTCATGGCTAAATCAATGTTTATGCATGATGTACCTTTGAATAGCAAACACTTGCTGCCTGCAAGCTAAACAATGTTTTTATCTGTTTGCCTATTTCTGGCCCTTCAACCACAGCCCAGGGTGTTGCAAATCGCATTTAGTAACAATTATCAGCTGGCATTTCATGAACAGGAAAGTAGTGTGATTAATGAAAAGTGACACACCAAGATTACTTTGCTCTGCCAGTCTTCTTGGTGAATGGGCAACTCTGCTGAACCAAATCATGACCTTTGTTACCTTCAGTGGGGTCAGTGTGAATGCTAAGTGTTTAGAAGATTAGCTACTACAAATGTTCCAATATTATTTAATGAAGCTTCTACTAATGAACTGCAGGTAGCCAATTAAATATAATGATACAGTTTTCACCTCTCTAGTAAAGGTTGTGTGAAAAACCAAAAAGATTACATTTTGTTGTAAAAATGTATTTTAAAAAAGCTACCCTAGACCTCTGCTACCATAGGTTTTCACCCACCTTCAAAATCTGCCCACACTTCTCATAGATCATTCTTGACTATCTTAAAAACAACAACTTTGTTTCCAATTCACATTTGATTTCTTGCTCTGCAGCTGTAGCAGTTTCATACATTTTCATTCTAGATCAATGCCATAGCTTGCAGTTAAAGCAGCTACTGATCTTATTACCCACCATGAAGTTTTTAAGTAACTTTATTGTACCCGTAGTAGCGACAGATTGCTTGGCACAGAGTTGAGAGAGAATGTGGCATAAAACAAAAGGGAGTACGTGGGCAGAATAGACACATCTTATAAGATGAATGATTTCATCTGGAAGTGTTCTGGGAACTCCCCCTCTCCTTCTTGTCCTTAAGAGACCAGAAGAGTAAGCAAGTAAAACTGAGAGAGAGGATTGTAGGCAGTTTTGGCTCATGAAGAGCTTGTATACTGTAGATTTCAATACTAGGTATTATGCAAGCCATGAGCATGCTGTATCATACTGAATCACGTATTATTCTATGTGATGTTATAGTCCAGTGGATTTGGTATACAGACAACAGGGTTTGCCAGTGGAGACTGTAGTGTCTGTATGATACATGGTTTATTTACACACATATAAAACCTGAGTCTATAATGGAAGGGTTCACAGCATCAGCACCCCATAGCCCCAGCCTTGGATTTCAGGAGAAATCAGCCATGGCTCACTCTGCTTTTTCCAGCCTGCAACCATTTTTTCTCTAGGTCACATCACATACACTTTTTACTTTAAACTCTGGTATTGTATTTCTAACTATCTAAGAGCTGAAGGAGAAGCCCCACCCATTTGTCCTCTGGCACAAAGCCCCCCTCCTTGCTTTCTTAATGGTCCATCACATTTTCTTTGTTTTTTAATGGCTCATCACCCCAGGTGACTGCCCCTTCATGAAACTAGCCTGGCCTATATTTTAACACTTGCTGATTCGAGGAGTTCAGGGTCTGGCACCCAGTTTAATACTCCAAGCCTTGATTAAATTCTAACACTTACTGGATCTAGGAATTATAGGTGTCTGGAACCCCCAAACTCATAACAGGCATGTTTCTGCTCAGACTTTGAGTCTGAATGTGTTGGATCAGTATACTCTACAGTACATAAGTCAGGTTAAAAAGCATTTGGGTTAACAGTTGTTGCACTGGATAGGTGTCAACTAATATATTGTCCAAAAACATGACACACATACACGCACAAAGGTTTTGCTTTTGAAGAGCAGGGTATGCCCAGTCATTTGTGTGGTTGGCATCCTGAGCTACAGGACTAGGCAAGCAAGTGGGCAATCCCTGACTGGGTTGGGTTTCCTTAATCTGTTCATGCTGGCACAATCATCTCTGCATCCTTGGTGATGATGGCTTAGTTGACAGGGTTAGCATTGTGCCTCTTGACAGTCTGTTGTTGTTTAGTTGTTTAGTCGTGTCCGACTCTTCGTGACCCCATGGGCCAGAGCACGCCAGGCACTTCTGTCTTCCACTGCCTCCCGCAGTTTGGTCAGACTCATGTTTATAGCTTCGAAGACACTATCCACCCATCTCATCCTCTATCGTCCCCTTCTCCTTGTGCCCTCCATCTTTCCCAACATCAGGGTCTTTTCCAGGGAGTCTTCTCTTCTCATGAAGACTCCCTGGAAAAGACAGTCTACTCAGCCCTTACTAAATAACTGAATTGGTGCCTTCTACCTTGCTAGGCTCCTCTCCAGAATCCAATTCCTTTATTCCACATTCTCTTCTCATTCCTTCTCCCACTCTGGCTGCTCTGTCCCACCAATACATCTCTGCAGGGTTCATGACAATGAGGAGAAACAGAAAGGGTGGGTTGGGAGGGCCTGAGTGGAATTCCAGCTAAACCAAAGCCCAGTAGGAAGAAGGGGCTAAAGAGGCTGGTAGGTCACAGGGTAAGGCCTCAAACTATACCTAACTGATATCCCAACAAGGAACTGCTAGATTGTATATGGGCAGTGGGGTAAAATGTGATGTAATTCCATCTCCCTAATAAATGACTGAACAGAAAAATCCAATGGTTAAAGCTATTTGTGTGAAGGAAGAGTAGTGCCAGGGGCACAGACACAGGGCTTTTGATGTACTCCTGACCGTGGAACTCCAACAACAAGTATTAGCATTTTTTGCAATATATGGAAATGGTTGCATCTAACATATCACTATCAACTTTCTGTTTGTGCAACAGGATATCCCCTTCCTCTCCTTCCCCCTTTAGTCTCCATGCACCCCAACCCTCCGGATAAGATTTTTGAGGGTGCATGGGGCACTACAGGGGAAGGAGAGGAAGGAGATGTCCTGCTGTAGAAGCTATTCTACTCATGTAACCACAACATTGGATACAACCTGAAGAATTTATTTCAGACAGTGTCAGTACCTTAACACATAGAATTGCAGTATCGTAGAGCTGGAATGGCCCATAAGGGTCATCTAGTCCCTTGCAATTCAGGAATCTTCGGCTCAGTGTGGGGCTTGAACCCACAATCCTGAGATTAAGAGTCTCATGTTCTACTGACTGAGCTATCCCTTGCAAACTATTCTCAAATATGGAAACAGTTAAATTAGCACCACCATGCAACCATATTGACTTTATCTCTCAGGTGAAAATCACTGGTTAGTGATATTTTCTGATAGCATCTCATTAGAATAAATTAGAACATATGAATAATTTAGGGAAGAAATATATTCATTCATAAAAACTGCAACTATTCCCCATTGTTCACAACAATTTAATACTGCATACTGTTACAGGGCAAAACGCATAGCTGGATTGGTAATAAAAATCAACTGTGTATGGAAAACACTTATTCAACAATTACTCCTTTTTGAATATGCTTACTGTGGAAATATATATATATATATATATATATATATAGTCGTGATTATAAATATGATCACTTACTTCTAAATGCTATCTTGCAATTTACACATAATGGTTCCAAGGGAACCTGTAAAGCACAGTAAATCATAAAATTCATTTTGTTTTGCATCAGGTCATTTATCCATTCTACAACTAATCACCCCATTCCAAAATTCAATAAACCTAAATACTTGGATTTATGATGCTTTGTCACAATTGAAAAGGGAATATCAACAATGTGCAATTAGAAGGCTATTGCAACTTAAAGACAAGCACCTAGTTGAAAACAATTAAAAAGACTCTGCAGCAATAATTATTTCCACAGTGTTAGAAAATAAAACAAATTAAAACTGATTTAATTTCTGCTTTGAGAGATAGAGGAAAACACTAATTTAGATACTTTAAAACACTGAAACTGTTCTGAATTAAAACTTAAAAGCTGAATGAAGAGGGCTTTCAACTGTTCTATATTGCATTTAAAATGTACTTCCAGGTTATTTTTTTTAAGTATTTGCTACCCAATAACTGCTATTACAGTTCCTGGCACTTTTATTTTCTAAATAAATGGAAATAATTTGGTTGACAGAATTGATACAACAAAATAAAATCACCCTATTATTTCAGTACCGATTACTAAAGTGCTACTGAGATCATTAAAGAAAATTCAACCAACTACATGTTTCCATTTGAGTGAACTTGTTAGCCATTTAGAATTCATTCTTCTTATTCTGTGATTCACTCATACAGATTTACTTTTAACACTTCTGTTGCTATACCTCAGTAGTTTCTATAGAACACACCAAGCTTAATATAGGGATTTAGTATTGTGCATATTTGCTTCCATATATAAATCACCTTTTACCATTCAGTACAGTGGTACCTCAGGTTAAGTACTTAATTCATTCCGGAGGTCCGTACTTAACCTGAAACTGTTCTTAACCTGAAGCACCACTTTAGCTAATAGGGCCTCCTGCTGCTGCCACGCCACCGGAGCCCGATTTCTGTTTTTATCCTGAAGCAAAGTTCTTAACCTGAAGCACTATTTCTGGGTTAGCGGAGTGTGTAACCTGAAGCGTATGTAACCCGAGGTACCACTGTATTTGTGTAAATCAGTATCTGCTCTTCTAGCACTTTTACTGCAATGCTGGCTTTCCCATATGGTTTTTAAATCTTATTTTTCATATATATAACAGCAGGCAAAGCAAACAGTATGCATTTAGAAGTACACAACAATTGGCAGACACAGGGCTATGAAAAAGCCATACGTTTTCTTTGAAAAGACCACAAAAAAGCATCAGATTGTCAGAGTTACTAAAGGTCTGGATACTTCAGTTGCCCCCTTAATTAAATTCTTAGAAGTAATCAGATGCAAGATGACAAATGATAAGAAGAGAACATACCACCGCTGAATAATTTTATCATTAATTCCTATAACTGTCAATCCACGAAGGGCTATTTTTTATATGTCACCTAAATCACAGAAGCTGGTACCATTTTCGGTGATTCATGTTAGCCTAGTTACATGATTTACCACTAAATTATTTCACTTCCTGAGGTTTTTATTTGGGGGGGGGGGCTTGCCTTTATGTGATTTATCCATGATTTGAATGAGCAAAGCTTTCAAGATGAGCACTGATCACTGTTATTACCCTGTATCCCATGTTATATTTGTAACAATTATTTCATGTTTTCAGAATGACAATTAGTACTTCTAGACTTTGGATAAAATGTTACAAACTTCCAGGTGTCTGTTTCGTTTCTTCAGACTACAACAACCTGCAACACTACACTAACAATGCCTTCTTACAAAGCGGACTGCCACACCTGCAATGATTTAAGACTTCAATACATCTTCATCTATATTTTTCCTTTTGAGGAAAAATTGTAATTGTCTAAGTTTTCCCTTAAATCTTCTTTCTCAGACTGTGAAATGCTACTATCTAAATTTAACTATCACAACCTGAATTCTTTATTCTCTTACAGTAGGGACCAGATACATCAAACTGTCTTTAATGATATCCATCAAATAGGATGACATTTCATTTGGGAAATCCAGTGAAAATGAAGGAACATGCAATGGGGTAACATTAAATCTTTGGTACGTAGCTTATGACAAAAGGTGGCAGGTTTATCAGAGCACAGATCAGGTACTTGTACATTACATCAATTCATCGTCTTGATAGCCCACTGAATGAATCTTACTGTTCATATCACAAGAGATCTAACAGGGATGTTCCAAGTACAAATATATTTATACTTGTGTGGCATTCAACTGACTTATGGTCCATTCCAAGGACTTCTTCTCACATTATGTTTTATTATTGTCCACACACAAATGAGTACAAAAACGCACAAAATTGCTTGCATGTATCAGAGGCTTTCCCACTTCAGCTGCACATAATCAGTGGCTGAGGAAGTTTGAAGTCCAAACTATAAGTTCTCAGAGGGCAAATTTGCAAAACAATCTTATTGTACTTTGTTAAATGTAGTTTATATTACAATCAATGGGTCTTATGTTAGTCACATCTCATTTTTCACATTGATTTCAATGGACTACCCATGAATGCAACTACTTTAGGGGGCAATCCTAACTTTGTCTACTTGAATTCAGTGGGCCTTACTCCTAGGTAAGAGTGAGGATTTCTGACTTAGTCTGTACCCAACATATAATTATTTTAACAGTAAATGAAAGCTGGCTTAGAAAATGTGTTCTTTTTATCTCTGGCTCAGTAGATAGTTAAAAGCAACATTCTGGATGTTGCAATGTCTCCTGAAAAGATGAAGAGGGGTAGAGGGGATATAATCTTGTTTATTTTACAGCAGGAAATGCTGAAGTCAGGATGCTCAGCCAAGTGGCATTAACTTTTATGGGTCAAGATACACATTCAACTCAGCTCATGCTCACAACAGGGAATGTGAGGGACAGTGACACCTATCAACAAAACTTCAAATCAGTGTTTTGGAATAAGTTCATTTTTCCCCATGAGTACAAGCCATCAATTAGTTACTCACAGGGAAAAATATTTTCCTATTGGAGCTTGAAAACAAAACAAGCAATAGAATGAAGATAAAAGTGATGATGTTGTTTAAAGAAAAATGCTGTTGACTGTCCAGAATTAAGTCTGCAGGTTTTATCACATGTGAAAATTATAGTATGTTGTTAAGGAGCTATGTTATGGTAACACAATATATCCACATTCTCAGTTTTTGTTGACATTGTTTTTGCATTCAGGTCTGGTAGCTTTGCATTTCCCCACCACTTGGGTTCATGCATATGCAACAGAGTGCTGATAACACCAATCCCTAAATGCTCTTGAGCTTCCCTGGCTCTGAACCAAAGTAGTAAAGGTTTTCATTGATGTTGACAAGAAAGGAGAACGATAGATAGATAGATGATAGATAGAACACACACACACGTGTGATTGTTTCATGAGCAAGTGTAATAATGACTTACATCACACCTGCTTTTGCGAATGATATTGTATCAATATTAATATGATATATATTATTTGACTTTTTAAAGAATATTTATTTAAAATGAAGAACTCTGCAGATAATATATCTTAAAGTCTTTCTTTCTTTCCAGGATATACTAATGAAAACGTCATTACTTTTATATCTATTCATTTTCACATGTGCATCAGCAGCCAACAATTATAGTGTTAGGAAATGGGTCACTTTTGACCTCTGTGGCCAAATTTAGTAACCAGAGCTTCACATGTTATATGGTGACAAATAATAAATGTGACAGGAAGCTAAAGCCAATATCAGCTATCTGGGCACATCTATCTGTACAACACATGCATAATTATGGACAAATTTGACCTCCAATTACAACATTTGTTGTCTACATATATGTTCTCTTAATTAGTAGCTGGAACTTAGTAAAGAAAATAGCAATGAATCCATTGAGTGTGCTAGTATGTCCCTATAAAGAGAACTGAAAGAACATAAATGCTCTTGTTTTCATTGACTTTTACATAGACATAGTTTATTTAATGTACTGCATAATTTGCTTTTCTATAATTTGATGCAAGCACCTGAATATGGCTATGCTTTAATTCATTCATTAATTTTAACAATGCATATACCTCTTAGCTCTTTATGGTTTACAAATATTTCAGTGAACAGGTCCTTGAGACAGCTTCAGCCCAAATTGTTTAGGGTCTTGTAAAGTAATACGAGAATCTTGAACCTTACCAAGTAATGTATGGGCAGCCAGTGCAGCCTTTTGAGCACTGGATTAATGTGCTGTGCTGTCTGTTCCCATCAACTGTCAAGCTGTGGTGTTTTTCACTGCAGTGGGGTAGCCCCAGATAGAGCACACTGCAATAACTGAGTGCAGGGCTTGCCAGTGCATGGATCACTGCAGCCAAGAACAGCCAGAATTGACATAGCAGCTGTAGCTGATAAGACACTCCTAGCCACTGAGGCCTTATGTCTTTTGGATGGATAATACTTACACATGAAATTTTATCTAATTTCCCTTCTAACTTACAAAAATGAGAAAACAATATTAAATATAGTGGTCTATTACATTTCTATATGATTACTTTTAGTTAGTTTGTATATTATTGTATGTGGTTTTGTAAGTTTGTGGCATTGATGTAAATTCCTTGGTGCGTAAGACAAGAAAGAAAGAAAGAAAGAAAGAAAGGCTAATGATGATGTTCATGATATAAATGGTCAATGTAGGCAAGAGCCATTTCTTGTGGTACTGCAGGAGTTTTTGTAAAACATTAAGTGCCCAGAATTACAGGGCTTTTCCCTGTGGAAGGTTGAAATATATCAATCAACTAATTTCACATAATTATAGCAGGAAATGAAGGATAATTATAATGACATCATTTCTTTCCTTTTAGGAAGTGCTAGATGTCATGGGAGGATGATCCAATATGAAATGGATGATAAAATAGGCATAAATTCTTCAAAAACTTTCATGCTGAGAAAGTACAAAACATTTATTTTTATTATATTGTACCTGCTTTTCTGTTTCTGAACTTGCTTTAGCGTATGCATATCTGCATGCATATCATTATTTGTTTGCATGCATACATCTGCAATATATTGAATAAAAACAGTTTCAGACACATAGTAGCAATATTTTCATCAGAGCTCATTTGGTTTGGAGTTCTGCACTGCCAACAATTCTGCACAATGCTCATTTGTATTTAAAGAAATCCAGAAGCAGCTGGGCCACAAAGAATAGCTGCAACAGTAGTTTGTATTGTGTATTATTGAGTACAGTGAATTGAGTTTGCCCAAGTATACAAAAGGGCATGGTGAGTCAGGGAAGGAAAAAAAGCATACTGATGTTATTTGGCTGATTTCCAGTTTTGCTGCTGCTCTATTGTTCCCCAAAGAAAGATATGCAGTCACTAAAATGTCATGATAAGTCAGACAAGTCGTACAAATCTACAATGCTTTAAAGTTAAAATTAATCTGAGATATACCCAGTAGTTGATCAATAAATATGTTTAATGTTTTAATATGAAGCTTCTCAGGGGACATTATCAGTCATTACAAACATGCATAAGAAAAGCAATGCAGTCCAGTTTTTAGAAAGCAATTACAAATACTTATTTTAGGTGAAATCCAGTTAAACAAATGGTTGTACTGGTTATGGTAACACTGTAGCATGGGGAACTATTTCACTGTTCATAACGTATAGTATGTCTTTTATGCAGCTTAAGATGATGCATAGTAACATGGGTCATAGACCTAGCTGCAGGTGATGGAACACATGTCAGTGTCTAACTGTGATGCACCTCGTATCAGAAGAAGATACTTTTCATCCAGATAAAAGTTGCTCTGCCAAAGCTGAGCAGATGGGTATATTAATACTTGCTGATTGCCAATCTCTCTTTTCTAATGAGTCTTTTATTATTTATTATATTTATCATATATTATCCTTTTTGTAGCAAAGGAAGAAACCAGAGAGGGCAAACCCATGGGCCTATGTGTTTTCCCCCACAGGGCTAAAAACAGTTTCAAGGGAGATCCAGAATATAAAATAATATGGCACAGGGAGGAAAATGTTAGTCCCCTTTCCTAATACCTTGTCCCCAATTCAATTCTGGAGCTTCTGTGGCTGCTTTAACCTTTGTAAAAATGGCGAGAAATCTCATTATGCCTCTCCTGACATCACATCGAGTTTGGCCCTTACTGTAAATTGAATTAAAATATATTTCTATAATTTATACCAAGGGTAGATAACCCTCACTTCATAAAGTAGCACACCAAGCAAATTTTTCTGCGTTCTCCAAGACTCCACCAATTTTGACAGGGGAAAAGCAAAGTAGACACAGATGGGGGAGAGGGAGGAAAGTAAATTAGATACAGCACTGAAGTGGGCCGCCCTATGACAATGCAAATCATCCTCTCTCTGGTCAATAGACTGATAATTTAATGAGCAGAGATGGAGTGAACACCCCTCCTCAACTGAACTTCATCAATCAGCTGAGAGGAGAGGACTATGTAGCTATATTATTGCTTGCCTATTATTGTGTGCATGTGAGAGTGTGGGGTGGCCACACTCACCACTGGCCTGAAGATGAGCCCAAGGGTGAATACAACCCTCAGACCAAAAATGGTTAACCACCTCTGCTTTATACTGTACTTTACTTGTATTTGGTGGCACATTAGAGTTTACTGTGTGTCTGCAGCTGTTTGAATTCCCAATTAAATTGTGCAGTTCACAAGATGTTATCCTCAAACAACCCCAGTCTTGACACTTTTCCCAACACAGGGTTTACCCAACACAGGGATGATCCAGTAAGTTGTAGGAAATCAGGCTCCAAAACACTCCACTTGGGGATGTAGATTTGTTTTGATGTTTTGGGGCACAACTATCACTTGCTTCTACTCCCCCCTTTCACACACACTACTTTCTCAATGCTTTCATTTATTTTCTGGCTATGCTCCTAACTATTTCCACTGCACTCCTGAATGGAAGAGTATCCCCCCACACCCTTTGAATCCCTCGGATTTCACAAAAACAGAAAAATGCACAAGCAAACCACATAAAAAAAGTCAGATATATTGGGCAGCAGTCTGAAAACTGTGTGCTGCAAATTTACTGCTGCTTTCATTTCTTTTCCAGCATGCTACTTAGGGTGTTTTAAGAGCACTCTCTCGCTCTATCATCATTTGATCCTCAGATTTGCACAAAACCAGAAAATTCACAAGCAAATTTACAGGCACCTGTGTGCTTTTCACATTTTTTGGATGGGGATTAAAACAAAAACAAAAACACCCCAAGGTGTACATGCAACTATCTGTGTGAATACCATATCATTACTTAATAGGTAGAAAAGTACTGACAAATTAGAAGGCAGGAACAAAACCAAAATGGAACACCTCTCAGTACAAATGGGACAGATCAAAGTTTCCCAAAATATGTACAGTTGTGGACTATTCTGATCTAATATGAATGGGGGGAAGTAGATTAACAACTAAAACAAAATGCTCAAATGTGGATAAGTATCAGCAGATTCCTAAGCCAACTATACTGTACTGCAAATTCTATGGCTTATTTTCAAAGGAATAAAATATAGATATTGAACACTTTTTAAACTAATGGGCTTCCATCTATTTCCCATTTTCTATTGTTTCTGGCTGAACAATGAACCACCAGATAAAGTTTCAATATGAGGCAGTGGATAGCTGGTGTGTTAGAACCAAGAAAATACATTTTGGGGGGGGGGGACATAATTTACTTTGAAGTTCATTTACTTGGAAAATATTTAATTTGGAATACAAGGCCAATCTCATTAAAGACAATTATTTGTAGCTGCCAGATAACTGCCCAGGTTAGCATAAGAAAGAAGGAAGCAAAAGTAATATTAAAAGTAAAAGTAAAAGTAATATTGAGAATGGAGAGAAATCTCATTTCTAGGGGAGGTGGGTAGCCTTAAACTCATAACTGAAAAAATATAGCAGTTGAGCTATAACATACTTCTGAACACAGAACATACAGCTTCCCTTCCACCCATGAACACTGTCTTCCTGATTTGTAAAACGCTTCAGGAAATCAAGCAGATTTCTTATCACTTTGGTTTATTTTTTTTCCACCTTGTCTTCCTTTGACAGCAAGTGCGAATTTCCCCCTTCCAAACCTTAGTCAACTGTGTTTAGTTGTAAAGGGTAATGACAAAAGTCTTTTAACACAAAACTTTTGAAAGCTACCTGAAGTAACTTTTTTTCCCAGCACTGTTTCCCTTTCCCAAAGAAATGGCATCATTTGCACCTCTGTGAATTGGTTCCAAAACTATTTTTTTCCACTGCAGAAAAGTCTACCCGTTTTGCAAGGACTCCAGGTTGTTCACTGCTTGGCCTATCCATGTATGTGTATTTCTTGTGGTGTCAAAGGGAAAAAGATACAATAGCAACATTCCTTAGTCCTGGGTGGTCTGCAGCACCAACTAATGCCCTCGGGATACTAGCATAAACCACAGAAGATCCCGTTCCAATTGCTTGGAATGCCCAAGCTTTAAATGAACCACAAGGAAAGTATCTATTTAAATTTCCCTCCCACCTCACAAAGCAATCTCAGCCTAGCTTGTGATGGAAGGTTCACTATGGAGGATTTGAGTAGGGGAAAGAATCTGTTGTCTGGCAGAGTTAGGAATAAGGGCTTCCTTTAAGTACCAGGGAGAGAGGCTTATTCTAACAAGCACTTTTTTTTGCTAGTTCATCTTTCCATGTGCTTCTGTAACTTGGTGACCATTGGAGGGGTGTGGCCAAACAAACCAAGGTTAAGTAAGGCTGTTACAGTCAGAGAGAATGTCAAACTATAGTTAAAACAAGGCATGATTTGTAAACCAACAATAAACCATGGCTTCATAGCATGTTCTTTTCTCAGAATATGAACTACAGTCAGTGGGATGGGCTGGGTTTAGATGTTCAGACCAACTATGGCTTAGCATTATGTGCAAACCAGGCCATTATCAACAACCAACAAAATTAGAGAAAATGAGCCCCCCCCCAAGTCTGACCTCTCCCCATTAGCCTTGTATGCTTACTATAATTCTGAGTTTGAAAGGAAGTTGATTAAATATAGTTGACAAAATCCAACCATCTGTCATGGGTTAAGGCATCCTGTAAGCAAATCATTCATATAGATGGAGAAAGAAGCTTCATTGTGCATCTATTTGCATGCATAAAGTTTCTTCTTCAGCTGAAATGTTACTGTCACCCATTTTTCATAAGATTATTATTTCTCAGGTCACAACCTTCTTTCTCAGTTCATTTAACTATTCTGTGTCTTGTGTAGCTTCCCTAGCACTTTTGCTCTCTGCTTCCCACAGTACTTAATACACCACTGTGGGCTTTCTCAGTTTCCTCTTGCCCCAGTTTTCCATCTCTTCTGCCCTAGAAGCTGTGCCACACAACTGTACAAGCCAGGTGTACACCAGTGTAGCTGGACATGCTATTTTTTCCTCCTTGATAGTTGTTGGACACAACTAGATGATCAGAGAATGAGGTCTGCAACCAGCATGTCATTTCCCCTTGCTTGTGGTGACATGTTCAGAGCCTACATATAGCTCTCTATCCAAACTTTACAACCTCTTAACATCATGCTGGATGATATTCTGTTGTTATTATATACCAAATCCAGTATATTCAGAAATAAGATTTCTCCAAATACACCAACTGTAATAGGTGCCCATTACACAGAAAACATCACATTTATGGTATGTGATAAAGCTGTTAATGGGTTTCCCTGTGGTAATTTGTGTACAAGTGTATGCTCTACATGACACAAGATTATTTCTGTACCCTTTTGCTGTTCTTTTGTTCTGTGGGTCAGCAGCAATCTATATAGTTATAGCACAAAATTATTTTGAGTGTTGATATTGTAAGGTTTCAGGACGAGGATACCAATTTTTTTCCATTTAGATATCTAATATCTATGCCATTCCTCTTAAATTCTTTCATATTCAATATATACTTTCATGGAGAACATTTTCTGCACATGTCAGGAGATCACTATCTGTAAATAATGTACCATAGCATTATATTGCTACTTAAATAAATATGTATTATTTATGGTGTCACAGGTGAACTAACTAAAAAAGAGAGAGATGCATTCTGCAAGGAACGTTATTTCAAAAAATAGATTGTCTGGAATGCTGAACATGAGCAGTACAGGTACTGATGTTTAGATTCCTGTTTGCAATAAATGTATTTTGTAATAAAAAATTTCAAATAAACACTGCAATATTAATGTACCTTGTACTTGCCCTAGGCAGCTAAGGCATAAATGCTTCATTTACATTCTGTTCACTGTCTAAAATACATACATTGGTCCTGATCCTGAGTCAAGCAGAATTCCAGTACATCACTGTACTTTAAATAATCTGAAACACCAGATTTACAGTAGTTATTTCTAACAGCTCTTTATGTGAAGAGCCTTTGCATCCCATTCTTCTTCAGTGTAGAAAGCTGAGATGGCACCATCTGTATTTAATGCTTTGCAATAAAGTGTAATCAATAGTTTTGTCCTACATTTCCACGGGATAAGACACAAGCTACATAACAGACCCAGGCATTTTCTTTAGTACTCCCAGCATTTCAGAGGGAGAAAATGTATCCTGATTAATTTGCCTGTAATTGCACAACTCCTTTATAAAGTTCCCCCATACCTTTTCTTAGACATGGCAAAACCAACAGGATCAATTAGTTGAAAATGGAGCTAAAGTACATGGATCTTAAATTGCATTATAGATCTCTTCCCTGTGAAAAGGGAATAAATGCATCAGTATCTCTTTGTAGTTTAGAACATCAATAATCTTGAATGGAGGGGGGAAATAACAACTAATTGGTCACTTTTTGCAATTGCTTCTACCCACAAATGTGACTGAAATATAACGTATTTTTTAAAATTCATGCACATTATTTTATGCCTATTAAACAGAGCTACTGCTTAATTAAAACTTTGTAAACTGCACTTAATTCAAATGGTATCAATCAATAAACACAATCAATTTACCTTGAATTAGGGAGCTAAGAAACTTACTCCCATCCAGCACAAAGAGATTTGTTTGGCTTTGGTTTATTCTCCAATACATTATTTAAACAAGTAACCTGTAATAAACTAAAGCATACCTAAAACTTGTCAAGTATTAAATGTTTACAGTGTTTTACAATATTTATTAACTGAAAAATAATTTTATAACATGGCATCATGGCTTTTAAATACTGAAGGGCTAAAGTTTAATGAGGAAATTTATGCATGTGTCCAAGCCAGAATAGATATTGGAAAAAAGGGCCTTATGGAACATGATGTTAGTTGGCCTACCATTACATCCATTGCTTAATTACTCCAGTTTTTACTGCTATCCATAAATTTAATTATTGGATTGCAGTTTTCTTCTTCTCGTCTATTTTTAAAACATGCCACTGGCTTTTCCCCAAATCCCTATGCTTTTCACATACAATAAATAGTTTGGAACTCTGTTCCAGATTGAGAGTTAGATCCTCATCATACATTATATTAGAAGTAAGATGTATACTGCTTGCATGTTGTAGTAACATTCCGCCATTCATCCAATGCCTTCATTTCACCATATGACCTACGGATTAGTAGATCCTCACTGGTGCAACACAGGTACATTTGATCAGATCCAAGATTCAACTTCCTAGTCTGTTTGTTTTTTAAAGACAGGGCAAGGAAAAGGAAGAATTTGGTGTGAGCAAGCAATGCACTAGGTCAGGCATCCCCAACCTTCGGTCCTCCAGATGTTTTGGACTACAATTCCCATCATCTCTGACCACTGGTCCTGTTAACTAGCGATCATGGGAGTTGTAGGCCAAAACGTCTGGAAGGCTGCAGGTTGGGGATGCCTGCACTAGATCCTCCAGTCATCAGAGAAGAACAAAAAACAAACAGCTGCTGAAGGCAATATTGATGACTAATTGAAGAAAGAGGTAGGAACTACAGCTGGAAGCCTTTCTTTATTTAGTAGGCAATGTTCCTTTCAGCACCTGTTGTTGTTTTTTTAAAAAAAAACTCTCACCTTTAAACATCATGCCATCACACAATATTACAATTCCAAAATGTTGTTTGTTTGCTGCAATGTTGTGGAGGCCTGAGGACTTCTGTCACAAATGATAAAAGCACTCTGATGTATGGAACAAATAATATATTTGTTTGGATCCTGCACTACTCCTGCACCAAGTGCCCCTATCTGTATCCTCCAAGTAAACAACTTATTACTGCAGCTCTTTTACCAATGGCATCATTCGATAGCATGGAAAAAGAGTTGAAGATGAAAGCAGGGGCATAAAAAGAGTCTGAAGAAGAGGAGGAGATGGTGGCTTCATAAACGGGAAGAAGGTGAAAAGGGTGCCTAGTAGTTGTAATGTGTGGGATGAGGAAGATGCAGGAAGTTACCATGGGAGTGCTTTGTGTGAAAGCATAGGTTGGACAAAAGGCATGGACATGGGTGTGAAGTTGAAACGGCTTCAGAAATGACATTGGGAAGATGAAGAGCAAAGTTGTTAGTTGCATGGGGTGGGAAGGGGAAATTATAGGAGGTTAATATGGGGGTAATGGCAGGGGGTTGGCAAGAGAAGCAAGCAGGGGCATACCCCTAGTAAGTATATGAATGGCATGCTTGCAAACTGTGGTGTGTGTGTGTGGATAGCCATAGTTCACCTTATGCTGATCACTTACGCATCACCAAGAAAGTGGAAATATATTGTCACAAATTTTCATATAATTTACATATGCTAATGTATATGTATAGCTTCAGAATACACACATAGTGCCTTATCAGTATGAACTTCTGTTTTTGGTGCTGTCTTTTGTTTTGGGGTTGATATACTGTTCCATAGTCACAGCTCCACTAAAATTCTGATTATCTCTTTTAAGTTTTCTATGAGCAGCATTCATATTGCACCAGGGAAGACACAACCTCCACCAACAAAATTCAAAATGTTGCATGACCAGACCAGGCCTTAATATGTTTTATCAATATTTTTATTTCTTCTACAATTGATCCAAGCAAGTATCCCATAATTTTACTCCTCTTTGTTTTGCTCTTTAAACGTTGTCTTCTAAAGGACAATGCACTTCCTGAGCAACATGTAAACATACCACACAAATTTTAAGAAACTCGATCCTTTGTCATATACATTTGTATACCATTTCCATCACTTAATCTTTTATTTGTGTGCATGGTCAAGTCCACCATTCAGAAGCAGCCTTTAGCTGCCTTTCAAAATGTACCAAGTTCAAATGAAATTGTTAAAAAGTTGAATGTTGGAGTTCTGCTGAAGAGAAAATGGAACGGACGAAAGTAGATCTACTCAACAAGATTTGTATACATATGCCAGGGCTTTCTTGAGGGTCCCTCAACCCTCAGGAAAGGCTTTGGTAGAGAAGGGGGACAGGAAAGCCCAGCTGCCCATCAAACATCCACTCTTTGTTGGGTGGATATAACCTGTTCTGAACATGCACTGTGCCTGAGGTTTCTCTGAGCCCCAACATTATTTATGCAGAATTCTGACTGGGAGAATAGAACTGCTACCATTTTTTTTACTGTCACTCGAGCCCAAATATACGAAACCTTTTATGACTATAATATGTCATTCTTTCTTCTCGATTTAGAAAATATATAACCATCCTTGCTGTCATTTTGATTCTACCTGAAAAACATAGGAAAAGAAACATTTTCCAGGTACACTTCAATTGTGTGAATGTAATTAGCTCAATTAGTTATGCAAAATATGGAAAGATTATAAATGGCAGCTCATGTATAAGCTGCCTGTCCTAAGAGCTGACACCTTTCTCCTGCAGTTTGGGTAAACAATTTCAAAGCAACAGAAGAAAATTGGACATCTTTTGTTCATTCCAAATGAATGCATTTTCAAATGACAATACCAGATGACTATGAATATAGTTTTTATGGATGGGTGTTTTTTTTTCATGCTGAGGGTTGCTGAATTTCTTTAGAAATTTCATCCTGCTGCTTTGAGGAAAAACAGTCTTTAAACAGTGTGAGGCCTATGCAATGGCAGCAAAATTATACCTGCACTGTGCTTCAGGAACTTAAAATACAAGAAATATGACTCTAAACTACTGTTGTGAATTAATAGCAGAACTGCAACTACACCTTAGCAGTTATGCAGTAGGGACTTTTCACATTTCCAGTTGGGATGACCTTCCCTTCAATGACAGAACAAAATTACACTAATGTTATAATAAACTATTGTATTTTGGGTAAATCATGGTCTACCTGTTGATGTTAAACAGAATGTGTGATCCGTAAAGATACAGGCTACAATTATCATGTTTTTAAGCATTTATTTAACATCTTTCTAATGTAAAAGCATTTAACAAAAGACAGTCCATATTGCTTATATACTGTGGATGTGGGGCTGAGAATGATAAAATAATGGTTTGCTAATGGCCACCTAGTGAGTGAATTACTAACTAGGAGCCATTATCTCAGTGTACACTCTTAGGCTTACTTTTCAGTGAGGTGGTTTCTGGGTTATGCTACTATAGCTGGGGCTCACACACTCACTTATGCACAACGGATCGTTTTCACTGCCAAAGAACTTTATTATGGTGGAAGAGTACAGTGGTACCTCTGGTTACGAATTTAATTTGTTTCGGGGTGCCGTGTACACCCCAAAAAATCCGTAACTAGAGGCGCCGCTTCTGTGCATGGAGCAATAGAGCGCTTCTGCGCATGCGCAAGCAGTGAAACACGGAAGTATATACTTCCGGGTTTGCCACGGCCGTAACCTAAAGATTCCGTAACCTGGAGGTTACGCAACACAAGGTACCACTGTATTCAATAATGTGAGCTATTATAACAAACAGCTCACAACTACTGTGCTCTCAATGAGAGTCAGTGTGGGGTAGTAGTTAAGAGCGATAGACTCGTAATCTGGTGAACCAGGTTTGCGTTCCTGCTCCTCCACATGCAGCTGCTGGGTGACCTCCATCACCTCACAGAGTGTTTGTTGTACAGAAGAAAGGGAAGGAGATTGTCAGCTGCTTTGAGACTCCTTAGGGTAGTGATAAAGCGGGATATCAAATCCAAACTCTTCCTCCTCTTCTTCTTCTTCAATCAGATCCTGTTAATTTATATGTTTTTTCCTCAGCATAGCAGCTTTCCCTTTGCCTTTCTTGCAATAAAGTTTAATGTGTAGAGAATGACTTATTCATTTTTCTCTCTGATTTTGACATCAAAAAGTAAGCATTTAAGAAAACAGAAAGTTCATTGGTTCGCATCAAACACAGTGACACTATTGCTGTCACCACTTATCTGTAGTGACAGGATTTTATGGAAATCTGTCCATCAGATTGTTAGATTCCTTCTAAATAAAATGTCTAATTATATCAGAAAAGTACAATTGATTTCAAAGATATCTGGCCAAGTATTGAGAACCCTTTTCATTTAGCATCTTACTTTATCCCAGGTCTTTCTTTAGCAGTGTTGTTAGCCCTAGTTGAACTAGATAGCAACTTGCTAATGAACTCTAGCTTTGTTAATGTGCTACTATATGCTTCCACACTATCAGGTACAGTGGTACCTCGGGTTACATACGCTTCAGGTTACAGACTCCGTTAACCCAGAAATAGTACCTCAGATTAAGAACTTTGCTTCAGGGTGAGAACAGAAATCATGCTCCGGTGGTGCGGCAATGGCAGGAGGCCACATTAGCTAAAGTGGTCTTCAAGTTAAGAACAGTTTCAGGTTAAGAACGGACCTCCGGAACGAATCTTAACCCGAGGTACCACTGTATCTCTGTGATTGTTTTAAGTAAAGGCTAGATGTATTCTCACACAAGGGCAGATAATTTGAATAGCCCACATATTTCTTTCCACGTGATCTGGAATGGTACAATCTTTAATTCTAGGAATGCAGCAAACAATTTAATGGGTCTTCTGATGTGCACTGTTTTATTTTATGATATCCATCTTCTGAACTTGATTCTGTTTTAGGAAGTCAGGGTTTTTCTGGTGTGTGTGTGTGTGTGTGTGTGTGTGTGTAATTCAGCTGAACATATACCATCCCAGAATTCTTAAATAGAATGGAATATGGTGTAAAAATGTTTAAAATAAACTCCATTTGAATATATAATTTTTAACAGCACGGTTCTAAGCATGTATACTTAGATGTAATTTCTACTTAATTCAGTGGGACTCAGTTGGGTGTATAGAATTGCAGTCAAATTTTTATATTTAATATAGATTACCTTTCCATTTTTTGTCAACTCTCAAAAAAGGATATAAAATTACAAACTTGCCAGGATCCTTTTAAAGAAAAAAGACCTTTCTTGAATTCTGAATGTCTGCTGCATTGTGCTATCCTTTTTTGCCTTGGAGAGGAGGTGTTGAGGAAGGCTGCCAGTTTTCCTTGGCATGTCTCAAATTAGTAAATGACTTCTGTGGGGTGCATATAGCTAGAGTAACTGGAGGAGGGGAAGACAGAATTATATAGATGGATGGATTGAAAGAATGGGCATGCCTCCAAATACTTGTCATTTTAAAAGGAAAAAAAGAAAGCACTTAATTGTTAATTGTTCTGCATGTTTTAATATTGTACGCTAGAGAAGAAACTGGCTTTATATGGCTCATCTACAGAATTTTACATTGTGAAAATTAGTAGTACAAAGCCTCTGTTAAAATCTTGAATCATTATGTAATGAGCTAAGAGATTCTTTGGCTTATATGGGAACAGAGGTCAGGAATAAAAACCCTAAAATTCATTGGAGGCACTTCTCTTGGCAGCGAGGTTAGGGTAGGATGAATACTACACACTGAGTAGATGCAAAAAAATTGAAAGGAACAAGGAAGATGTCTGAATAAAAGTAAAACATAACTGAGAAAAAAACAGAGCTCTATTCAGTAGCTGAGTCTTTGCAACACTTGCAACATTTTTAGCCAATAACATATACCCATTAATATACATTTCAATTTATATATGTCTGTCTGACACATCTTACTGTTAATAGAAAATGTGCATTTTTAACTATTTTTGGTGATATGCTGAACTGGATTCCATGTGCTTAATTGACATTATTATTTTTCACTTCTGATACACACTGTTAATCATGCATAACAGGTGCAGAAGTTCAAAATCAGACGTTAAAAACATTCATTAGAAGGCAAATCCAATTTCAACTATGCTTTCATCTAAATGATGTGCATAGTTGTCTGGGGAGGGCGGGGTATAAATAAAAATTATTATTATTATTATTATTATTATTATTATTGGATCTGCCTGCAAAGCTGAATTGTAGAAACAGTTATTCTGAAGTAAATTCACTGAAATCAATGAACTGCCGTGTGCATATGTTTAAGATCACTGTGCTAGATCTTGCAGGCAACAGTTACATCACAGCAGTTGCAGAAGTTATCTAATTGTGTTTGAGGGCAGTTAGCATATATGTTATGAACAAACTATAAAGCCCCAGATAAAGGGAAGGGTTTTTTTTTAATTTTACGAGCAATAAAAAAAGGCTTTGGAGAGGGTGGGATATGAATATTTTAAACAAGCTACAGAAAAATCTATGCTAAGTAAATAGATAAGTTTTGTTTCTACGAATACTGAACTCTAAAGATTGCCTCACCTAGAAACAAGGGAAAGGCATTTGGATGCCATATGGCCAGGTGGGCTGTCACCTGAATAGCCATTGTTTTTAAAACTGCAGTTCTCCAATAGGTTTCAAAGCTATTTTTAGCTAGGGACTAGTGGCACAAAAAGACTCCTTATTGCTATTCCCTGCTGGTAATAGTTGATGAAGTGTCAAGAATGGTGGAAACAGTTTTTCCCACTATTTCTGCCAGTTTTCTTATCTGTCAATTTTTCCCATTGTTTGACTTTTTTCTGCCTGACAAGAATGGGAAGGGAGTCTTAAAGTAGGAGGTGGGGGGAGAGAAAGTGTTTTTTTGTAGCTATCTGAATATCTCTCTGACATCTGTCAAGTGCAATAGCTAAGCAGTTAAATTGACAAGACACAGTCTGGGAAAATCTACTCATTTTCTGAACACTTCACAGCTTTTGTTCAAGATATATATCCTTACTGCAGGAAAGAAACGGAAGAAATGCACATGGCTGAGTGGGGCAAGCAAGAGTGTTCTTGAGCCAAACATATCTTCCCCCCAAAAGCTTATGACATAGCTTATGCACTATCATACAGGAGTTGGTGAAGGTTTTCTGCTGTGGGTAAAGCTCTGTTTCCCCCCATCTTTACTTCTTTAATCTGACAATCCAAAAGCAACACGGTAGGCTAATTATGATTACAACACTGTTATATCACTACTGAATTGTATCTTAATTTACAATCATATAGCGTACAATATATACATGGTGACACCAACTAATATGAGTTAAGAAAATGTTCCAAAGTAAGGGATTTTTGGCTAGTATAACATCACAAAGAATCACTCAAGCTTGAGGCAACATGCCTTCCAAGGTAAGTGTAAAGTCAAACAAAGCACAATTTATGCAGTGTTTTGCAGGGAATAAGTTGAAGGATGTTGGTGCTCCAAAAACAACAGCAGGACAGTCCTTCCAGGATAACCGACTGTTTCAAATTTTCTTTCTCAACTGATAATAATACCAAATAAAATCAATGACATTCAAATACAATAAATGAGATGATATACCTGAACGGTTTACAAACGGTTATTACGCAATAAGAGATACATTACGAAGTAAAACGTCCAAAAGGGTACACAGGATACAAATGGTTCAGCTTTCACTAATCAATGTAATTCGCTGACACTGTTAGCTAAAACATTGCATTATAAAGACCACCAGCAGGTGAATGGTATAATATGAAGGTACAGCATCCAATATACAGAAATGAGAATATCGACAACAGCCACATTAACATCAAAATTAAATTATTCCCTGCAAAACACTACATAAGTTGTGCTTTGTCTGACTTTACACTTTCCTTGGAAGGCATGTTGCCTCAAGCTTGAGTGATTCTTTGTGATGTTATACTAGCCAAAAAATCCCTTACTTTGGGACAGTTTCTTAACTCATATTAGTTGGTGTCACCATGTATCTACAGTGGACGCTCGGGTTGCGCACGTGATCTATGAGGGATGCATGTCCGCAACCCACTGCGTTCGCAACCCACAGCGGTGCGTCTGCACACGCGTGGGTTGCAATTTGGAGCTTCTGCGCATGCACAAAGCGCGATTTAGCTTTGCGACCGCCGAAACCTGGAAGTAACCCATTCTGGTACTTCCAGGTTTCGGCGGGTCCGTAACCCGAAAAAACACAACCTGAAATGTCTGTAACCCGAGGTATGACTGTATTGTACACTATATTGTAAATTAAGATACAATTCAGTAGTGATATAAAAGTGTTGTAATCATATTATTAGCCTACCGTTTTGCTTTTGGATTGTCAGATTCTTCTGTTTGCAACACAGGAGATATTTATTGTTTTACTTCTTTAATGACAGAAGAACCTGACTCCAATTCCATCACTGATCCAGGTAGGTTTTCAGCTTAAGAACATGGGCAGAATTTACATACATAGTAATTTGCTTGTGAGAGGGTGAAACCTTCCAAATTTCAGACTTTTCTAGCCAGTTATTACGTAATTTGTCTGGACTTCACTTAAGTTACATGCTAGATGTGATCCTAGGGAACATCTCTAGAAAATTTCAGAATGATAGGTGTAGGAGTTAGGGAGTTATGATCAATGAAAAACAGTTTGAGACTTTCATTGTTTTTGCTCAAAACTGCCATCAAAGTAACAGAGTGCAAAGCTGTTTACAGAGATGTGGAAAAAACAAAGTTTAGGTTATACCAAAAAAAGAACAACCAACAACTACTACAAACACTTTCAGTGTGTCAATTTGCAAAGAGCAACAAATGTACTGGAACATCAGCATCCATCCCAAAGGCGCTGTTATTGGAGAGCTCTGTCAAGTAATTTCCTAATTGGGAACTGTAGCTATCAGTCACATAATCCCCTTCATTTCTTTGTTCTTCCTTCTGGCCTGGTGGTTTGTTTTTTACGTAAAACTTGCTTGTAGGTGACTCAAAACTGTTATCAAATTCAGGTTAAATTGGAACCGAAACAACTATCTGAAGCTTCAGAACCCTACTGTTTCACCTTGCTTTGCTTTGCACAAAGTGTAAATACATCCAGAGTGGGTCACTTCACTTTGGAATTCAGTTTAGGTAAAATGCTTGTACACCTCTACTGAATAAGCCATCTTCTGCCTCCATCCATCAGTAAGTGATGGATTTTTCCAGGTGGATGAAAAGGCCTTAGGTATTTGTTCTGTATTGCTTTTAAACAATAAAAGGCAATTCATAAATTAATAAAAATAATTATGTGCTGCTGCTTTTTCTTGCCTTTTTTTTTTTTGCTATCAATATATGCCTGTCACTTTCTCAGTCTAGATGCTTACTTCCAGGTCTGGTTTTTGTTTTAAGAGGCAGGTGGGAGAAATAGGTGGTTATATGTGCAGAACTGTTACTAGAGTCACCAGAAGATCTCCCTTCCACTGAAACATAAATTCTGAAGCTAGTAGAATCACATCCACATAATCCTAATTATCTTGCCAGACTCTAAAACTGTCATTATATGAGGTAGCAATCTGGTGGTCTTTTATACTTAAAAATAGGAATCTTCCTCAGTAATGATAATACTATGTGAAAAGTTTAAATTTAAACTGTTAACTGCATTCTGAGCAATTCTTATCAGTCTAATAAAGACATGCTAGACTAGCTAATGTAAAAATGTTGGGAGTGCTTAAAATCTGGAAACATGTATTTGTCTGATTAAGAGCTGTGCCACTGGCTATCTCTATTCCACATATGAATTTTTGAAAACAAAGGGTATGATCCTTCTCCACACAGGCACCCAGGAAGGATCATATCCCAAATGCAGAAAGGAAAATGTCCTTTTTAATGTTTTATTAATTGAAATACCAAAGAAACCCCTGCTCGGCTTTCATTAAGAATGTAAAAGCTTCATTAATATAGAAACCACTCAAACTTCGCTGGCCCCATAATAGTTTGTCCCAAGACAACAATAATGGCATATCAACAATCAGTAGTCTGCATTTTAATGGTGGTTTTCAGGCAAGCCTCATAGTGCAGATGGGGGCAGTAAAAGCTTACACTATCCCTTTAAGGTTTACTTGATGTGTTTTCACGTACTTTTATAATTACTGCTTTTTCTGTAAGCATTGTAGAAGAGAATCTGTACTACAATTGAGGTCAATAAGATGGATTCAGCAAATAGTGTGGGACTTTTAGCACAAAAGCAGATCTAACTGCCATTAAAATGAACCTGTTGGTCTCAGAAATGTGAATGTATCATCTCTCTGTGTGTGTACAATTTAACAGAAAGTGGGGGAGAAATACCTTTAGCTCCAGCAAAAATGTGCAGAGCAAACAAATTATATATATTCCAATTGAAATGTCCATTTATTTTCAAAATACTTGTTGAAGAATATGCATATATAGAAACATACCTGTCGTCCCCCAACAAATAGAATTTGTTGTGGAGATGTTTGCCTCTAAGAAAGGAGAATTGAGCAGATGTTCATTGTACCAAATAATTTCATATTTCAATGTGACAAAATAGATGAGCCACATAAAACCTAATTTCAGCTGCAAATTGCAAGCTGGAATAAGTTCCAGGATAGTAAACAATTAGATGCTTTATTTTCTTTTTAATAAGACTAAATTACTAGATAATATCTACTGGCATCAACTTGGCTAATAAAAATCAGTTTAATAGGATTTGCCATTTTTCCAATTGCTATCATGATCGGCTTTGCATTTTGATTATCTCTAAACTTTGCTTCAATTTTCTCATAGAAAAGCTCTCAGTGGTAATTGCTTTAACATTTATTCTAGGTCAAGTGGTTAAGTATGAATAATGATGTGTCAAAAATGTACAGTAATGCTGTCAATAGAGCAATTACCATTTAGCTAGAGATTATTGTGGCACAGGAGCACATTAACTGGGCACAATAAACAGAACAACAAAGAATGTAGGGGCAAAGGGACTGACTATTTTCAAAACCAGTGAGTGTTATACAGTACGCATTACTGACAGATACTAATTGTTGCATAAGCACAATTAACTGCATCTGTGCACTAGTCTTTATAAATCAACAGAGTTGGATTGTTGCCAGTATGGACAAGAGGCTAAAAATTTATATAACCTGATATTAATGTTTTAAATATACAACAATGCATGGTCTCAGTTTTCCTTTCCAACTAGCGTTTAGGGTGTGTGGGTATATGTGATAATGTTTATGGGAAATGGTTTGTTTTGGTTGATAACTATATGATTTAGGTTATACAGTAGTAATAAAAAATATTAAAGCACCATCTGTTTTATTAACATTACTATAAAGGGATGAGTTTTTATTGGAATTTATTTTTTCAGAAAATAAATGTTCTAATATAATATTGATTATTGAAATGTATTACAGCAGTGGAAAATAAGTTAATTACGAGTTTTCATTGTAATATCAAACAATTTGTTTTCCACAGCATAGTCCATATAGTCTGCTGATCCTGAATATACTGATAAATTAAGGTGATCTTTCTTTGCTTTGATGTTGTAGTATTATTATAATTATTTATTTTGCAGTAATCTCTTGTTGAAATCCATACGGAAAATAGGCTTGTGAATAGATCAACAGAAATTGACTTCAGGCATTCTTCACACATAAAGGATCAGGTATCCTGTCCAAATGGAGACTGTATGTGGTGAAAAGCCCACAATTTCTCAGGTCTCGTTATCATGTCACATGCAGACATCAAAGCAAGAAGCAGAATTGGGGGCAGATATGAAGAAAACTGACAGGGTAAAAGTGAGGAAAGTATTGGATCACAAGAGCAACTCAGGGTGGTGACAGCAGGAGAAAGGAGAAGCCAGATTGCTGTTGATATCATTCCTTCTAATACAAACATCATGTGATGACAGCTGGCAGGATTATAGGGAAAGCAGGAGAGAAATATTGGTATGCACAGGTACCCCCCCGCCAAGACCCCACCCCTGCCAAGTATAAGGGATCAACCCACTCTTAAGATAAAGAAAATAATATTCCAAAGAGGACTTAGCAATAGCCAAGGAATGATGGGTGTCTGCTTGGGAGGGGTGTCTGTGAAATAGAATATCCTGATGGCATGATGGCTGAATGGAACGCTGAACAAGGATGGCTCCAAAACTGCAACATTTGTGCCAAATCACAATTGTACAAAGGTAAAGGTAAAGGGGCCCCTGACCGTTAGGTCCAGTCGCGGACGACTCTGGGGTTGCGGCGCTCATCTCGCTTTACTGGCCGAGGGAGCTGGCATACAGCTTCCGGGTTATGTGGCCAGCATGACTAAGTCGTTTCTGGTGAACCAGAGCAGCGAATGAAAACACCATTTACCTTCCTGCCAGCGTGGTACCTATTTATCTACTTACACTTGACGTGCTTTCAAACTGCTACGTTGGCAGGAGCAGGGACCGAGCAATGGGGAGCTCACCCCTTTGCGGGGATTCGAACTGCCGACCTTCTGATTGGCAAGCCGTAGGCTCAGTGGTTACTGCTAATTTCAACTTTCTGGATATTTGGAATGTACCCAGGACTACCTAGAAATCCTAGTTGGGTTGCACCTTTGGTAAACTGGATCTAACCCACACAAAAAAATGTTTCTAACACTGAGATGTTTTGTCAGATGATGTGGGAGAGGTAGTAGAATTCCCCATTTTTGAGGCGTCAGTGGTTAAAAAAGAGAGACCCTCCCCAAATTGCTAGAATTGTTATTATTCACCAATACCCCCAAAAGATTCTGTACATTATACCCCCTTTTTCACAAGGTACAAATGGCTCCATACAAGTTGGGTCCAGCTTTAATTTGTTGAAATTCAACAGCTAGTGCTATGCATAGACAGAAATAGCTTCTACGTGCCTATTTACATTGACGGGGTATTGCACATGCAAATAATTGTTGTTCATGTGTTTCTTAGTCAAATCCCACCCTGCACACACTGCAGATCAGCTGATTAGGCAGCAGTGGAACAAAATTTTAAAGAAGCATTTTAGCTTAAAAGTGATAAAATCCAGTAGTGATACAAGAATGAGTTATAAAACTAGGAAGGGTGTGATAAGTTTGTACAGAGAAGAAAAATTATATAAAATAATAGTAAGTCTTTTTTCAGACTAGAATGAAACTGAGGTTCACTATCTACAAAACAAATTTGTTCTCACTGCAAAGAAGTAACTTAATGAAATTTACTTATGGTAACAACTGTAAATTTAGGGTCACATAACACATTACACTTAAATAATTGTGTATACCCATGGCTATTGTTTTACTTTAATTAATTCTAGTCATGAGGGTATTATTATTCCTGCACACTGCGATTTCAATAATAACCACCTCCACACATCTGGAATTGATTATGAAAAACAAGATATTTAACTGCATGATAGGTACAAAATATAATGTGTGGTTTTACCATTAGATAGCTTCAAAATTGGTTTAGACCAGGCATAGGCAAACTTGGCCCTCCAGATGTCTGGAGTGATGGGAGTTGTAGTCCCAAAACATCTGGAGGGCCAAGTTTGCCTATGCCTGGTTTAGACAAGTTCATGGAGGGTAGGTCTATCTATGACTATCAGCCACCTCTTGTGGAAGATGCCTTTTTGGCATTGCCTGTGTATTTAAGAACATGAGGTTATAGGTATAGAAGATAGGAATATAATGAACTGTCCAAATTTGGAGTTTCTGAGTTCAGTTAACACTCAGATTGCCCACTTCTCTGAATTTTGCAATGTAGTTTCAGTTTGAAAAATGCATGCAAAAATGTGTATTTTGAGGGAAAGTATATATAAAATGCATACAAATTGTGTATTTTAGAAGTGAGCATGCACAAAAGACATACAATTTAAAATGCAAATTTTTCACATGTGTTCATGTGTTCTGAAGAAATAGGGCTGAGGTGGACTTATGATTGAATACATGAAAAACTGATACAGAGTCTGATTCTGTTCATCCCTTTGTGTGTAATATGGATGAAATTCAAAAGGAGAAGTTTATTTAATTGTAATTCAACTGAGCCAGCAATTACCTAGAGGTGCCACAGCATCTCAAGGGGGATGCTCCCATAGATTATTTTAATGAAATTTCGAAAAGTATCCTCTAGAAATGATGAAGAGGAGCTCTTCATTCATTTAGAGGAAGATTGATTAAATTTAACTACTCTTACAATAACCATCTCAGAAATAGCAAGGAATACTGAAGAAACTACCACTACTAGTACCCTCATCATTTTCTTAATCACCCTGTATATTTCCATTTTGCCACATCTTCACCCTATGTTCTGTTTTGGTATACATTTTTTGCTTTGCTCTCTCCTCCTGCCATTAGATCACTTCATCTTTTTTTCCTCATTTCCCTCTTGCAAACTGAAATCTCATCCCATGTTCTATTTTCTTCTGTTGGTCTTTGGCAATGTTTACTGTTACTAGTGAATCAATAAACATGGAATGTATAATTTTATGCATTTGTGACACTTGTGACACAAGCTTTGTACACTTGCCAAGATGCATATGTATTTGAAGCAAAAAAATATTCATATGTTAGGGTATAGTTTCCATATGTAACCAGATCAATCAAGGTCACTACAATTTTAATATATGCAAAAGCAACAGTCAGCTAAATATGTAATGAAGCTATAAAACTTGTTTTAAAGATTACTGAGACAAATTCAGCAAACACTTTAATCATGGGGGCAGGGCACACAATCTGCAGTTTCCTATCTTTGGTTCTCCAAATAATGCCATGAATAATGACACCAGAATAATGCCATGAGTGAGCTGACAGGAGTTATATGTACAAGTGTTAGAGGTAAGGAGGAGGCAAAATGAGTAGTCACAACTTCACATTCAAAAAGAGAAAGGAAGAATGGGGGAGAGGCAATGTAACAATAAAACCAAATGTAATGTGCAAATATCCCCAGATACAGGAAAAGAATGCTTACCTTTTTAGGTAGTGGCTGTTGTGGCCTGGCACAGCCGCGGGAAACTGGGGGTGGTGGCAGTCCTTTTGGATCTTGCGGCAGGCTGACTTGTTTCAGCCTCGGACAGCCACAGGGGGGCAATGGGAAAGACCACCAAAACAAACAAACAAACAAACAGGCCAATCAATGCCTGAGTAGGGCGGGCCGGCAGGCTGGGCTCCAGCAGCGGGGACCAGGTAAATGCAGTCTTTACTCCAGTCCAGCAGTGTTGTGTTTAAGCTGACTGTACTGGGAGCCACCACACAACTGGCTAGTGATCTTTCCACCCACCCAGTATGTTTTGCCCTGCCAAAGGTACTGGTAAGTGGGCAGCTCGTGTGTATGACCTTGCTGTGGAGTTAATCTGTTGCTATATCCAGGGCCAGTTAGGAATTTGCCTGCAAGCAAATTAGGTCCAGTACATACCCAATGCCTATACCAGAGCCTACCATAATCTACAATCAATAAAGTTGTGGCCATTTTAATTCCAATATGTTGTCATGTCTTTGATTGCTGCTCTTATCACCTATTTCCCCATCGGGTTTCAGGGGGCTTACTGTGCTTGGGCCCGCAACTAGGAGTGACCAAAAGCTCTCCGCTAGGGAAGTGAAGGCGGCAGTTCACTGAAGTTCACTGACTCTGCCTTCCTCAGGAACTCATCACCACCTCACAGTGTTCTGGAGAGTTCCCAAACCTCTGGATCAGGTTATCAAGCGCATGGGGGGGGGGCTGTATGGAGAGGTGAAATCAGAATAACTCACTTCCCCCCTTCCACTCCAAAAGATCATCCGGGGTGATTTCTTCTGCACAACTTTGAATCCAAACCAATGTTCTATAAAGCTTTGATTGCTTCTTGAAAATGGGTATAGAGACTGAGTTTAGTTTTTAATATAAAACAAAGAACTGTGTCCTGAAACATGAACTTGCATACCATGTTTCATTCTGATATCTCAGTTTCCAGGGCATGTGACACATTGCAGTTTATCTTGCATTCTTTATTCCCTTTCAATATGTGAGGAGGTCAAGCAAGTATTTAAATTTCAAATGGATTTTTTTTATGCAAACATAGTACTATGTTACATTATATTCTCAATCTTCAAGTCAGATCTCACTATTATGTCTTTCCTGTCCCCTCTAAAAATGTGCAGTGATGCGCTGCTATTCAACAGAGCTATTCAAATTTAATATGTAAAATTTCATTCAAATCATACTTATTGCTGCAATCAAAGACCAGCTCCAAGAAAACAAAATAAGCACATAAAACTTAATATGCAAAACTGTACTCTAAGTGTACCTACATTCCAATATCTCAAAGTTCAACCAAGCTATTGCATGAAAAGAGAGTCATACATAGCACCAAATGGTGCAGATGAACAAAAGGCCTCACTTGGCTCAGTTACGTAATACAAATCTTTTCAGAAACTATTACGTTTTTAAAACTCTTAGAATTTCTTGTGGAAAGATAAGGGGTAAATATTTGATGCTGGTAGGAAAAGGAAAGACATTTTGCCCACAGAGATCTCATCTCCTGCATTTCTTAAGATTGATTGCAATCTTTCCTCCAGCAAAGAAAGCAGTGAAGCAACTGTGACATGTCTGTTTTCACCCTCAGCAAGTACAGTCCTCCTCAGCCCCAATAAATCTCTTAAAAACCATGAAGACTCTGCCAGACAGGGCACCAAGAAATGAAAACACAGATTAAAATTCACAACTCAAGGGCCTGTGGCTGGCATTACTGATGGGTTGGGTGAAGACACAAATTGTCATTTTAAAAACAACTAAAAAAAGAATTCTGTCACATATGACTTATTGCCATCTTCCACCTGATCCCATTTATATAGCTCATGCTGGCACTGATGGACACATAGCAGGCAAGTAGTTCTGGGCTTTCCATTACTTATTTCACTCACTATCCTTAATCATCAAGAGAAAACACATTTCACTCTTAGCAAAGAAGAACAGTTTTCCATGGTGTAATTTACTTTCTTATTTAAAATAACTCAAACTCCACGTTATGTGTACTTCTATGCATATGTAGGAAACAGAGTTATTCAGCAGAGAACTGGTGTGCACGGTGGTGGTAGGGTGTTGCTTAACAGTTTGCCGCCACTGTTTTGTGAACTTAAAAATCTCACCCAGATGCTTTTCTTCAACATGAAGACCCATATTTTTCCCATGTGGGTAGGAAAAGCAGGTTGGAAAAAGATATTTCAAGTGGACAATATCACCTAGTTTTCTGTTTCATGAAGTCTCTATTTGAACATAGGAAAGTTATTTAATTAATTAGTCCATTTCATACAGCACAATCCTAACCATGTCTACTCAAGAAATACGTCATATTTAATTCAGCAGGGCTTAGTCCTAGGAAAGAGGTTAGGATTGCAGCCAAACTGTTGTTCCCTGGGATCCATACAAAAATTTAAAAACAAATCAAATTAAAATAATAAAATTACCAAAAAACCAATTAAATAAAATGGCACTAAAACCCCACTGTTAACAGAAAGGGAAAACTAATAGATAGGAACACAGTAATACATCCAGAAAATAAGCCACAAATAGACCCATAAAGCAAGGCAAAAGGATCAGATTTAAGAAGTCTGTGACAATAAAAACATATATTCTTAGCACCAAAAAGACATTAAGGTAAGTACCAGGTGGGACTCTCTGTGGCAAGGACATTCCAGAAACCAGAGGTCACAAAAGAGAAGGCCCATTCTTTTTAAACCACTAGCCCTAACTCAGTTTGCAAGAGCACTCATAAAAGGGCTTCAGTTGATATAAGTAGGTGCATATTAGAAAATGTAGGCACAAGGGAATACGAGATCCTTCAGAAAAAAATGAATTTATTGCTACAGAGCTAATGAATCCTGAGGTATCAGTTACTTACATCAGATCATAAGAACATAAGAACCATGGAAAAAACTAATACTCAAAAATAGGTGTCAGGAACTTTCCTAAACTGTCCAGTATACCATGTTTACTTGACTCTTCGGATTATTCCTTCATATATGTTTTGTTCCATAGCAGGTCCTGGGCACTTGCTTACTAACAGGGGAAGGGCAAGGCACAAGGAGCACATTGCTGTGTGTAAAGTTGCAGAAGGAGTGTCACATTGACTCTGCCATGTCACAGAGCACTGAGCTCCCCACATCTCGTCCCTCCCCTCTCCCTCTTTGTAAGTGCCAGCAAACTGCTATGCTGGGAAAACAGGAAAGTGACATAGCCCTACCTGTGCTGCCTTACCGGCCGCTACTGCATTCATGTACTTTTTCAGGATAAGGCTATGAACTTGCAGAAATCAGGCATCTGTCTGTTTCAAAAGACTGTGGACTGTGTCTCCAGGAGTGAAGTCAAACCTATGAGTTAGCAGCATCAAAGTGACCTCCCCAGGGTTAAAGCCTGACCAGTGTGTATGGAGGTCCTGGGCTGTCCAGATGACAAGACCACCTCTTGGTCTCACTGAAATGGTATAAAGGAAAGCACAACAATACATTTGACACCAGCTTGGTTATAGAAGTTGCCAGAAGGAGGAATACAAGGTGCACAACCATCTTTGGGACTCCAGATTTTTGTAGGGTTTACTCCTTAGCCTTTACTTGTATCAAAGATATCCCAAAGGCTTTGGATCAGAGTTTTCCTTCTCCTAGATGGGCTACATTCCCAGGTTGGCAAGCTCCACCTGCCCAAATTAATGCTTAAATAACTACATCCCTGTTTGAGTATGCTTTATTTTCATAAAACTAAGTTCTACAAAAGTCAATGCTAAACTTTAAGTCAATCTAGGACACAGTCATGAAATTCTATTCCACGAAAAATGGATTTTATGTGCAGGTTCTAGGGAAATCCAATGTACGAAAGTCTGTTGGGAGGCGCTTACTGTGTAAAGAAAGAATTGTCCTTTACCGAGCAGCCCACAGGGGGATGTGGGAGTTTTGGGATCCAGTCTGTTTGTTGTATCCAGTTTCCCACCCCTGCTCTAGGCCTTGGACCATAAATTTTACTCATTGAGCCACAAACATTCACTAATTATTTTAATCAGCCCTGATTTTCATCTGTTGTTTCTTTAAAATAGAATACTTAAAATACAACAAACTATAATTATAGATCTCAATAATTTTACCAAAAAGGATTCCATTGTACTACTATATTTAACTTCCTACTTTTTCTAGTTTAATTTTAGTCTATTTGACTGGAAAGCAAGAACAACACTTCATCATGCCACAAAAATATGAAACTATAACAAAGAAATATGCTGCTCATCATTTTTCACCCTTCTACATTGAAAAATATCCTTAGTCTAAACAATGTGATTTATTTTTCTTTTGACATTCAAAACTCTTGAGACTGACATTTCTCTAAGATCTATAAGAGATGGTTTCAAAATACTTTAAAAAGTCATCAGCAACTTTGTTTATTTTATATTTTGTATTCTATCATCAATCATGCTAATTTCTCAATTCACAAGGGGTGAAAGGTTTTAATCCTCATTTCACCTTTCAAAATTCAGTAATCTAAATGATCAGCGGATGACTAAAGTATTTTATCCATTATTAGAATTTTTATTGTTTATTTGTATTTATGGATCTATACCTTACCTTCTGTAAAAACCCAAGGAGGCTCATAACATAATAAAAAACAACAAAGGGCATAAAACACTTTTAAAAGACTATAAAACATTTCAGGTAAACAAAGGATATACAACAGTTCAGTCCATCAAAGCTATAAAAAAACTCTCACACGAAAGCCTTAAAATACTTTTTAAACTAGAAAAGTTTGCAAGATTTGATAAAATGTATATTAAAATCGAGTTCTAAAATGTCCTTGATTAATTATAACTATCATATTTCTACCTGTCTTACAGTGCAATCCTATTCATGTCTACTCAAAAGTTAGTAGTTAGTAGTTCAATGTGTGCGTGTGTGTATTTTATGAATATTATATTTCTTGAAATATCATAAAAGGATAAGGTAATTGGTATTCAACAATTCTGAATGACTTCAACCTAAAATCTGACACCTTTCATAGTAAGACACAGGTAGCTTTCTGAATAAACTAAACAAGAATTATGAATATTGCAAGGGTCTGACACACACATATATAATGCATACTTGAATTAAGGGTACATGACACATGTTACTGTTATTACTTCTGCAAGTGGTTCTTTTTCTGTGTTGATTTGCTAATTAACTGGATTGCTGGATAGGTGTCACCCCCCCCCCCCAAAGATCAGCTAACGTGGAACACCAAAACATGGAGACATTTGTGTGGTGTGAATTTAACAAACAGCTCCAATAATAACTGACACTTTTAGCTGCCCCAGTTCTACTTGGCAATCCTTTGTTGATTCTTAGTACAGTCGCACCTTTAGAAATCGAAAGAAATCCATTCTGGAAGTCCATTCAACTTCCAAAATGTTCAGAAACAAAATGTTCAGAAACATTTCCAAAATGTTCAGAAACTTCTGCAGGAAGCTCCTGCATCCAATCAGAAGCTGCGGAAGTGCCATCAGATGTTTGGCTTCCAAAAATAGTTTGCAAACTGGAACAGTCATTTCCAGGTTTGCGGCGTTTGGGAGCCAAAACGTTCAGAACTAAGCTGTTCGGAAACCAAGGTACGACTGTAACCATGATCTGCCACTTAGTTGCAAATATCCAGGTCATCCTCCAGCCTGGGAAGTTTTGGGTTTCTCTGGCAGTTTTAGAAAATATATTATCATGTTGATAACATTGTTGGCACTATATATGACGCAATAAATATTGCTTATAATGTGGCTTAAATCAACTGTCAAAGATGTGGACTTACTACTGTAATTGGCTTCATGTTTATAAATCTACTACAGTGCTGAGAAATAGAAAAGGGCAGCCTGATAGGACTACTGGTATAGTAAAAGGAAGATTGAAATGGACATTTTCCAAAAGAAGCATGGATCTTTTCCAAAGATAATCATTTCAAACAGTCAGGACAATTCATAAGAGATACTGTTGGTCATTAAAGAAAATTGGAGATGCTGAAAGCTGCCACCTGCCCCAATTTATACACAACTGGAATGCTGCCAACCGTGCGCTTCAGCATATAAAACAACTTGTGGAGAAAGCATGAGCAAAATACCACTCAACTAAATTATGATTAGTTACTCACATCTAATCAGATTTAACTGACACTTGTATTATTGTTGTCTTGTGATTAACTGTAACATCTCACTGAAGAGCTTAGCTCTGCAAGTGATAGCTTTCTTCAATCGCCAGTGAAATGTTATTCCCTGAGCTGGATCAGACCTAAGTAAGCTTATGTGTACAGCCATGAAAAGACTGTAGTGGATTTTTATGTATGCTTACCAACAGCTATTGTTAAACACAAATCATTAAGTCTAGTAGGAATTTCACCTTCACTATAAAGTTAAAGTTGGTATGTAAGAGATCAGTTCGTTTTAGTTTGGTTGCTTCTTATGTATGATGTAAGCCACTTAACAATTACAATTCACATTAGGGCTTTAGGGATGGATAGTGTAACTTTTCTCCCTGTTTGTTAATGGATATCGCTCTTCCCATATTATACATGGGAATTTGAAGTACAAACAGCATGCTCCATTACTGATAATGCCATTTTTCTGTGAAAAGTCCCACATGAGACGATAGGAATATAATTCCTTAAAATTACGAAGATCAGAAACTCTCAAAAGATCAGCTGCAATCATGGCTTTTTAGAAATCATGTCATTTTTCCTTTACACCTTTAAATTATTTTGCTCTCCCTGCATTTATTTGCACTTAACTCTGTGAAGTATTTGGGGATACAGATCATGAAGAAGACAAAGGAGACAAAAATAATATTATTTTATTTTCAAAACCAAATGCTACTTATTCTCTACAACATACTATTTTAGCAATTAAATATTTGTGAAAAGGGCTTAATGGAGAAAACAGCACTCATATTTATATAAACCTGGGTTATGTCAGTATAGATTGTGTGCCATTCATTAGAGACTAATACTTTTAAAGCATTTGGAACTAGAAAGAAGGAAGGAAGGAAGGAAGGAAGGAAGGAAGGAAGGAAAGAAAGAAAGAAAGAAAGAAAGAAAGAAAGAAAGAAAGAAAGAAAGAAAGAAAGAAGTGTCCTAGGAGTGTAACTGAGTGTGTTGAATTTGGGCACTTGGGATAGCTCAGTCAATAGAGAAGGAGACTCTGAATTTTAGGTTTAAGCCCCACGTTCAGAAAAAGGGCTGGAGTAGATAACCCTTATGGTCCCTACCAACTCTATGATTCTATACATTCTGAACCTTGACAGAACATTTAAAACAATGATAGAGTATATGGCATCCACAATACATCATGGCTAGATAACATGTAGCTTGGATTTACAAGTTATACTATCTATAAAAATATATATTTTACATCTTTCCACAACATCTAACATGATTCAAAGGAAATAAATCTCTTTATAGGGAGATACTGCTAGTTCAACGTGACCCGGAAGTGTCTGCGGACAGCGCTGGCTCCTGGCCTCCAGAGTGAGATGAGCTCACAACCCTAGAGTCTGTCAAGACTGGCCTGTACAGGCAGGGGTACCTTTACTTTTACTTTACTGCTAGTTCACAGTACAGCGAAAGCTACTAAAAGCTATGACTTGCTTGACCAAAAAACTACCACGACCAGAATGTGTGTTTTATTTAAATGTAAAATTACAAGCCCTTATTATTGGTGGTTAACACATAAACACACATAGATATTGCTGTGGACTCTAATTTAAACTGGAGTGGGAAGCAATGAGTCAACTAAATTAAAAACCAAACCATTGCTGCTATCATAGTTTTCCTGAACAAAAAATATTTTGTGTGTTTAGCATCAGAACAACAGAAGCAAACTCTATTTTAGTTCTGCAGTTGATATCATGCCATGATTTAAGTGACTTTAAAATTAGTTTAAAATCACTAAAATCATAGGTAAAGGTGAAGGTTAATAACTCCTGGACAGTTAAGTCCAGTCAAAGGCGACTATGGGGTACAGCGCTCATCTCGCTTTCAGGCTGCGGGAGCCGGTGTTTGTCCACAGACAGCTTTCTTGGTCATGTGGCCAGCATGACTAAACTGCTTCTGGCAGGCGCAACTGAGCACCATGATGAAGCCAGAGAGCACAGAAACACCGTTTACCTTCCCGCCACAGTAGTACCTATTTATCTACTTGCATTGGTGTGCTTTCAAACTGCTAAGTTGGCAGAAGCTGGCACAGAGCAATGGGAGTTCACCCCGCCGTGCGGATTCAAACTGCTGACCTTCCGATCAGCAAGCCAGGAGGCTCAGTGGTTTAGACCATAGGACCATCCACTCCCTTAAATCATAGCACCATCTACAGGGGAGAAAAATGAAGTTTGTTTCTGCTGCCCTGATGCAAAAGACATTGGGTACTCTCTAATGCTAGTCCTATTTAGAGTACACTCAGGGAAGTTAATGGATATGACTTAAATCCATATAGTCTGAGTAGGACTTAGCTGGATTTTACCCATTAGTTTAGAAATAAATACTATTTTGTTGTAAAAGATATATATATATATATATATATATATATATATATATATATATATTAATGAGCAACCGCAAATGCTTACATGCCTGGCTCCATACATATCATATATATATAAAATAAAAAGCAATACAGGATATTTTGCTGCTGCCCACTTCATCTGCATTAGATTGGATCCACATGAAGCTGTATTTAAGCCTGTCTTCAAGGCTGTTAAACTTTCCCCCTTAGTTTCTGCCAACATCTATCTGAAAAAATAAAAATCTAATTCTCAGCATTTGCACTGATATATTCTAAAATGCTGATTCCCTTACAAAGCAGCATTCATGACCAGGGGACCACCAAAACTAAGGAAGAATGTGTTGCTCAGGCAAGACTCAACCGCAGCACAAAGTCCTATTGTACACAGGAGCCTCCAATAACCAGGACACTCCTATCAGCCCAGAGCCTTAGGGTATGTCAATATCTAGTCAGATGCTTCAACCTGCTGTTTGATATATCCTCTCACAGGGCAGCTATACAGTAGTTCCCAATACAAGGGAATTAGTACACAAGGTATAACACTTGAACCTCCAAGATGCCTCCAGTCACATGAAATAATATGTCTGAACTGGGAGCCATACTATGAGGTGACATGTAAGACTCTCAATTAATAATGCAAATATTGTTTTTTCTTTCTTTAATTATATTTATAACTCTATCTGCACCCTAGTATCTGGTGGGGAGCAACAAAACCACATACAGGGCAATAGCATCATGTGTGATGGTTGCAGCAAAATCAGATATAGCCAAAATATCTGGCTGATGCCTGGCAATAGGGGGAGGGGAGCCCTGCACAGAGTCCCTCCCTGTGTCTCTGCTGCCTCCCCTCCCTGCTCCACAATTGCTTTCCCTCCCCTCCTGGGTATTGAGGCAAGGGGGAGTGTGGAGGGTCAACTTGGATCCCTCAGGAAACAGCAGCAGGGGAGAGATAAAGGTGGAAGATAGGAGGAGGCAACAGGCAGACAGAGAAAGACAGGGACAGAATAAAATGGGTGGGATGGATCTGGGATGGAGCTGCAGGTTCTGTCTGGAGCCAAGTGCCTATGACTGAATTCAAGTCAAATGTGTGTGTTTAACTTGCACCCTGCTTCCCTACTAATGATCTAAAAAAACATATAAATCACTTATAAACAGATGTTAGCCAAAGTCAGATTTACTCTCAACCTGTGGGTATGATCAGGGGTGATAACTGTGTGTCATTATTCCAAATAGAGCCTACTCATTAACAGCAGAATAATATGGAAATAATATTATTTCTCTCTAACATGTTGATAGGAATTTCCAAAAGACAATTTTTGCTGACAACAAGGAACATTAAGTTCCTTCCATAGCTTTGTATTCTTAATAAAGTTTTCCATTTATGAATAATGAAACAACTATGATAACATTGTTTTTCAGTAATTCTTTCCTCATTTTTTCCTGTTTAATTTTGAATCATAATTATAAATTATATAGGTTATATCTCTAATATACTAACAGCCTATTTTCAAATTGTCTCCTTAGACTCTTAGTATCATTTTTGCAGCACAATTCTAACTATATTTACTGAAAAGCAAATCCTACTGAGTTCATTCAGTGATTCCTACTTCCTAATAAGTGTGCTTCCGAATGCAGACTTAACTGCCAAAATAAGAACAATACTGAATTTCAGCATTGTAAAGAAACGTTAAGAGTTTCTTTCAAGAGCTGCTAAATCCTACAAATGCTAAAATATTCTTCAAAATAAAGTGGCCACTTAAAAGGGGCGGGACCCCGACAATATACCATTACAGACTATTGACTAAAAGGGAAAGTCACCATGATTAAAATGGAGCAATTCACTTTGAACTAACTCTAGTTGACTCATCTAATGTGCCTAAGGATTGTCTGTGGCAAGCCTAGAGGAAATCTTTTGTGCTTCAGTTAGCAATAAAGCTTGCAAATCATTATTCTTCTAAAAGACTAGCACTGATAACCAAAGATACCAGCAGTGTTTGGGGTTTTCTGTTGCACTTTAGCCCCTGCTAGACAAACATACTACTTTAAATTCAGTGTTAATACTAAGGCTTTTTACAAAGCATTCATTCAGTCCATATCTGGTTTTATAACGTACTGTGTCCATCCATCATTTATCATTAGGAATATTACAATTTTGTAAGAGTATGTATGATTGTTTAAACATTCTCCAAATATAATCAATAAAAATAAAAGCAATTCATGAATGACTCACGCAGCTTGCAAATCCACTGAAGACCATTATTATTATAAATCAAATCTTCAGACCAACAGTTCTCTTTGTTGTTTCAAAGGGTTAGGCCACACGGCAAGTGTATTATGTTTTTGTGTTAGTAACATATTGCTGGGTATTTCCACAAAACCTAACAGATGTTTTGTAATCCTTTGGTGGCAGAACACTGGTGGGATTAGGAAGACCTTGTGAATCTTGTTCTCCTTGCTCTGCACTGATGAACATGTAACTTCCATTACAAGTGTGCAGCTTGATGTCTGCATATCTGACTGCTACACATACTGCAACCAACCACTGAATAGTCTATAAACTTTGCTAGGGAAATGATTGAAGTTATTTATGAGGCCATTTTATGTCATATTTCTGCAGGTTAGTCATATTGTCACTTTTCTCATATCTACACTTTTAGTGAACACAATTGATTGTTTCTCTGTGGAATAGGCTCCCCCTTTCTAAGAAAAACAGCAAACTGATGACCATAAAATTGGGTTAAAAGACTTACTGTATACATGCTTGGTTGACAATATCTGGAATTAAAAATAAACCATGCATAGAAAAATGTAATAAATGAATAAAAATGTATATTCTGGGTAATTTAAGCTCTAAGTGCAACTTTTGGTCATGGAATCCAAATAGCTGAAGCCATCTTATGTATGCTTCCCAAATGGAATAACATCAAGGTTCCAGGACTCTAATGATACACAAGCTGCTCAGTCTGAAAGACCTAAACTCACAGATTTATTTCACACAAACTTAAAAGCCACAGATAGACTCCATGGAAAACTACTGCAACATTAATGTTGGAGTTGGTCTGATTTTCCCCCCAGCAAAATATAGGGTTTCTTTTTCACATAACATAAAGTCTTCAACCAGCTTAAGCTTTCTAATAAATTGCCAACTCTGAAACAGTATATCTTTTATTATGCTGCTTGTTACTTTACTAAGACAGGAAATTAAAGCAATAAAACACTTTCAAAACGATAGGGCGCACTCAAGCAGTCAATTTTCTTATGTTACAGTAGTATTCTTCAAAAGGCCTTTTATGATACTAATATTAAATCCTTTGAAGTCTGAAGAATCTGTTGAGGGTGCTGAATTCATGATATAAAACTCAAAATATTGCATCCACTTATGCATTTATTAAAAACTGAGTATATGGCAACAAATGTTTAAAAATTAAAACACGACACTAAATTGATGTTATTAATGTATCTGAGGTTCACACAGGAAAGGACAGCATGGAAAGAAACACTACCTATTCAATGCTCAGGGAAAATCTATTTTGCTTTTGTATCACTTTACATTACCAAATGCACACCAGGTGTGATCATAGATACAAAAGGCTGGTGCAAAAGGCTGAAGCACAAACATTATAATGGTCACTTATGCAAAATGATCACAAAAAGGAAATTGAATCAAGCTTAGAAAGCTATTCATTCCTTTTAACCCCTCTAGAACAAGGTCAGACTAGTGGTTCTGTTTAATGGCATGAACACTATTTCAACAACCTGATAAAAAGCATGTGGTAGGAAAACAAAGCAAAAGTCAGGTCCCATTCCCTGAAACCAAATGCTACAGCAGTTTTTGAGGCACACAGTTGTGGTGAAACTCATTAAACTGAGCATTTATAAAATATTTTGGCATAGATATACATCAGGAACCGCAGAATAAACTATCAGTAGCAGATCCTAGTTCTTATATCTGTTTATTTCAGTTTTATATCTAGTACCCAAATGGGGGGGAAATAAATCTACCTGCAAAAGTTATTTCAGTCAGGTCATTATTAGAACATGTTAGTGAAGAGAGTTTTTTGAAATGGTACTTCATTCTCTATAGACCAATGATGCTGACAGCTTAACATTCTTTTCTTTACTACTCTGGAATTTGTAGAAAAATTATTTGTCATCACGCTGGCCTCAGCAGCCCTATGCACCTGTTTCACACATACAAGACACATTCATGTCCAGGTGGAATAAGGTTGCACTTTGAACCTCACACCTGATGGTGGAAATTGCATTCAAACATAGCTATGCATAAGTGCTAGACAGTGCATGAAGGGGTTAAGGCCAGAGAGGTCCGCTCCTAGACTCTGCAAGTCACAACTTCTCTTCTCTGTGAGGGAAGAAGTGAAGCTGCTTCTGTTTACTTCCCTCCCTCTCTCAGCACCACGTAACTGACCAAAGAAGATGTGCCTAAGCTTTGCTCCAAGCTTAGAGCACGTGCTTGAAGCGATCTTTCTGTATTTTCTACCCAAGAGTAGAACTTCCCAAAAGTGGAACTTCCAGACCAGGCCCAAACACAGACCCACTCAACACAGATCGCAGTGATCCAGAGCTGAGGTTACCAATGTATGGACTGCAGTAGCCAAGTTATTCCAGTACAGATACAGACACGGCTACCATGCCAGGCAAAGCTGGTAAAAAGCACTCCTAGCCACAGAGGCCACCATGGCCTCTAATGACAAGGATACATCCAGAAGGACCTCCAAGCTACGGACCTCCTCCCAAGCCATGCACCTGCCCCATGTAGAACAGGCAGCAGGTCTATCTTCTTGAACACATGAGCCATCTACCCATAAATTCTCCATCTTCCCAGAGTTTAAAAGTTTACTGTCCCTCATCCAGACCACCACTACATTAAGGCACCAATCCAGCATTTGCACAGTTCTCCTGATGCAGATATTTTAGAGAAATGGAGCTGAATGTCCTCAGCATACAGATGTCACTATGCTCTACTCCCTGCAGCTTCATGTGGATGTTAAATAACACGGGGTGGGGGGATACTGCCCTTCAGTACCCCATAGCACAGTTTGAAAACCAGAACACACCAACAATTTCCAAACTCTAAGTTTGCTACATCTTAAAGTGAATTAGAAAATTATAAGCATTTAATGGCCTTCAAGAAAAATTAAACAAACAAACAAACAAACAAACAAACATACAACCAGAACAGTGTTACAATTATCTACTCAGTTAAGGTAATAAGCAGTACCAAGAGTTCAAGGAAAGGATATCTTTAGGGAAGGCATTCTGCTGCTTCCTTGTGTCCAGTTTTACAAAATTCAAAGTGGGTAGAAACAGAGATCCCACTGAAGTCCATATGTGGCTTTAATGCCAAGCTTCCTCTTGGATAAACAAAGTACGAACACACTTAAAGGCATACAACATAGGATAAATGGAAATAAAATGTCTTAATGGGAAGGAGGTTGAACAGAGGTCACATACACAATAGTGCTGACACTGAACATTTCAAGAATCTTAAACATTAAACTGAACTAAGTTTATTTGCTGTTTAGATTCCTCACTTTAATATCATTTGGTCCCACATTACATTATTTTATCCTATTTAAACAATAATTTAATAATTATCAGAAAATGCTTTCAGCCCTTCTGGGCCTTATCAAGAGAAAAACTAATCTGAAGTGCTTTAGAAACTTAGTGCATCATCAGATTTAACATAAGCAGAGTTTTCTTTTCACATTAAATTAACTTACAATTCAGAACTGTTGCATTTATTGGTCTTTGTAATCCCTAACCTCCTCAACGTTTTGCTAGATGGATGAATATGAAAAAGGCATCAACAGCTTTAGGGTGTGATGCAGAAATAAGAGATAATGAAAACTAGAATTAAATTCATGGGCTCCATTTGTTTTCTCTGCATGCTTAATAGAGCCTCCCATTGTTAAAGACTCTGTAAGTAATCATTGATTTTAGACTGTTTAAAATTAAGAGAGGAACTGCAGATTTAAAAGATAGAAATGCTAGACATACACATTATACAAGTACTACTTGCTAGAGCTAGTTTCTCTCAGTTGTTGTAATGTGTGCAAGCAAACACTAGCAGAAGTTGCTGCTCAGCTAGTTTTCATTTTGTACCTTCTGTGTTTTGGTAGCATTTTCGTAGAGCTCATTGTAGTTTCACGATTAAAGCACTGACTCTACTTCACAGCAACCTGTGTACAGTAATGGACTTCACCCTTTCCACTGGCATAAGAAAGTACAGTGGTACCTTGGTTCCCAAACATAATCAGTTCCGGAAGTCTGTTCCAAAACCAAAGCATTCTAAAACAAAGGCGTGCTTTCCCATAGAATGTAATGCTAAATGGATTAATCTATCCCAGGCTTTTAAAAACAACCCCTAAAACAGCAGTTTAACATGAATTTTACTATCTAACAAGACCATTGATCCATAAAATGAAAGCATTAATCAGTGTACTGTACTATAAAATAAATAAGACAGTATTGTAGATGATAAAAATTTATTTTTTTCTTTCTTTCGTGCACTGATGATAGTCATTGTTTGGATGGGGGACTTTTATCCATTTCTGCAGTCACACAATCAATCAATCAATCAATCAATCAATCAGTAGCTGAACTGGGTTCCAAGCAGTCATAAAAACAAGTCACAAAAACAAAGTCACAAGCCACAGTCACAAAAATGAAGTCACAAGCCACAGTTACAAGTCAGTCCCATAAAACGAAGAACAAGTCACAGCAAAAAAAAGCAAAAAAGCCACACAAACAAAAACGCAAAAACTAGCAAAAGCAAAAGCTCCAAATATCACCTCTGTGTTGCGTCGGTGCTCAGGACTCAACAGCCAACAGACTCAACAGTAAGCCTCTGATTAGCAGTGGGGGACTCAATTTACAAACTGAACACACTCAACAGGAAGCAGAACATGTTCTGCTTTCAAGGCAAAGTTCACAAACCAGAACACCTACTTCTCGGTTTGAAGTGCTCCAAGTTGTTCATAAACTAAGCTGTTCTAAAACCAAGGTACCACTGTAAAATAGAAAGGGAATCCCTTTTCCCAACATTGGGATTAAATGTGCTACCAATATTCTATACATGAGACACTCACGCTGGATCAGGACCAGTTCAAGTGCAGAACTTTGGCAGCACATATTTGTCTTTGCTGGAGAAGCTACCATACTAGTTCCCTTAAGATAAGTATCTTTAAGATGTTCAGTACACGTTCTCACAGACCATGGCTGGATCTAGACACATCAAAAAAACGTTTCAGGAAAACACATTGTAAAGCTCGTAATGGCAAATCACATGCTGAAGGATTGAACTCTACAGCGCCATTTGGTGTCACAGTGTTATAACAAATTTAAAACACATTTTATAGAAGTATAAATAACTGTAAATATGAAAAGAGACAAAATATTCTCTAATTTCCCCCCCTTGGTTAGATGTATTTTCTTTTTCTTTTGTATTTTCTTTTGTTGTGAATATGTATGTTTTCTAATTTGTACTTAATAAAAATATTTTAGATTTTTTTTAAAAACACTTAAAAAAAACAAACCTAATGTAGCTGAGTCCATAGTTTTCTGATTTCAAGCAGTCACCATGAATGCAATAGTTAGCCAACAATATAGCATAAAGAAGCATACATACCTTTTTCTTGATGGAAAATTATGGATATAAATCTTCATCAGACTAGCGGAGGAGCATTGTGGGATATGGCATCATTTGGTTTGAGTTTCTAAAGATGCCTCTATCAGTTTCATCCCAGGTTACTTCTTCGCCACGAAGAGATGACACTGAAAGGGTTAAAATGTGACCAATATTAACTTTTTATTTATAAACCAAACCTTTTTAGACATGTCACACACTGTCATACTAATCAAGGATTAACTGCATGACAAATCTGAACTTTTAACACCGAACTACACTGAAGTTGTGGGAGAGCAAGCAAAGGTCACAGCACTTTGTAAATGTAAAATTTTCAAACCATCACAGTGCTAAAATATATTCCTTATTTCTGTTACAGGTTTCCAGATAATTCAGATATAAACGGAACAAGGGGGGGGGGCTACAAGCAAGGTAGAATGTCCACTTTTTATAAAGAGACTATTGCTTTATTTATACAGGGAAATCTCTTTGGTCCCATCTTCTCAGTACTGGGGAAATGAAACAACAATGGTGTTCAAGGATCCCTGGTGAAAAATTGGCAGAAAGCTGATCCTCCAATTTATTTTTAAATTCATACTGAAAATGCAATGCTTGTTCCCAGAAAATAGCTGAAGAAATTCTTTATAAAATAGTAGTGAGCTGTGAACAGTAGTTTAAGTAAAACTGTAATAGAAATTAATGAAACAGAACCTATTAGTCTGCCATTAGGCTGGACTATTAAATTATCAATATTTATATAACCCAATTCTTCATGCATTTCCTCAGCACAAGCCTCATTGAATAGAACCTTTGAGAATTAGAGCTACAATGTACTTGATGAACATGACACCTGTGATTTCCTTTTCCAGAGTACTGAGCGTCTTCCATCGTTACGTATCATATGACATGCTGCAGCTAGACTGCTAAGTGGGACACCATATTGCATACACATATTACTAGTGCCGAAAGAATTGCATTTACTGTCAATTTGCTCCTGAACCAAGTTAAAGTCCTGCTGATGACTTTCAAGGCCCTACATAGCTTGGGACCAGGCTAAATCTCAAAGAACACTTCTCCTTTTACCTGCCTATTATGGTCATCAGAGTAAGACCTTGTGGTCATGCCACATCCTGCATATATTTATGAACAAAGGAACTTGAGTTCTCTGTTGTAGTAGCCACCTTGTAAAATGGTTTCACCCTGCTAGGTAGCAGGCATCAATACAAGTACTGATGTTTTGCTAACTAGTAAAAACGTATCTCTTTGCTCAGGCCTTCCTGAGCCTTTGATATGTAACACCAGTTTTGTTACTTAAATATGGCAGATGCAAATTTTTTAATGTGTTTTTTTACATACATGTTTATACAATGCATAAAAAATGAAGTCCCAAGCATGTGTGTAGAGCTGCCCTAAATCAGAACCCAATGTAGGATCCACTGCTGTGACATAACCAGGAAAGTTGGTCTAAATAATTATTTCCCATTTTAAGCAGAATAGAGAAATTAAGGTCTAGCACATGTGTGACTAATCTGCAGTGTGTATCCAACAAGAGGCATAGGTTGTGGACATGTGGCATCCATAAACAGAAGGCCCCAAAAACCTAGCCAGGTGTTCTGCTACCACCTTTAATAATTATTATAATTATATAATTATTAAATAATGGATTCCTGCTTAGTTTCCAGCATGTGCACTAATGTGGTACTCTCTTATGCTGTAGACATAATATTGGATATGCATATACTGTACGGTTGGCCACCAGTAGTCTTCCAAAAGTAAGAAGTTCCACAAAAGGGATGCTACAGTGGAGAAACCATCTTTTTTTGGTCACTGCCCAAATTTATAGCACATTACAGAAATATAGATGTGAAGTTACAAGAACATGGATTACTGTGGCAAGGCTATTCTAGTCAAGGAACAACCATAGCTGGCAAACCAGCACTGAAACAGGCACTCCTAGCCACTATGCTTTCCAATGCCCAGAGGGTGAATAACTCCATCCAGGGTAGACTCTCTCCCCACCTCTGAGACATGGGAATCACCCACCAAAATGCCTCCATCTTGTCATAAGTATTAGTTTACTGGTCCTTATCCAGCCAAAAAATCTGAGTGATGCATTCAACAGAATTCATCTCAGCTTTCAGCAAGGATATTGACTTTGTGCTATAATGCAGTTCATTTGATCAGCTTTTTAAGATTCTTTACATGCCCCAAGAGTTGTAACCTGCATGTGACAAGCTATAATCATAGAGATTTATAAACACACACAATTACAGAAAAAAATATTGTCATAGTTATTATAACAATATATACTGCACAATTATGAGTTTTGTTTATTAAGGTTTTTTATTTCATCAGTTGATGAATTTTAATTGTAATTTACTTATTTATTGTAAACTGCCAAGAGAACTTTATGCCAACAATAAACAGAATAGAATAGAATAAAAATAAACTATTTAGGATGCAAACCTATAGTCCCTGCACATACACTTTGGATGCGGCAGGAGGTCTGCCCTGATGAGTATCCTCATTGCATCAATGGAAATCAATTGTCAGCCCTCTGATAGTAGAACGGGTGAAAAGGACTAGAATGCCTATGATAAAATAAGTGTTCTTGAAAGTTACAGTTTTCTGTCTTCTCTATAGTGGTGTACCCAATCCAGGGAAAATTTATTTGCAGGTAAGCCAAGCTAATGCAGTAGAACTTGCTCCCAGAAAAGTATATTGGATTGCCTTTTTAGGATTCACTACTTTTCCTACCGGGTTTGTGCCGGTGCCTTTAACAGCAGCCTAACATGCAGAAATTAAACTGGTGAAGCTCTTCATGACATGGCTCTATACCTGCCAGAAAAAGGAATTTCCAGTCAAATCGCTGGAGAATCAGAGAACCTGTGTAGGGTTTACTCCTCAGCCTTTTCTTAAAGGTGTCCTGCAAGGCAGTAGGCACAGATTTTCCCTCAGGGTTTACTCCTGAAGCCTTTCTCCATGAAGATTACACCAATTGACCATAATTATTCTCAGAATTCAGCTTTCTACATGCAGCTGAATGAAGTAATAAAGCCCCATACTCAACTCTCTTTCTTTAAAAAACACAAAACAAAACAAAACATTTCTAGCATAGGAAGACAGCATGTCAGGAAGAAGACAAAACTGAAATTATTATTATTATTTTATTGAATTTATATACTGCCCTATACCCGGAGGTCTCAGGGTAGTTCGGAGGTCTCAGGTCTCATCATTCCCTTGATATGCTGAATTTCTATGTGTATGGAAGTTTGTTTATTAAAAAATCCCCCCCCAAATCATTCAAATGTGTTCTTTTCCCCCAACCTGCACCTAAAATGGTACAGTACAGGGAAAAAAACTTTATTTAGAGGTGCGCCGGATTGGGGGGGGGGGAGAGAGAGAATAATTGAAGAGAGGTTGTAAACAAAGTCATTTAAGATTTTATTCTCCCAAGTTAATATCCTACTCAGTAACCTGGAGAACCCCCTAACTCCATACAGGCTTACAACTGGAAAACAACATTAAGTGCCTAAGGCTGCAAACCTAAAGTTCAACCAGGCTTACTTCTCAGTAGACGTGATTAGGATTGCCCTTTAAAGCTGCCATTCTGTACCCATTTACTTGGGAGGAAACCCTACTGAACTCACAGGAGCGTAGTACCAAACAGATATGTAATCTTGGGGTTGCGCTGTGAGAAGAGAAATGTGAAAGTGAAGCTGTCACAAAAGGCCAGAACTGTAACTCTGGGGGGCAAAGGAAAGTGAGGGAAACAGAACAGGCTGATTCAGAGGAGTAAAGGAACAAGGAATAATAATAACGAAAGGTGAAGTGAGCATGTAATTTCTCTCACACATTGTGCCCAGGAGGGTATGAGGCAGGCCTCGCATTTCCCTACCTTTTGCCTCCAGCCTTCCTCACCCCACTCCTTATCAGAATAATAAAATACAGCAAAGTATTTTCCTCAAACAACCACTTACTGAGAGGCCTAAGAGACTTCCTTGCCTCTCAGAAGCAGCACCTCCTCTTCAGTCTTAATACTGAGAGAGCAAAACTTGTGTAGGCCCAAAAGTTTGGCTGTGACGTGTAGAGAGCCAGTTGGCCACCACAGGAGGCAGATTGAAAGAACTCCAGGGGGTCTCTCAGACCTTTTAGTAAGTGGAAATTTATGAGCATAGGGCACTTGGGGGGGGGGGGACTTCAGCTAGGTTTTTTTTGAGGGGGGTGGTTTTGATCATGGGGAGTTTACAATTTTGGAGGGTACTTTTCTGTGGGTACAATTTTGGAGGGAAAATTCAGCAGAACCCCCTTATACATCTGATCAACTGGTTGCCACCATCTTTTTGTCTTCACAAATCCAATATTCCAGGGGACATTGAGGGAGGGAGGGAAAGGAGGGACACTAAACTCTAAAATGGTCTTTCTGTTTCTGTTCTGGTTTAGGCACAGGGAACAGAAGGGGAGACTCAATTAGAAGTTCCCAAACACAAAGGAAAATAGGGAGGCTTCCAAAATTTTTCACACTCAAAATTCTCCTCAAATGAGTTCTGAATAACCTAGGTTTCTTCAAAGCAGTACCAATGTAACAGGAATCTTCCGTTAATCTGTTGTTGTTTTTTTAATTTACAACCTACTACACACACACACACAAATAATTGTAGCTTTCAAACATCTAACTATCAATCCACATGTGTACTTTGATAAAACACTGGAAAGCACCTGTCTTGGTTTAATTATATGTATGGCTGTATCTACAAATCCTTCTTGTGTGTGTTTTAGCAATGTGCAGCAGCACATGAATAAGATCACACGGAGATTGCCTTTTTCAGTGTTTAACCAATGCATGTGAATAATCTCTAATATAGGAGTAATGTGCAATGGAGAGAAGTTATTGAAAACTATGCGATTCTAAAATTTCAGAAATCCTGCTAGTTAAGCTGGAATTCAGAGGGAATAGAATGCAAAGAAGAGCAAACCCATGAAACTATATAGGATTAAACCCAAGGAAACCCACTCATCCCTAAATCAAAGCAGGTTTTGTCACCTGCTGAGCAAAAGTTCTGTTGCTACAGAGGATGCTATCTGGGAGTGCTGTTTTTTATACTGCTACCAATGCCATTGGCTTTAGTTGATTTTTATTGCATTGCATTTTATAGTTTTGGGTTGCAAGTCGATGCAAACTTACCTAGGAGCAATCTGCATTGAACTCAGTGTGACATACTTTGTAACCATGCATATGATTAGACTGTCAAGTTCCAATTTTTAAACTTGCCTCAGGTATGTCTGCAAAGAAAGTGTGATTTATGAACAAACCAAACTGAATGAATTGTATGCTAACAGTGAGTACAGAAGGCTTGTTTATCTACTCTCTAACTCTAGGGCTAATGATCTACTTGTGGTCTTTTTATATTGTTCATAAAGATGAGAACAAAAATGACCATGTGAAGATTAATTTCTTAAATGTATCCCACCCTTTAAAAATATTTTATTAAATACGTATAACAAGTGATCAGTGACCCACTTTGAATTGCACATTTATGTACTTTTAAACACAGTGGGCAGTTAATGTAAGACAACAGCAGTACTCTGGAGGGAAATTGGCAGAGAGAGCTCACAACTGTCTGGAATTGAAAGTGCTATCTAATTCTGCTGTACAATGATCAATTCGTTGACAGAACATCTGCTTGTCTCATTCTCTGCAAGTTCAAATCTATATTCCGCTACTCTTCTGCCTTCAGCGTAGAGATTAGTGACATATTTTTGGCACTATGGCCCTGTGCTTCAGTGTTGTTGTTTTAGTGTGTGTGTGTGTGTGTGTTGCTGTTATAAAGTGCTTATGGAATTGATCTCCCATACAGATTTTCCCCATACACTGTTTCATAACCTGAACTATCTCAACTGTGCACAAAGCATCCAAGTCAACTCTCTGCAATAAGTCACTGAAGGGTTGCAGTTGCCAACAGCAATACTTCAGAAACCACTGAAGACAGACAAATACACACAGTTTTATTGGAAACATTAAACCAGTGGAATCAGCAAAGATTCTAGGGTTAAGAGAACTTGCAAATATTCTCTCCAGGCCTAAAGGAATATCTTCAAAGGTCTGGCAGAAAACTATAAACCATATAGCTACTTAATTCCAACCCATGGTTCCCCCCCCTACCAGTTTGAAACAGCAACTGGATTTAATGCATCTTTGTATTGTTTTCAACATATATTTTGGAGTGAGAGACTCTGTAACATAAGATCCGCACAACTCCTCATTTCAGTCCTGAAAGAATTCTTGCCTCACCTCTATTTGAGTTTGAAGCTGGCATAGTGACAAAGAACTTGCACAGACACCTTTCACCCTGGCCAGCACAAGCCAGTGGGGATTAGAATGTGGCAGTAGATCTGCCCACTTCATTTAGGATTGCTAAATGTATAATTTAGTTTGGATCCAATCCAATGGACATTGTCTGGAATAGGTGAGATAATAATTTTTTTAAGCTTTGATATTTCTCCCAAGGAAACTGCTACTGCTTTCAATTTAGAAAAAAGTATAACTGCATACCAGATAGCAGTATTTGTGACTGCCACCAAATTCTGCAGCTGAAGCCTGGTTTCGTTTCAGGTTAGCAGTATTGTTCAACAGATACTGAATTCTAAATTTGACAATATTTTGAATATAATGCAAAATAATAATAATCCTGTTTTTGTTTCAGGAACAGATATTCACAGATACTTATGATATCTCTACTGTGAAAACCTGATGGAATGATGCTCCCTTTAAAAAAAGCAGCTTTAACTCAATGGCCTTTTGGTTCCTGCCAATTAAATTATACTGATTATCCTAAAACTAAATCTCAACACAACCACAATATTATTTTTACAGAAGTGTAAAAAAAATAATAAAGTTTGGTTCAGCAAACCAGGTCAAGAGCACAATTCTATGCATGTCTACTGAAGTCCCACTGATTGTAGTCAAATCTACTTCCATAGTAAGTGTGTATAGGACTAAAGCTATTACACTATTTCTATCATAAGCTTTTCCACAGTGGCTGAATGATTCGAAATAATAATGGCAACAGTAGTCATACATAGCTTGATAATACAATTTGTTCTTTACTTAGCTTGATTTTTCACGGAATTAATTTTTCTACAGACAGTTCAGAGGATAAGATTATAGAATTAACAAAGTAGTACATGTGAAAAGGATCTAAGGGTCCCACAGGATCACAAGCTTAACATGAGTCAACAGTGTGATGCAGCAGCAAAGATAGTTAATGCTATTCTATACTGCATCTACAGAAGTATAGTGCCCAGGTCAAGGGAAGTAATAGTACCACTCTATTCTGTCTTGGTCAGACCACACTTGAAGCACTGTGTCCAGTTCTGGGCACCACAATTTAAGAAAGATATTGACAAGCTGGAATGTGTGCATAGGAGTGCCATACAGGGTAAAGGGTAGTATATAAATTCAATAAATAACTAATAATAATAATAAGATCAAGGGTCTGGAAACCAAACCTTATGAGGATTGGTTGAGGGAGTTGGGTATGTTTAGCTTGGAAAAGAGAAGATATGATAGCCATCTTAAAATATCTAAATGGCTGCCCCGTGGAAGATGGTCTTTCTCTTGCTTGTTTTCTCTTGCTCCAGAGGCTAGGACCCGAACCAATGGATTCAAGTTACATGGAGGGACAGTAGGAACTGTTCAGCAGTGGAACAGTCTCCCTCAGAAGGTGGTGGACTCTCCTTCCTTGGAGGTTTTTAAGCAGAGGTTAGATGGCCTTCTGTCATGTATGCTTTAGCTGAGATTTGTCCATAGCAGGGGACTGGACTAGATAACTTTTAGGGTACCTTTCAACTCTACATATATATGATTCTATGACCTATAACAAAACACATTGGTGCAATCTGCTCTCTAGACATATTTTAGTAAACTCTATAAGAGTGCTACAAATATAAAGTGATTCTTTGCCATTAGGGAAGTAAATACTTTTTGAACCCAGTTACACATTTTTCATCTGCAAAGACTAATCGAAGTACTGTTATTCAGCCTCTGATCATGTACTTCTTCCTTTTCAGTGAATGCCCTACAAGCATGCCATTTTTAACTTTGCTCATCAGCTATTTACTTGCTGACTCTTACATATAGTAAGTTGCTCTGCAACTATCATAATGTAAGGTGATACATTATGTTGTTCTGTAATTCCACACTGTCAGAGCTTAAAACAATTATGCATTTAAAAGGACATGGAAAAGATCCATTAACTAATATCCATTGTTGCATTGTTGATATGTGTGTAACGAAAAGGAAGGAATATGTAGTAATGGCATACCTGTGTTAAATTGCAATGCTATGTTCATGTGTTTGAATGAGCCAGACCTAGAGGGCTGCATAACTACTGTTTGTTGATATTCTCAGACACTACCAAATTGTCCAGAACTATGTTGATCTCCTTTCTGATGACCCCAACACTATAAATCATCCCAGATGTTTACTGTCCAACTGAAACAAGACCCAAACCCAACCCTCCTTGTCCTTCGTGCCTGCATTAACTTGTACCCTCACACTACTTCAGTGTCAAGTTTTCTTCATATCATTAATTGTATTAATTGCAGACTTATTGGAAGCTATGCTCTCAGAACTCCACACTGTCTGTTGTGCTGAGGAAAAAGATTTTGCTGTGTTCATTAGGAGGAAGAACTGAATAGATGTAGTTGCAAACACGCTTTACTAGAGAGTAAGTCCATTTGAAAACAGTTCCTGAGTAAACATGGAAAGGACCACAATGTAAGGAAATGACCATTTCCTCAATTTTCCTTATCTATTTCAAATTACTGTATAGCAGTTCTTAATTGAAAGGGGTATGTGATTCTCTGCCCCCTGCAGTAACTGCCCAGAATAGATCAAACTATTTCAATACATTCTTACCTTGGCATGCTTTAGAATTCTGTTTATTGAGACTTAAGTCAAGATGTTTAAAGGGCAAGCCTTCAAAACTAAATTGCTGGACTAACTTCAAAAGAGTCCAGATGGTGCCTTAGCCTTTGTACATATGTCTGAAACCTTTACAGAAAAAAGATATATTTTCTTAAATCGTGCCTCCACACATCTCATTTTGGCTCTCCTCCTGCCGTGTTACACTTATCCTTTAAGCTTCTTCACATGTTAAGAACATGTCAATTTATTCTTCAAGCTTCAGCAATGAAGGAGCCGAGAGAGATATATACTGTTTCTGCAATCCGTGAGAGACTGTTTACAACTCTCCAACCCTAGGAGCCTTCAGAAGGGAGTTGTTTCCAGAAGAATAACTGTTTTGGGTTTTGGTTTGTTTTATTTCTGGTGTCTTGGTTCTCAGTATAGAAGTTTTGGGAAGAGGGTTCCTAGCACTAGTGCCATCAGTTTTGGTTATGTTTTTATATGTGAAGATATTGAACACTGTTAATTGTCCTATTACTAAGCTTTGAATGCTTTCAGGTGTGGGCTTAGTACTATAAGTGAGTGATTCAAATATCACAGATGGATCACTGGAAACATTTTTCCTTTTTTCCCTTTTGGTCTTTTCAGGTTCTCCATGTTAAATGAGGGGAAATATGGACTTGCATTTTTATGTGACTGTCATTGTGCAGATGTTGTGAAAAATATGCATGCACGAGCAGCCGCGACCCCACACCCAAATGGTAGCACCTTTTTTGATTCCTGCATTGCAGGGGGTTGGACTAGATGTCCCTTGGGTCTCTTCCAACTCTATGATTCTATGATGTATTTTGAAACAATTTATTGTTAAATTCTTAGTGTTAAATTTGAGGGGTGTTATAACTTATTATGATTATGTGCTATTATTTTAGAATGTTTATTTTTTTGTTTATCACCTAGAGCACAAAGTAGAAAATAATTTGACTATGGCTAATAAACCTGGTATCCCACAATAAAACTGTCAGCTTTATCCAGGTTTACATATGGCACTACATTGTCAATGCAGATGCACCTTACATTCAGCGTATTTTGAATCATGTGTATAAATTTTGATCTAGACCATAAGAAGAATTAAGATACTCTGACGAATCTTACTGTAATGTGTCCCATAGATAAATACTACACATATATGAAAGATGGCTATTTTCTCTTCGTTGACTTCACGCAACAGTTTATATAACTGTCTGTAGCTTGTTGATTAGGTCTAAAAACTTTGATGTAACTTATTCAAATCTGCTACTCAGAAGTCAGATGGGTTATGTGTCAGTGAAACAAATTAAAATTAAACTTACTACTACAGATTAATTGTGTTGCTTCTAATTCTCAAGGTTTCATTTGCAAAATGTAGCAGAGTAGTTTTTCCAGATGTCTTTGATTATTTTTGCAACGAATAAGGCAGTATCTGTGGACTGTCTTTGCTTTCCTACATCATCCCCACAATGCATTCCACTTTGTCTGGCTATTCTGTGTCAATGGCAAAGTATAACAATGGGTTATAGTTGCAGATTACACAAGCTGTTATTAGCATTCTGTATGATAAGGCTGTATCAAGTCTGCTAAACTAACCTTGTGAGACATGAAATGATCCCACCTTCATGATGGCTCCACAACGATTCTCTGGCACAAATATGTTCAAAGGGGAAACTTTATTAAAGTAATGAAAGTAACGTCACCCTGTTATAATGCAGACGTCTATACATCAAGTTTTATGTATTTGTTTACTAACAAAATAAGATGAGATAAACAGAACACACAGCAGAGAACTGAGGATTAAAAAAAATGTCCCTCCTGAGACAAACCTAATAACTTTCTCCAAAAGCTCTCATAAATTATTAGCTTTGAAATCACTCAAAGTGTCTGAAACATAGTAGGTGTCACTGATGTACTTGAAGTTCACCTAAGAAACTGCATCATCAAAATGTGCCGACAAAAACTGCCAGCAGCTATGCCACCTTGCAATCAATCACAGATCTGTTTGAGAGTTATAAAGTGTCTGAAAGCTATAATTTCATCGGCTTCTAGCTGCATATATTTAAAACTTCATATTCTTGTGGGTGAAAGGAAGAGACTGGAAATATTTGTCAGCTCCGCTTCCCTCCATATCCAACACATATTTACAGAGAGTCACCAGTGGGTTGTTTTTTTTAAAAAAAGATAATATTATTACAGGCCAAGGTGCATAGCCTAACATCACTGGGGGTAGGGGTGTGATAGGTGGAAATGAAGACAGGACAGCGTCTTGGGTTTGAAATGGCCACAACCTTATTGATTAGAGATGTCAGTAGGCTTTAGCACTGGCACTGGGTATGGCTCCTGAATGAACCTGCCCATTTGCTGGTTGTTTAAGCCTTCAGGGTCAATCCTGGATTTAAGGATTACATGAATCCTGGGCAATCCTTCCAGTGTGCCATTTGGAAAATTCTACGGCCCGTTAGCCCCCAACTGGGCATTCAGACAGAAACCTTTCTCTGAACTCCTTTTCTGGGGTACCCTGATGCTTCGACTGAAGCGGTGAGAAGGTCTCCCTACCTGCCCCCGTTTTCTGCACTAAGGAACCAGCCCATTGCCTTTTCCCACCAACAAGTTGTGACAGCTGCTACGTTGTGGACCAAACCTCCAGACAGGCCCAATTTTGTCTGCAGGTGAATTTCTCCCTGGCCCCAAATACAGGAGCTGAAACGCTCCATAGCGAGGTCTCAAGTACACACCCCTCCCCTCACATTTCCACATGTGTAGCCTTCACTGGGCCCAGTGTGATCATCCAGGGAAGCCTACATGAACAGAGGTCAATGCGTAAAGGCTTACTGTGTTCACATATCACATATCAACACTAATAAATAGAGGATGGAACCAAGGAGACCACACCTCACTGGAGAAATGACTAATGGCTTTGCCCCTTTAAATGAGCAACAGGGGCTTAGATGGAGGGAGGGAGGGAGGGAGGGAGGGAGGGAGGGTGGATGCACATCAGTTATCAACAACCAACAGGACTTGGTGAAACAGAAATCAAGGATTTTATTGGATACCTGGTAGAAAAGTGATTTAGGTTATTAATATAAAAGTTAAACTTGATCCATTCATGTCTCTCCTGTATTGGTCTGTACAGCCACACTAGGTGCTGTAACGGTTTGACTTTATCCCCAAGAGTGCACTCTTCTCGAGACAGAAATATGCCAACCAATGAACCAATGAATTGTGAATTGTGAAAAAGACTACCTCAACAAGACGACTTGTTGGTCTAGGTTAGGGGTGGGAAACTGGCAACAATCATCAGGCCTGATCCATAACTCGCCACCCCATATTGGCCACTTTTGCTAGGCAGGCAGGGCTTCCAGGGAAGAATCAGAAGCAGAGGTGCCAACTTGAATGAAATATTGTGGGGGTCCAGGTAAGCCCCGCCCCGCATAATCAATCACATAACATGATGCACACACACCATTTGAATAGCAATGCCCATCAATTTTGCGGCTGCCGAAGCCAGCACACCCTCTTATTATCAGCAGCACACTCTATCTGCACTACTGAGTCTTCCTCCCCAGCTGTAGTCTGCAGTTTGTGGAGGGGTTGGTTCAGCTATAATTCAGCATTTTTATTTCTATTTGCCACAGGGTGACAGAAAAGGACACCAAATTCAAAATATGCCATATTTTACCAGCATCTGGAAAGGAAGGCTCGTTAAGACAATTAAGAGTGTGCACCTAATCTTTGTCCGCAGACAGCTTCCAGGTCATGTGGCCAGCATAACTAAGCAGCTTCTGGCGAGCCAAAGCAGCGCACAGAAACGCTGTTTACCTTCCCGCCGGAGCGGTACCTTTTTATCTACTTGCACTTGATGTGCTTTCGAACTGCTAGGTTGGCAGGAGCTGGGACCGAACAACGGGAGCTCACCCCATCGCGGGGATTCGAACTGCCGACCTTCCAATCGGCAAGCCCTAGGCTCTGTGGTTTAGACCACAGCGCCACCGCATCCCAATGATAGGTGATAGACAGGGGTATATGATTTGGACCTAACTATGCCACAGGCTAAATTAGGGCCTTGTGGCCCTAATTATATGTGTGAGGACGAGGTTCCATACCAATATGTAGGGGCATGAGTCTTGCCTGCGATGCAAATGTGCCTGGGTTCAAATCCTGGACAAGCCTTGTCAGAGATGCTAAGGGGATTTTGAAAGGGGCCGTAGCTGACGGACAGAGCACATGTTTTGCATGCAGAATGTCCCAGGTTCAACCTGTTGTATCTCAATGATTTAAAAAATCAAATCACGTAGCAGGTGGGAGAAAATATCCTTGCCTGAAACCCTGGCAAAGTGTCAAAATAGATAATACTTGGCTATATGGCCCTTCATAAGGCAGCTTCTTTCATTCCTATGACGTATAGTATCAGATGAGATGTGGAACAGAAGGCAGTAAAAAAACCCAGTTAAGAGATAAGATGGAGGGAGAAGAGAATAACCAGTAATAGACAAGCATAATACAAACCTAAGGAGGAGGAGGATTTGAGGGAATAATAAAGATAAAAAATGGCAAAGGCAGAAGACCAGCTGAAGATAAAAATATAGGCATTCAAATCAGGTAGGAAAACATGGTAAGAGCTGCTTAATGCCCAGTTCATACATCATTAGTATTATGTACTTGCTAAACATCTAGACTTTTCATCACATTGGCAAACACATACAAAGCCTAATTGGGATGTGTAGTGGAATATTGCAACTATGACAAAATTTGCTATGGGTTTAATCCAGCCAGAATTAAGTGCATTTATTTCAGTCGTCCTTGCTCTAAAAAATCACATGCCTTAACAGTGGCACTGTTGCCCTTTGTGGACGGTGCCTAGCGTAAAAGACAAGACAGTGTTAAAAATTATTCATCCAAAACTTGAAAAAAGTTCAACCCATTATATACAAATGCATCTATTCTGTATCTGTTCAATAAATCCTGATATTTCTTTGAATAATAGTGAACTTCTTCAATGTGTTTCTTCTTTTCTAAGAAATTTATAAGAAATAAATTGTTGTTTGTTGTTATTCAATGTATATTATTAATTTTGCTTTTTAAAAATATTATTGATGAACTTAATGAAAAACAACAACAAGGAAGGGATCTGTAAATAAGGATACACAGTTAAAAGATGTAGCAGAATCAAGGTGTGGGAGATGCAAACATCCTGGGAAAACTCACTGTCAAAAAGAAACCACATTTTAAACCATATCATCAGGACCTGCTTCTTCCCCCCCTTCAAGCATGTCCATGGAAACTGTTCTGTTTACTATGTGAGTTGTAACTTACTGCCCAGTTAACAACACAGAGAAACAAGTAGCCAACCGTGAAAGGAATGTGCTCATGGACCAGGTCCGCCCTATATAATGGCAAACAAAGTGCCTCATTTCTATGCCAAGTGTAATAAAAAGAAGTGAGTGGGATCTTATGCATTGGATTTCTTTCATTTTCCTCCCTGCCTCCTGCTGCCCCTCCCATATCTCTCATGAATACTGAGTACCAAAGTGCTTCCTGTTCTGAACTATAGGACACATGCTGCGTGCAGCTCTTGAAGTGAGCTCAGCAAGGGCTGGAAGTAGACAACACTATGAGCTAATGGAGGAATAATTTAAAGTGAGCCTGGGCGGTTTAAAAAGAAAAAGACCCACACACATAGAATTATATAAGGCTTGCCTTTCTTGTTTCAGTTACTAGCAGCTGCTAATTTTAGCCCCTTTTCTCCCAAAGACTATTTTCAAAGATTTCTGGAATAACAAAAAGGGCTTTTAAGCCTTAATTATCATTGCTTGGTCATTTCAATTAACCTTGTTTTACATCTACTGCTGATAGCTATGCAAAGAATAATTAAATGACATGAGTCTATACATATAAACTTATTGTTGTAAAGATTTCCACGATTCAGTCAAATCTTCTTTCGCAAAAGAAACTCCTGCTTATTTTACCTTTGTCCGTATAGATGCAATTTCTTACAGGAAATATTTAGTTCTGGATATATAGTCAATATATATCCACATTTTAAAAGGCAAGGTGTTTTGCATATCATTTGCCACACCAAATATCATCCTTCATCAATGCTGGACCATAAGCTACTCATCATCAGTCACCATGGCTGTCCACCCTACAGGATGGGCCTAATGCAGCCTCTCTCAACCTGTGGGTCCCCAGATGTTGTTGAACTATAACTCCCATCACCCCTAGCTAGCAAGGCCAGAGCTCAGGGATGATGGGAGTTGTAGTCCAACAACATCTGGGGACCCACACGTTGAGAACCACTGGCCTAATGTGTCAAAAAGAGTCACATGTCCAGGTACAGCCATGGTTTTCTCATTCAATTGCTCCAGAACTTGGGGACACTCCTCAAACAATCTCTTCCAGCTGCTTCATAAAGATGTTAAACAACATGGGAGATAGTTGTATGTCCCTATTGGTACTTTCTGGTAGTTGTCTTGTAGTTAGGAGTAGAACCACCAAAGCACTCTGTCCCCAACTCCCACCCTCACAAAACCTCTCCAGGATGGTACCATGGTCAATGGTATTAAAAACCACATAGGCAGCAAATAGAAAAACCACATAGGCAGCAAATAGAAAAACCACATAGGCAGCATACTTTCATCAGCTCTCTATTGAAACAGATCATCAACCGAACCGAACAAGGTCATTTCAGTACCAAAACCCAGCCTGAAATCAGATTGAAATGGGTTCGGATAACCCATTCCACCTAAGCACACCTGAAGTCATTCAGCTACCACCTCCTTGATCACCTTATTCAAAAAGGGGAATTAGCCACTAGGTGGTAGTTGACCTGGGGGTCAATGGAAGCTGTACCACCACCTCCACCTCCACGAAAGTATAATGTCCAGATCGAGGGAGGTAATAGTACCACTCTATTCTGCTTTGGTCAGAACAGACCTAGGATACTGTGTCCAGTTCTGGGTACCACAATTTAAGGAGGATAGAGACAAGCTGAAATGTGTGCATAGGAGGGCAACTAAGATGACCATGGTTCTGGAGATTACTGCATTGCAGGGGGTTGGACTAGATGACCCTTGGGGTCATTTCCAACTCTACAATTATATGATTCTATGATTCTACCTATAGGGACGCGGGTGGGTTTGAATCCCCGCGATGAGGTGAGCTCCCATTGCTCGGTCCCAGCTCCTGCCCACCTAGCAGTTCGAAAGCACGTCAAAGTGCAAGTAGATAATAGGTACCGCTCCGGTGGGAAGGTAAATGGTGTTTCCGTGTGCTGCTCTGGTTCACCAGAAAGCGGCTTAGTCATGCTGGCCACATGACCCGGAAGCTGTACGCCGGCTCCCTCGGCCAGTAAAGGAGATGAGCGCCGCAACCCCAGAGTCGTCCGTGACTGGACCTAACGGTCAGGGGTCCCTTTACCTTTATGATTCTACCTGCAAAGAGGCATTTACCACCCTCAGGACCAATCCTGCTTTTGAAAAGCTAACGTCTTTGATAAACAGTGCAGGTAATTCACCTTCTTAAAACACACACATATGTTCTGACATTATTTTAACAAGTAAAAATGAAAATATCTTATTTTACTGCTGTCTATAGTGTGTTTCCTTAAAATTCACAATTTGGTGCACATACTAGAAATTAGTTTGTGCATATTCTTTTTTAAAGTATTCTCTTTTAAAGGATCTGTATTAAGCAAGTTATTTAAAGGCCAGCAAATGTTTGCCTCCCTAGATGTTTGCCATTTGAACTAAGAAAAATGTTAACTACCAGTACACTATGGAGAGCTTGATTAGCTAATTCAGCTTTAAGCAATGATCTAGCTACCTTGTCTTCATCATGATACTTTAATGATGAGTAATTAGTTTTCAAGATCACTAGAAATGTGTTCCCAATAAAAATAAAATTAAGCTATGATTCTTGCATAATGAAAATTGCAATTATTCATTCATCTTATTTATTACCTTATATACCCAAGGCTATTTAGTCAGCTAGCTGTCCTGGCTTCTAGTATATTTCTTTGAAACAGAGGAAAAATAATAATAGTTTAAGCAGACTTACTCTTGTATTTCGAATACTTCTCAATAATATGTTTTTGTTTTTACTCCAGTGCACAAAATTCAGATGATAATTGTGGTATGCTAACAAAGAACACAATATTAATGCACTGAAAATACTGAATAAATGCAATCATGTATAGTATAGCTGTATGAGTTCCATGAACAATTCTTTTTCTACAAAAAAGAAAAACTCAGCCCAAGAAAACTCAGCCCAAATTAATCACTTTTAAATCCCACTGCAAATTTACAAATCTTTGTTGCTTAAGTCAAAGGCAAACAGTATAATAAAATATGATAAACCACTCAAAACATGATTTTAAAAAAATAGAATAATACATTGTGCATGCAATATCAAATATATTTTACAACAATAAACATTACATTCAATACCAAAAAAAGAGGATGTAGTTTCTACTTGTTTAAATCTAAATGAAAAATTTAAACCTATTCTGTCTAAATCCCATTGAATTACGTACATTGAACAGAGTTAACTGTATGCTTAGTTCTCCCATTAAAAACCAATGAGACTTAAAAGTGCTTTGGGCTGGATGTCCAATCTTTTCAAGTGTGGTTCTCCTTTCAAGGAAGCCATCAGGAATTGAGTGATTGTATTGTCCAGGCAGTTCCTCCTTGCTGTACCAGGCGAATTAGTTGCTTTGCTTCTTTAACTTTAAGATAAGATGAATGCCATTTTTCACCCTGGAGGGAAGATGACTATCATCCATATCTACAGAACCTGTCACACTGAACTAGGATTAACAAGAGTTATAAAATACTAGTCTTGAGGAGCTGCAACTTTGTATTTCTATAAGTATCCAGCTATCTAACTTCCTGGCAAACATTTTGACAACAAAAACAATATACAATTCCACCATTTTTAGATGCACATAGAAACTAGTTGGTCATGCCAATCGAATTAAACATCTGGATATGAAGTGTATGATGTAATTCTGTGACTCTCTTGCCTTGAATGCTGTGACTCTCTTGCCATGCCTGTGACTCTCTTGCCAGTATACAGCTTCCAGGTCTTGTGGCCAGCATGACTAAGCCGCTTCTGGCGAACCAGAGCAGCGCACGGTAACGCTGTCAAGATTACTAGTTACTAATTACATGTCCTGAAAGAGTAGTACTGTGCTAGCTGTACAGCCATCCACAAACAAATACAGAAGACTTTACCATATGATTTTTAAAAAGCATATCTGATCCTTTTACAGCATTATTGTTCCTTTAGGTGTGATAGAACCTAGTGCACAGGAAACAGGAAGCAAGGGGAATTTTTTTTTTTTTACTTGGGCCATGAAAGAAATACTGAGTCTGAGTGATGCAAATTATTTATTTATTTATTTATTTTTAAATCCACCTCGTTGGGACTCCACTTTTGTCTCAGCAGCTTAATGCAGAAAACATTGTGACCATGGCCATATATTGGATCATGTACCAATATAGGTTAATGGAGATTATTATGTTTGATAATGAAAAGGTTATTAAACAAGCACTGCAAAAAGAATGTTAGGGCATTAACCTGATGTAGGAAAGACATTAGGCTTGGTGCCAGATGAGCTTCCTTGGGGAGAACATTGTGTACAAAAGGAGCCACCACAGAAAAAGTCCTGCACTAATTCTCACATGCCTCATCTGCATGAATGAGAATAGCCTCCAATAGGATTATGTGTATACTAGGACAGAAAAATGCAGGAAAATGTGATCTTTCTTGTACTTGGATTTAGATATCTAAAGGTAGAAATCAGTAGAAGTTTAAGGAGGATGCTATCAGAGCATGGATAACTGTACCCAGAGTTGTCCAGTGTTGGACCAGGAGCAGCTCACCTATTGATCATAGCTGGTGAAAGATGTATCATGTCATGAAAGAAGCTTGGGTTTACAAAGATAAGGCTAAATCTAAGACTACCTCCAAGTTGTGAACCTGCTAAAGGGAGTGCAATGGCATCTGGAAAAGGCTGAACATCACCATTAAACCAAACAAACTACCTGCTAGCAGGAAGCCTGGAGAGTGCATCTAAGAACACATTTCACCAGTGACAAAATATTGTTTAAATCATGGCACAGATCCAGAGAACAACCATCCAATTCAACTGAGCAATCAATTTTAATCTTGAAAATACAGAATTTCCCTAAAAATATACTGCATCAGCAACCTGTACAACTACAACTTAGCAGTTTTTGCACACGTGCATGGACAAAATAATCTAGAAAGTCCCTAAGATTTTTCTCTTTGTCTCACTTTGGATTTGTTGCTTATTATTCCTTTTCCTATACCCTTTCTTCGAATACAATAGTTTGCACACTTCTGAGCTGTCGTTTTACCTGCAAGATTAAACAGAGCCACAAAAATGTCTGACTTTTTTTGTTTTGTTTTCATTCTATCAAGTCATTTCCATTTGTGTTAAAAGATGTTCTGCCTAGCTTTTTTTTTTTTTTTACAGAGACACACTCTAGCTTTCTCCCTTCTTGTTTGAGGTTTAAAAGCATGGTTTGATCCAAGAAAAGCAGTTATGCACAAGAGACTGCTCTGCATTAAATTAGAAGGTTACTCATGCAGTGCATTCCTGCTTTTTGATTGGTGGGATATCGGTGTATGATTTATTATTTAGCATCACTTTCATACAGCATGTGAAATTCACACGTTTAAAAATAATATCTCAATTTAATGTGATTTTAAGTATGCAAATGCAGACAAAGAAGTAAAGGTGCACTTCCACCTACACAGTGTAGGCACAGAACAGGTTATGTGTTCAATACATTGCATAGTTCAGTCTTCACCTAACAGTGCTTTCCCCATAAAATAATTTATAGCACCCCTTCTTAGTTTATGGATTTTTGTTTATGTTTATGGACTACAAGCATAACTTGAGCTCAATAAACACAAAGTTGGGAGCAAAACCTATACTAAATCTAAACAAAACCGTCTTAAATCTAGTAACTTAATTGGAAGCCCATTAGTCAAAAGAGTACATAATCCGATCTTCCTACAATACTGTAATTTAAGAAAACACATAAACAGAACATGTGACAGAATGGAAATCTTCCATGATTTTTTTAATGGCACCCTAATTAGATAAAAGTAGCCTTTTACCTAGTTTTTGCTGAGACAGGTTCTAAATTGGTCAGGTGTCCATCTGCATTGCAACACAATCCCTTTTGAACTGGTTGGATTTGTTGTTTGATGTCTGGTGCTGCATGTCTGTACCTGGTGTCACCAACTGTGCAGTATGACTAGTAGTTTGTGACTAGATCCATCCATGACTACAGCTAGACAGAAGCCTTTATTTTTCCATGTTAAGGTACAGAAGACCACTTTAAAACATCCACAAAATACACCATCAATATAGTTGCTGTATTTTGAAGTGCAAAAAGGAGGACAATTTTGCCAGTGTGAGGGTGCAGGAGCAGGCACGTGCCAGCATGCTGTGGGAGGGGTGCATGCTGGAGCAACATCGGAGGGTGCTGGGGAGGGACAGGGCAAAATTTGTGCATGCAAAATGAAGGAGAGACATATAAATAGAAAGAAAGTTGCCTCCCCCCCTTTGGGGCGTGCACAGGACGGGGGAGGGGTGGTAGACATACAAAATACAGTGGTGCCTCGCAAGACGAAAAGAATCCGTTCCGCGAGTCTCTTCGTCTTGCGGTTTTTTCGTCTTGCGAAGCAAGCCCATTAGCGGATTAGCGCTATTAGCAGTTTAAGGGCTATTAACAGCTATTAAAGGCTTAAGGGATTAGCGGATTAGCTGCTAAAAGGCTATTAGCAGCTTAGCGCTTTAGAAAAAGGGGTTGGGGAGTGAAAAAACCCCTCAAGAATCGCAAGACATTTTCGTCTTGCGAAGCAAGCCCATAGAGAAATTCGTCCTGCGAAGCACCTCTGAAAACGGAAAACCCTTTCGTCTTGCGGGTTTTCCGTCTTGCGAGGCATTCGTCTTGCAGGGCACCACTGTAATTCAAAAGCCCAGGAAAAGGCAAATGAAGGAAAATGGCAACTTTTTATGTAGGAGGAGGAGAAAGAGAGGTAGGGAGCAGAAGAAGGGAGGGAGGGATTGAAGAAAACCAAAAGGAGAGAGGAAAAGAAGAAGAAAGGGGTTTGGAAAAGGTGCTGGCCCTTGCCCTCCTCGTCTGTGGTCTCTCCAGCTCCAGGGGAGGCAGCGAATGAGGCCAGGCCAGTGGCGATTGGGCAGAGTAAAAGCCCATCTTGGGGTGGGGAAGAGCCAAAAAGCGCTAGGCCTGCAGGGCTCCCAAGTTGCCGCATCCCTCCCACCTCTCTGCCACAAAAGGAAAGCAACTTCTCTGAGACACACTGCTTCTGCTTCCAGGGCACAGCTGTTCTACGTCGCTTTCCCAGAATGGCAACTGTTGAGTGTGTGTGTGCTCCCTTGGAACCAAAGAAAAAACTCCAGACATTTTGGCAACTTCAATCAATCTGCTCGGACAGAAATTGTACCCCTGAAAAAGAGGGTGCGTCTGGGAACAACTGGATATATGGCAACCGTAACATAAAAAGCTATCAAACACTAAACATATTTAATTATTAGAGAACATCTCCTAGCATTTAGACTTATTTTTGTTTGTGTTTTCTCAATTTCGCCCCACAATACAATTATCGCTAAATACAGTGGTGCCTCGCAAGACGAAAAGAATCCGTTCCGCGAGTCTCTTCGTCTTGCGGTTTTTTTGTCTTGCGAAGCAAGCCCATTAGCGGATTAGCGCTATTAGCGCTATTAGCAGTTTAAGGGTTATTAACGGCTATTAAAGGCTTAAGGGATTAGCGGATTAGCTGCTAAAAGGCTATTAGCAGCTTAGCGCTTTAGAAAAAGGGGTTGGGGAGCGGAAAAAACCCTCAAGAATCGCAAGACATTTTCGTCTTGCGAAGCAAGCCCATAGGGAAATTCGTCCTGCGAAGCACCTCTGAAAACGGAAAACCCTTTCGTCTTGCGGGTTTTACGTCTTGCGAGGCATTCGTCTTGCAGGGCACCACTGTAAATGCAAAATCACGCAAAGCCAAGAACCCCTGGAATAGCCCTCCCCCCAGCAAGGTGGAAGGCTACTTACCAGGTTCTGGGAAGGTCATGTGACACTCCTGGGAGAGCGCTGGGAAGCCCCTTGCTTACCTGGCTTTGGGAAGGTGGCACAACGCCTCTGGCCGTGTCCCAGGACCCTCCTGCAACCTTCCTGGAGCCTGATAAGCAAGGAAAACCCACTAGGTGCAGAGGTGGGGGAAATAAATAACTGGAGAGCAGGGAACGATGGGTTTCCCTCACTCTCTATTTATTTCTTTACTCCCTCATCATTGCAAGGCTGTGATTGTGTATGTGAAAGCAGTGTAAAATGAGAGTTACCTGTACTAAGATTAAAATTTATTTTAGGAAACAGAACCAGGCCATACACTGGTCACTGAAGGAACAGCTTTGCCATAGGATTTTGATCCACATATTAGCACTTGTGCATGCAGGTTCTGCTGCCAGTTGCAGACCTCCCCAGCAGCAGTTTATTCTAAGCTACGTCTCTTCAACATCTGTATGAAGAACAAGCTTTGCTGAAGTCCAGGCACATCATACCAACTGCTTCCTCCCTATCCAATAAATGGGTTGTTTCATCAAAGGAAGAGACTAAGCTTTTTATTCATAAAATGAAGTTCACAGCTAGTAATGTCTCCTGTCCCCCCCCCCCAAGTGCATTAGCTCTTATTCAGTCTAATGGGACAAAACCAATTTTTATTTTAATAGAGTCTAAATGGATTTATGCCCAATGGAAAACTGGCAATGAACACCCCCCCCCCGCCACTGAAATATCTAATTGTGGATCAGCTTGCACTTTTCTATCAGAAAATCATTGTGCATTAAAAAACAAAAACAAAACCCAATGACCCATAGGAAAGCTTTTTATGCTATAAGGCAGTAGTTTGCAAACTGTGTTCTGCAGAACTGTGGAGTTCCCTGAAGGTTTATTCTCCAGTGAAGAAGAACAAGATTCCCTGAAAAAAAGCTGCTTGATAATCATGTACATCCACAGGGCAACAATGGGTGTATTCTAGGGTGCATGCCCAGTCTAACGGTGTCATGAGCCTGTTGTCCATAAGCCTGTGGTCTACAGTGGTACCTCCTTAAGTACTTAATTCGTTCCAGAGGTCCGTTCTTAACCTGAAACTGTTCTTAACCTGAAGCACCACTTTAGCTAACGGGGCCTCCTGCTGCCACCACGCCGCTGGAGCACAATTTCTGTTCTCATCCTGAAGCAAAGTTCTTAACCTGAAGCACTATTTCTGGGTTAGCGGAGTCTGTAACCTGAAGCGTATGTAATCTGAAGCGTATGTAACCTGAGGTACCACTGTACAGTTAAGCAGTAACTAAGTAGTAACTAACTGTCTAGATAGTACCATATCAGACTACATGAGAGCTTCATATAACTGAGTGCTCATTCGTATCAAAAATTATTTCCACATACAAAACTCCAATTTCCCAGGCCACTGTTGCATGCTGACAGCTTCTAGGAGCTACATACAGATGGGAGCTGAGTGCAGGGTGGGGACTAAAGGTGGACAAACTACCCCAGAAGGAGCACAACATGTCTCCCACCAGAGGTACTATCCCTCCCCTAACACCCCATTCAGTAAGCCTCTGAATACCAGTTGGAGGCAATCAAGTGGGGAGATTGCTGTTGCTGTTGAGCCCTGCATGTAAGCTTTCTATTGGTATCTGGTTGATCATTAGAAGAACAAGATGCTGGTCTAGACTGGCCTTTTATCTGCTCCATCAAGGCTCTTCTGTTATTACCTTCACAGATAAGGGTTCTAGCCTAGCTTCAGCCTACTATGTGAGCTAGCTATGTGCAGTGTTTTGCTGTTGTTGGTTTTGCTTCATAGAGGAACATTCAAAGTTGTGAGTTCCCACCTGTATTTTAAAGTGGCAGTGCTGAGTTTTGGAATCCTTAAATGCCTGCTCTAGTGTGTTTATGTGTGTGTGAAAAGGGTAGTAAGCTTCAAATGTCTGTCTCTTATTTTGAATCAATCTGTTCCTCAGCAGACAAACTGAAAGCGGTTCCTGAAAATAGGAAGTTTGAAAACCACAAAAACAAAACAGTTTTAAAGCAAACCATTTCCTGTATGCCTATCATTTCATACTTGTGATGGCAGTATTGTTATTTAGTTATTTAGCACCATCAGTGCAGATGGCACTTTAGCAAAGACAGTATGGGATTGGAAGGGGAATGCGGGGGAGAGGATCACAAAGGTTCATTGAATTTTAACCTTGTTTCCAAATGTTTTGCTCTTGGTGGGTGGGAGATGAGGGGAAGACCTAGAGTGTACTCCCATAGATTTCCTTTGCAGAATTCTCAAAATGCAAATGACACACTAGTTCACTCTGATCATTTTTACACTGCAACAGGAATGCAAGTTTTCAGATTAAAAAAGAACTGAGAATTTGATTTCTATTACACCGTAACCGTAACAGGTTTCTGCTTAGACAGGAATCAGGCTTCACTTCAGCTCAGTTAATTCTTATTTATATCAGTATAAAAGCAAGATCAAACCTCATAGAAGTATGCAAGCATATTGTGAAATGGCAGCATTTTTGTAAAACTTCAGAAGCAATTAGTGTTGCAGATTTACAAAAAGCTGGAACCATTTGTCTCGGATTGAGAGGGCCAGTCTTTTCATACTCCTGCCTTTGTCACAATATGAGCACTGAAGCAGACACAGGAAGATAATGTACATTTGAACAAATAGGCAATGAGATTTAACAAAGCAGCTGGCTGAACAAGACTTTCTTGACACGATTATTGGAGCTCTATGTTTGAACAGTTTAAGAGAGAGACTCACAACTTTGATAAACAATAGGGGTCCGTCAGACCGAGTCATGGTAATTATCCATACACAGCCAGCTGCTTTTCAACCCTGTTATAAGTCAGGGACACACATGTTTGAACACTCTGGTAGCCGCTTTCTCTTCTCCTCTAGTCCAATCAGTAATTAGCATTAACAAGGTTTTTACATTTGATGCACTACATGAAAACAAGCTTTATGAAACCTCATACATGGAACAATTGGTGAGATCGTTTAAGTGCCAAATTCAAAATTTCTTGGAACATCTGATGTTAGGGATGCATGCATTTATCTGTAAATTAGAGCTGCATGAGCTGCTGAGATGCTCACAGCTTGGAGGACCAGACTCAATACTGACTGTCTCTAAACCTTCAAGGTTTGCCAGGGCTTCAGGGCTTCCAGTCCAAACAGATGGATTGGCTGAAAGGAGCAGTTATCAGAATTCTTGCTTTAGAAAAAGGATACCCCCTACCTCGTAAACCAGCCTCCCAGCACAGAAAACAAAATAATATATTTAATGGCCCCCTGTTCTGTTCCATTATTTATTTCCCTCACATGTACTTCCCCAACTGAGTAACACTCTTTGATGATTATATCTCCAAAGAACATTGCTGTGATCATGTAATATGCTGTGCAACCATAGATAATCAAAATGAGAGAAACCAACAAGGAAACTTTTTGACTTTCATTACAGTGAATTTAATTCTCGAAGAAAAATAACAGGAACGACAGCTTTAATTTCTCAAAGTTGCATGGGCAATAAAAGCCGGTGTAAAGGGACCACCTCTTAGGTACCTGGATTGGAAATTGATATGGCAGGATGGCATAAGAACGCTGCAACAGTACCAATGTATTTTTTTGTGATTATATGCTCTCTGCCACAGGCCTACTCAGTGAGTTTACACTGACTTAGAAGAGGGAGTTGACACCATTTCCAGATACAGAGATCCTGAAACCAACCTGGAAGCTGTGGCTTTAGAAGACCCACACAGCCCTTCTTGGACACGAACAGATTGTGTGATTTTTTGTGCCACTTCCCCACAAACAACAACCCAGTCAAACTGAGAAAGCAGATGGAGCCATCTGAGAAACTATGCCTTGGGTTGCCATATTTCAAAAAGTAGAAACCAGGATATTGAACTAGTTGAGCTTTTTTTTTGGGGGGGGGGGGAATCCGACATATGGCGGCCCTACTGTGTCACCAACAGCCCCAGATTCCTCATGCGCCTAAACCCTACTCAGGTATCTCCCTGAACATAACAGTGCTTCAAGTGGGGAGAAGGTGGGGCATGCAGGTTTCCAACATCTACATTTGTGCAGGCTCGTTAGACTTCAGTGCATTCAAAACGAAGTTCTGAAGAGCATGTTTGACTGAATGTGCTTGGAAGCCTCCCTCCAGTTAGGACCCTGCCTGTCTACCAAGCAAAGTAGTCTCAGCTCCCTTGTACATATGCCACAGCTGGGGCTGATGCCTTGCCCTAGTCCCACCTCCAGAACATCTCATCACTTGACTGCCCTAGTAGAGCATGCTTGCAATTACCAAGTTTTCCATCATGGCTTTTTCAGTAGGAATTCAGTTCCAACACCTCTCAGGTGGGCACCATTACCATTCTAAGAAACGAGGAAGATGTTCAATGTTTCTGAGCCTGCCTGAAGAAACGCTGTTCACATCACAGCTAACAGTTGATTTAGGAACAATGCAGGTCAGTTTAGCCTACTTCACTTAATGAGACCAGTTTCAGGTAAGAATGCTATACTTACACAAGCTTATTCTGAGAGTGTTCCATGTTATGAATAGGCTGGCAAGAATTAGTATATGAAAGCTACATAGCAACAATACCCATAGCCGTTTGCATTGATGGATTCCAATTTTTATACAATAGAACTCTCTGATAGTGTGGTTTCAGTAAAGGTATTGTGTCCATAACAAGATCAACCAGAATTTTAAAAATCTAGAAATGTAGTTTTAGAACCATTGTTCACTGATCGTGAGTTTTTGAATTCCAGAGGCGCTAATTGTAGAGAAATTGCAAAGTTTTCCTTAACTGGTGATTATTCTGCAATCACCCAACGTTGTAACACTGTTCACACTAAGTGGATGTGACACCTGATTAGTGCATGAATGGGTGACCCTGGGACTCCATGTAAACCCCTTTGATCTTCCAAAAGGGGAAAAAATGGGATGCAAGTACGATCAATTAATACATTTTTAAAAAATTAACCTGTACTAATCACAAATACTATGTTAAAAGCTGTGCAGAACACAGAAAGTTCCACTTAGTTTTAATCACTTTAGGATTCACCGGTGCAAAAGGTCTGGAGATATACTAACACTCCTCTAATAAATGCTGACTGCAGGTATGCTTCAAGCAAGACATTTTGGTAGAAAAGTTGTGACTCTGGCCATATAGAGGGTGGTTTGAGGTGTAGGCAAGAACAAAGCATCTTTGGTCTCCTTACAAGCAGGGCTTGGTTTGTTATCAAATGAAAAGGCCGTCAGAATTTAAGGAACTCTTACAAGCTAGTAGCTACTGTTTATACTTCTGACAGCTATTCTTGTGCTGCCTTGTTCTAAGTACAGCAGGCAAACAAAGGAAGCTTACACTTTTGAGCACTAAAATTACTTTGCAAGTGTGGCACACAGGGGGTCTGTGAAAAAAAGATTTTTCATTCCGCATAAAGAGACATTTATCTTCTGAAACCCAGGGCTTACATTGTGGCTAATGAAATTGAAGGTCAATTTGACATTGAACTGTAAACGACATACTGGGATAACGGGCCGGGGGGGGGGGGAGGAGATGGGAAATTGTGGGAATCACTGCTGTAAGTTGGAAGAGCAGCAAATAAATTGCCTGTGTTTTAAGAAGGTCCACTATTGCAATTAAGAAATGTGTTAGATCTCCTACGCTTCTTGTGGGAAGGTTTTTTTGCAGCATGGTTTTATTCCAACGTTTTTGATTTTCTTTTTGTTTCTATAAAACCTAGAGGAGGGGATCTTATAAACATATCAAATAAATAATGTTTCGTGTAACAAAGCTGCTGAAGCTTCTGCATAATTGTACTACTGCCTATCTGTTTATTTCCCCTATTTAGACCAACAGTGTTTTATCTATAACCCTGAAATGAAGAACTCATTGCCCTCTGAATGTCATTGGCCTCCTAGCTCTTATCAGTTCCAGCCAGCACGGCCAAGAGATCATCTGCATCACCTGGAGAGCCACAGGTTCCCCACTATTCATAGAACCCTTTCCAAGTTTTCAAAGGATTCATAGACATAATTTCAGTAAAGTTTTAAGACAGAACACTATTTTTATTGCCACACAATAATTCAGAAAGATTTAAAAATTTGAGGTCTCAAAACAGAGGAAGGAAGTCAATATGTGCATATGTACATAAATATTATTATGAGGGCACGGTTTTTTTGTAGGTGTGTTTTTAGGGCGTGTTTCTTTTTTTTTTGATTTTATGTTTGTAATTTTTCTTGTAATTTTGCATGGAAATAAAAAATAAAGAAAAGAAAAAGAAAGGTTCTTCCTAGGGTGGGAGCCCCATTATGCTGTCATGGGGAGAAGGGCATAAGGGTGGAAGGAAAGCCTTGCAACATTCTGCACCTTAGCAAGTGTGATTAGCTTGGAGACAGGCCATCAGCCTGAAGACCACTCCTGTCCATTATTTCCCTGGGGAGAAATGGAAGAGATTTGTGGAGAGGACCTTAGTGTGGCTTCCTGTTTAGGAGAGGTGCCCAGAGTTCTTTCCTGCACCAGGGGGGCTCTGGGCTCAAACCAATTCTGCAGTGTGTTGTAATACTCTTCCAGGGCAATGGTTAGATCCAGTAAGAGGTAGATACCTTATCTTGCCCTCTCTCTTTCATGTGACAAAGACACATGAGAGCAGAAGCAGCAAAGCAGGCTGGAAAGTTCTGGGACTGCACAGTCATTTGGGCCTACTAAAATTATTCAGGCCTAACTGCTAACTGTTGAGTCACTCTGACATGTGACTTAGCAGCCATTTTCTCTCTGTGTTCTCTGTAAGATTACAGTCAGAGTCAGTCTGCCTCAGTTGTGAGCAGTATGTAATCTCAGCCAAACTGATTGGAACCATGTTGTTTATGAAGAAGTTTATTTTAACTCAGTAAAGCTCTTATTCTTTAAAACTCTGCATAATTAATTTATGCTGCGCGTCACTCTCTTGCACCATTCTTCCTTCCATGTTTTTGAACAGCAGAATGGCTAACAGTATACCTAGGTGGAACACCACAATGCCTGAAATGCAAGCAGTTGCTTTTTCAACAAAGCTGAGGCTTACTTTCACTCTAATCTAGTGTGTTGCCTCACCCTTACCATCCTCTACTCCCCGTAAACAATGGCTTGCTTAAGGCCATCTAGCGAGTGCCTGGCAAAGGCAACATTTGATGCAGGAACTTAATGGTTTCATAATACTGTACTAGTTTTCACTTTTAAAAAAAATAGCAATGGAATCTCCTTTTGCAGGGTGCCAACAGGATTTTATGGGCCCTGTGGGTATATGGCATATGGATTGGTACCTCTGACCCACTTGCAAGAATAAACACATATTTGCATAAAGTTTGCATATTGTCATTACAAATTTGCGGCCTCTTTTGCAGGCAGAGTAGAGGGCCCAAAAATAAATCAGTGGCCACACATGTAATAAAATGACAGACAGAATGTGAACAGGTGAAGCTTTGCCTATAATGGCATTTCCATACTAGAAAAGGCCAAACCAGCTGGATTTCTGTCTGCCACACAACTGCTAAAGGCACAAGAACCCTGCTTTGCCCCAATCCTAACCAATGCCTAGGTTGTCATTCTGCACCCACTTACTTGGCATAAGTGCCATTAAATGCAAAGAGACCTATTTCCGAGTAGACATGTATATCATTGTAAGTTCACTATACAGCGAATTCATAGCAAGTGCCTTGTCCTTATGTCCCGCACAGCAAAAAACATACCTAAGCCTCTTCCCAAAGTTTTCACATTTGTCGTGTGCGGTAACATGCACTTATTGTTTTATAGTATTTGTGGAAAATAACTTCTAGGAAGTACGTCATCTCAGGCAAATCCTCCATAGGAAAGTTGTATCCTGGTTGCGAGGGAAAAAGGAAGGCAAACTAAGGAGATTGTAAGGATCACAAAATGAAACAGAAGTACTCTGTTGGAGAGAGTTCTTTAGCAACCTAGGATTCCTGGTGTCGAAACAACTCACTTGCCAATCACAGTTCTAACTTCACTCATTAGCTTAAAGCACTGAAAGGCAGGAGCAACCTGTCTACCTTATCTCACAGAAATCACTTAATAGGGTACTTGCACATTTTGCTTCACAACTTTCTTTCTAGAAGGACTAGAGCCTTGCTTTTATTAATAAAAAATGATAACTCAGCACCTGGAGCCCCTGCTGCCTGTGGGTGCAGTACATCAATATCCCTATAGCCACCTTTCAGTTGCTTGATATTTTTGCCAAAAGGCTTCAGTGCTGAGAAGCTTCTGTTGTACAAAAGATGCCAAAGTTTTATGTTCATAAAAATGTCAGACTTTTCTAGCTGTTTGACTTCAGTTATGCTGGCAAATTAACACAAGCCTTGTGGTTTGTGAATTAAAAGCTGTACTTTTATATTGGCACAGATTCGTCATCATACTTAATCCTCCCACTGAAATCAACAAGCAAATGTGATCAACTTTGGCTAGAACACAAACACAGAGTTGTCTTCCACCCTATATCCCATACATAGTGGCACTTTTCAGCAAAATAAAAGCATTTCCTCATGTCTTCCTATGGAGAAAATGTATTTGCTTTCAATGTGCATCACTGCAAAATTCATAGGACACTTCTTGACATAAAATCAAAATCAATGCTAGTGCTGGACAATAACCAAACCAAGGTTCTTCCTGTGCATTAATGAGATACTATAAACTGAATTGGGCTGCTGCTTATTCCTGCGCCCCATCCTATCCAATAATTTAAATCTGGCAGCAGCAGAATAATGAAAAGGAGCCCCCTCTGCATTGGTAAACATAGGGATTCAATAGCTTGATACTTAAAGTAAAATTATTCCATCTTTCCTGCTTCCAAATTTAATTGAGATGGAATCCTATACCACTTCATGTAAAGATATTCCAAACAGCTGTCATAAATGGCTTTTCAACTAAAAGTCTGGAGAAAGCTTTGTCTTTAAATTGCTGAAAAGGTCTGGCATGGGGGGGGGAGGGAGAAAAGAAGTATATGCAGCCCTTTTCCCATTTCCTTCCATTAGATATCACTTCATAACAATTTCCTCTCCTTGTATCAAGCAAATAAAAGAATCGAAATCCACAATTTTACTAGGGCTTACAATTCACACAAATCAGGGCTTGTGTTCTATTGGGCTACGCAAATCCTGGCACTACCTTTACACTGTACAGAGAGAAGACATTGCATTGTTTTGAATAGTGGGCTGCCATGGCTCTTGAGCGAAGGAATGCAAAAAACAAATAGCCGGGATAAGAAGCCCGGTGCCACTGAACAAGTACAGAAAGATATAATTCACAATTAGTCCTACAGAATACAATTCAAGTGCTGTAGAAGGATACTCAAGCAATATATCACTACCGTCACAGAGATATAAAGAGATGCATTTCTCTTTTGGCTCATGGCTGCTCAGATTGTGGCTTTTGATTTAATCTGAAGCATTCAGATAAAAGACCCTGGTGGCATATGCTTGCTATTGAAGGAGCCTATTTTTCCTGAGCAGCTAAGGACTCCAGAGAGGCATGAGAAAAACACAGGAACACATGCTGTATACCCTCTGGGATATTTTCTCTCGTACATGCTAATGAAGATTAAAGTGCAAGAAAGTGCAGATATCAATTGAACACATAATTAATGATGATTGATGCTTTATTGTTAATTTATACAGCAAGGCTAATTCAGGTAAAACCTAAGGAAAAGGGACCAAAATATTGTGGGTCATAAGGCACCAGGTTTTTGAAAGGGCTGACCAGAGTTCAATGTAAATGTAACCTTTGTTGTGCATTCAGCTGTCAACATGAGAGAGAGAAGCAGAAAACTATGAACATTACACAGCAAGATGCAATAGCTGTATATCCTTGGTGAAGCAGTATGTTGCTTTTTTTCTTTTTATCCATGCTCCTTTTCTTCTTTTGACTTTGCCAACACTGGCTTTAAAGGGGACAATTCAGTCTAGACTGGTATCCTAGTCAGCAACAGTACTGTCCTGTTGTCCTTTGAAGAACTATCTTTAAAAACTGGGCACCACAGATCGCAAAACATTGACAGTTTGAAAGGAATACAGAAAAAAAGCTATAATGGGTCTAGAAGATGAATAGTAAAAGAGATTACACACTCTCTCTCTCTCTCTCTCTCTCTCTCTCTCTTAGACTTCTCAGCTAGAAATAAAGTTTGTGGTATAAGAATATATTACGAACATAAGAATTGCCTTGCTAAATCAGACCAAAGGCTCATCCCAGTATTCTGTCTCCAATGGAAGCCAATTAGTTGCATCTTCATAGCTCACAAACTAGCTAGATACACACCAAATTGACAAGGACTATTTCTCAGCCATTCCATCCACGTAAAAAAATGGCTGTTTTGTTTCAGCTATGCTTGTGAATGAAGCAAGATTCTTGAGGGTGGGAGGTAGGTGAAGAGAATCCAAGCAGCTGCCATTTTGTTTCCTCCCGAAAGGCCTATTCTGGGGTGCTTTTTGAACCTGGGGCAGTTCAAAATGGTTGCCCCCATAAAACATAGCTGCTTTATCTGTCATTTCCTGAGCCATGATAGACACGCCGTGCTCCTTCTGGGTAGTTTGCCCACCACTGGTCTCTAGCCTGCACTCATGTGACTGGCCACACCCAGGATAATGACTAAAGCAGAGACTCAGCTAGATTTGTAAAGAGAAAGCGTTTTATAGCTGTTGTATAGGCGATATAACATTGTGCCACCAGATGGTGACGTGGAGTCCTGTTTTTCTCTACCTGTTTTCCCTGTTTAAATTTGCAATGCTTTAAACTGAAATGCTTCTTTGATGTGTCTAGATCCAGCCAAGGTGTGGATAGTCTATAGGTCTTAAACCCTCGGTGAGTTAGGGACTATCCTGTGCAAGCAAAGATAGGCACAGATGGATTGAGCAGATAAGACCAATAGTGGGTCCAATGGTGAAGAAGGCAGTTACTTCACTTGCTATCAAGGGAAGTGAAGGGCAGATGGGGCTCGTCAACATGGAAAGATAGCCCATCTAGGGGAAGGAAAACTGGCCTAAACTTCTGCTGCCTTATGACTATACTTATCTGCAAGAAAGGCTTTGGGAGTAAACCCTGAGAAAAAATCCATACCCACCGCCTTACGGGACATCTTAAAGAGAAGAAAAGGCTAAGGAGAGAACCCTACACAAATCTGGAGTGGAGTCCCTAAGATGGTTGAAAGGTGCCTTGTATGCCGCCTCCTGGCAATTCCTGCAGCCAAGCTGGTGCCAAACATACTGCTCTGCTTTCCTTTGGACCACATCAGTGAGGCTGAGAGAGAGGGGTCTTGTCATTGGGCAGTGCAGAACTTTCATACACACAGCCCAGGCTTGAGCCCCGGAGGTATCATTTTGATGCTGCAAAAACAACGTGGGAGGCAGCAGTTATAGCGGGCAGCAACTGAATGCATACGGGGGGGGGGGGGAGAACACTTTTGCAGAGTGGGTGGATTTAAGACATGTGGTGGTGAATAGTATACCATTCCAAATAAATGATAGTTAACATATAAAGTCAAAGAGTGCTATTCCATTCAACCCTATCTTTAAACGTGAACTACTAAGAGACCCCTTTAAAAATAGATTTTAAAATGAAGAGTAAGGTTGTCTTTTTAAAACTTTGTTGGAAAGCATGCACAAATGGAAAATCACACTGTCTTTTTTTAGTTGTGGTGTTAAAAGGGGAATCAGAGATTAACAATGCAGACGTATGTGTTTCTAATTAGAGGTATGCCCACTGAATTCAATAAGTTTTATATTCATACTATGGAACAATTTTTACTGGAATTATTGCATCAACACCACCAATTTACAAAATTACTGTTTGTCTTTAACCTTAGCTGATGGCCATTCTGTTGTTTCCCACCAGGGTCTTATGCTCAATGGTATTACCAGTGCTATTTTTCTACAAAAATAGGTGCTGGAACTCACCATGAACGACCTCTTTCATTCTATTAGAATGGCAATGGCGCCCACCTGATAGGTGCTGGAACTAAGTTCTGGCAAGTTCCAGCTGAAAAAGAGCCCTGGATATCACTCTCTCTAATGTGGCAACTTGTAGCTATCTGAGTGCAGACTACATGTGTTTTATTCATATATTCAGCTGAATGTAGGGAGGTTGGGAGCAGGAGTGGTTAGTAAGATCCAGATCTCTCTTCCCTGCATATTACCAATCAGCTGAAAGAATTAAAAACGCCTCACTTGAACATGTGAACACTATTGCTTTCAGTGCACTGAAGTATGCTGTGTTTTGGCCTAGTGTGTAAATCTAGGCCAAACTATGTTACCTCTGATAAAAGCTGCTTAAGAAACACCTTCCTTTGAAGTATTTTAAAGAAAGACTGGATAAACCTCCTTTTGGGATACTTTTGGGATAACCTATTTGGTCCTTTCCAGATCTGGGATCCTTTTCACATGCATGTTCATCACTTGATGATGAGTAATCAAGTGGTATCAAGTTATTTTCATGCTGATGATTTCTGCTTGAAATCTAATGCACAGAAAGAGATAGCGGCTCAAATTGCTTCACATTCTTGCACTGCACAGTTCAAGCCAGATCACATAATCTTCCTTCTCTGAGATGCAGAACCACCGACAACTCTAAGGGCAAAGCATTGGCAGAATTTTCTCATGGGTAGAAATATTCTAAAAGCCAGACCATAAATCCACAGAAGGAGGGGAGCATGTAAACAATTCCAGCCCAGCACAATGTCTGTCTTTCTGAGACAGTTATTATGGATGCTTTTGCAGTAGAGTGCTTATGCACTCAGTATCATGTCAAATCTCGTATCTACTTGCAACTACTAAATCTGAGGGTAGCATTTGCTTCACTAAGTAACCTTCCCTAAGGACAGCAGGCATATCAAGCTACTAAACAGGAGAGTTTATAAAGCACGTGCAAAGGACAGTGACTAGAACAAATGTAAGCAATTAATAGTTCTTTTTTACCATGTACCTTGGTATGCTTGTGAAATTAGATCTTGTCCTGATCTGTATTACCCAAATGAATGTGCAGATCAGTACTTCGTTATCCAGTGGCTATAGCACTTCCTGAATGTGCTCACAAAGTTCTCTGTTCAAAAATGTACCAAAACACATTTTAAAATGCACATTTTTAGAGAAAAAATGTTTAAAATTTGTATTCTAAAAGAAAATAGGTTTTAAAATTCAATTTGTCTGAAATGGTACATTGAGGAGGCTTGCCTCATGTTAAAAGGTAGGGAGCTACAGAACACAGTTGCTGCCCCGCTGAAAGCTCATCTCCTCACAGCTGTGGAGCAAACAGATATGGCTTGCAGAAGTGCAAGTTTTACAGACTGAAGCAGTTGAGTAGGCACATACAAAGCAGCACAGTTCCTCAAGCAAACTGGTCCCAAGGTATTAAGGGCTTTATATGCTAACAGTAAGACCTTGAACTTGGCCTGGCATAGATTGGCAGCCAGTGCAGATCTTTAAGCAGAGGAGTAATGCGTTGGCAGGATCTCACCATAGCGGTCAACCTTCCCTTTTTGTGCGGGAAATTCCCTTATTCCAGCGCCGTTTCCCGCTGCTATCCCGGATTGTTAGATATCCCATAGACTGTCCCCGGGACAGATGCGGCTGCTGATCCCTTATTTTCAAATCTGAAAGTTGACAGCTATGGATCTCACTCCTGTTCAAAAATGTGTTGTAGCATTCTGCATGGTCTGCAATTTCCAGACCCATCATAAGGGAAGCCCCACAACTTGGGGTAAATGGTCCAGAAATGACTGATTCAACTTACAACCTTCTGGGTGTTTAAAGGAAATTCGGAGTTTACATGGTGGTCCTAGGTTTCTCCCACATCAGCTTACCTCCAGCTATGCTAAAGGTGTTGCCAGAAATGAGCCTGGAAGGAGATACTATGAAAACTATCCCTGCCATATCCATGTGCTTTTTATCCCATTTAAACTCTTCCTTTCAAGCTCTTAGAACAGATTACATATGGTTCCCAACAACGCAGCTTAGCAGGTCAGACCTGCCAATGTGTGGTAGCTAGCCAAACGTTTGTTTACTTCTGGTCTTCCAATGAAGTTAATCTGGGACTGATAATGTTCTGTGTGTGAAGGCAGAACACAGCATAAGCAGTTGAGCATTGCCAACCCTGGCTGAAGATGTGGGCAAAACCTATTGTTTAAATTCGAAGTAATCTTCTTCAAGCCAAATGCATGGCAACCTCTAGAAAGTCCAGTGGGAGGGGGCACAACTCATTCCTTTGATTTTTGTCATCAGCCTCTTGACAACTATTTATCTAAGCAATTGTCTATTTCCCCATAAGAGCCTGATTTGCCATCAGGATGCTATTTTAAAACTCTCTGTGCATTCATTTCATCAACAATGGAAATAACACAATATGGCTTATCTAGCAGTACACAGCAAAGAAACCACTGGAACTAATTTGACAAAAACCATAGAACTAGGTGGCCTACTATAAAATGATTCCTGTAATGGAATAGGAAACTTGCAAAGCATCATCAATATGTAACTCACATTGTTTAGACAGAACTGACTTGTAAATTGTGTTTTTTATTGCTGGAAGAACAGCTGAAGCAAAGAAAAGTGTTATGCTACTGGGGGGAAAGAGAATAAAAATGACTCCGCTGAGCAAGGTTTAACATTCCAAGAGTGATTTGATTTATGATAGCTAACGAAAGAAAGAAAGAAATATTATTGTTGGGTTTAACAAACCTTTGATAATATATTGTGATAGGAGTTAATATTTTTAAATTATCTCCACTCGTACTTCAGATAATGAATGATGAGACTAAGATTTGGAACAACACCGCTCAGAGATCAATTCTTTTAAAGCCTGCTGCTCTCAGTCTTTCAAAGGAATGCAGTATAGAATTCACTCCCCACATCCTGCTGGTGCAATAAGTTTTCACAGTGAGGAGGTGGTTTGCCACTAAGGCTGCACTCCAGTATCCAGTTTCCTTAGAGTAACCCCAGTTGAAATCAATGGGACTTACTTTTGAGTAGACATGTGTAAATTGGTTTGGCCATCTGCAGTTTTCCACTCTAATATCCAAGTAAATCCTCCTTTGGCACTTTCAAAGAAATGTTTGATTTGTTTAACAGAAATGCTTTTTGCCCTTAGTCTATTATTTTCTACAGCTCAATCTCTTCTGCTGATATTATGTCACAATGCAGCTTCAGAAACTGCTGTGTGAACCCTGAGCCTGTGCATTTTTACTCGGAATAAAGTCTCACCATGTTAGGTTCAACTTGTTCCTAAGAAAGGATGTGTAGGATTGCACCTCCCTTGTGGTGTGGCAATCGGAACAAATGGAATGGAATGAGACCTCTCCATGATGTTGCTATTCAAAGTTACTTTCTTTGCTACAGTAAACAATTGACAAAGTGCTGAAAAACAAGCTGAAGGGATCCAGGCAGAAATTGATAGTAGGTAAAGTGGATGAGCGATTGCTTCACCACATACTCAAGTCATGGGACATTTCCTGCAATTCCCAACCAGTTCATATTTATTGTGGCATTGCAAAACTGCAAAATGTGGGTAGATCACTGGTGCATTACAATTGGACTGAGGTACAAGCTAGAATGCAAAGCAATCACATGATGATACTTTACTATGCAGCGCCTCCTATATGATCTGTTCAACTGTATTGTTCTCTCAACATACTAAATTAGTGATTTGACTATGTGGCTCCCTGCTCCAGCTATTCAGTGTGTCTGGAAGCCAGCAGAACTAGAGGCAGGAACGCAGTGGAGCAGCTGAAGCTACCTAGCACATCCCTCCCTCTCATTGCTTGAATTTGGCATGCAATGAAACAGAGTATGCCTTTGAAATCACACCATCCCATACGTTTATGGAATTAGTTTTGAACACTGAAGGTAAATTTAAAACAATTTTCATGCCAACCCCAATTTTTCAATTTCAAAATCCACTTGCTCTATTAATATTAAACATGTGAGCTCCCCATGGAATATCTATATTTTAACATTTTTTACATTTTTTTTAACAGGTCAAAATGAACAAGAGCCAGATCAAATATTTTTCTTGCCACTGACTATCAGATATTTTAACCAAACTGTTTAAAATGTTACTTGCCAGTTGGATTCATCGCTTTAACAGCCAAATTTTGCTTCTAATTATAATTTAAGAGATTCTTAAACTTTGACATTCTATACACCATAGTGAAGAATACCCAGCTTGAAATTTTTAGCACAAAAGCTAACGACCCCATTAACTCTAATTTGTTTACTCACTAGTCTGGAACAGTTTCTTCCACAGGTACCTCTTTGATGTTCAAAATTAAACTTCCTAAAGGCTTGAGAAATTAAATGCTAAAGGAGGTCAATTATACAGCAATTGCCTTAAAGACAAGGAATGGTACTCCTAGTTCCTTCTAAAACAGTATTTTCATGATCTTCAAACCAATGTGATTACTACTAAATGCCTGTCTGCTATTAAGCAACATATATACTTTGGATTTTTTTTATTTAGACATAGTTATGAAAATGATATCCCACTTTAGGGAAATAATAACAAGATGATTTGCATCATCAATGCTGCAGTGAAGTCAGTGGGCTATACTGTTTGGTTATTTAGCTGTTCTCTTTAACCACTGTTTTTAAATTTTACTAGGAAAGTAAATATTCTAAGCTAAAGCAATATATGCATCAACTCCCAGGGCCCCAACAAACTCTTTGTCTTAACATGGCATTTAGTACTAGAGTGCAATATAAAAACAGCGCATTTTCCATTAGTGGAGCTGAAAGAAGTTGTGGATGGTTTGACAGTGCCTAAAAGCAGCCCCAATAAGTGACTTTGAATGATTCTGAAAGTGTATGCTTATTCAGGAAGCACTGCCTCCGTTCTTAATTGACCTTTTCCTAATTCATTTATTTATTTAAATAATTTTTACCTCCCTGTTCATCAAAAGGGCTCCCAGTGCAATTTACAGATCACTATTTTTTTAAAAAAGATGGCTGACCTAAAATTTATAATCTAAAAAGACAAGAAAGGGGGGAAAAGGGGAAGGGGATTAAAAGTAAGACAGAAACAAGCAATGTAGGGCCCCTGATATCTCATGGATTCATAGAATTGTCAAGCTGGAAGGGACCCCAAGGGTCATCTAGTCCAACCCCTTGTCCACGTGACCTTGGCATTATCAGCACCATGCTGTAACCAACTGAGCTATCCAGAAGACTTTTATCAATATGGTTGATACGTTATTTTGAAAACGTTGATTTATGGCTTTGGCTGCCCTTTCTGAATAATAAGCTGCCCTGAGAGGACATTATTGATGAGCAACAATCACCAATCAACTTCTCTGCAAGAGTCCCTGCCCCTTGTCAGCCCCTCTGTGGAAAAAGATCTCAGCAGCCTGTCCACATGAACTCCCATAAGGTTTATTTCCAGGTACACATAAAGAGGACTAACAACCCGATCTTGCTCAGCTCCATCATGAATAAATGTTCTAACCGAATCTGATGACCTACACAGTATTGTGATGTCATGTTCACTATGTGATCCCTGATTGGCTGAAATTACCCATGTGACTAATGGTAGTAAAAGAATGGGCAGCAAAATGAGTGACATCAGAAGATCCTGATTAAATAGTAGGTTGTGTCAGATTTAACAATACGTGGAGAAAGTCAGTAGAGAGAGGCAGGAGGATGAAACAGCTGAGACTGGGAGCAAGAGAAGAAGCAAATTGGAGAAAGTGAAGACATATGGAAAAGGCTGAGAGTTAGGGTAGCCGTTAAATAGGAAAATTCAATAGATTAGGATAGCAAATCTGTTATTCTTTATTAATGATGTACTGATTGTTGTTTTCCATTAATAAATTCAGATATAGGCACATACATTTATTTATGTCTTCTGCTGAGGTAAATTTGGCAAATACTAATTCAACACATGCACATGCGATGGGAGGATTTGTGGAGTTTCCTAAGTTTGGCAGCTGTCTCTCAAGCTGAAATGAACTTTTGAGACTTCTTTTTTCAAGTATTCACCCATATAATTAATATCAAATTTGCAACAAAAATCATAATGAACAATTAGCAGAAAACATAATTAGTGCACAGCAGAATTATATTTGCAGATTTAGGAAAATGTATTCAGATTTATAAACTGCTTCAGAACATTGAGTTTGACACATGCTACGTGGTTAGGAGAATGGACAGTAAATCAATATTGGAAAATTAAAGAACTTTTGTTTTGCAGAGTCCTGTACTTTCTTTTATCTGTTATTTATGTGGCTTTGAGTTCACCGTGATCCATATTTTTGGCTTCATAGCTTTCTATATTTGGGGTAAAGGTAAAGGACCCCTGACAGTTAAGTCCAGTCGCAAATGTCTCTGGGGTTGCAGCGCTCATCTCACTTTACTGGCCGAGGGAGCCGGCATACAGCCTCTGGGTCATGTGGCCAGCATGATTAAGCCGCTTCTGGTGAAACCAGAGCAGCACACGGAAACGGCGTTTACCTTCCTGCCGGAGCGGTACCTATTTATCTACTTACACTTGATGTGCTTTTGAACTGCTAGGTGGGCAGAAGCTGGGACCAAGCAATGGGAGCTCACCCCGTCGTGGGGATTTGAACCGCCGCCCTTCTGATTGGCAACCCCAAGGCTCAGTGGTTTAGACCACAGCGCCACCCGCATCCCTTTGTTTGGGGTATGATATGTATAAAAAGGTATGCCATCTGATTAGTAAAATGCAAGAAAAAGCTTTTCTTTTTTTAACAACATGGACACAAATTTAATTCCTGATCATGTTTACAGTCCCTGTTCAAACGGACATAATTAATACACAGAAGTCATATGTGGCGATCATACAGGGTCCCCGGATGTTTAACGGTCTATTGATCCCTGTGCCACCACTGTGCTCGCTTTCCCGCTGCCACCAACCTGTTACTCATGGGTAAACACTGAGTCCAGACAGTTGTTAAAAGTGAACCAAATAAACAAGTTTATTTTACAAACATTAACAAGTTTATGGTTTCTCAGATAATATTCCTGTCAGTATCTTAACTTTAGTTTCTTTACTGGCCTTATCTCAACTGTTTGACTGACTCCTCTTAACAAATTCTCTCACTCTCTCACACCAGACTAGCCCAACCCACAGACTTATCTTCTCTGTCTCTTCTAACTCCAGACTGTCTTCTCAACCACTCTAACTCCTTCTCCTCCAAAAACCCTCTGTGCTTAAACCTTATACACAATTAACTCCGCCCCTTGGGTTCCCATTGGTTAGTCATTTTACAACTAGTTAACCCTTTCCTTATGAACCCAGTATGATGTCACACACCTAGGAGGGCAAACGCCACACCATTTATTATAGTAAAGGAAAAAAGTGAATCATAAGCTCAGGAGCCTCTGCTGGAAATCCCATCTCTGCTATGAGTTCATTAGGTTGGCATTCCACAGATTCTTCCCATGTTGCTTCAGAACTCCCATTAACTCCCATATGAAATGACAGAATGCAGGATATGGATTGTGGTTAACATGGCCTGTTCATCCCTTCCCACCCCTGCACTGGATGTAGAATAAACACCCAGTGCACCCAGTCATAGTCTAGAGATTTCCACCCAACTTGCCACCCCATTTCAGGATGCAATTTCTGAAAATGTTAATGCTGTGGCGTGAGCGAAATTCACTAAAATGTTCTGTGGGCTTATTTGTTACATCAGCTGTTGTTACAGAGCCAATGTGGTGTAGTGGTTAGAGAGCTGAACTAGGACCTGGGATATCTGGGTTTCAATCCCCACTTGGCCATTCAGCTTGCTAGGTGACCTAGGGCCAGCCCCTGCTTCTCAGCCCAACCTATCTCACACAGTTGTTATGGGGATTAAATTAGGAGGGAAGAACCTTGGAGATTTCATAGCTGGAAACCAGTCTTCTTCCCTTCCTGCCCAAGATGCTTTTCCTCCCTAACGCCCCCAGCATTTTCTTCACATAGTGGCTTGTCGTCTATGAGAAGAACAAATAAACTGTCAGCCTTTGTCTTAGTGCTCTCCAACCATTTTTAAGCAGTAGTTGATAGTGATTCCCTTGCCTGTTCATTCCGTTTTAGCTCAGAATCCTGACCTAACTGCTCCATATGCTGAACTGCTGCGAGTTTCTGCCAGCTGTTTTAAGCTGTAATGAGAGCAGCTTTGTACACCCATTATTATCCTCAGTCTTGTACATAGCTGGCTATTCACCATGACCCAGTGGTTTAGAATTCCTAATTAAGACAATGGCGTGTTCCATGTTAATTTCTGCAAGTTCATTTTTTTTTAAAGGAAGCAGCTTAAGCAGACAATTAACAAAAAGGAAAGTCTACATAAAGAAAATTTGAAATACAAAGTCAAATCGAGATGTTTTAGATTGACAAGTGGTAGCTAATTTAGCACATATCCTGAGCCAATTACAAATGCATACAAAGCTTAGCTGCCAAGAAAGTTTGCTTTTTAAAAGTTTTGAAATAGCAGGATATAAAAGCTGCATTCATGAGAAAAATGCTAATTTACAGATTTGTCTCGCACAGACCAAATTAGAGTCCACATTGCTGCATTACACAGTCTGTTTCATTCATTTTCTGCATTTTTAGGCTTTACGCACTGAACACAAAGACCAAAAATATTTGCATTGCATTTTAAATTCCAAGGCCTACATCTGTAAACAATTATGTGGAACACAATCTTCCCATTTATCTTGCATCCTCCTCCATCCATACGTTTGCCTTGGTTGCAAAGCATCCTACCTTCAAAGAAGACCTGGCACTTAGACTAGCACTTTCTAAAACAATACGGAGTACTCTAACCAAAAAAAATGAAAGGTCAGGTTGCTCATGCTGATCCAAGTTTGTCTTCAATTCCCTTTCCTGTATTTCTGTTGTTATCCCATCCAGAAAGGTGGGCAAGTAATCCCCTTGACTGCCCTTGATGTCAGAGGTGCATTATGATTCACTGTGAGCAAAGTGTTAGCTGCAAGTGATGTGAATAAGTAGCAATTTGACCTTCCTGAGATCAGCTGGACTACAGGAAGACAGAGTAAGCTCCATGCAACATGGTAAAAATAGAGTAGAGATGGTACAAAACCTGGGCTATTGCATTATTTGTCATCATTTAGATTTTTCTCCCGGGGCCATTAGGATCATAACAATATCCTTGAATGTCACCTTTCTCACCAGGGTGGACATTACGGCATTGCAGGGAAAAAAGAGGGGGCTTGCAAATTAAACACTATGCTCAGGAAGGCTTTTAAAATAATAGTGAGTTAATTAACCATCAAAACAAATAAATTAGAACCATCTTAATCCCCTTCATTCCCACCACCAACACCTCACCTTTTCTCTCCGCAACAAACCTTAAAATAGCTCACATAAGGCATAATGCTCGCTCTAGTCATGTTGGCTGCTGATCATTAATTGCATCAGAAAAAGACAATATTTTATCTGTCCTCTTTGGAGCTGGAGTGTGAATGGCGAAGCAAAAGAGTGAAACAGAGTGAAACATGAAAAGCTTGATTTGTTAGGACCCCTGCTGTCTGAGAAGAGATCAAAGCTCAGGAGGGGGCTGTAGAACAGCCGAATGTATTGCACTGAAACATGGCCTGTGGCAGCTGCTCTGGGCACTCTTGCACAACACAGGTGTACCTCCAGCTCAACCCTGCCAGCTGAATCATGGGAGCAGGTTACCTTTTCTCTCCTTTCATTATTTCAGCCGCAGCCACTGAGGAGATGCAGGCTCCATCCATCACAATGCACAAATTCACAGTGCACAGATTCAACGCAGGCCTAATTAAAGCTTTTCCTTTCATTTGTGGAGATAATTAGACTTTCATCTCACCAGGACGCTTCAGAAAGATCTATTTCTTTCTTCAATAAAAGCTACATCAAACAAAAGCAGATTTTAATCGCCTTTTCTTTGGGGCATGAGTCAATAATGAAAGATGTCATGGGTAACAAAAAATTGTGTGCAAAAAAAAAAAAGGAGGGGGGAACTATAAGCAATGTTCTTTAATTAACATCATGTTTGCAAACACCATTAATTTCCCTCATTAAAATGATTTTTATCTGCAACTGATTGTTGATAAAGCAATCGATTTGAGCATCTCATCTGTTTCACCGCAAAGCAGGAACCCCATCTGCTGTGCTTTTAAGCAGCAATCACGCAGATTGTTAAGCAACATGTGAGAACAATAAAAATGCATGTGTGTGTGTGTGTGTGTGTGTGTGTCAGGGATTTGCAAGGCAGACTGCAGGGCAAGGGCCACCTTTCCGCAGATCATGTATTAAAAATGACTTGAAGTCAGGCCAAAGGACGAAGTGTCACAAAGATCAGAAGTGCATAAATAACAAATGAATTAATAAGTGGGGTGGGAAGGATTCCATCTGTGTTTAAGGAGCAATGGTAAGCAGGTTCAGAATAGTAGTAGCAGCAGCAGCAGCAGCAAGGCTGAGCACTGATATGCATTTAATGCCAGATGACAAATGGGGAGAGCTTGCTGCTTGCATTTTTCTAATCAGTGGCAGTACTAGACCAGCTCCACACCACCCTGAACAATGTATGCCAGTGGAGAGAAGCGAAAGCATTTTTGGCTGCAAGTCAAAATTCTTCTTTTCACCCATAATTTATATTTTTAAGGGTCTGATCCATGTGCACACATGTACACACTCTAATACTTGCACTTAAAAGACAATGTGGAGTGAGGTTCAGGAAATGGAAACCAATGAAACTTGGCTTGCAGGTGTCAATGGAAACACAGGAGAAGCCCATTGCTTTCTATTCCTGACCCCGTATAGTCTCACTGGGGGCTGCATCGCTGACAGAAAAAGCAAATTCAAATGTTCAAAAGGAGAACAAGAAAATAAAATAAATTTAAATAGGGTTTCTTCCTGAAATGTAATGTGAACATTAACACTTGCTTATATATATTTAGGACCCAAGAGAATCTGGAGCATTACAAGGCATTATTGCACTAAATCTTCAGAAATACTCCAACATCACCATGCCTGTCTTTGCATTTCTTTGCATGTTCTGTGAGACTGGGGGGTGGGGTGGGGTGGGGGGAGCTCATCACAGCAGGAGGGGGAGACACCCTGACTTCATCACCAGCCTGACTCATCTCTGCCTCTTGGCCACTTTCCTCCCCAGCCTCCGCTTGTGGACTGCTCTCTGCCACAGACTCTTCCTGCTTACTTAATCCTCTTTCTTACCTCTTCAGCTTCCAACACCTCCTTCTCCTAGTCTGCTTCTCCTTTTCCCTCTGACCACTCATCAACATCCCAATCCCAAGCCTCTGAGCCTTCTTCCCTTGGGGGTTCCCCACCTGGCACCTCCCACTAATCCTCAGCATCCATCCAGTCCTTGACACCAGTAGAGTGAAACAATGCAATCTCACTTATAGTAATACCCAATAATATGTAACACCGAACAGCCCCTTGAATCCCGATATTTATTGGAATAATAGATAAGTCAGTTTATCTAACTGAATGGATGGTATATAATTGGTGTATCTCTATCCTGATGTAAGGCATCCATCAAGAGACCAGGAAGAGAGGCAATTATGAGGTATCACTTTCTGTCCCAATTTTTTGGATCATTTGTTTTGGGGGGGGGGGCGGGTTGATGTCCAAAATTGCCTCCCTATCTGTTCTATTGATGGATGCCTTCTAGCAGTAGAAGAACACCAACTCTTTCCTTACTCTAACTACACTGGTGAGTTTGACCGTATTATATACCACATCCCATACTCCTAAAAGTAATAATAATAATAATTTATTATTTATAACCTGCCCATCTGGCTGGGTTTCCCCAGCCACTCTGGGCGGCTTCCAACAGAATATTAAAATACAATAATCTATTAAATATTAAAAGCTTCCCTAAACAGGGCTGCCTTCAGGTGTCTTCTAAAAGTCTGGTAGTTGTTTTTCTCTTTGACATCTGGTGGGAGGGCGTTCCACAGGGCGGGTGCCACTACCGAGAAGGCCCTCTGCCTGGTTCCCTTTAACTTGGCTTCTTGCAGTGAGGGAACCACCAGAAGGCCCTTGGCACTGAACCTCAATGTCTGGGCAGAACGATGGAGGAGGAGACGCTCCTTCAGGTATACTGGACCAAGGCCTTTTAGGGATTTAAAGGTCAGCACCAACACTTTGAAATGTGCTCAGAAACGTAAAAGTGGCAATTACCGCCCCCCCCAATTATAACTTACTGCTATGCATGCCAGTGTTAGTAAATGAATAATAGTTTCTGTATTTATGTCAACATAAAAGAATGTAAAAACAGAAGAGCATGCTGGATCAGGCTAGTGGCCCACCTCCCCCAGTATCCTGATCTCACAGTGGCCATCCAGATGCCTGTTGGAATCTGCAAGCAGGACCTGAGCGCCAGAACACTTCCCCCTCCTAACTGGTACTCAGAGCTGTTTAACTATTGGGTATCATAGCAGTTCCTATCCTGAAATACCTTAATTTTATTATAGCAATCTAGCATTATTATTTTTTTATTTTGGGACACGAGTATATGAAGTGCATTGGCTTTAGGCAGGCTGCATCTCCAGGGACCCAACAACTTTGTACAAGTTAGCACTCCTGTTGCACATCCACAGTGGGAAACTAAAATATTCTGTTGCTGGAGGAAAATTAAAATCTTCTACATAGTTGGCATTTCAATCAGATCATGGTTGCAAAAGTGTATGGCGCATATTGGACAGTGACATCACTCGTGACGAATATAACTACCCCTCAACCACTTCAATTTTTTAAAAAAGGGATTTCCACTTGAAGGGTGGAAAAGCTCATTTAGCCCATTAGGCAAGGGGTAAATGCAAAAAATAAAAATAAAAATCCCCTTCTCTTCCCTCAAGTAATGTTCTTGTCTGCTGTTTCAAACACCTTTTTCTTTTATGTTTTCTTTGAATGCTGTAAACATGTCCCCTAAATATAAAAAACAAAGAAAAGCGTGTTAGCTTTTACTTGCTTGCTTGGTGAAATTGGCACTGCTCTTCAGCAAGGCATTTCCCCCAACTAAAGCCTGTCCCATGGGCTGGGTGAGAGCAGATATAGTGCTACGATGAGCTTGTAAGAGGATCATAAAAAAAGAAATAAATAAATGTGTGGTTAAGGATATGCTGCACGTCATATGGCCAGGCCCTAAAAACCTCCAGAGGTTTGCTGATGGACTGAAGGCTTTCCATTTGTGGATTCCGCTTATCCTTCAAAGCCTTTAAACCACTTCACATTTCCTTCTTCTTTTTTAAAAAAATGAGAGCGAAGGAACTCTTGCGTGCCTCAGGGTCTCTCTGTCTCTTTAACAAAAGCTTTTATGCCAGCCACAAACAAAATAAATGTCCCTTTCTAAGGATAATAAAGTTTGGATGGTCTAATTAAACATTTTTTTAAAAAAAGTGTGCTTCTGTGTGCTAGGTCATATGAAGTAATGCAGGGAGAAAGCTTTGATTACCCCCCCCCCTCTTTTCATACAGGGATCAAATTTAGTTACCCTTCCATTAATATTAGAATTGTAGGTCTGTTTAATTGATTCCTTTTTACAATACAAACTTCCTAACAAAGGTGTGCCAATTGTTGTCATGAACTTCAGCAGGAATATGCTCAACCCCCTGTGGAGCTCTACAGAGCAGGTTAAGGGGAGCACCACCTAACAAAGCAATGCCCAGCAGGCATTCGGGATTTCATCATACAAAGCACAATGGAAATAATGGTGGCCATGTTTCAAAGCAAGTTTTTAAAAATGCAGACAGGTAAGAAACCAATGAGCATGTCCAGTCAGCCTAGTATCTCTCCATTCTTGCATCACTCTCATTATATTGTTACACTGCTAAGATTCTGTTTAATTAAGCAATGAACCAAATGCTAAATCTCGACATGGTAACTGCTATTGCATATGGTGAGCTATAGGCAAAGCAAGCACTGGATTCATTGGGACAGGTAGCTTGAGAGTCTGAACAGCTTTCTCATGCTTTGTGGGACCAGGCAGAATCCTATTGTAACAACTGAACCCTACTGAGCTGGTAGTATAGGGCATTGGCAGCAGTGGCTCATGAGGGCCACTGAGTCAGCTTCTTAAGATGCGGGTTTGAATGCCCACCACCCCTGATCACCTTGTGCCATGTCAAGCCTTGGCTAGAGCTGGGCTGGGGTGAAAATCTGTGCAGCACTGTTTTGTGACACCGAAATCACTGCTACACCTAAGAAAGTACCAAAGGACAGGGAGCACCAGTCCAGTTGTCTGAGAAATGGGACTGCATTCTGTCTTTCCACACAACCTACAACCCATTCAGTTAAGTCTAGGGAAAGACCTTGTTTTGATCTCAGTAATGTCACCACAAGCCAACTCCAACTGGCAGGAATCATTCAGGAATCATCAGCTTGATTGGCAGGAATCGTGTAGTGAAAAAGTCTATTCAAGTGTTTTGTTGTGCTTTTTTAAAAATGGTGCCCATACATAAAAATAAAATAAAAATGCAACAGTAGAAGGTTGGGTTTTAATAATACTAAAATAATAATTATTATATAACAACAACATCTCCCTCAGAAATGTCAACCTTGGCAGCAAAAATCAAACCTTAATTGGTGGAGCACGAATTAACCAGAAAGAGGTTGAAACAATCCTAAAGAAGGCACCACCACCATTGAGTTTCTATGGAAAGGGTACACAACACTGGAAGGGAATGCAAAACGTGTCAAGATCAAGGCAAGCCTTTTGTTAGCAAATGGCTCATTCCACAAAAGTGAACATAAATACAACAATCCATACAAATGTAAAGGCTAGCAGCATATGAAGAGTGGGACTTGATAATGGAAAGTAAACTGCAACCAAATACTCTTTTATGTTTTTGACCTATATATTTTTTGTAGAAGCAAACACATTTTGATTCATAAAATGGACGACATTGTGATTTATAGGCTGTAAAGTGATGTGATTGATGTTGCTGCTTTGGCAAACTGATAAGATTATTCAGCCTCTCAAACTGAAGTCACAAATCTAAATAACTCTGTGCTCATGTGCTTGAAAGAAAAGTGCATTTGTGTAGCCTTTACTGATGATCAAGATCTGATCCTTGTTCTGAAGGAAGATAGTTGTTTGTTCCAGCTGTGGTTCTGCCTCTAATGCAGTGTGCAGCTTGAATGTATAGCTAAGAAGAGAAGCATTGTAAAATTTCCAATAAGAACGGTAAAAATTGTATCTCACTTTGCAGTGCACCATGTTGAAATAGTGAATTATCGATGAGTACACTAGAGAAGAATAAATATTTTGTGTTGTGCTCCGAGCCCCAAAACCCATCCCCCATGGAAATAAAGACACAGTGGAGACAGAATTCAGTTTAAAGGTTAATGGGTGAATTTTGGCCACAACTTTATTAAAAACACAAGTGTGACTGATATTGGCTTAGGCATTGATATCATAACTATAAATGGCTTCTGCCCACCCTGCAGGAAGCCTGGAAGGGTAAACAACCAGCAGGGGGAGCTCCATCAATGTATATAGACTGGTGCTCACCCCTGGGGTTCCCAGGGGTCCTGGCATGGCCCTAGCCCCTCCCTGGGCTTCAGATGAGATCCAGACCCCTGGATTCCTTTAACGGAATACTCTATTAATTGGAGGGGCAGGTGATGGCCGCAACTCCCCTCCCCACATTCCCCTAAACCAGCCTTTCTCAACCTGTGGGTCCCCAGATGTTGTTGAACTACAACTCCCATCACCCCTAGCTAGCAAGTCCAGAGCTCAGGGATGATGGGAGTTGTAGTCCAACAACATCTGGGGGACCCACAGGTTGAGAACCACTGCCCTAAACCAATGCCTAACCACAAAACCTTACAAAGTTGTGATGATTGCTACGAGGTAGGCAAAAACCAAGTGGTCACAGGCAATCTGCCACATTGGAAAAAATTCCTATCCGCCCCCCGTTCCAAAATGGGTGACCAACCAAAGTCCAAACAAGGCCAGACACGACCTAACTAATGAGTGGGTGGGTAGGTGGGTGGGTGTTTGGCAGCGCAAAGCAAGAGAGGGTCCCCATGTCGCGCTGCCGAATAAATACCCCCAACCTTGCTACGCTGCTGAGTGGCTAAAGGCCAGTGGCATAGCTGTGGCACCACTGGCTAGAGAAGGGCAAGCCTCACCCACAAGCCGGTTGGGGAAGAGTTCCAGGGCTGTGCACAATAGGGACCCTCTGTTAGGAGGATCCAACCTGTTACATTTTGCAAAAATCTACAGAAAAACAATGCATTCAGCTACTTATTTCTTTCTAATGGAACTAAGGAAAAGAAAAGCAAGAACACGTTATCTATTACTCAGATTTTCTTTCTCTTTATGTGTTTTACACAGTTGCCAATTTTTTTCTTTTTTACGACAGATTCAAATCAAATAGTCACCTGCATTTCCAGATAGGTAACAATCCAAGTCCTTCTAAGTAGGAATTTGTATTGTATGGGCCACCATGGACAATAAACCATGTGGTAGGATGAAATATTTATGGTTGCAATGCTGTGGGACTGAAGCCACTGGACGGTACTGTAGTCCCTTTCCAGATATTCCAGACCCCTATCTCAACTTTGAGTATTCATCATCATCATCAAACCTTTATTGGCATCACTTACAAACATTCAGAATAAATAGGCCAATGCGATCTCTTGTCGCCATTTCAACAGTACAGTCATTTGCCAAAGGGAAGAAGAGGCGAGCATTCTATTTCACCACTGTGGGACTCCAAGAAAGGCAGGGTCCTGTAGTGTACCTCGGCGGGAGAAAATAAAATAGAGGAACTTGGCTACTGTCTTGGTGAGCTCCTGGTCTCTCCCCTGTAATAAGGAGCTTATAAGCTCTGTCTCTGGTTTCCATGAGGAATACATAGGTGGTCTAAGAATTGTTGGCAGAGATCTGTGTTGGGATCTTTGCCTCCCTCCCCCAGGTCATTTTCACCCAACACATTGTCAAATTCACCTCTGCAAAAGAGCTTTCTTCTGCTTTAAATGTCCTGTTCGAACCTCAGTTTGCAGAAATGAATTTTGTGATCGCCTCCCCCTTCTGCTTCTTTCTCTCCTCATAGATCTCTCCACTAGCTAGCATTTATATGGAGATCCACTCCTCTCTCTCTCTCTTTCTCTCTCCCCTCCCTGCACCTTGGATCGCCATGATGCAAACCAAAGATATGCATTTGTATTATTTAATATTCTTTGTTACTGGGAACACACTTCTTGGGGGACGGGGAATCAAGTTTTGTTAGGACAGGTAACAGAAGGCACCCCACCTATCAAGTCTTTGCTGGAGAGAAAATGTGTCTGAAGATATGCATATGACCTTCTCCACCTGCCCCTCCTTTTTTTTTCTTCTTCCCAGGAGGGGTGAGGGGTTAAAACGAGAAGGAGCTGGATTTGATTTGATCACTGGCAGTTTATTCATCTTTAAATCCTACCTAAGATAAAATGGATCAGCCCTATAGATAGATATAGATAGATCCCCAGCCAAGCTCTCCTGGGCAGCCCCGTTGCCACTGCGGAGTGCTCCTTCAGCTCACCTGGTCACCTGGTGAATGAGGCTTGGGCTAGAGGGTGGTTTGGCAGGGCACATACCAAACTTTCTGTGCGATGGCCACCCCTGGAGCCCTTTCCAGTGACTGCCACAGAGAAGCCCATTTAGTTATTTCTTGGAGTATTTTGATCATAGGATCACAGAACTGGATGGTTGGAAGGGACCCCCGAGGATCCTCTAGACCAACCCCCTCCAGTGCAGGAATCTTTTGCCCAACATGGGGCTTGAAACCACAACCCTGAGATTAAGAGTCTCATGCTTTACTGACTGAGGTTTGTTTATGTTTCCTGTTTTCTTTTCCCAAGCAGAGATAATGTGTAAGCGTGGTGTCAGCTCCCTAAAAAACGGTCAGCAACTTTGGGGTCCCCCCCTTAAAAAGGTCAACAACTCTGGGAAAGGGAGGGGCAGCACCGGAGGGATCCTTGCACCACGGCGCCTGATATGCTTAAGATGGCCCTGTACCAGGTTGTATAATAAATGAACTTCAAACTCTGTCTCTCAAACCCTTACATTCTCACTCTACCCAAGGATTAAGAATTACTATCTTCTAGCCACGAACATGAAAGATCTGCTCATTAGAGGATATTCTACACATGATCAGTTTGTCTCCACTTTTTACAAGGTATTGCTGGCTCATTAGTCTAGTACAGGACTGATAAGTCCAAGTGACTTTTAAAACGGTAAAGTCTACTTACAGCAACGTCAATACATTCTATTTTAAGTCAGGGCGACAAAATGTCTCTCTTTTGCATTAGGTGACACTTTTCACAAAAATAGTGTCTTGCTGCTTTGTCTTGGCTAATTAATTAACAACCTATGATTAGTTAACACTTGCTATATTTTAAATTCACTCAGATGTGTGCTGCATTTCTGTATTGTCCATGAGGATGGAAATGTGACACTCAGAACAGAAACTAATAACACGAATGTAATTATGTTAAAAATGACTCCATGTACTTAATTTTCCTACTGAAACATGGAAATGAAGATGATTTTCCAGTATCCAGGTGTCAATGAAATTTAAGTGCCCACCAGACTGCTGGCCCACCTATAGATTATTAATGCACTATTAATCTACTTGGGCAACTTGAGAGTGTCATTTAACTTTGCAGCCTGTAAGTATAAAACAGCATCACACTGTGAAAGTAATGGTTACACTTAAAAGTCCCATTGTTATTAATTCATTTTACATTCACTGTAATCACACTGGTCTTAATGAATGCATCCAGCATGTGAATATTGCACGTAGTTTCAAAAACACATTCTATTGCAAATCGGTGTTAATTAATGAGCTGAGCTCAAATAAAGAGTTCATTTTCAAAAACAATTTATTCTAAGAAAGTAAATCATTGACAATATATCTCTAATGCAATGAATATACATCTCTGTCCCTAATTATTAGATGTCTTCCAGTATTGCCAGTTTATAATACTTAATTAGTTGTGTCCCTTCAGTTGGAAGGACAAGGGCAATCTATAATGCTTAGTGTTCATTTTGGACTTATATTTCAACTTGAACTTTAGACTTGAATGCTAAATACCTTATAAGACGTGCGGTACCATCATGTCATCATGTTTTGCCCTAAAAGCATGATGACACATGCACACATTTTTGTGACCATATGAAGAAGCTGTTGTAAACCAAATTTCAGGTTATTAGTACACTGAATTCAGTACTTATTGTCTGCTCTGCTGGCACTGGGTCTCCAATATATAAGGCTAAGGTGTTTCTCAGTACTGTTATTGGAGCTGTTTTATCAGGGGATGCTGAGATCTGAATCTGGGATTTTCTATATGAAAAATATGAGATAAACACCACTGAGATTTAGGGTGACCATTGGGGAGAAAAATGCTTTTCTTGCCATTGACCATTTTAAAGATGTCTGGATGTTTTCAGTCTTCTTACATAATAAGCTAGTAAAGCATTTCCCAGTCCCATTCACAGTTGCTATAGGAAATGCCCCTATGGAAAATATTGATGTTTTGATAAATCTCTCATCTTCTTCACCCTTGCTCCACAGCTAAAACACAGCCAATTGTGCACCAGTGTCTGTATACCTAACATCAATAAGCTACATAAATATGTATATGGAAAAGAAGCAGGTTCTATGCAGGTTCAACCACCCAATCGCAAAAATCTACACACCTGTAATTTCTTGATGTATAGTTTCCATGTTGATTGTTCACTCTAAATCACAGCTGGGAACACATGTGAAAGATGGTCCAAGGATAAACCTTTCCCACTTCCCTTAACTTATCCACACACAGAAAATGACAGTTAGTGCAAACTATATATCTGGGAAGCCAGATACATAGTTTGCACAAACTACCGTACGCTGGTCAAGTGTTGGGGCCCAGAAACAGCACAGTCTATTGTGTTAATCCAAATTAGAGTCAGCTGAATATGAGTTAATTTTCTCACCACGTAGTGAAGATTTTACAGCCATGTGTTGAGTGGTACAAGATTGGCTTCATAGGATTTCAGTAATTCAGATTTCTGAAGCATGCAGATGGTGTTATAGAAACAAAGTCAGTTTATAGCCTGGTGCTACAAAATCCACTGCCTGTCAACTGCAAGCAGTTATACAGGGTGAGAAAGCTAATTGCCAAAAATTGCAGTCATATGCAAATAAATTCTACTGAAATTATCGAGACTTCTAAATAGACATGGATCAATGATTTTAAGAACATAGATTAAAAGCAGTTCTATTAATATAAACATCTATGGTGTTATATTAATTTTAATATATCTCTTGGCATATGGGAGAAGTGTAAGACTTCTGAAAAGTTAGGAAGAAACCTAAAATTACTTCAGCAGGAGAATAATCCCACCACCATAAATTGTAACAGTCATAAGAAGGGTTGTATCTGTACTGATTCCTGCTCAGACCATGACTCTCTTACTTGAGGGTAAGGAAGACATCCTCATTTAGATAACGTAGAGGTATGGGCTCATCAACAAGTAGTGAATCACAGCATCCGTTACACTGGATGACAGGAAAGGTCACAATAGCTGAGCTAGAAGCAGGCTCAAGTTTATGGAGTCACTATCATGGCATGCTATAGTTCAGAATGCCACAGAAATAACAGAGTGTACCAAAGGATAGGCATGCCCACCCAGCAACCTTTTAAAGATGGGTCAAGGTGGGCATATTTGTGAGACTCTTGTACCTTGTGAGGCTGTACAGCATGTAGAAGCTCACTGCATCAGGGCAGGATGGGTCTGTTCCTAGCAGTGTGGGTGCTTCTAGGCATAGGAATTGCCTATGCTTCCAACCCTGGTTCTTCCCTGGTTGACATGTCCCCTGGATTTCATGGTTGCTCTCTTTTCTCCAGGAGGGAAGAGGGAGGTGGGAGTCCTGCTTCCTCATCCCAAGCATCCATATTTTGGGAGAGGGAAGTACCTCCCCCCCACACCATCTGTTTCCCTGTCTCAGCTCCACATGTTAGCCTCATATTCTACCTCCTCATTCATCTTAGCCTGCCCCTCCCTGCCTGAGCCTAGGGACATCTCAGGACTCATGACAGGGATTTGGGCTTTGTGCTAGTGAAAGTGTTTATGCAAGGTGGAGGACCCAATTTGTTGCCTATCTCCTACAGCAGTATCCCACACTGCTTCGGATGGCTCTCAATCAAGACCAGTGAGCTGAGTGGGGGCAATGGGGTGGGAAGAGTATTGTCAAAATTGAGTGCCCATCTATGCTAGCGGAAGTGCTTTATAAAAGCACAAAACAGCCATTAGATACAATTCTAGGTAAGGGAAATAACCCAGACAGTACAAACATTTTTTTAAAAAAACCAAAACATTAATTGGCTAATTGGCACAAACTCATCAGCTAATTAATTAACCACACAGTAAAATATTGGATTTAATCAGAATTTAATGAAAGCTGTCTCCTGTCAAATGGTACTCATTACTGATGAAATTGCAAAAAAAAAATCTCAGTATGAAAGTGCAGAAATGCATGTGAGATGATATTCTAGCAATACATGTGTGTGAGAATTACTTTCATTAAAATTATTCCAATTGCCGTTAAAGTCATCCCAATTATAACTGTTTTTTGCTGTGTAGTATTGATTTAAATTGGTTATTTGATTAAACGACATATGATTAAGCAGCTAAAACATTTAAAAGCTTTCATTAACTGTAATGCAGATTAATATTGATAATTTTGCATGGGGATCTTGTGAAATAGTTTTTTTTTTAATTAGAGCTATCTGTGCTTAATTGAAGCATCAAAGAGCTCTCTTAATGGGTGTGCTTTCCAATTCATCCTATATGCATTAAAATGGAGAAAGTGTGCACACACCAAGTGTGTTTTACCTGGATTTGAAGGATGCTCAGTACATTGATGCCTGTTGTCTTTGTCCATGGACTTTGCTTGGAAGGAATACTGGAGTGGATTGCCGGTTCCTCCTCCAGGTGGATCATGTTTGGTCAAAACTCTCCACTATGACCTGTCCATCTTGGGTGGCCCTGCACGGCATAGCTCATAGCTTTTCTGAGTTATTCAAGCCCCTTTGCCATGGCAAGGCAGTGATCCATGACAGCATCTTAAAAAGCAGAGACATCACCTTGCTGACAAAGGTCCGTATAGTTAAAGCTATGGTTTTCCCAGTAGTGATGTATGGAAGTGAGAGCTGGACCATAAAGAAGGCTGATTGCTGAAGAATTGATGCTTTTGAATTATGGTGCTGGAGGAGACTCTTGAGAGTCCCATGGACTGCAAGAAGATCAAACCTATCCATTCTTAAGGAAATCAGCCCTGAGTGCTCACTGGAAGGACAGATCGTGAAGCTGAGGCTCCAATACTTTGGCCACCTCGTGAGAAGAGAAGACTCCCTGGAAAAGACCCTGATGTTGGGAAAGATGGAGGGTACAAGGAGAAGGGGACGACAGAGGACGAGATGGTTGGACAGTGTTCTCGAAGCTGCAAACATGAGTTTGACCAAGCTGCGGAAGACAGGAGTGCCTGGCATGCTCTGGTCCATGGGGTCATGAAGAGTCGGACACAACTAAATGACTAAACAACAACAACAACAACAACAACAACAGTACATTGATACTCCCAGACATAATTGCCTCTGAAAAGCAAGATGCAAAAGCATCCCTGATAAGCCTCTTCTCCTCAGCTACATTGCCCTAGCTTCTAGTGTGTCACTGTTGTTCCAGGCACACTGCAAAGACCCAAAGTCTGCACTTCTGGCATCCTGTAATCCTGTAACCTCCCTGCACATGGCAGAATAACACAGGAGCAGAGGATTATGCTGTAAGGTTACATGAAACTCTTTCACACATTGAGCTTCACTTGTGGAATGTAGAAATATATGCCCAGTCAATGAATCTATTAAGGTTTTTTATGGACATATATACAACATTCAAAACAAATCTAACATATGCCATTCTGACAATTCTGGGCATCCCATCTACAATGCTGAAAGCCCTTTCTTCAAGAGGACTGTTAAATTTTAGGAAGGAAAACACACACCTTGCCACATCTTCATAATGTTTTAGGCCCCCCCCCAAAAAAACTAAAACAGGGAACTAAAGAGCACCACACTTATCTGCCTTGCTTTAACGTGATATAATTTGTATGTTTTACCATCACAGCTAAATCCCAAATCCCAATTATTTACAACACAATTTGACAGGGAATTTGGCAGGATGCTAGGTTAACCTTATTTGTAATCTTCAAAAAGTTGTAGTTTTTAGATTGCTTTGTGGCATCCAAGTAGCATTGTGCAGCAATCCTTTGCAGCAAACAAAGGTCACACAACCAGCAGCACCGCTATCCAGTCCAAGTAGCTGGGCAATGCCAGCTGATATGGGGTGGGTCAACAGCCAAAGGAAGGGGGGAGAGAAAAATGTGTGGGGTGACAATATGTGTATGATAGCATGAAAGTGGAAAAAAAAAGTAGAAGATGTCTGAGCAGGTAGGAGCATAACTGAACGGGCATAGAGGAGGTAATTGGTGTTAGCGAAGTAACAGGAGGAGAATAACGGGGTGGAGAGCAGAGGGAATTGAACATAGGGTTGCTGGATCCAATTGTCAAAAATAAGAAAGGTTACATGAGAAAATAGAAGACAGAACATATGAAAAGGTGAGGCCTCTGAAACTTTTAAGCCCAAGAAAACAGGTAGACTAATAATGACCTTATCTGTATTAGATTTATCAAAGCCTGGTAGAGATTTCAATGTCTTCTGTTTGGAAATCAGAGTACTATTTGTTAATGCTGATCCTGGTTTTCTTTCTTTCTTTATGAAGAAGCCTTCCCCAAGTAAAAGAAATGGTCAGAAGAAAAGGAGAGAACACAATGCTTCAGCTTGATTTAACTGCACTAAAAAACAAAACATCCCACAGCCAGCCAACTATATTTTGATATATACTAAAAATGTACTGAATAATTTACTTCTAGAAAGGAGATATCTGTACAAGCTAGAGTGAATGTTTACAAGCAAGTTATATACTGGAGATAAGTGTAGCTTACAATAAAAACTCTAATGTAGGATTAACTACAGTGCTGCAAATGGCAGGTTCTAAATTAATCTTTCACGAAAGCGTAAAGTTATTTATGAAGAGAAGCATTAAGATCTGGCTTAGAAGCATATAAAACTCAACATAGTTTTTCTTGAACTTGTATTGGTTGGACACTAAAGGCAATCGTCACATTAAAATATATAAAATTTCATGCACTTCCTTAAATGCCAATTCAAATACCTTTCATTTGAAATCTTTTGGCATTTGAAAATAGTTTGTAGACACCTATCTGACAAGGACAAAGATTAGATGACTGATCTATGCTGTTACACATGCCGATTATTATGTTCGTTTTGAAAATTGAAGCTGTATGAGAGCGATCTTCAGTGAAGACGATAAATAATCAAAATAAGGCTCAAATTCAAACAATGGTATCTAGTATTTCAACCAGAGACAAAATATTTTGCTCTCCATCAGTATATAGAATTTTCTCTATTTGAATCAGGGAGAGTGGGTGAGCAACATGTTAAATATTTCTCTTAGCAGTTCTGTGTTAAATTTTGTATAGCACAGGAATAGGTATCTATCTGCCCAGAACATACTTTAATAACTGTAATCCACTTACTTTTAACTTCATATACTGCATCTAAGAAATGCCTTTTTTGGCAAATATTAAAAGTTAATGGGAAATGAATGAAAATAGTTTTATATCTGCCATGGTTACTTACACATCAGTGGTGAAGGAGAAGCAAGGAAATAAGTGACATGACATTGTTGTTGTGGATTGTATCAAATGGGGCAAAGTGAGGCTAGGCTAGAAGAACATTTGTCAAATGACAGGTGGGACAGGGGAAATGTGTTATATTTTTGTGCTATATTAGATACATCAGATACAGTGGTCGGGGTAGAAAACTATCTTGGATCATTTGTATATCCAGTTTAATTTCCTTCAGAAAACAATAATTTAGCTGGAGCTGGATGTACACATACATGCTAGTTGTATGTTCATGTTCATGGCAGGTTTTAGATAGGTTGCTTTGCAGGGGGAAAAAGATGCGTCTGGAGATACAAAACCTTGTTCATGCTGAAAAATTGTATAGAAAATGCTAAAGAGCAGAGATGACTCTTACAGGCTTTCTCCCATCTCTGAAATGAGTCCAGGAAAACTTCTTGACTGTAAGGTGACATTGACAACACTGAAGATTCCAATCTGTTCCTCCTGTGCAGTGAATGTAGGAAGGAACCCCATAACACTATGTGGAAAGAGCTGATTTGACACAATGACCACCATACCTTGTATTGTATAGTATTTTTCTGGATCTCTTTGGTTGTATATGATATGTTGTAAACCAATATTTCTGCCCCCCACAACACAAGATCAATTTGATTTGATCGCTTACTATAAAAGCTCAGTAACAGCAGCAACTGTCAACTGATATATCAGCTGAAGCCTCTAAACAGTCACCCAGGGTGGCTCATGTAGCGTAAACTAAAACTGGTAAAGACAAAGCTGATGGGAAGCAAAATTTAAGGGATGGAGCTCTAGAGTTGATGCAATATTCTTAACACGTGGTGTTGGTGGGAAATGTTACAGTCCAGATTTAAAGCACACTGGTGGATCAAGGAACACTTTGCTGCTGGGAATCTGAATGACCAGGCAAGGGAGATGAGTGGAAGATGAGTGCAGCAGCAGCAGCACCCTGAAAGAATTTGCTTGGTGACAATGATTACTGCAGTCGTGCCCAAATTCAGTTGGCTTTCCTACACCCTTGAGTAGACACTGTAAGCACTGAGACTTTAGGTTTCTTGAAGGAGAAATAGAGATGGATGTCATCCTAGTTGCTCTCCAAATAGGCACATAAGTAAATCCCATTACTTCATAGACATGTTAACATGGGAATGGAGCAATATGAAGCCCTAAAGATTTTGAGCATCACTACTTCCTCTCCCACACAACCCTTCAAGACTTTCTATGCGATGGAATAGCTAAATCCCTCAAAAGGGGTCCTGTGAATGCTTCTCAGGTCCTGTGACATGAATGCCCTGATCAATCATACCCAAAGGCCACTAATAAGATTCATTTCCTTCCAACATGCTTTACTGACATGAACACTATTCTTGTATCTAGATCCCAGTTGTACAATGGGTTCATTAAAACACCAAAAGAATACGGAAACCCCACATCTCACACAACAACATGAGTTTTCATTGATTGCTATCTTTCCTTTTGTTGTGATTGGTGGTGGCATCAGCAGCTGTATCTTGTTATAATAACTCCCTGTCCCGCCCCCTGCCCAAACTTAGAAGCAGGTCTAATGAGCCTTTAAAAATCAAAAAAAATACTTAGAGCATTCTAGTATGAAAATAATCTATCTTCTTATGGTTGCATTATTGATCTATATTAAAAACTACAAGTTGAAATGCAGCACTAAAGGAAATGTGGTTTAGGTAATGATTATCCAGAATTGGAATCTGCCATGTTTTTTAAGTGAGGAATATTAAATTGTAATTAGAAATGTTCAAAGTATGCACAAAATACAGATGTTGATATTTGTCTGCATAAAAGCTAACAATATTGTTTGCCTTTCTATTTCTTGCAGACACACAGGGATAACAATGAATACTATAACAATTTTCCAGTACATTAACACATATTGTATAGACAGAATGCTTTGCTTCAGTGGCTTTTGCATAGTAAACCCATGCAGAAACATTACCAGCTCTAGCTTCTAAAACATAATGTCTGTCCCCATTAAGAAAAAAAATATGGGACGGATGAGACAATAAAGATTGCTTAGTAAAAAAACAACAACCCATCACCACCACAAAGCTACTTAAGATGCATATGTACGATTATGTCAAATTAGAAACAAGAGAAACTATGTTGCATGCTTTAAAAAATGCAATTGAAATAAAAATAAATAAAACCTCTTGGTAAAGTGGAAGAGGAAAGAATTTCCTGTAACTGCTTCTCTTCTAATCTATAATTTGGACAGAACATTGAAGATGCATATTTTGAGAAGTTGACATTCTTCAATGGCCTATTAGACTGATGTATGAAATCGAACATTACACCAAACCAGGAAATGGCATTAGACCGAAGATATAAGTATTTAAAATGTGAAGAGAGTGAGTGAGTGCAAGCAAGCCAGGCACCAATTGTTCCCAGGTTTACAGGCTGTTCTTCAGACCTTTACACATTCAGCATGAATGTGGTTCCTATGTACATTCAGCCACATGTAAACCCTCTTTAGATCTTTCTGCTGAATGCCCCCTTCCATGTTTTAAGCCCTTGTGTGTTCAGGTGAATTCCTGACTAGGGCTAAAGTTCACTTCCATTTCTAGTTAAGTTGCTGGTTTCCTTAAATTGAGAACTTTGGAGAGTTCACTGGTGCAGTCTATAATGTCAGCAATTGTTTCCATGGTATCACCAGTAACATAGCCAAGAACCAACTCAGCATCACAAGGACCAGGCATCTGGCTCTCAAGCATCAGGACCTGGGTGAGCACTGGACAGGCAGGCAGCAGCAGCTAATCATCATCGGGCCCCTTCTGACATTAGGCCTCGTACATGGGTACAATATGTACCCATATTTCAACACTTCTGCCTACTCCTCCATCCCAGACCAGGCTGTCTGGACTTATCTACCACAGCTACGCCACACCCCCTCTGACTATGAATTCATCTCTGGCTTGGCTATGCTGATATGGAAGTATTCACTTAAACAGTGATGCCTGTTAACTAGCCTAAGCACCATACACTCAACTCTATGACATTCTCTCCTAAGAATAGCTGATTGTATGGGCAGTCTCTGTACTCTGAAATTCATCCCAAGACTTGGCACATCCTGGAGAAGAGCTACTGGGGAAACACATACCTTTAAAGTTTCCATGTGCCCATATTACATTTCATAGCCAGTGATATGAGCACTAAATCACAGTGTGCTTACAACTGTACAAGAATTGTACGAGAATATTTGATATGGAAGTAAAGTGATAGATACAAGAGTTCAAAAATATTGCAAGAATAGCTCATTCCCAAGTAAGGCAATATGGAAATCTGCCTCTTTGAATCCCTCAAACTGCTTGTTTAGACCATGCAGGGTCTTCCATGAGCAAATAGGGTCCTATAGTGGCTGCTATGGAACGAGATGCAATTGGATGAGTTGGCAAATTGATACACCAGCTGATCATGCTATAAACATGATACGTGAGAACAGTACATGTACTTGTCAAAATCTGCAATTTTGGAGAGTAACATCTTTTGCCTTTAGATAACATGAACAAAAAATTCAATGGTTAGGTGGCTCTGTGTTAAAAATAGTCCTGAACTTTATGTGGATGGTCTAATTTAAATTAGCACCCGATTTCCAAGTCCATAATTTGGGACAAGCACAGCCTTTGCTGAAGCAACTAATTAAGCACTTACAGTAAGGTTACGTTTTTCATTAAATCAATAGGCCCCCAGTGTCAGTAACAAAGTCCTAATTACTATGAAGTAAATTTAGATTGGAATTTGAATTAAGTAGTGATTTTCAATCTAACCACAGCATGTAAATATTGTAAATTGCCAGAATTACAGTTCAATAAAACTGAATGGATTTTGCTTTAGATAAACCAAATGCAAATGCTCTAAAAGGCCTGTTGCAATGTCACAAACATCTTGGCAGGATTTGTACGTGTAGCATCTAATGCACTGTTTTTGCAACTAGCACGTCAAGGCATGAGGATGCAGTCCCCATTTAAGTTACTATGTTCTAAATATTTCATTACCTGTTCGGAAAATGAATAAATTTAATCTCTCCCAAGTGATCAAGCAAAATGATGGCTAATGTGCCCACTTACTGTGTTGCTTTAGTTTGATGACTATATTGTTGTGCTAAAGCACAGTATGAAACCAGGTTATCAGGTTATAACTGGCAGGGATAAAAAAAGCCAAGTGCTGAGAAACACAAAATAACCCGTTTTCTAGGCACAAATCATGTACTTTGAAGATTCAAAAAAAAAAAAAAAGATTACCTTATGAAATCACAGACAATAGCATTTTAATCAAACATAGATAAAATTGAAAATAATTGGAAGATTGTGAGGTTTTTGTTTTGCTTCAAACAAGTACTGAATCCACAGGATATTAATTAAAAGGGGGTGGGAAGGGAACTGTATTGTAGGTTATGTTAGGTTAAGTAACAAATCTGAAAAGTGCCTGTATTAAGGGTCACATATGCTATCATTACAAGCAAAAACTGTATTTTTTTAATAAAAAAGAAAACCATTGTGAATAGTATTTTGCATTTCTATGGCTTCAGCCCTAAACACAGCTACCTGTGATTAAGTATCACCGAACTCAGTGGGACTTACTTTTGAGTAGACAAACGTGCACACGATCATTGTGTTGCAAATGAATTCCTAGTTGAAGGTATAGCTTAATTCTTTCTATAGTATCACCTACTGACTCAATTTACAGCAATAGAAGGAAAATAAAAGTTAATATGCATGTCACATCCATAGATGTGCATCTCTCCATACAAGAGGCACATCCAGGAGGGCCAGTTCCTGGGGGCTGAGCTGTTTGGGGGACCCTCAATATCTTTTGTGAGGGGGCTGGGGCCCCCAATGTTGACGGGGCAGAGGAGGCTGAGCACAGAGCCGAGCGTGGCCTGTCTCCAGTGGCTGAATCCTCCTTTTACCACGGAGCAGAAAACCTCCTGCTGGTGGCAGCGCCATGAGGTGGAGGAGGTGGAGCTGCCAGACATGGAAGCCACACAGTCACTATGTTTGGCTCCACCCCAGCTCCTCCTGACATCCTGACATTTCACACACAACATCCCTCACCCAACTGCCCTCGCAAGCTGGCGCCTTTGAGCATATCTAAATACTAATCCTGTCATGGCTTATGTGCAAGCAACTACACACCCATAATTTCCCCTCCCTGCAACATTGGGATGACTTCCTGTGTCTGGATGATCCTGAACAGGGGTGGCTCAAGGGCTCTGTCCCTTTACATAACTGCATTTATGGTTTGATTTCTTACCAGTACATGGCAAGATTCAGGTCTGTCACACCAAGGTTTCAGGCTACAGATCTGACAGAAGTAGATGAGATTGAATTCTAGCCACAGTTTGCATTTCCTTGCGCTTTCAAAGACGCCTTGGCTGTGCAAACACACTCGCATGTACAGTGGTGCTTCAGGTTACATATGCTTCAGGTTACACATTCCGCTAACCCAGAAATAGTACCTCAGGTTAAGAACTTTGCTTCAGGATGAGAACAGAAATCGTGCTCCGGTGGCGCGGTGGCAGCGGGAGGCCCCATTAGCTAAAGTGGTGCTTCAGGTTAAGAACAGTTTCAGGTTAAGAATTAAGAACGAATTAAGTACTTAACCCGAGGTACCACTGTATTCTGCATCCAGTGCACCCCCACTGCTGGCTTGGAAAGCAGGATACAGGGGCACAATCTGTATCCTGTATCCATATTTATCCTGCATTTATTCTGTCATTTGTTACGGAATGCTGCATCATGATGTGTCTACCCCTCCCAAACCAGCTTTGATTGGAATTGAGAAAAAAGAATGACGTAGCTGCGTTTTAAGCTGGCAATATGTGCACACACACAGAGTTATACCAAACAAAAAAAACAAAACTGCAACAACCATTTTGTCTGTTCCTTTGAACATTATTTTTTTTAAGCAGCAGGTGTGGCTAATAAATTTGTCAAATAAACTACAATGGCTTAAGGGGACTCCCCAACATACACTGTACCTGAGGAAGGATTAGAGCAGGCTAGATAGAAAAGAAGGTAATAAGGAAGGTTGGTTGTTTAAGAACCTGCAGGAGTCTGACTGCCAGGAGGCCCAGCTGCAGAAGCGGAAAGCAGATAGCATTATCAACTCAGAACAGATCAAGGATTTCAAGTATTTGGGGATCCAATTTAAATCAGAATCGCACTTGAGTAAGCCATCAGGAGACAATAAAGCTTCAAACCTGTCAAACAACCAATGCAGTTCTAACATTTCTTCACGCAGAGGCGGATATACGAATTGCACCTAAACTCAAGATCTATGTGAGTTTCCCCATAAATGAGCCACGACACAGAAGGGTGGCAAGAGTTCACCGTTCCTAAACTGGGGTCCGCACATCTTTCAAGCAGCGTTATAAAAGCTAAATTGTCATCATATTCGGATAAGATTGAGTTCTCCATTCATATTAGCCAGGATACACAACAGCCTGCTTTCATATCTTGAACTTCAACACGTACCAGATAGAAGATGTCTAGAGGTACAAACAAAAAATGTATTTGGAACAAGCTGTCAACAGCCCCATTATTACTTGGGCTAATAAGTTTTTGTTGAAGTTTTTGTTTTGTTCATCATGATTTAAAAGCTTCTCCTCCCAGCACAGTGATGACTTTCATACAGTCCCCATATTGGCAGGCTTATTTAGCAGTCATTGATCAGCAGGGCTGAGTAGCCACTGTGTTAAATTTCCCAGAATGCACTAGTCTTCAGAAGCTTTGCGAGCATTATGAGGTGTGCACACAAAAGATGTGTTTTTCTAGGTTCCTTCTTTTCCATGGTATTTCCTGCTTCCCACTGGCAAAAAGCAAACCAAAACCCTCACCATAGTGAATAGATAGGAATGATGTCAAATTCCATCCCTGCCTTTACATTTTACTCCCCCCTTCCTTCACAAAAGACAGTGGTTTTTAAATTTGCAGTGGGGAGCTGACTGGTAATAGGAGCAGGAACTGAATCAGTTTTTAAAAGATAAATACAGAGTCAAATATGTCTGGACCCAAGTTGGAACAGCTTGCAATTTATCGAGTGGCGGAGTTTGCATTTTGATACCTAGTATTACATATCCAAACTTCATCGGCATTAGAATTATATGATACTGAGAAAATAATTAGGTATAGATTTATTTTGCAAAATGTAGTACAATGCAACAGGGGCCATTTCTGGTAAACTATAACCCTGTGTTTCCCTTTATGTTATATTCAGCCAGCTCATTCATGCATAATATCTATCCTTTGTTTGTGATTTGACTGTACCTGACAAAATCACGTTACTTGGGTAAGGATCCTCCCCTCTCCCATTTAAACGAGCAAACTACATAGCTCTTGATCTTTGCTGGGTGTCATGTGCCATGGCAATCGAAACTTAACCCTGCAGAGCAAATGCTTTCTCTTTGCTGCTTGCGACATCTTCACTGCAGGATTTTTCTTCTTTGGATACAGACCTGAACCTGTGAATTTCTGCCTGCTCTAGAAACCCAGAACATCCTTGGGGTAGGAAACTGATGCACAAGGTTACATACCAGGTGCAGAAACACTGCTGTAAAAATATCTAATTCATCTGGTGGTAGTAAAATTCCTTTCATAGTTATTTATTACAGCTTCCTTACAATTCGTGGACTGCATTTCAGCTTTTGGTTCAAAGAAGTAGGACCATGGTGTTTACCTAGAGAAATGCAAAACCAGCAGCATTAAGGCAGCTGTGGACATAATATGTAAGGCTAAAAATGAAATGATCAAACTAACAATTTTGCATCCCTGTGACTATTTATGTGGATAATTGTTCAACTAATTGCATTAGTTAGGCTCCTTTCTGCACTGTTTCTCTTGGCTTTATAGATTCTAGGGGGAGGGGAAATTAACATGTCTTGTTCATCTTGTTTTTTCAAATCAAGTGGTCATTAAGAAACTGCACATTTTCATTTTGATTGACACATTCCAATTATCTCCCTACGACTACGGCTTTTGGAAGCTCATGTAACAACTATTGACACATAATTCTATTATGTTGCTAAGGAGGTGTAAACTATGCTTGAGAAATGTTTAACTGATGTCACAATATATATATATATGACGTTGGTCTAACAACATATATATATTTAGTGACTCACCATGGGATGGTTTATTTATCATTATTTGTTAACAGTATTCATAAATCACCCTATAACAAAGTTTTCAGGACAGCTGACAAGAAATGAAACTGTTTGGAATTCAGTAGCACTCATATAAATAATAAGTACAATGCTGCATTACCAACACGAGTTGTAGAAAATAAAAATAAGCTTCAAGCTAAAACATTCAAAGGTCAGGGAAAACTAAAAGGTATTTGCCTTGCCCCAAAGCGACATCAGTGTAGGGACCAGGTGAGCCTCTCTGGTGAGGGCCAGGGTATCACCACCATGAGAAATGACAACTCTCCCAGAGCCTCCAAGTCATACGTCACTTAACAGGGGCACAGAAGTCCAGGTAGGCTCACATGGAAGAACATGCTCCTACAGGTACCCTAGTCATGAACTCTGAGGCTAAACAGCCAATACCAGCATTGGTTTGGGTTTTGAATTGGTTTTAGAAATGAGTGGGGAAACAGACCAGCTCCTGATACTCAGTTTTGGTTAACAAGCACCTAGTCATATTCTGAAGCTTCCAGGTCATTTTCAAAGGTAGCCTCACATTGTAGTACCCTAAATGGAAAGTTACCAGGCTATATGGACAATACAAGCAAATGTACTCCCATCCAGGTAGGGCCATAGCTTACATATCAGTTGGTTTAACTTTGGTCTATAGAAAGGTGACTAATACATAACAATATGTCAATATTGTCATAGTATTTGTGATGATTTCAGAACAATTTGTGTTAGAATAGTTCCATTTAAGGGACGCGGGTGGCGCTGTGGGTAAAACCTCAGTGCCTAGGACTTGCCGATCGTATGGTTGGCGGTTCGAATCCCCGCGGCGGGGTGAGCTCCCGTCTTTCGGTCCCAGCTCCTGCCCACCTAGCAGTTCGAAAGCACCCCCAAGTGCAAGTAGATAAATAGGTACCGCTTTATAGCGGGAAGGTAAACGGTGCTTCAGTGTGCTGCGCTGGTGCTGGCTCGCCAGAGCAGCTTTGTCACGGACAGCGCTGGCTCCCGGCCTCTTAAGTGAGATGAGCGCACAACCCTAGAGTCGGACACGACTGGCCCGTACGGGCAGGGGTACCTTTAGTTCCATTTAAAGCTGTAATCTAAGATCCTAATCCTAAACAGACATCATGGGAATAAGCCTTACAAATTTTAACTGAATTCACTCCCATGATTAGGTTTGGACAATAAGAGAGAAACAGAACAGATACAGCAGCTGTATTGGTTACTTGAAAGGTGAATGACAGGGTATTTTTTACAGGCATGCAGGCGACAGATACATTAGCATGGTCCTTTTTTAGTGCTGGTTATCTGTGCATCTTAGCATTTAACTTCATGGGGGGGGGATCTGGAAACGCATAATATGCATAAAAATATACAGGACATTACTTATTTATATGTAAAAACCTTTATTCTATTTTGTTATTTTAGATTAAATCCTGTTTCAATTTTATTCTCTCAGGGATGCACTAACAGTTTGAGCTCAGCATGAAAGCCATCAAACACTTGAGCTGAAATTTAGATTGGGCAATTTTGCCTGGTGAAGTAGAAAAGGACATGTGGAAAAGCAGAGAACAGAACGGCTTATGGAAAGGCAGATGTTTTAATAACTTGTTGTCTAGTGGGAGACTCCAATATCTAAATTTAAACACTGCGGCACATTTAAGGGAGACATTGCTGGGGGTGGGGAAAGCTTGCTCTGCAGGAATTTACGCAAATGCGCACATGTAGTAATGTGTGTAGCTATGAATACTGACTGGTTCTAAAACTAGAAACACGGTCACTAATAGTGGTGTCAAATGGATTATGAATTGTATTTTGACTGTCTTGAGCCCATTCTGACATCCTATGGACATCCTTTTGCACTGTGAGCATCGCTGCCTTTCCCCCATTTAAGATATCAGCAGCAACAACAAGGAAGGCTAGCAGCAGGTTCTCCATTATGTCCTGAAGGGCTGCAACTGCTTTCTCCCTTGCATCCACGATGTTGCTGAATGTGTTCATGACAGCAATCAGGTTGTTAATGAGCCCTGTATTTCCTAGAGCATCTGATGTCACTAGTAAGGAATCAAGGATCTGGGGCATTATGCTGTGACACCAGTAAGTTTGAAAACGAGTATAGTGAGTGGTGGTTGAGCTCCTGCACTTGTAGGGAAGGATTTATCTCTGAGCATATCTCAAAAAAATCTGTCAGTGGTTCCTTCACGTCTGATCTAACCCTCTGGGCAGGGGCTGATCACTTTGGTCTTTCCTACACAATTGCTACTTTTATTACTCTGTCCAGTCTACCCTTCCCAACCTCTAGCGTGAAGAGTGTGAATTCTGAAAGAGAACTCCCTGACTTGAAAGGAAGTGCTGCTTCTCCTTTCTGTTGGCTTCTACCTGGGTAGCTACAGTGGAGATGGAGGTTGCCACTGGGGAGGGGAGGGGTGGTATGTATGAAAATAGTGGGGGCAGTTTGGGACACACACACACACACACACACACCAGTCCCTGCTTCACACTTTTGGCTCTTACATGTTCAGGCTAATCTAGGAATAGATAGATACAGCTGCTGCTCTCACTGTGCAGGAGTAAAGCACAGAGGCAGCTATACCTTCTACCTAAACCATGGTGGGAAATTAGGACCATAGTGTTGATCCTTTAGTGCAGCAGGGGTGGGTTGGGGAGTACCTTTTTAAGCCGCAAGTGTCTTGCCTCCTTCTAGACAACCTTCTATGTGTGGGGTGGGGTTGCAAATTCCAATGGTGAGTGGGGTCAGATGCCAAAATCTGGTGAAGCAATTGACATGACTCTTTTTACATAGCTGCATTTCAGCTATGCAGAAACCAGAGGGTTCTATGCATACACATTCTCCATACTAAATTCAGACAAGCCAGAGGCATGATCAGAGTTCAAGGACCACATTCCAGCCAGCCAGAAGCACTTGACAACCTGTCAACCCGATGTGACCTAGGGATGAGCATAGCCTGTGGAAAGATGAGCATGGCTCCTGGGCCTATGGTTTCCTCTTCCTGCTTTAGTATGAAGGCCCAAATATTGAAAAGTCAGTCAAGCACTGCCCATATGTGCATAACCTGATTAAAGATTGGACATGTCGGGAATAACACTGAAAAGATAGCATTCTAGTACAAGTGAATTACCCAAGTAAACACTTGTGTTTCAAAAGGTACAATGGGCAATAGGATCAAGATATTTATTTGTGATCCAGTCTTCTGATGAACCCAGGAAATTAGCCAAAGGCACAGACTGACAAACATGAATGGACTTGAAGCCTAGTACAGTATATGAATTGTCATTAAGTCAGACAACTGTAATATGGAGATATTACGAACAAGTGCTATCAGCTAGTTGCAAAAGTCATTTGATCACGGAGCTGTAGTGATTCTTGTCACAGCCAAACCAGCTTTGTAATGTTTTGCACGTTCAGACCCAGAGACCTCCCCCCTAAATAAATTCACACTTGACTCAAATTTTAGTTTTGGTTTTTGGCAGAATTTAGGCCACAACTTTATTGATTACAGAAAAGTGAGTGGTTGCATAGGCTCTGGTTCAACTAGCTCCCTGCACCCTTGCAGGTAGCGCTGACCCAGGGCTCCAGCATAGGTCAGCCAAGGGTGAACACCTGAGGTAGGTGAAAAGCCCGGGAACAGACTCTGTTCACTCCCCAGATGCTCCCCTGGACTCAGACACGGGCACAACCCCCTCTCGGGGGTTGACCAAACCAAGTTGAGTCCCTGGATTCCTTTAACGGAATACCCTTCACATAGGGATGGCGAGACCATTCTCCCATCCCTATCACATGAACCAGTGCCTATCCGCAACCTTACAAGTTGTGACGATTTGCTAAGCGGCAGGCAAAACCCAAATGGCAACAGTCAATCAGCCAACTGGGGGAAATTCCTGTCATGCCCCTGACCCAATGACAAACGACACACGATGGCATAGCAAGGTCAATCGCAAAATACCCTAAATATAGGGAGAGGTGGGTGTTCCGTTTGCACGAGCTGAAAGAGAATCTCTGGGTCATGTGCAAAGGATTAAATAGGTCCCTCGAACCTTTAGTCTGCACCCTATTGGCCAGATTACCCCAGCAACGAGGAACCCACCCATTGGGCGTTGTGGCTATCCAATAGAGCCACCCACAACCAGGTCTCCAGGTCTCACCACAACACGTGCCCTCTTTTACGGAGGACGCAATTTGCACAATGCTTAATTTTCACACAATGATCTATGTCAGAGCCCGGTTTTTCCAGCTTCACCAGCACAAGACAATCTTGAGTCTGGTCAGCTTCTGATGAAATTATACATGAATACAGACTACAGCGGTACCTCTGGTTAAGAACTTAATTCGTTCTGGAGGTCCGTACTGAATGTGAGGGAAAAGGATCACATACCAGACTTCTTCTGGAAACTCTCGATATTTATTATTACAACTCATTGGGAATACCCAGGGCAGATAAGTTGGATTGCAGGGAAACAAACAAGTGCAACATGACTTAAAATTGTCCCTTGTTGCTGGTCTATTATAGGCCAATGATAGCTTCATCCAGTTGACTTACATTGACTGTTCTTGCTGAGCACATCTGGGCTCACCTCTTAAAGAAGCACTACACAATAGATTAAGTATTTTCTGTGATGGAAGTGTGGCTGATGTGAAGCTACAACTCATGGAAGATGCAGGATGTTGAGGCTGGGGTCTAGGCTGCCTGGTCTCAGTTGCTGTCCTTGTAGTTTTACTCCAGCCTGATACAGGTTTTCCCTAGTCTCACCCTACTCACATCTTGAGAAAGCTAGGAATCCTAGGCATCAGGGGTGCCACATTGAATAAAATATTGGGGGGGGGGGTGCAGTTAAGCCCCACCCTGCATAATTGATCTCACACACCATTCCCCCCTGGCCCCGTCAAATATTTTATTGGGAGGGTGAAGCCACCTCGGCCACTAGGAGTTGGCTCCTATGCTAGGCATCATGAGACTTTCTCTTTGTACGGTCAAATCTACACCACACATTTAAAGCAGTATTATGCCACTGAAACAGTCATGGCTGTCCCTCTAGTTCACAAAGTTCTATTCGGAGGTAGATTGATTTCACCTTCTGGAAACTGTAGTTCTGTGATGAGAATACGAGTCTCCTAACTCTTAGGATGCTTAACAAACGACAGTTCTCAGGATTCTTTAGGGGAAAGTCATAACTCTTATAAAGTGGTATAATAGTGCTTTAAATGTAAGGTTTGGATGAAGTTCTGTGGTGTCTGAAAAGCTTGGATCACAACTGGATAATTGTTATGCATGGGTTTTTTTGGGGGGGCAGACAAATAGAACCTTAAAAACATTCTATTTCAGAAACTTGTTTTCTTCTATATATAAAAATATTATGCAACAAAGATTACGATAAAGCTGAGCTAAAAGCTAAAAGTACTGCCATCAAAAGAACGGTACCTTTAGTTTTTAGCTCAGCCTTACCTTAATCTTTGTTGTATAGTATTTATTTATTTATTTATTTATTTATTTATTTATTTATTTATAATGACAATACAACAGCTGTGATATGTGTTTTAAAAATCAGAAAGAATACAAAATATAACCAATGGCTTGGTGAACAAATACACATTAGAAATAAAGCATACTTTCAAATAAGCATGGATGATTAACAAATAGATCAAACTGTTACTTTATTATTACCGTAATCATAACAGTGGATTTTCTGCAAAGTTTAGGTGCCACTTTAAAAGCCATACTTTAGCAAATAGGATATACCGGGTTTGAGAAAGTAATAAATGGAAGAGATTAAGTTGGCCTCTGCAATGTAGGTCACACCACTTAATCTCACTGGACCCTTTTGACCCTAAAATCTATGAATCTCCTTATTCCAAGTGTTGTAGAAACCATTTCCAATGGACACTAAACTTATCAATCCTCAAAACTCAGATTGTAGAGGCTTATGAAAGATGTTTTCCTGTAGTGGTCTAAACTTGTCTGAATTAGTAGGGGAAGAAAGTGAGTTTGTTGAGCTATTATTGCCATCATCATGGTCACAATCTGCAATGGAGTCTATACTCAAAGTTGGGGATTTATCTAGCTATGCTGTGGCTTTCTTACAGAGAAATGTTTTGGGACAGTTTTGATCTCTCAGGCATAAAGGAGTCCTGAGAGTAGTTTTGAGGTATCATGTCTTTGTCCATATTTTAATGGTCCTGACAGCTTTCATTTCATTTTATCAAACTCTAGTTATGTTTTATGCCTGTAAAATTTCGTGAATGCTTCAATCTAGCTCTCAGAAGAGTTATGATTGTGTTTTGAGCCAGCATGAGCAACATCTGTCCCACTTATCTTCCATTTCAATTTAATATTCGTACTGCTGGAGTTGCCTATATTATCAATGTCAAAAAACCCTAAAAAGTCTTATCTTCAACTTTCATTCCAGTGCTTCAAAAGGGGCTTTGAATTTGCATCTTACTCTAGGGAAGATGTAGTTTAAAAACATTTTTTTTTTGCCCAGCTTGCTCCATTAATTTCTGAGGAAAATGCACCTACTGCTGTGAATATGACAGTTCTCAACCTTGGTATTTTTCCAGGATGTCCCTCTCCAGGGAACTGGCAACACCATTCTGACTTACCCTGCTGGAACTGCACCTCCTGCTGGGTAATCAGCTACTACAGTGCTAAGGGAGAGACCTCGGTATGATTAACTGAATGCCTCTTGTGAATGCTAAGGAAAAGGAGAAACAGTAAGATTTGGGGGTGGGGCGGGGGATTTAAAAGATAAAAAGATCCATTTTAAGTAATCATCTCTTTTTCAATCAAGGCAGATAATTTACAGGTACACAGAATAGCTTAATTATTAGTAGCACCTAGTATTTTATACGCATATCTTAAGTAAGCTTTAACTTAAAATAATATTCATCATCCCCATCAAACATTTTTCTCCCAATTACTACTTTGAGCGAGTGAAGAACGAAATTCATTTTGTAATGATTATCTGACTCAGGTAAAGCTGATTTTCTATTACTTCAGGCCCAAGCCTCTGACAAGGGCACAAAAAGGATTATTTTTTCAGCAGTTTTCAGCCCAGCTAAATCAGCAGATAATGCCATCTACGATGCAGAGTGATCTTCACCTAAAGCCCTCCTCATTGTTAATGTTTCTTACATCTCAAATGTGCCACAGTGGCAAAATTATTCCAGAGACATCTCTCTACAGTGTCACAAGAGAAAGTCACTTTTTTATTATTCTACCCCCCCCTCCCCACCAGCTTCTATACCTTTTCCTGTCAATTAATATCCTTCTCTCTTTTTTGCAACAAAATACCCAGAGCTCTGCCCCCATTTTAAATTGCATTATCACTTGAAGGAAGTGTATCACCTGATAATCCATCTGTAACTGCTTTATCATACTCAGCACATCAAATGAATACTCTAAGCACTCTGAGATAAATGAAGAGACACAAAAGAAGACTATTGTGTTCTCTGGCAAGGTACAAAAAAGTGAAATGGAACTGACAGTTATTGGTGGCTATTCAGATAAGAGCAGGTGGCAGTATCTTTTTAAGACTGGCAGAGAAAGAGGGCTAAGCTTCTTATACTGAAAGTTTTATTATTGAACCTGTGTGTTACTCTTTACAGAAGAATCATTTTTAGCTGAATCTTTCCATTTGCTTCAGCAAACCTTTTGACATTTAGTCCAGGCCTGAATAAGATGATACAAATATTCCAGGGAGGACGCTTGACCCTTTCCAAGAAGTCACTATGAGATGAGATCTGCTGGTTCGGGAGGCCTCGGTTTCAAGTGGCTATGCTGGAAACCTCTCCAAAAGCAAATCTACTCATGGGAACGCACCCGAAACTACTGTTTACACTCCAAGACCTGATCTAAGGAATGATGGAAGGAGATGACCAGGAGGGATTATTTGTACAGGAGGGAAATCTCAGAAGCACAGTGAAGCTAAAGAATTAAATCAGAGGGAAAAGGATGGCAGGAGGACGGGCTTATTTTCTGATACTGGCTGCATTTGGATGCAACATTAAGGCATGCTTCAACATTACAAGAACAAGGCTCAGTGAACATTGGGGTCACACAGGCTTCCCCTCCCAGTCTAGCCATGATGAGAAAGTTGTTTTTTTATTTTTAATCTGCTTCTGTCTTAGATTAACTTCATTTTAGCATTAGAGTGGTCATGTGTCCTACTTTACAGAGGACAGTCTTTGAAGGCACACCCTCCAACATTTCTCCAATGAAAATTGGGACATCCTAAGAAAAAGCAAGACATTCCATGTTCAAATCAGAAACCAGGACGGCTTCTCTAAATCAGAGACGTCCCTGGAAAATAGGGACACTTGGAGCATCTGTGAAGGCATCTTCTGTTTCAAGGGCTGTCCAATCTCAGTCTGGTTTAAAAATAAAAATTCATTAGACAAGAGAGCAGGGCGTTCCAGGTGACCATCAACAGTGGGAACCTGGGCAGTGTAATCAGTGTACCCAGAGGGCAATGTAGATGGGAATGTAATATTTAAAATGGCTCATTCAGATATTGCAAATACTAGTGGGGTTTTTTTGTGGGGAGGGGCGGGGACCCAGTTGTTTCACAGAAAAGGTAAATCTAGATTAAATTGAGGTAGATATAGAGAGGTTGCATTTTTATGCCAATTATATAACGTGGATTCTGCACTCATCGTACAATACAGTACATGCCTGTTTGGAATCACCCATGGACACAGTCTCCCCCACTATGGGGGGATATATTAGATTTCTGTTTAAATTAACTTGCAATTTTGCACCGATACATCATTGTTGCTGTTGGCATCTGTTTATCTCTGGAGACAATGGAAGCGTGTGCCTTTGGGGGTAAAGTCAAACTGTTGGAGAGTTACTGATGTCCATACATACACATCAGTAAACACAGTTTTTATACACACTTGTATTCTTTTAGTTTTTGTGACATATAAGTGGTGTAAATATTAAGTATGCTGACTTAGCCCTAAACTGTGGTTAATGCTAAGTGTGGTTGGTTGACGCAAACTAGCTTCATAAATTATAGTTTGGCTTGCATCAACTAATCACATATAAGATAATGTACAATTTGTCTGGGTTTGGCTGATGCAGTAGTGAAAGGTTCCAAATTCCTCCTCCTAGCTGCATTGTAGGAGAGGATAGTGTGCTAGCCCAAGGCTTGCTGCAGCTGATAACTATGGATTAGTGTTACACCTGAACCAGCACACTGTCTATACAGCCACTAATCCTTTAGCTAGATCAATTTTGTAGAGGGGTTCAGTGGTCAATTGCTGTTTCTGTAACTGTCATATTGAAAAAGTATTCATGGTTTCTTAGTTATAGTAACTAATAATTGTCTCCTCCATCAGAGCAAACTATCTCCCACAATTCCACCCATCACTACTTAGAAAACATCAAGGGATAATTTACACTTGCTTTTTGCAGTTTCACATTCCATTGTGCAAAAATAATTTTGATGTAGAACAGAAAACAGTGAACACTGATAATTGTTAAGGTTGTTTTTGAAAGCTTCATTTTTGCATACAAAGATTACAAAAGGACACTCTAGCTGAGGCTTGTAGTTAAAGCACACATAATAATTGTGTGATTATGAGGCTGATGCATATCAAAGAGCTATTATGGCGTTATACATGATTATGCTTATAGATATTTCTATAGTTTTATAAAATATGATGCCATTGCATTCCAATGCCTTCCTCATGCTGGAACTTTCCAAGTCTTCTCCTTCATTTACTTTTAAATTATGTATATTTCTGGACCATCCTTCATCCCATGATTGTGAACAAGGCAATAAAACAACGGTGTAAAAACCAACCAAACCAATAGCTAATTCCATAGCAACATTAAAACCACCACATTCAACTTACAAACCTTACCTAAATGCCTGTTCTTAAGACTTAAGTTGACATCTGAAACTGATCAGTGATGAGGCCAGCCATATTGCCAGAGGGAGCTCCATAACTGGGGCGCTGCCACAGATAAAATCCTATCTTGCATCCATCAGGCAATGTTCACTAACAGGAGAACAAGCCAATAACCCTGTAGGACTTCACAGTCCATAAACCAAGGGTCTAAACAGCAGTTTGTCAGTGCCACCCTCTAGCAGCAGAAACATAAATAGAAATAATAAAAATAATAAATCCAATTACAATAAACACAACCAATAAAAAAATAAAAAAGCAAACACAGACACATATCTCTACAAATAAAATACAGGTAATAGCAGATTCTGCCTCACCAAAAGAGGCCTCAGATACTTTCAAATTCTTCAAACTAAGGGCCAAAAGCCCAGGTATAAAGAAATATTTTTGTCTGGTGCCAAAAAGCAGATAAAAATGGAGCCTCCCTTAAGAAAGCATTCCACAAGTGAGGAACCACCACTGAAAAGGCCCATTCTAATACTGCCACCCCCTGAACCAGTGGGGAACTTTGGGCTCTCAAATTTCAGCAGTGCCCTGTACAATGCTAAAATTTGGCATCTTGTGCTTTGTTCTGCATCATTGTTGTGGTGCTCCCTGCAGTGCCGTGTCATAGTCTCATTGCTAAGCAACAGTGTGTAGAGCTCAGTGGAGTGGGAGGCCAGCCAACCAGAAGAGTCTCTGAGGTGTACTTGCCTGGAAGGAGAGTCAGGTCCAGTCCTAAGGTTGGGAAAACAGCAACTCATGTGGTCAGACAGTCTAGGGATCAGGGAATCTGATGATCAGAGGCTGAAGATTCAAAATGAGCAGGAAGCAGCAAGATAGAGCCAGGTACTACAAGTGTTGTTACCAGCACCTGACTGCTGCTGGAAGTTCTGCTTAAGAAAACTGAAGCCAGCTGGTTCGCGTTAGTGCCTTCTCTGTGTTCTTGAAGGCTGATCAGTTGCAGGTGGAGTCACTCCACCTTCTTCCCCTTCAGGCTGCTGTTCAGCAGGTGAAGCTGACTCCTTGTCCATGACACTTGGTTCCCAGTGCTGCTGCATTGGTCATGCCACCCTAAAACTGCTTCTGTTTGGACATCCCATGGAAGGGCTCAGGGAGAAGGGCTTCAAATGAAGATTGCAGGGTCTGGATTAGTTCATATGAGGAGATACTGAGGTACTGCTCTCCTGAGCTGCATATTAGATCTTTATGGGTCAAAACCAATACTTTGAATTGATCCTGGAAACTAATCGGTAGCCATCGCCAAAACTGGTGTTATGTCCTCAGACTTCCTTACCCCAGCGAACAGCCTGCCTGCTGAATTTTGCACCAGGTGCAGTTTCTAAACCATAGCACATTTCAGTAATCTAACCTAGAGGTTAGAAGAGCATAGACAATAGAAGTTAAGTTATCCCTCTCCAGACAGGGGTGCAGCTAGGCCACCAGCCAAAGCTGATGCCACAGAGGCCACTTGAGCCTCATGAAACAGTGTTGAATCCAGAAGCGTCCTCAACCTGCATCTTCAGAGCAGGCCACATCCTACCCATTCAGGCCATTAACATCCTGATGCTATGTAGTGCTGGATATGTATAACTCCATTGTATCAATAATATCGTCTATAGCACGGAGGTTTTGGAGTTAAGTTCAAGCCCTGATTCAAGGCTGTGACCCTGATAAATTCTGCAACATTGTGTCCACAGAAAACCTGGCAAGTTTAGTGTTAGAGTTGGGTAGTGCCTACTGCAAATGTCAATCTTTAAATATATCATGTTAGGACGCATCACAGGAATAAATTGTAATTCATTCCAACAGAAACCAATCTACCCACTTTACTTTGTCACATGAATGCCATCCAAGGGAAGGGGGGAAAATCTGTCATCTAGCCTTCAGAATTGAAGCAAAATTGATCATTTTCCTCTCCTTTCCATATCTCTTTGCCACTTGTCAGTCAGAAGCCAGATGACCTGTGTTAAAATATCCATTAATTTTTAAACATGTTTACTCATTTTTGCCAGGAAGGGGGAAATGAAATGCAAATGTCTAAAATTAAATTTTAGGTTGATAGGAAAACATTGTGACAGGGATAAAAACTGACCTGCAGCCTCACTTTATAATGTCATTTTAGCTGTGAGGGCAATTATCCATCTGTAACAAAATGGTGAACCATTTCTGTCTAATGAGAAGCAGATATCTGATTTGCATAAATGTCTTAACAAATAGTTCTTATTCTTAGAATAATTGCTAGACTGGTTTTTCTATGTTTTATCTCCCTTTTTTATTACTATTGCTCCATAACAGAAACTTCTGTTATCACTTCTGTACATAAATAGATCTATAAACCCAAACAAGATGTTTAATGGAAAGTAATGTAAGCCAAACTTCTCTGGACACATAATATAAACACTTTTAAACTCTTTTAAATACTTCAGCCATTCAAACCTGTGAATTTTTGATATTTGTGAGATTTTCAGAGTCTGATGTGTATGTGTGTGCCTGCACACAGAGAGGTGAACAATTTAATTGATGATTAATTAATTAATTGATCATTTAGTTTAGTGCCCTTCATCCGAAGATCTCAGGCCAGTTCACAGCATAAAAAGACAAAATAAAAAGACAAAATGCATAATAAAAATAAGAACAAAAACAAACCAGTAGCCCCGCCTCCACAAACATATTTAAAAGGTTAAGCATTCTCTCCCTCCCTTGTGAGAACATTCCCCAAAGGGGGAGACACTGCATAAAAGGCCTGTACTTGTGTTGCCATCCTCTGGACCTCTCATGGATGGGCCTCAGAATGGTCCAGGTAGGTTCATATGGAGAGAGGCTTTCCTTGAGGTATAGCAGTACTCAGCCAGTTAAAGCTTTATAGGTCAAAACCAGCACTTTGAATTGGACCCAGAAACTAATTGACAGACAGTGTCCTTGGGGCAGAATTGGTGTAATATGTTCAAACTCTCTTTCCGCAGTGAGCAACCTGGCCATCAAATTATGCACCAACTGAAGTTTCTGAACTGTCCAGAGACAGCTCCATATAGAACATGTTGCAGTAATCTAGCCTGGAGGTTACCCAGAGCATAGACGACAGAAATTAGGCTATCCCTGTCCAGATAGGGGCACAGCTGGGCCACCAGTCAAAGCTAATGGAAGGCAGTCTGCTACACTGAGGCTACCCAAGCCTCAAGCAACAGCAGAGGATCCAGAAGTACCCACAAGCTATGTACCCATTCCTTCAGGAGTGTAACTCCATAAAGAGCAAGGTACTACCCATCCATCCAGTCTAGGGAACCACCCACTAACAGTGTCTCAGTCTTATCTGTGTCAGGGGCCTTATCCATTCAGATATTCCTTAAGTCAACCATGGCTTCTACAGGACTGCCAGTCATATCAGCCTGGATATCCCCTAGGGCACTCTGGACAGTGATTGACTCGGTCAGTCTCTGAGGGTGGACGATCCTCATAGATCCTCTGTGGGAGGCGAAGCTCCTAGGGAACAATACAGCATGGCAATGTAGGATTGTTTTCAGGAGACATTCTGCAGGGTGAAGGATGGCTGCCCCCATTAGGCCCAAGCTGACACTTGGAAAAACCCTCACCAACTTAATATTTGAGTAATATGAATGTTTTGCAAAATTCACCTCCCTTCTCTGCCTGAAAGCTGCTGAATATACCCCACCTTTGTGAAAGATGAATGGTTTCAAAAAAGGGGGGTGGCTATTTGACCCAAGTTCTAAATCATTCAACTCTGAAAAAAGAAGAAGAAGAGTTTGGATTTGATATCCCGCTTTATCACTACCCAAAGGAGTCTTAAAGCAGCTAACATTCTCCTTTCCCTTTCCCCCCCACAACAAACACTCTGTGAGGCTTCTGAGAGACTTCAGAGAAGTGTGACTAGCCCAAGGTCACCCAGCAGCTGCATGTGGAGGAGCGGAGACGCGAACCCGGTTCACCAGATTACAAGTCTACCGCTCTTAACCACTACACCACACTGGCTCTCAGTGAAATGAAACAAAAAATATTCCATCCATCCTTACTCAAAGGCAGATCAGAACTGGGGACACCCTGCTTCTTCTATAGTGCATTCCAAACTGCATAATGGTCTTCAGTGTATAAAGTTTAAAGGTGAGGGGCACAGGGCAAAACTGTACTTGCACTCAGGCAGAGGTTTCAGCTGGATTACCTTGTGGACCCTTTCAGATTTATAAATCTAACTTTCTATAGTCCAGAGATACAAAGGGAAAGAACTGTCAGAAGGCAAAGGAAAAAAAGCCCAATGCTGAAGTGTCACATTTCACAGATTTATTATGCGTTTACAGCGCAGATAAACTCAGTGGGAGAAGTTAATATCAATTGATAGATACGGTGGAGGTGGTGCCCACACCGAGCAAGAGCTGCTGTGGTTTAAGTAGATTTTAATGCCCAGTTGGAAATATACTTTGATGTAACAGAAAAGTTCACGGATTGACTGAGAAATTGTAAGGAAATGACTACCACCAAAGAGTACAGCTCTGCAAACATTTTTTTTTCTGTCAAAGCAAACCTTAATATATAGTTGCTATTTTCACAATTCTTTTTATAACTATAAAGGGTTCAGAATCTTGCCTTTTTGGTAATGGTACTTTAATTGGCTCTCTCTATTAGCGTTGTTGCTGTTTTTAAATTCCTAACCTCTTCATAAGTCACTGGGACTGAGTGGGCTAGAATTGTGTGAGTTTAATAGAGTCAAGTTAAGATGACACTATTATCTACCGTTATCTACTATTATCTACTGTTACTTCTTAATTACATAAAAATATTAATAGTGCACCGTATCTGCTGCAAAGTTACCTCTTTGATTACTTAGGTGAAGTGGGGTGGGGCAGAATGTTGTAGAACAGAAATCTGGGTGTGCAAATCACTGTACTATGCCATTTCAATTAGGATCCGCCCCCCTTTTAATTTCCCAGCTAATACAGCAATCTTGCATGACTGGGAGTCTATTTGGAGTGCTATGGGAAAAGTCCCCAGTATATAAAACAAAACAAAAAACAAAAACAAAACACAATTGTACTTATTAAAGTTTTTGTTTAGATATGTAATGGCTTCTGCAAAGACAAGTTCTGTCTCATGAACCTTTTACAGTTCTTTGAGACTGTCAACAAGCATATAGCTACAGATCGTCTTACTTCAGAAATGACATTGTGCAGCTCAAAAAAGGGTAACCAATATGATCAAGAGGCTAGAACAACTTCCCTTTGAGGAAAGGGACACAATTTGGGGATTTTTTAAAAGATAAGATAAAAGCTAAGTGAGCTTTGACATGACAGAGATATATAAAATTACGTGTGATATGTAAAAGCTGAGAGACAAAAGTTCTATTCCTTCTGTGATGGTGCCAAAAACTGGGATCATTCAGTGAAGCAGGATGCTGGAAGAATCAGGGCAGAGAAAATCAAGTACTTCTTTGCACAGCACATAGTTAAACTATGGAGTTTGCTACCACAAGGTGGTAATTACCACATGTCTCACCAACTTGGAGAGCTTTAAAAGAGGATTATACAAATGTCTAGGCTGTACTGTCTTTAGTATTGAAAGGAGTAAGCCTCTGAATGCCAGTTGCTATTGTACTCAGATCCTGCTCACATGTTTCCATTGGCAGCTGGGCAGCCACTGTTAAAACAGGGTGCTGGAGTCTTCTGTTTATAAAGCACACACAGAGAACACAAGAAACCTCTAGGCTCTGCAGGTTAGGGAGGATGGCAGGTCTGTTCACAAGACTCATAGGTATTTAATCAGTGAAAGTTATTCATGCATTGTACAATGGAACACAGTGGCAAGGGGTGGACTGGATTGTATACACATCCCAAAGACACCTCACATTTCTCCTAATGGTCCTTGGTAGAAGTGTGGAGAAAAAGAGGCTATATGAAAAAGACTATAGTTACAGAAGTCCTCAGGACATGTGAGTTGTGGGGTGGTTTGTTCTTCATGTATTCTTCTATGTGCCTATCCCATGAGCACCAGACATTTTAAGGAAGCAATTTCAGGTTGTGATACAACACAGGAGTCTATCATTGAAAAAAAAGAGGGGGAAAGGGGAAACATCTCAGGGGGCATGCCTAAAATACCTGCAGTCATTTGTGATATTGTGTGTTATTCAAAAGAGAGAGGGAGGGAGGTGACAAGACAAAAGATGCCTAAAGTAGCTTTTTGGAATCTGGCTGGTATAGCTACATGCTGTCACAAGGGAACAGGCATGCTCTGGAAAGGAGAAATATTCTGAGAAGAAGACATACTATGAAGTTCACATAGAGACCACACTTGTGGAAAAAAGTGTGGGGAAGATAAATGAAACACAGAAGTGGCCAAGAGAAAGGCGGTGACAAGCTAAAGCCATTAAAAGATGTGACAGGAACGAGTCTGGTGAATGAAGAGCAATATAAACAGTATAGACAACAGGTAAGCTTACAGTCTGGAACATTTAAGGCTGTAGATTTGTGGTTGTTCTTTTTCCCTGAAAGAGGAAAGAACTGTCATTATGATGGAACCCAAAAGTGATGGGAACATAAAATAAAACTGGTAAAAGAGAAAAGTCCTAATGTACAAGAACTGTAGCTTTAAGAATTCTGCCACTGAAATTACACCAGCACTGTTTGGACTGGGATTTATACTGGATCAAGAACAGAGATGGAAAAATAGAGAGAAAAGCTGACTAAGCCACCAGAAATAACTAGAGAAAAACAAACAAAACCAGCAGAAATTTAACAGTATGTACATACACATGCTACAAGAGACGGAGCCAACATGGGTTGTTAATTTTTTACGGTGCTGTTCGCTTTAACCCTTGCATATGATTTTAGGGGCAGGTGGCAAATAACTGAAGAAGGAAATGTTAGTTTAGCTTCCAAATAAATTTTGCTCTTATCAAAGATTCACAGAGAAGTCTTACACATTTTCAGAAATGCACTTAATTGATAGAAAAGATTGCTTTATCTCTAAGATAACTAGGATAGTTAGATGGCTAGGAAGCTGACTGTAATTTTAATCAGCATTATAGAAGAGTAGTCTGATAAGGTGGTGAAAGAGAAAAAAGACGTTATCAAGAGTTTTTTAAAAAATGGTATTATCTGAAGTAACCTGAATATTTTTTCTCATCTTGTGCAAACATTCAATGATAATACAAACAATAATTCAGACTAATTAAGAAATGAAACCTTTTTTTTAATGCCAGCATTTCAGTCATAAGAATGTAAGAAGAGCCTATCAGTTCCAACATTCGGTTCACGCAATGGTCCAACTAGATTCCTGTGAAATGTCCACAAGCAGGATATCAGCACAGTGCCATGAAAAGCCATCATACGAAAACTCACCCAATGAAAAATTGGCATTTCCTCACTTCCTCTTGGTCCCTATAGCTATAGTAGCACAGGCTGGACAGGGCTGGACCTACCACTAGACAGAGTGAAGAAGGCACTTCTGGAAGAAGACGCTGAGGCCTGGGGAGAAACAGCAAGACACCGGAGCACCGAAGTGCCACAGAGTCTGTCCTGTGCCCCCTGAGCTGGTTGCAATCAGAGGAGGACTCTGTTCTGCTGCCAGTGTTGAAGAAAGATTCAACTGTCAATCCATCTGAGGTTGTTGTTGTTGTTGTTGTTGTTGTTGTTGTTTTACACAGAATAGAGGAAGGCACCATCTTGTACCATAAGGAGAGGAAATTTCATGAGCTTGCTAGCAGGGGCTGCATAGCAGAGGCAGGCACTTCAGTGTTGAGGATCTGATTTGATCACCAATGCACATAGTATATGCACTTTCCCCACTTGCCTCTGACGGATCTGTAATACCTCGGCAAAATAAACATATTCCTTTACTTCTGAGTGGTAAACCATGGCCAATTGTTTCTTTTGTCATGTCACCATCAACTGTTAAATATTGCCTATGTAATGGTTGGTTCTCTCCCACAGAAGCGAGACAACTCCGGCAGTAATTAACTCAGGTTTATTGCTCAAAACACACAAATCACTCTGGAGCTCAGTCACTCAGCGTCTGCTTCCAAATTAGCTGTTGCCAAGTCTGAGTTCTGCCCCTTCCTCTTCCCACATTTAAAGCCCCACTTTCGTTTCCTTTCCTGTTCACACCTCTCATTACTTCTTGTGCACCTACGTGTCATGGGATGGGCTATTTCTGGTGGCCCTCCCTCTGTCCGAGCTTAAACTGTCAGTTTGTGTCTTCCCCCTTGAACTCCCCCCTTCCTTCTCCTTGTTCTCTCATAACCATTTGGAGAGGTGAGCCATTGCTGTAGCTGCCTTACCAATACACTTGTCCAGGTCAGTGTCAATGGAAAGGTTGTTGATAATGGTGGAGCCCAGGGTAACAAACTTGTCTACCACCTCAAGCATGTGGTCACCAATGCCAATGTGCGGAGTGCTGGTGATGCCCTGATGCAAGATGTTGGTCTTCGTCAGGCTGATGGCGAGGCCGAACTCCATACAGGCTTGGGCAAAATGGTTGATGAATCTTTGTAGACGTGTCATTTGCAAACAACATCTCACAACATGCCATGGAAACATGCCAGGTTGAACAAACCCCTTCTTGAATGGAAGTACACACCATCTTCAGTCAAACTGAAGACATATGAGATTAATAGAGAGAAGAATATGCTAAAATGAGTTGGGACAAGAACACAGCCCTGTTTCACACCCTTCTTTATAGGGAAGGCATCCAAGGATGAACCAAGAATGAGCCTGGTCTAGTTCCTTGTAGAACAGGTCCTTAATCTGTATGTCCAAGCAGATAGTGGGAGCACATTCAAGATGTTAACTGGATTGGAGGTGGCTGAAAGTTGGATAGAGAGCAAGCACTCTGAGCCCTTGGTCAGTGGTTCCTCACTGCGAAGCCTACACCATGAATATGTGGTTCTTCTGGATGCCCACCTTGCTAGAAGAAGGTGTAGTTCTTCTCTCAGAGGCTGCCATTCAAAGTGAGTCTGATCTCCCGTAAAGTGGCAAAATCAATGTTGAGTGTTTCCAGCTCATGATTAATGATGGTCATCTTCTGTGAGTTGTTAACCTGCAGTAGGCCGGCAGAGAAGCCAAGACATATTGTCCTGATATTCCAGCTTACTAGGTGCAAGAGGGTTTGTTTATTTAGTGGTTTGGTCTGTTTGCCAAATGATGCTCAGGCAGACACTGGCTGGTTGGCACCTTATTGACCAGGGGCTGCCCTGCTTAAGGTGGGCAGTAGTTGACCAGTGAGAAACAAGGATCTCTCCAACCAATGAAAGGAAACCCATAGCCTTTGTACCTTATGCCTAATGCCAATCAGGTTGAGCTTATAACTCATAAGTGCTGCCTCCCACATTGTTCTTGTACTCTGATAGCACTCTGTTGAAATGGGACAGACATTTCCTTCTAAGAAACCTAGTATATTTGCCCAGCAGAGATCTACAAGTTTTTTGGGTTTTTGTTTTTTTTAAAATCAGATTTCTACCCAACAGTTTTTACACTTAACACAGTAATTTCTGGGCAATTATTTTCATAAGCTCCTCTCTTCAAAAGTGTAATAAGGTGTTTAATCTCGACTACAATGAAGCCAGAATGCCAAATAAAATGTATAAAATAAGTAATTTAATAGGGCTTGTTTTTCTAATGCAGAACAAGCTGAGTGAGTTTAAATAGTCTAAATAGTCATTACAATCTGACTGTGATGTGTTCTTCCCTCCACACTTGCTGAGGCATTTCTTGTGTTATTATAATGGCTTCTGGAGCAATAAATTACAGACGCAGAACCAACTGCTGAAAAGTGTAGGCGGCTCACACAGCATGATGCAAATCACACTGTAGGGTACCATTTCTTTATAACGAGAGTTCCATAATATTCCACCCACCATAACACACTTCTTCTCCACTGTCTTGTGGATGTTGCAAGGAGCTGTAGTGTTGAAGGGTTTGCCATGGAAATAAAAACCCTTTCAGAAATAATGCTGATCGATAATCCCATGCATGTTTACTTAGACATTAGTCACAGCAAGTTCTAGTGGGATTTACTCTGAAGTAAGTGAGTGTTGGATTCCAGCCAGAATCCAGAGTGTTGGATTGCAGCCCTATAAAGGAACTTGAGCATTGCTGTTGGCACTGCATGCACAAGAAAATGTATCTATTTGTTCAAGACCGAAGCTGACAAAAGACAATGGACAATATACTAATTTTTAACAACTTCTTGATGGAATAAATGACTGGGTTATCACCGACTGACCTGTGTTCCACAGGGTGATGATAATACAAGTTAACATCTCATCATACTTCAAACTTTGCTACATTTTCGTCAAACTGTCTCCTCTCCCTTCAGCTTTCCACTAAGAAGGAACAAGGTATAGTCATACCTTGGAAGTCGAACGCCTTGCAAGATGAATGTTTTGGCTCCCAAACGCTGCAAACCTGGAAGTGATTGTTCCAGTTTGAGAACGTTCTTTGGAACCCGAACGTCCATTGTCACTTCCATGGCTTCTGATTGGCTGCAGGAAGCCGCGACTTGGTTCCCGAATGTTTTGGAAGTCAAACGGACTTCTGGAACAGATTCCGTTTGACTTTCTTTTTAAAAAAATAAAATAAAATTCATTCTTTATTTAGAGTTCAACAATAACACCCCCCTGCAGTAACTACTACATCAATTCATTACAATTGACCAACTTTAACAATAAATGAACAATAATTGAAAAATTACAAAACATCACTTTTAACTTACTCGAGTTTTTATATTTAACTTTTATCTCTTTATCTCTTTCTTAGCAGGTCCAAGAGGAAAAGACCAAAGAAAGAGGTACACAAAAAAAAGGAAAGAAGAAAACAAAACAAAATAAACACATTTGACTTCCGATTAGACTCATTGTGTTATTATTTCTATTTTTTCAAACACAGTTCCAAATTGTTGTATTGCTTTGTTTTCCTCAGATACCAAAAAACATATTTGTTGTTTTACAAGGATCATTCTATTTCTGCCAGGAGGTGTTTATTATTATAATACTTTCCCAGAAACTCTTTAAAGATTTTCCATTCTTTCTGTACTGTTTGGGGTAATCTCTAACTCTCCCTGTCATCATGGCCATGCCGTTCGATTTTCAAGGTATGACTGTACTTTTCTTACCTAGTGTGCACTTAATGATAAATAGTAGTATTTTTACTGCTATTATTACAAATAGGTTTGATCTTGCTACTTTGCAAAAGTAAAAGAAAATCCTTGTATACATTAGCATCTCCTACTGAAAGAAAGTAGGGGAGTGGCAATTTCCCACTCCAACACACACTTGCTTGGGAGTATACCGCATTGAACTAACGGCCTAATATTCATGCAAGCTTGAAAGGGTTCATTATTTTTAGCAACAATGCTGAAAGGAAGAGGGTTGGATCCAGTCCTGTGACTCAACAAAAGGAAGGAACGTGAAAATAGTGGAGGTTCTCATTGGAGGAAAGAGGAGAGGATATTTTCATGAATTTCACTTTCCTTCTGTAATCTCTGTTGTTGTTGTTGTTTGTTAGTTGTTGTTTTTTTACAAAAAAGTCTCAGCATAATTTAAGAAGATAAAATGCAACAGTTAAAAACATTTAACACCAGAAAAAATAAACGACGTCTAATGAAGTGTGCATGCACACGAAAGCTCATACCAATGACAAACTTAGTTGGTCTCTAAGGTGCTACTGGAAGGAATTTTTAAAATTTTGTTTAGACTATGACAGACCAACACGGCTACCTGTAGCAAAATACCTAAAATATTCATACAGTGACATAATAAGGACTATGCCTAGCTACCCCACTAAAATATGATCACTACACCATGGAAATCAGCTTAGTTACCCAAGGCCTGAGTGAATAAAAAGGTCTTAGTTTGGTCCCTTAAAACTAATAATGATGGCTCCAGGTGTGCTTCCCCAGGGAGAGCATTTCACAGACAAGGGCATGACCACTGAAAATGCCTATTCTTGTGTAACTATACTTAATACTTCCTTTGAGTGAGGCACATGAAGAATAGCCTCTGATGAAAATTGCAGTGTCCAGTACCACCTCTCACATCGTTCTGGAGGGTTCCCCAACTGTCTGGAGCAGATTTTGGGGGAAGTGGAAGGGAAATATTCTCTTCCCTTTTCAGCCCACAAGAGTGTCCAGATATCAGACTTCCAGTCTAGATTCATCCCAACAATTATAATTATCCGCAATATCTTGGTGTAACAGATGAATTTAATTAGCCTCTGGGAGTTTGACCAATACTGCCTTCTGTTTAGGCTTTCTTTCCACTATCAGCATTCATCTTTTTAAGTCCAGAATTTGTCTTTGTAATAGCACACAGAATGCACACTGTGACTTGTACCAAGAGAGAAAAAAATCAATGAAAAACAGCATGAATAGCCCTTTTAAGTGTGCTTTTGAGAAATCATGTTCCTTACATTTTAGAGCACATAAAGTATATATATTTATTGATTACCTGCAACTGTTTCATGTTATGCTGATAATGTAATGCTTTGTGGATTTCTCCTGAATTCGCCAGGTTTAATAAAGGCGACCAAAAAGAACATGGCTAAAACCATTAGCTACACCTAAGAAGTGTCTTGCTCAAGATGGTCTGTTTATATGTAATCTGTCAGGGATTCTTTCATGGTAAAGCTCACATCAAATAAATTTTAGAAGCAATCTTCAACACAAAATAATTAACACTCTAAGAAGAGATTGCTGATTGGCAAATAAAGTATTTAAATGTAATTGAGTGCAGATAGGTAAATTGAGAGTTTATATAAGTAGACAGCCATTTGAACAATGATTAGGAGATGTGGTGAAGGTGCACACCTGGCCAGCAGCAGCTGACCAGTGGGAGGTGAGTGATGATTTGCCACTTAAATGTAGGAACCCATCTCCTGACACAGTTACCAGGCACCTCAGTGCTTGCCTGCCCTCAAGTTGGCATGGGGCAGGGGCTGAATAGGAATTCTTCACCTTAGCTAAAGCTTTAGCAATGGAATTTTCATTTGACTGTTCTGCACTGCAGCACCTGGTAAACACCTGCCTGTAATTTGACCAAAGCATTTAATATGTTTTGGTTAGCAAAAGGCAGATAGAAAATCCTGGAAATACATAAAGGAAAACAGGAAACTGAAGATGCTGATGAGCATCTTGAGGCATCACTTGGATGGTGGTCTCTGTGTGGTTTAGTTGGGCATAGACCCAAACTCCCTTGAGGCCAGCCCATCCTCTCCAGTCAAAGTTAATAAAAGCCAGGAGCAATCCTTGCCACTTCTTCTGACCTAGAAGGGTTAGGGTTCTCCTGAATTGAAAATGTTGAAGGAGGTGGGAGGTGGAAACTGGGCATCTACCATTTAAACCCATATAGTTCAACCATACTGGAAATGGGGGCTGAAGTTAGAGCAAGTTATGCCATTGCAGATCCACTGACATAATACATCAACACCACCACCCGCTAAAATTCCAGTAGGTGGTCTTCTACTTGGGGAACTCCTGGTTGAAGTGTATTCCCAATCATTTCTGTGAAAGGCAGCTCACATACATATAGAATTGATCCCTGCACTGAAGTGAATGTGTAATGAAGCTTGTAATGCACTCTTCTCTCCAGAAAAAATAGACATTCTGTCCATTAGTGGACACAGTCCATCGTAATCATATTATGGATTCCAGTCTAAGGACAGGATCTAATAACATTATATGTTACGAGTGTGTCTACAAACGTCAAAATAGCTAATGGAGTAGGATTGATGCTTGGGTGCCCTTTGTATGTGACAACAGTGACATGGGAGCCACTTTTCCATGGCTTCACACTAAAGTAATGTTTTGGCACCACGTGGGCAGGCAGGACCAGTTTGTACATACTTTGGGAAGGATATGCAAAACTGGCCTCCCTGTGTGGTGCTGGGCTTCAACATTGGATGAAGCTATGAAAAAGCAGTTTCCACACCACAGGTTGAAATATATAAAGTACAACTTAGCTGAAAAGTGAGAGTGAAGAAATCATACACTTTGAAATATTATGAGCACTCAGCTCTCAGGGAAGATTCAGGGCAGACTAGCATGTTGTACAGAATATTCACTTCAGACGATAAAAGGGCTATAAAATTTAAAATTGATTTTTTTAAAAAAAACGATTTCACTCTAAAACATGTCTTGAAAAACACTTAATCCATAAAGGTTAGAATATTAGAACATTTATTTGCTTCAAACAATATACTTCTGACTAGTGCATATGCCTTAACTATTGTTTCCCAATCTCATTGCATTTAGTTTAGGTATATTTGTTTACTGCAGCTATTTATTATGTTGCCCTTTAATAAAATGCTCAGAGTACTTTGCAAGAAGCAAAAAATACAAATTAGCTAAAATAAAGATGTCTGATCAGAACCAAATTAGGAAAGAAATAATTTAGTTGTGACTTAAGACCTCCTTAATCATCTCCCTCATTTTCTCTATGAAGATTATAGATGTTTTGTTGCATGAAAAGTCTTCCTTTATAACTGAAAAAACTGAAAAGACAGTCCTTGGGGACTGACTTTTCTGTTCTAATTTCAAACTGCACCCCAGCCCCTGCCTCTTTGGGAACTCCCAAAAATGTTGGAAGAGCAGGAATACCTGCATTTGCCCAGGTGAAAGAGCAATATTTGGAGAGTGGCACCTGGCCTCAACCAGCAGCTCTCCCCCAGTGACCTTGATAACTCCAGCAACTGCCAAAGGTCCTGGTTTCTTGCTTTCCCTTCTGCATTTTCCAATTTTCTATTTTAAAAAATCCTCCCATGGCCCATCCTTTCAATGCAATTATTGCCCAGTTTCCCCTTCTTTTTATCTCAGTACTCCTGGAACACGTTGTATCTTCCTGATTTCTTACTCCTCCAATTCTGTTTTTGACTCCCAGTGCCGATGCTACTCCTCTGACTTGTCATCTGAAGTTCAGTGTGTTCCAGACAAACCAGCTAGTCATTGCTCAAAAACTATATTCTGTTACTGATACATTCTCCTCATACAGTGATGTGATCACCAAGCAGATCTGGCAGAAAGCATCGTTTTTCTTAGACTTTCTTATGTTTCACCCCTATTCAGGTTGCCACTATCTCCCTTTTACAAGCATCCTCTCTATTTCTTCTAAACCTTCATTGGCCTTGTGCCACACCTTATTTTCCCAGCCTTATATCTTGACACACCCTTTAACCTTTTGTTTCTCAAGTTCCAACATCTGCAGCTGCCCTAAGGCCTCCTGCTGGCTCAGAGGTTCCCTTTCTCCATTGCTGCACCTTATATCTGGAAGTGTTCTCTGTAATGTCTGCATGACCCTGAGTCTCAGCTTTTCTGTGAAGCCTTAGGAACAACTACCTTGTCTCAGGAACCTGTTGCTGTAACGAAGCCTAAAAATGTGTTGCTGAAATAACTGCATATTCATTGCCTGTTTACACTTGCTTCCTATATTATTTTCAATAATAGCAAATTCATAAGATTAAGGGAAATACATTTTTTTCAGTGTTTCAGTGGGGCATGATAGCTATGGCAAACAAGACTGCATAGATGGCATCCTATTGCAAAAGCATGCACAGGGAAACATCAGCAATTTTTATCGTTTAGGACAAAATGTTTTTATCTGCAAAATCAAGTGTTTTGATTCTACTATGACAGTACTTTAACTCGGTGCCACCAACAGACTGCATTGTACAGCTTGATTTCCTTTTTTTTTAATAGTTGCTACCTTTCTTTCAAAGATACTATTAATCTAATGCTGTATCTGTCATTGATAACAGAAGAGATTTTATATTTCTGTCATTAAATGTTTGGTGTAATACTAAATTTTAATAGAATGTGTTAATAGAAACATATCTAGTCGTCGTCTTGTATAAGTGACAATAGAGTGTAAGGTAATGTTAATTGTGCTATAGTATTAGTAATCTCATCATCTTTTTGGTTAAGGATGAATAAATACCTAGCTTTTAGTATGTAAATTACCAAATTACCACTTTGCAGAAATGGGTCAGGTTACAGATGTAAATGAGGCCTAAAATGTCTCATTAGGTTTCGAATTGCCTTTTTTTGTTTTCTTTTCTAAGCATTATAAATCTTGTAAGCTTTTGAGGTAATTTTCTTGCTTGACTAAGTTGGTACGGTCTCTTCCAATAACAAATGAACCAAATACTTCTTAGCGCTAATTTGATCTGAAAAGAATCCAGAAAATTGAATAAGAGCTATACTTTTCCTTTTATGGAAAGTAAAATGTCACCCCTGTGTTCCTCCGCACAGCCCACTGAATGGGCAGAAATTATTTACTGTCCATGTTCTCCTCTCCCCCAATACCTTGGCCTTTATTCCTGCAAATGGAAGTAGCACAGGAAGAAGTCAGTATCATAGCTCTGCAGCCTAATTTGAACTACTGCTCAGTTCTGTTACCTGTTTTTGATGACATGCCTCAACTCTGAAATATGTCAGGTGGGATATTAATGGATTTGCTTAGGCATCTCCAGTTAAAAAGCTGTCTTCACTCCCTTGTACAATTTCTTTCTGTTATACTGTCATTCTTTATGTACTAGAAAAGGAGATATATATGACACTCGTCTACAGAGCAGTCTCTGCCAAGGATATATAGCATATTGTCCAGGTTGATAGGTGTTCAGACTACATTCACAGCTAAAAGAAAGGAAAATCTATTTCAGGACTTAATTTAAGCACTGACCTGTTCCAATTACTGAGGGAATGGGAATAATCAGTATTGAGGGATTTGGAGTCTGGTTGTATCTCATCTGTTGTCACTCATCTGTTGTCACTCACACAAACACACACACACATACAGTCATTCATAAATTTAAATTTCAATAAAATTGTGAATGTCAAGAATTGGAGTAAGGCCTTGAATATGTTCTAGAAGTCTCTTTACAAGAACACTGAGGGCCCATTCTTACATCATCTAATATTGGGTATTGAAGCAACTTTCCCATGTTTCCATGTAACACCATTCATGTTTAATGGCAATATTTGCTGTTGGAGAGGGTGGCATTGCCATTGCATATTATAATCCCACTTGACCTCCTGTATATTAATGTTAATGGAGTGGTGTGGACAGAGATATGTAGGCTAGAGCTATGGGAGAAAAATAGCCATGCTTAAAGCACCTGAGATCACAGATCTTGAGTTAAATGAGATGCACAATCCAGGTGGGATATAAGGAGCTTGTACTTAACCGGTACTGTTATATTCCGTTTGAATTTAAGTAATCTAGTTGAATTCCTGGAGACAAATTTCATACTAGTATAGAACTTCTTTCTTCACTGATCTAAATGTTGTTTGGCCTTTGTGGAATTTCTTGTAAAGATATAGGGAAGGGCAATAGCTCAGCTGCAGAGCACAGACTTCATATCCAATAAAATTCAAGGTTCAATCCCTGGCGTCTTCACTCAGTGCTGGGACTATCCCACAAACAGCTGTTGGCAGTGAGCATGGGGAATAGGTTCCGGACAACAGTCAGGATTCTGAGTTACTCTACCTACAGTGGACCATTTTGACAGGTGGGCAGGGCCTGTCAAATGAAATAATTGGTAGTGCACTGTTTGTGTACTCCCTGCTCTCCCTTTTCCTGCTTTGCAGCCTGGCGTGAACTCCAGAAAGATCTCTGCTGAAAGCAGGAACTGACTGTACGAGGGAGTTCTTGATCAGGAACTCAGCGGTGCATCTGATCCCTGCCCAAAGCATACTATGAAAAAGGTGCATGGGGTTAAAAATTAATATATTGAGGGCATTTTTTACAAACTTAAATCTGTAATAGAAATGTAAGGCCTGGATTCGTTAGAAACCACCTTTGATTTATTTTCCACATTATATCCTGCATTAACCACATTTTCAAGTACCACAAATGCTCAATGTACTTTACAATTGTTTGTGTGAAAATAGTTTAGTGGTATGCTACAGGCATACACTGAAGGGTAGGGAATAAAAGACTTAAATGAATTGAAGCACATAACAAATACATGCTACCAGTACCATACAGCAGGTTAGTTGAACACGGAAACATGTATTTTGTTATTAGAGGAAGAGGTATTCTCTGATACAGTAATGGATGAGATCAATCACAGTTAAGGATACAAGCAGTTAGTCTATCTCAGAAGTATATAGCCTTTCCTGTGCTCTTCAATGCCTCAAGTACAATGGTACCTCAGGGTTACAGACACCATGGGTTACAGACACTTCAGGTTACAGACTCTGCTAACCCGGAAGTAGTACCTCGAGTTGTGAACTTTACCTCAGGATGAGAACGGAAATCACACGGCGACAGGGCAGCGGCGGCGGGGGGAGGCCTCATTAGCTAAAGTGGTACCTCAGGTTTTAGAACAGTTTCAGGTTAAGAACGGACCTCCAGAACGAATTAAGTTCTTAACCCCAGGTACCACTATAGAGGTCTTTTGTGGCTCTGCTGCTAGAGATCATTTCAACAGAGGATGCCAGAAAATGAACTTGGACTCTCAGATTCATGCTCTGTGTGATCAGGAGTAGTAGTTTTGTGCAAAGCAATGTTTGATGAGTTTATGTGCTTTAAGATGCAATCTTACACACACTTACTTGGTTCTAAGTCTCATTGAACTCAGAGTAGGATTGCTATTTTTCACACTGTTCATTTTAATTATTGTTGAGACTGGAATAAGTACACTTAAGTAGAAGAAATAAAACAAACATCTGTGAAAAACATGATTGACATTTTCCCAGCAGGAAGTGATTCTTGTAAAGATCCTGAAAGTCTTCTGCTTATTTGAAAAAAGGTAATTATTCAAATATAATTGGGCTCAGGAATTTATCTGTTCCTTTGTCTTTGACTTAACATATTACTGATAATACCCAAAACATTTAAAGACGTTCCAAGTTCAAGTTAAGTTTTGCTTATCATAGCAGAATAAAAGTTTTATACAACTTTACAAACCATGATATCTTGAATCAGGTCAATGATAGCTGTATACGAAAACTAATGCTTGCCAAACTCTTCCTAGTGCCTATGCTTATGTAGCAAACACCACAAACAAACAAATAAGAGGGAGGTACTGGCAGACTTGAGGCACCAATGTGGTATGCATAAGTACAAAAATCTTCAGAGGAAAAACTCTAAGAGGGAGAACAACCTCCAAGCACCCCATGATATCTTAGTGACATCGACTGCTGAGAAACTGAGGCCCTATTCAAGTATCCTCCCTCATGTGATTACAGCTGCATAGAGGTGGGGAGACTGGACTTCCACTTCATGCCCCTGCCCCCTCTGTCATGTTCTTGTTGCCTAGTCCATCCACTGCTCATGCATTGTAAGAGTGAAATGCAATGTATAGCTCTCTGTGTAATTTAGCACCACAGAAGATCATGCAGGAAGCTTACACACTAACAGAAGACTCCCTGCTACAGAAGTTATCCTTACAGGAAGTGAAAGGCGCATGGAAGGGGCGGGGACAGAAGTGCAAACTGTTCTCCTTCCTCACATCATTTTAATATGTGGGCGGGGGGATGCCCTAATAAAGCTTGGGAGACATAAAGAAACCATGACAACTGGGTGGGGGTGGAAAATAGAGTGGAATGGCTGAAACAGGACATAGAAAAGTATGATGTAATAAACATATAATGTAATAAATACATCTGGACTAACTAACTAGCTGTCAGATGGTCTGGATAGGACAATGAAAGGTAGAATATTATCCCAGAAACATACATTCTCCACCACTGGGCTCAGATAATGTTCACAACCATCAATAGTTGATAGTTTAAAAATTATGCGTTTGCTGGTGCAACAAATAAGTAGGACAACGTTTTGTTTTCTGAGTGTGACAGAGGTAATGAGGTGTGAGAAATATATTTCCTTTGCAGTGCACATGGTTATAGTTATTTATAACATCTAACAATATGCTGCTTTATTTGTTTTACATGATTGTAACAGTCATAGAAAAGAGCTGGTGGTATTTTATTTTTTGAGCATTTGAGACGGAGGACAGAAGTTAATAATCTTAGATGGAAATTGCAAGAAGGTAGTAGTTTATGAAGCACTATCAAAATATGCAAAGTGTGGTGGCATGCTAATTAAATCTGTCTAAATGAATTCCCCTATATTACTGCTTATAAATCATCATAGAAGTTCTTTCCTAAGAATTTAGGATGGGAAGCACTAGAGCAAGAATAAAATTCAGATGAATCTAGTTAATTTACATTAATGATGGGGGGATCTTGTGTGAATTTTCAAAATTATACCATCCCTGTATAAGCAATAAAAAAACTAAAAGAACAGTTCACAACAAAAATACTTTGCAATGGTTTATGACAATTATAGTGTAGTTTTATTATTTATGATAAACCCCTTATAAATACTAGAAAACATTTTCTAATATATCTTGTAAAAATATGATACTGCACTACGGTTTCTGTTACTAAATCTTTGCTAGCACAGTTATTTTTTTAAAAAAAATGAAAAGCATGGCTTTTCAAAGCTAATAATAATAGATAACATATTATTATTTGCTAATGATGTTCTTGTAAGGCAAAGGGCAAGAAGAGATTTAGTAACTTGAATACTGAAATTATGATAATGGTACTAAGGAATGTGTGAATATTATTTCCTCCTTGAGTTGGCATGATCTGATTCTTAATGGGGGCAACAGAAGACCCTAAGGGGGCAATCCTATGGCATAATCTACTGGTTAGCCGATTTCCATCTCAGCAGATGTGAAGTCCCCAACCTGGCTCACCCAAAGATATGACAGAGCAGCTTCTTCATCCTGTCTCAGCCTGTGTGTCCACCAAAAGGGGCATTTGAAGGGTGTGGTGGAGGTTGGATTTAGGCCTAAGCCTACTGAGCTCAGCAACATGACGTGGCAACCTGGCATAAAACACTGTTTTAAAGGCTTGTTTTATTTCCGCCAGGTCCTGCTGTTGAATAACGTTTGGATCTGATGCATGTTTATGTTGGCTTATCTTATACTGTTTTACTTTATGCCAGCTTCTTGTGCATAGGATACCTTTCTAATTGATATTTGCTTGAACTAGGTATCCAAAGTATGCATTATACATTACTATATGGGTGTGAAGCTGAGATCCTGGATATCTGGAAGAATGTAATAATTATAGGGTTGGAAAGGATATCAAAGGTTATCTAGTCAATACCCTGATAATGTGCACATTGTGTGCACATAAGTTTTTATCCTCTCCTGTCTTGCATTATTTTTCTTCTTTGCTGCGAAGGAGAAGGAGAAGAGGAGGAGGAGGAGGAGGAGAGTTTGGATTTGATATCCCACTTTATTACTACACTAAGGAGTCTCAAAGCGGCTAACAATCTCCTTTCCCTTCCTCCCCCACAACAAACACTCTGTGAGGTGAGTAAAGCTGAGAGACTTCAGAGACCTGTGACTGGCCCAAGGTCAGCCAGCAGCTGCATGTGGAGGAGCGGGGACGCAAACCCAGTTCACCAGAGTACGAGTCTACCACTTTAACCACTGCACCACACTAGCTCTCAATGACACAAATGAAGCAAAGTGAAAGCCTGCCTTCTATTTAAGCAGAAGAGACACAATAGCCAAACCTCTAATGAGAAGGCATGGAAGGTAGCACCTATATTTTGAAGAGTGGCTTCTATAGTAAAATAAATTTACACACATGATTTGGTTGGTTTCTTGTGTAATCTGTTCAACTATTTTGCTGTCTGCTTCAGGTGCCAAACTGTGTTGGGCTGGCCCTGGTCAGCCTTGAGTATGTGTTTATATCTTCTGTTGTTCATGACCTCTTTTTTTTATGTTAAGCTTCCACAAGATTTGTCTCTTCAAACAAATTTCTTAAGACTTTACCTCACAACCACATTGCGAAGACTATAAAATGTGGATTTTGCACATACAGTGAAATGACTACAAGTCAATTCATCATCATAAGCATATTGGAAAAGCATGACATTTTATTTCAAACTATGTAGAAAAAGGAGTACCTCAATTCTGGCATTTCAACATTGAAGGAGTAAATTAAACCTTCTGTTTCACTGGGCAACAATGCATTCTACAGTGTGCAATTAAAAATAAATTAGGCATAAAACCTTAAAGGACTGCATAAACATTTGCAGTGTTATGATTATAGAGCATATATCTGTAATTCATTTTGGTCAAAGAGGTAGAAGCTTGATTTCAGTCTAGAATAATTTAATCTGCAACTGATCTGATTGGATATACTATTTTACCATTTGGGCAACTGAAGAACTGCAAGTGCAATAAACCACTAAGGATTTCAGTCACTAGCACACTTTTATCCATGATGCAAAGCTGGTATTGAATTATAATCACCTTCAAAAAAAATTGCATGCCTGTGGGTATTACGCTTTGCACTAACCCCGTTAAAGAAAAACAACAAAAATATTTTTTGGCTTGACTGGGTGATTGAAAAGCTTAATACCCACAGGTAAGATTTATGCAACCTACTTGGGACCTGAGCCTTATTCATAGCAGTTGATCTGATAAGAGCACTCTAAGACCTTGAAGTTTATTTTCATCAGAAGTTTTGCATTCAAGGACTCAACCATTAGACCTTTTTAGTGACGATCAAAAGTTTTTCATTCCAAGTTCAAGCACAGACACTGTACAAGCACGTAACATTCCTAAAATATAAAAGGAACAGAAGAATGGAAAATGTGCCTTTTAGTTCTCAAAATAAAAGGATACTTGAAGACCTAAAAAACAATTTCTGATGTCTCTTGGAAAGAATTCACAATTGTATTTGCATTTTTCTGTCTGAAATTGATTTATCAGAGATGTCTGGATTTTTTTTTTTACTTAACATTATTTAAATGACAGGTAACATCAGTATCAAAAGCTGAAGTATTTTTGTAAGAGTTATTGGTAACCAGTAATGACTGTTCTGTCTCCATGGCTTATGCATAGTGTCCCCATGTGTTTACAAACTAAAATATAAGAGGAAAACTGAAGGAGAAACAAAGGTGAAGAGTTACTCCCCTTTGATTATTTTTTTTAAAAAAACATTATAAAAATCATAAAAATGGAGAAACTGTGTGGGGGTTCGCAAAACTGCCACAGTGTTATCACCAACTTCCATCTCTGGTGGTCCTTGGAAACAAAGGAATAAATCTAGGAAATAAAGCACTGTCTACTCACTCAGGGGCCTTAGTCCATCAAATGAAGCCTGATGTGGCCCCAAGACCATACTCAAGACACCATACACCCTGGAGAACTGAAAACACCTGGTGCAGTGAAGCAATGGAGATGTCACTGATAGGTCTTGTAACATGCACAGCTAGCTGTTGTTAAACTTGCAGAACCTATGAGCTGTGCAACTCTAGGTGTTTCCTGTATACCTTTAGAGACTTATCAAGATTTCAGTCCTTTACATAAGAACAGAAAGTGTAAAATGAACAGCATGCTGGTTGTTATAGCTATTAGAGAAAAACAGGATGATACTGCGATCTCAGAAGTCTTTACTTTTGTTCTCAATGCATCATTACACTTGCAGAGGAGAGGGGAAATGAGACCTCTTTTCTCTCCCTACCCTCGGCTTGCTATTGCCTTATTAGCTGCAGATGTATATAGTTAATGGGGAAAGGGTTGGGGGGCTTGGAAAATTGATAGGTGATTGGTGGAAAGAAGTCTGGGTAAGTGGGTGGGAGGGGAATTTTTTCCCCAGCTCAAAGTGGAAAATAATTTGGAATGGTAAAGCTCACCATCTATTTGAGGCCCTAAGTCTCATATTTATGAGCCAGGAAATATACATTTCTGAAGATGGAAATATACATTTTGGTGATGTCAATAGTTTGGGAAAAGAAACTGAAAGCCATGAAAAATAATTTTTAAAAATGACCTGTTTCCACTGTTGGCTCAGGTGGCAGATATGGCATTGGGTTGGGTCCCTAGTCAAGGCAGAGTGGGATGGGTCGAGAGCTACAACCCATCCTTCCAAGGAAGTGGGGTACCCCATTAATGGGGTCCAGGCAGAAGGTGCTAGTCCTGATGCCCAGACAGAGGCTGATGGGCCATAGCACCACCCAAAGTGGTGATCGAGGTGGGTCATGCCTATTTGATGTACGTCTTAGGGGGATCCTTAACCCAGGATCAAGAACAATCAATCTGTAGGTGGGTTGGATGACTTCGGATACACACCCAATGCCTATGTCAAAGCCTACTGACATATTTTATCAATAAAGTTGTGGCCTGTTTTGTTCCCAATATCTTGTCCTGTGTTTATTTCATTCCCTCTGCCTTGCTCTCTGCCCATGGTGGTGCACCTGGGCATACAACAAAAAACTGAAGGCCATGAAAAATAATTTAAGGAAATGACCTCTTTCTATGTCTTGTTAAACAAGATTAATTACTGTATGTGCACGGAATGTGCACTTCTACTAAATATTCACCTGTTTCAATTTTATGACCAAAAATAGCACCCCTCCCTCCCAAAAAAAGCAATTTGATTGTGCAAATATTAATAGCATTGACTCTTCTGTTTGCAGGTTCAGTGCTATTCATCCCCATGCAAGTCACTGCTCCTTTCCCTTTTCATGATTAGTCACATATGTGATCCCATATCTATCATATTTAGCAAGAAAATAACAACATAATGGGGAAACAGTGTTAACAGAAAGTGAATATAAAGTTTCTTGGATTAGTCATATGGATATTCCCAGCCAATGAAGGATTACACAATGAATGAAGTGATGTCACTATATTGCATAACCAATCAGACTTGGCTATGAGGCTATTATTACCAAAATAAGTAATTAAACAAAATGAGTAAACAAGATATGCTAATGGAAGTGAAAAGGCCAATGTTTCTTCGTTATGCTGAAAAACGGGAAAAGGGTGGTTGTTTTTCCAAAGCTGAAGGAATGTTCCCAACATCCTGTGCCCTTTTAAAATGTGGGGGTTTTTTTTTTGGGGGGGGGGGAGGCGGCAGTTATTGGGTTGTTGTTTTTATTTTGATATGTATTTTGTGGTATTATATTTTGATTTTATTCTGTGAACCGCCCTGAGACCTCTAGGTATAGGGCAATATATAAATTCAATAAATAATAATAATTATAACATTTTGCATGAGCAAAAATTGAGATACACACATAGACTTATTTAAAAGCATGATGCAGTTCTGACACCCCCCTCAGGACACATCCTGGATAAAGTTACTTCATTTTAATGTGAAGTTAATTAATTAATTAATCACACCAATCAATTAATACTTGCTATTCTCCTTAATAACTTATTAGAAGTGATGAAATATGCCTCTTGCTTGAAGTATTTGCCTTTCACACTAACAACAGAATGCATCTTAATTAGCAGCATATGCTAAGAGTGTGCAAGGCATAAGTCAAATAAGCCCTGCCTTTCCTCCTAATCTACACCTGTTTAATTACTGTCATTAAAAGGACAGGGCATTATTGCATTTAAACAGCTGTTTAATTCCAGACTATGAAGATTTATGCGTTGGCTCTGTTCAGAAAAAGGGATATTATTTAGAGCTTTGAATGTACACTTGTATGCTGGTATGTCTTGTTTAAATGGGAATTCAGGCACTCAGACATGAATGCAGAGAATCACGCTTGTGAACTGCACTCCTTGTTTGCTATTACCTGTTACTGTCCTCCACCCTTGCTATTGAACTGTACCTGATTTGTGTGGTTAGCAATCCCTAAGATGGTGAAAAGCAGAGGGCAACTGCTGTGGCACCAGAGTGGCCAGATACAAAACAGGACAGCAAGCCACTTCTGCTGAAATGCCTTCTACTATTAAAAGTGCAGGCGCCCTGTCCTCTTTTGCATCTAGCCACTCGGGCAGCGCTGTGGTCTAAACCACAGAGCCTAGGGCTTGCTGATCAGAAGTTTGGTGGTTCGAATCCCCGCGACGGGGTGAGCTCCCGTTACTCAGTCCCTGCTCCTGCCAACCTAGCAGTTCGAAAGCACATCAAAGTGCGCGTAGATAAATAGGTACCGCTCCAGCGGGAAGGTAAACAGCGTTTCCGTGTGCTGCTCTGGTTCACCAGAAGCGGTTTAGTCATGCTGGCCACATGACCCAGAAGCTGTCTGCAAACGCTGGCTCCCTCAGCCTATAGAGCGAGATGAGCGCCGCAGCCCCAGAGTCGTCCACGACTGGAACTAATGGTCAGGGGTACCTTTACCTTTTTTACCCTAGATGATAGCCAACAGCTGTGGGTATGCTTACAGGGCAGCTGGCAAAAGCAGGCATAGAAAAGGAGAGAGTATAAAGCAACTGTCTAAGCTTGTTTCAACGCAGTTGAAGCCACTAAAACAAATGAAACAAAAAATCCTTCTAAATGACAGTAGAGTGAGTACTAGGACAACTGAGGACAGTTCCAGCTAAAACAAACAAAAACAAACCACAAAACTCCCTAGAAACAGAAAACAAGCATGGTTCTATTCAACTTCTTTCTTATTTGCAACAAGGTTTTAATGTGTGTGGGGGGGGGGGAATGGTTTCGCATCTACTGTTTCAGCACTTCAGCACCTCATTCTGTGATTCGACCAGTGACCAGAAGCCACATTCACCTCCCTGATCAACACTTTTGCTGCTATTCTGCTTTGTAACTATTATGCTTCCCTCCCCCCACCACCCAAAAAACATTTCCTCTGAAATAATCATATAAGGAGGGGCTAGGGACCCAGCATAATTTCAAGGCAGCACATTTAAAACAAACTAGGAGCAACTTTAGTCACCCAGATATCAGCTTGGTTAGAATACTTCTTCAGATCTTTAAGAAAAACAAATAGAACATTAGTATTCCTAAAGGCATGAGTTTAACTAAAGTAAAACTTATTACCGTGCAAACATCCAAGATATGTCATTCTCTTTTTCTTGGATGATGAAAGGAAAGAACATGAAGTGAAAATACAGAAATCTCACGATGGAGATGAAGTTGTGGGTAACAGGATAGGGTGAAGGACTTTCTTATGCTTGCATGCTCACCTGCCCAGCAGAGATGACTGTGATCTCAAAAGAGACTTTGATCAAAATAAAACAGAAAGGTGTCACTGTAAAGCCACCTTTTTGCGGAGCATCTGATTGCTGTTTTCTGCATAATCGTATATGCCTAGTTATTAGTTATTTGAGCATTACACACATACATCTTTGTGGAATAAATTGTAAGCAATAAAGAGTGATATTCCCTATTAAATGCATGCCATTGCACAATAGCAAGTCACTGGAGCTTAAAAGCCACAATTACTTCTTTGAAGAATAACATTATCTTCATATTGGAGGCTGCACTGAAAAAAACCTCCCACTGTCACTACAATGTTATACAGCCACTGTCAACTTTCCCCCACCCCTACTCTCAGTCCCTCAAAATTCAATACCATTTACTTATAGAGCTTTATATGTACCTCCTGATCCCCTCTTGGGTTTCTCCTTCAGTTTTTATTTATTCAGTTATTATTATTATTATTATTATTAATAATAATAATAATTAAAAAAACAGTTCAGGGGAAGGAGAATGGAAACAGATGCTAAAGAAAGACTATGCATTGTGAAAAATATATTTCATGGTAGGATACAAGCATGGTAGGATACATAGTAGGATACAATCCAACTCAATGGTATAAAGTTGGAAAATGTTGATCACTTCTCCTACCTAGGCAGTTATCTTTCCACAAGGGTCAGCATTGATGCCGAAATCCTGCATCGCCTGAGCTCTGCGAGTGCGGCTTTCTCCCGATTGAAGTGCAGTGTTTGTACTACCACCCTTATTGTATGTGAAACATGGGCCACTTACAAACACCATCTCCAATTTCTCAAAAGATTCCATCAACAGTGTCTCTGAAAAATCTAACACATCACTTGGGAAGACAGGTGAACTAATATCAGTGTACTGGATGAAGCAAAGATCACCAGTGTTGAAGCAATGATTCTTCAACATCAATTTTGTTGGACTGGTCATATTGTGTGGATGCCTGATTATCATCTTCCAAAGCAACTACTCTATTTTGAACTTAAAAATAGAAAGTGTAATGCTGGTGAACAAAAAAAGAGGTTTAAAGACTGTCTCAAGGCAAATCTTTAAAAATGTAGTATAAACACAGACAACTGGGAAACACTGGCCTGTGAGCGCTCCAGTCAAAGAACAGCCTTTATCAAAGGTGTCATGGACTTTGAAGACACTCAAACTCAGAACGCAAGGGAGAAATGTGCTAAAAGGAAGGCACGCTTGGCAAATCCACATCGTGATCAACTTCCGCCCGGGAACCAATGTCCCCACTGTGGAAGGACGTGTGGGTCCAGAATTGGCCTCCACAGTCACTTACAGACTCATTGTTAAAACTGCATTTATGGAAGACAATCTTACTCAGCTACGAGTGATTGCCAAAGAAGAAGACAGGATTTATATCTATGCAAAATATATCAAGTATTCACAAATATCACCATATAGAATAATATTTAGTAGGAAAGCACCAAGCATGAGACTGTTCGATCATATAAATCACAAACAACCACCAAACAGATGCAAAATCTGAGGGGTCCACTTCCCCCCTGGTGGCACTTATCTTATGGGTCAGTATTTCCAGAGATGGTAATAAACATGGTTGTTGTTTTTTTTAAAAAAAGCATGAGACAAAAAATAGCAATATATGTTTTTCCTTCAATTTAAAATGCTTATAGCCCGTCCTTCACTACTAAAAAGGCATCCCAGAGCATGCTGTAGTAAAAAAACCCCAAAATGTTAAACACACAAATAATAAAAACTAGAAGGATGTGTGCTGGTATATCATTGGCTGTGTAAGGGTTAGAGACTTAATGCCAGCTTAAGTCTGACTGATCTGGGAATCAGCTGGTTGAACCAGAGATCCTCTACATCCTAAGCTGCTCATTCTGGCACATCTTACTATAGGATTGCCCCCTTAATAAATGTTGAAAATGAATAAAATGGCAGCATGCCCTTTAAGTATTATTTTCGTTTTGTTAATGCATCAGACACAAAAGGTTTTAACTGGAATACAACATGAGAATATTCATAGATGACAAAAAATAATCTTTAGTGAATCCTACATCCATGACAATTGCAAAAGCAGAGCTGGATCTGTACAGAGTATTAAATAAATGCTTAGGAGGACTTACTAGCAGTTGATAAAGATTAAAAGAATGCACCCTTCTTCTTCAGGAACCCCTGGATTCTTATTAGCAGAACATGGAAATAAGTAATGTGTGACAGACCCCTTAATCCTGGCTCTGCTTTTCCTATAGTTCCTCCAAAGCTGCTGTAACAGATAGTAGATATAGAGCTGAGGTTGAAAGCTCATGAAGTGTCTGATGACTGCCCACGAGTCTGATCTCATATGTACAATAGTGATAAACAGCAAATACAAGTCTCATTCCCACTTTTTGACATGGCTACCTCTACTGAAGGCCTTATTTCTCAATGCTGCATGCATTCAAAAATCCAAACATGTCCATGGATCTGAAAAAGGTGACCCCAATTTACTGCAATTGTGTTGTGTAAGCAAGCTGCCTTGAGCATTAGAGAGGAGTGGGACTTGACCAAATCAAGCTGCCTTTAGAGATGAATGGGAAAATCCTGAGGTTAAACAGGTCTTAGGTTATGGTAAACCAATATATTAGTAATTTCAAAATGTAACATGAACCACAAAACTTAGAAGGAGATTAAAGAGATAAGCATCTCAGACTGCAATCCTACTTCTTACCTGGGAGTAAGCCCTGTTGAACTCAATATGATTTAGTTAAGAGTACATATTTATAGGACTCTTAAAATATTTCCATATGCTAAAAATCTGAAAATTCTATTTAGAATTATGCTTTCTCCAAAATTTATTGCAGTTTGTGCAGTTTGTTTTCTATTCTATATTAGTTTGCAGCTCCATTGCTACTTTTATTAAAGCTGATGCTTCCAAAAATTATTTGTATTTTATAGTTTGTTTTCAAAAAAATATTTTATTGTATTTGATTATTCATTTGTTAAGCATTTTGCATGTTATTGAAACAGAAATGCAAGATATAATTGTTTTAAAACAATATTTAAAATTATGGTCTATGATTTTACTTGCAGTTCCAAGAAAGGGTTACATCCAGTTATTTCACCTCTCACTAAATAGTATATTACTTTGAACCCAGTCTCTGAGAGAGACTGACAGTGCTCACAATGTCTGCTGACACACAAACACACTATTAGTAGGTGTTGATTCTGCTAGGAAAGGGTAAATTGGATTCTGCCAATTCACCCATTGACTTTACTGCAATGCTCAGAATTAAAGTAGCTAGAAGTGATTCTTCGCAGGGGACAGGAGCTGGGGTGTGAAATGAACTGTCCTAAAGTAAGAACCTCAAGAATAGCCAAGTCAGTAGGAAGGAGAAAAAACACCTTGTGCTGCTCTTTTTGGTCATTAATTTCTCCACTAATCGAAATAAGGCAATGAGGCACTGTGATTCCACATCATGTTTATACTATGCTCAAAAGGAAGTTATCAAAGAAAGTTATATTTAGTGTCTGGCCAGATGAGCCTAAATAATTCTATGCAGAAAGCCTACTCACAAGATGCCTCAATGTTAATAACAGCAATTCCCCCCCCCCCTTTTGACGTTATAGCATAAACTGCAACATGCGTGAAAATTCAAAAATAAATGTGGCATGATTTTTTCTGTTAAAAAGCACACACACACACACACACACACACACAGTGCCTCTGTTACCAACATTGTGTGTGTGTGTGTGTGTGTGTGTATATATATATATATATATATATATATATACACACACACACACACACACACACCTACCATGTTGGTAACATAGGCAATGATTATTTGCATTTGAAGATAAGTACAGAAGATTAATTTTTCTTCTGGTGTAGTTTTATGTCTTGTACCATAGATTGTATTACATTATTTGGCCTCAAGTTAATTATGCTTATATCCATTTAAATCAATGGAACATGTTAGTCCTGATTAAATTAAGACCTGTTAATTTTAACAGGAATGTAAGCATAATTTTCTTTAGATTGCAGCAGAGACATTTGTGTTCAGTGTAAGACAGAGTGAATCCTCAATTTTCTATCAAGTCGACCACAGTGTTATTGTGGGTTTGCAAATGGAAGAGAGCACAAACTAAAACACACATATAACTGAAAGCACATACACCACTGCCATGTAACCACTCCTTTCTAAGTGCCAGGAAATGCCCTAGAGTTGGTGGCTGGTGATCACTGGGGCTGGTGGGGCAGAAAGCAGATAATGGTCGGCAGAGCCAGGGTAACATAGGCAGAGCTGGTGGTAGGTGGAGCACCGAAGAGCTACAATCCTATGCACACTCACTTGAGAGTAAATCTCCTTGAATACATTTGAACTTACATCTGAGTAGAATATATAGGATTATATTAGTAATCACAGTGAAGTTATATCTTGGGTTGGATAGAATTGTGGTTCATTCCACATTCCGAAGTAAATCTTCCCATATTGTCCCCCGCAGGTGTAGCCTTTTTTGAGTTCACTGATTGGGTCTGTGTTGCTCCGGGACAGGAGGAAGGAAGCCAAATGACACCGAGGTTGGTTCAAAGAAAGAGTTTATTCTGCTCTCCGGATAGCAGAAGGCACTTGCGTGATCAAGTCCACAGCAAGTCCAAAGAAATGAGACGTTTCATGCAGTATATATATCCTCCAGACACCCTCTCCCCCTTCCCCAGCCACGTCAGCTTGTACACGCAGGTTGACATCACAGATGTTCCTGCTCCGGCACTCTTAACCATAAAATAGATTTCCTTCCTGCCCTCCTGACCATAAAAGGATCTTCCTCTTCCTACCCTTATCTTGGAGGAAGAGATCATCATCGCCGAGAACACGCATCTGGCGTTGTTCCCAGACTTGGGTCTGTGCATCTTTGTGGTAAGAATAAGATAAGGCACAAATGTGTTTTCTCTGTTCTACTGGTACAGTCAGGGTCATCCTTGACGTCACAAACTGATAAAGGAGAGAGCTGTGTTCTTGTTATGCATTTGCTCAACGGCTCAATTTATGCATTTTAGCTAAGGAAAAATAGGGATTTTGGTGCAGTTTAAAACTGCCTGCACAGTCAGTTTTGGGTTTTGGGAAACCCATTCCTTCACAGGCACATGTATGTGTTAAGGATGATGGTTTAATTTCCTGAAATGGGAATGCTCACTTACGTTAAATTACTGTGCATTTTTAACATGGCCCCCTCCTTTGGCAGTAGCTCTCATGTGATTGGCTGACTGTGAGTCACATGAGAGAGGCATTCCATTCTGTTGTGACTATTATTCAAGTAACTGGCATTTTTTACTGCCATCTGATCTCTCTCTCTCTCTCTCTCTGTGTGTGTGTGTGTGTGTGTGTGTGTGTGTGTGTGTGAGGTAGAATGGCTGTGGAGAGAGGCTTCTCTGGATACTGCTGAGGACACTGTGTGTTTCAGTGTGATCTGTCTAAAGTGAAACAGACAGAAGAAGATCGCTAAATGTTGATAGGGAGAAAGCTGTGCAGGAGCTCTCTATAAGGAACAAAGTGAATAAGCACAAGGTTGTAAATATATTCTTTTCAGTTATATGTTTATGAAAGTAAACATATAACTGAAACTATATGTTTACTTTCATAAGCATTGCATATGTCAAAAATTTAAAGTCTGATGGATTCAGTTGCCTCTTTGACTGGTGGGCATGGTGATGGGCCAATGGTACAATATTAGAAGCACATGTTAACAATCTATCGATCAATCGATCAATAGATATAGTATGGCAGGAATTGTTAGCATGTGCTTCTAATATTGTAGTTTATTGTTTTGCTTTCTACATTTCTTGAAAGCTCCCCTTACTTAAAATGTATACTTATTTTGAGTCTTTCTGCAGAAATATACTTTCTTTTTTTTAAAATCCTCCCTGCTTTGCGCTGTCCCTTTCAGGACCTCATGATATTGCAACATAATCACTGAATTCATATTCTTGCGCTTTCAGCCACAGACATACCATTCTACTGTAAGATTTATTTTTACATTTGAAAAATGTAAATGCGATCATTAGCTTAGCACATAAAATAAACTTGGGGGGGGGACCACAACTGTCCTGCTGTTTGCCAGGCTGTTTAAAAGCTGCCATGGCTCCCTTTCTTCTTCTTCTTCCATGTAATAAGATAAGACAAGAGATCAGAAAGTCTCAAAGGATTGCATATTTTTTCTTATTTGGAAAAAGAAATTGCATTTTTAGCATCCAGACCTGACAAGTTTGGAATGCCTGTAAAAATGGACCTCTGTACGTTTAAAACAAAGTGACCAATCTAAAACCCACAGGGAAGCTACTCTGTAAACTTGTGATTTATCTCACTCATGCTAGGGGAGAGGTCCCTTGCTGCTCTCAGCATACTGCTGAAAATGCATAAACATTACTTCTCTAACTACTCATGCAGTTATATTGTAGCCAGAAATGTGTGTAGCCTTTGAAATTTTAGTGAGAGTCCATATGAGTTATCATGCTTGCTGTTATAAACAAAATTATTGTGAAATTTGCCCTTGAAACTTGAAACCCAGCAACTAAAAGGAAAAGGAAAAAACTCACCCAAAAAACAGAAATAGTAAGCAAATGGCTTTTTTTAAAAAAGAACTTCTGAAGGCAGGCCAATTTGTGTTCTTCAGACCTAGGCAACACTGGATGGCTTTTCTAAAATCCTAAAACAAGGTCAGTGCAAGAACTATACAGTTGGCCAGAGATTTCACGCAGGTTTCCACTTCCAGTACTAAAGAGAACATCTTTATGTGACACTCCAAAGTGCCTTGCTCCCTCAAAAGTGCAAATACAAATACCTGCAGGGGAACTATAAAGCAATTTCTACCCCACTTTTAAATTTATTTTGAATATCCTTGAATTTTGACCCACATTATGTCACATTATTGAAATAAAAAAAAGGAAGTGGGAGGACACGAGGGATTACAAATATGCAAAATAATAATATATGCACATTATGTTAGTAAATCAATGAGACCTGCTCCTGAGGCATCAGTCACATTCATTTTCAGTACTTTGGATCTAGAGTTCTGCTCAAGAACAGAGTATTATTGATTCCACCTTTCCTTTGCACCCCCAAAAAACCTGCTCCAGAGGTTTGGGGAACCCTCTGGAGGAGTGTGGGAGGTAGCATGGGGGGAAAGGGGACCTTTTGAGAGGTTAAAATTGCCTCCCTGCTCCACTCCCACTAGTAGAAATGTCTGCTGGGTCCAAGCCCCATTCACATGGAAGGGGACATTCTGCTAAGAGGACAGATTTGGATTAAACCCGTTGATCAAGCCTACTATGCTCCCTGTTTTTGTTAACCTAGTATTTGGCGGGGGTTGGGGGGTTGGGATGCTAATAACCGAGGTCTTAGGAACTTCTACTGTCAAAGGCAGTATGCTTCTGAATACCAGTTACTGGGAAAGAAGGCTGGAGCACTGTTGCATTAAGGCTTCCCGTAGGCATCTAATTGGCCACAGGCAGAACAGGATGCTGGACTAGATGAGCCATTGGGCTTGTCCAGCATCCTCTTCTTATGCAATATTGCATGAGCTGCATAGGATCTGAGCAAAAGACACAGGCTTTTGTACAGGTCCCAATCTTTTCAAGGCAGCATGAGCAGGAGAAATTCCTGGACTGTGCATATCTATATATCTATATATCTATGAGACATTTAAAAATTAACAGTTCTAATAGAGACGGATCGGCATTAGCAATTTATTTTGAGACTGGCTTAAGCAGTCAGCCAAAGCAGCTGGGATATAATCTGCCATATAAGAAGTATTTTTTGATTATTTTTAAAATGTCATTGAAACTTTTCACACAAATATAGTTATAATATAGACTTCAGTGATTTCAAAAGGATCTAGCCATTCCAAGATCATATTTTCAATATGACATGATGCATGGTATTTCTGAAGCTACTTTTTTAAAAAAGACATTGCCTCAGGAAGTAAAACTGAGTCACTTTTCACACAGGTATGCTATTTCATGACTGTCAGGTGAAAACTTTTCAGGATTAATGCTTTATAATTCTCATATGACTGATGCTTAGAACTTCAAAGTGCAGTAGAACATTTCAAATTTTCTGTGGCCCATGAGGAAAAACCTCTTTTTTATTGAAAGTGGCTGTCATTTTGGAACCTTGCATTTTATGCTATACAATGATTACAGATTTTTATGAGAATTAAATTTATGCACAAGCCATACAGAGCCACCCCAGCAAAGTAAGGCTGTTCGATATCTGTGGAATGTATAGCCACATGACCTTCCCTCTCTAATATGTTTCATTTAAAACCTCCTCAGTCCTCCTTAAACTTGATGGTTTTGCTGAAGAAGTTTGTCAGAAGAATGAACATACTCCAGATTGCTTGTCTTTTCATATCACTAGTTATTATGAACTAAAATGACATAAAATCAATATATATTTCCAGGGCATGGATCTTACTACACTTTTAATTTGAAATCTAACAGTGGTAAGCCATGAATATAGAATTTGCTTCCGCAAAAATAATGTTGTTGTGTTTTTTTTTTTTAAAAAATGAGCCTTCCCTATTTATCTAATACTTCAAGAAAGAGTAGTAGCACCCTCTCTGAATTTGTGTGAAGCTGGCACCCTTTGGCAACTAAAACAGCTCTTTGAACCATAGAACAGATGTAATGAAAATTGGTTCCATTAAATGCAGCTGGCAAATTACAAACTGAGAAATTAATGCACCATACCGTGACTCTTGAGGCTAGAATGAATCAAGGTGTGGTTGCCAGATGCTAACGCTTCTTCCCCTTCGATGTAAAACAGTTGTGTATTGTAAATATAAGCCAAACTAGAAATTATATTAAATCATGTATGACTATACCAGATCAATCCAAAGAAATCTCTACCAATTAATGGTCAATGAGGCTAGTGAAAGACACCTATCCAGGAAAAAAATACATAGTATAATCAGTTTTGCTGATCCAGAGATCCACTTAATGCTCAGAAACAGCCTGCAATATGCACCCCTAGTTAGATGAGGAGGTGGCATATGTGGTTTTCCATCTCAATCTGGAAACTGGAGCTGTGTGCACAGTGTCTGCAGTGTGTATTCTTAGATAGGTGGGGACCAGGTATGCTAGTAAGTGCTGCATGTGTGGTTCCCTAACTTGATCCCACAACTGAAGCTTTGTGCACAAAGTGTGTTTTAGATGCAATAACTGGATGCTCAAGAAGGGAGCAGAGGACCAGAATAAGTTTTTCTCTTCCCATTTTCCTGCCAAATAGCTGTGACTGGACCATCCCTTGTCATTAGGGATGATGGGAGTTGTAGCTCAGCAACCTATGGCAGGACAAAGGTTCTCCACAACTAATGTACACTATCCTAGATGCTCCACTGTATAGGTACTACAGATGCTAAGAACTAAGACTTGAGGGGTGGGGGAGTACTCTAATTAAATCTATTTACTTTTCATTCCCAGGACACTAGTCTATTAACATATAGCATATTAAGCATAACAATTCAAACACTGAAAAGAATGAATAGAAAGGCCTAGTGCTTCTTTTTCGAGAAAAATACGTGCCAGTACTCACCATGAAGTTGTTACTGTTAAGTGCCACACTTTTTAACAACAACAAAAAGAGGTGCCGGTACTACATACCCTTGATTACCCCTGAAAAAAACACTGCCACAGTAAATGCCACACTATTTCCACATTCTGCTGACATCTTTTTAACAATAAACAGCCTCAGTACAATTCCAGAGGGCTGGAGACAGCTAATATATGAAATGCTTTCAATGGGTGTATGAATTTAATGTGTCTTGTTTTTACAGTGGTACCTCAGGTTAAGTACTTAATTCGTTCTGGAGGTCCATTCTTAACCTGAAACTGTTCTTAACCTGAAGCACCACTTTAGCTAATGGGGCCTCCTGCTGCCGCCGTGCCGCTGGAGCCCGATTTCTGTTCTCATCCTGAAGCAAAGTTCTTAACCTGAAGCACTATTTCTGGGTTAGCAGAGTCTGTAACCTGAAGCGTATGTAACCTGAAGCGTATGTAAGCCGAGGTACTACTGTACTTTCAAAATAACAGCTACGATAGCCCAACAAGGATCATGGCATGCAGCAAGGATACTTAACTATGCCCATTTCCCCAGTTCAGGAAGACAGGAACCTGGATGGGAGCTGTTGCTTCAGCAATGAAACAGCTTAGACTGAGAGCTTACTATATATACACCCTACTGCCATGGCCAATGGGCCAATAACATTTGGAGAGCAGCACTTTGACGATCCCTGCTCTATCCGTGAAGAATGACTGGCCTTCAGTCAGTTAACTGAGCACTTTAATGTTGGCTCTAAAATTCCACACCAGCTCACCACCTCCTCTGCTTCTGTGGCCCAGCAGAGATAAGAGCTGACTAGGAATCTCCAGTCCTCCTTAGGTAGCAATGCCCAGATCCAAAAACTCCTCAGGGTCTTTGGCAGTGTGGAAAATTGAGGGAAGGGTCTGCTTCCCTTGCTCCTCAGGGGAAGAGACCTCATCCTTGAGGTCTGGGAATGACTGAACTCTGACTTCTCCATATCCTAGTTCCAGTGAAAACCACACTCCATCTAGGAAGCTGCTATTTGCCCTGGAAGGAAATGAATTTATTTAAAATAAATAAGCCACCTAGAGTGCCTAGGGAAACCCAGCCAGATGGGTGGGGTATAAATAAATAAATGATGATGATGATGATGATGATGATTTGTAGTAGTAGTTGTAAGATTAAAGGTAAAGGGACCCCTGACCATTAGGTGAGCCAGTGTGGTGTAGTGGTTAAGAGCGGTAGTCACGTTATCTAGGGAACCGGGTTCGCGTCTCCGCTCCTCCACATGCAGCTGCTGGGTGACCTTGGGCCAGTCACACTTCTGTGAAGTCTCTCAGCCCCACTCACCTCACAGAGTGTTTGTTGTGGGGGAGGAAGGGAAAGGAGAATGTTAGCCGCTTTGAGACTCCTGAAGGGGAGTGAAAGGCGGGATATCAAATCCAAACTCTTCTTCTCTTCTAGGTCCAGTCGTGGCCGACTCTGGGGTTGCAGCGCTCATCTCGCTTTATTGGCTGAGGGAGCCGGCGTACAGCTTCCGGGTCATGTGGCCAGCATGACTAAGCCGCTCCTGACGAACCAGAGCAGTGCACGGAAATGCCGTTTACCTTCCCACTGGAGCGGTACCTATTTATCTACTTGCACTTTGATGTGCTTTCGAACTGCTAGGTTGGCAGCAGCAGGAACCGAGCAACGGGAGCTCACCCCGTCGCGGGGCTTCGAACCGCCGACCTTCTGATCGGCAATTCCTAGACTCTGTGGTTTAACCCACAGCGCCACCCGCATCCCAGTAGTAAGATAAATAATATTAAAAACATGTATCCAGTGTATTAACTATTTTGACCCTGAGTGTCAAGAGTTCTGAATCATTATGCCACACGCCCTTAACCACAATCAACCTTTATAGGAATTACACACCTGTGTGAGATTTCTGAACATGGTTCTAAATGGATATAGTTATATGTATGTTTGGTTCTCTGCTCTACTTTACCACCTTCACGTATATATGCTTAGACTCTGAATATTGCTAGCCAGCTGATAGGGACGGAGAGTGGGCCCTGGCTTTAGTGCTTCTCCTGATCTCACCCTCTTGAATGAACAGCTAATTGACACTATTTATCATACCTTACTAGGGATATTAAATTTGGATCAATCCATTTGCTTTATCAGTCCTTGGGCTGATTACTCATAGTCCAAATGGATCAGCCTTGGTTCCTCAGCAACTATGTCTGCCCCATGCTAATAGAAGGTTGTTTCTCTTCTCTGTATTACTTACAGGAATTGGTGTCCTTTTTCTCTGCCAAGATGCTATTTGTTTCATAGAAAAAACATACCAGTGCCAGGTCCCAGGATGCTTTCTCCCCATTGTGCAAATAGCTTGTGGGGTAATTTAGATCACGAAATCAGGGGAAAAGGTAAGACCTTCATCCAGTTCAGGTTCCCTAATATTCTGAGAATGAATTGCATTTGGTTCCCTTGTTCAGAGAGAGTTGAGGAATTACTTTTCACTTATGACAACCCTTCCACATTTGGTCTACTAAATCCATTTCTATACTCTTGTGAGTAAAAATAGTAATTATATTTTTAGGTAGCTAGATTCTGGAAAGCTTGTCTTCTGGAAGGCTGAGCTTGGTAAATTAGCTGGGTAGTGACCCTAACTACTTCAAAATGAAGTTTTTATTAAAGCAATGAATGGAAACTAATAAAGGCCAAGTTATAGTCCCTTGAATGTAATGGCCCACAATTCAGCCTCAAAAGAGTTCATAAGAGAGGGTGTGATTTAGATGACATTTAAATGTAAAAGCTCCCAAGAGCTCATTAAATTGTACAGCAAACAACAGAAATTTCCTTAATAAAATCAGGCTGAATCTGTAAACACACCCGGGTACAGAAATTAATGTGGATGCTACAGGAAAAATAAGTGGTTTGGATCCAGACTAAGCTAGTTGAATTTAGCTCCCATTGAAATCAATAGGATAAGTTAATCATAACCTCGGTCCCACTGATTCAAATGGAACTAGGTCTTATTAACTTAGCCTGGACCCAACCCATTATAATTAAATATCTTCCTTCACATAGTTTTCATGCACACACAGAGTGCCAGATAGTAAATTCTTGCACAGGATTCAGATGATGTTTCCCCAGCAAGAGATTTTAGAGTGCATTCACACTCATTTGGTTTCAATCAGCAGTAATTTCAACAGCAGAGTACTTCTCTCCTGTAGTATCTACACTGCCAATACACTGGAAGGTAAACAACTTTTGTTTATTTCTGTGCATTTGTACATAGCACAATGGAAGCTACCAGGTGAGACCTGGGAGGGTCCACCACTTTCCATTTGAGAGAATCCTATGCGTTTTCTTTTCTCTTTCTCTTTAGATTAGTTTCTCTTATCTTGTGGTATTATGATTTTTTAAAAATAAAATCTTATGACAAAAAGTAAGGTGGTTATGCATCTGTCACAGACTATAGCCACATGCAGACTTATTTAGGAATAAAGGTAAAGGGACCCCTGACCATTAGGTCCAGTCGTGGCCGACTCTGGGGTTGCGGCACTCATCTCGCTTTATTGGCCGAGGGAGCCGGCGTACAGCTTCCGGGTCATGTGGCCAACATCACTAAGCCGCTTCTGGTGATCCAGAGCAGCACACAGAAACGCCGTTTACCTTCCCGCTGGTGCAGTACCTATTTATCTACTTGCACTTTAACGTGCTTTCAAACTGCTAGGTGGGCAGGAGCAGGGACCGAGCAATGGGACCTCACCCCGTCGCGGGGATTCGAACCGCCAACCTTCTGATCGGCAAGTCCTAGGCTCTGTGGTTTAACCCACAGTGCCACCCGCATCCCTTATTTAGGAATAAGTCCCAGTAAACTTGGTAGAATTCTCTTTCAAGTCAATTCATATTGAACTGGGCTGGCAGATGCCTACCAGCTTTGTGCATGTGACATTATCAGTGACCAGTCCTCCTGGTTTCTCTGTTTTCATTCCAGGGGACTCAGCAGTGGTATCATAGGAACATAACTTATACTGAGTCAAACCATTGGTGCATCTAGCTCACCGTTGTCTACACTGTCTGGCAGTGGCTCTCCATGGTTTCAGGCAGGGGACATTCCCAACCCTTACCTGGAGATGCAAGGGGTTGAACTGGGGCCCTTCTGCATGCAAAAGCAGATGCTCAACAACAGAGCCACGCGCCCCTCAGAGGTGGAATTCTTTGGCACTAATGGCTGTGCCTGCTTACCCCCAGTCATATTTATTGGATGTCTGTAAATTGCATTGAGTGTCAATAGTGACACATAACTATTAGCTTAAAAAATGGCCTACTACTGCACCATTTTGTCACCTATGTTAACTAATGTTGCCTTTTGTTTTGTATGTTCATCGTATAGAAGGCTGCGCTGCACGTCTCCCTCACTCCATGTGTAAATAAAAGCCCCATTAGCTAAAGTGGTGCTTCAGGTTAAGAACAGTTTCAGGTTAAGTACGGACTTCCGGAACGAATTAAGTACTTAACCTGAGGTACCACTGCATTGACTTGGAAATTAGCCAATCTCTAGAGTGAACTCTTATGCTTATATACCGCGAAGGCAAGGGAATTTCTGTACTGCTGCTTATGCTATATCGTTCAGGAATTTTGATTGAAGTTGCAGTCATCCAATTTAATTTATATCCCTGTGAATGACCATGACAAGAGGTCTGGGGATTTCCTCCCACTCTTACTAAAGTTATATAAGTGTTTTGGTTTGCATATTGTTTAGGAACATTTAGGAAATTTGACTGTTAGGCCTTTAAAAATGAACTGAATCAAATTTTTCACTCATCCCTACCTACAGCATATATGAGACTTGTGGTCTGGCAGTTCCTTGCCCATTCTTTAGAAGGACAGATCCAGAGTAAACAAATCAACTCAACTCACTGGAGGCCAAGATTACACTAACCATAACATTTATTTTACGATATGAAGCTCCTCTTTACTAGAATGATAGTCCGTGAGAGACAAGGTGGGTATGTTTGCTTATACCACATTTTCCTTCCTTAGGGCATAGGTGCTTCTCTCATAAATTATTCTGGAATTGAATATTCAAATACTAACAGAACAAGTGATCAGACTTTTATAACTGTTTTTTTCATAATTGCTGTTCCTTTCCTACCATAGCTATTGTCAGCACTTACCAATATATGTTCTAAAGAGGTCATAGAGGAAAAGAAAAGAAAAACTTGGCTGAACATTTCCTTGTCTGTGAAATCATTTCACTGTTTTTATATTCATTTAAACCCTTGACCTGCCAAAGCTTAAAAATAAGCTACTGAAGAAAAAAAGTGAGATGAGCAACACTTTGACAAAATTCTTTCATAATAAAGTAGCTTCTAGGTATTATACTAGACAATTAATACTGCCTTCAAGGTCATTGAAACATACACATGCCTGGCCCCTAGAGAGGTAATTAAAAGTTGAATTGGGTGGTGATTTTTTTCAATGGGATGTAAGGCCAAATGAGAAATTTTTAAAGTAATTTTTATTGCTGAAAACAACTGATGCCACCAATTGGGTATCATTTATTATGGAAAACAGCCCGTTCATTCTTTTGCAATGAGATGATAACCCCCCCCCCCAAATAACAATGGGATATCAGTTGAAACTGAATATGAAACAGAAGGTATTTCAGATTGAATCTGAAACAAATTGGGCAAGACTACCTGTGAGAAGTGAGAGCTGGACCATAAAGAAGGCTGATCACCGAAGAATTGATGCTTTTGAATTATGGTGCTGGAGGAGACTCTTGAGAGTCCCATGGACTGCAAGAAGATCAAACCTATCCATTCTTAAGGAAACCAGCCTTGAGTGCTCACTGGAAGGACAGATCGTGAAGCTGAGGCTCCAATACTTTGGCCACCTCGTGAGAAGAGAAGACTCCCTGGAAAAGACCCTGATGTTGGGAAAGATGGAGGGCACAAGAAGAAGGGGACGACAGAGGGCGAGATGGTTGGATAGTGTCTTCGAAGCTACCAGCATGAGTCTGACCAAACTGCGGGAGGCAGTGGAAGACAGAAGTGCCTGGTGTGCTCTGGTCCATGGGGTCACGAAGAGTTGGACACGACTAAACGACTAAACAATAACAACACGTGTGCATTTTAGACCAAAGAAGTAATGCAATGCAGGTCAATTAAATGATACCTAGTAACTGCTGTAGCATGGGTCCTAAGCTGTCTAGCTTTGGATATGTCAGTGGAAATTGTAACTTTCCCCCCTGAATGGAAAACTCCCATGGCATATCAGATATTACTTATAAAATGACCTTTGGTTTCAAAGAGATTTGCCAGGTAGCACTGGGGGCAGGGGGTTGCTGCTGTTTGAAAACAAGTCCAAAGCTCCCAGGGTGCATGGAATCCAATGTATGGTGCTTTGAATCTAGGCCTGTGTGTTTTCAATGGGTGTCCCCTACATAGGAAATGACCTCCACTATCACTATTGCTGCCCTCTTCTTTGCAGGTATTTCGTTTCCCCACACTCTTGAGAATAAAACCATTTTTTATTTTGTACACTCCAGTGTGTGATATTGAGGCAATAATACCTTAATAGTTCCTAGACTCCAAGAAAGCAAGCAATTGCGGCAGCAAACTGCAGAATTGTACCTATGGATTGTTAGTCTGACTTGTATCCAGTGTCTGCCTCCACTATGTTTTCGGTTTCCCCCCAATTCCCTAAAGCATGTTTGGGGAAGATGATGGATGTATATGGGGGAGGAAAGGGTGGAAAGTTTCATTATGCAAGTGTAAATCCTTGTGGTGATGGAATGGTTACAGTGGTGCATTGGATAGAATCTTCTGTGCTGTCCCTGAAGCCTTGGGGCAGATAACATTTAAGAGTAATCTAACTGAGATCTGTCAAAAACTAGTTGCCACTGGACAGTGTGGTACAATAGTTCAGACAGTCAGAATCAAGGCTTTGTTACCCTGGGGATACCAATATATATTCTGTGTCAGGAATAGGCTTACCGTGTTCTCTGAACTCAAAGTGTATGTTCAAACCTCAGTGTTAGAAACTGGCTTGTTTGAACTCCCCATTATCTACCATTTATAATTCAGGTGGCTGTGGTGCTAAACTGTGGTTAACCTAAAATATACGTAAGTGGAAGCTTCTGATTTCCTCCTTGCAGCTGCAACAGAAGAGGAAAGGAGGTGGGGGAGCAACTGATGCTTCCCATGACTCAATTTTGCATTGCTGAATCTAACCAGGCCAGTGCACTCAGGACAAGGAGCTGTGCAATATAGATTTAAAAGAAGACACTCCTAACAAAAGTACATTAGAATGATGGATAATCTTCCACAATTTTTCTTCTGCACTCCTGGAGAGGTGTATGTGCTAAATCTGCTTAGGAATTTAAGAGGTGACTTTCTGAACATAATGCTGGCCCAGCACTTCCAGTTGCTATCCTGCTTCTAGCAATGACCTATAACCAGTACTTTGTTGCAAGATGAAAAACCCATAATATATCTGGACTATTTTGTAGAGCTGTACCACATGTGAGAGGGAAGGAATTCCTTCTTAACTACAGATAGCAATTACTTTATGCCCTGGAGCAAGAAGACTGATATCCCTTATACCTAGCCAGTGGAAGCGTAAAACTATTCTCAAATACTATGAATGTTTGAACTTCCTGAAGCACTCCAGAAAGTGTTTCATCTCAATACAGATTCAGTGGATCCATTACAGCGTATGTTGCACTACACAAAAAAACATATTGTATTTGCCTTTCTTTTATCACTTCTTTGATCATGCAGTAAAGGACAAAAGAGTTAAAAATGTTCAGTTCAATTTCCCTAATCAATTTATTATTAATATTTCCTTGTGAAGGTCTTTATATCAACAGAAAGGAGAAATAAGTAATTAAACTGGTTATATGAAATATCATTATTAATATTTCCTTGTGAAGGTCTTTATATCAACAGAAAGGAGAAATAAGTAATTAAACTGGTTATAAGAAAGTTTGGTTAATGTTGTTGGTGTTTAAAATCAATGAATAAGAACAAAAAAAAAATTTTTTTATTGTTACAATGCACAATGTATTGTTTTAGAATCTGGTCATCTTAGCTACACCCTTTGATAGGCAGAGAAGTTTTGCTTTCATCAAAACAATTCAGAAAGCAAAGCCCAAACACAGTGACAGGGAGCATCTGCAGACCATTGCCAATGTCATTTCTCTGTTCCCACAAGGCAGAAAATGTTTACTTGGTTGGTGTAATAGACAGAATCACTAACTACGCACATGTGCACAAAGGGAGAGATGGAAAGTCAGTCACACAGAACATAACAATCCTCTGGGACTGAAAGGTCACGTCCAATAGTGTGACAAAAAAATACCCCTCCAAACCCAATATTCCAATCAGGTTGTTGTCAAGTAGCTAATGCCTTCATGAATACTATTGAATGCATTTCAGAGCAATGACCAGGGTACTCATTTAACTCAAAGAAAACTGCAGTTTTTGATCAACTCCCTTCAGTTTTCCTACAGATACTGATGCTTGTTATTATGCTATTATCCTAATTCTATGTATTATCGTAAGTCGACATAAATCTTCATGATAATGTCTTAAATGTATAATAGGAACCTTATGCCTTTTTTAACATTATACATTTATTGCTGATATGTAAACAATTTTACACCATAGTTTCGCTTTGCATTAATGGCTGTATAATCTCTAAAGAAGGAGATCAAGCCCACTGTATATCATAATTATCTAATACTCATAATGAAATAAGAGATAAACCAATAAACCTCTGCTGCTGCAGGGTAGATAAGATCTACTAAAGGAGCAAATTATTTTTATACAACATTGCAGAATAATGCATTTTTGATATAAGGAAACATTTTCTGTAGCATAAAATCCTAAAAAGGAGTTCCACAGATTGCATTATCTAGAAGTTACTTTCATACACTTTGTGATGACAAAAAATTACATTTGATTCACCCTATGGAAATTAGTATGTCAAAATGTACCATTACCGTATATCTTGTATTGAATCATAAATGTACATTAAAACTCAAAAGTAAATGAGTTTCAGTAGAGCAATTAAAAAATTCTCACCCATGAACAAAGACAGGAAAGATATCCCACATATTAAAAACTGAGGTAAAAAATGTCTCATTTTTGTTACGTACAAAACAGTGTGTCCAACATGAAGGACACAAGATACGACAAGTCTCTCTACACAGCAAATATAAGAAGAGCTGACAGAAGAAAGGTTCAAGCAACAGAAATGCACAGCGCTTAATGTCATGAGCTGCTCTTAACCTTTACCTGGAAGAGTGGCTTTTAACCCTGGTCTAAACCACAGAGCGTAGGGCTTGATGAACAGAAGGTTAGCGGTTTGAATCCTCGCAAAGGGGTGAGCTCCTGTTGTTCGGTCCCAGCTCCTGCCAACCTAGCAGTTCAAAAGCACATCAAGTGCAAGTAGGTACTGCTCTGGAGGGAAGGTAAACGGCGTTTCCGTGTGCTGCTCTGGTTCGCCAGAAGCAGCTTAGTCATGCTGGCCACATAACCCAGAAGCTGTCTGTGGACAAACGCCAGCTCTCTCGGCCAGTAAAGCAAGATGAGTGCCGCAACCTCAGAGTCGTCCGTGACTGGACTTAACAGTCAGGGGTCCCTTTACCTTTACTACTGTTATGGGCCTACAATCCCCAGGAAAATGTTCAAGTCCATCACTAGCACAACTAATGAAGTAGGACTGTTATCAGAGTACATGCTCTGCAAGCAGAAAGTCCTGAGTTTAATACCCCTCTTTCCCAGCCAAAACAAGGGAAGACCTGAGACTTGGTGAACTATTCAGTCAGAATAGGCAGCATTGAGCTAGATGGATCTATATTGTGAATCAGTATAAACAGCCCATAGAGATGGGTGGTACACTTTTGTATGTGGTTTTGAACAATATACACATTTTTGCAAACAGTTCCCCTAACATAATGTATTTTGTGTGGTATTTTGACCTCTACATGCATTTGGTATTCACACCTTAGCTTAGTATATGAATTTTTGTACATATTACTTGGGTAGATGATACTACTACTACTAATTTATTATTTATACCCCTCCCGTCTGGCTGGGTTTCCCCAGCCACTCTGGGCGGCTCCCAACAGAATACTAAAAACACGATAAAAGATAAAACATTAAAAACCTCCCTAAACAGGGCTGCTTTCACATGTCTTCTAAAAGTCAGATACAGTAGTTGTTTATTTCCTTGACATCTGATGGGAGGGTGTTCCACAAGGCGGGTTCCACTACCGAGAAGGCCCTCTGCCTGGTTCCCTGCAACCTGACTTATCGCAGTGAGGGAACTGCCAGAAGGCCCTCGGAGCTGGACCTCAGAGAAGCATATTGAAAAATCTGGCTATGTGCAAATTTCAAAGGATGGCTGTACTTTGGTTTGTGTATTTTTTCAGAAAATACAACTTAAGTAAGCTCGTCATTTGATGCAAACTGAGCTGAATTTCTCCTGTGCTACATACTTGTGTACAGAATTTACAGGGTTGCTCCTTATGTGTTGAAAAAACACAGGCCATAAATCCTTTTTGATTGCCTCAGACAGAATGGAAAGATTCATACAGATATACTTTCCTTTAAGGAAAGCAGTTGACAATGTCTTTCATGTGGGCTCTTGGAGTTAATTGTAGGGAACTCTGAGGATTAAAGGCATCTTTCCAAATAATGGGCTTGTATAGAATCTCAAGAAATATCTCATTGCTCATTTTAGCCGAAAATAGCTCACAAAGATAGGAAGCAATGTCTTGCAGCGTACAGGGTAGGGGCCACTGTGGTTCAGGCCAGTGTTCGAATCAATCCTTGCTTCTTCTTTTTCCTGGGGCTTCTACTAATTAGACAGAAAAGGGAATTGCTACTGTGTTAGAAAGACAGTGAGTTGGGTTCACTGCACCTCAAGTTTAATTCTGGGTCAAAAACAGAGCAACTTGGATAGAATAGTTTCAAACATCTATCAAAATAATTACCAAATCCACTGTATATCATCGTAAAAATTATGTCAAACTTTAAAGAAGCTAAAAGTCATAGGGTAGCCTATATAAATCTACATGATTAGTATTAATATTCAGGTTTTTTTTCTTTCTTTGTGAATTTTGGGATCTGAAAGGGTTATTTGGAAATAAGTAATTTTTAAATGTCTTAAGGCCAGTATCAGGCAGCATACAATCTTTTATAGTTTTCTAATCTTTGTGACACGATGCCCTCCAGCAAGCACAGAATGGTTCCTCTTTTGGTGCTTTTAAAAAGACCAGAATGAATCAGAATAAAGTTGGTCTCAGCATGTTAAAACAGCGTGAAATGCATTCCCTTGCAAATTGTTTACAGAAAAATGTGTTTATGGAAATGTATCCCTGATTAATATTACTAAAGGTAAAAGATCCTCTTGGAGTCATTTTAATTGTATTCCTTCCCTTAGTGTATTGAGTCTGTGTGACATTCAGACTATCACTAAATCCAGAAACAGTTACGCAACACAGCCGTATGCATTTTGCATGGAATTAAAGTTCAGCGGGAGCAAGGGTGCTGTAGAACCCAGACACTCTCACAACCTTATCCTTAACATTTTCCAGGCCTTCTAAGATTTCGTCATTCTTTTTATTTTTTAAATTCTGCTGCTTTGCTATACGATTGTTATATTTTATCATTTTGTTGAAACTATAAGCTGTCCAAAGAACATATTAGGTGGCACATAATTAGGTAGCATATAACAATTTTATACAAGTAATAAAAATAAATATTTATTCAGAAGCAACAGAGCAAGCTAACCACACCCCCTCACTGAGTGAAGGGTTGGAATGAGCAGTGTTCCTCTGTCCAAGTTTCCTGGTTTAGGTGGCCTCCTGGGCAGAATGGATATCGGCAGAATCCCCGCCAGAGGTAGCCAGCGGAATTGGGGTGCTTTGAGTGCAAATAGGAGCTGGACCAGCCGATGATCCATTGGATCCCAAGCCCATTTCACTGCTGTTGTGCATAGGACCAAATTCAGACCTGGCTGTTATGCCACCTCCAGACTGACACAGCAAAATCCCTGCCTCCACCCTCCCAAAAGGACTGCAGATGCAATGGTGTCCCTACCACTCCATGCAGACACATTGACAGAGAAGGGGGGATAGTTTGGATTTCAGCCTAAATCCTACTCAGGAAAGTGGGGCTTATTTCCTAGCTGAATTGAATTTAGCTTCAAAACTGTGATGCAGCTACGGCCTGAAACTAAGGAAGGTCTTAACAGCAGAAGACACTTGTGATTATGCGTAGGAACAAGTCCCTCTTCCCAACCATTTCATCTCCAAAACAGGAATATGGAGGTGCTTGTTGATTCAACATTGTTGAGGGAAGCCCAAATGACCTCCGCAGCATGAAGTGCCCTTTATTAGCTGAAGTTGATGCATCAGCTGTGAGGCCACCTGGACAGAGATATCCCAGCAACATTTAGTGCTCTAGTAACCACCAATCAAAAATAAGCACTTATTCACACCACACACCACTAGTTCTCTCACCAAGCCTTATTTAATACAAGAAAGCTGACTTTCTCACATTTCAAAGCTAGTTAGTAATAGAATCACTCAGATTAGCTTTCTTCCTGCAGGTTCCTATTGAATCACTTTTGCTACCACTCAGTAAGAGCACATCACTAAATTTAATATGAACAACTATTGTGTCTATTCAGCACCCATCTACTGATAATCTGCAGCTACCATTCAGCCTTTGTCTTCACTGTTCCAACACACATGCAACTTTAAGTCTACAGAGGCATACAGGATGCCTGAATATCTTTTTTTCTGCTTTTGCACCAGTATTTCAGTTCAGAACCAAAATATAGTAGGCAAGCTCCAACATCACATCAGGAGACTCAGCATAATTCCCTTTCCTCCCCACCCCGCAAATTTGCTCCAGGTGGTAACCCAGCTCTCCATAGAATGTTTTGAGGGTGCACAGTGGGTGGCATGTTGGAGGAGAAAAAGGGTAAGTCCCATTTCTGCAACTGGAGGTCTGTTGCACAACTAGAACACAACAAGTGACACACAATAATTATAATTATCACGTCCACTGGAGATACACTTGGTATACACACTGGAGATACACTGGAGAATGTGTTAGATAAAGTCACAGAACAGTTTCATGGATGGCCCATTACAAATGTGAAAATCAGGGATGCGATTTTACTTGCATCAAGTCACGGGAGCTTAGGGTATACCTGTTACTGTTTCAGAATCTGTGTGAGAAGCTGTAGCTATACTTTAGACTCTACAAACACAAAAATGACTCAGCTATGTTAGTTGCTCTGGAATCTTACACTTTAAATATCTCCTATGGAAACCCCTTATCAATAGAAAATAAATTATTTTTACAAATATTTAAATTGTTAATTACACATGCAATCTCTACAATATTGAAGATATGTGTTTGTGGAGTGAAGTCCATTTCCCACTCTGTGCACAGTATTTTACCGTTCCAACAGCATGAAAGTTACACTGAGTTATAGAATTAACATCCAGAACAACAAAATCTACTAGTCAAATGCATATCAGTTGTGATTCTTGAGACTTTTACCATGACATTGTTTTTTTACCCCATCTTACATGGATCAAACTATTTCAGTCACGCAGACTCATAAGGAGTCAAGCACTGAATTTCTTTGCAATAGTCCTAAATTCTTTACTTGACTTTTAAGATACTGCTTCGAATTATTCATCTTCATACTTCTAATGCCGTGTGTATCATGCATGGAAAAAATGAATACGCCTAGGGAACATGTGCAGTGTGATCTTTAAAGGGCACAGCAGATATTTTACTTTCATGTAAGAAAATAGAAATCCTGCCACTCAGAATTCCTGAAAGGCTTAAAAACACGTAAACAAGTAAAAGACTCAAAAGAAAGGTAATATATGCCATGTAAGTTCAAAGGAAATGTTCTACAGCCAGATAAAACTAATTTTGTGGCTTTCATTCTGAGAGCCAATACATTTAAAGTAAACTACTAAAATATAAAAGATTACAAGTTCGCTGAATCAGAAGAATCCCAGCTTTTGGTATGATTAAGTTTTAATTGTATTTCTCCTTAGGGATCACTAGTAGCTAATAAGCTCACAAAAATAGTTCTTTAAATAGCAAGAGTAGTAAAAGTCTCTCCATGTGCTTTATTTTGATATGCTTGGTTGCCTAAGGCATCCTACTGCCTGCAGTTTCAAATGCTCTGTTTTCATCAATGAAATATCTAAATGAAACACAAAATATGCTCATTTGGAAAATGACAGCTCAGTGGCCCTTGTTTCAAGAGCTAATCTAGGGTTCAGTAAATCTAAAATATAAAGCTTTTACTTGGTGCATTTAAATCTATTTAAATCTATTTCTAAGAAATATCAAAATGTATTTGGCATGCTGTAGAATATATTCCCTCCCCCCACTTAAATAATGCCTATTTTACAATGATTTCAGACACGATAAAGAAGTACTATCCATCAGATCCACAAGCACGAAACTGGCTGACAATACTTTTTTGTATCGTATGAAGGACAACTGCCTAAATTGTACTAGCATCTATTATCTCTTTGATTATATACATATTCCCAAGCCCGATATGTGAGTAACTGAGCATTTAACTAGTGATAATCATTTATCACATTCAAAATGAACTCTTTCAGGGCCAGGGCCATCTGGGCACCAGGTGTCTGGTTGAAATCTCTCCACACCACCTTCTGATACAGAGACATGTTTTAAGGATGCTACCCATACCATTTTGAAGACTTTAGAAGACTACATTTAGAAGACTGTACAAACAAAGGCAGATCTAGTTGCGTCATAGGTACACAGTGCACAGTGATTCCAGGAAGATTTTCAGTGGACATGTAATCTAGATAGCACTAGATTACATGTCCACTTAGATAGCATGCTTAATTAAATGTTCCTTGAGAAATACATTAATTGAGTGGTCTTAGGGAAGCCAAATTCCCAATTTCGATCTAAATTATTGGTACCCCCCATACTTTACTAGGATGAGAATGCAAGATTATTACGATGAAGATATCCTTGAGCTTCCACCTTGCCCACCACTGTGCTTTAGTACTGAAAGTATGGTTTCTGAAACCACAAGTCCTTGCCTGAATAGTGCCATAATCTCTGCATACAGACCAGTATACAGAATCAAAATTAGATCTTCATTTCATAAATCTGGTTTGTACTCGAAGCAAAGAGTTTTTTCCTCTTCAGATGTAACAGGAAACTATCGCCTAACAAATCCTATAAGGCTCTCATCACAGCATGCAGAAGAAGGGATGAGGGCATGTGCAGGAACATTTATTCTTGGGTTAAGAACATTGATGGTCAATGCACAGCTGTTGGTGGGGAAGTGATTAGCAATGAAGGAGCATGGCTACTCTCACACATTTGTGAACACATAAGCGATGTACATTTTCTTAGCTCTGAACTGGGTCACCATTTTTCAGCCTCAGAACCCAGTTTGTAGTTTGGAAATAACACACAAGTTTGTTGTAATGATTCACAAACCCTTAGAGAAATCCTAAGGAAAAGAGAGTAACCCCACAGGAAGAGCACTATGTGTAAACATTTAAAGTTGCTTAAATAATTATTAGGAATATAGGAACCTAAGTCAGATCTATGGTCTATCTAGCTCAGTATTATTCACAGTGGCTGCCAAGGGCTCTCCAGGGTTTCAGACAGGAGTCTTTCCCAAACCTACCTGGGATCTTCTGCATACAAAGTAGATGCTCTGCTCTTGAGCCATGGCACTTCCCTTTTTAAGCATATACTGTTTTCTTTTTTTAAAAAAAGCCCCACATTTACATGTTTAGGATTGTTTTAAATCGCATGTCGCCAACTTACAATCGGCCTACACAAGTAATGATTACAAACAGGAGACACTGAGTGCTTACAATCAAAACTGTGTGTGTGGCCAGCGGATATGGGTTAAGTCAATCCTTATTCAAGCAGGATGAATGGTGAAGTGGTTGTTTGATCACTTCGTCATTCACTCAGCTCGCCTGTCAACACACAATGAAGTTTGTAAAAACCTCTCCACACACTGATGGGTGAGCTGAATGAATAATGGAGTGATAGAATGACAACCTCCATACGTGACCAGTTTGAATAAGGATTGATTCAAGCCAAATCAGGCTGTGTACACAGTCCTTAAACTGTGCCATCCAAATGCTTCCATAACCTCATTTACAAAGAAAATTGGCTCCAAATATTCCTTTACTGTGACAGAATGTCCTTTCCATAAGAAGGAAGGAGCCTTTGGATCCAAGCTAGAATTCCCATGGTGCTTTAGTGATTTTTATCCTCTTCCTAGAGCTCAAGTCTCCTCTTCCCTTCCCTTTTATCCTCATAATAACCCTGTGAGGTAGGTTAGGCTTATAAACAGTGACTTGCCTAAAGTCATCCAGTAAGGGGGGATTGTGAGATTAGACCTGGGTCTCACTAGCTAGAGCTTAAGTAGCAAATTCTCAGTCCCAAATCTACAAACTCTGACCATTTCTGTCTGTGAGCACCAACAGCAGGAAACCTTAGAAATTTTGTAATTACAGGCAAGGGCTACTAATCATTCGCTGAAGGGCAACACACCCACAGAGTAATATCCGGACCTTCTTTAAAGGTATGGAGTCAATAATTTAAATGGAATAGAATCCTGGGAAATATTTATAGTGGGGAAAGATTTTCCATGGAATTTGCCAGCTGAAGAGAGAACACAAGTTCCTACACGGAACAAAGGGAGTTGGAGAAGTCCTTTGGTTCCCCACTCTCCCAATAATTAATGTAACATTCTCATTGTTAGTAAATTCATACCAACATGTCACAATTTGAAAGTGCAAGAATGATTGATGAGATATTGCTCCATCTTTATTAAAACACTGTAAAAATATAGTGCCGGTAAATTGCAGTGAATTCTGTGCAGAATTAGCTAAATCCCACAGAATTTATGCAGTGAAAGGTCCCTTAACAGGTGTGACAATTAAGGATATAACAAACTGAAGGATAAATCCCCCAGTCAACTTGTAACAAAGCAACTGCTGGTGAGAAAATTAACTTAATGAATATTAAACTCTGAACTGTCGACTGAAAATGAAGCCCATGACATATAATATGCCCATTCCAAAGAGAGAGAAAAGGCAAGGCACTTAAACCATTGAAACTAGAACTGGTCATAACAACTAATAATTTTCAAAGTTAAAAATCAGTTTTATTTTCAAGCTCATTCCTAGATTTTAAATAGTGTTTATATAATTTATTAATTGTATTTGTATATTCTACATTATATTTGGCCTGATATTTTGGTTTTACTATGGTATTGTAATTTTAATTGTTCTAAACTGCCCTGATTGACATCTAAATGAAGGAGCAAAATGTTGTTTATCCTGGACATTATTTAAGTTTCATTTAGTTATTTTCAGTCCAATTCAGAGTAGTGAAACTTAATAAATTACATCATCTTGAGTTAGAATATTATGAAGCTGTATACAGAATATACATATGACTACACAGGCTTTCCCTAGTCACTATTCAATCTAAAAAAATCACTCACTAGTTCTTATCACTACCAAAACCAGCCAAATAGCTGCTTCATTCCCATTGGTTATTTAAAACATACAATCTTTCTTTGGCTTGTGCCGTGCCATTGGTGTGCACCCAGGGAATTTTGCCTGTGGAATAGAGGGCAGGAACACCTAGGCGAAATTTCTCAGGCATGCCTTTGAGCAGTAAACACAACCTTAACCCTGAAGTTCCGTCACTTGGAGGGACCTGCACTGTGGCTTGAGGTAATGCAACAATGCAGAGCTCCAACATAAACATGCCACAGAAACAGCCCCCCCCCCATTTGTCTTGTGGCATGAAGCAACATGAAGCAAAACAAGCTTGAGAGCCTGGGAAACAGTGGTATATTGTAACCTGTTTCATTTATAGTTAAAAAGGTAAAGGTACCCCTGCCTGTACGGGCCAGTCTTGACAGACTCTAGGGTTGTGCGCCCATCTCACTCAAAGAGGCCAAGGGCCAGCGCTGTCCGAAGACACTTCCGGGTCATGTGGCCAGCGTGACATCGCTGCTCTGGCGAGCCAGAGCTGCACACGGAAACGCCGTTTACCTTCCCGCTAGTAAGCGGTCCCTATTTATCTACTTGCACCCGGGAGTGCTTTCGAACTGCTAGGTTGGCAGGCGCTGGGACCGAACAGCGGGAGCGCACCCCGCCGCGGGGATTCGAACTGCCGACCTTTCGATCGGCAAGCCGTAGGCACTGAGGCTTTAACCCACAGCGCCACCCGCGTCCCACACATTTATAGTTACAAAGTCTTAAAATCAGCTAATATGGTGGGGCAGGAAATAATGCAGATGCACACATGCAATCACTGAGAAATGTCCACTACAGGGGGAGAGTATGCATTTATTGGGGAAGGTATTGGGGCAGTGTGCAGGGAAGGAGGAAGGTGAATCCACACTGTATGGAGACAACATCCATTCCACATGAATACAAAGTGCTGAGCCAGCCTCTAATGCAACCCCTCAACACACATGGTATACCCCCTTGCCCATTATTCTTGTCCATCAGTTATTTGTTTATATACCCTACTTGCCAACCTGGCTTCTAAGTGGTATGATTTTGTGGTGTGGACAAGTATTACCCGTTGAACCCACCTCATCTGTGATGTTAGCCAATTTAATGCAAAAAGTATCTCCAGGTTGTAAATCTGAAACCCTAATATGGACATAAACTTTGGACCAAAAGTTCTCACACTCTTACAAGGTACACAGCCCAATGGTATGTCATGAGCTCATTAAGTAGTAAGCTTTCTATTTTCCAAGAGAAAATGTAATCATAATAATATACAATTTCTTTTAGGCTCCCTTCCAAAATGCTTGGCACTGAATTGCCAAGGGTGAAAAGAAAGCTGGCCTTAAATACGTAAAGGAAATTTAAACAGATATTAACAAATTGATACCAGAAAAAAAAATGCCCTTGGCTGAAAGCTAGAGGATTTGCTCATTCCCACATGTAGAGTAAATTGAAAATTCATAGCTTTTTTTCCAACATGCTCAGCAAGTTAAATAAAATAAACACTTTTTTTTTATAAACACTGCTGTGACCAAAGCAATTATATAAAAGAAACTGATACATATGTTAGTCTTACAGCTTCAACTAAATATTAAGACAGCCTTAGTGGGAAGCTGGTATTTTGCTTAATCATAAGATAAGAACAAAAGGCTACAAATGAGCTTCCCCATAATGCATTGCAAATTATGTCAATAATACTCATCGGCAGGTAGTGCCTCTTTATAGTTGCAAGAGCCAATTTTGTCTTAATACTCGTTTCATCTGGATGTCTCATCTCCTCAGCAGGCAATGCCAAGTCTGCCAAACTGTGTGGAATTAATTGTGGTTATTTGGCTACATCTCCTGCTAGACATGAAAGTAGGTAAGCGAGTTGTTTTTTTATATCTTACTTGCTGAATACATTACATCCAGAGTTGCTATCAGCATTTTGCCTAAAGTGAAATCTGCAGCAAATTTGGAGACTCCTCCTCAAGTTGAACTTCTAAAGAATTTGGAGGGTAAGCAAAGGAGTTTAGATATGACCAGCCACATGTCTCAGGGGGTTTATGCATATTGCTGAATTGCCACTCATTTTCACCCAAAAGTGAAATTTGAAGCAAAATTGAAGACTCTGATAAATATTTTAGTATTTTATGTAAAGCTCTTAGAGGTTTGTTTGTTTGTTTTTAAAAGCATATATTATTGAGCGGTAGAAAAACATTGTTAAATAAATAAATAAAAACAGCAGAGTTTGAATAAGACTAGAACAATTTCTCAGGGAAGATGTATTTGGATCTTCTAAATCTCTTAACACAAAAAAAAGAAGAAATAAAAATGTTTGTTTCTGGGATATCAATTGGTATTTTAAACCAATAACTGAGTCATTTCAAAAAGCAATAAATGTTGCAGCGTACAACTTAAAAATCGGGGCTTTGTTTCAGCCAGAACTTGCCGGAACTCGGTTCCAGCACCTTTCAGGTGGGTGCCACTGCCATTATAAGAGAACAAGGGAGGTATTCATGGTGAGTTCTGGCACCTCATTTTCTAGAAAAATAGCATGGTTGAAAACCTTTCCTGTAAAAATCTAAGCTGCAAAGTAACAACCATCGTTGGACAATTTTTATCTCTCCATAACCATTAATTATAGCAGTTTGGGATTCCCTCACTTATTGTGTAAATTTGTGTATCAATATCATTTGGTCCTGAGAAAGAGGAATGAAGAAAAACTGCATTAATAGTGCAATCCTATAGACAGTTATTCACAAGTGAATACTACTGAGTTCAGTGGGTATTACTTCCAGATAAGCACACATAGGATTGTAGCTGAAATAGGAGAAATATTGGAATAAAATAAAGACACGTGTGTGTGCAATGTGTACACACACATATTTAAATGTATTTATGGATTTTATGCCAAGAATGGACTAATTGAGGCAGGTGTTTGATTCAGCCCACAAGCCCTTTTTCGACCCTTTGCTTATCTACTATGTAAGTTATGTTTAAGTTGACAATGCAGATCACATCTTAGGCTGAGATGTGGACATTCACGGCAGTAATCCTGTAGCCTAATACAGCATACCAAATAGGTCTGGCCTCTGGTCTGTAAATCCAGCAATACGCTATTCAATATATACACTATATATTATTAGATATCTATGTCTGTCTAACTTTGTTGTTGGCATCCGTCTGTCTGGAGAGGCAATGGAGTGCACCTCTAGGGGTGAAGTCAAACAGCTGCATTAGCAGCAGTGAAAAGTGACTTCCCCTGGGTGCAAGCCTGGGCAGGGTGTATGGAGATCCAGGGTTGTCCAGACAGCCTCCCTGATGTCCAAAGGAAATCAGAGCGATATGCTTGGTACCAGCTTGGCTGCAGGAGTTGCCAGAAGGGGGCTTACAATGTGCCATCCCACTGTCTTAGGGATTCAGCTCTGGATTTGTGTAGGGTTTACTCCTTAGCCTTTTCTTCTCCCTGTCTTCTTTTCTTCTACCTATCTAATATATGTTAGATTTTTGTGTATGTGCATGCTAAGAAAATCTGATTGTGAATGCACTTATGTGCTGTTACATTTTCATGAAGTCATTTGCTGCACTTATAGATTTTTTATTCTTCAGTAAAATGTAATGGTTAAACTTCCAAACTCCAGCAGACTTTATATGAATAAATACAATAAATAAAAGGTCAAAAAGTGTGGTTGAAACTGCTGTTAAGCCTTTGAAACTTTCCCAAACTTGCTAGTGCAGACATCTGTCAACAAGGCTTCCCCCTGCTACCCAACAAAAGGCCTGAACTTTATTCTGGAGGGAGCATCCCAGCTGTCAAGGCATGCAGAAGCTATTCATGATCACACTGAAAATGAGCAGATATATGCAGGGGGCTTTACATATTTTTCATTCAAATGCACAATAATCTCAAAAGTTCTGATATTCAGCTAGGTGCTGATCTGCTGCTAAGCAATAAGAACACATGCATTAGAGTATTTCAATTACATCAGAAAGTAATTTTGAATCAAAGCAAGACAACAAATGGAGGAGGTTTGGTAATTCTCAGGAGTCTCACTCCCATCAGTAAAAAAATACTTGGATTGAAACTCTTGCAATATGCAAGGCTATCTCTACACTAACAGGATTTCAAATAGGTTTCATTTTTTTATTATTTCAGTTTATATGTTATCCAAGCAATGGGCACTTCAACACCAATATCTACTTCATCTTTGCAGTGTTCCAGGTGCTCCTTTTTAGGCACGAAGCCTACATGGCAACATGCTGCAGTTGAACACATCTTGATGCTACCCGCAACCATATTATAAGGGTTTTCCCTAACTGGGGAAAAAATGGTGTGTATAGTAAAGCCCAGCATAGTTGGTTGCAAAAACTGTATTTTGGGGACCGAAAAGAAAAGAAAAAGAAAAAGAAAAAGGCTTGCAACAATAACAAAAAAAGAGAGGTTTGACTCTATGGAATGAAGCAAATATATATGAAAGCTCAGCTGGTTACATCAAAGGGGTAACCACATCAACAAAGCCCTAGTAGCCATTTATATTTCCCGCCCTCAGGTCTACACTGTACCAATAAATCTTTGGATGCAAATTCAAGGAATTGAGCACCTACTGCCAAGACTCTGTAGGTGCACTGATGGCTCTTTGTAGAGGCATTAAAACTTTCCAAAGGCTCCTCCTTCAGAAGTGGGTCTCCTTCTAGCATACAGCCCTAGTTGAGCTCCATCTCCACCATGGCTGGTATAATTAGGCCTCTACCACCCAGGTGATGGTATCCCAAAACCTAAAGATTTGGAGGGAGTGGCAAGGTGGGCCATTGGTTGGCTTCTTTGTAGCCAAGCAGGCTGGTGTAAGCACCAGGTTGGGATTGCAGATGTAGCATCTCTCCAAGGCTGAAGCGTGTGCCCCTAGCTTGCAGAAGGTTTCCTGAAGCAGCACAGCATGACCCGGAGTCTTGTGCTCTCTAGCAAGTGTTGGCACCAACACCCTGGTAGTTCTTGGGCTTCCCCCTTCTCTCTTCAGCACCTGCTCTTCCTGTCTGCTTTTCCATCTACTTCTCTTGTGTTAATGGCATAAGGACTTTTGGACCTGGATTCATGTAACACCTCTTTCAATTACAGAAAGGGCTATGAAAGCTTTGAGACTTTCATAATAGAAGAGTACAAAGGACGTTGTCTCATTTGAATATTGTTTTGCTGATAAACTACATGAAGTCACTTTCATATTCTTAAAAAAAATGATGGTCTAAGATCAGACTGTGGGGAAACCTTGGGAAGCATTTAGTCCTGCTGTATCTGTTCCCAAGATAAACAGATTACATTAATTTATCATGTAGTCAATATGGCTCCTTTCATTAACAATGGATAAAACTGATGCATTATTTTTATAATCTATTAAATATGCCTTTTTTGCTCCAGCTGTATAGCATTCCTCATAGAAAGAACTAGGAGGATGTACTGTGAGATTTTAGATAACTTGTCACCACTATTGTTTTCTTTAGCAGAGCTATCCACTTGTTCAGTATTCTATTTAATTACATTTTTAAATAGCCTTCCAGCTGTCTGGTTTTGTTTGTGGCTCCCCCGGCATCCCACATGCAGTGAATAATGTCAGCACCTTACCATAATAGCAATTTTCCAAACTACGATTATGGGTTGCCTTGTGAAGAAAGCACAGATCTTGAACAGTAATGTGTGTGCTTGGGGATTATTGGAAATATCACTTAACGTTTTAAAAACTGCTACTCAAAGCAAATTACTTCAGGTGAGATGTGATTTTACATTTAGATGGCAAAATGAAATACGATTTCAGTTGTGTAGACAATAGTGTAGTATAACTGAACAGGAACATGAAATAAATATACTTTTTTTGTATAGTATGTACAGCACAAGCATATGCAAACACCGTATCATGATATATAATTTGTGTATAGAAACCTACACCCAGAACTTTATTACTAGAGATGGCATCACAGTTTGGAATGATATTTCTTGGTGCATGAATTCTCCAGCTCGGAACATGAGAGGAGCTGTATTCCCCCAGAAAGTCTTCCAAAACTTGAATGTGAAATAAAATCCTGTGCATCACACTTACCGTATTTTTCGCCCTATAGGACGCACTTTTTCCCCTCCAAAAATGAAGGGGAAATCTGGGTGCGTCCTATGGGGCGAATGCAGGCTTCGCGGACCTCTCCGCAAACAGCAGGAGCGCTCCCGCTGCTGGCGGAGACGTGCCTGCATGCGGAAGCCTGCGCGCGCTGAGCTCAGCGCGCCCAGGCTTCGCGGACCTCTCCGCTAGCAGCGGGAGCGCTCCCGCTGCTGGCGGAGAGGTGCCTGCATGCCGAAGCCTGCGCGCGCTGAGCTCAGCGCGCCCAGGCTTCGCGGACCTCTCCGCTAGCAGCGGGAACGCTCCCGCTGCTGGCGGAGAGGTGCCTGCATGCGGAAGCCTGCGCGCGCTGAGCTCAGCGCGCCCAGGCTTCGCGGACCTCTCCGCTAGCAGCGGGAGCGCTCCCACTGCTGGCGGAGACGTGCCTGCATGCCGAAGCCTGCGCGCGCTGAGCTCAGCGCGCCCAGGCTTCGCGGACCTCTCCGCTAGCAGCGGGAGCGCTCCCGCTGCTGGCGGAGACGTGCCTGCATGCCGAAGCCTGCGCGCGCTGAGCTCAGCGCGCCCAGGCTTCGCGGACCTCTCCGCTAGCAGCGGGAGCGCTCCCGCTGCTGGCGGAGAGGTGCCTGCATGCCGAAGCCTGCGCGCGCTGAGCTCAGCGCGCCCAGGCTTCGCGGACCTCTCCGCCAGCAGCGGGAGCGCTCCCGCTGCTGGCGGAGAGGTGCCTGCATGCCGAAGCCTGCGCGCGCTGAGCTCAGCGCGCCCAGGCTTCGCGGACCTCTCCGCTAGCAGCGGGAGCGCTCCCGCTGCTGGCGGAGAGGTGCCTGCATGCCGAAGCCTGCGCGCGCTGAGCTCAGCGCGCCCAGGCTTCGCGGACCTCTCCGCTAGCAGCGGGAGCGCTCCCGCTGCTGGCGGAGAGGTGCCTGCATGCCGAAGCCTGCGCGCGCTGAGCTCAGCGCGCCCAGGCTTCGCGGACCTCTCCGCTAGCAGCGGGAGCGCTCCCGCTGCTGGCGGAGAGGTGCCTGCATGCCGAAGCCTGCGCGCGCTGAGCTCAGCGCGCCCAGGCTTCGCAGACCTCTCTGCTAGCAGCGGGAGCCAGCACTGGGCTCCCACGGCTTGCAGAGAGCTGCCTGTTTGGGGGCTGGGGTCGGGGGAAGCTCGGGCTTCCCCAACCCCGCGCCTGGGGGGGAAATAATTTTTTTCCTTTATTTCCCCCCCAAAAAACTAGGTGCGCCTTATGGGACGGTGCGTCCTATAGGGCGAAAAATACGGTACATTCGCCAGACTAGGCTCTCAAAAGGCAGCTTCTCTATAGAAATTGTTGGCTCTTAATAAGACTTCCAGTTTCCATGGCCCTGAGTCTATCCAAAGACTTCCCGCACACAAACTAATTACTTATATAGCTACAAGATCAAATATACACAAGACCATCTAAGTATTAAGATAGGCAGAGTCTGCCTTGCTAGTTCTGCCATCCTTAGATGTTACAGGACCAGTGGCCCAGAAGAGGGCTTTTTTCTGTAGCAGCCCCCAAACTATGGAATTAACTTTGTTTAGAGTTTCATTTAGTGCCATCACTATTCAATTTTTTTCATTTGCTGAAGACACATTTATTTTCCTTGGTCAGTGAACATCTGAAAGTATCATGGTGGTCTATCTGAAATTAATGTGTGGATGCTGTTGCATTTGTGTTGGGTTTTTATTTTGTTTTCAATTGCATTATTTGTGCAAACTGTCCTGGGACCTTAGGTTGAACGGCAGGTAATAAATCTCATAAATATACAGTGGTGCCCCGCAAGACGAATGCCTCGCAAGACGAAAAACTCGCTAGAAGAAAGAGTTTTCCGTTTTTTGAGTCGTTCCGCAAGACGAATTTCCCTATGGGCTTGCTTCGCAAGACAAAACGTCTTGCGAGTTCTTGCGAGTTTGTTTCCTTTTTCTTAAAGCCGCTAAGCCGTTAATAGCCGCTAAGCCGCTAATAGCCGCTAAGCCGCTAATAGCCGTGCTTCGCAAGACGAAAAAACCGCAAGACGAAGAGACTCGTGGAACGGATTAATTTCGTCTTGCGAGGCACCACTGTAACAACAACTCATTAATAACATTATCATTATGATTGCTGCTACTACTATTGCTACTACCACCACCACTCTCTCCTATCCTGCTGAAAATTATTTGGCATTATTTGCAGCAGCAATGATAAAGACTGCTTCTGCTTTTGTTAGGACACCATTTTGGACTCAATGGTTCCTGGAAACTGTCATTCACCAGACTTCCAAGGTCCTTAATAAGGACCCAGAAGCCCTAGGAAATGACATTTCTCAGCAACATTGGAGCCCACAAAGCTGTCACTGCCTAGCAAAAGAAAGCAGGTGCAACAACAACCCTTTTCATTCTGAAGGAACCTAGTTTAGTAAGTTAGTAAGATTGACTGTATCAGAAATAATAGCTGTTAGGGTCTTAAGTTAGGAAAGCTAGGGTGCTAACTTATATTGTCACATCTCTCATTTATTCTAGTGCAATATTGCTTACACTGATTGGCAGTAAGTCTCTAGGCTGGAGACATGCCAGGTTGAACAGACCACTATGATGTTTATAAACGATAACAGGAGGATTTATGCATTCAAATCTACACTTGTAAAACTCACTTGTTTATCATAAATGAAATTTATTCCTTCTCCCATCTGGCAGCTCTTTGAAAACTAGGTGACACATACTACCCAAAAGACTAAACAAAGGCTGTATCTTGTACACTTGCTTTGTGTACAAGAAAGTGATGGCAACATGGAATCTTTTCCCTTCTATTTCACTGATAAATAAAGGGATGATGCTCGCCATGCAACAAGGCAACTTGCTTTTAACTCTATCAAACATAGGTAGTGGTACTTAGTGGGCAGAAGCTCGGCCGCAAGAGTTCTAATAGCACAAAGATGGAAGACTAAAGAAACCCCAACTAAAGAATCATGGCAAGAAAAAATGATGGACTGTGCAGAACTGGCAAAATTGACATATAAGCTACGGGACAATGATAACTGTGACTTAAAAGATGAATGGGAACTCTTTACAAAGTATTTGAAAACGCAACAAAGTGAACTGGACTCCTTGGGTGGCTTTGAATAAACATACACAAACTTTTCTATTGATGACAATCAGCGAAATAGTTTGAGGATCTATACAACTGTGTAACATGCAGAAAACAGCATTCTTAGAGAAATCAAAGACTGGAACTGAGGGAAGCCGGTGGGTGGGTGGGTGGGTGGTTTTTGTGAGGGAGCGTGGGCGGAGGGAGGAAAAATGGGGGGAAAATAAGGATGATATGTTTCTGAATAATATGTTTTGTTTTAATTTTGAATAAAAAAGTTTTTTTAAAAGTGGGCAGAAGCTGCTGTAAGACATATATTTTATTTCCTCAAAACTCCCTTGGTTGGGAAGGCCAGAAAGAGGAGAGTGTGATCTAGCATAGTAATGTACAGTAACACTGATATAGATTATGGGATAGTTACAGGCGCATATTCTGAATTCCCCCAAGAGAACTCCTTATTTGATGAGAGAAAAAACCCATAGGCTGGTTGAGAGCCACCAGCCAAACTAGAAGAGAAACAGTGCTGAAATCAGCTGCAGGGAGAGGGTGCCACAGGCTTGAAGTCAGAACTTCAGCATGTGTACATTAACTTTCCTAATGAAATCTAAAACTTTTCAAGCTAACAGAAGATATGCAGAAGTTGAACAGTTGGATGGAAGCTATCCTATGTATTGCACTGAATTCTTCCTATATGACTCTTCTTCCCTGATTGGGAAGAAAATCAAATGCATTTATTTTAAGTCAGGATGACTATGTTGAAGATGCTGAGGAAGAGAGAGAGGTATATTGATGAGATCTTCAGGGACAGTACAGAGCAGTCCTGCTTCTATTTTGACAGTTCCTCATGCTGTTGCAGTGTGAGTCTTTGGGCAGTAAGGCATTGCACTAAAGCAGAGGGAGGTGGGGGTGGAATCCTAGATTGGAACCATCTCAACTTAGGTTTTATTTTCCTCTCAAATTGAGGGTACACTTCCAATAGTTGGGTCCATGAAATAGGAAATTATTTTGCAAGCTAGGTTAGGGAAGTGTGTTTGAGGATTTAATTCAGGCCACATTTTTAAGTAAACCAGCTTAAAAAATGGCAAGGAGAAGGCAGTGGTGGAGACTGAGTAATAATGAATGTATTCAACCATCTTCAAGCTGACTCATGGAATTTTGACTTGATTCATGACCAAAATTGGTCAGTCAATAATTATGGAAATATTCACACACACACATCAACACTTAAAACCTAAAGAAAATGCAAACACCAATCACAAATCCCCGCTTTAGCCAGAAATGGAAACATCATACCTTTTCTGTTCTATCGCTTTTGAGCTTACTGTTTAAATCAGTGGAAACTGGTGGAATCACTTTTTAATTCAAACATCAGAGACTCAGATTGCCCACTGAATCATATAATCATTGATAGACAGCACCCCACAAGAGGTTCATTTTGCATTTTTTTGGCTAGCATATTGTAGTTTTGTTTAAGACCATTATTTTAAAAGGAGGCCAGCAGCTCTACTGGTGTGAAGAACCAGGATTCTTGGGAAGCTGCGGAGACCCTACCACCTTGAAATGGAAAACTGATAATCCCTGACTCACCACTAAGGCTACTCAACACTATTAGTAACTGACCATTTGTTTTCCCACAGGACCGCTGGGTGAAACTGTAAGCAGAGGCAATAATAATAATGGCAAATAGAAGGATCTACCACTATTTCCTGCTTATCAACTCCCTGAACAGGCAATATGGATGAGATAACGATAAAGAGCAACTGTCAGAGAATGTGATAGTGTAGTAGAAAAATGACCCCTGGAATATAAGGGCAAGTTGGCAAGGATCCCACTAAATTTGAAGTTGGGCATAGCTGGCAGTCCTTGTTCACTATTTCTTACTGTAAAATATTTCTGTGTGGAAGATTACTGCAAAATCACCTAGCGGACACAGTAGACCCTATGCTACCTATCTCATATTTAGCCATAAGGATAAATTGATAGTGTCTATAGATGTAGCGAAGCAAATCTGGAACGTTGCCAACACAATTGTAGTTAATTTTATGGTGTGTGAGCATCATTGGATGAAATGTATCCCATTCTCCGCTGCATATGACAAGCGGGATATGTGCAAAAAGGTACTATCATCCACACAAGAAGTGTAGTGCTGCAAATAAGTAGATATAGATTGTACAGTTTCTTAAATAACTAATTCAAAACGTGATCTCTTTTGAGAGTTGTACCATTGATTCCTCCTCTTGTGCACCACACTTCTAAAATGTAATAACTTTCGTAGCTGATGTATCCACAAAGGATTCCTATACCACATTCTGTACCTAAATAACCTTTTCTGGACCTTCCAAAAGCCCTATAATCAAAATTACCTGTCTGCTTGATGAATCAGTCTTACCTCTATAATCTGTCTGCTGAGTATATTAAGCCTAAATATATTGAACCTAATTTCAATTAGGTTTATTTTGGTATTTAGTTAATACTCATGTTTGTATTACATCAGGAGACTTGACTGAGAAAAGATTTAACTTTGCTTTATCATCATTTTAAATATGCTTGGATGAAACTGTATTTTTTCTTTGGGGGGGGGGGGAGGAGAGTGATTTACAGGACAATCCTATACAAATCTACTTCTGTAAGCTACATAAACCAGGGAAAGTACCACTGAGTTCAATTGGGCTTACTCACAGGTAAGTAAATATAAAACTGCAGCTTCAGTTAAATTAAAACTCAATAAGTATTCTGCATTTAATTCATTAGTGGGAAAATATGTGAAGGGGTATACTTATTGCTGCTTTCCTTAACACAATATGGCTTGCTACCTCTAAGACCAATGCTATGTCTTCTGCGCAGGAGTATATAAAAGCACTTTCCCATCTCTGAGGTGGGAGTAAGGGGGGTATTGGTTTGTGTGTGCTTTATTCTTGATTTTATTGTGTATTTTATGGTTTTATCTTGTATTTATCTTGTTGTGAACTGCCCTGAGATCCACAGGTGAAGGGTGGTATACAGATTTAATAAATAATAACAATAATAATAATTGGTCTTTGGGTCTTTTGGATGGATGTGCCGAGTAGACATCTAATAAATAATAAATAAATAAATACATTTTCAGAGCAATGTGATGTCCATTTTTCTGTGCATGGTCACCAGAAGACACAACACAGAGAACATTTATTTATTTATTTAATAAAAGCACTCTGTCTCACCCCTCTGGTAGATCTGGGAGCTGTTTACATTTACATGTGTCAGGGACTGGACTGAAGCGGAAGGCTGGGAATTGCCCCCCCTCCTTTGCTTCTCTCAGAGGAGGGGGAGTGGGTGGATCGCCCCCCCCTTCCCCACTTGTTTCAAGAGAAGGAGAAGACAGGATTGAACTGCAGCAGAGTTCAGAGCTGCCAAGTTATGAGGTGTTAGGAGAAGGAGGGGGAGGGGGAGAATTTTCCATCAGAGATGCCCTTGGAAAGCATAGGAGAGCCACCATCTCCATGTACTTACTGGTCACTTAGAATTCAAGAGCAAAGGGCTCAAAGATGTTTGACTCCTGAGGTCACCCGTAGGGACACAGGCTATTGCTGGGGACGGAAGGGGAGGAGCTCAGAGTGAGCAACTATGGAGTTAAGGACTGAATTCTTTGTCTTGCACCACGAGAACTGATAAAACCATAAATACAAACTTTCTTGCTTCTTCCTTGATCCTTGATGCTGCCGGTGGAGTATAGAATTCCCCAAGCCTGACATCACGCTTAAATGTCTAGATTAATTCTGTGCATCTCCCAAATTTGCATTTGACATCTTCTAAACGTTTTCTTTACCATATTTCCCCTTCCTTCTAAATACGTTCCTCATAGGCTAGTGCAATTTATGGCCAAAAAACATTTCAGAATGTTTTCACTGATCATCTGTGAATGGCATGATTGTGCAGTTTCATCCACATGGGACAAAGTTCTAATAATTCATACTGGGATTATTATGCTCTCAAAACAACATCTCTACTCTAGTGGCCAAATAGCACACTCTGAGGCCTAATCCGAGAGAGCCCATTAGTAGCTTATTTTTATATTTCTCATAGCACCTAGCAGCAAAATTTTGGAAATAAAGTATAAAATGTGTTTAATACACCAATGAAACAATGTTCAGTTTGTTAATAAGAACGTCCATTTGTATAAGTGAATAGTGAGAACTTTCAGTCAAATACCAGTAAATATCAAGTACAAGGGCTATTCATGTTTCAGACAAGACAAATAGTTCTGTGTTCCTATTTCCCTATTCTCTAACTGCCCCACATAAAAACTCAGGATTCCAATCTGTAACAACTAATTTACTAGACTGTGACCCTGGTCCTCAGTCTTCTTCCATGTAACGTGTTTATAGGACTGGAGTTTATGTTCAAAGAATCCAGTCTCATTGTGTTCAGTCCCTTGCATGGACTTGAGAAATGCTCTAACTTTTATCTTTCAGAGAAAGATGGATTAGCCTTTTCAAAAAAAGGTGGCTCATAAGGTATTAAGTATTACCCTTCAACACTTCTGTAAAAGTCAGGTGGAGTATATATCCTCATTTTAAGGGGGGAAAATACACTACAGGTGAAAAGGATACTTTAAGAAAAAGATGAAGGTGAACAAGAAGCAAGGAAAGGATGCAATTGCTCAAAGAAAGTGACAGGAAGCTGCCTTAGTCATGAACTGTTGCACATTGTGTTTGCCAACTGAAAAGCTTCTCAAAGCCAGACATTCATAATTCTGACCCTTGCACAGCCCTCTCCATCCTTGCTTAAGCTGCTGAAGGCTTAGGTTCTCTACCACAAAGTTATTCATCTGCAATGTGCAGCCACAGCTGCTGTCAAAAATGCAGCAGATAAGTATTTTATTTTATTTTTAGATTTATGGTGCTTGGCCTAATTTTAACCTATTCTGATGTTTATCAGCGGCCTCTAGCATTTCTGCAAATACTGATGGAGACACTAGAACAACGTAAGAGATTCACGATGTTAATGCCAGCAGAGGGTTGCACTTTAAAAATCAAATCTGAAAATACTTTCACACTATTGAAGAAGAATACAAATCTGCAAGGAAAATAGTGTAGCTTCAGATCAGTAAACAGTAAGTTTCATTCACTGGTGGCTTTGGACAAGTAAGAAGCAGGAAAGCAACCTGAGCAGTTGGCTAATTAATTATTAATTTAATTTATACATCAAAGGAAATTTTGCAATATGTAGTAAAAAACAAACAAAGCGATATTGTTATAACTAATAAAACAGTAAAAAGATTAAAACCAAAAATGTACAGTCCGTAACACCAATAAAGCAGCTCATAAATCAATACAGTAATACCTCAGGTTACGTATCGTCCTCCTTGCAAACGCTTCGGGTAATGAGCTCTGCTAAGCCAGAAGAAGGTCTCCTGGAAGCAAACCTTGCCCCAGGATGCGAGTAGAAGTCGTGTGCCAGAGGCGTTCACGCAGCAGGAGGCTCCAATAGCGAAAGCACGCCTCATGTTAAGAATGGTTTCAGGATAAGAACGGACCTCCGGAATGGATTAAGTTCGTAACCGGAGGTACCACTGTACGGTTAGGACAGGTCTATCCATCTTGTGAACCAGAAAGCTACATTAACTCTATCCACCTTATAAGGTGGCTTACAAGGAACCTCTGCTATATCCTGTTTTTGCTGCCTATCTGTGACTGCAAAACTGCTTTATCAAGCCACCTTTGAGCCACTTCAGATGATGGTGGGCCATGTTCTTTGTGCTACTGTTTGCTGTTGGAAAGCTGTTCAGTGCAAACACATTAACCTGCAAATATGAGGGACAGATTTAAAATGTTCAGATAATCAAAAGGTCAGATAATAACTGGAGAGTTAATCACATAGCAGTAAATTGACATGGAAGGACCCACTGTGAATTTGAATGGTCAGCTTTCAAGCAATGCAGCCTCTACTTTACAAAGATGGATTGCAAGGCAAAGGCAGGAAAAGAGTGAGCAGTCTGAGACGACAAAATGCATTTGGGAGACACAGTGGCAGGTGAAGGATAGCTGCAGCTCAAGAGTTTCCATGTGTAATGACAAGGAGGACCTCCTGCTGTATGTCATTTTCCAGCAATTGTACAGTCTTTTTAACAGAGCAGTGCATTCATTGGTTTCACGCGAACTCATAAGAAAAAAGAATGCCTAGGTAGTAATGTTCAAATCATGTATTAGTGTACGAGTTAGCACAAGGTAAATACATGTATTCCTGCAGACAGTGAATTATATTATCAGAGAGAAATATCTAAGGCCTGTAATTACACTGGCTAACACTCTTTACTATAAAGTGCTCACTATTTTGGAGGAGAGCATTAAGAGCTTTCGTGGTGTGCAGCAACAAAATGAGATTTCCTCAAAGAAATAGTCAGAATGGGCAAGAGATACAGCTGAAAGACTAGTGGATTTCTTTCTTTTTTAACAATAACATCTCATTCTGACTCTTACAACCTGTAGGGAACTTAAAATTATTATTTAATCAAACATTCTTAAAAACTAAGCTGACATCACAAGCATTTTAAGAATAGTAAGCTTCTTTAATGTTTGCGTTGTCACAGGATGATTCCACAAACAAATGGCACCACAATTTTACTTGAAAAAAATTGCATCAGATCTCACCACCTTTACCAAGGATTAGGCTCAATACTGTATAGTTGATTGGTTGATTATCAGGAAAATTATCCTTCTCTTCCCAAAATTTGGTGGGTGGCTAACTATTAAAACATTCTAATTTCCTTTTTTATAAGATACGCCGTGACGACTTCCCCCACAAAGTCCTATACCTGGAATGGTTTGCAAGGTCACCTAGGTTTTCTGTATATACTTATTTTGTTGAGGGACTGAAAAGATTTTTTCCTGAATCCTGCTGTCACTGAATGCCTGTTTAACATTAGGGGATGTCAGTTGTGCAGACTCCTGGCAAATAGTACGGATTACATTGCTGGGTTAGAGGTTTCACTGTACATTTGAAGAGAGTTCATAGATATGTCCCAAGAGCCCTAGTGCATCAGTGGCTTTACACACACAGTATCAAAAGCTTGGCCAAACTTTTGTCATCACCTGACACTGTGATAGAAAAAGACCAGTACTTGCCCATGCTGAAAATTCCTGATGGACGCTATGAAGATGCAAAAGGCCAGACAGCCAAGTTCTAATAAAGACAAGAATGAAGCCGAAAGCAGCAAGAACAGAGAAAACTACATGGTGAAATTCCCAAGCTGAACACTTTCCACCAGGTTTCTTTGTGAATCCTGAGAGACTTATTATCTCCACCTCCTCCATTTGCAAGCAGATAAAGGTAGAACATTGATTTCCCAGATGGCATGGTCTGGACAATCCCCATTTTAATTGTAGAGACTTGATCATTTTCCATTTAAAACAATAATAATAACATTAAATCTTTGAAAACAGAAGCATATGACACTTTTTATATAGTTTGTAATACCCATGTGGTATTATGGCTTCAAACTGTAGAAGCACATAATACTGTTAATATTGCACAGATTCACAGCCTATGCCATTACAGCACCAAAGGAGCAATTAAAGAATGTGAATGTGTATTAAGATTAATACCTCAAACCCTGACAATCCTCAACTGGCCCATTAACATGATAATAGGTTCAAAGTTTCTTTATGTCTCTTAGTATGTAGATGGTACAGCCTCTCCCCCTTCCTTCAGCCTTATTCCATCTACCCTCCCTGTTTTATTTTGCATTTGCAAATTGCCTTAACAAGAAGTTAAGCACACACACAAATACTTCCATATAGCATCAAGAGGCTGATCAAAAGGGATAAGTCACTTTTATTTATTACTCCACAAGAGATTTCAAACAACTGAAGGACATGACAAACATAAAACTAAGGAGACGGGAATGAAGAAGTCTTTCACTGCCGCCACCCTGCCACAACACTTCCTACTGTGCTTGGAACTTCTGAAGATGCTGACAAACACTCTGTGATCTTATGCATCATGCTGAATGTCCCTTATAGCATCTAGCTGCCACAGGTGGGTTAGGCAGGCTTGCAAGGCTTATTTCTAAACTGTGTAGCTTCTGTTAATGTTAAGGCAAATTTTTAGCATTGTAAACCTTTTGTAGTCAGCTGAGATGGAAAATAAAACTCCTTGATCTGCTTTGTTTTTAAAGACTTTACAACTCTACTTTATGGTGGTAACTACTTGTCCTCTTGTCACATCCTATCTGTTAGAAGATACTGCAGAAAAGCAATTTTCTGCCTCAAAAGCACTCTATTTTTAAAAAAGTTTGTCTCTGGGCAATTTTCAGGTCTACTAGAGCTGCACAACTGTATACAGATGAGAAAGACCAAAATAGGGCAATTTATTTGATTCCTTCCCTTCAAAACATTTAGCAAAGATTACACATCCAACAGCGGAAATAAAGCTCAACAAAAATATTCAAAGATAACTTGGTGTCATGAAAAAACATCATTTGCAAAGAGCCTTCTATATTTGCATTTTGTTTAATATGATATCAAAAATAAATATGTCCCAGGATACTATCAGCTAATTTCTACTTTAAAAGTGAGCACTTAGAACCAGGCAGCAAAAGAGACCCCTATATAGTTTTCAGAGAAATGATTGTGTGTGTTAAGGTCCTCACTGGAGACCTATTGAATGGTGAATTTATTTGTTCAGTGTTCAGCTTTGAAATTTGACATTTTGGATGCAACAAGCTGCCAACTTAATAGTCCTGCACTAAGACCATAAATATTTCTTTTACTTCTCAACAGTTTTTTCTTTAAACAAAAATATAGGTATGAAAGGCCAAGGGCCCAACATTGCCTTCTCTTTTCCTCCAAGGTTATGCCTTTTCAGATTAGGAATGCAGAGTTTCCAATCAATTACATAAAATGGATTCTGATAAAACACTTTCCTGCACCAAAAAATGAACTGACTTTTGCAGATGTGGGTCAGAGGCAGTCATGTGCATCTAGTCAATCTGAAGGAATTCAATGCATGGCGATTTCCATGGTTAGTTGTCATTGGGAATACGTGCCCATTCTCTGCTACTGTGGAATGCATTGTATCTACTTTCAAAAGAACAGGCTCTACTACACTGTAGATGCACATTTTTTGGAAGAGGTGGTGGATGAAAGCCCTGTTTATACCCAGATTGAAGAAAATATAAATAAGTAGCATTTTCCATCTCGTTTGGTTTTTGTTTCATAGAGTAGCTGAAGTGAGGCTGGACCAGGGATCTTCAGGAAAGTCAGGTTATGGTGACATGGCTGAGATGGAGAGATGAAATAAATGGAAGAGACATCTCTCTGTTCTACTCTGCCTTCTCACGCCTTACAATCCTAAACTGATTTCTTCAATGAAAGAAATCTAGACACTCAATAGAAAATGTAATTTATTATAATGATCACAGAAACACTGAGATAAAACACATACATAAATAAGTGCATGTGACTATTTGCATGAAGAAATCAGTGCTGGAGAAAAACAAATGGCCAAATTTTGGTGCTGGGTCAGAGGTGAAAGGAGGGTGGAACTATTCACTGCATTGCATTTCCCATGTTGTATGATGGTGGCGATGATTGAAGCAGTGCTCCTACTGACTGCTAATACAACCACTTCTCTTCCTAGAATACTCTCTGCAATGATGCTACATGATGATGGGGGATGCGGGTGGTGCTGTGGTCTAAACACTGAGCCTCTTGGGCTTGCCAATCAGAAGGTTGACAGTTTGAATCAGCACAATGGGGTGAGCTCCCATTGCTCTGTCCCAGCTTCTACCAACCTAGCAGTTCAAAAGCATACCAGTGCAAGTAGATAAATAGGTACCACGACAGTGGGAAGCTAAACGGTGTTTCTGTACACTCTCGCTTCTGTCACAGTGTTCCGTTGCACTAGAAGCAATTTAGTTATGCTGGCCACATGACCTGAAAAGCTGTCTGCAGACAAATGCTGGCTCCCTTGGCCTGAAGCGAAATGAGCACTGCACCCTATAGGCGCCTTTGACTGGACTTAACCATCCAGGGGTCCTTTACCTTTACCTTTTTACCTGACATGACGATATAGCTTTGCTCAGCAGGGCATTCTGGGGAAAAAATGACAGCAGTGCACCACAGTAGAAAGGTTGTTGCCTACCTCCATAACCAGTGAACCTCCCCTCCCCATTTCACGAGCTGTAAATGTGTAAATGGAGCACAAAATGGAGGCAGCTATTATGGCTCAGGGCCAGACAGCACACAAATTTTGCTAAATTTTGCAAAAAAAGTGCATTTTGATGCTGTGCGACTTTATCTGTGGTGAACTCTTCACAGGATACCTCAGTAAGAAGGCTGAATAGGAAACGTTTCTTTAAACAACAATGACAATTTTAAAAATCCTTGTAAAATCAGGCCCTGTAGCACTGTGTGCAATGAAGTATCAATGTTTTGTTGTCGGAGTTATCTACATAATATATGAACTGACACCCCGCTTTCTCTGAAACAATTCATGCACAATTTACTGCACCGCCATTTGTTATAACCTTAGGCTAGTCATAGTTCCTACAGGTGTGAAGTCATATGCTACAAGAAGAAAATTATTCACATATTGATAGATCCATTAACACCACCATATCTTCAGAGGGCATTTCCCTGGCACACAATAACATGAATAATTCAGCGGCTAGATTGCTGACCAGGACCAGATGGTCTGAGTATATAAAACCAATTCTGGTCTGATTGCACTGGCTACTAGTCAGTTTTCAGACTCAAATCAAAGCGCTGGCTTTTATTTATAAAGCCTGATGTGGCTCAGGATCCCAATATCTCAAGGACTGCTTTTCCTTACATGAACCAACCCAGACCATGCATTCATCACCTGAGACAATTCTTAATTTGCTCCTTCTAAGGGAGGTGTGGAGTGGCAACATGAGAATGGTCTTTTTTAGTGGCGAATGTGCTTTTAAGTTTTTTAACTGTTTTTGTTTTACATTGTTGTTTAATATTTGTACTACTTTGGAAGTCACTTTGGGTTAGTTTTAGTAAAATAAACTAATAAGTGGTAACAAAAACAACAACAACCAAGCTCCGCATGCCAGATCTGAAACATAAACTGCTGTGTTTTCTGTTGCCAGAAAAATAATTAATGCTATTAAGTATGTAAAAGAATAATCTTATGTTTTATATTTTGGAATACCTTTATCAATATATGCTATTTTTAAAACATGAACCCTAGAACACATATATGCTCTTAATCTTGATATTTCCTTCCACAGTCAGTTGATTTAGTAAATGCTATATATCAAAATGTTTTCCAGTAAAATTGCACATAACACAATGTGTTCTATTGTTAAAAAAATCTGCATAAAACTCATTTTAGGCCATTCTTTGTAATCAAACAAAGCAACTTATCAGAGTACCATGTGAGCAAGAAAATCTTATTTTTATTATTTTTATGAGAGGGCTGCTTCACAATTCCACTCCCTCCATTTTCTCACTAAGGATCTCTCCAAAGGAGATAAATGAATGAATTCAATGATTCATTTAGTTGATAAATTCACCACGTTGTCTTCACAATTTATCAAGCACAGCTGTGAAACAGTCACATACATCTAATATTAAAAGTTACCCATGAATTTCTTCGATGAATAACTCTGTCAAAAAATTACAGATAGCTCATAGTGAATATTGTTTGTCATAAGTTTATACATTATCTCACTTAAAGTCTAGGGTATCCTCTTTGGGGATACTTACATGGAGCTAAAACTACTGTATGTCTAAACCTCTTGTTACTGTGCAGAGCAGCCCCAAGTGTAAAGGATCACCTTGGTCAATTGTGTTCCATGAGTATTACAATATGTGACTTATCATTGCTCTCTCCCTTATTATTCCCATTGTGCAGTAAGAATGATTCAACAACCAATCACATAAACCTTATTCAGTACATAAATTGAATAAGTAATAATAATAATAAGCATAGTTCTATATAGTTGTTGACCACATTTTCCTTTCAACATAAGGCAAAACACATCTGAGGAACAAGGACACCTTAAAACCCTAAAATGGAAAGGTATTTTATGAAATCGCAACTGATAGCAAAAAAACCACTTGTCTAGGACTGTGGATTGCTCATGATGCTGGGAGCTAATGCAAGTGTGTACAGTCAATCAATATTTGTACCAAGCAGCATGGAAGTGTCCTCATTAAGCCTCTATGTGTACTTCAGAGACACAGACTTCAAAGTGGCAAACATGTCTTTAAAGCTTTTTATATATAACTTTCACTGAAAACATCTGAAAAATAGTCTGGCAGCATTTTTTTATATATATAAAGAAACCTGATATGTTATGGGTTAAGGCCCCTGCACCTTACCTTGCCACCTTGTTCCAATACAGAATAGGAAGAAAAGCAGCAGCAACAGAGCACATTTGCTTTGGAATCCTTATGGTAAACAAGACATCACTACGCAAAACATTAATTTCTGGCAGAATGTTGTTTAACACAAACACTCAGTTCAAAGAGAAGCTATCACAAGCCCACTTTAAAAAATAAACAAAAAGTAAACTGCAGTCCCAAGACAAATCACTAAAATATATTATCAAGAAAAGTAATAGCCACATGACATTAAATTTTTTTTTTAATGGATTAGGTTTAGAGCAACTTTATACAAATAATTCTGGATCACTTCCTGGTTTTTATCAGTCTAGAAAGGAACTTGGTTCTTGACTAGGAAAGGAAGGGAAATCTAATTCAGTTTACATTTAAAGGCAAATTTGTCAAATCCAAAACAATTATGAAAACTGAAACAACAGAAACTTTGAAATTTATAATTATCTGAATTTTGTAACAGTTTTCCAACCAACCAAAGGTTACAAAAATGCAAATACTAGGTAAAAATGAGCACACAAGTGACGATGTTAGTGGAAACACTTACAAAAGTGTGTTCTGTTAGGAGAAACTGCTTGCAAAATGTGTACACTAGTCAAAACAGCATACAAATATATATATTTATTAGGGTAAAGCTATACTAAAATGCTGGTGAATTTTCACGATCATTTTTTTTTTTTTTTTAAGAAAAATTCCTGCAAACTGAAGCAGAAATGTGGAGAACTGAATTTAAGACTGGAAAAATGAGAAATGAAGAGAATGAAATTTGACAGATCCTTCCATACCTATTCTTGGCCAATGGAAAAGAAAGGCATTATAGTTTTCCGCAAAATGCAAAATATATAGCAACTATCAACACATTCAGAGAATTATTCTCAGGGAAGAAAGGTGGACTAAAGGCCCCATGTGAGGTGACTAAAAGAAGCTATTTCCTAGTTCTTCCACTTGGTGTTATGTGGTTATTCCTATGAACGTGTAGAGAATCTGCTCATGGCAGATTCCCCTGGACCCCAAGTACAGCACTAGTGCATGGCACTAAAGAAGAAACATGGAGCTGCTGAGAGCAGTCCCAACAGAACAAGATCCAAGGCTTAAAGACGATTGGTGAGAGGACTGAAGGGGACCTTTCCTTCTAAAATTAGGATAGTTAAAATGCTTATCTCCCCAAAAAGTCACATGCCTCATGCCTCCACACACACACACACACACACACACATCTGTCCTGCTCTACTTAGGCCCGTTCCAAGTCATGACCGTGGCAAACCCAGAAGTAAACACTGGTTTGCCGTGATTCACGCACGCACAGAAGCAGCTGTCGTTGTCTGCATATGCGCAGAAGCGGGCTGCCGCCAAATGTGCCTGCGCACAATGGCGCTTCTACCAGCAACCCATTTTGCCATAAGGACAGGCCTCCAGAACGGAATTGTAGTAACATTATTGTTGCATGCCACCCCAATCACTGAGTCGTGCAAGGTTCCAGGGGTTCTGTCCAGTTACCCCTGTTTACTTCAGAATGAGCACATGTAGTCTTTATGACATGTGCTTTACTTACACAAATTAGTAACTTTAGCCGCATAACTTGTGCTTTACTTACACAAATTAGTAACTTGAGCTGCAGCATTAATACCCCAAGTGGGCCTTGCTTCCTCCATAGCCACAGCCTTAGATTCAAGCAAAACCAAGCTTCAGTGTGACTCTCTGGCTTCCCAGCCTGCTGCCTTGCCTAGCTCACATCAGTTAACTCTCGTCTCTGGCCTTTGTCTTTCTAACTACCAACCAGTTGAGGGGCCCCACCTATTTTCTATATGGCACAGATCCACTTCCTTTGTTCCCTTAATGGCTCATTACCTCGGCTATCCCCTTACCAGGAAACTAGCTTGGCTATTCCAGGAACTGAATCCTTGCTTATATTTGAACAGTTGCTGGATCCAGAGATTAGAAGGGTCTGGGCATAACTCTATAGTTATGAGGAACTATCTGGACGTTCATAAGGATTATTGTGTGCAAGGGGTTGTGCATTTGAATTTAATGTCAAACATCATCCTTTGAAGACAGGAATCCTTCTAAACTTCCCAATCGTTCCTCAGAGCTAATGCAAAACCTGAAGGATGAATTGTAGATAGTGAAAAATTTATGTCTAAGACTTGAGAAGATGCTAGGAGAAAGAAAATTGATCTCGTTGTAGTCGAAGTGCCCTACTGAATATAGTTCTCAATTCCCTATTAGAGGCAAGTTAGTCAAGTCTCAGACCCATTTTAGCATTAAAAATACCCCCAGGCTCAACTGTGTGTTGCACTAATGCACCCATTTCTTTTCCTAGTTCATTTGGGCAAGGAAACATTATTTGCATTGGCCAAAACTCTATTCTGATTCTGTATTTCCAAGGATTCTAAACAAGATAAGACAAGGAAGCTGCCATCCCTAGGACTGACTGCTCTCTCTTATTTCAAGTATAATCCCCCCATTTTCAAAAGGGGAGGGAGAAAGGATTTTCCTCATATTCCAGATTACTACAATGCAAAAAGAGTAACAGATGCCCGTTATTTCAGAACTCCAGAACTCTAAAGCATCTACTAGTTCTGAAATATTGACCGGGCAATGCTAATAATCACAGATTATGGCATGCCTTAATATCAGGCAGTGATTATTGGAACATACATCTTTCTTCAGAGAACACCAGATGGCTGCTATTCACTACCCCCATAGCTTTGGTTCTAACATGACACAAAGGAGTACTGATTATTTTCCTTCTGTGTTTTTGTAGATGTGGGACAAAACCACAAACCTCTGAATTGCAGCAGCAGCAGCAGAAACAACAAAAAAAATATTTGGGGGAGGGGGTGAGTGTCATGGGTCTGCCTGTGTGTTCCATCTCTGTGTTACACTTCCTATACTACCTTTTAGGGAGTGGGAGGGATGCATCAACAGAAGCCTCAGGGAATAGTACATAAGTCGTCTTTGAGAGAGACAGAGGCTTTCCTAAATCTCGAGCAAGGCAATGATTTCATGTTGCTCATGTAATCTGCAAAAGGCATTAGTATGTGCCTTTAAGTTAAAAATAGAATTGTAGGTTATATGGAATAGTGATTAAAACAAAGAAAGAAAAATCTTGCGCATAATTTTTTTCTGCACACATCCCCAATGTTTACCCCATGTGAAAACACAGTTTTAAGCAATGTAGTGCCCTCAGGCCACTACAGCCCCCCCCCCCCAAGAAGTTCTCTTTCAGCAGGGAGCTTCTTTCCCCTTGTGGTCACTCACCAATATTTACAAGGCAAGGTCACTTTGGATGCCAGTGGCAGTTGAAAGAGCAAGAGGAAGAGGGACACTTTTTGTCTTCAGCGATCTGGCTGATTCTGCCACTGTGATAGCCGACAATGACATGACACAAGGGAATGGTTGTCGCAGTCTCACACTCCCGGCTCTGCTGCGGAGACCAAACAGAACAAAAACAAGGAGAGAAATATATATATATATATGTTATTTTTCTTTCCCTGTGAAGGTAATACAAAAATATGAAAACATTTTATCTTTGGAATACCAAAACAAGAGAGCTTTAATCTTGACTATGAAAGCAGATATCTAAAACTTACTTTAAAATTGGGATTTAAACAGACCCCCTAAGAAATGGAATATCCTTCTGTAAAATTAATTAATTACGTTGAAAGCTTGCTGGAAGGAGATGGCCATAAACATCTTACACACACAGCAGGTGGTAGAGAGTAGACAGAAATGATGATTTTATTAAAATTACAGGGAAAGACATTTGCAGTAAAGAGACACATTTTGGGCGGAAAGGGATGGATGGCAGTGTCTATAGGTTCATGTAACCAGTGAAGAAATATAACAAGGCAAGAGACTAATGAGAGTTTTTATTTATTTATTTGCATTTTTATATCGTCTACAAGAATTATTACCTATATGCCTGATATGTCCTAAAAAAAAAAAAAACTGTGATGAATAAATAAACAGCTCTAGAAATCTTCAATAGGGTGCTTTACCTTGCAGGGAATATTATCATTGGCTTTTGATACAATTTCTGCTGCAGGGAAAGACTTTCAAAGCTTGGAATGCTGAAGTATTGCCAGGCGCTCAAAGACCCCCTGCTGTGCGCGTCAAACTAAGAAATCTCTCTGAACTTGTCGAATTAAAAGTCATCTCTCTCTCTCTGCAACCCCTGCATGAGCTGGGAAGCTCTGTCCTCGTTTTTTTTTTCCTTTCCCAGGCCCTCTATGATAAACAAATGGAGCCTGGAGCATCTTTATTCTTTACAGGCACATAATTAAAATTCTTCTAAAAATGTAATTGAATGCAATAAATTTCAAAAGGAGGTTCTAGTTAACAATGACACTAAAATGGTTTGAGTAGGCCACACTACTTTACCATTCAAATGTCTTTCAAAGGTAAATCAAAACAGCTTGTTAAAATCTGGGAACGGGGTGTGTGTGTGTGTGTGTGTGTGTTTATATATGTGTGTGTGTGTGTGTATATATATATATATATATATATATGTACGCCATCAAGAGGATGCTCCTAACTTAAACATCTCAGCAGGATTTATGCTTTCTAGAATGTCATATTAATTACTGAAACCACAAAACAGTAAACTATTAAAATAGGAACAAAGAAAGCTGAGATCCCTAGTCGTTATTTATCTATCCCTCCCCCATGAAAGAAGCTTTATTTTTGTTTGTTGTACCGTTTCACAGCAGCACTCTTTTAATTCACCCACAACAGTGTATATATTCACAGCCTTGCAACAACTCCCAAACCTGCTAATGACCACAAGGTTAAGCTGTTGAGCGTGCAGTTAAGAGCTGTGGAACATTGTTAACAATTAGCTGGGTAGCAAATTACAAATTGCAAAAGAATAATAAAAAGATTCTCTGCTCCCCTACCCTCAAATCCGAATATTTAAGGGACTTTGGTTTTTTAAAAAAATCACACCTAGAGAGGAAAATAACAGAACATTCCCTCTCCTTTTCATGTCCTACCTGAAGATTTTACTTGGCATTACTGACTACAAAATACTATACAGAATTCATTATTTTTAGAGATATATCTAGATAGGCTGTAGACAGAATATGTTTATAGTGTCTGTGATAACCAATGTGTGCTGATAGGCAATTCTGTGATGACTCATAATATGATGACTGATTCAATAGATAATAAAGCCATTCATATCAATTAACAATATGGGAAGCGAATGTATTACAATTTCTAATTGGAACAACTGATCATTGCAGTAACATACATCATTCTTTAACAAAGGCTATTTGTGAATACAGTGGTACCTCGGGTTACGTACACTTCAGGTTACATATGCTTCAGGTTACAGACTCTACTAACCCAGAAATAGTACCTCGGGTTAAGAACTTTGCTTCAGGATGAGAACAGAAACCGCGCGGCGGCGGCGCGGCAGCAGCAGGAGGCCCCATTAGCCAAAGTGTTGCTTCAGGTTAAGAACAGTTTCAGGTTAAGAACAGACCTCCGGAACGAATTAAGTACGTAACCAAAGGTACCACAGTACAATTTACAGTTTGCCCAGGCCCTGCTTGGGTGCAGTCAGCCTTTATCCCCACCCTGGCTCCATCCCACAGCTTGCCCCTGATAGGGCAATTGTGTGATTAGAGTGCAGAAGGGCCTAGCAAAGCTGTCCCCTTCTGGGTCACAGGTAGATATGGACAGGAAATAAAATTGCTGTGAGCTCACTCAGAAGTTGCTCTGATCCCAAATGGCCTCACAACTGCTATAATTCAGATTGTGTTTTTGGGGGGGATCCCTCTAACTACGTAGCTTAAAGCTAGGACATTGGAGACTGGCAAAGGCAACGATAATGGAGGGAAGGGAGCAGAGAGCATTGCCTGAATAGTGGAAGAGCAAGTGGGATGAGCTATGGAAATGCTGTGATCCCGGTCCTCACCCATTCAAGAGCACAGGGACTGCAAGATGGGTCCATGGAGTACAGGACAAACACCCATTTTCAAGCCAGTGGGTTAGCCCTGTAAGAGACTCTTATTTTCCAGAAGGTGGTGGAGAACAGGTGAAGGTGGCTGGAGGCACAGACTAAAATTGCCTCAGTTCACAGCTATCCATTGTTGGAACAAGTTGCTCACAGAGGCTCTCCCTTAGTGCTGCAACAACTGACCTGCCTTGTCATCTTTCCCAGTGGGATGAACAGGATATAAACCTGCTCAGAGAGATAAAGTTACAGAATGGAGGTCCTTTATTCAGGTCTGGGGAACTTCTAGTCCATGAGCCAATCATGGCCCAGCAGGGGGTCCAAGTTGGTCTGTGAAGCCACTTCCCCCAAACCTTGTCCAGCTGGCACCAGCCTGATGGGTGGGTGACTCTAGCAGATAGTCAGGGTTTAGCTCTGCACTGACCACAACCACCAATGCACCCAAAGCAGCAGGATTTAACCGCTGGTCATCAGTTGATGAAAAGTGGGTGGAGGTTAAATCCTACTCAGATTCCAGCAGAGAGCATGAATGAAATCTCCATTCATCAGCTAATGACAGTTCAATATTACTTGTTGCTGTTAGACCCATCCTGCTGGGTGCTGCTTCATCAATGTGTTCCCTGTTGGGACCCCTGCAAAGAAGCAACTGCCTGTGGAGAGCAGAACTGATGTCTCTGCTCATCAGCTGTTAAGAAGAGACTTCAGTCCTGCTGAGTGCTGCTTTGCCAGCTGTGAGGAATGTGTTGAAGAAACAGACTCCACCCCCATGGCTCAACTTTGGCAGATGGCCAGGACTGCAGGCAGGTGTGAGACCAATGCAGCTCTCAATACAGTTCTCTCTGTATGTCCCATGATCATATTAGAAAGTAGTTGTGTTCTGCCATGAAGCACTGCCATGAGTTACTTTTTGTTTTCCAGTATATTCCTTGTCAATAAAAAAAATTCAATGTAGCACAAACAATTTTTTATTCTGAAAGTGTGGCCCTGAGGATAAAGTTTGAGAAACACTATGCTAATGTGTATTAGTGTAACAAGAGTCAGGCTGGGAAATAATGAAACTTTTATTTCCTGTGCAAGTTTGCTTGTTTTGTTTAAAAAAAAAATATGGGTTAGTTTCTGGAGATAAAGAATTTGTATGTGGATATGCAAGAAATGTAAACAGAAAAGTAAGCATAATCTTTTCTCTATAAATGTGCATATCTGCATACTTGAATAAACTCTTGTATGTTAACAAAGCCATTCCTTTTTGGATGAGAACAATTCTATTCCTCCATGCATGTAATCTTTCAATAGAAGTTAAAGATGGCGTCAAATGAAGGAGACAGAGTGGAAGAAGGAAAAGACATATCAACAGCCAGATCCTACACATGTTTACTTGGGGAAAAAATATTTCTGAACTCAATGGCAAAATGGAAGAGGGAAAGAAAGAAGAGAACTGTTTTTCATTTCATGTTTCTCCCTCGTCGAAAGAAAAAAGGAACCTGTAAAACATTTCATAGAAAATGTTCAGACTGAGAGATTTCATGTACCAGTGGTTCCCAACCATTTTGGTGCAGTGGGCACATTTAAATTTTTAAGAAAGTGCCATGACTGCCAGTCACAAAATGGCTGTCACATCTAAAAAAGCAGGAAAAGAGACAAGATCATAAAAATGGTGTGGTTATGCACCCCATTGGCCACACCGTCAATGGGGGCGGGGAGACACCAAACTGCTAATTCCAGCCTCAGGTGCATTGTGGATTTTTATGGAGATACTACTGAGACCTTTTGTGGGCAGCATAGAAGGTATGGTGGGGCCACTGTTTCCATGTTGGCAATCCTGCCATATAGGATGGGGGTCCTAGTGACAAGTTTATCCTGCTTGATGCGCACTCAGTAGAATTTTTGAACAGATGATACGTGCATTAAAAACTATACAGGTCTAGACTTGTCTGCATAATTGAGGAACTGCAAAAAGTTGAGAAAAGGCTTAAATAAAAACACATCATGTAACGGGCTAAATGAAGATGGAAATGGAAAAGAGGCAAAGACAAAAGAAAAGCAATTATGAAAGTGTGTCTGTAATATGAAAAAAGCAAGCAATTTCAAATAGTACAAGGGCAAAACAATTGGGAATCTTTCTAGTTTAAAATGTTTAGAATGTTTAGTTTAGAATGCCCATTTCATTTCTATGCTTTTGGTGTGCAAAAACTTTTATTTCCACTGGTGAACCAGTCAACATTAATTCCCCTATCTAACTTCTCATTTGAAGTGCTCTGGCAAACTTTTCAGCATCAGTGATTCAAAGGTTCCTCAGCCTTTGTTTCCACTTGTAAACTGACAAAACCTGACATTCGTGGCTATATACTCTTACATGGTTTTGCTGATCTCTTCAGTTCTCCTTGAAATGCACAAAAATCTCTTTTGACCATCAACCAAATGTTCACATGGATTATTGCAGAGGCCAGCTAGCACTATCTGGATTTCTGTACTGTCAGAAATGACAACCGAGGCAGGTAAAAAATAAAGATTATTGAAGTGAAACATTCAAACAAACCATTTTACTTTGGGTCAGCCAAAGCAGGTAACCGATGAATGATTCTAGAATCTGAAACTTTCAGTCTTTATTATTCAGGATTAGTGGATAGTAAACTAAAGCTCTTGTTTTAAGTAAGTAGAAGCATATCCTGCACAAATGCACCTGGACTGGTCAAATATTCTGAAGCCTTGCTAATATATATTTTTTTTACTTCTCTCTTTTATGAAAATAATGGGTTTTCTACTTCCTCAAGAGAAGATTCTTCTGTTTTATTTCATGAGAGGGGAAGATGTTAATCAAATGCCGGATCTCTACAGGAATTACAAGAAATTGCCATGATGACCAAAGGAATAGTTTAGTATGCCAGGAAAAGGTAGACATGTTTATTAAATAAACCTTTTGATGGTAGATTTCTCAGTCTAGTAACCAGGAAAGTATTTTATTGGTTTATAAGCTGATGTTCTTGCTCAGTAACCAATAGAACCCCCTGAAAAAACCCTCCCCAATGGGTTGTATCTAGCATTTACAAGATGCTCTAACTAGAGGAAGATGAAGGAAATTTTCACTAGTTCCTCATTCCTCTGGAGTTCCCTGAATCCCTTCAAAAGTTGTTCTGGAAGGCTGCAGAGCAAAGGAGGAATCAGACAAATTACCTCCAGTGGAACCTCTGTTCATGGAATTATTTTGTTAATGGAAGGAACACCCTGGATCCAACTCAGTGATATGTAGATTTATTGGTTCCTGATTGAAAATTCATTTGGTGAACTGGAAAAGACTTAATTGTCAGCTAAATCTATCAAGTGATCAGGGCAAGTCTCAGGCTCCTGTCCCAAAACATGGCAGTGAGTCTTGCAAGCCAGTAAGCCACAGATCTTTATTCAGGCTAATAGCAGTACACACTCCGCAGCAAACAAGGTCCAGAAGTTCATATTCCAAGGTACATGAGCAAGGAAAGAGGTTCACAAATGAATGCAAGCTACAAAGATGTCCCAACAGGTGATACATCCCACTCACTCAGCTTTCAAACAACAACAACAAAATGAATTTCTTGTACCCTGCCCATCTGACTGGGCAGCTTCCAAGAAGTATAAAGGAAGACAACAAAACATCAAACTTTAAAAGCTTCCTGAAACAGGGCTGCCTTAAGATGTCCGCTAAAGGTCATGTGATTGTTTATCTTTTTGACATATGATGGGAGGATGTTCTACAGGGCGGGTGCAGCTACTGAGAAAGCCCTCTGCCTGCTTCCTTGCAATTTCACTTCTCACAATAAAAGACAGAATGAGGAGGTCTCACTCACACGATTCTCTTGCCTGTCTTCCCTAGATGCAGCCTTCTCTCTTTGGTAATGGAATTTACCCATGCTTTGTATAGTGGAACACAATTTAGTTATATTGATGCAAGTGGAGGGCAGGATGTTGTACACCTCCCTCTCATTCCTCCTAATGGCCTCTGGTGTAGTTGTGTTCTGCTTCCACTGTTGGAGATGGTGGAATACAAGCTGCTGGGACTCTCAAGTGGGGTGAATGCTCTTGTACTTGGGCTCTATTTGCAAGCTTCCCACAGGGACCTGGTTGGTCATTGTGAGAACAGAATGCTGGACTAGATGGGCTTTTTGACCTGACCCAGCTGGGCTCTTCTTATGCTTAGTGTTACTGTATTTTATGTTCTTATATACAGTATGTCATCAAATTATGAATAAAAATTACATTTTGGGGCTGCCAGAAACCCCATTATTAATTTGCCACGACCCTGACTAAGCATATAAGAGAGCGGTTTGATTCCAGGGTGAACTCTGGGGTTCTGTGACACCCCAAATTTCTGCATAAGCATGAATTTGGATAATTTATCTGACACCTTTTACTGCATTGTGGCTGTGAATAGCATACAGATGCAATGATCATACAAAAGTTAAAACTGTGTACCAGTCTGCATTAATAAAGTAGCCTCGTGCTGTAACAACCAAATTCATGGGGATTTCTTCTCACTTTTAAATCTCAGGTGCCTTTTTTCCTTCATAAAGCACAACTTTGATACTCATCTGGAAATGCTACAGAAGCATTCCACATCTCCCAGTGTTGATATTCAGAAGGGGAGGGGGGATGCAAAAGGACCTTATCTCCAATGCAACACATTCCCCTTTATAAAATATAAAATATCTTCAGAATGTAGTCACTTAATATCATCTATCACTTCTGTCACAGTTTTCTTAAGATTTCTAACCTCTCCAACTTGCTCCTCTTATTACACACCATATGATTTATGAGTACTGCTAGTAAGAGAGACAGCTGTGAGATTAGCATTGTAACCGATCCCAGATCACCTTAGGAGCAATTGCTTCTGAAACATGCTGTCCCTCTGAAATGAAATTACAACACATTTTGGGGTGATTCTGACATATACTTTTAAAATATTTTATGCAATTGACAGCAAAAGTAAAAAAGATAATGAACCAGAGGATTTAAAAAAATGAATTTAACTGATTTTATTTCCCAGTTAGACTGTTTAATTGGATTTCACAATCTACTAGCTACTTGGGAATTACAAGCTATGATGAACCATTGGGAGGGGAGGCTGAATGGTGCTTCAGTGCTGGCATCTGTCACCATTTCTGATCTCCAGAACGCTGCAGGTAATCTAAATTTGCTCCAAGCACAGGTAACCTGCCCACTATAGAACTGTGGGCTACATGAATCTTAGTATGGGAACTACCAAAAGGCTTTCTGTTGTAAGAAATGCCTGAATGGTTAGTGATGTGCCAGCCAAAGACTGATGGGGAGAAGGATTTAGAAAGTTATGTGAGTTCTATGGAGAGTTCCCCTTTCCTTTGCACATTAAGGTCTAAGAGCAGATTGATCATACTATTGCTTTGGAAACATGCTGGAGATTTCATTGAACAAAGATAAGGCTAAACTTACAGCAATTAAATTGGAAAAGGCAACCTCCCTATCAGCAATGTAATTAGATTAATTAATTGCACTACACAACCTATTAGGTATTTGGCAATTTTTGTTGATAAGAACCATAGAAAAATACTTTTTTATCATTATTGTCTATTATCTGAACTTTTCTGGTCTTTATGCTACTACTAAAAAGCGAAACAAAAGCAATCCCCCTGTAATCAGTAGAAAAGAGAAGGAAGTGGGATACTAAACTTGTTTCATTCTTATCATACAAATAAGCCAATTCAGCAGTCTGACTGGATAGAGAAATATGGCAGTTCTTCCCTCCCATTCAGACTTGTTTGCTGTAAATTACCATTATGTGATCTAATTTTGATAAAAGAGCAATAGATATAAACAGAACACATTAGGACCATTTATAGTAAGTGCTTTATTGAAAGCATGGGATAAACTTTGGAAAATGGTAACAATGAATTAATATATCATTATTAGCATCTGTGCTGAATGAGGAGGTATTTAACCCGTATCATTTCGGGAAGTTTGATATATGGGGACTACATAACTGAGACATATTTAAGGAAAACACAGTTTTATTATATGAGGAAATAATAACATATGTACAAAGCTACTGTTCTTTCAATATCCGCAAATTAAGACATTTTCTGTCCACCTGCTGCATGCAATTTTAACATATTAGCATCAAATGCTAATTCAGAAAAACTATCAATTGGTGAAAACTAAAAGCACAACATATACAGCCATATACAGCCCAAATTGTGGAATAGGAGTTCTAAGATGTTGCTTGAAAAGTAAAGCAGCTGAGATGGCAAATTTCTTTAGACCTGGCAGCCCTACCTTTCCTGGCTTTCAACCAGGCATTGTTCTGGTCAGGTATTTACACGTGATTCTGCTAAGTAGCTTGTTGGGCATTTCATTGGCACTCCAAAGCTCCTGCCTGTTTTGCCATTTCCTCTGTTCCTGTAGACCTGGAGGTGACTAGGTGTGATGTGAAAGCTAACTACGAACACAGGCGAGTGAGGTTGAGATCTGTGGTAAGGACATATTGATCCTCAGGTTTGCTGGCAATGCAGGAGCTCTGCTAGGGGCTCCTTATCATCACCATCTCCTCATCCAAGGTGTTTCTAGGTCTGAACAAAGCAAATCCTGACAATTATTTTTTTTTTACAAAAAAGCAAAAAGCAAAACCCCAAACCAACACTGAACTCTTATGTTTTCTTTAACTGCTGTGGGGGAAAAGGTGGACATGAATGAGGAATCACAATCTTTTATTGAGGAATGGGGGGGGGGGAGGTTGTTTTGACTTGATTTATAGTCCAAAAGTTCATTGTCTTTCAATAAGAATTAGGGAGCAATTCTGCAGCCATCTGAAGCACTGTAGGAAGAGGTTTAAGAGCTTCTCTGCCAGCAGAGAGATAGCAGTAGGATGGCACTTAAAATGTGATTTCCATGCAATTTTTTAAAATATATATAATTGCAGATTAATTTGGAAGTGGCATGGAATGAACTTAGATGCAAAAGTGACACAGATCAGAAATTGATTCACTCATCTTTTTGCTTGTGGGTACAAGAGACTGAGACAAAAGAACTGACATAGTTTGAAGAAGGTGTTTTATTTATCAACACCTTTTCTTGAGTAGCCTTAGGAGAAACCTTGCTAGAGAAAGGGTTTTTTGTAGACTGTGGAATAGATGGCAAAACCTTTATCTTACAAAACATAAAATTAGCATTTGTTCAGCCATTGTAGACTATTATAAATCTTCATATCTAGAAGTTTTTCCTAGATAAGGTGCACAGAAAGTAAACTTCCTGTTGATAGGATCATACTTGCAGACAATACACCATTTCTGGTCGGAAACACAATTACCCAAAGTAAGAAGCAGTGGGGAGGATGTAGAGGTTTTTATCCAAATGACATCATGATGCATCACCACAGCCATGCGATGGGAATAAATGGCAAAGAGAAACTTAGATGCAGAACAAAGAAAACAGCTGGGAGCACACAAACATCAAAGGAGAAATAGCACGTAATAAGCAAAAGGGAAGCTGGGGTGCATAAAGTAAAAAAAGAAAAGCTCTTAGGTATTATAATGGAAAACCTTAAAGCAGGGGTGAACAACTTGCAGCTTTTATCATACATTTATGAAGCTCTTAGCCTAATTCCATGCATATGGCAAGGAAACAGAAAGATACTGGCAGAAAGAAAGAAAGATAAGAAATGGGGTTCCTCGTTTGTGTTTGGTTTTACTCACTTTAACTCTGGTTCCATTGATCAGTGGCTCCACCAGCATGTGGCCTCCTCCAACAGAATACTCCAAGGAAATACAGTAAAGAACCAAAAAGTGATTGAGAGTTGAGAGTCAGGGCCACACTTCCTTTTGTCCCACTGCTTTTCCCTGGGAAGAACGCTGTTTAGAGCAATCAGAGCAAACGGCAATTCAGGTTTTCTCCAGATTGACGTTTGATCCAATTTAGAGCTAAAAAGTGAGTTTTCCCCCCAGGAAAGGAGTGGGGCAAGGGGGAAATTGCTTGGACCTGTGCTTTCTATGCAGTGGAAGTGTGGATGAGTTCCCAGTGGTGGCTTAGTACTTAGAGCACTGGATTGGATTTACATCCCCACTTGGCCATGAAGCTCACTGGGTGACCTTGGGCCAGTCATGCTAACCTACCTCACAAGGTTGTTATGAGAATAAAACAGGGAGGAAGAGACCTATGTACCAAATCCTGAGTTCCTTGAGGAAAGATGGGATTCAATTGTAATAAATAAAGAATTCTGACTGGAATGCTTGCATTAAAAAAAAAACCAGTTACAGATATGCAACTTTTAAATACCTATATAGTGTCCATGCTTTCGATGCTTTTGAATTATGGTGTTGGAGGAGACTCTTGAGAGTCCCATGGACTGCAAGAAGATCAAACCTATCCATTCTGAAGGAAATCAGCCCTGAGTGCTCACTGGAAGGACAGATCGTGAAGCTGAGGCTCCAATACTTTGGCCACCTCATGAGAAGAGAAGACTCCCTGGAAAAGACCCTGATGTTGGGAAAGATGGAGGGCACAAGCAGAAGGGGACGACAGAGGACTAGATGGTTGGATAGTGTTCTCGAAGCTACCAGCATGAGTTTGAACAAACTGCGGGAAGCAGTGGAAGACAGGAGTGCCTGGCGTGCTCTGGTCCATGGGGTCACGAAGAGTCGGACTATATGTTTATGTTTCTGGAAAGCTTTATATAAACAGGGAAATAATATACGCTATGAAGAACTGCTCTGACAAAGACTATGTCTAGTTTTGCTCACATATCTACAGCATAGTGTTTTACAAATGTTGATGGAATGGACCAGGTGGCTGCTTAACATAAAAAAGTCAGAAAAATGCCTCTAGAAAAACAGAAGGTAGAGCCAGGTCCTCAGTCAAATGGTATTTCGCAGCAGAGGTTGATTTGCCAACACATAGCAAATGGTGTATGTGGACAATAGCCAATGAAAAGGCCTCTGAGGGGAAGTTCAGAAACATTGCTTAGGATTAGTGTTAACAGATACAACCTGATTGCTATTCTCCTTAAGCTGTCCTGATTAAAAAAAACTGATGGGTCTGCAAACGTCAAGGCCATGAGAAACAGTTCCCTGACTTCCTGTAGGTCAGAAGGAATTGAGAACTGAAGGATGAGTGAGATGGAAATAAGATACCATTTTAGTGAGCTACGTGGAGGATAAAGTTGCAATTTACACTAAAGGTCAGCACTAGGCCCCTCACAATATGTGGAAGAATGCTTGGAACACAAGGCAGCTTTCTTGCTGATGGATACTAGAAACAATCAAACCATTGCTATTGTATTGCCCTCCCCCACTCATAGTGTGGGGCCCTCCATAGTTCTGTCATAATTAGTAGCTGTCAGCACTTGTTCCCACGAGGATGGTAAGCTTCAAAATGCAATGGTGACATGCTTGCTTGGTAATGTTCAGGCAGTGTGAAAAGAATTCCTCGTATCATTATTTATTTATTACACTGATAATAAATGTAAAGCACTGAAATTGGTGTACCCGGTTCCACTGCCCCCCCCCCCATCTCCTCAGAACTAAGCTGGGTCCTACACACTCTAAATGCAACGGGGAGGTTAGATGAGAATTGTGTGGAAAGATGCCAGACCCAACCTTTGAGGTCTTTACAGATGCAAGAATGTTCTATTGGACAGGGTAAGAATTGAAGCTCTATGGTTAATGTTCTAGAATGTTCCTTAAGCTTGGTTTGCACAGTTGCTGAACCTTTGTGGAAAAGAGCAGAGGCTATAGAAAAGAACCCAGTGTAACAAAGCTCCAGTTTCCTATATTGTTGAGAGAAGCAGACAACAATTGGGAATAAAATTGAACAAATGTCAAAGATTAACACAGCTTTAAAAATGAATTCAATGCTTGTGTTTCATGCACTGTGAAATCATGCTGAATAGCTCTATGTTTACTACATTCCTTAAATGTTAGTTATTTCCCTCTCATTCCGACAAGCTGTTGCTGGTCTTACTGTTAATAAATTATTTGGTGATTTGCCAAAAATATACAGTATTAATTACCAAAATATGTAGAGAACTGTTTTAGGAAATTCATTCATATAATTATTTAGAAACTGCATGTTTAGTAATTGCAATGCAGAAAACACACAGTTCAATACTGAGTTTTGCTTTTGATAATCAGTAATGACTGTTTAGTACTATTATTGAACCTTTTTTAAGCACCCAGTGAAACAATGTATCATGGGGTTCTAATTTCACACTTTCAGTTTATTACTTTAAATCATTTCAGTTTGTTTCTAACACAAAGGTATGGAAGCCTATCATAAATACCTGTTGGTAATACAGATCCTCATTAAGCCACTTTCCATTTACTCTCAAGAAGAGAAACATAAAGAGAATACAGTACATTGCAGTGTTTCTCTGAATAACCTCTTTTGTGTGAAATAAAACATTTTTTTGTTTGGGGGGGAAAAAACACACTGTAAGAATTTGGAAGTATTGGAATGATCAAAAACACACATGCCACCTTCAGGGGTTTTGAATCAAATTCTCTTAAGCTTTTGCCAAGCCTCTTGAAGTGCTAGGACTAGCCACATTTCTAGTGTATCTTTTATAAAACTGGGCTCCATATATAAGCTTCCACCTGGTAATGACAGTGATATAATGCTCATGTCATCAAATGAGTTTCTAACAGCACTGTGTTACTTATCTTCAGAGCCATATTACTTTAAAGATCATTTCCTTTAAATACAAACAAAGCATTCCTTTGTACTAAGAATTTCTAGAAACACGTTCAAGAAATCAGTGGTTAACAGGGACAAAATCAGTTTCATACTCCCTTACAAAAGTTTCAAATGGAAAAGCTTTCAAATGGAAAAGATCCAAAGAAAGAATAATCGATAATAGCCTCCAAGTTCTGTCGTATCAAGGTTGTCATTTGTTCTAAGCTCAAAGCATGACGGAAACTCATATTCTGTCAAGGTCTTCTAGATTTGGATTAAAAAAATCTTTATCTCCATTTTACTACAGTTCCCTTGTTGACACCATTCTCCATACGCACTGGTTCAATCCCAAAGTATGGCCATCCATTAGGGAAATTGCTTAGGAAGGCATACTTTGGGTGTAGATTATACTTCTGTCACTCTCTGTTGTGCCAGTCAGGAGAGGAGTGGTGTATCTTAGTGTCATTTGTGCATTAAGGATCTTTGAAACTGACCTTTCCAGTCACATGGTTACATGCTAAAGGAAAACGTGGTATAAAACAAATCTATTTACATCAAATCAGGTACATTTAATGATCACCACCGCTTAACCAGACATTTATCAGATGGTTGCCTAATCAGGTTTGTAGGATGCATTTTGGTTTTGAAGGGACACTGGTATAGGCTCCTAGAGACACAGTTGCTGTTAGCTCTATGTAATAGACAATCGCGACAATTGTGGGGACAGTTTTAATTCCAAGATATCTAAATGTTTCCAAAGGGGGTTCTCCATCACACATTTCCTATCACAATCTGAAGAAAGCCACACAAATTGAACTCGTTTGCTTTGTTTATACAGCACACGGAATATATGCAATTGAACCCTCATTTGCAAATGTTTACTCTATCAAAAGCATCATTAGGCTATATTTTCTAGGTAGCATGCAGAGTAAACTAATGCACATCCAGACTGCAGGTGTTGATTAGACATTTTCTGTTCAAAATGAGAATTACAAACACTGTTACATTTAAATTGTCCTCTTTTTTCCCCTCTAGAAATAGAGTTAATTAATTCCACAGGGACTAAGAAATGCAGAAAGCCTAAACTTCAGTGAAAAGGCAGGTTAAGAAGAAAGAATGCTGAAGAGACACGCTACCTTAGCTGATTTACCAAAGCCTGCTTGCTTTCCCACTTGGTGGCAGTCAAAAGTTCCCTGGGTTGTTTGCAATAGTGTAAAATCAAAATAATTTTCATGGAGAGCAATATATTAAAACAAATATTTGGCTTGAGTGACCTGGCTACATACAGATAATGATGTTTCCCTGGATTGCTTGTATTTCTGAGTAATATAAACAGGGATTTTTCTTCTTTTTTAAAGTTTGCCGAATAAGAAAACATATTAATGGAAATTTACAACCTCTCTCCTTATCAAACGTTAAGCAAACATACATTGCTATTTGCTCCTCTAGGAGAAACACAATCACATGCATGTCTACTAGGAAGTTCACTTAGATTTACTCCCAGTCAAGTGCATATAGGACAGCAATCTCAGTTGCCATGAAGTAGTTTCTATTATTCAAGATAAAACCATTCTCAATAATGGTTCACCTAGTAACAGGGTTCATTCATTGGGAGAACGTATGGAAGCTGCTAATGTAACCAGAAGGAAGGAAAGGATAAAAATTGTGAGAGCCACAGTTTAGTGTTTTCTCCAATGCTGAATCTTCTGCTTGTACAATGAGACTTCCCCTAACTCTTAACTATTCACCGCCCCGCCCCCACCGGAGCTGAAATTCCAATAGGGATTATATGACTTGCAAAAAGGGCATCTAAATCTTTATACATACCCTCTGTCTTATACTGTATGTGTCTAAATTCTGGATCATTCACTATGTGTCTCAGGAAGTATAGGAGATCCTGCAGGGCCACTCACCTCATGACTAGTCACCCTACTAAGTTGCTCAGTCATTGTTCACCGTGGTGGCAGCCACCTTTCCACTGTTGGTGCTGCACCTCCACCTGCTTCAGGTAATGTAATGCTTGGTCTGTCTGGTGTGCTACTCTTTATTTTCTGTTACATGCATCTTGTAAACGCTAAGCCTCTGTCCGTGGCTCTGCCTTAAACAGTCATCACACAAAATTTACGCCTGCAATAATTAATGAAACAGCTGAGGTTTCATTTCTTTGCAGACACATAAAGGCCTTCCACTGACTTTTCCATGAAAAACATGCCCACAGAATTGCGCTCAATAATTTTGTTCAAAACCAAATTACTATTCTCTGGGTTGTGCTAATATTTGTGTTTTGGTATTACGGCATTTTTTATTCTCTTGCACTTATATATTGTACTTATTTTTAATGCCCCGTATCTTCAAATTAATATGCCACCTGCTTCCTTTCAAAAATGCACTATCTTATAGGTTTGGGGGATTGGTTTGAATGATATCTTTGGGTTCCAACCAATCCTTTTATTTTGAATCTGCAAGATTATGAGCCTGCAGTGGAGGGGAAATGCTGAACTAGCCAACCTGGTTTCTTTGGTAAGTGTACTGCCTTAACTGGGGGCTGTAAGTATCCTATCTGAATGGCCAGTTAGTCATGTTGCCATAGAGACAACAGGTTGGTGGTGCTCTTCCACCTGGCTGGATTCCACATCATTCTAGCAGTGGGAGAACAATAAACCGTGGGGATAGTCTTTATTTTAGTTTCATCTGAAGCTGGGAGCTGGAAAAGATAGGCTTGCTTTGCTCCCTCTATGCTGATACCTCTATGGCTTTGAGGATCCTCTTATAAACCTAATGGGGAAGTAAGATCTGTTAATGCTGTATGTTATTCCATCCTATGCTCAGGTTGTATATGTGGGGAGGAGAAAGCATATATTCCAAACACATCACAGTCTACAGTGACCTGCATTCGAAGAAAACCAAACCCTGGGAAAGCACTGGAACCCCTGGAGGCTCTTGCTGCACAACAATATACTTTGACTGATCTGCTGCAATTCTGTTGACTTGTCAAAAGTAGAACATTCTTGAATTTGATTTATTCAAGTGTGTCATTTTGGGAGCCATTAGCATGCTTTTTAAAATTCAACTTGCCCAAAATAGAACCGTTTGGTGGAAGAGTCAGGTTTAATCTTCCTAACCGCAGGACAATGACAGTATTTGTAATGATGTTGAAATACTGGGTATTTCATTTGGAAACCATAGGTACATTCTTTATTACACTGACAGTTAGAGATAACAGGATTTAGTTCTGGGATAGGATAAACTAATTCCAGAGAACAGTGTTATTTATTTTTTCTTCCAATGCAAACACAAATGCTTCTTGGTAAATGTATGGAAGAGTTCTATTTATTTGTTTTCTTTCTTGACATTTGTTTATAGAACCAAGCACCAGTGCAGCCAAGTCAGCTTTTCTTTATTCACTGGAGTTTTGAAATATTTTACAGTTATTTTGGTGGTGCATTTGTTTAGGTAGAAAAAAATAATACTGAATTGTAGGGCTTTTGTATTGGCCTAGAATGAAGCAGGACAAATAAAAGGTTAAAAAAACAAAAACCCAAGCAAAAATTTGTCCAAATTGTGACAATTTCATACAGCTTCCATGGCAATATGGCCTACTTAATTATTAACCTTAATAATCGTACTTCCCTCCTCACATAGTATTTAATAGGAGTGTGAACTGGCCACAAGATCTGTCCTATATCTGAGCATTTCTTAGAATTCCCTTCTGTTTCTGTTACTCTGTGCTCTCCGTTTCATTCTGTAATTGAGCTCCCAAGCCGCTCTGTATAAAGTGGAGCTCTCTATTCCTCTACTCGCTAAGATGGGGAATCTAAACACAGCTATAACCTTTTACCTTGTGGTCAAAGTGAAAATTGCTGGCACACGAGTCCATCCAAAGCCTGCCAAATTGCAGACAAATATGTCCAGGAATTTTTGGAGGGGGAAATAAAAGTGATTCGCTTTCTGATATAACCCCTTGGGGGGAGCGGAGTAGGGCTTTGTCTCTTTCTTACATTAAAAGAATTAAGAAATGGATGAGTGGTGTGTGTTCTTGCTTATATGTTTCTTTTTAATTTGCAACTTCAACAAGTTGGGTTTTTTTTTTTTTTGTACTTGTTTGTGCCCTTCACAAGGCTTTACAAACCTTCCAATTGAACTTTACAGGTATCCAATGGGTCTCGCAATGTGAAGCCATCAAGAGTACCACCTAAAGAGTTCTGGAGATCTTTGGTTTTGGTTCAAGCATAGCAACACTGGATTGATAAAGCACTTAAACTTTTTTAAATGTCCCAGTGCTGCTGATGGAATGAAAACATACCCACCAATACTACTGCAATGGCAATGGTCCTCTCTGAACATGTGAAGTATGAATAGAAAGAGCAATGTTGAAAACATGTAGGGTACCTTTCCATCACCTCTGGCTGAGGAACTGTCCACTCAGAAGAACTGGGGCTTACTCCCAAGTAACTGTGAACAGCCTAGCAGCTTAACTAACAAAAATCACAACCATCTCTCACACATTTGAGACTAAGGTTAGCCCAATCATTGCAGTTGCTCATCTCCACTAGCACTTTTTCAAAAACATTATCTTAATTCCATCTACCCATATCAGTTCTTTTAGTCCATTCTGAGGTTCTGTTCCTTACTTTGGCAAGTTTTAATTGTATGTTTCCAATGCCGCCAGGCCACTTCTTCCCTGCTGTGCTGAACTGACACTCCAGAAAACAGGACCTTCTCTTAGCAAAGGACTGCTGACTTCACATATGGAAAAAGGAAACTCTGCTTCCTTAAATGCTGATTCAGCACAGTGGGGGATAGACAGGCCCGAGGCAGCAGGAGCAGACAACTTAAATTATCCATAAAAAGTGGAAAATTGCAGAGCACCTTGGGAAAGAAAAATCAAACCACATTTTTTTCCTTGGCATGATTTTCCTTTGCCTTTTTTTTATTTGAATCATACTATCGTGACTAATATTCTCTGTGACAGTTTTGTGAGACTGTGAAGTCTGCCTAAAAAGTTTCACACACTGCTGAAGAAATAGCTTATGGATAACTTAAGCATAAATTCAGCTTTCTACTTCAAAAAAAAAAATACTATTACAAAAAGAAAGTCTGTAAACAAAGGAGTGAGATGGAGCTCTGAAAATACCTTCTTCACCTGCAAAATATTACAGAGCTATGATCCAGTTGTTGGACACTGCAATCCCATATGCAGTTACCCAGAAGTCAGTCTCACTGAACTCAATAGCACTATGCCTAGGATTGTAAATCTGCAATCCTCTGCACACTCATTTTAAAAGTAATCCACTCTGAACAAAGTGAAACAAACTTCTGTGCAGGCACATGTCAGACCACACTATAAGGTAGTGTAAATGTAGCTGCTTAGAATTCATTTGAATAGGATCTTAGGAGCCATCTTGCTCCCCATCCTTTGAAAGCAACACATATCACATTGCCTCACTACTTATGGCTACACATTATATTCTGGCACAATAACAGGAGTGATAGCAATGAGACAACATGACAGAGATGTGTAAAATCATGCATAGTATGGAGAAAGTGGATAGAGAAATTCCTCCCCCACTGGTGGAGGAAGAGGAGTGCAGGGGGAGCGCACCGCCCCCAGCAGTTCAATCCTGATGGGGTGCCATCGCGGCTGCCCCCTGCCCACGCTGTGCACCATGCCCCTGCAGGCGGCGTGCCCCGCCCCCAGGATGCACACCACGCCCCTGCGGGTGGTGCCCCCGCCCCCGGGACGCACGCCAGCCCAGCCTCCACCTGCTCTCCGCCCCCTGGTGCCAGAGCATGAAGCTCTGCCACTTGCCCCCCCCCCATGACACTAGAACTCATGGACATTCAATGAAGCTGAATGTTGGAGAATTCCAGACACACAAAAGAATAGCACATAGTTAAACTATGCAATGCGCTCCCACAGAGGGCATTGATGGCAACCAACTTGGACTGCTTTTAAAGAGGATTAGCCAAAATGCTGTAAATAATAATAATAATAATAATAATAATAATAATAAATTATTTGTACCCCGCCCATCTGGCTGGGTTTCCCCAGCCACTCTGGGCGGCTTCCATAGAAACCAAAAATACACTAAAATATCACAGATTAAAAACTTTCCTGAACAGGGCTGCCTTCAGATGTCTTCTGAATGTCAGGTAGTTATTTATCGCTTTGACATATGATGGGAGGGCGTTCCACAAGGCGGGCGCCACTACCGAGAAGGCCCTCTGCCTGGTTCCCTGTAGCTTTGCTTCTCGCAATGAGGGAACCGCCAGAAGGCCCTCGGCGCTGGACCTCTGCGTCCGGGCAGAACGATGGGGGTGGAGACGCTCCTTCAGGTATACTGGGCCGAGGCCTTTTAGGGCTTTAAAGGTCAACATCAGCACTTTGAATTGTGCTCGGAAACGTACTGGAAGCCAATGTAGGTCTTTCAAGACCGGTGTTATGTGGTCTCGGCGGCCGCCCCCAGTCACCAGTCTAGCTGCCGCATTCTGGATTAGTTGTAGTTTCCCAGTCACCTTCAAAAGTAGCCCCACGTACAGCGCATTGCAGTAGTCTAAGCGGGAGATAACTAGAGCATGCATCACTCTGGCGAGACAGTCCGCGGGCAGGTAGGGTCTCAGCCTACATACCAGGTGGAGTTGGTAGACAGCTGCCCTGGATACAGAATTGACCTGCACCTCCATGGACAGCTGTGAGTCCAAAATGACTCCCAGGCTGCGCACCTGGTCCTTCAGGGGCACCATTACCCTATTCAGGACCAGGAAGTCCTCCACACCAGCCCGCCCCCTGTCCCCCAAAAACAGTACTTCTGTCTTGTCAGGATTCAACTTCAATCCATTAGCCGCCATCCATCCTCCAACCTCCTCCAGGCACTCACACAGGACCTTCACCACCTTCACTGGTTCTGATTTGAAAGAGAGGTAGAGCTGGGTATCATCTGCATATTGATGGACACCCAGTCCAAACCCCCTGATGATCTCTCCCAGCGGCTTCATATAGATGTTAAAAAGCATGGGGGAGAGGACGGAACCCTGAGGCACCCCACAAGTGAGGGCCCAGGGGTCTGAACACTCATCCCCCACCACCACTTTCTGAACACGGTCCAGGAGGAAGGAGCGAAACCACTGTATAACAGTGCCCCCAGCTCCCAGCTCCCAACCCCTCTAGACGGTCCAGAAGGATGTTATGGCCGATTGTATCAAAGGCCGCTGAGAGATCCAACAGAACTAGGAAACAACTCTCACCTTTGTCCCTAGCTCGCCGGAGATCATCAACCAGCGTGACCAAGGCAGTTTCAGTCCCATGATGAGGCCTGAATCCCGATTGGAAGGGATCATAATGTGGACAAGGGAATTCAACAAGGGATTCCCACTGCAGTTGTGCACAGATAATGACACCATGGTCTTCTAGGTATCAGATCTGTTGAAAATTGGTAACAGCATATGAGTTGCTTTTGAAGCCTGCTGGCAACCTGCCAGCATGCAAAATTGACATATGTGACATTACTGGTACGTAAGGGAAGGTCCATTCCACTGCCTGTTCTGCCTTGGTACCTGCCAACGGAACCTATTTGTGTCCTGTTCAGGCCAGAAGAGGCAACCTGCACCACTCACAGGCTTGTGGGTGATTCCCCCCGCCCCAGTGGTCCTGTTTATTACTGGAGAGGGAAACAATATTCCTCAAGTGATAATGAACATTTTTTGTGATACCTGTTAAGTCAGTATACTTTCATATTTTGAGAAGTATGAATTTTGAATTGTTAATTAGCTAAAACATGAACTTTGTGTCATGTGTGTGTGTGTGTGTGTGTTGTAAACTTTACAAATATTATTTCTTTTTTAAACAGAGGATGCCTGGCTATTGTCCATACTTTAGTAAACCTCACTGAATACAATAAGTTTTACTCCCAGGTAATTGTTTATAGGATTGCAGCTGAAACACTGGTGGGAAACACTGTGTACCCAAAATAAATGACGGTCATGCAAATTGTAGAGCCATTACAGAGACATCAAATTATTTCGTCATTTCCCCCACTTTTATACTGCCAAACTGAAATAATACCAATTTACCACAAATCTTGACAGCACCCCCCCTTTTTTATTAAAAGAACGTAGAACAGAGCATGTACAGGATGCTATGGATTTAGCAAGCGAGAACATTTTAAAACCCTTCCTTTCTTGCTTAACCCTTTCATCTATGCCACCTCCCTGATTCCTCATGCATCAGGTCTTCCCGTCTTTTCATAGCAGCTGGGGTCCTTTAAAGCAGGGATGCAATTAAAAACAACCTACCCCCTTCTAGGGTGCTACTGAGTCACACAATTGAGCTGTGAGGAACAGAAATAACTTGGCTTTGAAGCACTGCCTGGAGGAGAACTACCAATGGCGCTTCAAAGCAAAAGACAGCAGCTTTACCCTGCAGTCCAGCTTTAGATGGTTCTTTAACTAAAGCCAGATAATTTAGTGAAAGGATTTTTTTTTTGGACTGTTATTTCTCCTTCTCTCATTTAATACACGGGGGTTCATTTTTGTTTTACTGTTTGTAAAATGGGGAAAGCTAGGCTGAGATTTTGTCGCTGAAAGCATGGCCAATGTCTCACGAAATGCCAACACCATTGCTTCTGTTCGCAAAGCAGGTTCTACAGACAATAAGTTCTTCCTTGCTTCTTGTCCCACCATCAATAAGTGGGTTAAATTATTCCTTCTCATGTTTCTGAGATGTATTTTAAAAAGCTTGAAAATGCTCAACCTTTGCACTGCTCTATTTTCCCTCCCCCTGCCTTTTTAAATGGTATTTTAATATCACAACTGTTCGCCTTTTCATAAATAAGAATAATAGCTACTCAGCTTTAATCACAATTTCCATAGGTTAAGTATATCCTGCCTTTACAACTTTTTGTCTTCTAGATGCCTTAGTACTTAGTACTCTTTTGAAGCCTTGTTTCAATATGCTACATAGCACTCCAGTGAGCTAGTGCAATTAATGGGGATTCCTACTGGAGTGAGAAAAGGACTTAGAGGAAGTGAATGATATGCCTCATCTTCCTGTCTTGCCCTAGTGCCAGATTGTGTGTCTGCTAAAGATGGACAGATAAATCTATTTCCTCCATGTTAGTCTCCCATGTGTTCAATTATACATTCTTCCTTGTTTTCTGGATTATTTTTAAAATCACGCATAATTTCTCTTGTTGGATGTGTAGCTGCATGAATCTCTGTGCATTTTATGAATGTGTGGCAAGGATTATTGCTTATAATATAAAGTATACACCTTGTACTGTAGATGTATAGCTATACAGAAATGGTTTATATAATTCCTGTGTTAAAACATATTGATACATCCCAAGTAGTTTATTTGGGCTTCTCTCACTGCAACCTAACTCAAAAACTCATCTTAGTGGTGTGTGAAGAAACTAAAAATAAAAATGTATCAGCAAGGAAAAGATAACATGTTAACTGCTGCATGAAGTCTCATTTTTCCCCTGTTTGAAGATGTCAGTGAAATTTGAAAATTAAAATTAAAAAGAGGGAAGTGGGCTGGAGTTGAAACCAGAAAGTTACATTATTATGCTTCAGGAAGACGCACAGGCTATTATGATATGGGATACAGAAAAAATGTTATACATCTTGTTTTCTGTTCCTTTTAGCTCTCTGAAACACTTGGGATAGTTAAAACCACTTTTACACACACAGTATTAGATGTGCTTTAAAATTATAGCTACAAGTGTGGATTTGATAAACATAATTGCCAATGAAGCTAGATGCACACATGCTTAGATGCCATGCTTAATACTTGCCATATATATATATATATATATACATATATATATATCACAAAATTTATAGGCTGCTCTGTGTGTGTGTGTGTGTGTGTGTGTGTGTGCAGTTTACAAAAAATAGTGTAAAATGCCTAATATACTGCCTAGCAAATTACACAGTGAGTTTTGTATGCCACAGGTATACATGTGGCACAATTTGTGGTGTTATATAAAATTTTGCTACCAGCCATGGCTGTCCCCTTTGGAGAAATATTTTTAAGTCATTCAGGTACTATAATTGCATTTTATAAGTATATAATAAGTTGCTATGCTGTGGTGGTTAAGAAATTAACTCAAGTGTGAAGTGAGTCTATCACTCTTTTCTTTATTAACAATACTTTCCTCAAATCCTTTTTCCTACAAAAAGCAAAAATGCCCCATTGAAAAGAAAAGGCTAAAAGCTGATTCAAATACACATTTTGAAAAACATAATATCTTTATATATTAAAAGGCCCACTTTAAATCCCACTGAAGTCAGTAACAAAAACCCCAATGAACTACAACCACGATCCTAGCACAATTAACATTGGCAATTCAGAAACATCCTATTCATCGATGTTTAAAGAAGACTTAAAGAAGTGAGTTCTTTTGTAAAAGGCTATTAATTTGAATTGTGCTTTATAAAACTTTGCTTGCTGAACTGTTTTTGACCAACTTGCTTCATTATAACTGCATGACTGCTCCTTCTTATTGACAGTATATGACGAGAGAGAATGCAAGCACATTTCAGCTAGCACCTTCTAATGCAGATATGCAAGATGAGATGAGAGTGAGACTGAGATTGATTTTACATGTGCTGCTTATGTTACTTTATATTTTCTGAACTAAAAGTGGTGGCATAAGGACAATGACCTGACTTTCAGATATAAATCAACGTCCACTTTCAAAGCTTACTCGATTACAAAGTGGTATCTAATACAATGGACACAGACTCACAAATAGTTCCTCCTCATTTAGAATTACAGTACTGCTGCTGATATTATTTATGTTGCAGAATATCAATTGTTTCCGGCAGTCCAAAAAAATCTACTTTTGTCTTATAAATTACGGAAAATGTCTTCTTGTGTCACTATGATACATATTACTGAACAACTGAGCGAAAGGAATCAAAGAGTCTATTAACATTCTCGAAGACTTCTAAAAGAAAGTATCTGTTCAGGTGACACTCCAGGGCACAATCTTTTTGAAAATTACTAAGATGTTAAAAATAGATACAATATGTCAGTTAATGAGGATAATGTGAAAAAAAATGGAAGAGAAAAAGAATACTTTGAAACAGGTAAAAAGCCTAAAATATTCTTGTCTGATCCACATGCAAATTAGCAACAGATTTGCCACAAAAAGGTAAGATTTTAAAAGCTTTGATCCAGTTACCAACAGTTTTCAGAGAGTGTACTGTAGGGTTTTTACGTACATCGTTGGTTAAGACTCTAATCATCACTTGGGTTCTCTGATCATGAGGCTACACAGTGAGGCAAATGGTAGAGATTGGGGTGCTTTCCATGTTAGAAAAAGTGTTCTATCCTTTCAAGAGGAAAGAATTCCATGATCTGCTTAGGGCTCCCTGGTTGCTGAAGAACATAAGCACCGTGGGGTGAAACCAGAGTTGGAGTGGTGGCTTATGACTTAGAACCATGTATTACCAACTGAAAGCGAAATTATTCTGCTCCAACAAAGGAGTAGCTGTATTTTTTTTTTAATAGCTGGTGAGTTTGATTGCTTCTTCCCATAAAGCCTTTCTGTACTTAGCATTTATACTTGCTGTTTGATCTAACTTTTTAAAAATGTTACTTTGTAGCTGATTGCCTGCACCTTTGGTCACATGCCGCTGTTATTAGGAACTGGATTTTGGGTTCTCCATTCCACACTAATGGTGGGTTGTGCCCAAACTGGGAGAAATTCAGTGGCTGAAGTCACAGCCCTTACATACCCTTGTGTTTCTACAGCCAGTGAATGTCAGAATTCCAAGCATGCTAATAGGGCTAGCACTTTTATGGCTTTAAAATAAATAAATCATTTGCATCCTTATAGGCAAGCCAGGGTTTGAGGTTTAGCAGGCAGTCTACTCCACCCCCAGTATTCCCAAACCGCCTGGGGTTTTGGTTACAAAGCCCTGGCAACTGAGCAACATCTAGCAGAGGTGGCTTGACTGGTTGGATCCAGAAAGTGGTTAGTATTTCATTTCATGAGGCAGAGGTCCCTGTTGCATTGAAAAAAATGTGGTGGTGTAGCCAGCCCTGAACATGTTGGTTTGGACTAACAACTGACTAGTCACAAATATTTCCTTTTTAGGGGACATTGTGGAGTGGGTTGTGGAAGCACTGCAGGCATCCCATGCCTATTTGGGTTCAGCTTCACTGTGGGACTGAATTGGCCTTGGTCACCCCGACGGATGATGTTTATCAAGAATGAGACCAGGGCATGTGACCTTGCTCCTCCTCCTTGATCTCTCTGCAGCTTTTGATAGCACAGAGACTGTATTCTCCTGGAACAGCCCTGTAGTACAGGCTTTGGGTCCCTCCCTTCCTCCACAAAGCAGTGGGGCAAGGTGCCATCAGTTTGCTGATGACACCCTGCTCTCTTTTGCGGTAACATCCAAATCAAAAGAAGCCAAGGAGACGCCAAACCAGTGCCTGGATACTGTGGTGGGCTGAACAAGGAAGAGTAAACCAAATTTGAATGATAGCAATACAGAGGATCTATGGCTGAATGATCCTAATAACTTTATCACTTTTGTGTGTAGCAGCCCTACATTTCTGTTTGGATTTCATTGAATATAATAATTATGATACAGTATGAAGTTTCCGTGTGACTCTTTATCTAACTAACAAAAGTCTTATAGGGTCTTTCTTTCTTTCTTTCTTTCTTTCTTTCTTTCTTTCTTTCTTTCTTGCAATCTCATAAAAGCTTGAATCAAGCAGAGTGGAAAAGCACCCAGCATAGGGCAGGTATTATAAAGAGAAGCAGCAAAAATATATCTCTTATCATTTTATTTTGGAGGTACAGCATCAAAAGTGTGTAATTTAATTGCCACACTTATTTAGTCCTTGGCCTCCCTTCTGATATTGCCAACTAGAGTGATAATTAACGCTAGCTCTGTTGGTGTTCTGTGTGACATGAATTTGGGGAAGTGGATTGAGTCAGTCTACTCATTTTGCATTAGTCATAGCACTACAGGACGTCACTCAAGGCCATCATCTAAACAGAATTCAGATGAATTTTGTTGCCTGCTGAGTTGTGAGTGACCAAAAGGTTAAAAGAATAAATGAGCAGAAGGTTGTGTGGTCATGAGAAGTGATCTCAGGGTTAGAAACAGAAAACTATTGAGACCAACTAATGGCATTCTCACTGTGTATTGTCTGAAGCTGTACAAGTCACTTAGGGTATATTTTTCCTGTGATACTTGTAGACAGACACCAGTGTAATTAACAAATGAATAAAGAAGAGTGTGAGAGTCTCCACATTACAGAACAGGGATCTTAAGCCATTTCGCTTAATCACTCATACACTGAATGTTTTTGCAACTGATGGGAGAACTGCCTTTCTTGGAACATAATGTGAAGTCACCACAATCACTAACCTAAAGAGCCTAATACTGTGTCATTTTACTTGTCCTCTTGTGGAAAAAATATGACAGAGAGGAGAGGAGAATGATTTCTCTATACTTTAATACACTGGTGCCAAACTAGCTCTGAAAAAACAGAGGATATTCTTAAAGGAGAAAAACAGAGAATATTCTTAAAGGAGAAAGAGTGAGCTCAGAATATTGCACTCTATTCAGGAATCTGCTGCTTGAAACAATGCCTGTTAACAATGCTCTTCCTAGTCATTGACTGATCCTCTTGGTATTGACTTCACTCAAGTGTGTTCCATCATCTTGAAGTTGGAAGGCGTGATGTGAGTCACTTGTTTCTGATGTATTTTAGAAGAGAATATAACTCTTCTAAAATACATGAGAAACAAGAATATAGCTCTTGGTTTGGATAGATACAGAAAGCTCATGGGCTGAGTCTTCCTAGGAGAACATGGGAAGTTGGAAAGGTGGTTTGTCTTTTCTAAAGCTTATTAAGTCTTCAAAGATGCAATCCTAGCTAAACAATCTTTCTTTAAGAAAAGTCCAACTGCTAGTATATTACACCCCCAGGTACATTTAAGCATGTGCAGCTTATCATTTTGGCTGAGTGTATGTAAAACCCATTGATCAGACATAAAGCATAAACCTCTGTGGAAATTGTGTGCCTTTTCTTATTCATTTTCTTATTCATTCAGAATAATGACTTTATATGTTTGTCCTTTACATAGGATTTTATCTTTATCATCTTCCTTGAAAGGCAGATTACTATTATTCCCTCTCTATGGAAATCTGATAAGATACTGGCCTACCCTGTCATCCCATACGGCTGAAATGAGACTTAAATTCAAGTCTCCCAGGTTTATGTCCATCATTCCATTACTTATGCAATTAATTATAAAGGGCAATGGAATGGCAAGGAATGCATAGTGCTAGAGAACATGAGATTTGTAATTGTTTCTTACATGTTCTAACGCTTTGATTTCTACAATGCTGTCTGTAATATTTGCCTTTAATTATGTTTGGATAAGATGTTATACTGTCATCATATAAACAATGTGTGTGAGAGAGAGTGTGAGTGTGTGTGTGTGAGAGAGAGAGAATAAAAAGGTAAAGGTACCCCTGCCCGTACGGGCCAGTCTTGACAGACTCTAGGCTTGTGTGCCCATCTCACTCAAAGAGGCCGGGGGCCAGCGCTGTCCGAAGACACTTCCAGGTCACGTGGCCAGCGTGACAACGCTGCTCTGGCGAGCCAGAGCTGCACACGGAAACGCTGTTTACCTTCCCGCTAGTAAGCGGTCCCTATTTATCTACTTGCACCCGAGGGTGCTTTCGAACTGCTAGGTTGGCAGGCGCTGGGACCGAACAACGGGAGCGCACCCTGCTGCGGGGATTCGAACCGCCGACCTTTCGATCGGCAAGCCCTAGGTGCTGAGGCTTTAACCCACAGCGCCACCCGCGTCCCGAGAGAGAGAATAGATACCATCTATATCTGTGATGAGAAGTTAAGACAGTACCAAAATAAACTATCACATAAACTATCTTGCAGTGATTCTCAGGGCTGCTGCTGCTATCACCTGCCAGCAGTCTAGTTGTAAAAGTCTGTAAAAATGACTCCCCCTCTATTATATCAAAAACTTCTTCAGGGAAACCTACAAAAATACAGCATAAAGGTATAATATACAATCCCACACTAACAGGGGGATGCACAAGATGACTTAATAAAGTTTTCCCTTTTTCATTCTCTAGAATTCCTATATTTGAAATTCTGAACAGGCCTTCAACTACATCAGGTTCCGTTCTTCCCTTTGTTATTTTGGAAAGTTATCATACTTGTAGCACACAGGTGGATCATGCTGTAATAACCCTAGGCTCTTCTGTAGTTGCTACAGTACATCAATATTTCAGAATTCATATGGGGATTACAGTAAACTATCAGTATTCCATACCAGCAGGCAGTACAATGGTCTTTTGTTATGTTTTGTTGTGTTGTGTTACTTACTAATAACAAATTTATCTAGAAGCAATGCTGACTCACTGCAAAGTAGACTTTTATTTCAGTAAGTGATTTAACTATACTATAAAAGACACATAAAATAAATCATTCCCTGTTACTGTAGAATAGACAGTGCACAACACAGCTGTGGATACTGGCAAAAAATAGGCAGCTGCTATTTACTGGGTTTTTACGTGCACAAATATTGTGTGTTTGAGTGTAATGTGTATGTGACACTGCAAAAGAGGAAAGCAGAGTATATGGAATTCTTAAGGACACAAGATAAACCACAATGTGCATATGTCAACATCTTTCACCCCGTGTTTAACTTGGGCCTTGGAAACCTAGTGCAGAAGCGAAGGCAAGGCAAGGGAAGGGAAGGGAAGGGAAGCAAACTCATTTCAGTGAGACTTCCATGTTAAGAATTTTTAGGATCTCAACTATAATGTCAAAATTGTTCATATTCAACACATTATGAAGCAATGATTTATAATGACATTTGAAAGTTAGATCTTTAAGCACTTTTGAATTTGGAACTTGGGTGCTGTTTACTTGAATGATTGCCTTACCCCATATTTACTCACTTGACTGCTTTGATCTGTGGACCTGGCAATATTACAGGTCCCATATAATAACTGTTCCTCTGTTATAAGAAACTGATGTTTTAGTGTGGCAGCTCCCTGCTTATTGAAATCAGGCAGGCACCTTCACCTTGACACCTCCTTAGAATATTTTCATTTAAGCAAGTCTATCCAAACATGTAGAAGTTACATGTGTCTTATCTCTCTTTAATCATCTTTTGAATATATTTAAAATATATATTTTGCTGTTTTCATTAAGAATTTTAATGTTTTTATATATTTTATATAAACTGCTTAAAAGTTTTCTTACAATCAAGTGGTATATAGTGTCAAATAAAATAAATATATTGCAGTTCTACATGAAGATCTATATTCAGATGCTATCCGCAAAAAATTATTCCACTTGCATTTTGCCTTCAAAGACACATTAACTTTATTCTCTACTAAATGCACGTATTAAGCACAGATAGTGATTAACGGTAGCTGTACCAGACAATGTATGACTTAACCTCATTATAAGTGTGAGTGATTGGCAGCTATATAAAGTGGAATCTTTCGTTTCTCTTGCCATGTTCTATTTCTTTAAAAAAGTAATAATGATTGCACCTAAGAAGAATAGCAGATAATACTTTTATACGTAGCTTTTAAGTTTAAAATTAGCTGATAAAACAAGAGGTTTTAGAAGGAGGTTGGCGTTTTCGTGCGCTGCTCTGGTTTTGCCAGAAGCGGCTTAGTCATGCTAGCCACATGACCCGGAAAAACTTTTTGCAGACAAACATCGGCTCCCTCGGCCAGTAAAGCAAGATGAGCACCGCAACCCCAGAGTCATTCATGACTGGACTTAAGTGTCAGGGGTCCTTTACCTTTACCTTTTAGCAGAATCCTGTAACTATCACATCTCACAAGATTGGGGCCATCATGAACCAGTGAAAAAATATGGTAGGGGGACAGACAACAGAAATGATTTTGTATGAAAAAGTTGCAAGAGTTCAAAAGGCGACAAGAGAGAAATCATGAAATAGTGATATATCCAAGGCAAAATTTCCTGGAGAGCTGCTGCCAGCCAGTGTAGAGAACACTAAGCTAAAGGGACTAATGGTTTGACTTAGTATAAGGCAGCTTCCTACATTGCCATTACTGTTATCTTTGGGACTGCTGAGCATAGTTTGCACATTGGTAGTCCTATTCAGGCATTCACCTGAAAGTATGTTGGGGGAGAAGTTGGGGAAACAAATGTTTGCCTCACATCTCCTTCAGCTGCAGCCTCATAGATCTGTAGAACTGGAAGGGACCCTGAGGGTTATCTAATCCAATCCTTTGCAATGCACACTGCAGACCTCCACACTGGGTGGAAGATATGAAGGGGGATCCTTTGTGCATTCAGATGAATGTGGTTAAGAGTCCTATCTGTGACTGGGAATCATTATCTCATTGGATTGCCAGCCTCAGGGGTGCTTCTATGCACATTCCATCAAAAGTGCCTAGAACCCCTCTTCAAACTGACCTGGTAAATGCAGAAATGTCAATGAGTGGAGCTGGTGGTCCTGACATGCACTGAGATATTGAGGGTAGGGTACAGCACATACTTTATTCCCCTACACATTATTTGAATGTCCATATGTGGCTAGTGACTCTGCTACTCTGCAGGATGAAAAGCTGGATGGTGCCTATATTGAGCAAGTGGCTATGTGGTCCTGATCAATAAATCTAGTGGACTCATTAAGCTACAAATGATGCATCTAGATCAATCTTTCTGTCCTTGGAGTAGCTTTATGAAAGGTTCAGTCACAGAACTCGAATTCTATACAAAAGTGCATTAATAAAAAAAGGCACTCTTGCCCAGATTTCTTGCTTTTAATTTTCTTTCTCCCCATTTATACAGACCTTGACAAATACAAAAAGAAGAAATCATTACTGCTGGAATCAAGTGGCACTTGCATCCACAGTAAGATGATAAAAAGTATTATTTCCATAATTAAATTAAATAATTGTATAAGTTGGTTTTATAGATGAACATAGTGGAAGAATGGTGCTAAAATAAACGAGTGAGGGGAAAATACACAAGAGAAAAGCAGAAACTGTTCCCTCCACCCCAACATATACCTGAAGGTATATCAGGCTACTGGATTCAAGCCATGGAATCAATGCATAAAAAGCTGTCCATGCCTCATTATGTTTTCTGTGCATTTACAAAGGGACAAAATAGAAAATGTCCAAGCATGCAGGTACACAATACCTTCCCTGCTATTCGTAATTGCTACTTCATCAGGCTATTTTTCAGCAAGGGAGAAGGTATTCTTATAGTAGCAGCATGTGGCTTTCTGGCTGTCTCTTCAGGAAGTTGGGCAAGGAGGCTCGGTAATTCTTTTATATTAGAATGCCGCTGTTACAGTTGTCCTGGCATGTCTAGACAACTTTAGCTGCCAAGACAGCATTTCAACTCTTTTCTGACACTGCCTTGTAAAGATTTTGATGACATAATTATTATTAATAATAATGGAACATTTATAACAACAGTTCAAAATTGCAAATAGTGTTTTACCTGCCTCATGATTGCCGAGAAGGTATTGATGCAATATTGCAGATTTTAAAAGTTTTAAGTGAGTAGCAAGCTTGAATTAAATTGCTCTGACATTTAATGGAGGCTATTTTTCTGGAGATTTGGGTATATGAATTGGGGTAGTCCAAAGTTTATTGTAGGGTGCAAGACCCCAGTTTCCTATTCATTTCGGTGTACACTGGATAGTATAAGAATGGGGTACTATGCTTGAGAGTACATTGTGTCCAAATGAAGCATGGGCTGGATGTGCTGCTATGGCAGCTGGTATAGCAGCACACAGAGGACTCTGTACTGGAGATGTGCATGATCACACAAAACATTCTACATCTTGCCTTGTCTCCTTGCTGGCGCTGCTTTAAGCAGGTTGCTTAATATTTTTGCATGGCTGAGCTTGTCCTTTTATATAAATTGTGATCGCATGCAAAACCATATGAATGTTGCAGGTCTACCACCTATTATCTATCTTTTGGAGATGAAGACCTTGCCAAAAAATGACACTCCACATTATGCATCACGTACGGCAATAAACATTTTTCCTGGGTAAACATGTACTAAATGTTTGTTTGGACTAACTGAGGAGCAACCCCCAGGCTGGGTACTTCTAAGTTTTAGGGCATTTTAAGAGACCCCACCTCCTGTATTCATTACAATGAACTTTCAGTTTTATAGAAGCAAACTACTTTTTTCTAAACATCTAAATAATCTTAAAGTAACAACAAAACAATATCACCATCAACAAAACAACAACAACGCTCTACCTATTGCAAACACTGCCACATGAAGTTTTCTCCTCAAAGTTGGTGATTGTAAGTGAAGTCTCCAAACCATATTAACCTAATTGGTAGTAGTGCAAGATTTCCTCTTTTTCCTTCCAGTTCCAAATTAAACCCAAGAGAGCAGAGATGGGTCTGCTATCAAGGTTCTTGTGAACTATCTATATGCAATTCTGTCTGGATTTTCAGACTGACAATTTCATTCCATGGCTCCTTCTGTGTTTTGTTTCTCCTGTTTTAATTATCACTTAAGTAAGTGAACTGAATGTACGCTTATCAACTCTTCATTTCCCATGTGGACCACACTATGGGGCATAAAACAGAATTTCCATTTTATCTCTGTTGGCCTAAATGAGACATGTGTGAAAAAAGGATGGGCTACTTAATGCAACTGAGAATGATGTTGATATAGCACTGGCTCTAGGGGTTAGATTAGCGGGACAGAAGATAGAGTTTCTAGCCCAAAGTTCACTGGTAATTTCCAAGGATTTAGTAGAAAGGTGCTGAGAGGATTAATAATATGAAAAACCAGACTGAAGATGTACACTTACGGTTCAAGGAAAACAAAACACTTTGGCACACACTGACATTTTGCAACAAAAATGTATTCCCTTTTAGACACGTACATAACATAGCTTGGATTGCTTGTTTGTTTGTTGCAGATTGGCTAAACTATTCTACAATCACAATGGTATAATAGTGTAATCCTATATTCAGGTTAGTCATATTGAGTTCAATGGAACTTACTTTCACCAATTAAGTGACTTTAGGATTGCAAGCTAAGGATTACTTCTACGTAGATAGAAGACACTTTGTTTGCATCAGCCACTAGCCATAACAATGTTCTGAGTATATATGTATAGCAGATATGCACTGCAAATATAATAATAATACAGTAAATATAGGCACAATACTGCGCATATTTCAGGAAATTTGAAAATAAAGTACTTTCCTATCATTGATAAATATATGAAGTACTTCTGTAATAGGTAAAAAAAAACCCTTCCTTATTTTATGTTTCATGTAAGAGAAAGCTAACAGAATTCCCAGTTTCAAAAATATACTTACTAAGTAGATTTTCAATAACTCTGCAAGCATTTATATTGCATATATATCCTGATGCTCTAGATTTCCAAATTATAGACTCCTGGAGATTTGAATCATACATAGGCCATTTATCCTGATCCTTTGAAAAAGTCAGAGCACATTGTAACAACTACTCACAGAAAATTGTACTGTGCCATAGTTAAGGATCTGCAACACAATATGCTGCCAGAGTAGCAAATAACTTCAGATGACTCACTCAATGCAGCTGTGTCATGTAAAAAGAATCCCAAGCCAAGCACACCCATTTGTGATGTCCGAGTGGGCATGCATGATTTTTCTCATTGAATTGACTTATGTGTGAAAATTGCATTGTGTGAAGAGGCTCTCAGTTGGCAAAAATTAAGCTTGCATAATAGGATTAATTGAGGGCAATTATTAGAAAATGTGTTGCAGGTGGGATGGATACAGAGACTGAAAAGAGCAGAGTTTTATTAGAATTCTAACTTGCAATTTCTAACACTTAAATATAATAAAGCCTGACATTGTGAATTTATATTTAGATTATTGCTGTGTGAGTACATTGAAGCTTGTCTTGTAACCCAACAAAACCCTGCCACAACCAATGAAGAAAAGTTATCGGCTCTGCTACCTGACCTTTGTGACCAGCTGCCATGAAAGTTACAGGGGAAAGGGTTAACTTGAATGGCCAAACTGATGGATACAGCTGGTTCACAAAAACATCTCTAAACCTATTTCTGTTGTGTTCATAAGAGGACTATGAAGAAACAACTGGCAGTGTTATCTCACAGAAACAGTTTAACACATAAAAATTGATTTTACAATTAATGTACAAAATCCAACGACTGCTATAAACAGCTCCTCCAAAATTTTCAAAACTCTATAAAGATTTTATGGGCAAATTAAAAAGAGGCACTTTCCTGCTTTTTCTTTATTCTTTTGCTCTGCAATCATGTGCTCAGCTACTGTCTGATTACAGCAAGATTTCAATACATGTACATGCTCCCTGCAGCAGAGCCTTACTAAAGCCCCAAACTGATCTCACAGTATTTGTCATCTCTGCAGTAATTCTTGCTGTAAATCTCCTCCCTTGTTTTTTATTGAAAAACAAGATCAGCTCCATCTACAAATCTGATTCCAGCACTACCCACAAAATAACTTACAGTGATTTAAAAATATTTTTGCTTGGCATATTAGACTCACTACTTTTCCCCTACCCCACCCCTAAGTCTATAGCCAGTTGTGTGCTTTCTAAGTGTGGGGAGAAATGGCTGCAGAAATGTGCCCTTATCACATCCTTCTCTAGCACGGGACCCAGTGATGCAATGAAGTATCCCCATACAACAAAGTATTCCCACCAAAGAATGCTTATATTATATGATTCCTGTGTAAATCTGTTCTGAGAATGGTGCCAACCAACATTTCTCCAAAGAAATCTGACTATATATTTTTTTTCTGTTAGTATTATTACACTGAATTAAAGTTAATAAAAAAAGGAGAACAGAATAATAGAATCATTGAATTGTAGATATGGAAAGGATCCTGAGGGTCATGTAGTCCAACCCACTGCAATGCTGGAATCTCGACTAAAGTGTCCAAGCCATCCAACTTATGCCGAGGGCCTTCTGGAGGTTCCCTCATTGCGAGAAGCCAAGTTACAGGGAACCAGGCAGAAGGTCTTCTCGGTAGTGGCACCCACCCTGTGGAACGCCCTCACACCAGATGTCAAAGAGAACAACAACTACCAAACTTTTAGAAGACATCTGAAGGCAGCGAAGCTTTTAATGTTTGATGTATTACTGTATTTAATGCAACTGATTCCAACTAATATTTGGTTGGAAGCCGCCCAGAGTGGCTGGGGAAGCCCAGCCAGATGGGCAGAGTATAAATAATAAAATATTATTATTATTATTATTATTATTATTATTATTATTAAAAACCTCCATTCAAGCAGAACCAACCACCTTCTTAGGGAGGCCATTCTGCTGTCAAACAGCTCTTACTGTCAGAAAGTTCTTCCTAATGTTTAGTCAGAATTATCTTTCTTGTAACTGGTAACCATTGGTTTGGTTCCAACCCTCCGGGCCAGGAGAAAACAAGCTTGTTCCATTCTCCTTATAGATATTTGGTTATAATATCTTCTCTCTGTCTCCTCTTAGTCAGGCTAAACATACCAACTCCCTCAACAGTCCCTCATAAATCTTGGTTTCCAGACCTTTGATAATCTGGGTTGCCTTCCTCCACACTCATTCCAGCTTGTCAATATCTATCCTTCGTAAATTGTGGTGCCCAGAACTGGACACAGAACTTCAGGTGTGGTCTGACTAAGGCAGAAGAGGGAGGTACTATTACTTCCCTTCTGTTGCTGCTGCATCACACTGTTTATTCATGTTAAGCTTGTGGTCTATTAAGACCCCTAGATCCTTTTCACACGTACTACTACAAAGCCAGGTGTTCCCCATCTTATATTTGTGCAGCTGGTTCTTCCTGCCTAAGTGAAGAACCTAAAATTTGTCCCTCTTTTGTTAGTTTTGGCCCAATCTGGTCTCCAATGTGTTAAGATCAATTTGAATCCCGATTCTGTCTTCTGCAATATTAGCTACCTCTCCCAGCTTGATGTTATCTGCAAATTTGAAGAGTATCCCCTCAATTCCTTCATTCAGGTCATATATAAAGATGTTGAATAACAATGAGCCCAGGACAGAACCCTGTGGCACCCCACTTTTCCAGGATGTTGAGGAACCATGAAGATCAGGTCCTTATAATTTAGTAACAAAAATGCAAACACTAGAACTGTGGGGGAAATGGATTTCTCAAAGCACTTTCCATGTTACAGCTACTCTGCTTTCTCCCTCCCTAAATCTGCTTCGCACATATTCACAATTAAATATGAAAACAGTACAGAGTTCCTGTCAAATTGTGTGTGTCCACTCCCACTTACTAAGTAGTGCTAAACATAAAACTTACTTTATGAAAGAAAATTCCACTTTAAGTCAGCCCTCTACATTTTGGCTTATTGTCTTAGGCATCCCCAGCCAAGGAAGGCACAGGTCTGATAATTATTTATTGAGAAAAATCACACAATTACAGCAACTCTCATGGTGTTCCCAGATACTTATGCACAAATGTTGCTACCCTCTTGGCAGCTGTCCTCTGGTCAGTGTCCGGCAGAGCAGTTGCAGTAACAGTGGGACAAGCCCCATGCACCAACTAATGTACTCTCATCTGATGGGGTGCATGTGCGCAACTTGAGGCTTTTCCTACATGGAAGCCATTGCTGCTTTCCCCTCTGCAACCCTGCCCTGGTTCTAGGAGACAGTGGGGCAGGGGATGGCAGGTATTTGATTGGCCCTCACCTGAACTTCCTCCAGGTGCACAACCTGCACACCCTGGCTCTGAACATTCCACTTCCTCCTGCCCTGGCTCCTGCCTTGCAGGCAGCACCAAATCCCATAAATTACTGGGCCCCCTCTCCTGGGTTAATTCCCTGGCCTCTGGCCCCTGCCACACACTTGCAACAGCCCTCTCACTGACACTTATCTAGGGCATTAATCACCTGGAAATTCTCTTGTACAAACTTTGCTGAAATGAAAAACACAGTAATACTCGTGCAGAGCATCCTTTTTGTCTCAATCTATCTTGTGGTAGACCAACGTCCTATCCAACTGTAACCTTAATGTTCAGAGGTTTTGATTAACGAATGCAAATTTAGATTTTTTAAAATGACAGCTAACATTAATCAATGCACCCATCCTGCCTTACAGGCACATAAAAGAGCAGAATGATAATAATTAGCATGTATATATGACTTAATTATCAGTAGGAAAAAGCTCTAATGTGTAATTTGATCTAAATAATAGAAATAATACGTAGCATCAAACCGAACACCTAGATCTTGATCTTGAAAGCTGCACACCAGCTCAAGTCAAGCAGAATTAGCTTTCAGACCTGTATTGCTCCTGGCTTTTATGTATAAGTACTTTCCCTTTCTTTAATTAATGTCATCAAAAGAAATTTTTAGGAAGAGCCCCATGCTGAGTTCTTTTGGGGATAAAATGCAGTACTTCTGATGTAGTATTAAAAATAAGACAGGCTTTAAAAAACAACAACAACCCACCACTATTCATATGTAAATGTAATTATGTCCTTATAGCTACTGTTACAATTGGGCACATGAATGCTATTGGTGTGATTAACTGATTAATAACTTGATCAGAGATTCAAAACAGAGCTCAAAATAGAATAATAAAGATGGAATTGCTCTCTCTCAACAATATATCTGGCCCTTCTTCAAGCACACTGGATCCTGACATCTCTTCAGGAAAGATAAACTGCTTGGATACAGAAATATGAGTAAGAGAGTTATGATTCCCAAGGCCTCTCAATACTAGAGGCTGCACCCTTGCTCTCACCCACCTCCTTATCAAAGCCACCCACCCACCCATCCCTTTAACCCCTCTCCATAGCCACCCCATCCCCATATTCCTTGCCAATGCTACCCTCTTCCCTTTGCACCTCACCAAAGCTATCCCTCTGCACCTTCACTTGCTGGCCAAAGACACTAATCTGCCTGGGTGACCCGGCAACTTGCTTGCCAGCCTGGGATACCCACTCACATTTTTGCTGGCCTCAGCTACAAAATGCTCACTGGCACTGAGTTGCCCTCTGGTTCCCTTCTCCTTACTCTGCTGTGATGACTCAGTGGCTTTGAGATCCCAGTTTGCTGTCACACTGTACTTTGCACCACCACCTGTTGGCAGCCCTGTGAATTGCAACCTGATGACATCCTTAGGGAAATCTATATTAGAAGCCATTTCTCCTTAACACTCTACAATCATATGAATGTATGATCAGGTACACATGTAACTAAAAAGGAGATGTTGGTGCATATGTGGCTGGGGAGGGGATATGCTAATATATAGGACAAATTGTTGGGGACAAACACACACATGCAACACAAATCCCATCTCTAAGCTGTCAGGGGAGCATATGATTCTGGGATTTCTTTTTTCAGCAGACTTGATCATAGGAAGAATGAGTAGAGACCAGAGGACAGATTTTATGGCGATCTGATACTCTTGCTATAAAGGAATTGGAATCCCCAGGGTAGAATATTGGTGGCAGAAGCTCCTATGGATTTGAAGGACTCAGTTTATACTCAGTTCCTATGAACCTGTGAAGAATCTCTGCAATAAAAACATGATTGTAGATTTTAGTAAAGGTGTAAAATGTCATTTCACTCTCCACATCACTTCTTTTTTTGAAAAAAAAAACCCATTGAAATTATTCTAATCAGTGTAATTATTACTTAGATGAAATGAGGGGGGAAATCAGCTGATGGTAGGACTCAGGGAACAGAGTCTCCACGGACCTTTATTGTACCAGTCATAAATGGAGAAAGTATTCTGCACTAAGATTGGATTAGGTCTATAATAATGCACACTGCCTTAGGGAGAAAATTAGTTTTGCAACACAATGCTTTAATTTCAAAACCCACTACAGGGCAATGAGAAGGGGTAGCGGTGTAGTAGGAATTGCATCTTAATATAGGCTGGAAAAGTGAATAGTATCAAGGGAACTTTGTTAATGTATTCTAAATTATGAAGGGCAACTGGTCAGTGCCATTGTTTCATTCTGTCTCATAATACAGGAGCAGAGAAAGCAGTATTTAATACATTTAAAAGCCAGTAAATTCAGATCCAATTCCCAGATCAAGAATGAATGTTAAACTGGAGTCAGATTTGCTCAGGCCACCAAGCTTGTTAGTCATAAAAGAATCCCTATGCTGCTAAATGTATAGAGTTCCGAGTTTGAATTTATAAAGTAACAGTATGGAGGGAAAGGTAGTTAAGTAAAGGGTTCCTGTTTCTGCCTGAGGTGCTCAGAGCAAGTCAGATACAAAGGGCTTAAAAACTCTTAACAATGTTAATCCTTTTCTGTATTCCCTATACATGCTGGGTAAGATAACATGGCAAAAGGGGAAGAAAAGTTACTGAGGATGTCCACAGTACATCAAATTTTATCTGGGAATGCAACTAAATTGTCAGGTAGCTAGTATTAATTGCTAATTTCACCATGAAAACAAGGCACCCACCAAATAGAGAATGGAAAGCTTTGGACAACTATAAAGGTAACTGACTTACAAATCCATTGCAGATGACCGCAGCACCTAGAGACAGGTTGTGTATCCACAACTGCGGCAGGCGGAAAAAGAACCGCTGTGAGGAGTACAGGAAGAAGAAATGCCATGGTACACCTGCATCAGCACAAGTGTATGTCTTTATCTGCCCCTCAACATCTGCAGCAAAACATGTCTCTCCCATATCAGTCTCTACAACAACATCAGGTGCTGTAACTACTGTTTGACTTCATCCCTGAAGGCACACTCTTCCATTGTCTCCCGAGACCCTGTATATCCGTATAAGAACTGAATAGTATAGTTTTATTGAAATGAGGGTTCATTAGCATATCAAATATAAAATGGAACTTAAAGTAAACTGATATGGATAAAAACTGAGACTATAGGCAGGCTATAGGCACTACTGATTTTCTTGGCAGAGATTCTCCATAGCTTAGGAACCACCACTTCCTAGGTCCTGCCTGGCTTATGTTTTCCCTCCCTCCCCTTTTTGTACTTCCTTGTATCTTTCATTTTAAAAAATAAATAAATAAATCCCCTCCTATTGGTTTCAAAATCTAGTGCCTACATGCCATGAAAGTATGAAGTTAATCATTGCAGGCAAAGCAAAGTTTTACTTTAGCCTTGAAATGCACAAATTGAAAAAAGTTGCTCCTCCAAAGACCAGATCTAAACGTTCTTTTGCTGTCCCTTATGCTCTTTGAAACAGATTAGATACGTTCAGATTCAAGCACTAGAACGGCTTTCAGCAGGCTAGCAGACAGTTTCTTGTTAGTAATTGGGTGAAATCTACATTAAAAACCACCCAAACAGCTGTTTACTTGGCAGCATCAATTTTAACAGGGCTGTCTGTGGAAGGTTGTCAGTGTAGTCAGTTTAAATACAATCTACAAGGGCAAAGAGCTAGCTAACTGGCTCATTGTACCATAACATTTAAGGCACTGAGACATGAGGAAAATGTAAGCTGTCTTTTTTATAGCACCTGCAATGCATTAAGGGTATGCTACCTACACAGAATTATTCTTTGCCGTTTCATACTTCATTGAGATTCTTCATGTATGAATGCTTGCGAATGTCTCTGAAGATGGCACATACCTAGAAAAGGTCAACAAGTTCACAAGGAATAATTTATATAATGAATTTAGCCTCTCTTTCTGTACATGTAAGCTGATTGCAGCAATCATTTTTTAAAATGAATTTAGCCTCTTTTTCTGTACACGGGCAATGATAAAAGCATACATAGTTTAAGGGACTATGTTGTGATAGTATCAGTACCGGTGATCAAATCTTTATTTTTAATGACCACTGTTTCTTGTTATCTGAGGAACTGCTATGAGGGACAAATGAACTAGCTGAATAGAGAGCACTGTGAGAACTGGGAAAATACAATTCACATATCCATCCTGGAACTCCATTAGATAATATTATTGAGGAAGTTGGCCATCCAAATACTAGTGGCTGGACTTTTAACAGTTTGATACAGTTCCTACCACATAACACTAGTCTAGACATGCAGTTCTCTTCTCAATATCCATGGGTTCCACACAAATCTCTCTTAATCTCTCTCATTCACAGACGAAGATACAGGTGAGATCAGGAGTGACATAGTGAGATCGGGAGTGGGTTTTAGGCATGTGCATTCTGCACAACTCTACTAACAGTCCATCTCACAATATGAAGGTAATATCTGAAGTATCAGTTTCATTTGAAAATAAGATCACCCCAACCCTACCAACAGAAATGTAGGAAGGGTTGAGCTTATGAGGCCAGGGAGATGCCATATTCAAATAAACATTGTTCTTCCCAATTTGGACACTTAATGAAGGATGAAGGGGAGTCAACCACCCTAAAAATTGTGCTTGATCTCACCTTACATACAGAGTTATGAGAATAGAGTAAGTATTATCTGAAGATGCCCACATAGAATGAGATGTTTGGCATGCCACCATTTTTCTGAAGTTCATCTGTTTTCTGCTTTAATTGCAGAAATTTCCAGTGGAGGGAAAACCACACCTGCAGAGACTCCATTTGTTTTATCTCAACATCTAGCATCACTTCAGATACTAGATGGAACTAATTGTGGTTTGTTGTTGGGTAGCCATTTTGACCCAAGAAGATTGTAAAGAAGTCTGGCAATGCAAGTGGTTCCCTTTTTCTAATCAAGTTAGTTAAAATGTAGATTAGAAATTGCATTTACAGTGGTACCTCGGGTTAAGTACGTAATTTGTTCCGGAAGTCCATTCTTAACCTGAAACTGTTCTTAACCTGAAGCACCACTTTAGCTAATGGGGCCTCCTGCTGCCGCCGCACTGCCGGAGCATGACTTCTGTTCTCATCCTGAAGCAAAGTTCTTAACCCGAGGTACTATTTCTGGGTTAGTGGAGTCTGTAACCTGAAGCGTATGTAACCCGAGGTACCACTGTAAAGGCAAACCAACCTAACGAACACTTTCTGAAACAATATGCAAATGAAAACATGGCTGTCTTTTGAAATTTGCACTGCTCTGAATTTTGCAGAGGTTCGGCAGCCAAGTAATATGTACAAAAATGCATATTTTAGTGAAAGTAGCATATAAAATAATTTATGGGAGGAGAAATTGCTTTGCAAAAATATGTATGGTAGGCAAAATTACATATAATAGAAGTGTATCTTAGGAAATACACTAAAATGCTACTGAATTTTCATTAAAACCTATTGTTAAAAAAATAAAAACTGATGTGGAAATGTGGAGAAATGTGAATTTAAGAGTGGAAAAATGAGAAACCAAAAGGAACTGAAACTGACAGCTTTGCCTATACCTTATATAGCTAATATACTAGTCTAGGATATTTAAAAATTGTGTAAATAGGAAGGATTGTTGATGCTTACTTCTAGCACAATATATATGAGCCAAACTAGACTGGACCTAATAGCTGCATTGGTTTGTTGTACTAAAAGAAAATTCACAACTGTATGCTTATTTGAAAGTAACCCCATAGACTTCATTGGGACTTACTTCTGAGTACATCTGAATCAAATTATGAATTCTAATCTGAGATAGTAATGGAGAAAATTAAGGCACACAGATTTCATTTCAGATTAATTAACCCACAAGTGCTGTTTTCTCTGGCTCTGCTCATCTTTGGTTTTAGCACCGCCTACCGCTACCCAACAGGTTATTCCCCAAGGAAATACAATCCTCAACAAGAACAAAAAACAACGTATTTCTCCTGTGACAGGCAAAAACCACTCTATAACAAGCCAGATGACTACCAAAAGAGGCCCCCACACCCCATCAACATCAGCATGCCGTATGTGGTGATTTATAGCAGGACAGAATAAAGGAATTACAGTAGTAAAGTGGTACCTCGGGTTAAGTACTTAATTCGTTCCAGAGGTCCGTTCTTAACCTGAAACTGTTCTTAACCTGAAGCACCAATTTAGCTAATGGGGCCTCCTGCTGCTGCCGCGCCGCCGGAGCACAATTTCTGTTCTCATCCTGAAGCAAAGTTCTTAACCCAAGGTACTATTTCTGGGTTAGCAGAGACTGTAGCCTGAAGTGTATGAAACCTGAAGTGTATGTAACCCAAGGTACCACTGTACCTCCGGTTATGTAACCCTCTGGTTACGTAAACTTCGGGATGCGAAAACAGCAAACCCGGAAGTATTTTACCAGGTTTGCTGTGTGGGCATTTGCGGAAGCGGTTCTCAAGTTGCAGAAACCTCGGAATCCCACTGGACCTCCAGAACTGATCCATCCGCAACTGGAGATACCACTGTAATCGCTTTCAGTTTCACAAAGCGATTCATTTAAGAAAAATAGACAGGGGTCAGCGAATTTTTTCAGCAGGGGGCCGGTCCACTGTCCCTCAGACCTTGTGGGGGGCCGGACTATTTTTTTTTGGGGGGGGGACAAACGTACGTATGCCCCACAAATAACCCAGAGATGCATTTTAAATAAAAGGAAACATTCTACTAATGTAAAAACGCTGATTCCTGGACCGTCCGTGGGCCGGACTTAGAGGGGGATTTGGCCAGATCCAGCCCCCGGGCCTTAGTTTGCCTACCCATGAAATAGAATATCCAGAACGGGAACTGAAAAAAGAATATCTAGAAAGGTAATTTCCATTAAAGAGGAGCGATAACAGAATGCTTGCCAGGCTAGGCAACTATGAGGGTAAACACTATGCTTAGCAGTACTGCTAGGGCATCACTATTAGACACCAGTGGTGGCTTGAGACCTTGCCTCAAGCAGCTTGTACCATAAGAATATAAGCAATCCATCACAGCTACTCAATTAGGTAGAATGCTGCATTATCTAGATTCTTTGTGCTACACTATGGACTTATTGACTAAAAAAGAAAGGAGAGCTTTACTTCATAAGAGAAGGCTGAATATGCAGCATGACCTGTCAGTATTCTCCATCATACGCTACACTTTTGCAATAGTTTCTGCTTTAGGAGAATGCTATCTGGTATCAAAAGCACAGACCTCTGGTGTGCAACAAAATAAAAAGGCAAACAAGAAAATAATGAAGAAAAATAAGAGGGTAAGGCACTCAGAAACCAGGAGGGAAAACAAAAACAACCCTCTAGTGGAATGCGGTATGTCTCTCCCCCTCCCCCAACCCCAACCGAGCCATTCATTCAATGCTTCTCTTCCCATCTTTTTTGTTTTAAATATAAATACACCAAGTCCAAACAACTCTAAATTTAGTGCCAGGTTTTGTTTTGTTTTTGTTGCTCACAGACCAGCAACTATGAGGCTAGAAGGGCAAAAGTTAGATTCATTTAAGATTTATTCTGCTGCACTCCAAGAGGTGAAAAAAAGGTGAAGACAAGTCAAGAAAAGGGAATGTTTATAGCAAACACATTCTCACAAGGGTTAGAAAATTCTGCAGCGCATTTGCCTTTTTGTACAGGAAGTCTCATGGGCAAAAGGGAATGGCCTATAGCAGGATTAGACAAGAAAATAAATGATAGCTGTTGAAGATTACAAGAGCTTTAGATATGAAAACACACACACACAAAGCTAACTTTTGCAATACTGCTTCTTCCAAGTATAGATAGACCAAACTAAATCTTCTTCAAGGTTTAACAGCACATGCAATTTTAAAATTGATATATTTCTCACTTGCCACATACTGCTTATGAACAAGGAAAAGGTCTGTCAGGGGTCAAATTAAAATTATTACTAACCAACCAAAAATAAATAAAATGAGATTGATCTTCACTATGGTCAGTGAAGTCTGTTGGTAGTATAAAGATTTTATGCTGCTGCCTTTCAGTTGCAGCTCCTTGTGCAACATGAAAAGCTGTTTGAGGCCTGAAAGTTGTGTATTGTTTAACAACTCTTTGAGGTAAAGGGAGCTGGGAATAGAGATGTCAAGTTCATCCTCAGCAGCCATGGGCCCACAAATTGGCAAATCCATTCAGGGTATGGGACAACACCAGGGTGTTGTATTATACCTATGTAAGGTACCAGTGGAGGGAACATCTTGAACCAGGACCTCCAATAGCCAGTCTACAGTGCTTTCACTCGTGCATCACCAGTACTCTGGACCAACACATGGTCAGCAGTCCAAGCAACAAAGGAAAGAGTGGCCTCAGAGCTGCAGTTCCATCCTGAGGGCAGTCAACTAACTTTCCAGGTTTGAATACAGTGAGATGACTCCTTAAACTGACCAGGACATGTCAGATTCTAAAAAACTCATTGCGGTCAAGTTAGTTAGAGCAATGTATTCTTGACCCTGGCATCTACCAGTCTGTGTAGACATTTACTGGGCTAGATGGACAATGGTTTCCTGTGTCTACCTGTGCCTTCACAACACCATAGTTTATATTGGGAAAAATACTTCAAGAAGCACAGCTGTGCTAAGGAAGGGGATCTACTGCAATTTAATTCTAATATCCTTTTAGAAAATAGAATGAAGTCACAGATCTTGAGCAGATTTCTTGTTCCCTTTTTGCCTATACTCTCTGTTAATAGCTATCAATAACTCTGAAGAAACTTCCTTACTGTAGAAAAGAAAAATAAATATATTATTCGTAGTAAACTTTGATTTTGGGCCCATACAATAAAATTGGTGTCTCCCCCCCCCCCCCATCTCAATCCACACTACTGATATACTAAAAGCAACAAACAATTACTGCAGGGGACACAAGAAAGTAGAACACATCTGCTAATACCCTATAATAACCAAAATAAGTGTGATTTAGCAACTCCACGGGACTGGGGTTTATATCCCACTTGGAAATTTCCAAGCATAGCGGTGGTACAAAGCCATGCTCTTGCTGTGCAGAAACTTGTGTATTTTATTATATATTGAAACCTAGCTTTATCACAATTCCTATATTGCTTGTTTTAGCACCTTTTAATAAAAAATATGGGTTTTAATTTAATTGAATTGATAAGGATTATGAATCAAATTAAAGGGGAAAAAGAGCTTTTCCCCATATTATGTATGTCATTTTATCATTGCTGAACATGCAATCTGGATCCACAGAACGTGCTCTCAGTAACTTAAAATTTGGTTCAGAGCTTTCTTTTCACCACCTCATCCCACCTGAAATACTTTCAGACAAAGAAGGAAAGCATGTGATGGCACACTGAATTATTAGATATTAGTAGCCATATAACAGTTGTCAACAGATTTCAGTTCCTCAGCAACAGTTCTACAGCAACAGCTATACTGATTCCTTTTAGTTTCTAGAATAAAGACAGACAATCAAATCAATCAATCAATCAATCAATCAATCAATTCTCATGCCTAAGATAGAGGTCAATGATCTACTAGTAAATTTCTGTCTTAACATATTTAAATATTAAAGATGACAGCATTCCTTAATGTCAATACAAAACATATTGATATATTGATATTTTTTTTAGAACAACATTTAATTGCAGTAGTTTATGTGTATCTCAGGGGACCCAGGTGGCGCTGTGGGTAAAAGCCTCAGCACCTAGGGCTTGCCGATCGAAAGGTCGGCGGTTCGAATCCCTGCGGCGGGGTGCGCTCCCGTCGTTCGGTCCCAGCGCCTGCCAACCTAGCAGTTCTAAAGCACCCTTGGGTGCAAGTAGATAAATAGGGACCGCTTACTGGCGGGAAGGTAAACGGCGTTTCCGTGTGCTGCGCTGGCTCGCCAGATGCAGCTTTGTCACGCTGGCCACGTGACCCGGAAGTGTCTCCGGACAACGCTGGCCCTTGGCCTCTTAAGTGAGATGGGCACACAACCCTAGAGTCTGTCAAGACTGGCCCGTACGGGCAGGGGTACCTTTACCTTTACCTTATGTGTATCTCATCTCAGACATGTTCAGTCCCAAAACTGGGATGTGTGTCTTCCTGGCAGTGCTCCTGTGCAAGTCACATGACCTGCACAAAATCACACAGCCCCAAAGAAGCACTTTTGGTGGGCCAGCTCTCATGCAAGAGCATGGCACCTGAAAACATGTGCTTTGGGGCGCTGCATGAGATCGCGGCCCCAAAAAACTGGTTTTCTGGTGTGACAGCTCAGTGCAAAATTGTGTGAGATCACGATATGCAAAACGACTGCCACGCTCTTGCATAAAAAATGGAATGTCCCAGGTTTTTTATATGGGGTATGCCATATAAAATCCATGTATGTCATATAAAATTCTTAGCTATATTTACAAAGACATATGTGTATTTGATCATCACTCTTCAAGCATTCAACTTGTTCTTAGACTGAAGATTCAGCTAGATAAGTTTATAGGAGATCTAGAATCAGTCACATGACTCTGTCCACCACCCCATGCCTATTCTTTGCAGGGTAAAGACAGCCATGCTTCATGCAGTTCCTTTGGAGAATCAAAAAACTAGGTCTAGTTTACATAAAGCATCAATTGACAAAACTTAAGGCTTCATCTAATGTGCAGTGTCAAAACACTCTCTAACACACACACACACACACACACACACACACACACACACACTTGTCTCAACCTGGCTGCTTGTTTAAAACCAGAATCTTCAAGTGGAATCATGGTTTGTAAATCAAGAGAGCTGGAGGATAAGAGGAATATTGAGACCCTGGTGACTCCTTCAGATAATATGGAAGTCCAAAACCATATCACTTTTCTTGATACTAGTGGGTCCTTTCCTCTAGGCCCATATGCTAGGACTACCACTCGCCATTTGCAATGAAGGTTATTTTGCATGAAGGGGATAGCATTTGAGAGAGTGATCTGGCCTTAGAGGCATAAAAGTCTTTAATTCACCATCACAATAGTTTATCAAGTTGCTCACCTGGAGCTTTTCTCACTGCCCAAGCCAATCATGTTCTGTGAGTTCCTTGTCTAGGACAGAATACCATCTCTAGTCAGTGCTGAATTTAGGGAAGCGTGGGTGGTTTCCCCACATAGGGTGCCGAGTTGAGGGGGTGCAAAATTGAGAAGATCTACAACTGAGAAGATCCAATTAGGGGCACCAGATTTTAGCCTCGCTCAGGGCACCATACTACCAAAGATTACCAAAGTCTGCCCCTCCTCTAGTACTATGCAATTTCCTTTTTCCAGTCCCTCTTACTGGTTTCCTATGACTGTCTACCTGGTTGCAACTCTGGAAACTGCTGATCTTGGTTTTGCTTTGAGCCAGTCATATTGATAAAAAAGACTCTTTCTGAGCCTGATTTCCGTCAGTTATATCCTTTTTTTCTTCCTACTCGCTTCCCTTCATAAATCTTATCCGATGCCTGAAGCCTGAGTGCTTTACATTTTCTCTGGTGCTTTGATTCTGTAAAGATGTGGGGCTTAAGCATGGCATACATTTTGTATCAATACAAATTACCCAGAATACTTCAATCAAAACCTGGTTTCATTCCAGCTTTTAATTATTTGCCCAGGTAATTTTAACCACTTTGACAATATTTATGCAAAGTACTTGCAGGAAAATTAAAACTGCAGTGCCATGTATGCTGCATAAAAAGATGTCTGAGCATATTCAATAAAAAGGTGGCACTCTGCTTTTTGGACATCTCTTACGAAAAGCAGAAAAGCAGCAAGTTGCAGCATATAAAGTTATATTTAATGTAACTTTAAATTGCTGTTCTGATATTACACTGGACTGTCACAGTAATTTCATTTCTCCATTGCAAGTAACTTGTAGGCACCTTTGTTGGTACAGAATATAGCTTTGTGTCATATTTTTTAAACCCTCTCATTTCATGCAGGAAATGTCAATAAATATAATAGGATTTTCATTCATTTTTAAACCATATTTGAAATGTGTGCAGTAAAAGGGGTATAATAATAATAGAGATTACCTGCTTATTTTTCAGATCATACCTAATAGTCTGTGTTATCATTTTCAGTCATAGTTCACTAGAGCTAAATAATAATAAAATAATAAAACTGGCCACCTTTGTAGGAACAAAGTTGGTAAACTCTGTGTTGTGTTAAGCATAACACAGATAAATCCTTGTGGGCAAGATGAAACAATTTAACAAAATTAAATGGAAGGTAATACTTTGTAAAGGTATATAATAAAGCAAGTAAGCTACCATGATTTAACACTGTGAAAAAATGTGTTTCAGTTGTGGAAGAACATGCCACAGTGCAAATTGTCTTATTCTGCCTGAAACTGAGGACAAACATGGAATATTTTATGCACTGAAGCTTAACGCATTGTAAATTATGCCAGGAAGTCAGGCAGTTCAATACCTCTCATTTAAGTATGGATGGCACTGTTGCAAATTGTGGCAGAGTCATTTATTTTCAGGAGCAGTGGGGAAAATATTTAAAGAATATTGTGCATATTCTTTGAAGGGGGAAAACACACAGAGACTGTGTAAGTCTTCATAATGTAGCAAAAAAGCTGATTATCATATTCTCCCAGGCCTATCATTAGCAATGCCTCTGCCGCATAGCCCATGCCAGAAAGAAGGTTCACTGTAAAAAAAAGAGGATGAATTATCTTCTAAAACTAGACTAACCCAGACCCATAGTCACAGTCATTTTTCAAGAAAGGTGTGGGGTTTTTTTGGTATGGGGGTGGGGGGTGTTGTATAGAATTTTGTTCAAATTAAACTGAACTGGTGAAGCAGACCAGGAAAGAAATCTTGTGGTCATGAATGGAAAAAGAAAAACATCAACCCAGTTGTGTGGCAACTGTTTATTTGAAAGAATAGAAAAACTTGGTAAACTCATACCAAAGTTCACACATGGAGTTACTGGATTGTGGCCAATATTCTTGAATAGCAGTACTGCACCGAGGCCCTAAACAGCCTCAGTCCAGTATACCTGAAGGAGTGTTTCCAACCCCATCGTTCTGCCCAGACACTGAGGTCCAGCACAGAGGGCCTTCTGGCGGTTCCCTCACTGAGAGAAGCGAAGTTACAGGGAACCAGGCAGAGGGCCTTCTTGGTAGTGGTGCCCGCCCTGTGGAACACCCTCCCACCATGAACATGAAGTTTATTATTGTCAGAGACCAGCTTGTGAAACACAAATGGAACTACAATCCCAAAAGCAAAACAAACATTTAAAACAATATATAACAATGGATTTTAAGTTTAAAAATGCGGTAGGCATATAAACACATAAAAACTTTAAGATAGACTACCATAGAGAAATGACCCAGAGTCGCCCGTGGATCCGAGTTTGGCAATTTTCCTAACAAACTATATTGAATCGGGGGATGGTCTGCACCTACAGATCTGTGAGTGTTGCGAGATGGAAGACTTATTATGCAGTCTGAAACGTAAGACAGATATTTCCGGTCACTGTCTCTTCTTGTCTGTACCAACAGAAATTGCCTGACTACTAGGGAGCAGAGCCTGAGTGGTGGACTGGAGGCCCACTCGCAAAGCCATCTGCCCGAGAAGTGGCAAACAGACTTATTGGGGTAACTCCAAATAGTTTACATGTTTCTCCATCAGGCAACTTATATTCTTGCTGTTGTCTTCTGACTCATCCACTTAAATGTTAAGCATAAGTATTTATGTATAGACCAGCAGTTTATGAATCATAGCCATAGAAATCTATTGGCAAAGTAGCAAATCCTACCATTTATTCAAATATACCCTCTGACATTGCTTCAAGTCAGAAATAACAGATGTTAGCAAGACTCCCACATGTGCATTGCTTCTCTTACCATATTATAGGCCTATAAAGGATTTATTCTGCAGATTTCTTTACATCTTTAATACCGTGTTGTTACAAAACGCTCTGAGAACCCAACATTTTTGCAATTATAACTGGCGTAGTGTATACCTTATGGAAGTATTAACATCTGAGGCATCTACAGGCTGGAGCTATGTCTGATATATGAGAACAGGATACTGGTGAAAACATTCCCATATCTACTTATCCCAGTACTCCCCACAATTTAAAGAAATGCTCACGCTTGTGCCCACTACACCTCAACAGATGTGACTTGTGGGGCAGAGAGACTTGCAACATGATGTTAGGAGAGGGTGTTCCCACACATTTCAGGAAAGAGGAACATTAAGCATGAAGGTATTATTTTCAGCAGGATCCCACATATTTCCTTTAGTCATGTCCTCTGAGTTACAGTGCTACCCAGCATAGACATATAAGGAAAGGTATCAGAGCCATGTGTGCCACTGTGACTCCAGAAATAAAATCAGAGGCGCTAGTAATGAAAAGATGAAGAAAGATGAAGTGGAATGGAGTGGAGACTTATTCACTCCAGTCCACCACTTAGGCTCTGCCCCTAGTAGTCAGACAATTTCTGTTGGCACAGACAAGAAGAGACAGTGACCAGAAATATCTGTCGTAAGTTTCAGACTGCATAATAAGTCTTCCATCTTGCAACACTCACAGCTGTCACATTAGTAATATATTAGGATCCACTACAAAGGAGACTGCTAAACATGTGTATTGTTTAACAATTCTTCTTTAGCTATTGCAGCTCTGACTCTGAGCATCTCAGGCACTTCGCTTCAATGAAAATTCTGTAGACATTTCTTCTTTTGTTGCTGTATTTTAACATAAAACCTCAAGTGCAAATCCTGTGGGAAGTGTGAACTAAGGCACAAAATGCCAAATTATTATGTATTTGAACATTAAACACAGATAAAAATATTTAACTATGAAACCTCTGTACCTATTCCCCAGCTGTCAAAACCTTCCTTTTATAATAATATTGCTACTACTGAATAAAAGCCTACATTAATTCTAGAAAGTGTTTGGGCTGGGGAACAGCTACTGCAAAGTCACTTCCAGGTGTTGTGACTATATTGCATTGTCAAGTAGTATATAGGAAGACTGAATTAACTGTTGTGGATCATCATGGGTTTCAGCGCCTCTAATGCATATCATGTTTGGGCCAGGGATGTGTCCAAATTCTAGCCATTTTTATGTACACCAGCACAGTATTTATTCCTTGGCTGTCAGAAGAGTGCTTGAGACTGTATAGCAGGACTGGGGAACCTGCAGCCCTCTGGATTTTGTTGGACTCCAAATCCCATCAGCCCCAACTAGCATGGCCAGTGGTCAGGGATAATGGGAGTTGTAGTTCAGCAGCACTGAGCGAGCCAGTGTTTTCCCAGCCCTGCTGTTTAGCCTATACCCATAACCACTAGATTAGTATACACTATTGTTAGTCAAGGGCAGTAGGATGGAGCATTGGGGACCGTTAGCTAGGGTTGTGAATATGAAGGAGGACAGGTTGCCATTGCCATTAAAAAAGATGACAGTGGCTTCTTATAAAGTCATCATTTGCAAAGATGACAACTTCTCTTTTTAGGAAAGATGGCTTGAATATATGGTAGCAGAGTAGGCTGAATCATTTCTAGATGTGGCATCTTTTTTTCTAACTATTTCAATCAGGGTTTCAGTCTGCTAAGGAGACCAAGACTGCTTTAAGATTTCTGTAGATTTTGACATGAACATGGCAGGGAAACCATTTTAAGGTTAAAAGCTGCATCTCCTTATAGGTAACCTTTCATGACTCACATGGTAGTGGTGAACAGCTAAAAGAGGGTAGGAACAAAGCAACACTCCATTCGTATCTATGGATCCATACACACCACATTTATGTACAACTATTCACACACACATAGAGGGTGGTGCTGTGGTCTAAACCACTGAGCCTCTTGGGATTGCCGATCAGAAGGTTGGCAACTCGAATCCCTGCAACAGGGTGAGCTCCTGTTGCTCGGTCCCAGCTCCTGCCAACCTAGCAGTTCAAAAGCACATCAAAGTGCAAGTAGATAAATAGGTACCGCTCTGGCTGGAAGGTAAACGGCGTTTCCGTGCGCTACTCTGGTTTCGGTGTTCCGTTGCACCAGAAGCAGCTTAGTCATGCTGGCCACATGACCTGAAAAACTGTCTGCGGATAAATGCCGGCTCCCTTGGCCTGTAAAGCGAGATAAGCACCACAAACCCAAAGTCGTCTGCGACTGGACTTAACTGTCAGGGGTCCTTTACCTTTACCTTTATTCTCACACACACACACACACACACACACACACACACTATATTCATCTAACCATCCATCCACACTCATACATACATTTATCTTCCAGCTATGCGGTCTTTTAAACCTCATCTCTCTTTCTTTCTCCCCTAATTTCTCCCCTTATCTCTTTTCCCCTACTCTTCTTATCTCCCATGGCAATTAGGCTTAGGAAAAAATTCCATTCACATGAATAAAACCGTCAGTGCAATTGCTCAAAGTCAATACAATTGTTTCCCTGTGAAGGTTAGGATGAGCCTCTTCCTGGTGGTTTTCTTTAAGGGCTGCAAGGCCTCTGGTCCTGGATAGCTTATGGCAGAGGAACCAGGTTGCTCCCAAGATTGGGGGGTGGGGTGCTGCGCGTGTGTAATGTCATGTGTGTCACACACCTGTAATGACGCGTGTGCAATGCGTGCCCAACAGAGGAAGCTGAGCACTGGAGGACCTGCAACACAGAGCATGCTGTGCGCAAGACTGAAGGGGCCTGGGGCCCTTAAAACAAATATTGAGGTGCTGAGGTCCCCTCCCCTAGAGTTGGTGCACCTGGCCTATGGGAGGTGACGTGAGCTGCTGATTTGAGTTGTTGTTCACTGCCAAATTTTTTTTGGCTCATTGTTATTATGGTTTCATTGCATTCTGGTATGAACCTAGGCAATGCAGTATATCAATATTTTAATTAAATATTTATGAATATCAAAGGAAAGAATATATATTGGTTGCACTTGTTCCACTATTCCATTGACATAGATGCACAATACTTGTACAAAGGCCTTTCATATAGCATGCAGAATGGATGATATGTCTGTATGTAGTATGCACATATTCTGCTGGGGTGTATGTTCTATTTTGACATTTCCCTCCTGGTCTACACATATTCACCACTAACAACTACATGAAAATTCAACATTAAATACAAAAATAAAAATGTATGTGGATGACATTTGCTCACTGCAAAGCACCTGAGAGGTATTAATGTTCAGGATTTCAATTAGAGGTGGGTGAACTTGCTTAGCTAAAGTAAAAAGCAGCATGAACATCTGGCCATTCTCTCAAAATGAAGTTAAGTATGCTTTTATTTGGCAAGAGAGGAGAAGTTCAGATCCAGATCAGGTTTCAGGCTATATTTTGGTTTCCGGGCAAATCATATTTAAGCTTCTAGTTCAGATTAGATGAGTGACTTTTCAAAAGCAGCCTTACGCTGAAGAAAACTCACAACTTCATTTGTTCTTCTGTAATGTATTTTAACTTGGAACCCCCTTTGCCTAATTTTGGTAGTGTGAAGCTGAAAAATAGATTTCTTTCAATTTTAAATCCCTGTCAGAATGAAAATAATACAATCATATTTGAAAACAATTCTTCACATTCCGCACTTAATTGTAAAACAGCATAATGAAAGAGAAGGGCAGAAAGCTGCCACTGAAACAAGAACATACTTTATATTAGAGAACAAACCCTCATGTGTAGCAGTGCAGCATTCTTCAAAAATCACTATTTGTGGGGAGTGTTATTAAAGTTTCTGGCCATGATGCAATGGACATATATAGACAGTACAAAGATTTGAATGTACTCAAGTGCATTTTTTTTGGGGGGGGGGGGTTCCTGTCCTGATCTTGATTAGATATAAAACTTATCATCACAATTCTCTCATCAGAAGGAATGTTCTCTTTGTATGGAAAGCTCATACTTAAAATTAGAAATTGCCAAAGCACTTTCATTTTGTGTTTGAGTTCTTCTCCAGCTCATATTTCAAGCTGATCCAGAGAATTCTTTCCCCTCACCCAGGGCTTTTTTGCAGATGGAACTCAGTTCCGACACCTCTCAGGTGGATGCCATCGTCATTATAAGAGAACAAGGGAGGCATTCATGGTGAGTTCTGGCACCTGCCCAGCACTGCTCTCACCTATACTGAGCAACACCTTCCCCTCTTTACATTCCCTCTTGTTTTTGATTTTAGCTCTGACACTGGGGAAAAAGTAAGCACAGCAGTTTCTCCCACCCCTTTGCCTTCCGTTGGTGCCTGGTGCTGCCACAAAAGCAGGATGGATGCTAAGGGTAGGAAGGAGAACAATCTCAATCCCTCTCCACTGGAGCCATAGTTCCAAGGTAAACTTGTTAACAGATGGTTGAAGAAAGTGGTTGGAGGCCAGTGAGTGGGTTGCAGAGTTTTAGCTTGATGGGAGGCAGGCAGGAGTACAATTAAATGCTTAAGGATAGGATCAGAGAAGGATTGGTCTATGCCCTTGACTAGATGCACTACAGAGTCTGATTTAATTCAGATTGTCTCTGAATAGTCTAAGCAATTTCCCAGTTGGAAGAAAACCAGATTGATATGAACTAATTCAAGGAAAACTAGGGAAGGAGCAGTATTCACCTACCACCAGCCAGAACTCATGCATCTTTCAATCTACCAATTTAGTTCTGCCCCAATTTAGTTACAAATTAAAAAGTGCTTGTTTGTAACTTCTGAAGCTACCCAAAGCAAACAGGCTGAAACTCTGCCATGGAAAACTCTGCCACCAGCATCTGTGTCATGCATCATGCACCAGTGTTCCAAACTCATGCACATTGAGTTTCCTGGCTGCAACTAACAATAGTAATTATGCTTTTATTCTGAAGTATTTAAGTCCTTGTCCAAGAGGTTGGTTCTCAGAGTGGTAATAAACAACAACAAATTTCTTATACCCCACCCATCTGACTGGTTTATCCCAGTCACTCTGGGTGGCTTCCAACAAAATATAAAGGAACAAAACAAAGTTCTTATACAGGAACACCATACTAATATAATTGAAACACATTAAAAGCGGTGTAAAACAACTTGAAATGGAAAGATAAATTCAAATGTAGGAGGCAGCTGGGAGTGGTGTTGAAGGGTACATGGCGGAGTTATGGGAACAAACTCTGAAAGCATCTACAGAATAACCAAATCTCTACAAAATTTAAACAAAGGATAAACTGCAGCAGATATAAACTGGCTGGCTACACCAGAGTAGACAGAAAGTCCTGTGCTACTAAAGGCAGAGTTGCCTGTCAATCTAAGGTATACCAATGGAGGGAGGGATTCCCATCTCTGTATATCGCAGATGGGAAAACCAGGCTGGTGCACACAACATACAATGAGCTCAAATATGAGGTGAAATTTGAACCAGGGATTTCATGGCTTACAGCTCACAATGCTAGCAACTACCCCTTACAACTTCTCTCAATAGAGGCCAAACTTAAAGAATAATATTTTTCAGTAGATTTTTCAAGGTTAACTTCTTTCCAACCTAATTATCAAACCATAATGGAAAACTCAAGTAGTGTTCAAAGTGTATGTCCTTGGATCTTCTTTGAGATTGCAACAAAATCCGGTTTTTAAGTAGCTATTGAAATGCTCTTTTCTGCAATTATGACTCCACTACAATGCTTAAGTAATAAAAGTGAATCTATGCTTAAGTCAAGGACTTTATTCTCAATTTCTTTGTGAGTAAGTGGAGCAGGGAATTCTTTGGTGTTTTGCAAGGAGGCCTCTAGCATGCTGCTAGTGGTACTTCACCGAAATAAAAAAACAAAAACACAAAAACAATGGTGCCCATCATTGAGAAATACATAGTGAGTAAGTACTTGAAGCACTTCTTTTTCTGCACAGCAAAAATATCATCCTTTTACATGTTGCAAACTAATCAATATAGTAGAAGTGGAACTGTAATGTCAGAGCCATACAAATGAAGTGTCAGATGCATGTTCTTACAAGAATAATTCAAAAGCTGACATTGAAAGGGAAAGAATGAAGTAACCATTAGTGTTATGTGTATATCTGCCACCCACATCTTTTGCTGGTCCCTCTGGAATTCTTTTAACTTCACTCAACATTTCTCCGCTCATTCTTCCAAGCAAAAAGTTCAACATTTGACTTCATTTCATTCTAAGTGAAATTCTATTGAAAATGTAGTCCCACTGCACAGGCAACTTCTTCACTAACCCACAAATCCGAATGTGAATATGAAAGGCAGGTGACAGTCTTGGCACACCTTCATTACAATTTTCTGTGGGTTCAAAATAGGAGACTTCCCCTATAGTTTTGTTAATCTTGGTGAAGCTCTTTTTCTGTTCCCCCAAATTCCTTAGATGTTTCACTAAGGTGGCAACCTCCAAGATTAACTCCAAAGTTCACCTTAGCTAAAAGTTGATGGCCACTCTGATAACAACAAACTGACAATTTCCTGTTGGGATACATTTGGATCGTCCAATACAGCAGCATTCACACTCTCACAAACCACACAATCTGAAAAGAATAGAATGACGCTCCCATCAGGCCTAACCAGCATGGCCAACAGAAAGAGATGATGGGTGTTTCTTAGACAGTTCTATTACAAATAGGAATGCAAACTGCCAAGTTTCCAGTGCCACTAGTGCCTAAACAATTGGCCTTGGCATCTGGTTTCCTAAAGAGGGCAGAAAGTAGTCCGTACCACCCCACCCCACCCCCCGTGTTGGACCGGTCACTTTTTCCTGTTTAGTTAGTTCCTAGTTGAAGCTAGCAGCCACTCACTGGGAGAGGGGCAGGGCTTCCATTTAAATTTCTGTAATTCCCAGGTATGTTTGAACCCAGAAACCTTACAATCAAGTATGGCCTGGAAGAAAGGAAAATGGGGAGATAAGGAGAACAGAAACACTCTTCTCATCCTGGCAATTGTGTTCTCTTTCTTCCAAGCTGACTTTTAAGTTTTGCGCACACACACACACACACACACACACACAGATTACATCCTGATCATAATCGTGAGCTATTGCCTTTTGGTAAGCATGTAGGGTAATCATGTGCTAATCACAAAATTCACTATTAGTAAATGATATTTTGTGGTATAATTAATGTACTGAGAGGACATTAATCTGCGGTAATCTGCCATCTTCAATTTCCTAAACCCAGTATTATTCCATTGGTCTGGGCAATTTTTCTTATGTCCAGTTCATTAAAAGTTACTTTTCAGCAGGTAGAAAGAATGGCAGATGGGTGCCAACGTTCCATTCATGGGCATAAACTGCAACACACTCCACCTCTGTCTCAGAAAGAGTATGGATTACTAGTGTATTAATGTCATAATGTTATTCCATACTCAGTCTATCTTGACTATATATGTCAGAGACATACTTCACAACACTTAACACTTTAACACATAAAAGCATTAACTCATACATGGTACCTTTGCTGCTCCAGCTTTTCAGATGAGAAAATCCCTAGTCCAATTACATTACAAAAGGGAGCTATTTAACTCACTGAATTTTCCTAATGACTCTCGGGAGCAATGATCATATGGCTCTCGAAAATACACCAAGTTCTCCTGGTAATTTCAGTTGCATTAATATCTACTCTCACATGCTGTCCTGAGCTCTTGTGTGGTCCTGCTGTGGGCAATTAAAAAGTTGCCATGTTCTACCCCAGAGATCCGTGCTTTTTAGTGGTAATAATGAAATGTATTTATTTACACAATAATCTTTGGCATGTATTTTCAAGTCTAAGCATAAAATAATTTCCAGACAACCCAGCTGTCATTTGCCTCATTTTATACATAAGGAAAATGTTTTGAGAAAAACACATAAGTGATTACCCAATATGAAAACACATAACTAGCAGATTAAAGACAAAATCTGTGTATTTATTAGGCTGAAATTCAAAGATCTTCCTCCTGTGGTAGCTGACTACTGCTCGTGGAAGAGCCATTTCCCACAATTAAACAGCCTGTGTTTGAATTCTGCACAAAATAAAGCCTTTTCCACATATTTTGTTTAGCCTACATAAACTAAGGTTACCAGATTTTTTCAATGAATCCGGGCATACTTTATATAAATGTGTGTGTGTGTGTGTGTAAAGTTATTTTAAAAAATTAAGAAGTAATATCTTCTCTTCTGTGGTCACCCCTGTTGCTTGGCCTTCCTCTGGGTCCCAGCCTGCTTTCTTGGAGCACTAGCCATGTTTCCACTCCCTCCCTCTCCCACCTTGCACTGCGATCCCTTACAGACTTACTCAGGAGTAAGCGTTAGCAGATACCCCTTCCTTCTGCTGCTGCCCTGCCCACCTGTGGGTGTCTCCTGCACAGGCATCAGCCGAGTTTGAGAATATGACTGTGGGATGACCACAGAGTCACAGATTTGGAAAGGACCTCTGAGGGGCATCTAGGCCAACCCCCTGCAATGGAGGTACCTCAACAAGAGCAGCCACAATTTAAAAGAACATAAGGCTTCCCTGCTCCATTTACACCTATTGTGACACAGAAGATACCCCCCCCAGCCCCAATCTCTCCCTTTTTATCAAAGGGAAGGGGAGGGATGCAAGCAAGCAGAGGTAGCCTCTTTTAATTTTTTTAAAGGTTCGTTTTAATTTTTTTAAGGTTCATTCTTTAATAAGAAGGGAACAGGAAAGCTCTTTAGGGGGAACCAACATAAACAGCTCCAAAATAAACATAAAACATTCCTCCCCTTTTATTTTTTGTTAGTGTAGCAGCACATAATGATGTATAGGGTTGGGGAACCAAATGTGTGAAAAGACAAAGCGAGAATTTGGAAGAGTTTTATGGGTAAGGAGAAAAAATGGGGAGACAGACAATAACACAGAGAGGAGGGAGGGAGGGAAGGCAGTCCAATATAGCTCACAAACATGCAGAATGGAGCAAATGAGGCAAGACAATTCCCCCCCCCCCTTAACTTTGAAGCAACAGCTTCTGTCTGGGAGAGCGAAGGGAAAGCTCAAGGCAGCATCCTGCCAGCTTGGTAGCTCAGCTCACAAGCAGGCAGAATGCAGCAAAGGGGGCTTTAAAGGCATGAAAAGGTCTCCTTCTTCCTCATGAGCAAGCAGGAGAGACAGGGTAGCTTGCAGAGATGTCATGCAGGGAGGCTTATTCCCTACACCTCAGCTCCGCAGGTCCAAAGAGCAGCCTTGCCTCTCTGGCTCAAGCAAGCAAGCAGGAGGAGCAGGGCTGTTTGCAGAGCTGACAGAGAGGGAGGTTTCTTTTTGAATGTCAGCTGATAGGTGGGAGAGTTGCAGCAAAGCCCAGCTGCACTTCCCTCTCCTGAGGAGACCCTCTCTGGAGCTATAGTGGATGATTGCTTCTGGCTCTGGGGAGGGTCTGGAAGTGCCCAGGCATATGATTAATCCAGGGACATTACTTTAAATCCGAGGACATTCTGGAGATGAATTTTGTCTGGGGACAGATTGGTAAATCCGGGGGCTGTCCCCGGGAACGGGGACATCTGGTAACCGTAACATAAACTAATGCAGATACAAAGTAGTGGCAAAGGCGATGGTGAATCAGGTATAGACTTCAGGGCTGATGGTAGAGAGCCTGGCTACCTGCACAGGAGTGCAAGAATGGAGCGTGGAAGCAAATGTAAGCACTTGCTGACATTGGGTGCTGGCTGAGAGCCACAAAGCAGAGTCTCCTCTAAATCACTGCTGAAGCAACATCTTCCTGGGGGTGGGGTGAGAATGAAACCCAGCAAAGCCAAATTCTGCTAATTAATAAATACTAAGTCAGGACTGCATCCTCTGGTGCTATGAAATGAATTTTCAGACATCCATCATATGCTTAACTCTTTTCTCACTGACTGAAAAGTATTCTCATTGATTTAAGATCCAGGCCATGGCAACTTCCTTTAAAAATCATATCCTATGTGCATAGTCAGAGGGGAAAAATCTTTCCTCTAACTTCCACAGCACAGGCATACACTCAGGAGGTCACTTGTGTCAGAACCACAGGAGGTAGCACTTTGAGGCAGGGACAGATATGAGGTGGTATAAGCTTAGAATCTTTAAGCATTTATACTGCCTGACCTGCTGACCTGGTGCTATGCATAGACTATTCCTGCCTGGGGCAGGAGTAATCTGCCCTGGGGGTTAGGTCTGGATCTACTGTCAGATGTCATATGTGCTTCTCTGACAGTATTATTTTGCATCCATTTCAGGACAAATAGTAATAGAATTTGAATTATTCTCTCTAAGAAGTAAGTGGCATGTATTTAATCATTTCATTTTGCAGAATTGTACCCTAAAAGCCATTAACATACAAATGAACACAATAAACACAATATGAATTTGTACAGGATCACCTATTACTTACTGTAAACCATTAAGCCAGAGTGAGGTTTTGTGGACAATCTTTAAGCAATTGATATAATACTGTATAGCAAAGCAGCCACAGAAATTACCACCAGTTTCAGTCACTTGTAATATTAATAACTTTAACTAGTACTAAACCACCACACAACTTTTTCTTTTTCTTTTTAAAGTGATGCATGGGTTCTAAGTGACACTCATTTTCATGCTCCCATCATATAATTTAAAGTGTATGTTTAAATTACATATTAAAGAGATATAAATGGCGAAACAATTAACTCATATGTTGAAAATGAGTTAAATGAAATGAATTTCCAAGCAATGGTCAACTATTTAAAACAGGAAGTGCCAGAATAGGGCAGAGAAAATGATAAGCTTAATTTACATTTGTGTGTTTGTGTGCAAAAATTTTTCCAACTTATTTCAAAGGAATAGGAACTGTAGCCTCCTGGCAATCACTAATATATTGTTTGTATTCTGAGTTGAGATTATCCACTAGGGTGCTACACTGAAGTTGCCTATGCTATTTTGACACGGCAACCAGATGCTCCAATTTTGCTTGACTGACTTTAAGCTGAGCCAGAATGCCTTAAAGCAACACTGAAAGGGGAAGGGTTCCATGAACAATTAACGCACTCTGGTGTCAAAAGAAGTGTTTCAAACACCTAGTACTGTTACTGAAATGACCTTTTTGTCAAGAGGTGGCCTTTTGCTGACACTCTGCAAGTTATGATTTAATGCAAGAGACAGGTAGCTTGAATCAGACAAGAGTTAATTCTATTTCATAAGTACTAAGTGCAATATAGGAGTGCCACTAACATGCAACATAAACCAAACGAAAAGTATATATTTCTGCTAAACGTACATCCAGAATATATATTGACTTGCTCATTTAATTGGTCTGTGTGTATAAAACTGACAATAGTACAGTGAGAAATACTGTCTCGATAAAGCAACTTCTGGTATGTGGCATCGGCTCTAGGGTTCATTACTTATCTGAGTTCTGTCTGAACAAATTAATTAATAGGTTAATTCTGTTTGTTTTCTCAAACTTTTGATCACAAGGGAAATTGTTTTATTGTTTTAGCTGCTCCCTACTGGGCTGTTTGGTAAAGTTTTAATACATCTATTTTTGTATTATTTTAACGTTATTTATATGTAAGCCATCTTGAACATTAATTGATGCAAAGGCAAGGGATAAATCTTTTAAAACAAATAGTATCCATCCATGTGCAGCTGGGCTGTGAGTTTCCTCAAGGAATTCAGTGCTACAAATTGTACAGGACACTCATGCCTAAAAATTAAGTTAGTACTTAATATGATATACATTATGTGGTCTAGCTGACTGCAATAACAACATATTTGTTTTTGCAAAGTGTGGCTGTATGCATGCATTCCTTTCTTCAATAAGACAGGCAATTTAAGATAGCTAAAAAGAAAAGTGTTATGCAAGGCAATTGTGGGGGAGAAACATATTAAAGTGTGGGGGAAATGAGTAGAATTGATCTAGAGCAGGAAAAGTCTTATGGCAGATTTCTTTCATAATTTAAAACAGGGGTGGGAACTGTGCCTGCCATGTTTTGGACTCCAAATCCCATCAACCCCTGCATGGGTGGGGGGCAGAGATGATGGAAACCATAGTCCAGCAATATCCTGGTGCCCCTTGCCTGACTTCACATTTGATCTTATTAACAAAAGTATTAGGAATAACGATACATATCAATACAACATCATTTCATAATTACAAAGGGTTGTATCCAATGGCAGCTTTATCTTAGAAGATCAGGCTTCTGTTTGTTCAAACTGGAACACCCCCATGGGAAACCATGGGTTCATCCCAGATTCAAGCATCACCAAAACGTCATCCTTTGCCTAGATTTGACAACATTGCAGTCTTTGCTTTCCCATTGTGCTGCACTTTGTTAGCTATTGCTTGAAAAGACAGAGAACCTCAGAGTACAATGACATCACATCATATGCTTTGTATTACAGTGGTACCTCGGGTTACATACGCTTCAGGTTACAAACGCTTCAGGTTACAGACTCCGCTAACCCAGAAATAGTACCTCGGGTTAAGAACTTTGCTTCAGGATAAGAATAGAAATCATACTCTGGCGGCGCGGCAGCAGCGGAAGGCCCCATTAGCTAAAATGGTGCTTCAGGTTAGGAACAGTTTCAGGTTAAGAATGGACCTTTGGAACAAATTAAGTACTTAACCTGAGGTACCACTGTATTAAAAGAAATGTTACTGAGCACCAGATAAGCATTAGGCTGAGCTGTAGTTTTCTGCAGCTGCCATGCGTTCTCTATAACATCTGTTTCTAGTCAAAGTAAACAGTATTGTCCTGCAATCCTAAACATGTTTACTCATAAGTGACTCTCATTTATTTCAATGGGAGTTACTTCCCTGTAAGCTTATGTTTGCATCTTCAAATAATAAACAGTGTTATGACATTGTAGTCAGGTTGAATAATATTCATATCGGCTATCTATAGAATCAGCTTGCGTAAAAATCTATTTGGAATAAGTATTTTGAAAATGTCTCCAAGACAGGTTCAGACACATAAAAACCAGCAATCCATTTCAGAATAGAGCTCAGATGTGAAATGTTATACTTTTCTGACTTATTTAACATAACCAGTTTCCACTTGAAACATGAAATATACTCTTGTGTATTTGTGTGTGTTCAGAATAGGATTATATTTTCCTAATATTATTATTCTTCATATACATTTGCACTCTGCCACAAAACAACTTTACTGTGACTCTCTACCTCTAAAGACTCTGAAGTAGGAATGGATAAAAGAGTCCTAATCCAGTCTGTGTTCCCTGCACATGAGTAGATCATCAAATCCAACCCTGGTTCACGTGGATTTTTTAAAAGAAAATATCCTTAAAAGTCTGCATGCTTTTAACAAATTTAAATTGTTTTTGGAGAACTTATGAGGGTTTCCCTGGTTATTTATTTATTTTTAAAAAACTGTTATCAATCCAGGATATATGTCCAATATTCACTGTTGTTTCAGAGTAAAAGCAATATATAATTGATCTCTCCACCTCACCACAATTTGCATTGTGTTTCCTTTGCGTTGAAATAAATGGTGTTGAAGAATGCAATTTATTATGGAAAATTCCGTAACAGGTCACAGTGAGACAAATAATGCAGTTTTTGTTGGAAGCTGAACTGCGGCAGAATGAAAACAGCAATGCATGTGAACAACACAGGTTGGAACAGAAATGATGTCTTCTTACATCCCTACCTGGATGATGGTATGGAGAAAATGATGGCATGTAGCTTTGGGGGGGGGGGGGGTCCATATATTTTTCCATACAGGCTAGTACCGGTTGTATCTCAAAGTAGCTGAAAATGCCTTCCTTTAAAAAACAAACAAACAGATAAGTTCTCAGGCCACCTTGTACTAATGTAAATTGGAACAAACCATGCTTTGGAACAGTGCATATACATGCAATCTAATCCACTTGTCTGTTCTTTGATCAGAGCATGATCTGCCAGATGTAGATTGGGGAGGGGGTTCACTCCAAGTTGTGGATTGAACCAAAATTCTTCCCCATTCCTATTCTGAAGAGGTATGCCACAAATCTAGACACTGGCTAATGTTTTGTCACCAATTTCTTTAATTAAAAATATTTTTGTTTATGCCCTTAATAAAATGATACAGCACTGTTGTAACTCAGTGTGGTGTAAGATCATATTGATGCCTAAAAGGGTGGATTAATTTATATAAAAGATCAAGAAAGTAAGTTGTTTCTGGGTTATTGACCTCTTAATCTTGTATATTAATTCAGGTAATGTACCACTACCACTATCTTCTATTTAATTATTTTTATTTATGTACCATTAAGCCCAGTTTTCATTACTTTTATTGTGGAAAGGGGATAAGTCCATTGTATTGGCGCAGCACTGTCATCTCATTTGCAATCCTCAAAAGACCCCTTTTCTTCCTGGAGAAATCAAATGACATAATCTCTGGCACTCTTTAGAAACCTTCTTTTTTATTTCTTTAATTAGGAGTTTTCACTAGGACCTCCTCCTTGAACTCTTAGCATTTTAATACACTTCTGCCTCACTAACCCGGCTGATGGCTTCCGAGTTTGTGCAGCACACATTCCTGATCTGCAAGAAAGCTGCTTTCTTCCAGGACTTCTCATATTCTGCCCTAATCCCTTGGTAATTACAAAGGCTCTCTCTGCAACAATAAGCAAGTCTGAGAGGAATTTCTGTTGCGGTGCTTCTCACAGAAAAACTCTGCTTGAGCATCCCAGTTAAATTTTCTTCCCAGGAGTCTCAGACTCAGAATACAAGCCTGCAAAATGCCAAAACAGAGGCACTCAAAGGTTATCATGGAAACCTGGGTTGTAACAAAACTTTGGTTAAACAGGAGTGAGAAAAGAACGTCTCCTGACAAAAAATTGTTCAGTCAGGACGGGGTTAAATTCCAATTCTAAAAGCTTTGCCACAAAGATGACAACGCTTCAAAACATTTATTTAATGGCCGACAACCATTTACCTCAGGGCTCTTTTGTAACCTTTTCTGTATTGGTTTATATATAATAGTGTTATTTGATACATTTACCTCAGGAGTGGAAAATATTTTCAGCTTGAAGGCCGCATCCCCTTCTGAGCAACCTTCCAAAGGTCACATGCCAGAGTAGTAGGCGGGGCCAAAAGCAAAAGTAGGTGGAGCAACAAATTTAAATTTTACCTCAGCATAGTAGGCTAGTTTCTATTCACACACTCTTCTTTATCCTCCATCTGGGCAGGCAAGAGGCATTACCAGAGTTCAAGGATACATTCCAGCCAACCAAAAACATTTGGGGAGTCCTTGATCTTGGGTGGGGGGAGAGTAGAGAGATCAGAGAGACCAGCAGCTCTGTATTCTTCTCCTGTACCTGAGGGTCCTCACGCTTGCATGAAGTATGTGTGACCTGGTTAAGTGGATGGAGAGATTCTGCTTCAAAAAGCCCACAGACAAACAGCTATGTAATTTTTAAAAGAAGGCATCTGAAAGCAGCCCTGCTCAGGGAAGTTTTTAGTGTATGATGTTGTGTTTTTGTTTTTTACTGTTTTTTGTTGGAAGCTGCCCAGAGTGTCTGGGACAACCCAGTCAGATGGGTGGCATATAAATAAGATATTATTGATTATTGATTATTATTATTATTACATGTTACATACACACACACACACACACACACATGTAAAAAGCCTTCATTTCCTTCTTTCTAAATATAGATGATAGTATGTACCTTTCTTTGAAAGGAAGGGCAACAGAAGGTGTCATAATTATATTTTTATGGGTATTTCAGGAGTGGGCAATGGTTTCCCCCCTCGGGGTCTACATTCCTTTGTAAACAAGCTGGCAGTGGGCTAGGAATACTCAAGAAATTTGATTTCTGTGAATGTAAGGGGACCTGATCCACAATGACTAGTTCTAACATGCAAATAAACATGTGATTATCCTTCAGATTTCTCACTTCTCTAAATTTAGCAAAATAGCTTTTGGCTAAAAAATATACAAAATTCCCAAAACAATGTATGATAAAAAACATTTCAGATGTATTCGGTGACGGAATACGGCTGTATATATAAAAATAAATTTAAAAATTGTCCAGTAGCACCCTAGAGACCAACCAAGTTTGTTCTTGGTATAAGCTTTCGTGTGCATGCCAGAGGTATCTGAAGAAGTGTGCATGCACACGAAAGCTTATACCAAGAACAAACTTATTTGGTCTCTAGGGTGCTACTGGACAATTTTTTAATTTTTATATATATTTCAACTGTGTCAGACCAACATGGCTACCTACCTGAATCTAGAATATGGCTGGAACTTTTTAAAAAATAAAATGCTGGTACATGTGATAACAGGACAGTATGGATTTAGGGATGAGCATATGAGAAATTGACATGGACCAGCATGATCTGTCCTCCCTGCCCTAAATATTACTACCCAGTCAGCATTACTCTTAAGAATCTGGGTGTTTTCTAAGACTTTTCTTTCTCTGCTCAGGCAAGAAGTGATGGCCCCCTAAGTTCCAGAAAAGGGGAAGGCTTGTTCTCAAATGGCTGTTCTCTCTCTTCTTGGGCAGGCTTCTGAAAGACCAAGAAGTTGGTCACAGACATCTCTCTCCACTCCAGCCACCACACTCAGTGCCTTCTGTCTGAAAAATGGCATTCTTCGGAAAGAAAAAGAAAAAAGGTGCAGTGCGGGGCTTAGAGTGACAAAACTGTTCATAGCCCATCTCTTTCTATCTATCCACCAGCAAGGAATGTGTTATGCTTGGAGGGGAGCAGAGGTCACATTCAGGAAGACTGTGAGCTGCACAGTGGATTGTCCACCTCTGGTTTCGCCTTCCAATACCAGGTAAAATATAAAACACAAATCAGTAACACAGACTCACCTTCCCTATCTCCTAAAATAATTTCTTGTGCTTTTTGTATATTTGGCATAGAAAAGAAATCACTTAATTGACTCGGAACTGGCTCTTCTCCCTATGTTAATCCCCTTTGGCTGCCTATCTGCAAGGCTAAGTCTCGAAGCATGAAAATCTGAGTTTTTCTATTATCTCTAAACTCAAAACCTCTTATTTTATTTTTAATGTTTTCCCATTTGGGGGAATTGATTATCTTTCACCCTCTAGCCGCAAAGAACATTCTAAGGAGTGAAATGATTTTAGAGAGAGTTATGTTACTAGGCATGGCCTACTAAATAGGTAACCATTTCCTCCCAATTATATTGTATGCTTGAATTCAACCAATTCTGCCCTACACAATCTGATCAATTTTTAATCTTGGAATTCAAGCAGCCTAAGAACATAGTTCTTCGGCATCTGTGGCCTTGTTGGTGAGAGGGGAAAGGTCAAGCTTATTTAATTGTATACAGTTGTGTTAAGAACTGTGAAATAACCACAAACGGAGAGATACAAACACATACATGATTGCTTCCAACCAATGCAACTAATTGTGGATACATAGGATTCAGGTTAAAACAGCGTACAAATTGTCAAATCACTTCATTTCTCTTATAGTGACTAGGCTGCTTCTTCTAATTTGCTGTGCTCTTGTGAAGCAGGAATCTGAAACCTTAGGGGAGGAAAGAAAACATACAAATGCTATTACAGTACACATTTCTAAGCAGCAGGAAGTCTGTAGTAAGTGTCAGATTGATCAGGATTTTACTCTCCATATAAACAACTGCTATCAAGTGTACCATGGGAAAAGGTCAGGCATTCATCTATGCTATAATATTTTTACCAATTTAGACTTAGACAAGACTTGATGGGGAATAAATTATTGAAAACTTTAAACTTGAACCACAAGTAGCTTTAACAGCAGAACAGCCTTCTACTTTTACATCCTTTCCAAGGAACTTGGATTTGCCAATGTACATAAAAATATGATAGGCAAGCTTGAGAAAGATCCGCCGACATTCTGGAAGAAGTGTATTGACAGCATATATACATTATAAACCTCAATATGCAAAAGTATATATGCATATAAAACCACATGTAAGGAAGGAAGTGTGGATACTTAATTGCTATGAATAATGTGTAGCTGTTCATAATGGTTAAGGTGCTGTAAATGTGGAGAGTTCAGAAATGCAGGATTTCACTTCCAACAAGAAACTGCCATCTAATGTGTTACGTTGTTATTAAATCGCCCTATTGTATGGCACACTCTTAGCATTGTAATTAAGCATAGAGTAGTAAACGACATTGATACATCTTAAGAACACTCCAAAGGAGCATGATGCATTAAATCCTTTATAATCCACATGCATTAAGGTCCCAGGATATCATTTACACCAACTTGTTTAAACACTTAGAAAAATAAATGCACACAAATTGCACACGTTTCAACAATTACTGTGAAATAAGAGGCTTCTATGCATTACTGATAGGAAAACTTGCCTTTCCAAAACAATATCTGTCACTAAAAGTACCTGGAGGTTTACTCAATATTTATAGGTTTAAATTCCTCAGTCATTATGATTTAAGGAAGAATGATAAGCCATAAACGGCAGCAGGCAACTTGTTTTAAAAATAATTGTATCCACTCAGAATGAATGAATCTGGGGATCAGTGATGTCAAAAAGACACTTCCACTTCCACAGCCACCATAAAAGGTTACAGCTGAATGCCACATTATCTGCATTGCTTTTACACCATCACTTTAAAGTAGGAATGGGGAATCTGTGACCCTCCAGATTTTGCTAGACCCCCGACTCTCATCATCCCTGAGCACTGACCACACTGGCTGGGGCTCATGAGAGTTGGTGTCCAAGAACATATGGATGACCATAGGTTCCTTTCCCCTTCTTTACAGAATACAAGAGTGCTATATCCTAGGACATTAGCGTAGAGAAGAAATCAAAGGATATGTGTTATCAACATATGGTTAATTTTCTAATATTTTAGACTACGACTTTATCAACCAAGTGGTTGTTTATAGATATGTTTTTAACTCTGTTACACACACACACACACACACACACACACGGTATTCCTGATGTATTTGTTTTTGGCCAACTTACATACAGCTCTTTCAGTTAATTCCACTTGTGTGAACTATTAATTGTCAGGATTCAAAACTGCATTATATACTAAACCTGGCATCTTGTTCACTTGCTGAATGTTACCACCAAATGCTGTTCAAAGGCAGGAATTAAATGTTCTAGTGCTGGCTTGCTTTTTGTTGTTGTTGTTGTTGTTGTTGTTGTTGTTGTCTGGGGAGGTTGGTTTCCTGGTGGCCTCTGCCACAGAATCACCTTACTACTACTATCTTTGCTGTGCCTTCAATTGCTAACCTGCTCATTTTGAATAGGGTGGTGCCAAATTGAGTCAGGTTCTGTCCCCTTGCAACATGTCCTGATTCAAATTAGGGATTGCATCCTGCCTCCACAGCTTGCTCTCTCTTGCCTAAGCAAGAAACATATTTATCTTGGAAAAAGGGGAAGCCTCAACAAAGCATGCAGACTTACTAGCCAGTTGAATATTGACTAAACATTGGGAGAAACATCTTGATGGTAAGAATAGTTTGGTAATGGAACCAATAACGTAATGCGGTGGTGGGTTCTCTCCAGTGGAAGGTTTTGAAGCAGAGGCTCAACCGCCATGTTGGGGCTATCTAGATCTGAATTTCCTGTACCAAGCAGAGAGTTAGACTAGATCCCTTCAAACTCATTTTACACCTGCCCACTATATCTCTTTCATTTCCTTCCACTGTCACTTCTTCCCTGTGCTGGCTGAAGAAAGTGGCTTATATATCCATGTGCTTCAGATGGAAGTAAAAGAGCCCCTTCCTTTATCACCAGGCTGTGGGCACTTTGCTAGCTTCTACCAGCTGGAAGAATATGATTATTGCAGTGGACCAACTGAATCTGATGCTTCTGAACTCGCTTGCAGAATGATTCACTTCCCCAGAAGTCCCCTCCAAGTTTTGGACTACTACTTCTTTCAGCTTCCACTGGCATGGTCAATAAGCAAGGATAATTGGAGCTGCAGTACAACATAGCTGGCAAGTATATGCTTGGGGAAGACCTTCTTAGTAACTAAAGAGAATATATACAGACACAGCATAAACATGGGGTACTTAGCATTGCTAAAGCAAAGACTATACCCCAACAACAAGCTTGATGCAGCACTCGCCAGTAGTATGAATATGCAAAGGATCCTACACATTTACAATTTCTAGTCTGCTAAGTAACATGAATTCAGCCAAACAAATATTAAATAGAAAGGTTATGAGAATAATAGAGGTCTTTGCCTAAGGCACATTTCTAACTCACATTAATATGAATGAAAGTTAACCATGGGCCAGAAGAGAAAGAATACATTGCTGTGTGTGTATGGAATCTCTGAATATTTCATTTAAATATATATTTTTTAAAAAACGTCTAGTTTATCAGAACAAAGACTTCAGATTCTGTTTTAGAATTACTGAGGCGCAAGATAGGACCAGGAAAGTTCACCCGGCCATGTATATTTTACTGCAAACATGTCATTTTAGACATCTTTCAAAGCTGTATGTGAATATGAAAAGCAATCCTACTGAGGTATTCTTTGCAACTCCTCATTGACATATTCATGCAATGTAAAATCAATCAAAAACTGAGGAAGCATTTTATGGAAGTGGGGTGGGGGTGGGCAGATGGCTCCAAAAAAGCCATCTCCAGGATTTAAAGTGTATAAAATATCAGTGGAAGCTGGCTTTTCTCTCTTTAAAATCTCAGCTTTAGATGAAAATTGAAACATATATTGATTTTTTTTATTACAAAATCCTTAACTATTAATGGAACATTTCCCATGCCATGCTGATGGATCCAAATTAGTGTACCAATTCTTCATAATCAAAATAACATAAAATACACAAGGACTTTTTCTTCTGTGCTGCTAGGAAAAGGTTAAATCTAAACTGGATAAGGTCTGAGTCAAAATGTGGAACAGTACAAATCTGCCAAAAATCTAATGTCATACTTCTAGAAATGTAATATTTTGCCTTCTTGCATGTAAGAGTTTGCATGCCAGCTTTGCACTTTAGCCAGGATTATAATATTAACATAATGTGAGTTCTGGGGTGCAAAATATTTTGTCATAGAATTGTAGAGTTGGGAGGGACCATGAGGATCATCTAATCCAACCCCCTGCAGTGCAGGAATTTTTTTGCCCAACATGGGAAATTGTCACTTCTCCATAATGAGGAGTCTTAATTCTAACTTCGTGTCAAACTAACTTTTTTCCTTCCACATACACAGCAGCAGTGGGATACCTTTTTTTATGGTGCAATTACATGCAACTAGGAAAGTGTGTGTGAATACTGGTAGTCTGTTGGCAGAGTTGATTGCGCCAGTCATTCCAATCTGATTATCACTCTACCTCCCAGAACAGTTTTGGTTGGTTTGGAAAGACACACATGATCAGCCCTGTCCACATAGCTAGAATATTTGTATACACTTCGTTGTTTGATTATATTTTCTTCATGATTGACTATTATGAAAGCTTGCCTTGAGGTTGCTTTTGGGAATCAAAAGCAAGATAAATGGTTTTATAAAACAAAACAAACATGTTCCTGGAGGTGAAGTGAAAGAGTGCTTATGTGGAAAGTCTGTGAATCTGGGATATAAGATTGTGTGGAAAGTCTGTGAATCTGGGATATAAGATTGTGTTAAGGAAAGTAATTTTAAAAGAATTATGTATACTTTGAACATTGTTTGCAATTGTTGTTTTAAAGACTGCCTATTTTAAACTAATAAGTAACCAGCATGTTTTAAATTTCCACAATACAGTCAATATTTTATAGTACAGTCATGGCAACAGGAGTTAACTATCTGCTTGGTTGCATAATGTTTCATATAAGCATTTAAAAGTATGCGTTCGTAAATAATCTAAGGAGGCATACTATGAAATTTTTTTTTTTGCCTTTTCTTTCTGTCTAGGTATAGTACACTGTAAACCCCAGTGTAACAAACTTTATAGCTTACCATATCAAAGTTTATCAAAGTTTACTTTCTTTATCATTTACTACTGTATTGGATCTAGCAATATTTTGGCAGCCTAAAATTACCCTAGTCTGACCTTGACATTAGTATTCAACAGCACTGATGGAAGAATGACAGCTTCTCCATCCTAGTGGGTGATTTTGCAAGCTTTTACCTTCATGACTATGGAGTTTCTGTCAAACGTGCTTCCAGCTGAATGATCACATTCTTTTGAATTATGAAGTGGCTGCAAACTGTGCTAATTAGGTCCATATTGATGTCACTCATAAGGATTAAACAGCCTTAATAGCCTTAAAGTTATATAAATATGTCTAATCTTAATACACCATTATCTCTTGCTTGTATTTCATTTAGGAACACAATTAAATAGCTCAGAAAATGTATGCTCAGAGGTTTAAATTTGAATTTTTTTTTAAAAAAAGGCTATTGAAGGAGAGATACTTTTTTAAAAAAACAACTTGCATAAGTAACAAATAACAGTATTATTAACATTGAGAATTATTAATAATAGTTTAAATAGAATAAAGGCCAATGTATCTAATCAGCTACCATATATGATATTGTCTGGCATGTTCGTGGGGTTTAATTTTTTTGATGTAGAAGTTCGGGGGGTGTGGTGCATGTATTGGCGGGGAAATATTTTCATGTATTCTTTCATGCCTTGGTTTCCTCTGTTTGATCCCTAAAAACCATTCATGAAGGCAAGTGGGCAGAAGAGGACCTTCCATCATCTCCTCCCCACTACAGCTCCTTTGGCTCCTGAAAAACCATACCTGAGAGTTGGAGGAACCAACAGAAGGTGCCTAACAGATTTTGGGCAATTCACCCCTTCCCACAAGCTTCCCCATACAACAACCCACCGTGTTCAAGATGGTCCCCTGATCCTCAGGAGAAGCTTTTTGACGGCACAGGGATTTCAGATGGGAGGAAAGGTGAGAAAGTCTTATCTCACTTCACTGAGCATTGCTTAGGGTCCAACTGCTTCTCTGCCACTGCACTGACACCATTTTTCACAGCATGATCCCAGAGAATTTAAATAAGATGCATCATCAAAATCCAATGAAAAATAGGCTAACATTTTCTATCTTTCTCAATAGATGTTGGCTAAACCTCAGAAGTTTAAAACTGGAATGTATCGAAAATATGTATTATTGCTCATTCTATGACCCATTCAAATTGTGTCCAGGGCTAAGGGACCATATGTTATGCTTTGAAGCCAAGAGGAATCGAGTGGTTCAGAACATTTTTGTGTAAGAAAGGAGCATGCAAATCTCACACGGTTTGTTCAACATACCCAGATCCAAAACATTTTTGTCAGTCAACCACTAGATAGCTTTCTATAGGATTCTTCCTACAAAGGTATTTGCTTTAAATGTATTATATATTGTGTTTGCTGCTGGATAGGATCCTATATTAAAGTGTTGCCACAAATAATTTAGCACAGTTGGTAGTTCATAGCTGAAAATGATAACAATATATACTATACTTTTCACTGTAAAGAGAAACCAAGGCAAATATTATCCCAACCAATGTTTGTCACCCAGACACAGGAAGCAGGGCAAGACAGCAGTCACAAGGTTTAAAGGTTAGAGTATGCTCTATTTAGAACAAAGGGGTGTCTACTCAATCCTGATCAGCTGGCTACTCTAGGCATTTAAAGCTACCAGTGCTCTAGTGACTCCATCTGAAATAGTAATGAATGATGAAATGGTCACACCTCTCCTACAGTGATTCTAAGACAGCCTTGCTGGTAAGAACATCATGCCGCAATTTTGGTAAAGATTAATAAACCTTTTACCATGAGTGTATTTAATGGCAAACTGCTTGGTCAAAGTCATAAAATCAATTTATTATGTAAAATCATGAGATAAAGATCACTATTCCATCTCTAAACCACCTATATCAGCATAGCCCAGAGGATTCTAAGTTTGGTATGTTTTGGTTTTACTTTCTCCTTTAGGAGATACTTAGCTGCATTTTAGTGTGCACATTATTCCAAAAGGCAGCATAATGGAATAATTAACCATTTCCTCAGACAAATGTGATCAAGTTCTACTCCCACCCACCCAATGCTACTAGGGCCTTTTGTTCTTAATACAAATAAAATGGATATGTAAAAGAGGCACAGTGTAAACAGAAACAGCCACTTGCTTCTCTTCCTTACAATCTTTCTCACACATGAAACTTTAAATCCAGTTTCACTTGAAATTTAGGGATATGTGAAATCCCTTCCAACAACTCTATAGCTGAGTTTAAGGTTCAGTTTTCTGCCCCAAATCCAACTGCCCTGAGCATGAAGCCATACTGGGATGAGTAGTGACAGAGCGATCATTAATAAAATCTTAATAAAAGGTCAAAGATGTCAGAAGCCCAACAGTTACCTAGAAACTGAGATGGTGGCTACAGTGTAACTGACAGAGGATCTTGCCCTAGTTCCTGTCTCCGAGCTGATCCTGGTGATCACTGAAAGTGAGTGTGGCTGGAAACAGCCCACTGAAACAGATCTCATAGCACCCATAGCACACCCAACCAAAGTCAGGACCCTAATTGGTGATTTCTCCCAGCTCAAGAAACCAAATACCTCCCACATAACATCAGCAATCCAACAACAATTCAAGAGTTTGGAGGGAGACCAGGAAGCATAGGAAAAGTGCCCATCTTTAGATGACAGTTGGCTCTTAAGAAATTCCAGCCTCAGTTCACTCCCAACCCTTTTTGATTCTATGGTTCTGTTATTACTGTTTGTCAGATTGTTATCCTGCCCTTCCTTCCGAAGGAGCCCAGGGCAGCGAATTAAAAATATCCATAAAAAAGCATAGGACATGCAATCTAAACACACAACTAAAATAATTCCATGGTTAAATCCTGTCATCAAAACGCCTGGTCAGAAGAAGGCATCTTACATTAACCCTGAAAGACTTTTGTGGATTGCCAAAGAAGGCTGGAACACAGTTAAAGCAAATAATAATAATAATAATAATAATAATAATAATAACAACCACCCTTCATCCGAAGATCACAGGGCAGTTTACACAACAAAAACACAAAAATATCTAGCACAGGAACAAACATAAACAACCCTCCCCCATGTAAAAGGCCATAGATTCTTTAATCTAATGGGAGAAGAGGAATGTTTAGCTACCACACAACCTTTTCCAAGAGGGGAACCTGGATGTGCTCTTCAGTAATGACTCCACCAGCCTAGCGCTCCCATCCCTTTCACCCCATTGCCATTGAAATCACAGGAGTGACAGCTGCCATGGCAACCCTACAGCCTTTGAAGTCCTTCTGCTCTCTCCTCAAGTTCTGCTGCTCTTTCTTCTGCACATGCTTTGCAGAAATCTCCCTACTCAGTTCCAAGTATCTTTAGTTAAAAGGATCTCAGATAGCAAGGCAGAGAAAGGACTTAGTATGAGACCTTGGAAAGACACAGCCAGGCAGTCAGAATAAACAGCACTGGTCAAGAAGGACCTGTGGTTGCAGCTGGTACAAGCCAGCTTTATATATTCACTACCTGCAGAGACAAAGAAAAAAGAGAGAACTGTGTCTGTCATGACTTGCTTGAGGACTTCCTGGACAACATTGAACATCTGGCATGCTACAGTTGGAAACAAAATGTTGCACTAGATTAACCTGCATATTTCAAAGAATAGGATTCTCAGAGCTAGAGAGCAGTGAAAAGGAACCTCTCTTAAATATCTCTACTATCCAATTTGATATGAAGAGGGGACTGTTGAAACTATTTCTCAGCTGTATAAATTGCAGGCAGAACCTTTGGTTATATCCAGAAGGCTGTAAGCAGCTTTTTCAGAGCCTGAACCTCTATAAAGGTAAAGGTAAAGGGACCCCTGACCGTTAGGTCCAGTCGCAGACGACTCTATTAATTAACCACCCACATTAATAGCTGGGAGGCATTGTAATCTAAGACTGGATAGTCTTCAGAATACCTATATGTAGTGGGCACTGTAACCTCAGCTCTTTAAAATCTAGGCTTGCAAACCACTATAGGATTGCAAAAGATATCGAATATAGGACATATGAATCCTACTGCCCACACTCTGCCTCTATCAGGAAACAATAAACATAATTAATGCAGCAATATCTCATTTTCTAACATTTTCTTTAAGTAATTGGAGACAGCACCTTGTTAGTCCCCAGTGGTCCTATGGTTCTAAAGGTTAACTCTGTAAGATTCACTTCAATTAGCAAGATATTCCTTACATCACATCAGACTCTCTTTCAATTTCAATAATCACACAGTCTGTTGAGGGTGCCAGCCCTGACCAAGCATGGCTTTAATGTAAATTTAAATCACAACAAATGTGCAGTTACCAAAGATGGAGTTTTGTGCTCACAAGGTTTTTGAAAATAATGGAGTCTTTGTGCTAGAAACAGTTCAAGAGTGAGCAAATATGGTAAAGAAGAATTCAAGTGCAACCTGTGTTCATCTGTGGCACAAAAGGCTTGGGCATAGAGGCTTTGGGATTATAGCAGACCTGCCAAAGAAAGGTTTGGTGAGAAGAATGGAAATTAAACCTAGCAAAGTTGACCTGAATAGTGAAATATGTGGAAGTTGTTTGTTGAGGAAGAGAACAAGACCTTCTATCCCCAAGCAAAGCCAGAAAAGTTCCACAGAGCCTTTGCAACCTATTCATACTGAAAAATGTGGTCCAATTCAACTGATGTCTCATGAGGAAAAACAATAAAATGTGAAAATGACTTTTCTGCTTGTATATGTTGATAACATGATTTTGGTTACTGCAAACAAAGATTGTACAAAAAAATTGAGATTTTTGAGAATTTACATGCTAGATTAAAATTGATTAAGTCAAATTAGGCATATTGAGAAGGGGACTGTAAGAAGAACACTGGGGTCTAATCTGTTTATAGTACAGTCAAACCTCTTCTTACGTCTGTCTCCGCTTGCGTCCATTTCACCCAATGTCCACAGCAAACCCGGAAGTAACCGGAGGGTTTGCCGCCGGTCGTGCATGCGCAGAAGCAGCACTCACCACCTGCGCCTCTCCCAGCAACCTGTTTCAACCTCTGGAACGGATTATGGTTGCAGGTAGAGGTTTCACTGTAGTTTATAGGTGTATATAAACTATATATTGTAATATATTGTAAACTATATATTGTAATGGCACCACAGTCTCTGCTGTGCCTTGTTCCAAAGGAAACAGAAACTCGGGGTAAGCCCTTGGATTCTCGCACTGGGTGGAGATGGGGTGTTGTGTAACACTATTTTAGATGCATGGGATGCATTCTAAACATATATAACATCGAGGCCATACTAAATGTGTGAGGCAATCAGCTGTATTTTAAGCACATGTTTGCTTCTTTCACATAATAGCAGGTGTATGTGTGTATGTAATGTACTTGTTACACTAGAAAGGTACAGGCAGAAATTGTCAAGTAACCTTCCAATCCTCTTCTGGTTTTATCTCACCCAGCCCAGCTCTCATATCCAAAATGAACTAGGCAGACCAAAGCGAAATACACTAATTTCAGCAAATCTCTATGACATAAATCTGAAGCTCTCTTTTTAATATATTTATATATAGAGGGTAGGAGTTAATTGTTTCTTTTGATTTCAGAATGAACACATCCCACGCATCTTGGGTAACTGTGGCATATGGTATGATTACTTTCCCGGGCAGAGTGACACCTTTTGTTTATATGGACGTAAATACAATGTATAACCTCTTATGTGGTGTTGCCACAGCTAAACAGGAGACAGGCACAGGGAAGCTCACCAAAGCTTTCTTCCTGGCAGGGGTGTGGGAAGGGGTGTGTGGTGGGTGCGGCTACCCCGGGTGTCACCAGTGAGGGGGGTGACAAAATGATAAAAATATGAGGTCGTTTTTTAAAAAAGAAATGGGCTCACGAAACTTTTTAGTTCAGTCCAGAAACGTAACATAACGCGGCTGGCGCTAGGCGCCTGCCCATCGCCTCTCCCTCAGCTGCCCTACAGCTGAGGGGGAGGTTGTGGAGAGGCTCCACGCAGCGCCCCTGCCTTGGCTCAGCCCCCAGTGGTGGAACTTCATGCTCCTGCAGCAGGGGTCGGAGAGCAGGTGGGGGCAGGGCTGGCTTACGTGCCGGGGGCGTGGCGTACGTGCTGGGGGCGTGGCATGCTGCTCTCCCTGCATCCCTCTTCTTCTGCCAGTGCTCACCCTGCCCCCATGGATGGCTCTTCTTTCTCTGGCTTCATCCCCCTTCATTCTACCCTCTTGCCTGCCTACCATCTTCGCGTTGCTTCCATCTTCCCCCTAGTTGTCCTCCTTCCTTTGCTCTTGGATTTCTCCCAACTCCCTTCGCTGCTCCCCACCCCCACATCTCTTTGATCTTCTCTTCCCTCGCCCATCCCTCTGCGGCATGCCCCGTCTGCTTTGCTGGAAGAAAGAAGTTGGAGGGCAGTTGCCCTGTCCAGTCAATTGCAGCAAGGGCTGCGTGCGGCTCTCTCCCTTCTGCCTCCTGTGTCCTCCTCCTTCTCCTCACCATAGGCTCCCTGCAACCTCAGCAGCAGCAGCAAGAGCAGCTGCTGCAGGGGCGTGACCAGGCAGGAGGGGCTGCGAAGGGGCGGATCTCCCAGCAGCACCACTTAATGAAGTGGAGCCCCAGCCAATGTGCGTACCACACTGGGCACCAAAGCAGCTAGCTTCCCGGAATTACCTATAGCACTTTAGCTACTTCCCAGGCTGTGTGGCAATACAGGAAATGGGACAACTGACATCATGGCTCATTCAACACCAACATACCCTCTCTGGAAACCTGAGCAATGGTGAGTGGAATGGAACACAAGATTTCTGGTGTCACTAAGTGGTGCAGGAAAAAGCCATGATAAAAGGCTCTCATCCGTTAACGGGTTTGCTGTGAAAAGTTTACTGGTTATGGGATGGAACATGTTGTTATACTTTTTTTAAAAAAAGTTAATATATTTCAAATTACCTGTCTCATTCTACTTTGGAGGGCCCTCATAAGCATAAATGTCTGTGCTGCAAAGTGAGATGAGTAGTGATTAAGACTAAGTGGATCTTGTTAATTCAGCAACACTTTAGAATAATTGAACATGAATAAAATGGTAACATTAAAATGAACTTCTAGAGGAAGTACATACAAATCCACATTAGCTGCATATTAAGTTCATCATGACTAACATTATTACAATTAAAACAAAGATGATAAAATAATGACTGGCTACTTATAATTGCGTTGTTACTATTCCTAATCTTGCCACTAAGTAGTAAAATGGTTTTTTTTTTAAAGAGAGAGAGAATGGGAAGACAACTGTTGGAACTTTCCTTCATCAGGAGTCAAATTCTCATGAACCTGCTTGATTATCAAGGTCTTAATTAGAGGCACTGCTCAGAGTGTTTCCATTCTCTGAGGTAAGATTAATGGCAGACAAAGAAGAAAATGAACTTTCTGGTTGGGCTGTCTTGCGACTCTTCTGTCTCCTCGATTTGCCAAGGAGAGTTAGCTGAAGACAATGAGTAGTGTTTCCAACTCCTTGATCAGATTTTTGGCTTTTCTTATTTACTTGAAACTGTTTTAAAACTGTTTTAAATGATGTTACATTTGTTTTGTCCCTTCTGAAATTCTAGAGTATGAGTGTTTCATCAGGAAAGGAACGTGTGCCCTGGGTCTCAACGAAGCTAATTTCTTTAAATGAGGGAAATTAGCAATAAGCCAACTTCCCTTACCAATCCTAAATGGGCTTGGCATAGTGATTTAATTGTGGGATCATTTGATCAATACATTTGACTTTTTGCAGTTTTACCTTGAAGTTGATTTTGTCTCTAGGAAGATGACTGGGTACAGATGCCCTCCTGCCTAGACTCTGCTGCAAATATTTGCAACAGTATTCATGCAAGCAGAACCAAGAGAAAGTCCACATGGTTTTGGGTGGAACCAGCAGGATATAATAGTTCTCTTAGTTCTGTTTATGCGTACAACACTGTCTAGATCTTAACGGAGACGCTTCAAGAGCCTATTGCCACAACCACCAGCATATTTAGGAAAGGAAAGGCAGTGAAGGTTCATGGTAGAAGAACATTTGCAGCTACTGCAAGTTGGAATAGATTTGAGAAGCAACTATTAAATTACATTTCCAAACTGTGAAAGTTGAGATTTGCCTCCTGCAGAATCACAGCCATGGATCATAAGCAATGTAAGAAAGGAGGCACTCCCTACATTAATACTGAGTGCAAAGCCAAAACAGACTCTCATCCTTGTCAGCAGACAGACCACAAAAGTATATACTAGCTGAAGCTTGAAAGATGATGTCTCCAAGGACAGCCCCACTTGGAGTGCATTGCATTAGTCTATTAGCAATGCATGGGTGATGGCAGAAACTCATGCATCCATATTAATCTCTATTTAAAAGGTTTCCCTGTTGTAGTTTCTACCTGTAGTTTGGGAACTATTTCAGATTAGAATTACCTCAAGAATGTGCATACCTCGAGATATATAGGCAGATCTCACAAGAGTGGAAGCTGGGATTTTGCTGGATGAGAAGTTTTTTAGATTATGTCACAGCACAACATTATTTGGAGGGAAAAAATAGTGGCAAGCGGGGCCAAGGCAGAAGTGAGCAAATGCAACAAACAAACAAACAAAGAAACACCTATATTCAAAGCCTTAAATGCTCCGACAGTCCTTGAAACAGTGATGGATTGAAATGTGAAGAGCTAAACATTATAAGAAAAGCCAATATTAATGTGATTTCAGATAAACATGTATTTGTAGATTACTATATATCCGCGGTTCACATAAATGTCTGTTCTTTATATCTGCTTTATAAGTCAGTGATGGCAGAAATATAGAAGTCAGTCTGTTAGTATAAAAGGTGACATTTTTACATGGGTTTTTCATGATACCCCAAGCCTATACACATCTACTTGGAAGTAAGTGTGCTTGGGAACTGCTAAAAAGATCACTTGGGTATTGCTGAATAGCTAATGATGGAGATTCACAGCTTCTTTGTGTGAGATTTTTCCTCATCTGACATATTTGGGTCAAGAGCACTGAGAGCTAAAGTTCAAACACAGGTCAGCGCTGTTTGGTAAATCCTGGAAACTGACATAACCTGTTCTATCACTTTAACCTCTAAGACTTCTGGCTCGGCATATAGTTGTACATTGTGTGTGGTATTAACAGTGTTTGACCCATGCTCTCAAAGCTGGACACTTTCAGGTGTCTTCATCATTAGTTTACACAGGTCACTGCTGAACCAAAATTGATTTAACCTTAAATTGGCCTGTGGTGTCTGTCCTGAAAATGTAGGTGAATGGCTGGAGACACCCACAGGACGTTATGTTAATTTGCAGCGCTTTGAAGATGGCAGTCATGTCCAGTAAAATGTCTGAAGACAGAGATCTATTTTAGATGCATACAACATGTACTTGGCCATTGTTGTTTTGTGTTTGCCAAGCCAGTTTCCTTTGTCTGCCTGGGCTTTTGCTTGCCTTCTGCTCTCTTACATTTCTCCATCAGACAGGCAAGGTTATTTTTTAGCTTGTTTCTGACCTCTCTTGGTGGGTAGAAGGATAAATCTCACCCCGACTTCTCATTGAGTATACCTTGGTGTTATTCCTACTCAGTGCTTTAAAAAAAAAAAAAATGTTTAGAGGTACTCTCATTTTCCTACTCATATTGAAATACTGCCACTCAATGAGGCCAAATTTAGATTCACAAAATGTTTAGGGTTATGTGTACCTCTGCAAAAAAGCACTGTTCATACTTATTTTACAGTCCCAGCTTTGGATCAGGCTGAGGAATTGTGTATACAACAACCAATTTTTATGTGTTACTCCCCAGTTAGAGCATGAATATATAGCTCAAATTGCTCAGCAGACCACATTTCCATTTCATTAACGTGAAGGTCAGATTGCTCACTCAATCTTTTTTGGTACAATTTTAATGCAATGTTTAATTTTTTTTCTGGTATCATAATTAAATTTTGGGAATACTCTTGTTCTTCTATACAAACTATAGGGTTTTCTGTTTACACCCTGCATCCCCCAGGGATGTTCCCTCACTATTTGCCATTTTACTGTCCATTGGTCTTTGTAGCAATCACATTTACACCTTGCGAAAGTGTCATTGCAACAGATCACAACCATGGTACTTTTAGCAGCATGAGCTTCTGCCTAGTTTTTCCACTCTGCTCAGACATTAAGTACAGGTGTTTCTGGCAATCACTTTCAGAATGCTAACCTGCCTAACAGCACATTTCAAATGCTGCAACAACACTACTAAAAGGCTGGCAGGAGATAAAGCCGAGGATGAGAGATGGGAAGGGAAAGCAGGCATGGGCAAACTATCACCAATGCAAGCCTCCTAAAAATCAAAGTATGCTCAACATTTAACAGAGCTCTGAGCTGCAGTGCATTAGTTGGGACTGCAACAGTGTCTGAAGAAACAGACCAGACCATTCTCAATCATACATATTATGTTTGTATAGTGCAGGGGTTCCACATGGATGCCTGTCCAACTTTTTTGAGGTGGATTAAGAACTGTAGGAATCAGGAATCTATCTAATCTGGCATCTGTATGGGCTACCCATGCCGTACCTCACCCAAGTCCAAACCAGATGTGATGTAAATAGTAGCTACGAGGGGGTCCATGCAAGAGGCAGTGTCTGCAATGATGGAACATGAGAGTTTAACAGTTCCGCCACATCATGGTATCACCAAATTTAGTCACTGATGCTGCTATTTGTGGACAGTTTGCCTCTGTTCGCAACAATGGTGCGTTACCTTTACCTTTCATGCATCCTTTTTAATACGTCTGGATAATGAATGAAGGGGAAAGTTGTACTTCTCCTCTGTGCATGTATTAACTGCATTGGCAACACAGTCTTTTAACTACATGGATGCCGGTATGTAGCTCACATATTCCTTTTTATGCTTTTGATTAGTATGTAAAAGGTGGGGCAGAAGTGTAGGAAGGTCAGGTGGTACCCGGTGCGAAAAATTTCTTGTCACCGCCCCCCAACGTTGATTATTTTTTTTGCCTGCAAAAATAGTTTTACATTATTTCATATTTTCTTACAAAGGAATGTGGATTATGCGCCTCTGATAACAAGGAGGTGACTGTGGACAGATACTTCAGTCTACAGGATGGATTGTGTTTTGGCTTCACTGAATTGAAATTTCAGTCTTCACGACATAGGAAAACAGCCAAGTAAACAGTTATTTTCATGGAGGAGGGTCAAGATATTAACTGATATGCATGAAATTTCTGATATAGCTATATAATCCCTAGTGTAGTAAGATAAGACCTTTGGAGCAGGCATTTTCAAAAAAAAGGGTTTTTTATGAAGCGCCCTAGTAGGGCAGTAATTGTTCCTTTTTGACCCCTCCCCCCGCCCCCTTACTACGCCCCTGGGGTGGGGAAGTTGAAGATCTTCCCTGTAGTGAATTTGATACATTTCTGATGCAGGGCCAGCACATGCTTTCTGCCAAAGAACACTTACCCATTTGTGCCCTTTTGCAAAACACAGGAAGAGAAGTTCAAGTCACACATCCTCCATTAGCACTTTCAAAGTAATGCGTGAACTTGCTCTAAAACTTTATTGTTACAGCCAGCTTTAGATGTCAAAGTGAAACCAGATAGAGATAATTAAAGCTTATGGCATGCATTATATTATTTAGTGGATACATTATTCTGTGGGTTTATCTGGTTTTGCTGTAAAAGCATTGTAAGTACCAATCCAGAGCCTTCTAAATAAATACATACATAAGGATTGATTAAAACGAGTAATCAGTTTTGCAGCTGCGAGTGTGACATCAATGACTAATTTGCAAAGATTATAACATTACATCTACTTAATTTTAGATCGTTGTTAACAATGCAGAAATCCAGTGAGAGCTGCCAAAGGGAACACTTTTAGTTTGGGCACCGAATTAGCAAATTTGGTGACCCAAATGCAACATCTGGGTTAAAGAGTGACAAATGTAATGATTCCTGGGGTTCTTAAATGTCAACATGACTCTTGGCAGTTATGTCTGAATTGATATTTGAAGAGGCTGACCTTGTGAGCCAGGATAAGAAAGTAGGCGTTTTCGAAAGGGAAACACAATCTTTTATTATATAGGCTGGGATTTGCTGCTATTGTAGATGGTTAGCAATAAAGCAATTCAAGATCTACAGTGGCAATTATTCCCTTATCATACAGAACCATTCTGAATTCTGGATTATAAATGACCTATATAATCTTTTAAAAAGAGAAGGATGTGGCACTTATTGGGGGATGGTAAAAAATACATGCAACACTTACCGCAGAACCGAAGATTTTGCTTTATCTGATCAAAGTAGTAAAGATTTTTGTGTGTGTGGGCAACATCCCTACCATCTCCAGAATAATTGCAATCATCTCACATCACTTGCCACTTTGCATTTGTCTGTATTTCGTATTCATTGCTGAATGATCAGTGAATCAGTGTCCAAGGCATTTTTGTGGCAGATTTATTTAAATTTATTGAGCTCTTTAACATCTATCTAGCCTCAACTACAATAAGCTCTTTATGAATTCCACTTTCCTTGCTCATAACTAAAAGAGGACATTGCACAAGGAATAACAAAACTACAGGCTATGAAAAGGATTAGGAGAACCCTATGTCAAAACGGACAAAGAAAAGCTGGTATTATGCTATAAAAATAATGGCTTCTCTGTCTCATGGGCAAGGAGAAATAACTTTTCCGCCACATAATAAATTTATTAACCTTCCCGACCTCATCATTCCCACCTTAACTGAGATACAGCATCAAAGACAAGAACATCTGTTTGACAGCAGCATTTTCAAATCTATTCAGCTTGTTAACAGGCACAATGGCTACAAAGTCTGTAAAAGTTACTGCATCAGCACCACCTTGTGGGAGTTTTCAAAAACTGCTAAATCGAATTGTACCACTTGGTTAATAGCGACAGCTAGATGCTGATGCCTAAAGACTTTCATAAATGTATTGGAACTGATTCTTGAAGGTGTTGATATTTTGAGCTCAGATATGCAGCGTTACTGAGCCACATGTAGAGTGCTAGGTGAGGACACAATTTATAATCATCTGCAAATAGCTCAAACCCACCCCCATCTTTCTTACTATCACTCATTATCACAAGTGATCTTATCTTTTTTGATTTTATGCATCTATATTAAGAACATAATTGTTGCTTTGCTAGATCCTAGCCAAGGTCTATCTTGTCTAGCATTCCGTTTTCTACAGAGAGATGACTCTGCCTGCTGAAGTAGAGGACTTGGAAGTGCTGGCTTTCCCCCATTGTTTCTCTGCAGCATCTGATAAGCAGAGATATACTTATTCTGCACATGGAGGCTCAATTTAGCTATTATAACCTTGGTGAATCTGTCTAATCCACATACCTATCTGCCACTTTTTAAAAATCCATTGACTTTCGGGGGGGGGGGGAGGAACAGCTTTCATGAACCAGTTGCTGAATCTTGGTTGCTGTCAGAGTTTGATTTAGAGTATTGTACAAGTATATTCCTGTTACCCGTCTGTGAGTCCCCTCTAGCCATTGTCTGAGTTTGCTGTCACATCATGGAATAATCATGAACATTTCAATTGTCAAGATGAGTGTGTCAGCAAAGTAGAACCAACACTGTAGCTTCTGCAAGGGAAGTGGACAGTCAGATTAGCCAGCATTAAATCTGCACACAGGACCAGAGAATGGAGGACAATTACAGGAGAGAAGATCACAATGAGAAGCAGGGACCTGAAGGAAGGTGGGTGAATGGTCAGAAAAGCAAGTGGCAGAAGAAACAGGGAGGTTGGGGTGGGCAGATGAAGGAAATAAGAACAGTGGGGAAGGAGCATAGGAAGATCAGTGGTACAGCATCTGCCAGGTAGCCAATTTCCAGGTAGGGCTGGGAAAGAAACCTGCCTGAAGCACCTGCAGCGTTGCTGCCAGTCAGTGTTAACAATGCTGAGGTAGGTATCCCAATGGTCTGACTCAGTATGAGGCAGCTTTATGCTCCTGATAGCTGCAGCAAGCAGCTAGGCTATAAAGCCAGAGGAGAGGAAAGGAAGAAAAATAGGTTTTACTTGTGGAGCCTATGAGGAAAAGTTCCTAAAAGCAAGTGGATGAAGGAAAGAGGGAGATTCCAGGACTTGACAACCAAGAGCCGAAACTAGGAATAAGACTGGTTGTGTAGTGCTGCCACGAAAGAGATCAACAAGTAAAGAATGTTTCAGTATCGGTGTTAAAAGCACAGTGAGCATATCTAGAATTCACATGCTGGTTCAGATGTCCATCTCCCTGCACATCGTGCAATTCAGGAGGCAAAGTATGATTTCATAAACAATAACATTAGTTTTTGTGCCCATTTTTATACATCATATGGATGTACAGAAAGCTCTTACTTAGCTCATTTAGTTAGTTTCTCTCTCATAGAACACACACACACCTGTTCATGCCGACAGGATTAAAAGGCCAATACTGCTGCCATTGGATTATGAGTCTGCTAGAGCACAGGCTGTTTATAGAAGGTTTAATCAAAGCCAGAGTGTGAAGGAAATTGGTCAATGCGGGTTTTACCGCTCCTCTCGTTTTGGTGACTGACATTCCCCTTTTTGATGGATTTATTTTGTTTATAGCAAATGAGGCTGCCCTTTCTCCATGAGCTTTCTCAAAAAGCACCACAGAACAGCAAAACATAAAACCCAACGAATGCTTTAAAAAGGAAGACAGAGATTTTATCAACAAGTACAATTATAACCACAAGATCTATACATCAGACCATTCCAAATCCATCTCTCACCAGATGCCTTTGAGCGGAAAAATGCAGATGTGGATAAAGCTTGCCAAAACCCAGACTTCTATAAAATAAGGAAGCTGCAGATTCCAAAGCTAGAAAATGTGTACACACACACACACACACACACACACACGTCTGTTAGAAATCTGCTTCCTATTTAAAACTGGGTAGGAAAAAGGGGGAAATGATAATATTTCTTCTGGTTTTCAATGCTGGAAAAGAAGTGGTCACACAGACAACCAAGTTAGAGATATCAGGTTTGCTGAACATAGAACAGCTGGTTCTATAGGAAAATGTAGCGAACTGGTACACATCAATTACTGCTTCAGCAGGCTTCTGACATCAGGAAAATATTATGAGCTCAAACTAGAGAAAGGTATGCACATGAAAATCACACTAAAATCATTTCCAGCAATGTGGATGATATTTTATTGGTCGCAATCCTGCCTAGTTGGTTGTGTTTATATTTCATTGAATCTCGTGGGGCAAAGGAATCTCTAACCTTTGAATGTGTGAGGTGTTAATACACAGATCAAAGGGACACTTTAAAAACACATTTGCAGGGATAGCACACAGCTGTATACATGCCTAGGTTCTTAATGAAAGTATGTACTTGGAACACAACCCGTTGTGTAGTCAAATATACTTCCACAGGCTGTAGAAGTGTGCTTAACTTTTGTGTTGGATTGTGACCTTGTTTCTCTACTAATCCTAAACAGGATTTCCAAAAAGATGGAATCATGAAGCACTTATTGACAAGGACACTGCAAAAGGAAATACAGTAGCATTGTTACTGGCTTAGTAACAGTTCCATAGACAGATCAAAATCAGGTGTCAGACTGCCATTCTTACAGGCAGAGCAAAGGCATAACTTTAATAAATAACAGCTTCAAAGAAAGCACTTACTAGTTTTAGGTTCCAGAAACTATAGTTTTGGGCAATAGAGATTATATTGCAACTGTTAGATTGGGTCAGCAAACAACAGCTCAAGTGCAAACTCATGAAAATGTACTTTGCATTTTGCATTCATTCTGCCTAATTTTCCAAGCTTTATTCCACACGGATGGATTAGATCTTTTCTAAAACATTTCCCTAAGCTATTTAGGCTCTTAAACAAATCAAGTCATAAAACTACTGATCAGCTTCTTTGTTTAAAGTTAGCTTCAAATACTTATCAAGCATAAAAGAAATTGCAATAAAGAGTTTGCAGTGGTAAAATAACATCCATTCTCCCTAGAGCAGCGTAATTTCAATAGAACGTTTTTTGCCATTTTAGGGTGGACAGGGCAATCTATTTGCTGCTCTCCCGTTTTGCTGAAGCCAGATCATGCTATTAAAAAACTGCCGGAAAGTTTATTTCACTAATAAAGATACAAAGCCATCTGCAACTTTTCAGGTATTCTTATTTTGGTACAATGCAGTTGCACACTCTCCCATTTATCCAAGAACCTTTTTTTCAGTTATACTACAAAGGCACAATTATCAACACCCTGGCGCCCATGTTTATCTCTTGTGTATACTACTTATCTCTCCTGTCTCCCAATTCATTTTGAAGAACAGCAACCTTTCTCTGCCCCTTCAGCATCACTTATGGCTATCATCATCTGACTAGACTGGTCTCTGTTGCTAACCAGAGTGAAGATCTTTATGTTTTTGTTAATTGCCCCATACGGATTTTTTTTTTTATAGAAGATCAAGTGCAGTTGAAAACATTTAAGTTATCTGCATACATTTAAGGCAGTTAAAAATTGACAATGAATCCAACACTTTCCTCTACAGGTACTGCACTTGTTTCTTCTTTTATTTGCTAATGAACACTTAATATACTGTGTCAGCAGACATTCCCCTACAAATCCCAAGATTCCTTTCTCCATCAGTAATTTAGAATCTTCCTTGATATAATTACTCGTTTGGTTTTCTGTTGTGTTAAAAAGGTAAAGGAAGGTAAATGAAGTCCAGTCGTGACGGACTCTGGGGTTGCGACACTCATCTCGCTTTATTGGCCGAGGGAGCCAGCGTACAGCTTCCGGGTCATGTGGTCAGTATGCCTAAGCCGCTTCTGGCGAACCAGAGCAGCACACGGAAATGCCGTTTACCTTCCCGCCGGAGCAGTACGTATTTATCTACTTGCACTTTGACAAGCTTTCGAACTGCTAGGTTGGCAGGAGCAGGGACCGAGCAACGGGAGCTCACCCTGTTGCGGGGATTCAAACCGCCGACCTTCTGATTGGCAAGTCCTAGACCCCACAACACCACCCGCGCCCCTTCTGTTGTGTTACCACTTTATATATACTTTCGTTTGCCATTTGACCACCCAATAATTACACATTATATGGAACATGGCTATTTTTTAAAATAAAAAATTGTATACTCTTTACATTTTAATTGTCTTCAACCATTCATATTATGACAAGCAGGTCAGCGGTGGTGCTAATTGCAGAATTAAACCCAAGCAGACATACATCTGCACAGGATTGTTGCCTCTGAAAGCTAGCAAAAGTTTCAAGATAGTATGGTAGGCCAATAGTCACATCCAAGTAACTTGGTAGGAAAAAACCATTTCATCCAAAGAGCTGGAATGGACTTGGGCCAAAGTTGAAGCCAAGGAATGATGTTTCAAGAGACAATTATGAAGCAGGGACACAGGGGTGGGAAGACAGGGGCAAAATCAAATGAACAGACTAGAGCAGCTGAGAAGGACCATGGACAAGTATCAGTGTCAGACAGGAACCAAGACAATACAGATATGTAGACCAGATAGGGATGATTCTTGCATTGATTAAAGGAGGAGGAAAAAATCAGGAACTTCAAAGGAAGAAGAGTTTTATTTTACAGTATTCGAATTCATCTCAGATACTGTGGAGACACATTCTCATTTATTTCCAAGATGTACCAGATTTTTCTTTTGAAGTAAAAGGCATATTAGGTAACCATGTTTCAGACTGATAATAGCAGGCCTGAAGCCTAAATATTCTGCTTGTCCTAGAGGGGATTTCCAGATATACAGCCTAAAATCCACTGAATAACACAATACTACTGGAAACAAAAGAAGTTTATAAACTGAAAACTTTTTTCCGTACGAAATAAAAACTAAAAAGCAAGAACCGTATTCAAAAGCTGTGGTCTATAAAACTGTTATAAAGGTGTTAGAACCATAAAACTGTCGCCAAAAGGATTGATGATAAAATTCGGTCTTGACTGTAAACCAAAGGACATTTTGTTTCTTCTGATCGTGGAATCTTAGAGTCCCCCTAGTGGGCACTGACATCGTTACAAGTCTATTGGTAATTTTCCACTGTAATATCTTACTGCAATTTCTTATCGGACTGTCTGTTTGTGCTACAAGCCTAGCTGCAGCTGCAGTCTGACCGTGGGAAAGCTTGGCTTATGGCTGAGAAAGAGAGTTACCAGAGTTATCAGGAAAAGACAACAAGATCGGGCAAATCCTTTCTTCCAGGAAGAAGAGGCTCTCTAGACCGTACAGGAGGCATTGCCTTACAGCAGAAAGGGAAAGGAATGTCTACTACAGATGAACTGATAAGTTCTGGCTTTTCAAAACTACAAGGGGCCATTGATAAACTTACAGCTGAGGTGTCAGGGACGAAGAAGGAGATTGCAGAAATCAAAAATCAGGTGGTAGAAACGAACAGAGGGATTGCAGATGCATCTTCAAAAATAGATCAAAATACGCTGAGCATCCGGCAAAATACAGCTGCAATAGAGAAATTATTGGGCGACTCCGATAAAACGCGAAAGATTGCAGAAGAAGCTCGACAGGTCGCAGCTGCCACGGAGGAGAAATTACCATCGATGACCAGACAGCTGGAGGACTACAAGGTTAAGTTTTCTCTATTGGACTTGAAAGAACGAGAGGCAAATCTCAGGATTAGAGGTTTGCCTGAAATTGAGAAGGAGAGTCTGCGGGACTACCTGTCACAAGAGTTTGTGAAATTTTGGGAATTAGATCCAGAAAAGGAAGAAATAAAAATTTTGAGTGCCTTCCGACTGGGAAGAGCAAGTAAAAAGATTAAAACCAGAGATTGTCTGATCACATTAAGATCCAAGGAGGAGAGGGATAAGATCCTAGGTCTGCATTTTCACAAACCTTTGGAAATTTCTCAATCGAGAGCTGAAATTTTTAAAGACATCCCCAAACTTTTGCTCGATCTCAGAGCCAGATATAAAGACTTGGTGACCTTGCTGAGAAGAAATAATATCATCTTCAGGTGGGAATTCCCAGAAGGACTCTCCTTTAGTTTCAAAGGACGAAAGATTAAAATAAAGTCAGTGGAAGACAGAGACAGTTTTTTGGAGGCCTGCGGGGAGGACCTACAGAAAGGGACAGCAGACCTACTAGAGGAAAGAAGGAAGAAGACAGCAGAGGCAATATTGAATCTAAATCTAAATTTGGATGGAAAGACTCCACCAGGAGCAGAAGAAGACAAGTTATCAGAAGCAACGGGAGGAACAGAATAACAATAATACAACATGTCTCTGCAGCTTTTGAGTTGGAATTGTAATGGTTTGAACATTTCTCGGAAGAGGAAATCCATTTTTCACATATTAAAAAAAGAACATGTGGATTTGATTTGCTTGCAAGAAACACATGTGACCAGGCTTCACAGAAAAATTTTAATTAACAAAAAGTTGGGACAAGAATTTATCTCATCGGACAAAGTTAAAAAAAGAGGAGTTGTAATTTATGCTAAAGAAGGCCTGGCGCCAAAATTTGTCTTTAAAGATGAGCAAGGAAGATACTTGGCTATTGAAATACAGTATCATGGACAGAAATATTTGATGGTGGGCGTATACGCGCCCAATGAAGGAAAATCAGAATTTTTTAAAAGACTGCATGAGACATTGTTGGATTATATGGAGTACAATGTGATTCTAATGGGAGATATGAACGGAGTAGTCTCAACGAATATGGATAAGGCACAAAGACAGGTAGTTACCAAAGATGGGAGACTACCGAAAACCTTTTTTGAAATGACTGATAACTTGGATTTGATTGACATTTGGAGAACGAAACATCCCCTGGAAAGAGAGGGAACCTTCTTTTCTGAAGCGCAAAAGACTTGGACTAGAATTGACCAAATTTGGACCACTAGAGAACTGGCCCCAAAGATAAATAAGGTGGAAATCTGCCCAAAGACTTGCTCCGACCATAACACTATTAAGATGGTAATGAACTTACAACCAACTGGATCCTTCAGATGGAGGATGAATGACTCTCTTTTTAGAGATGCGGAATTTGTGAAGAAAGCCCAGAAAACTCTGAAAGATTATTTTGAAATAAATTTGAACACTACGGTGGAGAAAAGAATTATATGGGACGCAAGTAAGGCTGTTATGAGAGGTTTTTTGATCCAACAAAATGCACTCAAGAGAAGATTACAACAGGAAAAAAGAGAAAAGATTTTGGATAAGATCAAGGAAGGTGAAAAGAGATTGAGAACAAACCCAAAATCACAGGAAATATTAAGAGAGATAAAGTTGTATCAAGTACAATACATGCAACTAATAAACCAAGAGATTGAATGGAAAATCAAACAGATGAGACAAAGAACATTTGATTCGGCAAATAAGTGTGGAAAGTTATTGGCATGGCAAATAAAGAAGAGACAAAAAATGAACACTATTACAAGTGTGGAGGTTGAAGGAAGAATGTTGCAATATCCCAACGAGATCAGGAGTGCTTTTCAAAAATATTTTAAAAAGCTCTACTCTCAACAACCACAGAAAGAAACAGAGATAGAAGAATTTTTGAAAGTGAATGGGCTACCAAAAATATCGCAAGAAAACAAACTTAAACTGAGCAGTAGGATAACAGAACAAGAGATAGAGAGTGCCATCCAAAATATGCAACTAGGCAAAGCTCCGGGACCTGATGGGCTGACTGCAAGATATTATAAATCATTGAAAGACTGGCTAACTCAACCCTTAAAAGAAATATGTAATGAAATACTTCAGGGGAAAAAGGCTCCAGAATCGTGGAAAGAAGCTTTTGTGACTCTTATACCAAAGACAGACGTTGAAAAACATCAACTTAGGAATTACCGGCCTATATCATTGTTAAATGTGGATTACAAAATATTTGCGGATATCTTGGCGAGAAGATTGAAGAAGGTACTAACAGAGGAGATTCATAAAGATCAAGCAGGCTTTCTCCCAGGAAGACATCTATCAGAGAACGTAAGAAATATAATTGATATTTTGGAACTTTTACAGGAAAATATAAATACAAAAGCGGCGCTGATATTTGTGGATGCGGAGAAAGCCTTTGACAATATCTCTTGGAGTTTTATGAAGAAGAATCTCCAAGGCATGGGGGTAGGCCAAGAATTTGAAAATGGTATAGGGGCAATCTATTCTGAACAAAAAGCTAAATTAATAGTAAATAATGTTTTGACAGAAGAGTTCAGAATAGAAAAAGGAACACGACAAGGGTGCCCAATTTCCCCACTACTTTTTATATCGGTCCTGGAGGTGTTGCTGAATACGATCAGAAAGGACCAATTGGTCAAAGGGATACAGGTCGGAGCTAAACAATATAAATTAAGAGCTTTTGCAGATGACCTGGTTTTGACATTGCAGGAGCCAGAATCTAGTGGAAAAAAAGTTTTAGAACTGATTCAAGAATTTGGCCAATTGGCAGGCTTTAAATTAAATAAAACAAAAACTAAGGTTTTGACAAAAAATCTGACAGAAATTGAAAATGAAAGGTTTCAGAAAGAAACAGGTTTAACAGTAGTGAAGAAAGTTAAATATTTGGGAATAACTATGACAGCAAAAAATGGGAACTTATTTAAAGACAACTATGAGAAATGCTGGACGGAGATAAAAAAGGATCTAGATACGTGGTCTAGCTTGAAACTCTCACTACTGGGGCGCATTGCTGTAATTAAGATGAATGTATTGCCAAGAATGCTGTTTTTGTTTCAGACACTGCAGATTATTGATAAAACTGACTGTTTCAAGAAGTGGCAAAAAGATCTATCTAAATTTGTCTGGCAGGGCAAAAAGCCAAGGATAAAATTTAAAATATTAACAGACGTTAAAGAAAGAGGGGGCTTTGCCCTGCCAGACCTAAAACTCTATTATGAAGCAGCAGCTTTCTGCTGGTTGAAGGAATGGCTACTTCTTGAAAACACAGATATATTGGATTTAGAAGGGTTCAATAATGCATTTGGCTGGCATGCATATCTATGGTATGACAAAGTTAAAGTGCATAGAATGTTCAAAATTCACATTGTCAGAAAAGCACTGTTCAATGTCTGGATTAGATATAAAGATCTTTTGGAAAACAAAACTCCAAGGTGGTTGTCTTCAATGGAAGCTAAGGCAGTAAAGAGACTCAATATGGAGGCAAATTGGCCGAAGTATTGGGAGATTTTAGAACAGGATGGTGACAAACTGAAACTGCAGAGTTTTGATAAACTAAAAAGTAAAGTCCGAGATTGGCTTCATTATTATCAAATAATGGAGGTATTTAAAATGGACAGAAAAATTGGCTTCCAGGTGGAAAAATCAAAATTGGAAACAGAACTATTAGAACCTAAAACAAAAATATTGTCTAGAATGTATAATTTGCTGCTGAAATGGAACACACAGGATGAGGAAGTGAAATCGGCTATGATTAAATGGGCTCAAGACGTTGGCCATAACATAATGTTTGCTGACTGGGAAAGGTTGTGGACCACTGGAATAAAGTTTACGGCATGTAATGCCTTAAGAGAGAACATAATGAAAATGATATATAGGTGGTACATGACACCAGTCAAGCTTGCAAAAATGTATCATATGCCTGATAACAAATGCTGGAAATGTAAAGAAGCAGAAGGTACCTTTTTTCACCTTTGGTGGACGTGCCCAAGGATTAAGGTTTTCTGGGAAATGATTTATAATGAATTGAAAAAAATATTTAAATACACATTTAGAAAGACCCCAGAAGCCTTTCTCCTGGGTATGGTAAACCAACAGGTTCAAGTGAAGGATAGAACTTTTTTTATGTACGCTACAACAGCAGCAAGAATACTCATCGCGCAATATTGGAAGACGCAAGATCTACCCACGCTGGAAGAATGGCAAATGAAGCTCATCGACTATATGGAACTTGCAGAAATGACCGGCAGAATCAGAGACCAGGGAGAAGAGATGGTGAAGGAAGACTGGAGGAAATTTAAAGACTATTTACAGAAGCATTATAAAATTACGAACGTTTGAGGTTATCAGATTGAATGTAAAAGAATGTTATTATAAAAATGACAATGTTAAAGAAAGTATATTTAATAAGACATAGGGAAATGTAAGGATAAATAAGACAATAATATTAATCTGAACCAAAGATACGCCAGAGGGAAAGAGTTTACTACCAGAATATAAGACCTAGAATACAGAGTGGGAAGGCATGGGGAAGTCGCAGACCTAAGTTAATGCTGAAGAATATAATGATACAATATTTGTTTTTAACTCTTTTATTCTTACCGTTTTCATTTTTCTTTATGTTTTTGTATAATGTATGTATTGTTTTTCTTTTGCTTTTTTCCTTTTGATGTGTTTGTCGATTTGTTCTTTTTTTTGTTTATTGAATGTGGAAAATAAAATATTATATAAAAACAAACAAACAAAAGCTGTGGTCTACCATTTCCCCTACCCCAAACAATGGGGAGACATCACTGTCACTTACAGCAATAGAAGCTATTAAATTCCCTGTGAAATATTGCATCCAATGAAACCTCTGTATAGTTTTGCAATGCGAAATATAGTGCTAAAGCTGTTTGAAATTGAAGAATTAGAGCTGTCTGCACATATATTTTTTTTAATTGGTTAAACTTAATTTAGCTAATTGATTTGCATAGACCACAGGAAGATTACCAATAAATATATTTTACTGAGATAATTAAAAATGTGACAGACAGCTTACAAATTATCAGCCTATGAGAGTGAAGTGACCACCTTTGTTGGCAGGTGTTGGTAGGAAGAGGCAGGAAAGTGGCACTTGGGGCTTCCTCGTCTTCCCACCCCCCCACTTCCACAGGCCTAGTTCCATCCTCCTAAGCTGGCAGCTGGTGGCAGAGAGACTGGCTTTTCGCAGACCTGGGTTGGTGCTGTGCTCTCTCCCCTAATCTGCTTCAACTAGAGCCTCACCAACAACACTTTTGAGAAAGGCCCCTGTCTGATAAAGCAGGCAGAGAGTCGGGCCAGGTGTTCTAGCAGGCTCACATGATACATACTGGTGCTGCCACTGTTGTGCTGAAACCATTTTGGGGGGTAGGCAGCAAGCAGGCCTCAAGTGGAATGGTGCAGAGATAGCAGCAACATGTTGGATGACAGTGCTGTGTGTTTCAAGGGACCTGCCTTAAGTGCCCTGTACTAGCCTGTTCTTCTTAGGTATGGTCGAGGGTGCACTGAAGCAAGATCAAACTCCCAGTGTATTTAGCTTCTGCACATGCATATTTGTAGACTATAAGTACAAGTCATCACAATGCATTATAAGAAAGCCACGCTTTTGGGGGAAAAATTCAAAATGACTATTAACTCTGAAATATTCTGTTTGATACAATTTTTTGGCAAATGCTTCTAAACCCAGGAAATCAAAGAGCAAATAAATGATTGGGCACTTCTTATCATACACAGTTCATAAAACATAAAAAAAATCATAAAACATAAAAAGAAGAGTGATATTTTCTTTTGCCAAATGACACCTTTTGATCTGCAAATCACACATCAAACTGTATAACAGCAAAGCCTGAATAACTGAACTGTGTAACAAAATTGTTTAAAGTCACTCTGTTTTCAAATGAATGTGTCCACTTATAAAGCACCCTTTATGATGCACTATGTTATTTAGTTTTAAGGAGGAACCCCAATTTTGTTATTTCCAGTCAAATAAGTGGCAGGTATTTCTGCATGAATCCAGCCTGGCTTGACATTGCTTTGCAACTACAGTCGCAGGAAAATGTTATTCAAAGTATATTTATTAGAATAATTATTTCTACTAATACACTCTTCACATCTTTTTTTCCTTATTAAATAAACCGAACCATCTCACCAGTACCTTGAATTTTAAACATTGTAACATTCTAAACTCTTTAGATACATTTGTTCCACCACATTTTTTTCCCTAAAACTCAGTGAAGAGAAGACGATTCAGCCTTGCATAAATGCATTTATTCTCATGTTTTCCTTTCTTTATACATGTGATTAATCGATGTAGCCACTGTAGCATATTCATACTTGTTTTGTTCTTGTTCTTTTCTAGTTGGTATATAAATTGCTCAATATTTAAAAAAAATCAGGTGGCTCTTCTGATCACAATAATAGTATTTTAAAATATTGAGGGAATGAAAAATTTTGTTCACAGGGAGTGCACGAAGTACAAAAAGCATGTCACTCTCATCTTCAAGCGAAGTACTGTTAGGGTGCTATAAGTGAAAGGGGATGCTCCTGCTGGTGGGTGGCGAGAGAAGCCTTGATCCTGATGAAAATCATGCTGCAGAATATGGACTACTGATGTATGAATCAAAAGTAATCTGAAGACAGAGGCCAAATTGAAGTCACCATTGTTTTCTAACAGTACAAGTGTATAAAACCAATCGGTTCTCCCATGTGTTGGAAAGCCATGTCCCACTATAGGGACATATCACCACATGTTGTGGGAGTGTCAAAAAATAGAAACATTTTGGAAAAAATGTATGCACAGAAATATATTTGATGACAAGGCAGACAGTCCCCATGACCCTAGGACTCGCTGCACTTAACTTGCATGGCCAGGATATGTTGCAAATTTGAAATAAAGAACTAATGACACCTCTATTAACCTATATTAACATAACACATCTATTAATCTATTAATTCAGTGTGTGGTGGCCATGAAGAAGGCAAATACCATGCTAGGGATCATTAGTAAAAGAAATGAAAATAAAATTGCTAATAGCACAATGACATTATACAAGTCTAATGTGCAACCACATTTGAAGTACATTTCTGGTCACCTCACCTCAAAAAGGATATTATAGAGTTGGATATTATAGAGTCAGAAAAGGGCCACCAAAATGACCAAGGGGAAGCAGCGACTCCACTATGAAGAAAGGTTGCAGGATTTGGGACTTTTCAGTTTAGAGAAAAGGCAAGTAACAGGCAACATGATAGAAGTTTATAAAATTATGCATGGTATGGAGAAAGTGAATAGAGAAAAGCTTTCCTCCCTTTCTTATAACACTAGAACTTGCACAGATCCAATGAATCTTAGAAAGATTCAGAACAGATGAAAGAAAGTACTTCTTCCTGGAGGAGAGGGCTATTGAAGGCTAATAGCCTTGATGGCTATGCTCTACCTCCACAGTTGGAGGTGGCAATGTTTCTGAATACCAGTTGCTGGAAACCACAGGAGGGGACAGTGCCCAAATCCTGCTTGCAGATTTCCCACAGGCACTTGGTTGGCTCCTGGGAGAACAGGATGCTGGACGAGATGGGTCAATGGCTTGGTGTACAACCATTTCACATGTTGGGCACATTTATGTTTGCAACCAGAACATATGCACTGCATGCAATTGAGTCAGGTGTAAACTTTCTCCTGAGAAAGGATTTCTGTGTTAAAGTCAGATTCTGCCTCATTATATAGAAGGTGAAATTTTGGAAGTTTGATCATTTATCATCCTGCCGGTCATACACAGTGTTGGTACAGCCGATTCACAATATCTCTTTTGCCGCTATTCTATAGGGTTCAATGTGAGCTGTTTAGTCATTTTCAGCAAATTTTAATGCATGTGTGTTCAGTGCTTTTATTGGCAGTATCCTTCTGAAAACCAGTCTTTTATTAAACACTGTGGAATCAGTCCTACGTCTTCGATGAACAATGGGAGGAGCAACACATCCCCCCCCCATATTAGCAATAACAGTTATCTTATTTTCCACACAAACCTTTCTGCTGCTAAACAAAAACAGTGTCAAGAAGCACTTTGCCACACTGCATGAAAAGCCCAAAAAGTATCAAACAACAATAACTTTTGACAAAATGTGACCAAACACAAAAGCAGGGATGAAACAAACCTTCATGGCTTTCATTATCAGAAGTGAAACATCACTTACTTGTAACTGTGCCTTGAATGCAGCAACAGGTTATATTGAATTGTAATATTTTTAAAGGCTACCTGAAGTACGAGATACTGTGCAACTTGCACAATACCAAGCTAAGGAATTAAATGGGGCACAAAGTCTGGCAATGGTATGGCACACTGTGTAAACAGCAAACATTTAAAAATAAATTAAGAAGAGGGAATTGGAAGGATGTGTCACCTGTGTGCCTATGTACAAAATAAAAATAAGAAAATAGCACAAGGCTACCTGATCACCAGCAAGTCAGGAACAAATAAAGCAAAATTAAGCCAACTCTCTGTGCTTTTAATAGGAACAATGCACAACAATTGCTAGGATCCAAACTAGCATGGGAAATAACTAGTCAGCAATTCCTACCCAACTTTTGTAGATATATATCGAAAAATGCAGCATTTTTTCCCCTCAGTGAGGCACAAATGTCTATGCAAACAAGAGTGAAGTTTTCATATGTCCCTAGTGAAAAGTAAATGCTATTAATCAATACTATGTATCTCTGCTAAACATACAAGCTCCAATAACTGCATGTTTCTAAAGAAGCAAGGGAAATAAATAAATGGAAAATTAAACCTAGATTTCAATTTGGCTTCTATTCAGTTTCTTTCGGATGAGTGTGCCCAAAAATCAAACCATGTCTGCAAGATGTTGAGAGAAATTGTGGGGCAGGGGTGGGATGCATATGCAAGCCCACAGTTCTGGGAGGAGAAAAGAGGAGTATAGTGAGGCTGAAATGATTCTTAGAGGATAAAAGAGGTTAATCTGGTCACTTTGGCAGGAAGGTGTGAGGATGGGAATATGCTAGGGCAGCTTGGTGACCCTTTTAGGCTTCCTTAGGGGTGATTGCAAGAGGCAGTGGAAGACAGAAGTGCCTGGCGTGCTCTGGTCCATGGGGTCACGAAGAGTTGGACACTACTAAAAGACGAAACAACAACAACAACAGGGGTGATTGGTGGTGCGTGAGGTCTGCATCTAAGGGCTGTATGGTCTGGGATGAGGATAAGGGCCGCTTCTGAGGTTGACCTGCCTCACCAATGCAGAATTGCAGGTCCCTGGGGGGTAGTGATGAGAGAAGGTCTCCCTACTCACCTTCAGGGTGTGGCTGGGCTCAGGGGTAGGCAGATATGGTTCCCTGGGCCCAGCAGGGGTTTGGTTGCCCTTAATGCTGCAGGATTTTCAAAAAGACAAGCAGCTCCCACACCCATAGTTTTCCTCTGCTGGTTTGGTTTTATATAAATATTCCCTTATTCAACCCAGCTATACATCTCTGTGTGTTTATTTGGAAGCAATGCCGTTTTGCTATCAGACATGCACATACTTTGTCAAGAAGGAAGTCTTGTTCTGTAGACTATTCCATTTCTACAGTATTTTCAGAATATGAAAACTACCAACGTATACTTATTTGGAGATCAATTGAATGACATATTTTGTCATAAGGAGATTCTTGCACAGTTCAAATGGCCAAGAGAATTAGCCCTCGGCATTGTTATCTGATCATTCAGTTCAAGGTGACAAACATTTAACCACTGAGGAGTTTAATGACATTCACAACAAGTCAGACCAACAGCCTACACTTGCATGTCTTCTGCCTGCTACTGGAGAATCAATTCTAGAATCAAGTTCAACAGGGGAGGCTCTTGGTAGCGCACTTAAGGCCGGAGCTGATCTTGTAGTGTAATATCACTATAAATAATCCTGCAGTGCTACAGTTCCCACCAGTCTCTGTAATGGATAAAAGAGGTGAAGGGAGCCAGGAAGTCAGGAACTAGCCACATAGTCTAATCTAGATTAGGATAGATTATTTAGTCTAATCTAGAGATTAGACCAGGCTTCCTCAACCTCGGCCCTCCAGATGTTTTTGGCCTACAACTCCCATGATCTCTAGCTAGCAGGACCAGTGGTCAGGGATGATGGGAATTGTAGTCTCAAAACATTTGGAGGTCTGAAGGTGAGGAAGCCTGGATTAGACTAACTGTTACTGGAACAAATACGTTAAAACTATTCACTCTCTAAAGAGAATTGTTAAACAAACCCAAGAGACACAAAAATTCCCACATGGACAACAATGCTACAAACCAACTGAGGACTTTGACTTGGAGACTCTAATAATACAGGGCAACATTTATATGGCACCAGTAGAAATGACAGGAGGTAGGATCACAAAGCAGCATTTTGACAACTATGAGAAAGATAAATATGCACCTTTCTGAACATCACTTTCCTTGTCGCCACAGCTGGCACAGGTTATATTATAGGCTCCATGGATACATTATAATTTATTTATCAAGGTTGTTCAAATGTGCATGGGGATGCAGATTTGTCTCTGCACCACCAACAAAAACGCAACATTTCTGTTGCAAGGATATTGGTGGCATGTGTCAGACCCCCCCCCCATCACAAACACATGCCATGGCATTATTTAACCTTTTTATTTGTTTTATTTTATTTAGAAAGTGAGTGCTCCCAGTCTTTCCCTGACAGTCATTACCAAATGCACCTTTATGTTCTGTTTATAGAATCTAGAGTACTTTGTGAATGACAAATTATGTTCAAGCTCTGTAGTTTCATACCAGAAATGTTAGAAATACTGATACTGAGCAGACACACTCAAGAAACCATTTTCTGTTTTTAAGAGGTCTATAAAAGGGATGTAGTTTCCATTAAATAATTGGTTTTACAACAACAAAGAGCATCTAGTTTGCTAAGTAGGAAAATGACGCTTATTTCACTGTGTAAGAAAGTCATTGGGTCCTATCAGACACCAAAAAATACACTAAATCAAACAGCACTAAATGTCTTGCCATCCCAGATCCCTAGGATGCAAAACAACGATGCAAAGAGGATGGGGGAAGCAATAGTAGGACAAATGCACACTTCAGCGGCATAACCTTACACACAGAAGTACAAAGGTGAAAGAAAGGACAGCTCTGAAAAGGAATCAAGATTTCCTTCAAGAAATATGCTAGGAATCTAGAGGTGAAAAGCACAAAGAAGTCAATTATCTTCAGCAGCTGACTGATCTGCTTTTTCTTCCTTGACATCCAGAATTAATGACCTTAATTTTGAGCTTCAAGATGTGAGGAAAGGGGAACCTGACAGAAACGTCTGGACCATTAAGTGCCTTCAAAATGAACTTATGTAGTCCTAGAAACACTCTTTTCATTACTTTTCTAGCACTGGGAAGAAAACAATTGAGAGAATAAGTTGTGATTGGGGTGAATTCTTTCGAAAACCATGAAAGATTTTCCAAATTTACCAGTGTCAAAGCAATGTGGTGTCTTCATCTCTCTCTCTCTCTCTCTCTCTCACACACACACACACACATACATGTTATGTGTAAGCACTCATTCATAATGTGCAAGTTCGAATCTTTAATCTACATAGAAACACAGGGATGCTGGTTTTTACTGAGTCAGACCAGTGGTGTACATCTAACTCAATTATTGTCTACACTGACTGGTAATGACTTACCAGGGTTTTAGGCAGGTGCCTCTTCCAGTCCTGCCTGGGTATGAACCTGGGAAGATGCTCTTCCTTTGTGCTATGGGTTTCCTGCCATAACCAGAGATCTAGAAAACCTCTGTATGTGTGGTCTTGTGTTGAAAGTGGAGTATATTCAAGATGACATTGGAGAAAAAGCAACCACTGTTTTGATGGGATTGCTGGGAGCAGAATATTAAGAACCTCATTTAATATTCTCCGCTATAAATCCATAAATGCAACTCTTCCACTTTGCCTTCAGTATTCATTCAAGACAGAATTCAGCAGCAACTTTGATTCACCAGACAATGAAATTCAAGTCAGATTGCAAATATGTTGAAAACAAATGTTGCTGACTTGGCAATGAAATGATAATATTTTCAAACAGCTAGCAGGAATTAGAGATGTCATAGAATTCAAATGGAAATGGGAGTGAAAATGGCTGTATGTTCATCAGAGGCCAGGGAAGGAAATCATACAAGTGAGAACAGTATTCACTATTGTTTTTTTTCTAATCTGCAAACATTATGCAAATTATTACGTTATTTACTCCACTGTTTTTAACATTTCTGCTCAGATTTCTCCTCAAGCCTTACTAACGGAAACTCATCCAACACAACAGGACTGGACAGTTTTCTGGACAACTCTTTCGAGATTTATCTGCTATAACAGTGGAGTCAAGCTCCCCACTGATGCAAGTGATTTTATTCTCAAAATGCTCTGTAAATAATTCCTTTCGGAGAGTCTGTAAAAGGCCCCATACAGTCCAGAAAAGCTCTGCTAGACAGCACTGTGAGAATGGATTTCTTCACATTTAGAAATGTCATACTGAACTCTGTCAGACTTACTTACAAGGATAGAATCAAGGTTGCATCGTTTATAGTTTAGGCTCATGTATGAAAATAATTACCCTGGCTACTGTTACATCTTCATTACCTTTATTTACTTTTGCTTATTCCAAAGGCCCTCTAAGCTGCAGGCCACGTTCCAGGGAATTTATTCATATTGTAATGAGTATGCAGATAACATAAGCTATTATCCCAGTGTGTTCAAACTACTCCATTTGTTGTTTGCGTACAACACAACGCTCAGGGAAATGACAGCACTGAGCACTCTCCTATAACTCAAATATACGAGAAAATAAAGTAAACCAAAATCTGCCATACTATTTTCTTCTGAGATCATCTTGCTAACATGGGTGTTTTGAGAGAATAAACATGGAGAGAAAAAAAACCAGAGATGAAGGACCAAACTTGGGAAAGTGATATGACAGTTAAGGATAGGCAGAACTAAACAGTTCAGCATCTTCCATCTTGTGTCAGGGAAATTAACACACAAAGCCCCTGACAGTTCAGTTTGTAGCTTGTAACATACAGGAAACTATCTATTTTTCTGCACTGTGAAAATGAGTGGTGCACAATGCTGTGAAAGAATTTCTTATTCCTTTGAAGCTAGAAGCTGCAAAGGTAACCACATTTCCTCAGTGGGAGTGATCCCCACAGGAACTATAGCTGAAGCAAGGTGATTTTCAGCAGCAACAAATTCCCCCTACTTACTGAAACAGTAATACCAAAAATTAGTCACCATTAGGGCAAACTGTAACAGGCCAGCCTGTAGCACCCATGCTGTTAGCAGGTGTTGATCATGCTGGGAAAAGGTTAAGTGGATTCTGTTGACTCACTGAAGCAGGTAGAGTTTTATGTCCGTGGGATGCCAGAAAAGTAGGACTGGTCTAGCAAACAACAAAGCTTTATGCTGAGAATTGCTAAGGTGCGATAGCTACAGTCACGGTCTCCAAAGAAATGTCAAGCCGCACAGCCAAGTTATAGCTATTCTCATCATTAAGCAATGAGGCTAAAGTTATGACATGGTCCCATGAAGATTGTGCACTGCACAATGAAGGGATTTGTTTTAGAGGAAAGGTTGTGAGGAACAGTTCATTACTGTTCTGAAATCAAATTTTAGAATATCAGAGAGAAGAAATCATTGCTGACAAAGCAGACTTTCCACTGCATGGAAAGGTGCTGTCTAATACCAACAGACCACGGGTCGGCAATTTTTTTGGTACTCAAAGGCCACATGGAGATGTGCATGGACACTTTTGGCCAGGAGAGGCTCAGTCAGAGCATGAGACTCTTAGTCTCAAAGTTGTGGGTTCAAGCCCCATGTTGGGCAAAAATATTCCTGCATCGCAAGGAATTAGACTAGATGATCCTTGTGGTCCCTTCCAGCTCTACAATTCTATGCTTTTTGACATGCCAGTGGCTGTGGAACACAAACACTCTTATTCAGTACATATGTCTCATAGTTTTACATGCTCATCTCACATTTAAGCACACACACACTCGCTTAGTCACATTCACGCTCGCACAAACCCTACCCCCTTTCAAACACAGGATCGTGTGCTTCCCATCACACCCACACCCACCCACCCACCCTGCTGGGCCAGTTGATGGTTCATTTTGCAGTTGGGAAGCAGGAAAGAGATCACTAACCCTGCACTCATAGGGAATGGAGCAAGTAATATCCTGCATTAGTGAAAAGGTGAGTGAGAGGTGACATGATATCAGTTCATAAAATTATGCACAGCTATGATATAAACAACTGAGCCTTGTGCTTGCTGATCGGAAGGTCGATGGTTTGAATCCCCATGATGGGTGAGCTCCCGTTGCTCGGTCCCTGCTCCCGCCAACCTAGCAGTTCGAAAGCACTCCAAAAAGTGCAAGTAGATAAATAGGTACCATTCTGGCGGGAAGGTAAACAGCGTTTCCATGCACTGCTCTGGTTTCGACAGAAGCGGCTTAGTCATGCTGGCCACATGACCTGGAAAAACTGTCTGCTGACAAACGTTGGCTCCCTTGGCCTGTAAAGCAAGCTGAGTGCAGCAACCCCAGAGTTGTTTGCGACTGGACTTAACTATCAGGGGTCCTTTACCTTTTAATGCTCTGCCTCCATAGTCAGAGGCAATAATACTGCTGAATACTGGTGCCAATGGTGGTGCCACTTCTTCACCAGCACTGGATGTGGCAGTACATACAGTGGTGGCAGGAGCACATAGGTGGTGGAGGAAGCAGAAGGAGCGGCAGAGCTAAGTCACACTTCCTATTTCGCCTCAAGCGGTGGAACAGGATGCACCAGCCCGACATCATACCCATTCCACATTTGTAGGAACTCAATTGTTCAGTGTGGAAGAGTCTAAACTTAGGGACGCCCTACCTATTGAGATCAAGCAGATGCCTTCACTGTACCCTTTTTGAGGCCTGCTGAAACATTATTGCTTAGACAAGCTTACCTATTCAGATGCTTATAAAGTTGAAGTAATTTTAATCTGTTTTAGTATTTTAACATTTGTATAGTTGCAAATTTTGCTTGCTTTTATTGTTTTATCTTTTGTAAACTGCTTTGAGTTTGTTTTTACAATTCATTGGTGTATACATTTTATGAAATAAAGAAAATAAAAGAATAGATATGCTCTGAAACAGAAACATTCTTCATATACATGTGAAACAGGTGCAGATACATATATTTCTATATAACCCTCCCCGTCAAAGGGACATTCGTCATGGTATATTTTCACTTACTGAGCAATGAAAAGCAAACAAACAACATGTGAAAAATACCAAATTCATTAACTGATCCAAGATGCTAATTCAATGATGTCAATATAGGTAGATCTTAAAAATGAAATACCTTGTTGACTGACATATAAATAAATAAATTGAAGAGGAAACCATGATCAAAATATGTTTCATTTATTCCAATATTTAGCATAAACATATAATAAAGCATTCAACAATAAGTGCCCAATGATGCCTGACCTCATCAAGCGTATTTGCCTAATTGTGTGTCCCTTGTGGATTTTTCATAATAATATACAGATTTAATTTAAATAGTCTTACAAATTCATCACATATATTCTCTGAGGCACATTTACTGAACTTACTTTTAAAACTTCTAATGAAGTCTCCTGATATGAATTTTACACTCAGCATCATGATTTGAATTAAATATTATTGAAGGAGTTCATTATTGGTTATGAAATATAATTAAAGTGATGGGCAACCTTAAATAAAGTAATAGGCAGCCAATTCTTCTGCAGCTCTTAATTCAAATAAGATAGCAACCTATTGAGAACTCTCCTTAAAGGTTACAGGTGAGATAAGCACTAGTAATCTTAACATAAAGAATCAAGGGTTATTAGCTTTAACTAGTGCAATTTTAGCCACAAAACAGGAGAAATGGCTGTATAGTAAACACAATCAAATATTTGAGAAAGCTAGAGTTGTCAGCAACGTCTCAAATACCTGCAATTCTTAATGCTGAAAGTGAAAATTCCCTATTTCCTATTGTGGATGTCCTCCCCCCCCTCCCCCCGAGACTCCAGCAACGGCAACACACGCACTCACAGATTTGCAAAGAGTATTGTTGGATTCACAATGAAGGGAGCATTTTTGTGGGAGCTCTTGATCAGTTAACCTACTTGTAAATAAACATTTGGATCAGCATGGTATTACTTAAATGTGTGCTTTTGAGTGGAGACTGAGGCACTGTTAAGCAATGCCACAGTTAAGCCAGAAGTATGAATGGGGAAAATACTAAAAAAAAAAAGGGGGGGGAGGAAATGGGCATGCAATGATAATTAATGATGTACAGTAATTTATGAACTGTGATAGTTACCTAGATCTATCTCATAAAAGAAAGGTAAAGGTACCCCTAACCATTAGGTCCAGTCGTGACCGACTCTGGGGTTGCGGCGCTCATCTCGCTCTATGGGCCGAGGGAGCTGGCGTTTGTCTGCAGACAGCTTCCGGGTCATGTGGCCAGCATGACTAAGCCACTTCTGGCGAACCAGAGCAGTGCACGGAAACGCCGTTTAGCTTCCCGCCGGAGCGGTTCCTATTTATCTACTTGCACTTTGAAGTGCTTTCGAACTGCTAGGTTGGCAGGAGCAGGGACCGAGCAACAGGAGCTCACCCCGTCGCGGGGATTCGAACTGCCGACCTTCTGATCAACAAGTCCTAGGCTCAGTGGTTTAACCCACAGTGCCACCTGCGTCCCTGATCTATCTCATACCTATGACAAAAAGTATCCTGAATATGTGATTTTAATGATTAGGAAGACATATATCTCTGCAGGAATAAGTGGAAAGCTATTGGACATTGATAAATAAATAGATTCCCACATCTTGGTTCAAAATGTTCTCTCCTAACATGAGCTAAATTAGGGTCAATTTGGACTAGCCCTAAACTGGTTCCATTTAAACACCTCCTTCTGAGCTCCAGGCTTCTTTTGTTTCCAGTGTTCAAAAAGTTTCCTTGTTTGTTTATTCTAGCTTTGTCTGGCTCATGTTTTAAAAAACACTGGAAAGGAATCAAGGTTCCTTTTCACAGAGTTGAGGTACAGAAAATGAAATAACTGCTGAGGCATTTCTGATTTACAGGATTGTTATTAAGGTCATAGCTGTGGAACGATTGCCGGTATTAATCCAGACAGAAATATATTATGCAATAACTGTCTCCATTTTAATACATAGTCTAAAATCCAGTTACAATATATCAACACTTTACCGCTTATCTTCTTAAGGTTCCTCCTAGTTCAGAACACAGACAAGTACGGTAGTTTGTTCTGGAAAAAGTTTCCCCTTCTCAACTTAGTACAAACCCACACACTCACAAACCAGTTACTGCACCACAACACAATAGGCCATTATCAGCAACTGATATTCATAGACATATGGACACTGACAGTGGAGAGACAAGACAGCCATTGTGGCTAGTATCTGTTGATAACCTTATCCTCCATGAATTTATCTGTTCTTAAATGGCTTTGGTCCTGTAGTCCAGTCCTAATTGCCCCACTGGCTCTGTTAAACATGGCACTGATCCACACCTAGATGGGAAAGGGTAATGTATGTGATTGGTCATGCTTTTTAAAGAAGCTTTACTTTACACAGAATGCTATATGCTGTTCTTCCTGCCACATAAAGGAAGCAAACTCTTTTTCTACTGCTTTAAAATACAGTGGTACCTCAGGTTACAGATGCTTCAGGTTACAGACTCTGCTAACCCAGAAATAGTACCTCGGGTTAAGAACTTTGCTTCAGGATGAGAACATAAATCGTGCGGCGGCAGCAGGAGGCCCCATTAGCTAAAGTGGTACCTCAGGTTAAGAACAGTTTCAGGTTAAGAATAGACCTCCAGAATGAATTAAGTTCTTAACCCAAGGTACCACTGTATGTTCCAGAAAACAATCGTTCAGAGACTTTTATTCCACAAGACACATCTAAACATCCAGATGAGGAAACATTCTGTGAAAGCTTCCATGGGGCTAAACAGTTAATAGTGAATAGGAAGTGCTTGTATACATGCTGTAATAGCAATTTAGGGTGAAGTTTGCCCTTTTCGTTTCAAAACAAGAGCCCTGTAATACACAAGGGAAACAGAGTGGTGAATATGAACTAAAATGAAAACAATATTCTTCTTCAGAAAGAGCTTTCTTCTCAGATGGTTTATGAGAAGGGCACAAATAACTAGCTTCAGGTGTAGATGGAAGGACAGTGTTTCTAATGATGGAGGTACTTGAAATCAGATGGTTATTGTTTGCAATAGCTTTCAGCTATTTTATGACCTGGTCTCACTGAGCAACCACTGGCAGTGCCCTCCTAATACCCTCTCTAAGGGTGTCTAGTGAAAGCAAAGATGCTCACCACTTTACAGATCAGGCGTTTCAAGTCTTACAAGCATATTGCTACTCTTTTGCAGGTCTATTAACTGTAGTAGCTCTCAGCTCCTATTCACCAACTCCACTGATCTAAAAATTATTTAATCCTAAAACTGATTTCTGTTTCTCTGTGTGTCCATTTAGTTATTCATTGCAACTGATGAGCAAAGCTGGTTTCCTTGGAAAGCAATTAAGACCAAATATCTGAATTTATAAGAGAGTAATTCAACGCATGTTTATTCAGAAGCATCTCCCACTGTGTACAGTGGGGCTTACTGACTGGTGAATGTGTATAGCATTGCAGTCTCAATCTGTTAATTTATTCGCTGTTACATAGAGCCAATAATCTCCTTTTAGAAGTAATTGATTGTTTACACATCATTTTGAAAAGTCTTCAGTGGGCATGGAATTGCATTTAGCACCAATACATTGCCACATTTGATTGAAAATAATAATAATAATAAAAATATATTTATATCCCGCCCTCCCCAGCCGAAGCCAGGCTCAGGGCGGCTAACAACAATAAAACAGTACAAAAGTACAGCACAAACAACACTCTAAAATCATTCATTATAAAATACAGGAAAAATAATCTGCATCGTAAGGACATTTAATATTGCTTTCAGAATTGCACTTTTAAAAGAGGGTTGGGAGTTAATTTACAAATTTAACCCAGGGACAAAATTAAACAAGGAATTTTCATTCTGCTGTTGGTTAGACTACAGTAGTCTATAAACAAAAACCTTCACATATAGGTTTGTACTATGGCTATCACTCCCCATCCTGAAACTAAACACATTTACATTTAAAATAATTTGAAAATTACTTTCAGTTGAGTAATATGTGTTCTGGATTATAGTAGTAAAGAGTATGAAATAATGCTAGCAATGATTATAAATTGTCACTAAGTGGAGCTATATAGTTGTTTGGATGACCATCTTGCACATAGTGAGGAAGCTGAAAAACCATCTGTGATTAATTTCTGCAGGAAGAGGTTACGCTATGTTTACAAAAACAAACAGCAAGAGATGAAATTCTGGGAGAAACTTCTGTGAAGCATTTATTTTTATGCTTGTTAAATCTAGTGGCCAGGATCCAAGAAACATAAGCGGAAATAAGGACTCCTCCATGAGTTTTCTGAAAATATAAGAGGAACAAAAGAAGCTAAAGGCAACCAACGTCTCCCCCCTTGGATGTTCAAAAATTGATACACAATAATAATGAATGCTTTTCTTATTTGGGCATTTGTGTGAAGCTCATTTCCCCATACATTAAAGCACACTATCTGCTTTCCAATAGCACGAGGCACAACACTGCCTTTAAGTGGAGGGCTTAAACCCAAATGTGGTGTTTTGCTAGTATGATTATTAAAATAAAATAACGATTAGTAAAATAAGGTCAATTCCAATTCAAAACATAGGCAGAAAGAAACACTATTCATGCAGAACTCTAAATCATTCTGTTGGGAGTCTATAGAAGTACAGCAGGCTCCCCACTATAGAAGTTCAGTTCCAACAAGTGGACGGTGATGACAGGATCAGGCCATTGAAAACATAATAGAGATAGTGGGGCCAGTGAAATTATCCCTTCTTATGTCATTGTAATTGCAGGAGATTTATCTACTCTCAGGCCTGCTTCAGAAGCTCCAGCTGGTGCAGAATGCAGTGGATGGCTGACAGTATGTGACACCTCTACTAAAACATCTGCACAGGTTGCCTATATCGTACCAGGCCAGGTTCAAGGTACTGGTGTTGATACGTAAATCCCTGAACCACTGGGTCCATGATTCCCGAACCGTTATATCCCAGCCCGATCACTGAGATCATTCAGAGGTGTGCTGTTAGTAGCCCACCCCATGTTACAGAGGCTCGACTGGTCTCTACTAGAAGTCAATTTTTCAAAAGAGAATCAATGTGCCTTTCTGTCTGTTTCTCCTAAATAAGAAAGTATGGGATATACATTCATAGATCTAGAAGGATCTTATACCACAATATATCACCACCACCACCACCATCATCATCATTTTAGCACTATGCTACTTTCACTAAGGCTCTGGCTATTTTGTCCCCTGGAAATGTTAAGACCTGTAGTTCTGATACTGATAGGCAAGCTTTTGAGTTGTTCCAAACAGTCAGGCCCCAGAAGTAATTACGTGGGAAAATATGTCAACACTTCTGTTTTATGATTAAGTATTTTCAGTACTGGTTTCTGAAGGGTGCAAGTCTCTTGTCTTGACAGCCAGGCCAATAGCTCCCTTCATGTCTGAGATACTTTTATCTGTGGGCTTGGTTCTGGTTCATTTGGTTTGGTTTGGTTTTTAAAATGTATGCTATTGTTTTACTTTTTCCTCAGTTTTCCCCTCTCAAAGTTCATCCAGTTCTTTCTCACCTTCCAGCTGATGCATGAGTGCTCTCTCTGGATGAGTTACAGGTAGGAAGCCGTGCTGGTCTGCTGTAGTAAAAAATAAAATAAAATGTTTCCAGTAGCACCTTAGAGACCAACTAAGTTTGTTATTGATATGAGCTTTCATGTGTATGCACACTTCTTCAGATACACTGAAACAGAAGTCACCAGACCCTTATATATAGTGAGAGGGTGGGGAGGGGTATTACTCAGAAGGGTGGTGGGAATGGGTGATTGGCTGATAGGTGTGGTAAACCGATTGACGCAATTGGTTTTACAGGAAAAAGCAAGGGGTGAGATAGCTAAAAATAGCTTTATCATGTATAATGAGGTAAGAATCCAATGTCTCTATTCAGACCAGGTCTCTCCACAGTTTTAAGTTTGGTAATAGGTTGCAATTCAGCAACTTCTCTTTCTAGTCTATGTCTGAAATTATTTTGTAATAAGACAGCTACTTTGAGACCTAAGTGGATCTTACCTCTCATATGTGCTTCAGCTTCCTAAAATTTAGCATTGGGAATTTTTGAGATTGAAAGGTGTATGCAAGTCTCTGTTGCCTTTGTATCACCTGCATTTCAGGTGGAGGCAGCACACATGCCATCCATGTGAAGTAGCTATACACAGACACAATGGACATTAATGCAGGCCCACTAATCACATGTAATTGATTAACATGTAAGTTTGAGCTGATATAGGTATTAGTGCATTCTGAGAGACATTTCACACTGAGTTTTGTTTTTGTGTTTTTAACATCAAGCACATGTTTACAGATCTGCAGTGCTCAACACACCCACAAAAGGTAAAATGGGAAGAAGCCCAAGAGCTAAATAAACAGCACCTGCTTTCTGTGTTTCTGTTCTTTCAGCACTTACTTGTATTTGTATGGGTACAATTTTCAGGAATAGAGTAGCAGGGGAATTTATTCAGGTGTGCATAGGTGGATGTTACTTTGGTCCTGATTTACTGCTACATGAACTCTCAGTGTCCTTTCCGCAAAATACTACACCTTCATGGTCATGTAGAATTGTGGTACTTCCCTTGAGGCTAAAAGTGCAGAGAACAGCTCTATCACTAGCAAGTCAAAATGCTGAATGTTGCTCATACCGATTGCATTGAGACCTCCAGATTTGACCAGGCAAATATTTTTCATTTTCAAAGCATGCTGCATGTTATTCTGATGGTTTCGCTGCTAGGTGAAATATTCCCCAGTCCAGCAAATGCTAGCTGGACTTTGTTTGGCTAAATACATTTTCCAATGTGATGTAGAAGAATATGTCACAGTAATTTGTTCACAACATTGCTCAGGGTGATGATTGTCCAAAACTAGCTCATGGCTTTAAGCATTACATTCCTCTGACTGCTAGGTAATGTTTCCCATTTTGGCTTGTATTCACCTTTGTTACTTGGCACCCCACCGAACATTGGTCTCCAGCTTTGTTAATATAAAACTGCTATGTTTCTCTTTCCAGAATAATTTCCAGAAGCAAATAATTAAACAAAAGTAGGAAGCTGCAGCAGGTGCTTCACAATTCCTGGCACAATAGTATGGGGATCAAATCAGTGTGGGGAGAAAAACAGCTAGAGTTTTACCTGATTGCTCACCAAGCTCTATTCCAATTGTAAGAGGCTTAAAGGACTGGGTCAAGTTTGTAGAATTTTGTGGAATTAACTAAATAGTTTTAATTGAATTTTGAATATGTGTGCAATTAATTGCTACTATTTTGAATTTTATTATGTTAATATCTTCATTAGGAGGTAATGCAAACCACTATTCTGAATATTGCTTTTTATAAGGTAGAGTAGGGGACACTGGGAATGAGTTTATGGAACCAAGGGGAATATAAGAGTAGAGGTAGCAATAACCAGTGAAAATATGTCGTAGGCAGGGAGGGCAGTGTAACATTCTCTAGGCTACATAGCTATCATTTTATGTAATATATATAGCATATCAATTATGCAATTATAGTATTCTGAATGAGTTGCAGTAAAACTAGCCTAGAAAGAAATAATCAGCATGATTTCCTGAGCTGAAATTTGGGGCAAGCAACTTTTCTAAATAACATTTTAAACCTCCATGTATATTAATGAAGATAATAAAGATATGATAACACAAGAATTAAAAACCCTTTCAATAATTAATGGTTAGGTTGCTCTCATAGATATAAAACCATCTAGGACAACCCATGTATGTTTTAGAAATGCCACTGCAATGTCTGATTGGCTTGATGTCTAGTTTCACAATGGAACATGATAGCGTTCAACTATATGTAGCAGCTTAAAGACGAAAGTGCTCTATTTTCTATTAGTGACACAGGTAACTAGAGAACTAGTCACTGCAGTATCAAAACACTGATGATAAAGGTCATGCAAGCTATGGTCCTTTCCCTTTGTGCCACTGACTGGATGATTCTCTTGATGCGTAACTTCATCATAGAAAGAAAAATAATAGTGAATGGATTTAGCCATTCACTTTGTTTTAGAGATACATATTACTGTATTTTGTATCCATAAAACTGGTCTACGAAAAGATCAAACATAATTAAAAGCTTTATATTTGAGTAAATACTAGGATAGAATGCATTCTCATGGATGAGCAGACTTTTTCATCACAAGTGCAATGTTCAGCCAGTTGGCGAAGGAGGTGTGTGTGTGTGTGAAAACTTTTAAAAACAACCACCACCCTAGGCAGACATCTGAATCAGGTACCAAGGTCTACATGCAGCAGTTTGCTTGTTAATAACTAAGGTCTAAAATGAGTCAAACAGAAATAGAATGCTGAACAATTAAGATTCTTCCCATAAGCCCATCTCTATCATTTTATTAAAGGCAACTGGGAAAAGCCTTACTGAATTAGTAATTCTAAATTATATTTGAAGAAAACAAATTAATGCAATAATTTTCTTTTTGAAATTAATTAAAATCTCAGAGGATCCTATAACACATTTTGTCTTTACTATGCAGGGGAAAAAAGTTACGAAAAGCCTTACTATGCTGCTTTAGGCAAGAATCATTGTTTCACAGTCACGGGGAACGACCAGTATTCCCATGCAACCAGCTTGTTGTACAACATGCACATTTTGCTTTTCCATTTATGCAAGCATGAGAAATGGATGCTTCTCTGATTTGGCTGATTTTTAATGTGATGGTATTTGAAGAGATACCTACTAGACTGAATAAACCATGTACATCAGATCATATCTCTTTCATTATCTGGAAGGGGGGAAAACCAGGTTATTGGTTAAACGAAACCATAGCTATTTATTTGTAATTCTTGGACTTCCACATGGCTCTCTCATTGCTAAGTCTGTGCATGCCCTTGTTTGCTTGTTACATGAACTTGCAAGTGGCATGTGGAACTATAGAGGTATGATCTTTAATCTGGTGCTCATTTTGTGCCATGGAATATTGTGCCCCGTATATTTACTTGAATTGCCTTTTTGTGTGGGTAGGTGGAGCAAAACCAACTAAGTGGCAATTTGGATTGAAAAACGGGGGGGGGATGCTTATTGGTCATTGTGTAAAATTGCTTTACAGTTTGCACTGCCAGATGTAATGCGTACAAAAAAGGAAAATAGCTAGTTCAAATATAGATACTAATACATGCTACCCAAACCACTGTTGTCCATGCAGTTAACTTGTTGCTATAGACATAGCACCAGACAAAGGCAGGCACTCTTACGGTTGCTGTAAATGAAGCAGAGAATGACACTAACAATCTGGCAAGTTGAATTGGAGGCCTAAACACATGAGGGGGAAAGTTGCAAGACATGGGTTTGGACCATGGAGGGCAGAAGGATAGCGGGATTTAGGAAACAAAGGTGACAGGGAGAGGACAAAGGGATGAAATATTGAGAAGTAACCTGTTCTAAGGAGAGGGAGCAAGTTCCCCAATTTCCACTGTGATCTGAGATTTTAGCATCATGTCTATACAGCGTGGTTCTTTGAGTGGCTAATCGCAAGCCTTGTATGCCACAGTCTGCCTCATTTAGTATTTCACTGATACAAATTGAAGATATCACTATAAAGTTATTCAAAAGAATAAATTATTGATGTTGAATTAAAATTGGTTTTTGCAATTCTTGATCCCAGGAGTACAAATAATTTCTTAACAATGAGGTAAGGCAGTCTATGCTTTCACACTCATTGCACAATTCCCTGCTGGGTGAAGGAAAGGGAATCATGTCTTTTCGGGGTATGTGCAGAGTGCCAGCTGAACCAAGCTCCTTAGTAACACCATGCAGATTTTTTGAATGTTTGTTAGAAGACAAAAAAAGGCAGTAGTTTTCTAAATTGGCATAGAATAACGTACAAAGCCTATATTCTTTTATGGTTTTCAAACTCTGAATAATGTTATGGGATGCACATGGCACAGATTTCCATTTTGTAGATGGGAGAATTGAAGATGGAGATGGAGTGAATTAATGAAAGCCACCTACGATGTTCATGGCTAAACCTATAGCCAAGATTTAATCCATTTATCAGATCAGCTCTGCGAGATATTTTCACATAGAGCAGCCTTGAAACGACTTCCCCACATCTTGGTAATGGCTGATGCCATTCTGATTACATCCTGGGTGAAGTCATTGATGGTTGTCACATCTGGGTTTGATAATGCAGAATGAGTTCCACTTAAGGAAGAATTTACTTTCCTATTATATCATATTTTCCACAATGGTTTGATCAGACACCATGAGGAACGTTGAATTTGCTATAGAAGCACCCAAGACTGACTAGTGAAATGGCACCATGGGAGTTTCACTCATTAAAAGATCCATGGCAGGAAAGATTCCTATTGATTCTTTTAAATGAATTCATGTCTGGCCAACAGACTTGCCCTTGGTGACAGCTGTACAAGTTTTAGAAACTAGGAAAACTGCATGATCTCCCAATCTTACTAATATACATAGCAGACTAGCAATCATGGTGGTGGGGTGGCTGAGGTGGGTGGGGCAGGTGTGGCTGTTTTACTGACCCGGCTTCTCAATGATGTGCACCACTATTACCTTCCCTCCACAGCACTACCTATTTATCTACTTGCACTGGCGAGCTTTCAAACTGCTAGGTTGGCAAGAGCTGAGACAGAGCAAAGGGACCTCACTCCATTGCGCGGATTTGAACTGCTGACCTTCTGATAGGCAAGTCCAAGTGGCTTAATGGTCTATACCACAATGCCACCCATGTTTCTGTGTGCTCTGTCACAGTATTCTATTCCACCTGTGGCTTCTGTCACAGTATTCTATTCCACCATAAGCGGTTTAGTCATGCTAGCCACATGACCCGGAAAGCTGTCTGTAGACAAATGCTGGCTCCCTCGGCCTATAGAACGGGATGAGCACGTAACCCCAGAGTCGCCTTTGAGTGGACTTAACCATTTGGGGTCCTTTACCTTTTTTTTTTATTACCTGTATCACTATTAGTTACCAAGGGGAAGAAGGTCAAGGCAGCAGGGAGCTTGGTGTGGTGCAGGCAAAACCGTGGAGCTAACCCACTGCTCCAGCCATGGTGCCTGCACTGATCTCCCTGTTGCCTTGTGCCTCTTCCTCTGATTAACCAGTAGCAACACATGGTACTGGGAAGTCAGATCAATAATGCAGAGCCACTCTTCCTGCCACTACTGCAGGCTATTTATTGACAAGCAATTCTCCTGAACTCTACAGGTTCAAATTGAAGACCCATGAAGAGCAGCAGCAAAAATTCAAGTGAAACTGAGAGTAAGAATGTTTTGTGTACATTTGATTGTAAGATAAAATATATGCAAAGGGACTTGACAGGAAGTCAAAGTTGAAGAAAAGATTTTGGAAGATAAAAGGGGAAAAAATATTTACTTTCATTATTATCATTTTCTGTGCAGGTGTGGGTGTGTGGGTGTCTGCACATATGTGTGTTTTTGTATGGAATGTTTGGGAAGAAATAAGATGGTAAATAACAAATAACAAACTAAATATTGATGTATGTAATTTTTATTTCTTAATTATATTTAGTGGTACTATGGCTGTATTGTTTTTTGTAACATAAAATCATTCAATAAAAATCATTAAAAGAAAGAAAGAAAGAAAGAAAGAAAGAAAGAGTAAGCTCATTTATCTTGCTGTCCACCAATATGCAGATGCTGCAAATATCACCCTACCTAAAACATTGATATCCTAAATAATCAACAAACAGGCAACCACTCTGATGGCTAAATGAACAAGAGATTATACAGAGATTCTGTTTTGTTTTTTTAATTTCTGGTTGAGCCCAAAGATTTCTGCATGTTCTGATAATGATAGTTATCTTTATTTAATTGATTTATTTTTTATCCCACCCTTCACATAACTTCCAGATCAATAAAAATAAGACAGTTCCTGCCCTGAGACCTACATTGCAAAAGACTCCATTTATAAAACAAGGACTAGAATATATAAGAGGCTATTGTAGAAATGTTGTCATTGCTGGTTTGTTTGAGAGAGAAAAATAACTAACTTAGCTGAGACAAACACAGAAGGCCAAGTCAACCAAAATAGCCTACAACACACCAGACTAAAGCATCCCTATTGTCTTTTCATGAACCACAACAGCTTAGAAAAGAAACAAGTCATGATCAAAAATTCTAAACTGAAATTGGGGCTCCTTGGTGTGTCCAGTATTGTCTACCATTCTAAATGCAGGCAGATGTAAAATTCTGTGCCCTGCTTCTGCTGAAGGGCTGACTAGAGACAAGGTCAGAGACTGCATGAAAGGAAAGTGAGGCTGTGTACTTGAAAGCAAAACACCTTCTAATACCCCATCATCTCAGTGAACCACTGGAATTGCATTCAAAAGCCACAGAAGGAGATTCTCCTGTTTCCATTTCTCAGCTCTACGCTAGATAGATAAATAGATAGATAGATAGATAGATGATGAAAGAAAGAAAGAAAGAAAGAAAGAAAGAAAGAAAGAAAGAAAGAGAAAGAAAATATTTATACCAATTAATATAAGATGTTGGCAACAGTGTGAAAAACATTAAACACTGGAGTTTCCTATAATATACCATTCACCTGAGAATCCAAGAGAAGCATGGAACTAAATTAAGGAGTATTTGATATGATTATCCAGAAAGCAATTAGTGCTCTTTAATATTTCTCTACGCATAAAAGCTTTGCATCACTCCAGCCTCAGATATAGTCTCCTACTCTTCCTAATATTAGCACTAGCTGTTTTTAAAATTATTCTAACCAGGAGTGCATGCTGATCTTCATTCAGATTGAAATATTGATAATGCCAATATAGGTGGCTTTAAATAAAAATATAATCGCCCTTTGAAGATGAAGAATTGAATTGTATGAAGGCTTAGTCAAGATTGTGAGAAGTCAAATATTAATAAAGATGAAAACAATAACAAAGCGAAACTGCCCCTCCAGATATACCTTTGCTCATTAGACTCCTGTGGCCAACTGAGCATTAAAAAAAAAAAAAAATCCTGATTTTTTTTTTTTTTAAACCCACATGCACACTATTGTTAAAAATGAATTAAAATCACTTTGGAGCCCTATTTTTGACCTTGTTTCTAGATGGCCAATTAATAATAGAGTGAAGGGCAGACCTCTGCCCCAAGAACCACTGAACATGGTTAAAAGCCTCACCGGGAACCCAGTATGGTTGGGAAGAAACATGGTAGTTGTTGGGGCAGCCCAATATATTTTGGTGCCTGCTGCCGCCGCTGCATTGGAGGGGCAAAAGGCTCTATAAGGACTTCTTAAGGAGAAGCCCTTGAAAAGTTTCACCACACCACCGTGGGGTGGGATTAAGCTGGGGGAATTCTTGCATCATCATCATCATACCCCACCCATCTGACTGGGTTTCCCAGCCAATCTGGGCAGCTTCCAGCAGATATAAGAACACAAAATCTTCCTTCCTCCCTGGTGGCAAAGCTGGGCAGTGGAACATCTCCCCTCTTTCTGTCTTTGAAAGATCAGAAGTGTTCTATAGAGCTTTGCTGCCACTCCCTCTCCACCCCCTAGGGGCAGGGGAGACAGGTGGCAAACCTGGTCAATGGAATGCTGGGCCGCTTTGCTGCCAGCACCTCCCTTACCTGGGCTGTTTCTCTGCCAGCGGCAGGGTAGGGCACACGTGGGGGTGCTGCCTCTTGCTTCCCTGCTGCCTGAGGTGGCTGCTTCACCCTGTCTTATGGGTGGGCCAGCTCTGGAAGTTGTAATCTTCAATATCTGAAGGGTACCCTGTAGGGGAAGTCCTTTGCAAGGGAGCAAAAGATTTGCATACCTTATTGGGGGAAGATATTGAAGATTATAGAGAAGAGATTGTTCAGCACCACTGAATCTCACACAAGTATTGTTTGGATAGCACAGAAATGAGATTTGACCAAATTGTCTTCCTTTAGCTAGAAAATAATTACGAGCAGCCAAAATTTGCTAGCTGTGATCTGCTTAAATTCTCACTGAAAGAGAATGGTTATGAGATGTGGTATGCTGCAAACTACTGCAAAACTTACAAAGCTGGTGAAATGAAGAGACAGGAGACAGAAAAAAACTGAAATGATTTCCTTTTCTCAGTTATATGAAGAAAAGTTTATTTTAGAATTATTTAACCCCCTTTCACTGCTGATGTAATAAATTACTACTATAATGTATATATTACATTTATGCAGATTTTATAAATATTTATTTATCTGTTTAAAGTGATTTGTTGAAGATTTAATATAAATCTATACCTAATTAATGGAATATAATTATATATAATAGTTTGATTTTGAATATTATGAATGTAGTATATGCTGTTATATTTGTTATCATGTGCAGTATGTTTGTTATCACGTAACACTTAAAAATAAAAAGGAGTTTATCAAAGCACCCCACACTGATTTGTCGTTCTCTAGGGTTTGTTTCCCCCCATATGTAAACTGCCTCTGTATGATTTGTGTTCCTCAAATGTGTGCTATAAATGATGCTCCAAATTACAATAACATCTGTTTAGATTGTGAGCTTCAACAAACTTTCACCCAGCTCCACACGTGGCTTAATTTAAGCAGTAAATCTATTTCCACTGCTTTGGGTGGGGGAGGGAGGAGAGAATTAGCCCTATATGCACTCTTAAACATCTTAATCTTTCTGAGCAGATGGGATTGTTACCTTACATACTGAAAATAACAATATTCTTAATAGATCCATTAAAGAATCAAAAGGACTTCTATCAATTAATGACAGTCTGGCAAAATTAAGAGGAAGTTTCACTGCCTTCATTTATACCTGATTTTTCTGAAGATAAAATGCAGAAATTGGTCTTGGATAGGTTTAAGTTCATTTGTTTTTTTCCCAATTAATAATGAATAAAAATATTGTTAAAATTCAATTGAGTTAAAAGATGAAGGCAGCATAGTATCCTTTTCTTATTACTAATGTTTTATAGATAGGGGTGAATAATACTTCACAGCTAAAGGGTCACATTTGCTCCTGTAGAAGCTTCCAGGTCCTGCATTAGGGTTAGGAAGAGCCAGATGCAAAACTGGCCAGAGCAACAAATCTAAACTTTACCTCTGTACAGTTAGCAAGTTTTTGCACACACTGTCAGGACGATCGCTGTCCTTCAGGCATTTCCAGATTTCAAGGATGCAAACTAGCCAGGCAAAACTGCTCAAGAAGGTGTGAAATGTGGCTGGGGAAAGTGTGGCTTGGGGAATGTTTCAGATAAGGCCAGAAGGACTCCATTCAGTCCCTGGGTACAAGGTTCCTCACCCCCGGTATAGACTGATCATAGAATCATGGAATTGGGAGAGACGACGAGGATCATCTAGCTGAACTCCCTTAATGCAGAAATATGCAGTTGTCCCTTACAGCAGTGGTTTACAACCAGTGTGCTGTGGCACCCTTGGATGCCTTGAATGATGATCGGGGTGGGTGGTGCGGGCAACACTGGTCTCTATCCCTCTTTCTTTCCCTTCCTTCCTCTGGTGCCCTCGCAAATCCCTGCCTCCCAAAGACTTATAAAGCTCTTTGTTGCAGCAGCACTGGCTATAAGCTCCCCAGGTGAATGATGCCTTTGGGGATGGCTGGGGTGTGTGTGTGTGTGTGTGTGCGTGTGTGTGTGTGCTTCCCAGGCCCCTGTGGGGCAGTGCGAGGAAGCATCTCTCTTTGAGGAGGCAGAACAGCTGTGGCTGCCCAGAGGAGAAGGGAGAAGAGGAGGCTGAGGGAACCCCCCAGAAGGGAGGGGTGCACAGCTGACAGCTCTGCAGGCACGGGGTGACATAACTGGGCTCCTGAGTCCCATAGGGGTGCCACCGAAAGACTGCAGTTGGTCAAGGGACCCAAAAGGGTTGAAAACTTCTGCCTTACGGGGATCAAACCTGTAACCTTTGCGTTATCAGCACCACACTCTAAACAACTGAGCTATACAGCTGGACTTTGATTACATCCTTGTTTTACAGGATGCTGTTTCTGAGCAAGGCACTCCATCCTAGGGCTTCTTTATCTACAACATATTTTTGAAGACCTTGGTAATAGTTTATTTATTTCTTAAATTTCTACTCTTCCATTCCAAAGGATTCTGGGACAGCAAAAAAACCAAACAGTTTTTTTCATAGATTCATAAAGTTGGAAGAGACCCAAGCGCCATCTAGGGCAACGCCCTGCAATGCAGGAATCTCAGCTAAAGCATCCATGACAGATGGCAATCCAACCTCTGCTTAAAAACCTCCAAGGAAGGGCAACAACCCACATTTAAAATATATTATTGTTTTTGCCTGGAATTATTTCATGTAATAAATCTGTTAAATGCAGTAATTCAGGGTGCCTTACTGGCAGAGCTACTTTTTCAACAGTCTCTTGAGTCGCCGTGAAATCCTGGTAGGCACGGTCAAGAGTTCCCCAATCAGTAATTCATTACAATTTTCTGTTATCAATTATCAAAAATGAAAGAGAGGGATTGTGTTTGAAATGACAATGAAAACATAATCCTTTGAACAACAGGTGTATCGTCCCTTTAAGGTGGCGCAAAATTATGAAGCTTGGTAAAGTGGATCTCCCTCTTCCCCTTTTGCACTCACTGTTTTTGCATCTGCTTATTGTACAATTGTACGGTGGGATATGGGGACTTGAGGCTTTGTGGCTGAAGTAATACAATTCTATTTTATATCTGGCAGCCCTCTCTCACAACCCTCCCCCCCCCCTGCATCATGCAAGAAAGAAAAAGGCTCATTAAGGTTTCAAGGGAAGATACAAGAAATCTGAAATGCACTTTTCCACATAATGTGCTTTTAAAAATTCATCACCTTTCCTTCCATACTTCTGGGTTCACTTCTGATTTCTTTGCCACAGGGCATGTATCTCCAACAGGGAACACAACGGTAAAACAGAACACACACACACACACAAACACAAACCATAGTGCTCCGGCAATTACATTTCTACCTTAACAACATACCTAATGGGTTTATTTAACAATGTCTGTTATCTTTGGCATAGAAAAGAAAATAGGTATTCAGAACTCATTCTCTTCAATCCCAAAGGCTATACAGATACTATCTTATGCACCTGGATTGAACTACCTTTATTCTAGGTATTTTTTAGGAAACTAGCCATTTTGCTATCTGAATAACACTTACTGTACTGTACACAATGTTAACATTAAAAATGTATATGAAGAGAGCAGCTGTTCAACTGAGTCCTGGTAGGCATGTGTTTTTATAGACATTCTACAAGCACCTTATGGTAAGACATGGTCCCTGCTTTGAACAGTCAAAAGTAAAACAGCTATATGGTATAAACCACTCTGTCAAAGTAAAATGGGGGCTTATTCATAGACTCATAGAATTGTAGAGTTGGAAAGGGGGCACTAGGGTCATCTAGTCCAATCCCCTGCAATGCAATCTTTCGCATAATTGGGTGTTTGTTTTTTTTTAAAAAAAAACCCCGACAACAAATGCAATTAAAATGATTTTGTGTGATGAGTTAACCCTGTGGTTGTGTAACATGTAGTTATACCACGGGGCATGGGGAGGAGGACTGGAACTGGCTGGTAGGCCACATCCATATGTCCCCATGCTTTCCATGGGACAACTTTGGCATGTGAATGGGACTGGCCACCTGTCTGTCAACTGAGTCTTTATAATATCAAATGAGGGACACCAATCAAAGTTCAAAGGAGTGGGAGTCACTTAAACCATCAATCAGCTGATGGATGGTTTCAACTACTTCCTTTGTAGGTATATTCCCAGTGCCAATGAGCTGGTTGGTGGTGGAAGCATGAACAGAAGTTTCCATTGAAATCACATGGTAAAACAATGGAGTAAGGCTTCCTTTTAGCAAGTGGGATTTGATGCAAATTGGTGCAGTATGGACTTCCCAGTGGGGAGTCCCTAATGCAGCCAATTGTCACGGGTCCCTCTGTCAGCACCGATCAACTAACTGGCCCCACTTGCAAATGAACAATTAGAAGTTCACTTCAAACTCCTGGTTGCTTCTTTGTAGCCACCCCATATCTTTTGCAGGACATGAACCAGGATCATGTGGCATATAGGAAAGCCTCCACCAAGAAAAAAAAATGGGTTCACATTGGCCACCATGTGCAATGAAGAAAATGAAGGGATGAACTTCATGATGTCAAAGCTTCTGCTTCTGTTTTTTGGGGGGCGAGGGGGTCAGGACTGAGAGTGAAGTGGAATACCATTGAAATAGATCTGAGAATGTGCATACGTGTGCACAGAAGTTACAAAACCTCCTGAAAATTTCAGTGGATAAACTGGTAGCATTCTTCATCAACATACAGCAATTTTTGTGGAAGGCACCTTATAGATCACTACAACCAAATCAGATCATTGTGAAGAAAGGTAGAGGAAATCCATAATATTTCTAAGAATTAAGATTATGGATATAGGGAAAAAGTAAAGAGAAATCATATTGAAAAGCACCTGCAAGTTAGGGCACTTGGCTTCTAACCATAAGGCTTGTGAAATGCTTGATGAAAAGCATTTATTGGGTCAAATATGGTTTAAATGTTTGTGCCAGAAGAACATTTCCCCATGTTAATTTTAGAAGTACATATTTATTTTTGCAGAATGATGCTTAATGATTTGCAATCATATCCGCGTCTGCCACAATGTTTGGAACTTTTTAATAGCAGAACAGATGGTCCTAATTATTTAAGTAAAATGCAACAAGCCAGTCAAAAAGAATTCAGGGTATTTCATTGTGAGCAAGATGAGATTTTTCTCATACTATTTTCTGCATGACAAACCCTTCAGGCTTGAAGTGTATTGAATAGAGATGTCTTATGTGTTATGTATGAACAGATTGCAAAAAATAATTTCTTAACCTTAGGAGGATTCACTATTGTAGAAAACGTTCATTTTTCCAGGAGTGTCTCATAGGAAAAACAGCGTACTCTTTCCATCAACTTATTTTCTATTTTTGAATTGGTGGTATATAGCCACATTTCACATGTGAAATCTCATTTCCTAGTTTCATGAAATAACTTAGTTACAAAACATTACAACCTTTTCAAAACTTGGTTTCTTGCTAGGAAAAACCCTCTTCCTCTTAATACCTAAGGGTAAATATGTGTTTACCTAACAATAACAGCATTAAAACAATTCCATTCATTGTGCATATTCTTTCAAAAGGCCCATCCATGTGACCAACTAATTTTAAGGAGAATGTGGGAGAATGTGATCTGGGTAGCAGGACCTAAACACATGGATCAGCTGTCCGGCAAAGAGCCACTACAACTTGATTACAGTTCTCAGTCTAAGGTCAGATCTACAGTCATGGTTTTTAAAGTTAAAAGGGGTTAAGGAATGGTTGTCATGACATAGGTGACACACTGCTTTTAATGTTCTTAATGCAGTATTAAAACGTGACACCAGAAGGCGCTGCAGAGCAAACAGCAGACAGCAGCAGGGAGAAACAGAGAAACCAAGGTAAAAAAGATTTGATTTACAAGTATGCCCTGTGATGTTTTAGAACAGTATACTGTATCTAATATCGTTCTAATAACGTTAAACAGTGTGGATCCAGCCTAACTACAATAATCCAGCTACACAGAAATTATTTCGCTAAAGATGCAGCTGAATTCATACTTACATGGACATAAATTTCATTGAACCCAATAGGACTTATTTTTTTTATGAATAAACTTGTTCAATGATTACTCTGTAAATAATTTAACCCTGGTTTTGAAAGTCAAAGAAGTTGAAGCCTGAGAGACTCATACACAAGTAGAAATAATATTAATGTTCATCTACCAGTTTTTTATTGCTTCAAAGGGCAATAAAATGATATTCTTTGCATAAACCTAATTAACGTATACAAAATTTGTATTTAAATATTATCTCATTTTTGTTGTTAGAATAGCACTGTGAAGATAACAGGTAAGATTAAAAGGGTTTAATATTATTAAGCCTTAAATGCCACAGATAAAACTGATTTAATTAGAGTTAGGACAAAAAGAAAGCATATCAGCAAATTATTATACACCTCTCCCCTGTATTGAGATTATATCCTAGAAACATGTTGTAATGAAATCAGTATATATAAAAAAGTAATTAAAAATTAAAAGCCAATCCAGATTTTTCCAAAATGCTAATACAGAGCAAACACCAAAACCACCTATTTCTGCTTACAGGAGTTAATAATGATTGTATCTGGAATAGTAAGCTAACAGTGATATTTCAGGCAACATCTGAATTAGTCTGAAATAACAATGGAAACAACCTTACATATGCCCCCTTGCTTTGCTAAAGCTTTGCAAATAAACCCTAAGCATGGTAAAAGCCATTAGGGAGAATGTGTGCACCACAAGTATGATGAAGGTCTAGAAGGGTCACTTAATGCAATCTAGTGTCTTCTATTATCAGATACAAAAAATCAAAAACCTAATAGTCCCTGCCAGTTCTCAGCTGCTGAATGTCCACCTGAGTTTGAAATTTAGCATGGGGAAAATTAAACACCAATGTTCATCTAGATTCCCTTTGATTCCCCCCCCCCAACAAGTGAGGAGGCTGATGTAAGAGTCAAAAGGTGTTAACAACTACCCAATATATTATATTGCTTTGTAGACATATAATTGCTTTTCCATCATACCTTATTGTTTTATTATTTGTATTTTTAACCAGTTAATCTTCACGTGTTGAGGAATAGTGTAGGCAGTATCAAGCACCTGGAAATGATGCATCTTAAGATTTCTTTCTCAAGTTATAGAAATACTAAATTGATACGTTAATAAAATCGGCTTGCCCCTAAAGTATTGCCCCTAAAGTATTGTCTTTGTAGAAAGATGTATTTTTAAAAGGTAAAGAGTTTTCAGTGATGGTGGCACATCTTTACTTGTTAGTTATCATTACAGATTTGTTCTAACAACAAAATGGGAGAAGATGTAAATTTGATTTTGTGTACATTAGCTTGGTCTTATTTTAAAGTTAGGGAAAAAATGATAGCAAATCAAGTTTCAGTGGTACTTTCTCGTCATTTTTATTATGAGATACCTTGCATACAAAAAACAACATATGACCAAGCATTGTTGACAAATAACCTGTGGGTACATATTGATGGCTACGTATAACCTTCAGTATTAGATGCTTTGTGCCTCTGAACATGAACTGTTGAGATTCACAAGTGAGGAGAAAGAGTGCTTTTGCACTGAGGTCCAGCTGGACCCTTTAACCTGATCCAACAGGAGTTTTATCCTGTTATGCTAAGCCATGTCTGTTTCCTTCATTTTCTATAGGCAGTTCTCTCTTGTGCCTTGGAGAAGGGAAAAAGGGAGTGTCTAAAAAAACTAGAAACCAGGCGGATGGTAGGAGACTATCAATTAAATAGATGTTTGAGAGCAGCTGAGGCAGAGTATGACTAGAAGAGAGAGAAGGAGGGAGAGAAGGAGAGAGAGATACAGGTTGGGAAGAGAGTTTTGCTTTGCACTGCTTATAATAGGTATCCTGGAAGGACAGAATACAGTTACTATGAGGTATGGGTAGGTGCATGCAATGATGCACAAAAGCTCCTCTACCTTTAATATACAACATGCAAGGACATGTTGGGAGGAATGAAAAGGAAAGGGGTATCTTTTCACTTTCAGATTTTTCAGACACCACTCAATCCCCTGCTGTTTAGCAGCAAAATGCTCAAGTTTGGAACTTAACCCCAGCACTATACACAGATGCCTCAGCCTAAACCCATGAACAACACTTCCAGGCTGGCGACACCCTGAAAAGAAGCACTCCACTTAGGAGCCGAAGAAGACACACTGCAACTTCTTCTTCTTTGCAGGTTTCATTTGCATCTCTGTATACCTATGGAGGCCCCTTTCCCCAAGGAACAATACAACTGTGGTTTTCATGATCAGTGATTATGTTATATGACACCCACTGGAGAATTTACATGCCCAAAGCACGCAAAGATGTCTAGCAAATGCAAATTTAGGATTATCCTCACAGGTTTCCAAATATTTAACCGCTGAAAGCAGAACACACTATATAAAGTGGATTCTCTATACAGAATGGTATGAAATCACCATGGAAAATAGAATTCAGTGGGTTTTTCCCCCTGATAAGAATGCTTAGGATTGCAGCCTTTAATCATTTTATGGAGGCCATAGAAGTTGATCACGCAACATTTTCCTCAACCCCCTACAAGTTAAGCAGGTGCTGTTTATTTAGAAGCTGTTGGTATCATTTTTTTAAAAAAGAAGAACAACACCAACCCAGTTTGTTTCTATTTCATCGTCAGAGTTATCAAAGCATTAAGTATAAAGAATTAATATCCTGTAGTCATATTTTCCTTAGATTAGAGTCTAATTTTCAAGCAGTGAGGCTACCTGTTTCTTATCATTGAAAGCAATCAGTGATTCTGATTACAACACAATATTATAGCAATATTTCATACTGGGATCATTTCTGCAGATGTTCTGTATTATTTCTGTTTGCTCAGCTACAGCAGTGAGCAGTGTTAGTAACATATAGGATGCAAGCAAGATTTCTTGTGCCCAGCACAAATAATCTGCAATAATGTCAGCCAGAACTCAAGGTTACATTTATACTTTTTGGGCACATTACACTCAATGAAGCAACTTTGGTTTTGTTGTCTAAGAGTTTTGCTTTGTTTTTGTTTTAGTAATACAGTGTATTGTACAATATTATATTTACAAGGAGTAGGCAACAGCACAATGGCCTAATGCATTTGGATCACAATTCATCCCTTACATTTAATACATTTATTTATAGATTTGTGATATAGTCATAGGAAAAGAAGATGCCTTAAATGACTAGTCCATCTCATCCAGCATTGTCTACTCCACACTGACTGGCAGCAGCGCTCCAGGGTTTCAGACAGGAGGAACTCGCGCCCTACCTGAATTGAACCAGTAACCTTCTGCATGCAATTCAAATGCTCTACTACTGAGAAAAATCACCCCTGCACTGCAACACACATTATATTTTAACAAGCACACAGGACATAGAATGAAATAATTGTAGAGTTGGAAGGTACCCCAGGGGTCATCTAGTCCAACCCACTGCAACGCAGGAATATGCAGGTGGCCCATATGAGGATCGAACCCATGACCTTGGTGTTTTCAGAACTACACTCCAAAAATTAACATGTAAATTCAAAACAACATTGTATACATGCAGGGAATGTACATTTGTTTATGTATGATGCAATTTATAAATGTGTAATACACACGTCTCATGTGTTATCGTATAAGTACATACGTATATCAGGAGATCTGAGCAGACTAATGCAACTCTTCTTCATATATGATTTCTGGCAAATACAGCAGCTCGCCCCACAATGGCTAATCTATGGACTTCTGTATGCTGTAGGACTACAATTCCTATCATCCCTATAGGCTATGCCAGCTGGGGCTGATGGGAGTTTCAGTCTCACAACAGCTGGATGGCCAGAGTTTAGACACCCCTGTTGTAATGGTAACATGAGCCCTATTCAGTCAACTCTTTATAAGCATATGGGAATAACATATGGCAGGCATCTGAAGTTGTGTGCGCCACCCTCACCCCAAACATTCCTGTCATTTCCAATTCACATCTTGCTGTGTTGAGTGAATTTGGTTAGAATCTTCCCTGAGAATAAAGTCTAAAGGACTTGGGCCCCAAATATCTGAAGAGGTGCCTCCAAAGGTTTGACCTTGCCTTACTTTACCTTCCCATCTGTACCAGAACCCCAGGGCAAACAATACTCAAACCAAAACACAGCCATCTTTCAAAATTTACACTTCCCTGAATTCTGCAGTGCAATTCTCTAGACATGTGTACCAAAATACATACATGAGGGTAATGCTTTGCAAAAGTAAGTGTATTAGGCAAAATTGCATACAAGCGTGTGTGTGTGTGTGTGTGCAAAATAATGTTGAAATGTGAAGAACTGAATTTAAGATTCAAAAAATGAGTAACCGAGGGCTCAGCTAAATTAGTCAAAAAGCAACATTTTGAATTCATTATAAACATGCAACACAAGATGGCGCCAGAGAGCAAAAGAATTTCCTATGTGATTTTTACATAATGTTTTTTATTTTGTTATAACGATTTAATTTCTGACTTATTTATTGCGTTTCTCCTCCCTGTGTGTAGATCCGGCCAGAGTGAAACTGAAATTGACAGACTTGCCCATTCTTAGCTGCAACTGACCAACATCAAATGAGATGTATGTCCCACAGCCTTTTGTCAGAATCTGCCATCAGAAGGGGTGGCTCATTTGGTTTCACCACCTGAGGCAAAACGGGAAGGTGCTCCTCCTACACTGAAGGCTCACTTCTTGGGTTGCACAGCTGCAGCTTCTGAGTTCTGGCAAGATATTGTGAGAGGTACACAAGATCCTGCTGGAATCCACTTCCACCTCTCCTTGCTTCTCTGGCGGCAGCAGGTGTGCTAATAATAATAATAATAATAATAATAATAATAATGCCCTGCAACTCATGGGGTGGGGGTTGGGGTGGGGCAGAGCTTAGCTCACAAGATGGTTTTACACATGGGTAGAATCCCTGAAGGTGGCTAGAGTTGCAAATATTTCCTAAATCACATACTGTTTCTTTTTCCGAAAGGCTAAGTGTAGCTTACAGCTTCCAATGGTTTTGGTAAAAGTATTTAGCAAGTGGAAAATTAGGTCAGGACAACACAGTCTGATGTTCATATTTGCAGCATCATGATATATCTCTATTGCAAATTCGTGCTTCAATCTAGCCACAAAAGCTCTGATTATTGGAATGTACCTAGAATGTCAATAAAAACACTTAGCACAGCAATTCCTTCCTTAAGAAGTAGACCCTTGGGAATACTGCAAGTAGGAAAAAATGAGAGCAAAGCAAACAAGTGCCTGCCCAGAGCACCAAAACTGGGGCAAACGGATCAGATCCAAGCATTTATTGTCATTTCCCCCATCTGTATTACATTCAGTCACCAGCAGCTGGCTTTAAAATGCTGCCAGGATGCTTCAAGACTTCACGCTTCGAGGCCACGTCAAGACATCTTGACACAGACTGGAAGTAGGATGCCTCAGGGTAGCCTTGAAGCAGAGAGAAGGCGGCGGTGGATAAATGAATGAAAGTAGACAGAGAAACTAAGAACAACCGAGTACTATGTTGCAAGGAGCAAGGTGATTGCTCAGTGTATCAGAGACAAAACATGTGAACAGGGGCAGAATTTGGACTTGCCTTAAGAAATGTGTGTCCATATATACTGTGCCTGTCAAGAGAAAAGCAGCGTTTCAAAAGAAAGCATTGCCGCATGATACTGCTGATTGTTTTATAACAACTGCAGGGTTGGCCTAAGGTTTCTTGCTGCTCTAGGCAAATTAGCATTCTCTTCCCTCTGTGTATACACATCTGATCGTATGCTGAGCAGCACAACAGCAGCACACTCAATAATCAAAATGTGTCAGGTATTATTTTCTGGTTACCAGATTTAACACCCTTAAGTCCTTTGCTTTCCCCCCTTTTACAACTGAGTCTATGCTTGGGCAGCTGATGGAGATCAGAAGGTTCTCAGTCATGATACTTGAGGGATCATGATGGCATTACTTAGCAGATGGGTTACTAAGCTGCCTCACTGCACCTCCTTCAAGAGTGCAGCAGTGCCTCATTCAACATGGGTGTTCCTGGAATGGTAGGCAGCTGCTTAGCTTGCTATCTGATTGCACCAGCCCTTGAACGGTGTGTGACACAAAAGTGGTATTTCATCCCCTAGTCAGTTGGGTATGTTTAGGTTTCTTGCTTTGGGTTCTGTGATGCTGACCCAATATTATAATTCACATGCAGAAATAACCTCTTATTATGGATTCAATTAATGCTTGGAATGAATCTCTTCCTAATCAAATATGGCTTTTAAAAGTGAACAGTAATTTCAACATAGCCATAAAATGTGGAGCAGACGTAATAAAGCAAGCCCAAAGATCATACTTGTTAAAATTAGTGGAAAGACTTTTCTATTTGTAGAAATATCTGCTTAAATCTATTGTAAAACAATTAAAAATATTTCTTATGAGGGATTTATGCTATGTGTCTATTATACATTTGGGGTCATGAGACTTCATTCAACAGTAATTCGGGAGAAGGTCATTCACATTTGATGCAGGTTTGACAAAATCTGAAACATAATTTCTACACCCATAATTGAGTCCATAGGCTAAGGCTGTGAATACTGATGAAGTATGCACTATTCAAGAAATGGTGCTGAATGCTGGAAAATGGAGGGCTGAGGACAGGAAATGCAGAAAAGACCATAAGCTGATTGGAGCAGTGGTCTGTCTAAATAATAGTTTTGCAGAGCCCATAGCTTACCGTTTAAATAAAATATTAGGGACACATTAACTTATTTATTTATACTTTGTTAATGAAATATTTCATACCCTGAGCATGAACATGTAACACTTTATTTATGAAAACATGAAGACAAATAGCTTTAAAACTGTTTAGATTATACAGGTTTTTATAGGGAATAACTTTGCCTGTAAGAAAAAATAATCATAATCAACACATCTATTTTAACTGGTTTGACCTTATTGTTCATTGCTTGTAAGTACATCTGGTCTGATTAGACACAGGGGCATTGAATTTCTTAAGATAACACCCAAATGGTTTGCCACATCGTATCCAAGATATTCAAAATGAAGATACTTCAAATACGAAGAATTCATCATACATAATATAAAACACGAGGAAATATTTAACGATCTAATAATGAAATAGATGACATCTGATTTTTTAAGGTATAGATCAGTCAAAATTGGAGAGTGTTTAGTACTGGGCTTTCTGTAAATGATAGAGTCGGTTATTATTTCTACAGTATTTTAATAATCTGATCTTGCTAGCATGACATTGCAAAGACTGTGTGCTGTTATTTGAGAAAGTAGTCCTTCTAGTTGCAGTAAAATTAATAGTCTGATGAGCCAGATGTGTCCAAGGCTTCTGAGACGCTGCCCCAGACCAGAAGAGCAGAGCCTAATATAAACATTTACCTAAATCTGCAGCAGAGCACCCACAGTGTCTGAGCATTTGTGTGTCCATAATCACGTTATGCTAACATGTCTACAGGTGTAACTATCCGGGGCAACGCCTCTTCTGCCACCACCGTACCTGCTGCTGTCGCTGCTGCCTGCACCACCCACTCTCCTGCCAGCCCACACCCTGTTGCATCTGCCACTGGCAGAGAAGTGCCACCATCGTTGGCATCAATTTCAGGTAAAATCGAGCTGATTTGGGGTGAAATCTCACCCAATTTTGACGCAATTTCACTCAAAATTGGACCGCTGGTTGTGGGGCTTCTCCACCTCTGTTGGAGGCAGCAGGGCAGGTTGGGCTCCCACAGAGGTGCCGTTTTGGGGACACAGCTGGATATTAAATGCAGATAAAGGAGTCTTGATTCAGGTTTTCATTTCAACAGGACAGTGCTTTGCAAATTGAGGGAGGGAACACTATATTAGTTACAAAAATACTAAACAGCTGTGTTCTTATAATAAAATGGGAAATTGAAAAAAAGAACAATTACTATTACTTGCTTCTTGATTGGGTATGGCTTGATCTACATATGAAAGGCAATCATGCAAAGTTCTTTTGAAAAAAGGAATCCTCCAATTAAGTCTGTGTTTCTAATAATAATAATATTATATGCATATACAAGAATATGCATACAGAAGACATGCAAATAGGCTGGGGCTGTGAGTTCTTCAAGCCTGCTGCTGACTTTGGAAAGCAGCTACCAGCCTCCTTCCATCAGCAGCAATGAGACAGTATTTACTTTACTTTGTCCCATATAAATGAATGACTGCCTTTCAATACCATGAAGGAGAAGTAAAACCTTCCCCAATCCATGAAACTGGGTGGCCCACAGAAGACAGATACCTTGCAAACTAGCTAGACTGGCTGCCAACATATGTAAATATTGTTGTTCCGCAGGCTGCATACATGCAAAGCTGGCTCACATAAAAGAGAAACTACCAGTAAAGGCAGTTCAGCGCAGGTGAGGCAGATTTCCCCCCAACACATGATAAGTTACGAGGCAGAATATGGATTGGTCATTTGAGTTTCACTCGGAGGGGTTGCACTGATTTGCAAAAGCAGATGTTGCAGATAGGTTTTAGTTCCCCATCAGGGCTAATTAAGTATTTAGGAGAAGTAATCATTTTCAGTCTGTACCACTTAAAATGTAGGGTGACAACGAGAGTCGAAAGCTCTTCCATCTTTAAAGATAATGTGTTCATGTGATGTTAAAATGCCTGGCGAAAGGGTACTGGCCTATTCTTCTCCCTAATGTGTAATCATCACTTGCACAATGAATCATAGAACTGTAGAGTTGGAAGGGACCCTAAAGGTCATTTAGTCCAACCCTCTGTGATGCAAGGCTCTCAGCTAAAGCATCCATGCCAGATGGCCATCCAACCTCTGATTAAAAACCTCCAAGCAAGAAGAATCCACAACCTCCAAAGGGAATCCGTTCCACTGCTGAACAACCCTTACTGTCAGAAAGTTCTTCCTGACGTTTAGTCTGAACCGCCTTCCTTGGTACTAACCTCCAGAGAAGGAGAAAACAAGCTTGCTTTTACTCCAGGTCAATCAGTTTGGATCAACTGTTACTGTCATATGTCAGTGCAACAGTAAAGTCTGCTCTATGCATGAATGCTATCATGCTACTCTGCAACCTTATCATGATATTATTATATGAAAGGGAATGTCTGAAGGAGCCTTTGTGCTGCAGTGAATTTATTTTATAATACAGAGTTAATTTATTTAAGGGTTCACATATACAGACCTAAGATCATCATTCCAACTTTACTACAGGAACTGTTTGTTAACCAAATTAAATGGATTGTTTAAATATCTGCTTAAAAGCAGCTGAAAGATTAAACAAGTTTCCCTAGGAAGGGAAGTATGTGTACCCACCAACCTACTAACACACACCAACCCCAGAAATCAAATACCAAACACAGGAACTCAGATTTTAAGGATGGGATGAGCAGCACAGACCATTTTTGTGGACTGGGAAGCGGAGACAGCATTTGGGTAGAGAAAGATTATATTGTTGGGTAGACAGAGGGAGGGATGGGTCATCTAGGAAACTAGCCTTACAAAGAAAAAAAAAATTGAAGATTTTTTGGGCCTGCTCTTTTTACCAGCGGGTACCACGAATAACCTAAGCCAGGTACAGCAGTCAAGCTATTGTCATGTACATCTCTCCATCTCTCTAGGCTTCAAAACCTGTCTTTTAGGTCAACTAATCTAGGAGTCCCACTAGCAAATTTTATCAGAATAGTTCCCGGACCACATAAATTTATAGCTTAAGTTGCCACTGAGAGGAAAGCATTCTCAGCTATTCCTCTGGAAGTGTTCAGTGTACCATCTGGTCTTAGCAGAACAGTTTTGAGTGTTGCTGCTTGAGGATGTGGACAATCTACTTGAGAGGGTGTGGTGTACCATTTGTCTTCATGATCCTTGCCCTTCTTGGTTGATAAAAGCCAGATAAAAGACTGTGCAAGTCCAGGAACTAGTGAATGCATGTTGCACTGTTAAGATGTTTTAGATTTCCACTCTCAAATATCCTTTTTGGAATATTAACATTGGATTCTTCAGCTATATAACTGAGATGCAAAGTTGCCACAGATATCAAGCTACATATTACTTCCCTAGCCAGAGGAGGAGAGGTGGTGAAGCAGGCAGTGAATGAGCAGCAGGGACAAGCCAAAGTGATGATGGCTTGAACTGATTTTCATGTCACTGGTCTGTCAGCTTAGTTCCAAAGCTTGGCTCTCAGCGCAGGTGAAGAAGGCACAACATCTTTTTTTATTTTATACCTGTTTTTGCACCTACATTTTAATACTCACAGACTTTAAAAAGCTTATTGAGAGAGCATGTCAAAATAATTATTTCAAATGTATTGCTACTAATCTGACTTTCTCTCCCCAGGAAACAAGATTAGAAAAGTTAGTTGAAAACTATTACACACATTCATTGTGTTTAAAAGATGTAGTTATGCTTTGAAATTGTGCATATTATAGCTTTGGTACAACATGACTTTAATTGGCAGGAACATTGTGCCAGAAGCTTGGATTTTGCCTCCATAAGGTGCTGTGCAACAATTTCCTATGGTATTAATAGATTCTTTCCAAGGAATGCAATGTACTACTAATTCCTTGCATTCCATAGTGTGTCCGCTTGCTGATTAGAGCAGAGCTCAGCTTAGCATTAGCTCTTGCTTCTTTTGGCCTGCTCAAAATGTCTTTTAATTCAATATGCACACTCTAATGCTGTATTTGCTTGCATTCCATCTAAATGAGGATTTACCTGACTGTCACAGAGTACTGTCATTCTTAAATCAAATTTTCATCGGTTTCAGGCAGACAAACTATGATATTGCAAAATACTGGTTTTAATTTTTTATCCTAATCCCATAGTAAGGTTGAGTCTTTTTCTAAAATACATTTCAAAAACACAATATTAGCTTACTAAAAAAATTCCTCAAAATGATCGCTCGCTAGCAGAACTGCTTTTAGTAAAAAAAAAAAAAAAAGTATTCAAATAATTATGAAATATAATGCTAAAGAACAAATGTGGTAAAAATATTGCTGTATATTATATTGTTTTGCTAACAATTACACTTTTGTCTTATTGGAATGGGCTGAATATCATTTATTACACATTCATTATTAAATAATAAAAGTGAGGTTGTGTGTGGAGTTATCTGTATTCCGCCCCAATCCTCACTTGCCTTTGTTGCAACCCCCTCTTCTCCCATGCCTTTTTCACTGTTATCTACCCAAACACTTTTTGTAAAAAAAGAGGGGGGGGGGTGTTAGCCTGGAATGCTGTATTCCAAGGTAAATGCAACATCCTCTGAGATAAGAGAAAATGCACACTTTGAAAGTAATCCCAGGTATGCGGATTAAAAAGATAACTTGAAGCTTCATTTCTCTTATCTTATCACATCTTTGCTCCCTCACAGGAGTAGAAATGATAAATGCACCATACAAGAATGGCACATGGCAGACACACTAATCAAGGCAAGACCTCTCTCAGACGAAGGATGGAAGAAACCAGTCAAGGAAAATCTCCCTTTCTTTCTCTTTAGTGACAGGTTCTTCTCTCAGCCATCAAAAAGATTTATATGGAAAAACCAACACTGCTAGACAATAAAGCTTCTGAGGAAGAAATAGGTGTTGGACTGGTGGAATCCTTGGATAAACTTGTTAACGTAACAGAACTATATCATCAAACCCAACCTATCCCTATGCTTACACACCAGAAGAGATATCCACAAGGCAGTTTGACATTTCGTTCATTAAAATGGTGTTGACTCTGGAAGAGGAACTACTGCTGTAAAATATTTACTTGAGTTCTCTTTTTCACTTAGTACACCAATGTTATTAAATCCATTGGTATATCAATATATGTGCTTATAATTTGTGATATGTATCCCCCCCCCGACTTTATGCTTCCCTAAGCTCCCAAAATGTCATTGGGGTTATCTAACACACTGTTACATAAAAGAAAGCTGACTGCATGCCATTTGAGCTAGAACACCCTCAGTCTGACATGTTTTATTGTTGATTTTGCCTAGTCTTTAAATAAAAATAAAAATGAGCCTTAAGTCCAAGTTTCAAAATCACTCCAGTTTGAATACAAACAGTTTGAAAATGAACACAAATATGTCTAAGAAATACATAACTGGATTGCATTTTACTTTTTCCTTAATCTTTATCTCCACATTTATTAAGAACTGTGCAGTGGATGTTTTAAAGGCAAAGGGCATGAATAAAATGCATGCATGCAGTACTCATTTGTGCCTTTTGTTTTAGGCACTGTTAAGTATCACCCTTATAGGTAATTATCTGCTCTCCTCGGTTGTTCTAGCTATTCACTATTCTGTTTACATAAAGAATTTCTCCTGGGAGGTTTAGTTCTATCTCAAAAACCATCAATTTCTGGGTAATCCTGCTGGATATGAAGTGAGATATGGCACACAGAGGTGTGGAAATGCAGGAGTCATCAAAGTGTGAATAAAAGTCACCTTGAAGAGCTAATATTATTTTGCATTTTGCCTAAAGGATGCCAGTTGTTATCTTTTGGTTCAGCACAAAATGAACAAAACACATTTTGACTGCTTAACTTCTAAATTAAATTATACTTTGAGACCATCAGTTTATAATTGAAGGCAACATATTAAATTAATTTTGGGGGAAAGTATGTTTCTTAACTAATGTATGTAAAACAACCTTTTAGTTGCTCAGTGGATGACCCAATATTTGTTGCTAAATGTGATTGTTCTGGACAGTACTACCATAGCTAATAATAGTGTTGATTTGTCATGTGTGTGAGAGGGGACTACTTAGTCACTGACTTAAAATTTTCTTTTTTTAAAAAAAACACTGTAATCCTATACAAACTTGCCTGTGAGTAACCGCCATTGATCTTAATAGGATTTACTTATGAGAAGACATGCACAGGATCACAATTTTAGTCATTGTAATGTGATGCAAATTGTCCATAGGGCTTAGATGGCTAGTGATGGGTCAGGATAATATCTCTGTACATCTAGAAAAATCTAATCGTGTTAAAGTTGTCTCTCTTCTGAAAAATGTAGCTAGAATATTTGTCATATCTTCCATTGCATATAAAGCTAGCAGAGTGAAATTATTCTATTCTATTATTCTATTTTTTAATTTTTATATTTGTATCTCTTTCTACAGAGCTTGCAGGAACAGTTGAGTCTCTATCAGGTTTCCATCAAATTAAGAGTCAGTCGCATCCCTGCTCACTTTCACAGCCTGAAAAAATCTATCTTTCATTCAGATTATCAGTTTTAATTAAACTTCTCTTTGTTAGCTTGACCCAACCTGTTTTAAATATTCTCCTGCAATGAGGCATAACACCATCTGTTTGTAGGATTTTGTTACTCATAACAACAAAATAGCCATGCAAAGTCAACCAAGTTCAATGTTCAGTCCCTGGCAGTGGTCAATGAGATGTATAAGCAAAGTTTAAAATGTAGGGCAAAGTGGTGATATTTGTCACCTATTGATTCCAAGTATCTGCCAGGCAATAGCTCTGGCTGTTGTGGCTAATAATCGCTGAAATACCTGCCCTAGCGACTTTATCTGATCCTTTAAAAGACACACACACTGACATAGCCGTCACCACAACAAGCTGTAGCAATGATAAAACAGTCAAAATAATCAATACACATACACATACACATACACATACAGAGAGAGACCATAAACATACAGGTCACTTGCAACTTAAGCATGTTTAACATTGTGATTTCAACTTTACACAGTTGATGACTGGCTGGTTCAAATCACATAAACAGAATGCATGGAAGGTAGAGAGCTTAAAAGCTATTTTGCATTGGGTTTTCCTGGTAATGGAAGAGCTTTCAAGCTCTCAGACTTGCTTACAGGGCTCTGGGAAGCTCTCTAGTGGGCTCTGGTGAGGTTTCGCTTAAAATAGCTCTCTGCCTTGATATTCGGCACACCAGCTCCAGAAGGTAAGTTTGGTCATGTTGGGGGTGCTTCCAAGGGATTGGTTTGAGCATATGCATTTTTGCTTATACGTGCCATCCCCTGAACGTACCCCCCCAAGTAAGATGCTGGTGGCCTGTACACATAATCTCCTCTGCCTCAACAAGAAGCCATTGAAATATAAAGTTAATAATTCAAATCTTTGTATTTCACATTGACCCAATTAAAGCATGATTTAAAACAGCAGTCTGGCCTCAGTGCAGTGCACATACTAAGTTTCCATGAGAAGTAAACTGGGAGAAAGTCATATCCTCATGGAGTACATATGGCACCAGGGTTTTGTAGTGGGTACTATGGCAGGAAGAGAAGCAAGTTCAATTTCAACAGAGAGCAGGAGAATGAGAAAGTCATGTTTTGTATATCTAATACAACTGAGTGCTGTTTTTTTCTCCTTAGAAAAAGCAGTTTCTGAGTTTTTCTCACACATTTGGATCATTTGCCAACCTGGTGCCCTGCATATGTTTTGTGCTGCAACATCCATCAGGCCCAGTGATCACAGCCCGAAAGATACACTGGTTTTAACTTATATGTTGAAGGAATTACTAAGGGGGAAATGGACATGTTCATATATTTTAGGTATCTAGAGTTGTGGGTGGCTAACACATCAAAATCAAGTGCTTAATATTTCCTCTGCAACATATTTTATTGCAAAAGATGAAATTATTATGATTTTTCCTGGCAGACTACATTCACGCCTAGTGCATGGAATTCCAAGGTGCAATCACTAAAACAAATTTTGTCATGGCCATTTATCAACTGTTAGAAGAGAAAGGTTTTAAAAGATCCTACGACATTGTGTAGTGCCAGCAAGTTTGGAAAACTCAGCAGTGGCCAGAAGATTGGAGAAGGTCAGTCTACATCCCAATCCCAAAGAAGGGCAGTGCTAAAGAATGCTCCAACTACCGCACAATTGCACTCATTTCACACGCTAGCAAGGTTATGCTTAAAATTCTTCAAGGAAGGCTCAAGCAGTATGTGGACCGAGAACTCCCAGAAGTGCAAGCTGGATTTAGAAGAGGCAGGGGAACCAGAGACCAAATTGCAAACATGCGCTGGATTATGGAGAAAGCTAGAGAGTTCCAGAAAGACATCTACTTCTGCTTCATTGACTATGCAAAAGCCTTTGACTGTGTCGATCACAGCAAACTATGGCAAGTTCTTAAAGAAATGGGAGTGCCTGATCACCTCATCTGTCTCCTGAGAAATCTCTATGTGGGACAAGAAGCTACAGTTAGAATTGGATATGGAACAACTGATTGGTTCAAAATTGGGAAAGGAGTACGACAAGGCTGTATTTTGTCTCCCTGCTTATTTAACTTATATGCAGAATTCATCATGCGAAAGGCTGGGCTGGATGAATCCCTAGCCGGAATTAAGATTGCTGGAAGAAATATCAACAACCTCAGATATGCAGATGACACAACCTTGATGGCAGAAAGTGAGGAGGAATTAAAAAACCTTTTACTGAGGGTGAAAGAGGAGAGCGCAAAATATGGTCTGAAGCTCAACATCAAAAAAACCAAGATCATGGCCACTGGTCCCATCACCTCCTGGCAAATAGAAGGGGAGGAAATGGAGGCAGTGAGAGATTTTACTTTCTTGGGCTCCATGATCACTGCAGATGGTGACAGCAGCCACGAAATTAAGAGACGCCTGCTTCTTGGGAGGAAAGCAATGGCAAACCTAGACAGCATTTTAAAAAGTAGAGACATCACCTTGCCAACAAAGGTCCGTATAGTAAAAGCTATGGTTTTCCCAGTAGTGATGTATGGAAGTGAGAGCTGGACCATAAAGAAGGCTGATCGCCGAAGAATTGACGCTTTTGAATTGTGGTGCTGGAGGAGACTCTTGAGAGTCCCATGGACTGCAAGAAGATCAAACGCATCCATTCTTAAGGAAATCAGCCCTGAGTGCTCACTGGAAGGACAGATCGTGAAGCTGAGGCTCCAATACTTTGGCCACCTCATGAGAAGAGAAGACTCCCTGGAAAAGACCCTGATGTTGGGAAAGATGGAGGGCACAAGAAGAAGGGGACGACAGAGGATGAGATGGTTAGACAGTGTTCTCGAAGCTACAAACATGAATCTGACCAAACTGCGGGTGGCAGTGGAAGACAGAAGTGCCTGGCGTGCTCTGGTCCATGGGGTCACGAAGAGTCGGACACGACTGAACGACTAAACAACAACAACAACGACATTGTGATGGGCCTCAATAGTTAACCTCCACATTATTTCATCACACTAGGAAATAGTCTGTTTTCTAAACCCATTAAGTGAATGAGTGAAGACAGGAAGCCACACCTGTCTAATTTCTCTCAGATAATAAAACATTAGTCTTTTTTTTTTTTTTTGCTAAAGAAGAATGGAGTACTCCTAAACTGAAAAAATGCATCTACAGATAGCAAGAAAAAAAATATTGTTTTGCCTAAGGCAAGCTTAATATCAGCTTCTTTTATTTTTATTTGATTGATTTTGTTTCAGCAGAGCTGATTTATTTATTTTTTAAAAACAGAACTATTTCACTATTAACCCATCTCAAGATAAAATATATCATCTAAAGCCCCAAAGAGAACAATTTCACTTTTTAATTTTGTTTTCAATACAAATATTTTGCCAAATAATCCAATATTAATTTTTTTATTCCCTCCCCAAATTTCAATAAAAGTTATTCCAAAAATAGAAAAATAGTTTTTTAAAAATCATTTTTATTCTGTTTTCTTTGTGTTCTGATTTTTTTTTTTTGCATTGCTATAACCAAAGAGTGACAACCCCAATGTCACCCACCCACTAAGGATGCTGATGGCACTTAAAGTTTGAAAACTAGGATTGAAATCACAAAAAATCATTGCAAAAGTTCATTAGCATTTAATGTTAATTTCTCCTAATATTTTATATGCCATTTTGCCTAATGTACACATTTTTTGCAAAGCCATTTTCCCTAGCACAATGCATTTTTATTTGCAGTTTATGCCTGTTTTGCCCTAGTATATGCATTTTTGTGCATATTACATGGCTGACGAACTGCACTGCAAAATTCAAAAAAGTTCAAATTTTGAAGGATACCTGTGTTTTTGGTTTGTGTATTGTTTCAGATAGTGTGTATTATGTAGGTGTGTGTATTACGTAAATTTACCTTTAAATGTAAACTGAACTGAACAAAACAAACAACGAAGAACACTAGAAAAATAAGAGGTTCTTACTCTATGCCAGCAAAGGGAACAAGACATATCAACTACACATTGCAGACAGGTAGGCTTGCATTTCAATGGAACTTTATTTGCAGAAATTCTAACCATAATTCAAAGAGCTATTTTAGATGTACCCTAGAGCTTAGATAGTTGCCTATTTACTGAGTCAGACCAGTAGCTGAGGGTTTCAGGCAGTGTACATTCCCAGTCTGACCTGGTGATGTCAAAGAACTGAACTTGGGGTCTTCTGCATGCAAAGCAGATGATCTAACATTGAGCTATGGCCCTTCCTGTTGGCATATCCAGTAGGATTGGTGACTTCTGCTTTAAACATCAGAACCCTATGCTGCATCACAAACTCCCTTCAGTTTCAAATTTGTTATGTGCCATAGTTGTTTGTGTAAAGAACAAGTTACAAAGCTTTTTGGCTCCAGGCTTTCAGGTTCCTGGCAGTTCACAACACAACATAGCTTTATTGATTGTGGTGATTTGTCTATATGCATTTTTTATACCTGACTTGAAATATATAGTGTTTTTCTACTGTCTTAAACAGGTGTGGGAAATCTTTTTTTGATCCAAGGGTGAATGAGGGATGCCTACCATGGGGCTTTTAAAAAGCATGCTACCTTTTTTCCAAGACTAATTGCTGGAGCAGAGGGATCTTCCTTGGGAGTGCAGCTGGGATTAACCTTTCCGTTCCCAGCTTCGCTTGCCAGGAAGATCATTGTGCCTGACCCAGAACAACTAGGCTTTTAATAAAGCTTGTTTTGGAGCCAATAAAACACACATTTCTTCCAAAATATTGTAGCACAGGGGACTTCCAGGATGGTCACAGGGTACGAAGAGAAGAATATTAACCCTTCCATTTCCAACTGTGAGACGGCAGAAAATGCCTCCTGAACTGCAATTAGTCTTGGTGTTTCCCCTTTCTATTGGCTCCATTAGAAGATTTTGCACTGGGGAAGAAGAGAAAATGGGCAAGGAATAGATGCTGTAGGCTAGATGTGGAGAGAAGGGGTTGCAGTTCTCTAAACCTGATCTAAAATATATCTGCATTTTATGGCTTTATAGCACACAATAGCACCTGAAAATAACTGCACTCCTACCTCCATTTATCTAGGAGTAAGCCCCACTGAATTGAGCAGGGCTTAACCTCTATGCAGATATGACTGGGACTGCACTGTAATTTCCTTTACTAAAGACTAAAAGTTCTTCCAAGAAATCATGCACTTAACCATCATTATTACTAGCAGACCAGAGCACTGTCAGAGCAAGTACTGATATACAGCCACATTAAACCAGAAGAGGCTCGCAGGAATGTTGGACTTGTTTCAACCATTCCAGCCTCCCCACCACCTTTCCTTTCCTGGTAAGCAACAGTGACCCACCTGCCAGGAAGCAACTATAGAAGCTCCACTCCACCTGGCAAGCCACTTTTGCAGAATCACCGTACAAAAGTGATACAGAAAATGGCAGTCCTACATGCTCTTGGAGTACTTATGAGGGAACCGCTGCATGTCTGAAATGTCACAATGTCAAGATAGCATTTAAGCCAATGTATGTTTGCAATGGCTGGTGCTGTGGGTTAAACCACAGAGCCTAGGACTTGCTGATCAGAAGGTCGGCGGTTCGAATCCCCGCGACGGGGTGAGCTCCCGTTGCTTGGTCCCTGCTCCTGCCAACCTAGCAGTTCGAAAGCACATCAAAAGTGCAAGTAGATAAATAGGTACCGCTCCAGTGGGAAGGTAAATGACATTTCCGTAAGCTGCTCTGGTTCACCAGAACTGGCTTAGTCATACTGGCCACATGACCCGGAAGCTGTACGCCAGCTCCCTCGGCCAATAAAGTGAGATGAGCGCTGCAACCCCAGAGTCGGCCACGACTGGACCTAATGGTCAGGGGTCCCTTTACCTTTTTGTTTGCAATGCACAATATGAGAGCCAAATTCACACTAGATATGAGGAGCACTATACCGAGTGTGACCATTCAAAAGCAGCACAGGGAAAAAAAGATTTCTCTTACCCAGTGTGAGACAGGGAAGTTACACCAAGCATTCTGGAAAAGCTGAGAGGTCATTGACAGTAATCCCCCTCCTCCTAAATTTGATGAATTTATTGTTGAAAACATTTTCAAACATGAATCGTAATTGGAAACCTGGATATAAATAAACTGTGTGAGAGAAAGAAATATTGGGATACAATGAGAGAATAAATCCACTATCAATGTCCAGTGTGAGTTCAAATGTGTAAAATATATATCAGTGGTTTGGGTTGTCTAGCTTGTTGTATTGAAGTTTCAAAGTAGTGTTCTTTAAAGATTGATTCACTAGTAGATAAAAATGTGACATTAAAGCCTTTAAATAATGAGCTCCTTGCAGTTAGAGGTTGCCACAGCTAGACAGCAAAACAATTACATTCTGTGACAGATCACAGGAAAAAATGGAAACATTATTTAAAGTAGCTGTAAATTTGCAATCTTAGCACAGTGATTATTCTTTGTCGTTTTAGAAAAGGGTTTTTCCCTACTGTCATGAATCTAATAAAAACCTTGAAGAAGTTCTCATGATTGCTTTACCACAATTATCCTGTATGAAACAGTGAGCATGTGGGTCATTTTAGGATAGTTTAGTAACAGCTAATGTGTTCAATCACATTATTTTTGTAGGTTTTTACAAAAGGATCTAGGATACAATGACACCTTTATGACTGGAACAGAAGTTTTGATGGCACTTTATGTCACTTTCTAAAATAGCCTTCCTCAACCTAGCACCATTTAGATGACTTGGACTACAATACATATATGCTCCAGCCAAGATGACAAATTACATACCACTGATGATGGAATTTTACTCCAAAACATTTGGAAAGCAGCAGGTTGCAGATAGCTGGTCTAAACATTCTCTTGTTATTCCTAACAGGTATCTGCTAAAAGCTAGCACAGGTGAAAGTTTAAAAGATCTGCTTGAATATAACGTGTTAAAAGGGACATACAGTTGTACCTTAGAAGTCAAACAGCTTAGCTCCTGAACGTTTTGGCTCCTGAATGTCACAAACATGGAAGTGACTGTTCCGGTTTGCGAACTATTTTTGGAAGCCAAAGGTCCAAAGGCTTCCGTGGCTTCCGATTGCTGAAGGAGCTTCCTGCAGCCAACCAGAAGCCACACTTTGGTTTTTGAACGTTTTGGAAGTCGAATGGATTTCTGGAACTGATTCTGTTCGACTTCCAAGGTACAACTGTATATAAGAAACACAAGCTGAAAATGGAGCATCCAAAATATAGAAGGAAGAAAATGTTATGAACTACGCTTAGATTAACTATCACTGAAACATTGCAAAATATATTATTGTTTGCACCAGCTTGCAATAACCCAGCAAAGGGCTGGTTTTCACCCCATTAACTGATTAGACTGTTATTTTAGTGAACTCTGCCTTCTTAGCTTTTGTAGCATTATACATTGCAATATGCTAAGAGCATAATCACAAACCAGTAAAACTATCTTTATAATAGAGGCGATATAGGTCAAACAGTATTCTTCGAGTCTCCTCCATAGTTATGGGCTCCATAGTTATGGAACGAATGAAGTGAATTGCGTGGAGAGATGGGGGCTCTGCTCCAACATATCTGAATACAAAGGGAAACTATATTGCTACAAACTTTTTTTTACTCACATTCTTACTAGAGTGATGTAGTGTATTGTAGTCCATCATGAATTAAATAACCCCTCAGTGAAATCTCACTTTTACCATTTCACTTTGTAGCCCACGGTACGAGCCCCCTCTTAGTGAAACTCTTCTGGCTTCCCTTAAAACGTAAGTAGTAGCTTGATTCTCACCTAACAACAGTCATCTACCCATTAATATACAACACAAGGGGGGGGGGGAGAGGATATGCCATTTATCACTTGAAAGGCTGCTTCAGGGAGATGAACAGCAGTTCTTTCTCTTTCTCAAAGTGACAGTTAAATTAATCCATGTCCAACGCATTCTGAAAAGTTCCCAAATACATTATTTTATTTTATTTTTATTTTTTTACATAGAGCTGAATCCCTGTTTTGAAGATCTTCTTGCTGGAATCTAGCCTAGCATATTGCAACTTTGTGGAGCCAAGAAAACACTCAGGGACCACTCAGTTGCAGATGTTCATAAATATCCACAATGAATGCTGGATGGGAATGTGACTTTCCCACATAATAATTATTGCTGCATGCTTAGCCCTTTTGGCGTGCCCTCAAATTGCTCCAGTGGCAAACATGCTGCTTCTGAAACCTGGAGTTATTTGTAGTCATTATTGCTAGTAACCATGGAAGGGAGAGGGGAGGAGGAGGAAGGAAATGCAACACCATGCACACAGGGCAAATAGCAGAGATAAAATCCCGCTCCTTCCACTAATTTAAAAAAATAAAAATGAAATGTGAGTAGGGTGGAAGCAGAGATAACCCTTTAGCTATCTCAATACAGTGGCCTTATTTCCGCATTTTGGTAAACCAAACTGTGGTTTATCAGGACTGTGTGAATATCATGGCTCCTGGAGGGGAGCTTGCTCCTACTTTGTCCTCCCTGTCCTTATTGCACAGTGCAGTCAAACCAAGGCTTCACTTAGTACGTCATCTGAACCTGGAATCTTTAACAACAGGAAAACCTTGGTTAAGGAGGAGAGACCTTAAGCAAAATCCTAGTTTCGGATGGCATGCGAAGTCAAATGCTGGACTTAGTGCTAAAAGAACCAGGAGAAAGAAATAGGATGTGAGCTCCTCTCTAAGACCTAGTACATTTGTCCGGTCCTAGTAAAATGTAATTTGGTTTACCATGACTACTGAATTACACCAAAAAATGCCCAAGGAGATCCATAATTCAGGGTTTCAAAGTCACAGCATTGGAAATAAGGCTGCTATGGGGTTTTCTCTTTTTCAATGCCTTGAACTAAGCCTGGGAACCTAAAAATTGCAGGATCTTTAAGAAAACTAAAAGCCATTAAAAAAATATGTATGTGAGTATATATTTGTGTGTGTACATTCCATTAGTGAAATCCCTTCATCTATAGATCTAGAATATAATGTGTTCACAGCTGGCATGAGTTACTGTGTTAACGTCTCAAATATAGCTTAATTTATAACACTTCAAGAACTAATGATATAGCATTAATCATGTTTGGTAACATAAAATATATGTCTTAAGTTAATATGTTTGGAATTGTTTAGGCATCAATTGGGTTATATGTGCAAAAGTGGATAAATTATTTCTCAGACCAGGTGTTCTTAGACACAGTACAATTTCTTCAAAAATAATTTCTGCCCAAAGGCAAGTACAGACAGAGGAGCCTTCAAGTAATTCTGTGTTCCTATTGTAATTTTGAAATTCAGTGCATTTAGTAACCAATGTCTCAAAGGAAAAAAACAACTTTCATTTTTGTCTCCCACAGCTATTCCAACAGGGAAAGGTCTGGTTTCTGAAAATGCAGCTCATTAAAATGAAGAATTTTCCAGACTTTGATATATACAGTTCACTGGGGACCTACTACCTGTGCACAGAGCTGTTAGGTCTAATAGGAGGTGGCTGCACAGCAGACTACATCTTGATTACATCTTACATTTATAAAATATGATGAGTTGTATGTGGCACTCTTACAGCAGTTTCTAAAATACGGAAGATTTTTTAAAAAACATTCACCTGTCCATGAAAAAAATCTGACATTACTTTTAACTGTTTCATAAATAAGTGTGTGGGCTAGTAAAACATAGCCTTAATTTAGCTCAATTTATTAACTGCCCAGTATGACAACATGTTTGTTGATATTTTGAGACTACCTTCCTTATCTAAAACATGTGTCTCCATCACTGTCCTTCAATGGCATTGTAACATCATCTCCAGCTATTAGCTATTGTTCTATTGCCATGTACTTTCAAGCAGGGGCTAAATATAACAACCAGTGATATGCATACCAGTATACAATTTGGACAAAAGCATAAGCATTCAAGTGCAGCTAGTTTGTAATTCATTTATTGGGCTTATCCAAACAATACTGATCTCAGAGTTGAGTTCAGAGCTCTCACTCTTTCCTCTAGAGATACTTCTCTCATTGAGCAGGTGACCTGTTCTCTCCTCCCACAGCAGTCAGCCTCACCTGTCCCACTGCTAGGCTAGATGTTATATCATTAGCAGGGACATGAGTAACTTTCTGCTCTTTCTGATTACAAGTAATATTTGAATTTGCATACGCCTTTTTCACCTTCAGGAAAAAAGACCCTTTCCTCTGTCACTTTTCCATGACTTGGCTTTCTTCTGTAGGTATCCACATGCCATCACATTTATGTTTAAGTATATTTTAAATTACTTTAAACATACAGTTTCTCATTTTGATTAAATATAAATCTGGTCATTCATTCATTAAATGCATATACTGCCCTTCATCCGAGAATCATAGGGCAGCTTACAATATAAAACCACAAAAATACATAGCATAGTAACAAAAAAAATATCTCCCACAGTTTGAAAGGCCATAGGTGGTTTAATTAGCCAAAGGCATGGGAGAAGATGAATGTTTTTGCCCTACACCTAAAGATATTGTTGCACACCACCCCAGTCTCTGAGCGGTGTGAGATTCTAGGGGTTCCACATATGGTTGCCTAGGGTTCTTACTTCCTTTTGGAAACTGAGGCACAGCAGAGAAGATGGTGTCATTTACCATTCCCTTTTGATCCTTTTTTTCCTGAATGACCCATCAACCAGACTAGCACCTCAACATAGGACACTAGCCGGGCTTAATTATCTTTTGATGCTTGCTAATTCCAGGACATTAGAATTGTTTATTAAACAATTTAAATCTGGGTGGAAGATTTGTGTGTATTAACACCCTATGCATTAATTAAATGTCAATGCCTGCTGGACCCAGAAATTTAAGGATATCTAGCACCCACAACCACAGAGCATAGGACTTGCCGATCAAAAGGTCGGCGGTTCGAATCCCCGCAATGGGGTGAGCTCCCGTTGCTCGGTCCCTGCTCCTGCCCACCTAGCAGTTCGAAAGCACGTCAAAGTTCAAGTAGATAAATAGGTACCGCTCCAGTGGGAAGGTAAACGGCATTTCTGTGCCCTGCTCTGGTTCGCCAGAAGTGGCTTAGTCATGCTGGCCACATGACCCGGAAGTTGTACACCGGCTCCCTCAGCCAATAAAGCGAGATGAGCGCTGCAACCCCAGAGTTGGTCATGACTGGACCTAATGGTCAGGGGTCCCTTTAGCTTTAGCACCCACAAACTCATAACACTATGTAAGGAAAGGACTGTTTATTGAGGAGTGTTTTTTTACCTCTGCCTCCTTCAAGCAGGCAGGGCCACCTCCTCTTGGCAGGGAGGCAGTTATCACCACTCAGGCCCAGCCAGATGTCCCCTCCAGTTTTTATCAGGCAAACTCCTTCAGGCCAGACAATAAAAAAGCCTCATATTAGCTGGAAAAGCTCTGCTGAATGAGAATGCACAATGAGGATGCAATGGAGACAACAGAATACTTCTTCTTTGCAGCATTCAATGCCTCTAATTAGGCTTGATAGTGAGCCCTCACCATCAGTGTTTGATGGCATTCGACTGGAGCTTTCCTCCACTCATGAGTATATCAGGGTTATATCAGTACATATGAACAGAATGCAATAGGGAATACTCAAGGCATGTGACTAACAGTGCAATCCTATACTTGTCTAGCTAAATGTAAGTTCCATTGAGTTCAGTGGAGCTTACTTCCTTGAAAATGGACAAATGAAAATAACTGCTTGGATTGGGGCAAACAAAGTATAAAGTTCTGCTCTCCTTTATGCAGGTGAACTACAATGTAACTTTTATTCAAATGTAGCCCCCTTAGAATGTATTCTTAAATTCTAACAAATTTACTTTTTACTTTTAGTCAAGTTGTTGCTATATCTACTGAAATACCAGCCAAGGTCTTAAATCTCTTTAAACTCAAAGTATAAGCATCAAAGTAACAGATACATACCACACTAATTCCTGAATAATCTCAGTTGCATTTTAAAATGCAGTTCAGAAAAAAATAGCATACACTCTTATATATCTTTGTACAATCTTGTACTTTCACAGGCAAACAGAATTTTGCAACTGAATGACTCTGCTGAACCTCAAGATTATATAGTAAGGTAATTCCTAGCTATTATGCTGTAGAGGTTTGATGTGGAGTTGCAAAACTGCAATCCAACCCCATCTGCTGACATTTTTGGGAAACTGCAGCTTAATCCAATTGAGATAGCACAATTTAGAAAGACCAATCAATGTTCTGCATGTTTCTTTACAGAATATAACATAGTACGATCACATACAGTATACATTATAATCCACAGGTGGGAAATAAATCATATCAGATATTCAAATGTAATGAAAAGCTTTTTGTAATAACACAAGTTTACAAGAGGAGCAGCAATGTTGATAATCTCATAGAATCATAGAGCTGGAAGGGGCCTTGCAGATATTCTAGTCTAACTTCCTGCTTTCCAGTTTCTACTAGAAGATCTTTAACAGGGAAGGCTTCCACATTCCTGGCTGCTACTGTAAACCCACCCTCTCTCATCATTCCATCTGTACCTTAACTTGATCTCTGCTGCTACTGTTTTGAGGCAGATTGTTCTGAGTGAAAGAGGGAAAACAATCCCACTTTAAGACTTTTTTTCTTTTAGCATGCTCTTGAAATTCAATAATCTGTTCTAGAAGTACCTAACAGTTTGACATCTCACCTAAATGTGCTGACAAATTAGTAAGAACCAAGTGCCTATAGGTGGCATGCAACAAACTAATTTGATCAATGTAATGTATTTTGGCTGTATAACAGAACCCCCCCCCCTGTTTTCTCCCATCTACCCTCTAAATCTGTTTTGGGGATTCCCTCAACCCACCTGAGCAGATCTGGAGAGCGTGTGGGGCATGCATGATGAGGGGAGGGGGAAGTTCCATTTCACAAATGGAAATCCTTGTGCTAATGGAATGAGTGCATTGTATACTGTGTATAATGCCATGCATATCCTACTATATAACAAAAATGCAAGAGTGCCATCATGCTACAGTTTGCTTGGCCACAGGCAGAAGGCACTGTGAACCACAGCATGACAAGAGGAAGTGAAAAGACAGACCAGATGAGTCACAGAGGGATATCAGATTTCCATCAACCTTCAGAATCAGTATTCATCATTAAGAGACTCAAGTAAAAATGGTAATTACTCTTCATTTGAAGCATACTGTTTGCCTGATCGTCTTAGGCCTGAGGAACCATAAAATTGGAAGCTGTTATATGAAATCTATTAATAGAAGTATTTAGAAGTCCTAGAAAATATGTAACTAATTAATATTACTTGGGAAACTTGGCTGAATACCTGAAACGATTTTACTTGATCATATGATCCTTGGCCTCCCTTCCCTCTAAGCTATATTTATGTAAGAATAGTGTGTTTTGCATAAGCTAATACTGTCACACACCATATTAAGTCACATATTATTTTGTAAAATGAGTCTGGAGATTTTGTGGGTATACTCATATAGTATTACTATCCTGGATGAATGAAAAGATGGATGAGCATTTGAAATAAATGTGACCACAGAATGGAATATTACTGTTGTGATAGCCATCTTAAATAAAGAGGACCTAAAATAATCAGAATATGAGATTGCAAAACTACATTTCTTGGAAGGAAAACGCCATGTTTCAAGCCAGTTGTGTCCGCTTGCTTACAGGCACCCTGATAAAGTCAAGGATGACAGCAGGCCTTGCAATCCAGAGTTTATGTGTGACCATCAGTCTATGGTCTTGAAATTCAAAGAATATCTGCGATGATCAAGAGACTGAGCAGAGAGTATAAGAACTTTGAAAACACAGCCATTTTGGGGTGAAATCTTCTGCAGCACCCCATGGAGCTGTGCAAAGCTTTGTCTTTATGCCATTCAATTTCAGTTGACTAGCCATCTAGTCAACTATCTTTGGTAACTATATCCTTGCAGAGCATGTGTGAATTGGTTCTCTTATTGAGGATATTGAATAAATTAATCATTTTTGAAAACCAGTACCTTTACTGTGGTTTCTGTGTCCTCCTTCTCCAATCCCAGGTTGTACTCGCCTCTGACATTCCTTTCTGCATACTCTTCTAGACATTGGGTCAAACTGCCTAAAGGGTTGTTTTACAGCACAATTTGTATGGCTCATGTTTTTGGCACTCTGAGCCTAAAATTCATTTTCATCTACAGAGGTGCAAATGGAGACCAATATATATTTCCCCCTCTGAAGCAATGCTGCCAATTAATGTTCGTGGGGAGGGATTCCCCTATAGTCTTTTGTAAGGTAGGCACATTTATTATTTTGCTCATATTTAACTTAACTAAACAGAAAACGAATGCCAAAACCAAAACTCCAACTCTACAGATAGACTAAAAAGATCAAATGGCTGTGTTAAATTTCAATAGAAAATAGAGCAGTTACCTGAACAATGGCTGTATGCAACAAACTGGTAATATATTTTTCAAACAATCTACAAAGCAGCAAGGTGGGCTATAAATAATAAATTTGAAGCCATATGTTTTCTGCATTCACCACCTTACTGGAAATGCATGCCTATCATGCAATCGTAAGGTAATGGGGTGGATAATTTGAAGCTAAACCACCTTATCCAAAGTTCTGCTGGGCTCTTGTGATACTCCATCTTTTCCCCATTTTGTATTAAAAAAACAAATCTTTTACTCCCCTTTGGAGCAATGGGAAGGAAATAATGAGACATTTCTTCTGGAATTAGGGCATATTGGGGGAATAGGAAATCACTGGATCCTAGAGAAGAAGGCCTTGGGCTGAACCCAGCATACCTCCAATCTGAACTCCTCAAAAAGGAGAAAAGAGGATACATATTTGCATAAAATTTGCGTATGCCACTATATATCCAGAAATACAGAAATAATTACTATAATTTAAATAGGAAATCCTAATACCAAGCCCAGTACATTAACATGATCCTTTGGGGTTACTGAGGTACCCACTACTGTTGCTTGTCTCCTTGTCCTACCCAAGGTGATTCCCTTGGAAAGAGGGAAACTGTGGCTTGAGCCAGATGCTTTCCAAAGGCTTAAACTTCAGCTTCTATGTCATCATGTAAAGCAATGGCAAGCACATGGATTTATTATCCGTCCTATATCAAAACTGTAACCATGAAGGGAAATGAGGAGGCATTAGAACACAGCAGACAGGAACAGTGGTGCATGATATGAACTATTTATAACAAACTCTGGCTGAACCTATCCAGTTTGGGGTGAGGAGTGCTTCCTGCTTCACCCGCTCCTGGAGCTCCATATCTCTGGTCACCTGTTACAGGTTGGCCTTAAAGGCGCCAGGGAATACCACAGTCCTGAAGACAAGTCTCAAGATTACACCCTTCACCCTTAAATGTGCCCAAGGGTCTTTATGAAACCTTAACAACCTGAAAACTTCCCATACCTATTCAATGGCTACACCCCTCCTGGCTAACTAAACCCACTGCCAAATCCATGCAGAGTAGGCAAAATATGAAAAGAAAAACCACCACCCACCAGGAAGGCCAATCAGCTGGCAAGCAAACAATTCCTATTTGACCCCAATGCCTGTACTGAATAAAGGGAAGGAAGGTGGGCACCTGCAAGATGAAGAGGCCAAGAGAAAGGGAGGGTACTTAAATAGCTCCAGGTTGGCTTCACTCCCTTCTCCAGTGGCAAGAACCCCACACCTGCTGTACCCATCTTTGTACATGCATCTTTGTGCTGAAGCCAGGTGGCAGGCCACTCACCACCACACACCACCACAGCCACAGGTGTTTTGGGTACAGCAGGTGTGGGGTTCTTGCATGGTGGGGACACACTAACCTGTAATCTTCCCTGGAAGAAGTGCTTTTGGGATCATTTTATTACTTGAAAAACAGTTGTGTCAACTGACTCTTTAGTGTTCAGCTGCTTCATCAGGAGAGGAAATTGCAGGTGGAGCATTTCATTAATTTTTATACAAGTAAAACAAGTCACTCAGAGATGCCTTATGTTTCAAGCCATTAACAGATTGCTTTAGGAAAGGTCAGATCATTTTTATCTATTAAACACAAGATATATGCAGTATATGCCAACACATATATAAAATGTTAAGAGATTGCTTCTTGTTCTGTGGGGAGAGAAGAAAGACAGGAGGCACAGATTTCAAAAGACAGGCACAGTAATATCCATCTGTCCCTGGAGTAAATGTTACAACACACTAAGAGGTTCCGTCAGAGCCCATTGGTTTGTCAACATTTATATATTTGGGTTTTCCCCCCAGACAGTATATAGAACCGTCAAGGAAAATTAGATTTGAGACAGAGAGTAGACATGAGGAAGCACAGGAGAATTAATAAAGTTCAAGAACAGAATAAGCATTTGTGTTATCAGAGGGCCATTCAAATGGGACCTCCAAACAACTTGGAGGGTTTTGTTTTTTAAACATTGATTATATTGATTGAGCATCCACAACAATGGGTGCTCTTCTGTGAGAGAAAGTAAGAGAAATATGATTCATTCAACCCCTTTAGATTATTTTTCTGCTTTACTATTTACTTTGAAATGATTTTATATGAGCAGCTCTTTCAGATATTCTCTGCTGCATAATATAAAATTTATTTTTGCTACCACAGCAGCACATTTTATGATAATAAGATGGTAATCCAAAGGGTAAAACACAATGCAGCAATCAAAATAAGTACAAATAATTAGAGCCACCTCCATCATGCGGAAAATAACCCACTTGGGTACCACTGAGCATTCTGAGTCCATTCACATTCAAATGTGCTCTTCCCACAGACTAATCTCTTAATCAGTCAAATCACCACTGCTGTGAAAGACACCAAATGAAGAAAAGTTAATATATCTTTATGCATCTGTGGTGATATCCTACACAAATAATTTAAAACAAATATGCATGAAAGTCATGAGAAAAGGATCTGCAATACAATAGCTAGGGTTTAGATATATCCAAAAAGAATCTCTCAGAGATGAGGGAAAGCAAATACAAACAATTATAACTGATGTTTAGAGCTATCAGCTTAGGAGGGGAATTGGTTTTCTGAACAGGAAAAGAAACATAGATTGTATATAAAGTTATTGTAATGCAATTTATGACTTCTTGAAAGTTAGGAAACAAGAACAATTTTTTATATAAAAAATATGAAGGTCTAGGCCTGGAGTAGTCTCAACCAGATCATTACAAATTGAAAGGTAGGGATGAGAAGCTCTGTCAATTCTGGTTCTCTCAGTTTCTTTCTTTCTTTCTTTCTTTCTTTCTTTCTTTCTTTCTTTCACTTTTCTTTGAAAATACAAATTAAAAATAAATCAAACAAAATAGATGCAAAAGTTCTCTGTTTCTCATTTTTCCAATCTGAAATCTGGTTCTCCGCATTTCTGCTCCATTTGTGAATTTTCTTTTTAAAAATCCTTACGAAAATTTTTCATTTAATGTGAATTTCTCCCAACAAACACATTTTTGTATGCAGTTTTGACCGATGTACACATTTTCACCAAGAAAAATATTCTAATAACATACATTTTAGAATCAGAACCATAGTGTTTGAAAGGACCCTTATGGTCATCTAGTCCAACCCTTGCAATGCAGGAATCCTGCCCATAGCAGTCCCTGGGTGGGCTCCAACCTCCAACCTTCTGGTTAACAGCCAGATACACTGACTCATTCATTGCACCATAGGGTAGAGGACCTGAAGAGCACCCAGAGATGGCAATTTGAGGTAGATTCAAAATGCAAAAACACCAAAAAAATTATTCAGACTTTAAACCCTTCATGTGATTCCCCCCCACCTCCCATCCTGTGGAACCTCTCTCATGCTGTCAGGGACTGGCTAGATGATGAGGAATGCTGGGAGGCTTCAGCTGGAGAAGCCCCTAGGGAAGCCTCAGAAGAAGAAGGCTCAGAGCAAGGGGAGTGGTGGTGGGACACTGAAGACAGGTCAGAGGATGAAGGGGGGGCAGAATGGTTGGATGCTGAACAAGCAACAGGCTTGAGTGAGAGAGAGGAAGAAGAGGCGGAAAGCATTGCAGATGCAGGACAGGCAGCTGAGGAGGAGGTGCTCTGAAGCTGCAACAGATTCACAGGAGCCTGCTGATCCTACTGTATTCACATCCCCTTTCCCTTGCCTCCAAGGGCACGGACAGCTTTACATGTAGCAGAGCAGAGAGCATAGAGAGCAAAGGGCCCTCCTCCCCGATGATGTTTTAAGACTGCTGGGAAAACAGCTGGACCAATAGGAGGCTTAGGTGGAAGTGGGAGGCACAGATCATCAGTTCTGGCAACTATTTTACCGGGTCAAATCTTGCCCATAGGTTTCTCTGTATTCTGTTCCCTTGAATAAAGAATCAACTTTACTGCTTGTCTCTGAGTCTCGGTGCAGACCTGCAGCTGAACCATCTCTGACAAATGCATAGGCTTCCAAAGTGCAAGTGTCCATGCCAACAAGTGGATGTCCAGAGGACAAGGGGCACACCAGGCACCCAGGGGCCAAGGCTGGCAGCCACAGAGATGATGAAGCGCTTTTGTGCAAGCCCCGCTCCATGCCCAATAAACGCAGGACACCTTTGCCCAGAGGTGCTGTGGCCCATAGAGTGCAGCAAAATACTGAGCAAGCTTTTGCCCAGTATCTTCTCTGTGTAATGGGCTCATGGGGAAAAGTTGTCCCATGAGCCCTTGCTGAAGAGAGGAGGGGAAGCCTATATAAGGCTGCTTTCCCTGGATCTCACAGCCATTTTGCTTTGAGAGCTTCCCACCCACCACCCTCAGGTTAGACCCTTCACTGGGCAATTTTGGGTTGTTGGTTGACAGGACTAGAATGGAATTTTTCTCTCTTAACCCAATTGGCACTTGGTGGTTTTTTCCCCCCCTTCCTCCCCTCAGTGAAATTATGGCTTTCCTTTGCTAGGCGGAATAATGTTTGTATGAGGATGGAAATGGCATTGGTCAGGATCAATATCGTATAGAGCCCCCCCCCATAAGGGGCTTAAGGGGAGGATTGACCATGACAAACCCAAGCGTGGGTTTGGTAACTGCCTGGTTGGAATTTGCACCACGACCAGGTTCAACACTGGCCGACTCCTATTGTACAGGTTTGGAGCAATCCAAACCCAACGGATCCATTCCATCAACATGGGGCTTGTGGAATGATAAACTGATCCTGGGACCCAATGCCATGCCAACCCTTGCCCTGACTGCTGCTGTCAATAAAGATTTGACCTGATTTTATCCCATTACCGTTGTACAGTCTGGTTGTTTTGTTGCTCTCATGGGTCACGTAATGCGCCAGCCTGGGCAATTAACATGTGAATGGGGCTATAATTAACACAGAATTCACTGCCATGAGATCTGTTTATGGTGGTAGGATTAGATGAATAAGATAAATCTAGTCATGTTTTGACCATACAGTTTTCAGAGGTAGTATGTTTCTGATTACTAAATGCCAGGGACTAAATGAGAGGGGGGGGGGGGAGGGACATTATGGTATTTATCAGAACTTCTGAACATTGAAAGGTATTTATCTGTCTCCCATCAGAAGCAGGCTTCTGGACTGGATGAGGGTTTGCTTGATCTTATGATCTTAAATTTCTTTCTAAACGAAAACAATAAGTTTTTATTTGCTTCCAAGAACAGGACAAAGCAGTAGACGACCAACCATGCTGGATAAACTGGGAAAAGAGGATGTAAAGACTGAAGTAAGTAGCGTTTCCTGGTCTTAAGAGATCAGAGGGTTCCAATGAGACTTTAAGAGCCAATTCTTACACATTCACAGTCATACTGTGTGAGCCAGGGGTCTTCTTGGTTCATTTTACCTTGGCCTTTGGAAAGGTATGGGAAGCCATAAAGTTTTTGGATAAAATCAGCCTCTATTTCAGGCACTGTTCAGCATTGTGCCTATTCATAATGTAGAAGAGCTAATCATGTCATTATAACTTACATTGTACCACAAATAACTCCATTCTATTCAGTACTATTAGCATGCAACAGACTTGAGCATACTGAAGCACAATATGCAGAGTCTATAGACATCTATTTGAGGTTTCTTATTATCAGCTGAAGTAGCAGTACTCTGAGGTGTAATTGACCCTGCTGTGTGATCAGCACATATAGCCAGCACAGAATTTTATATGTAGAAAAGAGGAGGAGAGCCTTTTTCTTTCAGAAAAAAGACTGTGGGAAGGTCTGTCATATTCACCAAGTACCATAATTAGAGACTTTTAAAAAAAGGACACATACAGACTATTTGCAACAATTTGTTTATAGCAAATTTTGGAGCACACTAGAATATATTTGAATCATCTCCTGCTCCTAACAAAAACTAATTATCATTGTGGCAGTGTCTGTGATAGTGGAGACACAGCATCTAATAATTTGCCCGGGAACAAAGAAGGAAGTGCCAGGACTCAGATTCACTTCTGTCATTCAGGGGAAATGTTTTACAATGTCTGAGGAGATGGACCATTAAGGGCAAGATCGTTACACAGTTCATGGACCAGGGAAACCTTTGCAAAGAGGGTAACTGTTGGCAGAGTGAGCTCAGACAGGTGTCTGTGTGGCTCTAAGCTGAAAATGACATTCTTGGAAATGCTCAGGATCATCTGTTCCAGACAGGACAAGGGTCTGTAGCTTTTATGGAGCTGCAGTTTTAGATTTTTCATAGTATGGGACACAGCACCATAGTGGTGTTGCAACCTGCATTCAGAAGGAAACAGAATGAATAAAGGAAGGATGACAAGTCCCATGTATTAAGCTCTATTCAGGATGGAACAGTGGGGCAGGGGAATAATATAATTTCTCAGATGCAATCTGTTTATACTTGGCTTTCCAGGCTTTATGGAACAGAACAAATAATGGAAAGAAACGCCTGTAATGTCCCTTCTTTATACACCACGCTAATGTTTCATACTCCAACTCCATACCCTTTCCGGTTTTCTGAAACTTTCAACAGAAGTCTCCTTCTGTGAAACTTTTTTTGGAGTATATTAAATAAAGCTAAGGGCTTGCTAAAATTCAAGACGTGTGACAGTACCTTTACTAACAAACAAAAGTTTTGCAAATGAAAAGCTATGAAAAGTAAATGCAGGCTTTGATTCAAAGATGCAACTGGAGAAAAATAAAGGATTGGGGTCTATAATATTAATTTTTTAATTCTCCTGTGTTGTTCTTGAAACTCATGTGTGTACCTGAGCAACTATTGTGGTACGCAGCATCTGTTGATCAAAACTGAAAATTAAATGCTTTAATTCAATTCATATGCATAAGCACAGTATGACTCACACTATCAGATACAAAAATGACCAAAAAATTATTATGGATATGGAACAATCCAATATAAATTACTCATAAGTCTTTTGCATCAGGCTGATGGTGTGCATGTTTTTTCACAAATCAGGTGGACTGAGCTGTGTGCATAAAGAGTTTGACATATTGAAATCCATGAATAAGAGACAGGGGTGGAACTTACTGTGCAAAATATACAGTTAGTATTGAGTACAGTAGTCATATTAAGTTAACAATTTCAGGTTTCATATAACAAAAATATACAGGGATAATCATGGTGTTCTTAAATTTATGATACTGCAGGCAAGGATAAAAATTATGTATTTCTTAAAATAAATTTGAAGGAAACCCTTGAATATAAATTGCATTTAGCATTCAATTTCCATGTTTTCAAGCCCAGAAAAAGCATAAAAAGGACCATAAAACATTAATGAACCTGGCCTTGACATTTAAATTCTATACATTTTAATGTCCTTTTGCTTGCCTTTGATTTCTTTAGGGACCTTTTGCTGTATACGTAGCATAAATGTTTGTACATATGCTTGGTTCACCCTACAGGAAATATGACAGCAACTGTAAATATTAAAATGGTCTGAACAAAGTATAACCTTTTCTTAAATGGGTAACTTAACTTGAACACTTCCTGACTTTTTCCGCAATGAGAATGTATTTGAAATATCAACCCTATATAAAATTCAACCTCATGGCAGCCAATTTAATTCTTAGAGGGTACTATGTAGAAATGAGAAGCTATAGGAATTTAATCACACACACACACACAAAATAATTTCTGATTTTTGTAAAGCACAACAAATGTGTTGTAGAATACAATGCATGTAATGCACCAAACTTACAGTTTTATACATACATAAGAATATTTCTGTATATGGGTCAATGATACATACATATAACTGTTATATGTGCTAAGCAGAACTGTTTAAGCCAGATACCATCCACTGTTTTGAATGCATGCCATTCTGACCTCCTTATGGAGGAACAGCAGGTTATAAATAATTCAGAATATCAATCCCAGTACGTTTCCGAGCACAATTCAAAGTGTTGGTGCTGACCTTTAAAGTCCTAAACGGCCTTGGTCCAGTATACCTGAAGGAGCGTCTCCACCCCCATTGTTCTAACCGGACACTGAGGTCCAGCACCGAGGGCCTTCTGGTGGTTCCCTCACTGCGAAAAGCCAAGTTACAGGGAACCAGGCAGAGGGCCTTCTTGGTAGTGGCGCCCTCCCTGTGGAACGCCCTCCCACCAGATGTCAAAGAGAAAAACAACTACCAGACTTTTAGAAGACATCTGAAGGCAGCCCTGTTTAGGGAAGCTTTTAATGTTTGATGTATCACAGTATTTTAATATTCTTTTGGAAGCCGCCGAGAGTGGCTGGGGAAACCCAGCCAGATGGGCGGGGTATAAATAATAAATTATTTTATTATTATTATTATTATTATTATTATTATTATTATTATTATTATCTAACATGACTTATATTAGTGCAAACATTTCCACTTACCAAATGGACCAATCTCCCCTCTTCTCTCCCTACCATACTGCTTTTGGGGTTCTCCTGACCCCTCCCCAGAACAGATCTGAGGCAGGTGGGGAGAACACAGGGGGAATATGAGAGGGAAGACCTGTTCCTGTTTCACCATACTGGGAGGGGCTGTTGTGGTTCTGGTGTGGCCATGGCCGGGGCTGGTCTCCTGCTCCCTTGGCTTTGGCACAAGTTTTTGGCATTGGGTTGGATCCTTAGTCCATGTGGGTGCAGGGTGGGGCCCCCTGGTCTGTTGTCATGGGGTATCCCCTTAAAGGAGCTGTGTGTGTGTGTGTTCCATGTCCAGACACCCAACTTGGGCCTTAGAATCCCCTTGGCTCAGTGATCTTGCTGGGTCACCCATGCAATGCATGTCACAGGGTGACTCTTAACCTTGGCCAACTCCGTCTAACCATCAGCTTGTGGACGGGCTGGTTGATCCTAGGATACACACCAGATGCTTGCGTAAAAATACCTGTAATAAATAAAGTTGCACCCTTATTTCATTCCAGCATGTTGCCCTGTCTCTTCTGTTGCATGGCTGCCTGTATGTGCTTTCACCCTGCCACTGGCTCCACTACAACTGGGCCTGCAAAGCTCCAATGCGCTAGTGGGAGTCCTTGCACAGGTTTCCACTGGCATACTGGTTAAGCATACTGGCACAAAGGCTACAACCCAGAAAGCTGTGTTGACTTTCAATCAAGGTATTGAATATACACAATAGTATGTACGTACATATGTATTTGTAGCAGGAAACTATAATGCTTTATTGCAAACAAAACAAAACAAAGCAAAACAAAACAAAAAACACCATACCTTTAGAAGTCCTCCAAAATGTCTAATTAAAAATGAGATGTGATGGGATTTTCTTTGAAAAACCCAAGTTCAAAACGCAGCTGAGTTTGTGACGCTAATTCCGATTTCTATTACAGTTATTTCATCAAGATGGCAAAAATACATTAGTGTTTTTTACATGAATGCATAGAAAAGAATGGTATTTCTGTTCTGCAATTTCCCTGCTGGGGGCAATATCACACCACTTCTCTTCAGCAAATAACCAGAAATAACAAAGTAGCATAAAAACTGAAAACATATTTAGAAAGAAAAAGGGAAAGACAGTAAAATGGGGGCATAAAGCATTGAATATGCCTTAATGCAATATTTTCGAAGTTCCTCTAAGTGCAGAAAGCCACTGGAACTTTGGCCAAAAAGCTACTATGTTTTTTATTACTAAAAAACACAAGAATCAAGTTGTTTTAAAGGCTGAACAAGAACAAAAGCATGAGAGGATGTCAAAACAAGCTTACAGGGTGTGATTATTTTTTTTAATGTTTATGTTTCAAGTTTCCCTTTCTAATAATTTATCTATCAATATTGTAATACATCATAATGACCATAACTTAATTCATTTCTGGTCTATATAACTTTCCCCCCTCTGAACTAGAGACACTGTAATAACAAAATTCTCCATGTGAATTCTCCCTGAGTTCCAGAACAGGCTTGGTTCTGAAGTGAAACTGATATACAGTGGTACTTCGGGTTACATACGCTTCAGGTTACATATGCTTCAGGTTACAGACTCTGCTAACCCAGAAATATTACCTCGGGTTAAGAACTTTGCTTCAGGATGAGAACAGAAATTGTGCTCTGGCAGTGCGGCGGCAGCAGGAGGCCCCATTAGCTAAAGTGGTGCTTCAGGTTAAGAACAGTTTCAGGTTAAGAACGGACCTCCGGAACGAATTAAGTACTTAACCCGAGGTACCACGGTATGCGGAATCCTCCATTGGTCAACATGGAAAAATGCTTGCCAGCTGACTTACAGCACTGCACTAGATACATATTCAGTTCTCTCTCTCTCTCTCTCTCTCTCTCTCTCTCTCTCTCTCTCTCTCTAACACACACACTCACTCACTCACTCACTCTCTCTCTCACACACACTGCAATTTACAAGTTAAATAAATGTTAGTACCTAAGAAAATGCAACGAATGCCCAAAACAAAACTTGCCTCATTGGCAATCATAATAGCCTTAACTTTTCACAATTATAGAATTTACTCAAGAGTACAGAAGGACATAATCAAGTGGCAGCAACAATTTTCTTCAGCTAATCCCATTCATACAAAGCAGTTTTCATTTTTTTTATAAAAAAGGTACAACACATCCATGTTTTCCACCTAGAATATATCACTAGCATAGACTTCTGCAAATATTATATATTTCCCCTATTACCACATTCCCATATTACACTCAATGTTCAGTTTCCTTTTACTTCCGTGACTACTCTACTGACTATGATGATTCACTGGTTTTGGCATTTAAACAGTTACAACCCCATTTCGTTACTCTGCATTTAAGGGAGTTGCACACAGACACACATGTGCAAGTGGAAGTGCACACATGCCCTTTCTAGAGTTTAAGGTAGTAATGGCAGAAGTATTTACTTTCTAAGTTATTGCCTGTTAAATGGGAGGTATTTTCCTGCATTGCAGCATGGTATCACCTCATCCACCCATCTCTCTTCATTTCACTTTCCTTTCTTACCTCTTCCAATGATCATCTGCTTCTCATGTCTTTTTTCTGCTTTCACTCTTATTGAGTTGGAGACTTACCTTCACATTTCCCATTTGATTTGTTCATTGTTCCTACCTAGAGGGCAGCATGTTCACAATTTCTGGTTTTAAGAGGGCGATGAAAGTTACTGTCAGTTTTCAAATTGGGGTCTGTCAGTTTTCAAATTATAATATTTCCCTTCCTTTTTTGGTTACTAACTTCATTCATGTGTGAAGACAGGAAGAACTGACAGATTCTTTTTTTCTCTCTCTAAGACTACTAATTGTGCCTAATCTTTGTGGAAAAAATTCTACACTGGCCTTACATCCAATGATTTCCAAATAGTAGGCTGGCATCTACCACAGAGCTAACATAATCTTTCTGGATGCTTCAGTAGGTTCCCTGTTGCCTATTACAGTCATGATTTCAACCAGAAATTAACATTGCATTCACATTTGTTAATCTTCACTGCTGTAGGTTTCTGAAACAGCACTCTGAATGGAAACTACGGTTTGAAAACCAGCAATATTTCATTAAGTACATATATAACATATTCCACCTTGCTCTGTTTTTATGAAAGTTCAGATTATAAATCCTTAAATAAATAAATATCATGGGTATTGTTTATTGCAGGCTGTCATTCTGGAATATATGTACTGTGTGTTGCCTCCATGAATCTATATCTAAAGAACATTTGTTGAACGTAACATTTGCAGGAAAGGCCTTGAGTGCTAGGTTGTAGTCTGGAGGTCAAAGTTATGGCTAGTTATAAATCTTTGAAGAACAAGGCACAGTAGCAAGCAATCAGATTTATACCTTCACTCCATATGTTATAGCTACTAAACAAGTTTGAGATAAAGAGTTTTCCTTAAAAAATTAGTATTAAAGCATTATGAGTGAAATTCAGCTAATTTTACTCAGAAAAGACCCAGTGAAATTAATAGACCTAACTTAGTCATGTTCTTTCATTTCAGTGCATCTACTCTGGGTAAAACTTAATGGAATACTATCAGATAATTTTAATAAACAATTTTATTTTCTTTAATTAAATGTGTTAGACCTTGCTCACGTTGTAGAAACTGAAGACAGGGGAAGCTGGGGTAAAATAAGAACTTATTAGACAGTTACAATGAATCATTATCACAATTTCTATTCAAACACTATTTGGAAACAGGTCATATTGCTATGGCCCTAGTATTTCAGCTAATCATCCGATATCTCTTACCAGAAGATAATTTAAAGATAGCACAAAAGAAGGTTACTGATATCTGAGAGTTATAATTCCTTAATGGGAGCTCAATTATCAGATAACAGCAAATAACCCCAAATAATAAGTTTCTGAGGAACATTATTGTTATGCAGGGGTGGTGTGTCCTGTTTCTCCAGTTAAGGCAAGAGCTCAATGAGATCTCACAATATTTCCTGGGGCTCTCCCAAGATCTTTTTGGAAGCCACTGCCACAGCTGCTTCTCCTTGCTTTTCTGTCGTCACTGTGGGGTGGTGGGGGTGGTGGATGGGACACCTGTGGCACTGGCACCCACCTAGATTCTGCCACCTGAGGCAGCTGCCTCGGTTCATTTCATGGACGGCCTGGCCCTGTTGTGGTACAAACTTAGTTGAGCTCTACATAAATCACTATAAGAAGAAGTGACTCAGCTACTTGAAGTAATAACTTTGCATAGGAACAAGTTTTATCAAGGCAGAATGCTCTCCAGAATGTTAAGATGAGACTTTGGTGCACATTTCAAAACAGAGTTAGCCATACTTTATTTTTGCTGCCATCATTTTTAATTAATGTTTATTTAGTCAATAGCTATTAAATAACAGTTTAAAGCAATTGTGCACATCTGTGTACTGAAGCATTATAAACATTGATCAAAGGTATTCAATTTTTAATAAAACCATCTAATTTCTGTCATTTTGTGTTAACACTCACATAATTATTTTTCTTTTTGAGGCATATACCCACATTTTATGTCTGAAATTGCACTGGATCTTTGATAATAAGGAAACCTAGAATTATTTATTAGGCATCACACCTATGCAGGTGTTCATCTGAATACACAAACATTACTCTCCCCCCCGCCCCCCCAAAAGCTGAGGGAGAAGCATTGTTATCTAGACCCCTGCCCACTACTCAGATGAACAAATTTTATTTTATGCAGTTACTTTGCTATGGAGAAACACTGAACAATGTGAGCCGATATCTGGTACAAATGAGACACAAACCTGCCACCTCATCTCATAAGAAGGAAGTCTGATAGTTGCAAAATGCTTTGAATAGTAGACTGAGATGGAACAGCGTGCTCTTTCTAACCTATGCCTTTTAAACTGCATTTAACTGATCTACTCAGAACAGAGATATGGGTGGCTGAATCCAAAACAAAACATCAACAGTACCAGTATCAGCATTACTAATAATGAAAAAATAAATAAGAACTTTAATTCCCAATTCATTTTCAACACATTTCCCTCTCTGGGGAAAATTATGTAAGTTACAAAACAAACACACAGACAAACAAACAACATATGTAATTCAACACCTTCCACTGAAATAAATAAAATATAAAATCAACATTGCCTATAAATTCATGGAACTTTGAAGTGTCAGGCATAGCTCTAATGGCTTTAGCCCAAACGTAGCAGAGTTTTCCTGCACAGCGAAGAAGCTAGTTGAGGTGGAAATGACTAGTCAGCTAGACTCAGAATAACTATTTACAGGATTTATTAAAAAGGAAAAAGAAACCAGCAGAGTTTCTGCATACAAAAACAAAGCAAAATAAATCCTTTCTTTCTCTCTCTCTCTTAACCATACACAGCACTCCTACTCCTAACACACCTAACACACCAAACTGAGTTAGCATTCCTAGATAACAGAGTTGAGTGCTGGTCGTTAACCAATCAGAGTCAGTAGTTTCTAGGTCAAGCAGACCTTGGCTTTCTGCCAAGAGTAAATTGACACTGCCTTGAGTTAATTGTGTGAAGCCAGAATCTGCAAGTTTTCATGAGAATCAATTAACAGAAACTGAACATAAATAGCCCCTCAAAAATAAAATAGCTTACTAATGTATAAATAATGCTTTGCATCTCTAAATAAAACTTATTACAAAAACATACATATTAGGTATAAATCTTTCTTTCACATTAAAGATTTCAGAAACATACTTGTGAATCTACTCTGCATTTGTGTGTGGGTATGTATACCCACACCCACCAAACTATCAACCTGCTCCTTCAAAGGAAGTGCAACCCCATTCAGAAAAGGGAGGCAACACAGTTCCCATCCTGAAAAACCACTGTCCTACAGAACATCTGTTTTACCAGGATTCAGCTTCCGATTACCTGTTCGTGTGTTTGTGTCTGTGTAAGCAACCTCTAACCAGTTTACGAAAATCATGATTCAGTACATGTCCACTATTTCTGCAGACAATTGTGTGATATCCAAATCGTATCCTCTTCACAGAGGGCACGCCTTGGGTGAGATCACTAAGACTGACTTCACTGTTTGTGTGGGTGGAATCATTTGGATAGTCACAACAACCCGATTGGGTCCCTCAGTTGCTGGAGTAATTCTGACCAATGGGGTTGAGAGAATTTGCAGCCGGGGGACCTATTTATACTGCTGCACGTTGCGTCGAGCTTACTCTTTTCGTCTCATGCATCGGATCACCTGCCCACTCTCCCTATATTTAGGGTCTTGCTATGACTTTGCTATGCTGTCGTGGGTCGTCTGCTTTTGGGCCAGGGGCCCAGTAGAAATTTTCCCATTTGGCTGATTGGCTGGTACCACTTGGGTTTCGCCTGCCGTGTGGCAAATCATCACAACTTTGTAAGGTATGGCAGTTAGGCATTGGTTCAAGGTGTGGTGAGGGGAGGTAGTCACACCTGCCCCTCCCAATGTGCAATAGGGGCTTCTGTTAAAGGAATCCAGGTGCTCGCCATGCTTTTGTCCAATCCCCTTCCAGGGGTTCGGGCCATGCCAGAGCACCTGGGAGCATTTTGGGCTGAGGTTGCATCTGTGGTAGGACCAATGCTCCCCCAGTATTTTTACCCTTACTGACTTCTGCCGGTGTCCAGTTGTTAGCGCTGCCCTACCGGAGGTGGAGGTGCAGCTAGTCGAACCAATGCCTAAGCAAACCACTCAGTTGTGGCCAAAATTATGCCAATAACCTTAAACTAATATTGGTGTCAACTGTGTCTTTCTTTGGGAGGTCTTAGGGGTCTTCACATGCAACTAAATTATACTTGAAGTAGGCAAACTGTAGTCCATGAACCTAAGTCCATTGACTTCAATGGGTCTAATTGCAGTCTCACTAACATTGGACATTACCGGTTGCAATAATACCCTGCTTGAAAGGAAATAATCGTTGAAAAAACAATGTATTTAATTATTTCATTTCATAAAATTTAAACACTTCTCAACTTTTAAAAAAGAACCCCAGCTCAAAGTGGTTTACAAAAGATAAAACAGTAAAATCAATTAAAAAAACCACAAGATATTATAAGAAAGAAGACAAATAATCAGAAGAAAACAAGGATACAAAAAGGATGAGTTTTCTATTGTGTGATTACATATAATAAAAGGAGGCAGAGCTGTGTATCTGCACCACAGGGCAAGCTTTCTATTTTTACATAGCAGTTACTGACAACTGAGGGTAGAAAGGGTTGTAATTTAAATTCAATTCTAGTGAAGTTCTTGTGAATAAACATCTGCAGCTGTCTTGATGAAGCAAGGCAGCAAACATTCTTTCTGTGATGCCTTATGCGCTTCCGTCACAGAAAGTATCTAGCTTTTGTTCTGTACTAAAGATGACAAGTTGCAAGTTTTATGTCAGATGATATTGCCTTTCACTTCTGATTTGTTATTTTACAAATACAGAATGAAAGAAGGCATGATAAAATGCGGAGACAGAAAGCTTGGCTCCTCGTTCTTTCAAAGATCAATTCTTGCCACCATGCATGCAGCTTGGATTTGTCTTGGCCTGCTGAAGCTCTGAGAATTAGATCAGCAGTTGCTCTAGTTGGAGCAATTCAGGCTGCAGAGCCTTACTTGGACCTTTCTTATCCTATGCAACCTTAATTGAAAAAAGTAGGTCAGCTCATGTTGGTTCTAGCCTGGGAATATGTCGGCTGCTGGAAAGCACATAAGACTATAAAATTAAATCAAAATATTGATTGTTTATTGGGGTTTGGAATGGCCTGAGAGTGACCAGGGAAACCTTACATATTGTGCTGGGGATGGGGAAGTACAGTTGATTTGTTGAAGCATATTCAAAGATGCATGAATGGAAAAAATAGCTTTAAAATGTCATTGGAATTGGTTCTAAAATGATTACTGACATATATGTAAGCATGTAGATAAAGGTTTTTAAAGATATACCCAAAGTAACTGATTCTAGTTCTTGTCACAGCAGCTATTTCTCTCACCTAGCAAGGCAGGTAATTTACACAAAATGATTCTGTAGGGTTCCAGACTGAGACCTAACATCATAGCACCATCTCAATCACCACCATGACAAGTATGATCTCTGCACCAAAGAATGCTGAGACCCAGCTTGATATGGTGCCATAATCCTAACCTCTCAGTGATCACCTGCCTTTTTTGAGGTTAAATGTTAGAACAATAAGACTTGCAGGTACCAAGAACTGGACCCTCCCAGCAGTGGCCTCACACTTTTAACACACCTTCCCTGGGATGTATGCATGACATTCTCATTAGGTTGTGTGTTTTTTTTAAGTTGATTTTTAACCATACTTGTTCTGCCTAGCTTCTTATTTATGGATTTACTTTACAACCAACAAGAAAGACTCACAGGATTGAAGACACTTTTGAGATAGGCTTCATCATACTGATCCATGTGGCAAATGCCTCAATCACAACCTCTTTCTAAAACCTATAAAATACTCTTCCTGCAACTAAAGATTGGCCTCCAGGCATTTCCCCATCCGCCAATATGCACCCTATGCCTGTCACAGCACAACTAAACCACAGTGGGCTGTAGGCCACAGCTGCAACTGGGTTGTAGAGAAGGCCCAAGGAGCCAAAGAAAACACAGGGAATGCCAATGGATACATAAAAAAGCTTTGTTTTTTCTCATGGACTGGCTGGATGCAGAGAAGTGTTGGGAGGTATGAGCAGGGGAATCCCCAAGGGAACCCCCAGAGGAAGGAGACTCAGAGCCAGGGGATTGGTGGTGGGATGATGATGAGCACTCAGGGGGATAAGAGGGAGCAGACTGGGAGGAGAGGGTGCCGGAAGCTGAAGAGGCAATAGCGTTTGGTGAGCAGGAGGGGGGGGGGCAAAGAGCAGTCCTGATTCTGAAGCTGGACAGGTGGAGAGCCAGGAGACAGAAATGATACAGGCTGCTGACGAATCCAGGGAGTCCCTCCCGCTCAGGGAACAAGCTCCCCTCCCACTGGTCTCCCAGAACACACAGATAAATAAAAAAAGAGCTGAGGAGAGATTGGAAATGTGCAGATGCAGTCTCTTTTTGCTTGGGGGAAAAAACCCTGGCGAGGAGGGGACCTACTCCTGGCACAGAGTCTGCACAGAGCAAGGAGAGGGAGGCCATGAAGTCATTCTCAAACCCAAAGAAGCTATACTGAACATTTACCTTAGAGATATGAATTCAAACACCTGCTTCTGTTGAGTTGAACAAATTCGTAACTTCAGTTAAGCGATCCATAAAAAAGTGTTCAAAATTCAACAGGCTCATCGCCTGCAATTGTTTAAACAGAGCTCAAGAGAAAGATGAAGTAGTAAATGCTGCTCTTTTCAATATTTATGAATTAATTTGATTCCAGAATCATTAGCAGTAATGTACAGAGCTGCAATAATTCTGTACAAAAAAATTGACTGAGTGTGCTATTGAGTGAGAGCAGATGCGTGTTGTTCACTCTGGAACACTTTCACTTCCATCTGCTTTTAAATGTAGGTAAAGAATACAAGTAGGTAAAGAATGCTTTATATCACCATAAAGCATGCAAACAGCTGTCTATATTGATACAATAGCTGGAATTTAAGAAAATGTACATGAAATAGATATCCAGTAATAAATAGATTTGCTACACTAGCAATAATGGCTTATAATTGGGTTGTGATAACAGTGAGGCATTTTGCTGGACTCTTGCTACAGCTCAGCAGAGATTGGGGGTGGCCTGTAACATTATAGAAAACAGGATCTTATTGAGAGATGTGAGGAGGAGTGCAGTTTCACATTTTAAATTTAAATCATAGCATGACAACAGAAACAAAACAGGCTTTGGGTCTGCTAAGCACATTTACTGTTCAGTAATAGAAGATTAGGTATGTTTTATTGCATATATAATATCTATCTAAAGTAAAAATGATAAAACGAGTAACTTTAACCATGCACATGTTCTGTCATCCATCTCCATCACAGATGCTGAGTGTTTGCCCTGCTCTCATCATCATCATCTGCTCTCTGGGAGATCATTTGGGTGTCACTGAGTTTTGAAACACTGGACTTCAGCCAATGTCAAGCTCTAGATGCACCACTAAGCACAGCAATCCAACCTCCCTCTCCCAAAAAAAGGTTTCCTCTACTTATCTTTTTAGTGAACTCCTTTTAACAAATAACATGGAGACAGCTAATAGCCAGTAGTGATGTATGGAAGTGAGAGCTGGACCATAAAAAAGGCTGATCACTGAAGAATCGATGCTTTTGAATTATGGTGCTGGAGGAGACTCTTGAGAGTCCCATGGACTGCAAGAAGATCAAACCTATCCATTCTTAAGGAAATCAACCCTGAGTCTTCACTGGAAGGACAGATCCTGAAGCTGAGGCTCCAATACTTCGGCCACCTCATGAGGAGAGAAGACTCCCTGGAAAAGCTCCTGATGTTGGGAAAGATTGAGGGCACAAGGAGAAGGGGACGACAGAGGGCGAGATGGCTGGATAGTGTTCTCGAAGCTACCAGCATGAGTTTGACCAAACTGCGGGAGGCAGTGGAAGACAGGAGTGCCTGGCGTGCTCTTGTCCATGGGGTAATGAAGAATTGGACATGACTAAACGACTAAACAACAACAAGCCTAATTCTTTGTGAATTAAATTGCCATCTGAACCAGTGGCCATCAGCACAGTTTGTAGCACTACATTATTTGGTATAGTTAATAGGGACAGTGTTGGATTATAGAATGGCTGGGGGAGGAAACTCAAAATTCAGAAATGGTGCACCATTTACAAGTAAGGGTGGACAGTTCAGCCTTTTACTGATCAATGTCAGTTTTACAGTGTAGAATGAATGAACGCCTCCTCCATTCCTAATTACAAACCAAAATCCCCTCCAGAGTTCTGCTCAGCTAGTAATTCTCAGCAGAGTTGACGTGTCATCACTTCTGTTGTTTGAAAAAGGAGGAGATGGAGGGACTTGTTAATACCCTAATCTGTGTAGTTGCTTTAAAGATTTGGATCACTTTTTAAATAATAACTAATAAAATGTTTGAAAAAGGAGGAGATGGAGGGAACAAACATTTTATCAGTTATTATTTAAAAAGTGATCCAAATCTTTAAAGCAACTACACAGATTAGGGTATTAACAAGTCCAAGAACAATGCATATGCTGGAATGGATGGAAAACTGCCATTCTCTGAGTGTGGGCCAAATGTCAGGGTTCTAGGAACAAAAAGTTACACCATGTTCCAGAGGCTACCTTGTGAGTAGTCATATTAGTGTTAAGCCAGTGGCCCATTTCCCCAACCTATCCTGTTAAACAAGATAAATGTAATTCCAAGTGATTCTTAAAGAACTAAATATATTCCATTGTCCTCCGAAGCTTCTTTCTCCGAAAACCCTCAGGGAAGATTTCCAAATCTTAATCTTTTGCCCATTGTTGCTTCAAAATTGTGTGTTAGGCTGCTAAAAGCAAGCAAATTTGGATGGCTTTACGCAAGAGCTATCAAACAGTGTGTTAATTATCTCTTTCCTCCTCTGCATCACTATTTCTCTGCATCCTGTTCCATATTAGGAAAAACAAAATTATGATGGCCATACTCTGCTAGATCATTGTCCACCACTGATAAGACTTTTCCTGCAGGACAGTGCATTTAAACCACTATTAATGAGATTTCAGGGAGAAAGAATACAAGTGCCACAGGTCTTCTGCCTGTGTTGTTTTGTCCTACAGTGGATTAAAAAAAATCATTTCTTCAATATTTCAAGACATCACTATGTCTAAATATCAAATAGTCTAAAAGAACTGACCATCAGCTGAAGCACTTCCACACAGATGATGTGAACAATAATATATTGTGAACATATATAAAACAGAAACTACTCCTTTAAGAACTAGACTCTTGTAAGTTTAGCAGAGCTTTATGCATGAGAGGGTTAACTAAATCAGGAAGAGTACTGATAGTGATGTTGTGAGGAAGTTGACAAATCCTTTTTTGTGAGATTTTTTGCTCTCAGTGGCTGAATTTTCCTTAAGTCTTCTGAATGGTTATGATATAGCTTGAAAGGGGTGGGTGCCTTAAACCTTCTACCACTTCTATCTATGATGTAATATTGGCTTTTTCATAAAACGAAATAATGTAAACTGCAGTTTAAATCAAATACTATGAAGTAATTTAGAGAGAAAACCAAGAGAGCTGAAAATAAATCCTGGCATCATCATAATCATCGTAACTGTATTATTATTATTGTTGGAGGGGAGTGACTGCCTTTCACTGGAGATATAATATTACAATGGGTTTATCTTTCTGCTGAAGTGTTTAAATTTGCCTCTACCTCTGCTCAACTTGTAGATTTCTAAATATATGCAAATTTCACAAATCATAAGTCTGTAATGATGCTCTTTCTAAAGAAGCCAATTCTAAATAACTGTTGTGCCCCTGAACTAATTGGAGATGTGCAGACAACATAACAGTATCACTTGACTTGAGAAACCCTCAATCTGTCTATGAAAGATTAGTGTTTAACGAGCTTCTGTAGATTATTTTCTGTTTAAATTGGTATGATACTGCTTTAAATGTATAATGCATTCGGGATCTAAGTGCCTAGAACACCGCAACATACATTAAATATAATTGCTATAAATATATTATTACTATTATAGTAATTATAAATATTATATTTGTAGCATGTAATAGGTTTTTAACTACTGTATTTATGCTTATTAACGTCTCTATTATTCTGTATAGCTGATTGTTTGTGCAGTGAAATTTAGCAAATATTTAACATTGCCATTGCTGCTCACAAGCAGTACCAGGCTATTTTGCACCCCTGGCAAGGCTAACTACTTGCACCCTTCCAAAAAATGCTAACTTCAGTTTTCAAAAACAGATGGCTTGTAGAAAAAAAATGAAAAGTACAAAACTTGAAACTGCTAGATTTATTTTAAATTGCAAGAATAAAAAATAATAAAACCATCTTTGATTATCTTTCTCAAATACAAATAAAAAAGATTTAGCACAAAAATCATTTTAAGTAAACTTGTGAATTCCTTCAGGTCAAGTGCTGATTCTTCAGCATGTTCAATTGATGTAGTTGCCAAGCCAACTAGTCTCTTTTGCAACATCGTTGAACATATGTAAGTTTTTATAAGTTTGAGCTTTGGGAAACTATGTTCACCCTTGGCTCTGACACTGGAAGTGTGAGAAGGATCCTTAAGGCAACAGAAACATTATCCAGGATTTTTTGTTGTATTATGAAGAGAAGTACTCCTTGTAGTAGCACAGACTTTGAAAGTCTTTAAACTATGGCTATAAGTTCACAGCACAGTTCTTCAGCATCAATATATTTATTTACATTGTGCATCAATTATCCCCCCCCCCCAATTCCTGCAGGCCTTAAGAACATCTTCAATAGATTTGTTGTTGATACCGTATCACCAAGGGCCTTGGCTTCAATTCAGGGATTATTTCTGGACAAAATCTTTGGGCTTTAAGATGTCTCTTAAGGCATCATATGTAGTACCAATATGATATCTCATTTGTGTCAAGGCACCAAACTAACTCTCCCATCTTGTTTCACTCAATGGTTTAACAGTTATGCCTAAGTACGATACATGGCTAGTTAGAATTTGGCAATGCTGAGTCGATGAAGAGAAATAATTATAGATCTGTTGAACTAAACAGAATAAACTACTCGCTTCCAAACAACACTGATTACCAAGTTTAAAGAGTGTGAATTACAGGGCACAAAAAATGCACGGGAGTTTATGTCCAGGACACTTGCATGCCCTTTTCTTTGTCTTTCATGTTACCATTGACCACAGATTCTTGACCACAGATTCTCAATTGGTAATCCTATTTCCTCAAGCTTTCCAAGAATAGCTTCTGTAATAAAGGAACCAGTAGTCTCCTTTTGTAGAACGAATACCAAGAAATAGTTTCTTATAATAGCCTTAGGCTCAGACATCTCATTATCCAATGGTTTGATTACATCAACATAATATACAATCGTGGCCATTTGTTCCAATATGACCAACCTCAAGTGTGCAGTCTAGAATAATTCTGTGGTATTTGGCTGAGTTTACACATGCTAATTTCTTTCTGCTTTATAGCACCTGCTGGAAGCTGTATAAGCTCATTTGGGATATCTTTTCCTAGGTAGGGAACCACTGTGTCTGGATCTTTAATGCTGAGCAAATGTTTGTTCATGGTAGGATCAAAAATGGCTAGATATTCTACAAACTTAAAAAAAAATAATTCAATTGTTAGCACTTTTCAGTTGTACCACAGGATGCCAAGTTTTGCAAATCAAGAACTCTGACCAAAGCGATCAAGCATTCCAAGATTTGTCACCAATATTGTTCTTCTTGCTTAACTTTCTGCTGCTTAATATCACCTATTGTTTTTCATTTAAAATTGTGAGAAAACAAACAGGTATAAAGGTGGGGTTAAGGATGAGATGTGGGATGGGAACTAAAAGTTTTTTTGCCATCTTGCCGGTGATCAGTTAATTATACACTGACTGGAACTGAGTAGGTAGGTAAGAGTATTGGCATGGCAGGAATTTGTGTTTCACTCTTTCTAAGTGTTGGAGGTACAATCTGAAAAGGTTGGGGAGGGCAAATTCTTACAAGCCCAGCCTGGATGGAATACATAGACTGTGAAAGAAAGAAAGAAAGAAAGAAAGAAAGAAAGAAAGAAAGAGTGATGTTATTGCATATGCATGCAAGCACATACAAATTTCACACAACCCATTTTGTGAAAAGAACATCTGCTTAGATAATCTATCACACATTTATGTGGATTGCAATATTTTAAAACCTTTTAAGAGAAATGCAAGTCATCACAAAGTTTGGCAATATTGCCAAGAGAAAATCAACTTGACCTCTATCAAGGCTTTCTAGGGAAATGTATAATCTATATGTGATCTGGAATTGGTCCAGTAAAATGACAGAAATGAAATAGCCTTCTTGATATTACACATACATACAAACATATTTGTGTCACTTAAATTATGATGAAAACTGACACCATGACCTCAAATAGTTCTTTCAAGGGCACAAACTTGGATGGCTAGTTTTGTGCCTCTTTCCATGCCCATTGTGTACCATTTCCCTTATGAATAAATGCACTTCCTTCAAAAGGAGTGCAGGGGGATATTTTCATTTGAGGCTCTTCTGGTTGAACATTATGTTTTTGTTATCTTCCAAAGAAAGAAAGTGTAACATTATATGTAATCAGATAAAACACTAATGGAACAATTCCAGCTTACTACAAACCTGCAGTTGGTCCATTAATTGCTTCTAACCTAGTAAAAGCTAATGCAAATGAAGCTTACATTACTAAAGATGAGGGAAATAGTTGAGAACAGTGAATAGTGAGACCACAAGGCATATTTTATTACATTACAAGGAGGTACTGTATGCTTTTAAAATGATCCCATCAGTATAGGAGTTGTAATAAATTTCTGAGTGAAACAGACTTGTATAAGAGATACAACTGCATGAGGTTGCAGTTCTTGCTTGTAACTTCGCAAGCAACCACCCATCAACAGCCCTAGAAGGAGACATATGCAGCAACAGCACAGGCTTTGCCTCTTCCTGTTAACTGAAGCACTTGCGAGCAATATATTTTGAAACAGTCCTGCCACCAAACCAGCAGGTTGCAGGAAATACTATAGCGTTGTCTCATCACCTGCTGACAGATTCATGTGCATTTGCCCTATTCTTTCCTTCAGTACCACATTCTGAGGCTTTTATGTCAATGTTTTGTAACATAGGATTCATTATACCTCTTGTGATTTCAGCTTTGACACTTGCAGGGGACCTCCTGCTGATGGAAGGCATCTATGACATTCTTCATAGAAAGCAGACCTTGCTATTTACTATATTTAACTGAGCAGGAGGGGAAACAAATCTCTAGGTTGTGCTCTTTTGGGTGGAAGGCAGAAAAGCATGTCAGGCTACAACCCTGCAGAAGTGCAAGTATTTTAGACAAAAGGTTTAGCATTAATTCACACCTCTTGGGTTTGTAAAATATCTACCATGACAGCCAGCCGACTCAGGGCAAATGTAATAATTATTCAATTAATTTCCACTGTGGGTCGACCTCGTACTTGAAGTCAGAAGTAAACTAGAAAGTTAACACCAAAAGCAACATATTCCAGATGGATAGCAAAGTCTGCCAAAGGAAAAAAAAACAATGAAGAGTCTTGCCATTGTAAAGGCTAACAGATTATTCTGAGACTAAACCTGGGACTTTTTGCATAGAAAGCATGTGCTCTATCTCTTAACCACAACCCTATCTTTCACAGGATGCTTGAACAGAATAGCGCTCTGAGTAGGTCTGTTGGCAAGTTCTGAATTCGGGACCCACCTGCTTTATCTTCAAGGGACTTGCAAAAGTAAATTAAAAAGCTGAAGGATGGTCCTTTTCATCCTTCTTGAAGAATGCTGGTTGTGAGGCACATGAACATGATATCTGTACTAAGAGCATCTAATCTCCTTCTGTTTAAATCAGGATGGTGGTGGTAATTTTTTTAAAAAAGTATTTAAAATAGACAAAAGAGAAGATCCCTTTCCCCATCCAACTCCATGTTGTGCTGGACATGGGTCTCCAGCAGGAACAGTGATGGAGGGTGAATGCTGGTGATGAAATGAACAGCAGCAATTAAAATGTGCATTCAATGGCATGCAGTTTTTACAGGAAAGTCTACCTAGGAGATGAAAGGAAGCTTGCACATATATAATAATATTGCATAAAGTAATAATAAGGCACCAGGCAAAAATGCTTCTCTCCAATTAGGCATTCAGTTGATTAACATTCTATGGCTTTTTAAATGTGTTTGGGTGAGAGGGGGTTATTGGCTTGGTTATTGTTTTTATTATGCCTTTTGTATTCACGTTTTGTATTTATCTCTTGTGAAACACTCTGGGATCTTCAGATGAACGGCGGTATACAAATTTAAGTAAGCAAAGAAAAACACATTTAAGCACTAAAACTTTAGGAAAGTAGCAGTCTGTAAACTGACCAGTAGAGAATCTTCCCTTTATATAGCTGTACAGTATATCCTGAGACTGTCCAAAGGAAAGAATGTTAAGTACAGTTCAAATGAACACTCTAGACAGAGGGCCTTCTCGGTAGTGGCGCCTGCCCTGTGGAATGCCCTCCCATCAGATGTCAAGGAGATAAACAACTATCTGACATTTAGAAAACATTTGAAGGCAACATGACTGATGTTTTAATGTATTTTTAATCTTTTGTTGGAAGCCGCCCAGAGTGGCTGGGAAAACCCAGCCAGATGGGCGGGGTATTATTATTATTATTATTATTATTATTTCTTCTTTGGGATTTGAGAATGGAACCCAGCTACTTAAAAATGTCCTTAGGCTGCAATCCTATACACACACTTATCTGGGAGTCAATCCTGTTGAACTCAATGTGGCTAGGTTTTAAGGAGATATGTACAGTATGAGATTGCGCTGTAAAGGTTTGATACTTGTTGTTTTTTAAAGTGATACGGAAAAATGTTAAATCCAAAGAACAATAATATGTACTTTTTTTGGCAATTCACATCTTTTTGTACTTGTTAGAAAGCAACAACAAAGAGGGAAAGAATGTATCAGTTAAGTAAAGAGAAGGGTATTAACTTACACTCTGAAGAATAATCCATTGATTATCCCTTAATCCATATTTAATTATATGTCAGAGAAAATATTTATAGATATAGTTGGATGTGGTATTAGATTTTAATGTCTAAAAACCAGTTTTTTTGAAAGAGCAGCAGATTATTTAGTGCAGAATGGTGGACAGGTGTGTTAATAATAAGGAAATTACTGTTTGAAAGTAGAATTGTTACCATTCGGCGTATGAAACTACCAGAGATACAGCAACTATTATGCTCAATGGGATTTATTGCTTCAGCCTGTTTATAAATCACTCAGTACAGAGCAGCCTAACCATCTATGGAATGCAGGCAGGTGAAAGAAACAACATCTGAACCACAGCATACTTGGATGGTTGAAACAGTCATGGGCTCATGGCTTTCCCTAAATAACCCTAGGAAGTGTAGTTTATTAAGAGTGCTGAGAGTTTTAAGGATACCCCTATAGCCCACACAGAGGTACAGTGAAGGCTATAGCTCTGACTGGGTATCTCCTAACAGCTCTCAGTACCTTTAGCAAACTGCAGCTTCCAATGTTCATTGGGGGAAGAGCCATGGCTGTTTAAGGTAGTATGATACAGTAGTATGATGAGTCCTAACTTTGCAGTGGATTTTTAATGAATGAGAGGGGTCGCATTATTGAAATGCATTCCTAAGGAAACATGAAATATGTAGGGAAGTGTGGTAGAAAAAGAATACCTATAGATGATTGGGAAGTTGAGTGTCAGCTCCATTTCCTAAGGTTCCACAGGGCTATTTCCTTGAGTAGCCCCATGTGGTCAGCAATTTTAAGTGGAAAGGTGTCTGTCTAAATCATATGCACTCCCACAGGATGCAATGATGACCATTAACTTGGATAGCTTCAAGAGAGGAAAAGGTAAATACATAGAGGGCATCGGTGTTTAGTAGCTATGATGACCAGGTTCTGCCTCCACTTGTTGCTCAAGAGGGATGTGTGTGCTTCTTTGCTCAGTTTCTGCTTGCAGGTATCCTACAGGCATTTGTTGGGCCACTGTGAGAACATGATGCTGGATTAAATGGACCACCAGCTGACACATCAGGCTCTTATGCTCTTATACACAAACAAATGCTCTTATTTAAAAAGCAGGGAGGCATTGAAGAAAGTATTTTGTCCAAGACTTTCACCAAAGACATAAATTAGAAAATCACTGGATTTAAACCTTTCAGCAGCAATAGTATTTACAGATAGTATTCACACAAATGCTGGTCTTGCTGTGCCTCCCATAATGCAGAAGTACCAATAATGCAATTAACATGCGGACTGGAATGTTTTAAAAGAACAAAGCACAATCATTGCCATTCTGAACCAAAGTCTAATGTACTGTAGTTATGAAGTTTATATCAATTTCTTGCTGTGCAGCAGTCAAATCACAAATGACAAATAACCCTGGCTTTAATTTTGTTTATTTCCCCCCTTAACCGTTTGAACACTTATAACAATATCTTTCATTTAAATTATCCCAGTACAGTTCAATAATATATTTTAAAATAGAAATATGTTTTAGGCACATTAACTATGGTAAAAATATGCTGTTTATCTGATTAAATAAATGGAAAACATTTGTCCACCTGAGTATACGTACAGATTCAGCTGGGGGAATAGTACTTGTTAATAATACAGTGCATTTTCTGTGTGGTACTGAGACAAAGCCTTATATAGTGCAATACCATACCACAGCATTTATTTTTATTTACTTAAAATATTTATATCCTGCCCTATAACCATATTTTCAGGGCTTATTACAACAAGATAATAGAAATCAGGGTTAGCCAAAGTAGTCCACATATTGCTGAACTTTCATCAGTCCCAGTCAGTATGGCCAACAGTCAGGGATGATGGGATCTGTAGCTGCTACCCCCAATTTTTTTATTTTATTTTTTGGTTCTTTTCTCAGATTACAATGCAACATGGATAGAAGCTATTGATGTTTCTCAAGAGTATTTTCTTAAATCTGGGTTGCCAAACTTTTTTGTTTCTATCATATCAGGAATGCAGACGTCATTGTAAAGTATTCATTATTCATTTTTTTTATTGTTGTATAGAAAACTTGGCTTCTTTAATCTGACAGCGTCAGCTTTGGGAAAAAGAGGCATACCCTGAAAAAATACCAGCAGGTGCCAAGCCACATGGCATCCTGTGGAAATAATGGTAGTTCAAAAAGGTGGAAAGGAAAATGGAAGGGGAATTAATGCAGATTGGAATTTAGGTAAATTAGTACAGGCGCTGAAGACTGCCACACATATCCTGTTTTGCAGTTCAATATCCACATCCTGTTTGGTAGTTTCCAAATCTGCCAGAAGGAAGCTATAGTGATTTAGGATTGAGCAAACATTCTGCAACTCATTCTGGTACAATGCAGAAACAGAAAAACTGAGACAAAGAAACAGCAGGAAGTCATGTAGCATTTGTCAAGCCAAGACCATGATAAAATGAAGAAAATAAATTAATTCCAAACACTGGAGACAGGATTAGAATAAAGAAGGGGGCAGAATAAAAATCTCCAATTTGGATTTCACAACCCAGTAAATTGCAATCATTTAAAAATTTACAACAATAAAATAAAGAGCAATTTGTCATTGTAAAGTATTATGTTATTATTGTGAGGAATGGACAGAGAAGAAATACAAATAACTGTTGTAGTCATCTCTGATGTTCTTACTAATAATAGCCACAAAACAAATCTTTGCAAGCATACAAGGTCAGTATTGTTAATATAGATTTTAACCTTTAGATAAATCATATAAAAAGGCTATATCTGATTTTATTACAACCTCAGCTAATCCAGATCTTTAGGGGGGAAATCTTCAGATTTTTTTTTAAAAAAATAAGGATACCTTCATAGTGAGTGATGGTAATTGGTCCCTGGGATAATGCACAGTAATACAGAGAGCAAAAACTTACGTTACTATGCATATTTATGAATATGAGCTAACAGCACAATTTTAAGTGATATATGTATGGATCACAAATATTATCTAAGCATGCTGTAAAAGTGTCTTGTATCAAACTCTTTCTCTTGTAATACATTAAGATAACTTGACATTTCTATACATCTGTAAGCAATGCAAAGTGTTCTCATGTCTGAGTATTTTTTTCACATCTGTTATAGTTTTCTTTGTCATAGAAGGGAATCAGAAAACTCCTATGCACAAACTATATCTCTGAATGATTTCAAAAAGCTTTAGGAAGTACTAGGAGGGACCCTATGGTCAGAAATACTCCAAGAGAAAGGAGTGCAAGATGGATGGGAATTTCTTAAATGTGAAATATTGAATGCCCCAAAAGAAAGAAAAGTGGGGGGCATATAAGGAAACCAGTGTGGCTGCATAAGGAGCTTATAAATGAGCTGAGATTTAAGAAGGGCATGCACAAGAAATGGAAGGAAGAGGAAATAATAAAGGAAGAGTATACACAAGTAGCCAACATTTGCAGGGAGAAGGTCAGGCAGGCCATAGCTCAGAATGATACATATATCTTTTACTATGTTTGAAGTAAGAGGAAGAATAAATTAGTAGTGGGTCCTCTGGATGGAGAAAATGGAGAAATGCTACAGAGTGATAGTAGGAGGGGTAGCCAATGCTGCAGAAGACAGAATTGGAATCTAATATGACCTTAACAGTCTGGAGAACTGAGCCCAATATAACAAAATGAATTTCATTAGGGACAAATGCCCAGTTCTATACTTAGGAAGGAAGAACTAGCTGCACAAATATAAAAGGTGTTGGACACCTGACTTGTTATATGAAAAGAATCTAGGGGTCTTAGTAGCTTAGCGTAGTGTGATGCAACAGCAAAAAAATAAAAAATCCTTAATGGTATTCTAGGCTGCATCAACAGCAGTATAATGTTCTGATCAAGCAAAGTCATAGTACCATAGTACCACCAAGGCATAGTACTGCCTTGGTCAGACCATGCTTGGAGTATTGTGTCCTGTTCTGTGTGGCACAATTTAAGAATGATGTTGGCAAGCTGGCATGTGTGCAGAGGAAGGTTATCAAGATGATCAAGGCTCTGGAAAACCAAGCCTTATGAGGAACAGTTGAGGGATCTGGATATATTTAGCCTGTAAAAGAAAAGCCTGAGAGGTGATATGATAGCCACCTTCAAATATCTAAAGGGCTGTCACAAAGCAGATGGAGCAAGCTTGTTTTTTTCCTGCTTCAGAGGCTAGGACTTGAACCAATGGATTCAAGTTACAAGAAAATATATTCCAACTAAACAGCAGGAAGAACTTTCTGACACTAAGAGCTGCTTGGCAGTGGAATACACTCCCACAAGAGGTGTTGGACTCTCCTTCCTTGCAGTTATTTTAAGCAGAGGATGGATGGCCATCTGTCATGGATGCCTTAGTTGAGATTGCTACATTCAGGGGGTGGGACCAGATGACCATTGGGATCCCTTCCAATGCTATTATTCTCTGATTCCTCATCCTGTAGACTATATTCTTTATCCTTCTAAAATGTTAAATCAAAGCCATAGTTTTAATTGCAATACAGATACTTTAAACCAACAAAACACGCTTATATGTTTTCTATTGCAACACATTCCCCTTTATCTATTCTATCTTTTCAGCAGTAGGCTTTACAATGTGTTTCTTTTTATATCCATTAACAACAATACAATGTTTGTATTCACTAAGTATTAGCAAAAAGCTGATTTGTGACTCGTGTGCTTTTCTTTATCATGCTTCTGTACAGCACGCAAAACTGAAATCTGTAGATTTCTCCTGTCATGAGATGTGTGAATTCCATAAACATTTGTAACTCACACATGTCACAGGAGAGACAGAGATACAGAAGCACCCTGTTTTTCATATAACATGGAATTTCAAAGCAAAGGCACAAACTGTTAATTCCATTGTCTTGTTTCATTGTTGTCATTTAGAGCAATGAAATTTAGGGAAGCCACAGTGGAGGAGAATTCCTGTGCAACTCTTCATCACCCACTGGTTTTCTAATACACTCTCCACAAGGTATCAGATAACTCTTTTATCGTGTAGAAATACTTCTGGAAGGAACCTATCTGCACCCAAGTGAAGAGGGAAAGTGGTTGGCTGGGAAAGAGTTAACATTCTCTCCACAACTCCACCCAATGTCTTTCTATTTCAAATTGTATCATTCTGACCCTGCAGTGGGCCTTCAGGATTTAATTAGTCACATTCATGTGCAACATGTAAAAAAGTAAAGGGACCCCTGACCAACGACTCTGGGGTTGCAGCGCTCATCTCGCTTTACTGGCCGAGGGAGCCAGCGTTTGTCTAAACATACACGTTGGAAATTACACATTCTAAAGTTAATGTGGAGGGGTTGTTAATGTACAAAGTCTTCTTCATGCTAACATAACATTATGTGCAAATAATAATGAGGTTAAGATATGATTTTTAAAATTTGTTATAAAGGAGAACAGAAAGCTCCTACACTGTCTTTGAATGATTATCAGTAGCCTATATTATGTCCTCCTAAAATTTTACATCAGAAATGACAGTATAGAAATTAAAAAGCAAGGTTATGTTGTCTCAGATGACTTGAATTATGATACAATTAATATGAAATAGAATAATTTTATTTAGTTCCCCCATTCCAGATCCTGAAAGCAAAACATAATGAGAGGTCACTACTATTTCATTAATTTTTATGCAGAGGTTTCCCTTTACAATCAATAAACACTTAAAATCAATTATGTACCTCCTATCAATAATATTGTAGCAGCATGTATTTCACTGTAAATAATTACAATCTCTTTTTAAAATCGTGGTCAATACTACATCTTCCTTTTGCAATTACTGAGCTACCCTGATTACAACATTAATATTTCTATTTTGCAGCGAAAATTCAGATCCTTTTAATCTAAAAGCTCACATCAACAATTCACATGAAAGTGGAATAGCCAACATTATATTTGTAAGCACATTAGCATTTCCCTACATACTTATAAACATTTCTATTTTGATAACCGAAAGGTGGGGGGAGAATGCATTTATTCAATGCATTTTAAATTAAAAGACTGTATAATGAGAACAATATCCCTCCTTCTTTATCAGTTAATACTATTAAAACTGCACCACTAAAGTTCTGGGGAAAAAATCTTTGTAAAAGGAATATGACAAGATAGGCCAAAGAAAGGTAGCTTTTAAAAATTCATTCAAATAATACCACAGTCACATATATGAAATAGTATCTTTTTACAACAAGTTATAGCAAACAGAAACACTTACTGTTATTTTCTTGTAGCAGAATCTGTATTCACAATGCCATCTTGAAGTTATTGCCTGTTAAAAAGTCACCAAAACACGAATACATTAATTTAAAATACAATAAACTCTGAATTGCACAGCTAATAAGAATATTTTCATCCCATAAATAAGAAATATAACAACCATAATATCCCCATTTTAGTTTCATTCCATGAATTAAGAACAACAAAAGCAGGGCCAACTGAAAATTATGTCTTAATACCAAGAGCGTCTTAGCAAGAGCTAAGAAATGCCACTTAGGGAATTCGGACAAATTCAGCTTAACATACAAATTCAAAAATGGAGAATATACACTTAACCCTCTCTACAATTTGAATTCAAAGCTGTAAAAGTACAATGTCATATACAATAAGAAGCAGCCCAGTGTGTCTCCTCATTGTGAATGGCTCAGATGGCCTTCCAGTGTAAAAAATAAAGCAGTTTACAAAATGAAACTAGCACAACAAAAACCAGAACCCCAAGGTTCAATAAAACCTATACTAAGTATCAGTGCCCTGGAATGTCTTGTGAAGGGGTGCGGGGTGCATGTGTCATTCTACAATGTAGAAACCATCATTCATCAATGTGGAAAACTCTTCTTCAAGGGATCTTGGCTAGAGTTATTGCCAGCTAAACACAATATGACTAGAAGCATCTTTTAGAATAGTCTAAGTCAGTGGTGGCCAAACTTGGCCCTCCAGCTGTTTTGGGACTACAGTTCCCATCATTCCTGACCACTGGTCAGGTTAGCTAGGGAGTTGCAGTCCAAAAACAGCTGGAGGGCCAAGTTTGGCCACCACTGGTCTAGGTCAACAACAATGCCTGAAACAGGGGGCTGGTGCAAATCACTCAGCATGAACACAATATCTGCAAAGCATTCCATTAAACATCCTAGCAGCTGCAGTTTGCACTAGCTGCATATAGAGCATGTTGCAATAATTTAATTTAGAAGTTAAAAATGAGTGGGTCACTATGCCCAAGCTGCCTCCATCCAGGACTGGGCATATCTGGCACACCAGCCGAAGGCAATGAAACGTTCTCATAATAAATAATACTAATACTAATACAACTAATAATATCCTGCCCTCCCCAGCCGAAGCCGGGCTCAGAGCGGCTAACATCAAATGTATAACACATTAACATAAAATCAGACAATCAATTAAAATACATCCTCAAATCAGATCAGATCTTAGATACCAAGGCCATCTGAATCTCCAGTGGCAAAGAGGGATCAAAATGTACTCTCAAGCTATGAACCTGCTAATTCAAGAGGAATGCAGTTCCTGCCAGAAAAGTAAGGCAACATTTTCCCCAAACCTGAAAATCAGTCCCTCATAGGGCAACTGATTAGTAGGACTAAGCTTCTGTCTTACTGGGACTAAGTTTATTGGCCATCATGGCCAATGCCACTTGGCTAGTTCTAATCAGTAACAATGGGCAAGGTTAATTGTACACGTATGGTAGGCTGGATGTAGGAAGCACCATGTCCACATTCCCGGGTTACAATAGCTGTGGCCATCCTAACTACCCCATTCACATTGTGAAGCTGCCATGCAAAAGAACTGTTGGACAGCTACTCAAGGATGTGATGGAGCCAGCTTTACCTTCACTGCCACACAATATACTGTAAATGATTTTTCACTCTACAAATGCCTAGTTGTCTTCACCACTAATTTTACGACACTTGTGCTTTATCCATCATCCTGCCTGTTTCAATCACAAAATTCCTCAGAAAAGCAAACAACCACTTTGGTGCCAGAAGGGTTGCTCAGGATCGATTGTGTTGATGGCATGACACATCTCACCATCCACAGTAAGACTAGGGCATCAACAAGTTTCCCCATTCTTTCTCTCCCCTTCTGCAACAAATCAGGAAAAATCAATTCCCTGTAGAGGTCAAACTCCTTGTCAAACCCTTGCTGTGAAAGAGATTGTCTTGACTCAGTTTCATCCTTGCCTTTGCTCACAAAACTCTCTGTTTGCACAAGATGTTTCTCCCCTGCTTTCTACACATTTCCAATCAGCATTTGCATATCCAGCCACCCATAGTTTCTCCCTGATGGGTAAACTAGGGCATAAGGAGTGCCCAGGACATTCGTCTGCACTACCATGATGATAACAATTTGAGATGAGAATATCACTGCGGCATCACTTTGGGTCTGGACCCCATGCTGGTAAAAGGCAGCTCAAGGCAAGCTTGGGAGGCTAAATATATTAAGGGAGGTTTAAGAATAAGGGATTTCCAGCCTCTACCTTTCCCTTAAACCATAACATGTAGTTACAGGGAAATGAAACACAGCCCGCCAGTACATTCCAACCTTTTATTTAGTAGCAATAACTGTTTTTCCATAAATGCCACCATGATATAATTGTAGAGTTCTGGATCTCCCAAAATTAACAAACTGTAGAGAAGAACTATTCATGGACATTTAGCTGCTTCCAACTGCACAATGGGACTTCTTCCCCAGGTGCCCATGCACCCTGTCCCCAGTTTGGCTCTAGACGGTTGGGGGATCCCCAGAACTGATTTGCGCAGGTGTGTGGGGAATATGAGTAGCAATTTAGGTTGGCTCTTTTGTACAATGTGGATGCAAATGTTGCTTCTCTTGACAGAACTTATATTAATTAAAGTTATTCATTAAGAAAAGCAGCAGGCAGAAATGTAATTAAAATGGCAAAGTACAATACGCTTTTATGCACTGGTTGGCTTGGATGGCTGTGTGAAGAATTCCAGTTTTGTCGTTAAACACCTTGGTCAAAAATAATGCAATTTCTTTTCCTTATTGACAGCAGCACTGGCTCCAACATGTGTAAACCAGCTCCTTTATCGCTGTGTGATGTGATGTCTTATATACTGAACAAGCCTGTTCATTTTTCTCATATGAGAAACAGCTGAGAAAATTTTACTTATTACCTGCCCCTTTTTTTATTTCGCTCTATCTGGAGAGCAAATGTTCAGCTGTAAGAAAGGTCTTCACATTGCTGGCATCAGCCTACTCTCCTCCACCCCGTAAGGAATCCCTCCCACTCTGACACAAGCACACAAGAGGCTTGTTGTTAAGGGTTAATTTCATGCTAAAACTCCTTCTGTGATAGGCCCATGCTCAACCAATGCTAAGCAAGGATTCGGAATCTTCCCTAGCGCAGAGGATTCTTTAAAAAGATGTCCTCAAGTATTTGGGGGTTCCATTAGAAATAAAACAAATATTCTTAGCTGAGTTATATCAGGTGGTGGCATGTTATTGAAATACATTTACATGGAGGTTAGGAGGCCAGCAGCACTGCACTCAGGACCTCAGGATCTCCATTCCCTTTTTCCATATTGTACTAAGCTGACTTTGGACATGCATACATGTTCTAAATATCATTTGCTTCAGGCCATCCAACAAAAACAAAGATAGTTCTGGTCAAATGGTTTACATGTTTTTCCATAAGCCCATCTGACTCCTCTGTGGCTATGAGAACGAGAATGAATGAGAAGCAGTGATACAATGAAAACTTATAATTACATGATTTGCAATACAGATTTTCCTATCTTACAATGCTTAGATGTGGCCTGACTCAAATGTTACTTCTCTCAAAAGTTAGCCAACAGAAAATGGAAAACAAGATTCTGCATATGCAAAGGTAATACTTTTTCATTTTAACTGATGTTTAGTTCAAGGCTTGACATTAACTGGTACTCATACAAAGTATATGTCCTCAAGGGTTTTTCAAAGCTTCAGAGACTGATAGATCTTACTTTTATGCAGAAAAGATACTGTGTAGCCCCTAAATTTGTTCATCAGCTTTTAAAATCCACAACCACCCACTATGAGCAATGTAAAGATACAATCACGTCAACATTCTTTCTTAATAATATTATTAAACAATTTATTTGAAATGTTTTGTTGTATTTTTCACCTATCAAAGGGACCTAAAAAGGTAAAGCTAAAGGGACCCCTGACCATTAGGTCCAGTCGTGACTGACTCTGGGGTTGCGGCGCTCATCTCACTTTATTGGCCAAGGGAGCCAGTGTACAGCTGTACAGCCAAGGGAGGTCATGTGGCCAGGATGACTAAACTGCTTCTGGCGAACCAGAGCAGCGCACGGAAACACCGTTTATCTTCCCGCCAGAGCGGTACCTATTTATCTACTTGCACTTTGACGTGCTTTCGAACTGCTAGGTTGGCAGGAACTGGGACTGAACAACAGGAGCTCACCCCGTTGTGGGGATTCGAACCGCAGACCTTCTGATCGACAAGTCCTAGGCTCTGTGGTTTAACCCACAGCGCCACCCACGTCCCTTATCAAAGGGACCTAGTCAATGACAAATAATGCATTCTGGCAATGGAGATATTATATTGTTTCATTATATTTATACACCAGATATGCAAGTCATATTTTGAGCGTGTAGGTGGAAACTAAAAAAACAACAACCCCAAACATTTACAATTGACAAAAATAATCTAGAAACTAATAGATCTTCTAAACAGCCTTCAGCTCACAGTAGTCCATCAACACAAAGCCTGTCAAAGAGTTTATTGGAACCTAAAGATTACATTTTCCAGAAATCACTACTTTAGATTGTACTCAATACAGGACAATGAATTATGAAATCACAAAGTGACAGATTAAATATCCAGCTTTAGGACACGCTGTCTGATCCAGTCAAATGAAATATATTCTTACTTCTGTTTTGCTGATACCAAAGACATATGGATGGTATTTCTATTCACACAAATTATAGCTATGGTGACACTGCAGTGTATGTGGATATAAGTGTCTCCTTTCACATTTCTTTGACTTGTAAATTTCTGTTATCTACGATAGTTCCTTTTTTTCCTTTTTACCAAGTCAGGCTTGATTGGAAAATGAAGGTATATTGATTCAGAATGGGAAAGGCTACTCTGTAAGCTTATAGGAGGAAAAGATAATTACAGGTAGACAGACAGCTAGATAGATACAAACATATAGATACACACTCCATTGTACCCTCCTGAATGGCATCTAGTGTGCTGATGACCCTTAAAATTAAAAGAGCGTTGCACTCAGCACAATTCATGTTATGCCTATTCTCTAACATTTGGTGCATGTATGTTGTGAGGTTTACTTCACACTGCTTATCATACACCCACTATTCATTAGTTACTACTAATGTGTAACTAATGCACATTTTCCTTATCCTATATGCCCACATGCACTGGATTTTCTAGGCAAATATGAGCATTCAGTTTTAATGCCTATGGCAACATTAGCAACTATGTTTGATTAAGAGGGAAAAGCTTGGAATGCCTGAGCCCTGGCCTAGAATTGGTGCCTTTACATTTAAATGCCATGAGGCACTTAAAGAGGGCGCAACTGTTACACTCTATCTTTATTTAAAGTAATAACCCTTATTGTGGTCCTCCTCTTTTTCCCTAACCCTACCAGACTCAGTTACTCAATAATCTCTTGCTCCTGATCAGTACGTTGCAGTGGCACCTTGGGTTACAGACGCTTCAGGTTGCAGACGCTTCAGGTAACAGACTCCGCTAACCCAGAAATAGTACCTCAGGTTAAGAACTTTGCTTCAGGATGAGAACAGAAATTGTGCAGCGGCAGCGGGAGGCCCCATTAGCTAAAGTGGTACCTCAGGTTAAGAACAGTTTCAGGTTAAGAACGGACCTCCAGAACGAATTAAGTTCTTAACCCGAGGTACCACTGTATATGAAGCTGGTGCAGAATCAGGTTACCAGGCTGTGGGGCAACTAAATTGGGTCATGTGACACTGATCCTTAAAGAACCAAATCTGGCTGCCCCAACGGAAGATTTTGGTACTGATATACAAAGCTCTAAATTGCCCAGGACCCACATTAAACAACCACGTACACTCCTGTACTCTGAAATCAGCAGCGAAGGCACTACAGTGGTACCTCGGCTTAAGAATAGCCATTTACGAACAATTCAGTTATGAACTCTGCAAAACTGGAAGTAGTGTCCCAGTTTGTGAACTTTACCTCAGTCTAAGAACGGAAGCCGAACAGTGGAAGGGCACCGGCAGCAGGAGGCCTCATTAGGGAAAGCGCACCTCGGTTTAAGAACGGTTTCGGTTTCAGAACCGACTTCCAGAATGGATTAAGTTTGTAAACCGAGGTACCACTGTACTCATTGGGCATGACCCACAGTAAAGCGTGCAAATGGTTGTTTATGTTGTGCATTGGCCTGGGCACCTTCAGGATGAAGAGTCATATTTATAACAAACAAACCAATTGGACGTCATCACAAGCTCAAAACCAAAGCTAAGTACTGTACAGATGCAGCTTCATTTGCTCACATCCATCCCTTGGCCTCTTCTCATGTTTTGCTTCCAGAGCTGCCAACTAAAGTTGCCTGCCACAATCTGAAACATGAGTTTCAGAATCTTGTGATGCAAGCATTAGAGAAGAGCATGAGACTCCCAAATACTTTCTCACTAAATCTTATCCAGGTAAGAATTATCAGCTTTGCTATCCCTTATTCTGGACAAGACAGTATAGAAGTGATGCTTCACTACTGATCATGTTAAAAATAAGACATTACAGTTTGGCTAGGTAAAGATGCACTGATTCACATTATAACTCAATTATAGGAGAGATATTTATAGTATTATTTTTACACATATCACCAGGGAATTGTCACTGGCAACATGTAATGAAGGACCGTGTCATGTTGTAACCAAAAACCAGGGCCCTCGGGGTGTACCGTTATTGCTTTAATAGATAGCTAATGGCTCAGTAGCATTGCTTTTTGGCACCTGCCCCATAAAGTTCCACTTCATATATTATTCATTTCAAAGAAGTTCAGGCCTGTACCTACAGTAATCAGTTGTAGTTCTTTCAGAAAAGCAAGGGAGCACGTATAAATTCTGGCCAGACACTTTATTGCTTGATCATGCCCAATGCTGATTGATGGGGAAAATGCATTATTGAGCTTCTAATAATAGCGCCTCAATGCAAGGTGGTTTTAAAAAAACCACATTGATGCTTATCTTAGATTGGGTTTTTCTCTCCTACTGGAACAACCCATACCTAATATAAAAGCTTTCTTGAAATGCTCAGGATAAGTTTTTTCAGGGGACATACAGGGCAGGAGGGAAGAAATCTGTTTTGCTGAGCAGGCTTCTGCTCATGCAAAGGGTGGGTCAAAGCCATGGAAACTACTACTAGGTTTTGTTTATATAATATGGTTGGCAAATGGTAACAGCTGGCCGAGATTGCTGAGTCTCAGCTCTGTTGGGGTATATATATGCAGTGCTATTTTTCTAGAAAAAGAGGTGCCAGAGCTCACTGTGAATGCCTCCCTTGTTCTCTTATAATGACAATAGTTCTGGTGAGTTTTGGCTGAAAAAAGCAGCGTATATATGCTAATCCTTGGTTCACATTTAATTCACAACACAATTCCCTTTACCTCCAAGACCACCAATTTCTGAGCTTATCACTGTGAAAGTGACATTCCTAAACTGTCTGATATTATAATTCAAAACCACACATGAGCAAACTCTCTCTATGCACCTTCCCAATACAAGAAAGGGCTCTATGTGCAGAAGCAGTTTATTTCTACTCAAATAGCTGATATGGAAACACACGTGAGGATCTGGGTGCATATCTCCACAGAATCATAGAATCATAGAGTTGGAAGTATCTTGGCGTTACTGAACTTTATGTAGCTGCCAATAGGAATGCGCATTTACCACCCAATTGTTATATGAGAGTTGGGTCAGGGCCTGTTTTTTCATGGACATTTAAAATGAAGTTTACACTGAACAAATGCTGGTAGAAGCAACAAACTTAGATCATAAAATGATGCCATAGTCTTAATTCTCACTGTGTTTAAACATGAAAAGAGAGAGAGAGAGATAGAGAGAGATTCACAAGCAAACCTCTCCCAATGTGAGACACTAACCGTTTTAGCTAGTATCACATCCAGTAGCTTCTTTATGTTGCTGTAAAATGCTCAATCTTTCCCCCACTTATAGATCTGGCAGCCAGTAATGAAGAAGGAAGGTCAGATCTACAGCAATTCCATTTCTGCTGATCTTTAGTACTTTCAAGGTGACAAATTCACTTCCTATTACTGAACCTGTAGAAAGTGGTGTGCATGGTATAGTTTTTTTTAAATCCTGAAGCTAGAATGAATGAATGAATCTTTATTTGTGTCAGCCATCGGCCATAGCAATAAAACAACAATATGATATACAAAGAATAGAAATAAAAAGTCAAATATATAAAAAACATTTTAGGGTTTCGAAGCAATAGTCCTGATGCGTTATGGAACTACACAAACATAGATGCTTCTTTGTGGGGTGGCGGCGTAATTTTTTGGGTGGGTAGGGAATAAACAAACAATAAAACCTGTCCAGAGGTATTGAAGTCTATATGATTAATGTAGCATAATTTGGGATACAATAGACTAATCCAAATATTGTACATTTGAAACTGCTGTAATATATATTTTACTTTAAACTGAATCTGTGGAAAGTATATTTGACTTCAGTTACCTTACATTAAAATATTTACTCAGTAATCGCTACTATCACACTTTTGTAAAAGGGGTGGTAACCTTTTTGGCCCAATAAACACAGAGTAACTGTAGTAACACAGAAGCCTGGTTAAGCGGGGGGGGGGGGGTAACGCAAAGGAAACTACAGTTTTCACTTTTTAATAAACTACAATTCCAAATGAGGAAATTCCTCTTTTATTTTAGAACGATAACTTCCAGTTAAATCTATTTGGGTTTGATTCTGGTTTGTCTTAATTAAGTTTGGTAAGTGCAAACAATAGTTTCCAGGTTCGTACATAATGGATATACAGTCATACCTTGGGATAAATACGCTTCAGACTGAGCGCTTTCGGGTTGCGCTCCGCGGCATGTTACTTTTGGGTTTCACCGCTCGTGCATGCGCAGACGGTCAAAATGACGTCACACGCATGCGCGGAAGCGGTGAAACGTGGCCCGCGCATGCACAGACGCATCTTACGTTCTGTTCAGGATGTGAATGGGGCTCCAGAACGGATCCCGTTCGTATCCTGAGGGACCACTGTAATGGGGGACCAAGCTTTGTGAAAGAGTATGTTTTGACTCCTTTACTTGTGTGTGCAAGGGGCGGGAGATGACATAGTCTGAAGCTTTCTGCACCTCATTCCTGGTGCAGAATCATGGCAATCACTTGCACTGGACAAAATGAATAGAAAAATGAGGAATGGCATTTTAAAAACAGAACAAAACAATGGAACAATGTTGTTACTTAAAGGTGTTTCATGGAGAAAAGCAAATTTGCTCCCTACCAGTCTTTTAGCTTCTCAGGAAATGAATCAATTTTTCTAGCGCTCATAAAACAGGTATATGGCAAAAAAGAAGGTGCTATCTTGACTACTGCAGGAAATGTTGAGGCAATTACTGTAATGACTCATCGTAAAGATTACCCTTTTATGAAGTGTCTGGCTGCATATTGTCTGGCAAGACTCTTTTGTTGTTAAAAATAGCATCAGATCTGCCTTGTCCATCTTAAATGTTCTGATCTTTCATACTATAAAGTAGCTTCTATCTTATTTGACAACTTAAAAACTACACTGCAGCATAAAATCCAGTAGATCAGAAGTCTTGTGCTCAAAGCTCCCTTAGGCGAGTGTTGAAAACCACAGATAGGATCCCTAAGGTTTCAGGAATGAAGCATGGTAGAAATTGCTTCATGTTGCTTAATTCAGAAACGTTAACATAGCACAAGCAATGGACTCTAATAATTACAGCAAACACATACCTGTACTTTATACAGTATACAAATTGCTATCCTGTAAAATGCATAATTACACTGTTGCAAAGCAATTCATCAAAGAAACTTAACTATCTTTTTATACACTTGAGAGCATTTCAAAATTCATTCCACAATAGCCGCTTACCTGGAGCTCCGGGGAAGCAGTGATTTTCTGCCTGACGCAGCTAAGGCTTGGATGTTGTGCCCATCCGTTGGGGGGATAGCAAAGCCCTCCCCTTCTGGCTGAGCGGTTTTGGTGCAAAAGGCCCTTTCAAATGGGCCAATCAGTGGGAGGGCTGGGCTTGTGACAGTAGCCTGGCTTCAACCAGGTGCACATACTTATAACAAATTCAAGCTGTGACCCAGCTCTTCTGCTCAATTCACCGTTAGATTCTTTACCCATACCTTGTTTGTGTGGTTAGTGTTAGGACCTTGCTATGGAATACTCTGTCACTGTTTTTGGGGCCAGGGAGAATCCCCCTCCCCAGCAAATAACATGTCCTGTCTGAAGAGGGGTTTTTTTTGCCTACCTCATTGCAAATGTCACAACTTTGGTGGATAAGACATTGGGTTGGATCATTAGCTTATCAGGTACCCTTCTAAAGGGGTCTAGGAATCATGTTGTTAACAAACACCAAGGAGGCTAAGGAAATGCTGAATGTAGTACAGGTGTAGCAGAAGAAATAAAAGAATTAAATCAAGAAAAGGGATGTTTCAATATAAAGAATAAAACCCTTAGCAATTAGATATATTAGATTGTGAACAAGTCTTCCCAACAGAGGGCTAACCTCCTTGCTGAGTTATCTGAAACTATTTCAATGTCTAGATCAACGTCTAGAAAGCACACAGTTGAAAATGAAGCTATATTACATGGACGTTTATAATAACCTGCAAGTCAATTTTTCTTTTCCATTTTCTAATGTGCTTTGAAAATATTCCTACTAGTCCTGAAGACATTTTTCACAGTGTATTATTGAATGATTAACAATTGTTATGAAAACAAAATGAGATATGACGATAATAAATAGAATTTCTGGGGCTACTGTGCTACGTGAAAGGCATTTGCAATACAAGAACATTTTATTTGCACATGAAGTTTCCTTTCAGTATATAAACCAGTTAAGCACCTATGCTCAAACCTTTTGACCAATTAGGACTTGAATGTGTAAAAGTCTTTGAGGATCTAGACAGACTCATTAATGAGCTGAATATGCAATAAATAATATTTACATACCAAGTTGTGAATAAATTAATGACTTTCTAATGAAAATTTGTGGAGGTGTTGGAGGTCTTTAAATAAAGTGGTTTTCAGTTTTGAACACACACACACAAATATATATGCACACATACAGACCACATGAACAACTATATTTGGCTTTAATTAAAATCTTATCAGATTAGGAGCCTATCATCATCCAAAGCCTTTGTCCATATCCATTGTCCACACAACTTCATGTGTCTACAGAGCTAGAGAAAGTGATGGGTGGTTGTTTTTTTTTAAATAATTCAAGTAACACACAAAGAAAGCATTTCATTATTAGTTGAAACACACACACACACACACACACACACACACACACACACATCCTGATAGTATTTCTGAAATAAAATACTACATACATTCAATCAAATAAATCAGCTGATGCTGGTAAAACTCAAATATTTGTAATTTAAATAGCCACCTGTAGCTTTACATAGCATAAGTTTATATGCCACACATCTGACTGGGTTTCCCCAGCCACTCTGGGTGGCTTCCAACAAATTAAAACAAATTTTAAGGACCAAGACTGTAATGAAGACTTTTCTATCTTTATCAGGAGCAGACCATATGCAGTGATCATTCATTGAATGCATGTATGTACACAGGAGGCTGAACTAACCAGCTGCCCCTGTATAGTTATCCTAGTATGTAAGACAAGTGACATTTGAGTTGTTTGGAGACCTTGTTTTTTACGCACAATTACTTAGGAGGAAATCTCACAGGATTTTTGAGTAAACATGCAAGGAACCAGTCTGTAAACTCTTCTGTGATTCAGCTATAATGCTGAAATTATAATATTTTAGATATGAAATGGAAAGTTCAGTTCACCTAAGCTTTACATTTTGTTATCAATTTATCTATTTTACAGTACTGCTTATTTCTCCAGAGACTAGTATCATGCAATTACTTAGTATCAATTATCAGAGGTTGCCTTTTGATGTCTAACTGACCACAAAAAATATATCCAAGTTTATTAATAGTTTAAAAACAAACAAAAACTTCTTATATTCAAAATACCGGAGAATGTACACACATTACAAAACTTTAGTGATCAAAATCAGCTTAAGGAAGTGTGAGGGGAAAGGTATTTACTTGTCTGTTTTTGTTTATTGTTGCTACCATGTATGCTAAAAATCAAACTGTATGAATTAAGTCAAGCCAACAGTAGGTTGTAAACCCAAGGTGCCTAAGGTGCCCATGTCCCCCTAACTCCCGTTAATATCTTCTGCACCTTCCTGTGTTTTTATGCTATTGCAATCCCTCCAGCTGTGCTATTCTGCATCTTGGAGTGCTGTTTGTGGTCAGCTGAGAGGGAAGTGAGATGTGGCAATACCAGGCATGTGCCCATACAGTATGTCTGCATCAAGGCATGGTCAAGGGGATTTGGAGTCTCTGGCATAGGCTGTTTTCGCCACTTAGGACCCAGACAGCCCACCCTCAGTTTCTCCAGCACAGGACTGCCAGACGCATGTGGAAGGCATGGGGTGGGAGTGGGGAATCCTGGCACTTGTACTATGCTTTCTTCTGTTCCTTTATGCCGGATGGGATGGGAATATTAGACATTTTTACATCTGCTGATCTAAATTACAGACTTATGGCGAATCCATGAGACCTTGTGTTTTATGCAGTGACAACCTGGCCTTTTGAAATGCCCACCATTTCTTTTGCTATCACAGATTGCTCTGTTTCTTGACTCATGTATCGTTCCTGACAACATGAAAAGAAATCTGAGTATGCGTTTCATATGGCAATTTGCCTTGTTGCCAACCTGCCATTCATTAGCCCTTGTGTTCCTGTTGCTGCGCCCCCACAGATTCTGACAGCAGGAACAAGCCCTACTTGCTAGATACTGAGAATGCTGCAACCCTCCCTCTTTCCTCCACCTCCTTCTCCAATAGCCCAATTTGTCACTATAGCAATAATATAATGAAGCCAGCTTTCAGGCAAGGCCATACCCTGCAGTTCCCAGTGTTGTAAAATTCCATTTGAACTCCACAGGAGTTTTGTCTTACTAAGCACACCAGGATTAGTCCCTGATTTATAAAGCACTGGATGCCACATCTTCTAGGCACTGTTTCTTAAAAATTAATAGCAGATTATATAAAACTATCCACAATGAATAATGTTAAAGAGACGTACTGCTAACACCAGTGATATATTAGTAACCCTGGGGTGGGAGGCAGCAGGAACATTTGAATTTTTTTTTCTTCCTTTTGTGATTAACCTCAGTAGGGAATTTTCTTTCCGTGCCCCCCCCCCACATTACTATTTCATAGACACTTCCTAAGTTAACAAGACGGCTGCTACACTGAGATCTCCGTAGAAATGTTCTTAAAAGCACAGTAAAACCTAATTTAATCACAGCTTCAAAATATCATACAATAAAACTAATTTAATTACACTTACCAATGGCCAGTAGCCTCATTAAAATGTTAATGAGGCATCTAATTATTAAATTGCTTAATGATTGCTAATAGGACTAAATGACAAAATAAAACTTAACTACAAATTAAAAATGCCCTGAGCAGTAGTCGGATCTTACTGCTTTCCCCCAGCCCTTGCTATTAAGGAAACAAGGTAAAATAAAGCCACAGAGACCGCGAAAGCTGGAAAGAAAACAGAGAACCAAACATCTATTGCTGTAATCCTAGGCACAAATAAAATTAATAAAACCCGTCAGTTCTATGGGTATATGTGTATGTATCTAGGATTTCCATCACTTGTATGCCACCCCATAACACAACATTCTATGGGTGTTGTAGAATTTATTAAGAAACTAAATATAAAATAAAGCATAAAAACACAACACCAAAACTGAAAAATACCACAAAAGCAGATTAAAAGTGCATTGTACCTAGATGTGGGGTCACCTCCTGACAGAAACTTTCCCACATGCAACAGGGGAGAGGCACATGTCAAAACCTGCTTCCAGTCATAGATCCCACATATTGCCCTGAAATATTGGATGAGTAAAAGTGGTGCAGAGCAATGGCTAATCTTTGTGGTTTTATATCCTTCAAACACAGTTAAACCCAGCTAGATAGGCAGGGTATAAATAATAAAATAATGATGATGATGATGATGAATTCTGCTTACAGGTATCATTGGCATGAAGCAATGGGCAACATCCATGGCAACATCAGTGGCAGAACATCTGCTTTGTGTGCAGAAGGTTCCAGGTTGAATCCCTGCCATCTTCAGGCTAGGCGGGGAAAACCACTCCTATCTGAAACCCTGGAAAGCTCCTGTTAGTCAGTGTAGGCCAGGTATGTCCAACAGGTCAATCGTGATCTACTGGTCGATCGCTGGGTGTCTGTGGTCAAGCATAGCCGAATGCAAGATTCTGCCCCGCCCCCAAATCCAATGAGTAGATCACTGCCAGTTTTTTTTATAGTAGGAGTACCGGTAGATTGCAGTCTCTTGGGAGTTGGCCACTCCTGGTGTAGACCAGGGGTCAGCAGAATTTTTCAGCAGGGGGCCGGTCCACTGTCCCTCAGACCTTGGGGGGGACTGAACTATATTTTGGGGGGAAATGAATGAATTCCAATGCCCCACAAATAACCCAGAGATGCATTTTAAATAAAAGGACACATTCTACTCATGTAAAAACATGCTGATTCCTGGACCATCCACGGGCCAGATTTAGAAGGCGATTGGGCCAGATCCAGCCCCCAGGCCTTAGTTTGCCTACCCATGGTGTAGACAATACAAAGGTAAATAGACCAATGCTCTGACTCAATATAAGGAAGCTTTCTGTGTTCTTATGTAACACAATACAAGTGACCCTTTACATTAACTAGCAAAAGTAACTCAGAGATGAGCAACATAGTACAAAGGTGAAGACAGGGATTATAATGCATGATGAAAATGGTTTGCACAGACATTTCCTGCCTTCAGAACAAATGCTTTGGAATGCAGCAACTGTGTGCTCAAATTCTCAGTATACTTTTATCACACTTAGGAGTTGCTCTATGATACCAGTTATGAAGACTGGCCAGTATAAGCAGCTGTAAGTTGGAATGGTAAAAGTGAAGCATAGATCAATGAGAATAGAATGTCAGCATGCATCTTCTCACTGGAAGGGAAGGGAAGTTAAAGCAAAGAGTACAAAGGATGTCTTGTCAATTAAAACCTGCTTTGGTATGAAGATAACTGCTCACAGACACCAAGAGATTATGGATAGGGGTGCTGGATCAAAGTTTACAGAATATGGAATGCTGCAGAGATCTGATAGTATTACTTCTTTTGTTTTTCTGTTACTAAAATGCCTTATTGCACCATATTTTCTTTGAAGCATATGAAACACTGAGTGAGATGCCATTACATTTAAAAAAGAGAAAATTATTTTTTTCACTTTTGGACTGCATAACAGAAGGAACAAGTTCAAAATTCTGATATTCTATCTACGATAAGACATCATGAAATATTAAGCACCACCAAGTGAAGTTTTTGCTACTATGAATAATATGGTTCTTCAATCATGAGAAATCCATGTACAACAAGAAATGAGTTGATAGGCACTAAATGAAATCTGGTCTTTGAACAATACTAAAAGAGGCAATCAGGGGGGGGGGGGGATATTTCAACTTGTATTTGATTCTTTGACAGAAACATTTTGAGAATGGCTCCAGATACCAACAAAGAACCAGAACTCTGTGGCCCAGCTAAAGGTCCAGTATTTGGATAGTACAGAAGTTACATGAAAGCATTCAGTATAAACTTTTAGGCTGGAACTAAACACATCAAAGAAGTGTTTCAGGAAAACGTGTTCTAAATTTTATATGAGAAATCACTCTGGCAAAAATGGAACTCCACAGCGCCCTCTGGTGTCACCGTGTTATAATGCATATACAACACATATAAAACACTTTTTCTTTACCAGTCTAGCCGTATCCCTAGTATCAATAAAAATGAATGGCTTCCACTACAGATTTCAGCTTGCATATAGCAGCTGCTTCAAATGTGAATAAATTTCTTAATTGGTATAACTTCCATATGCAAACAGCATATAAGTTGTCCTATATAACAAAGCATATACATCTATTTTGCTGTGTGTTCACAGAGTCTATATACAATAGGAAGCTGTATCCACGTATAGCATTACAGCAGTACCTACATGTAGCAAAATAACCATATCAAAATTACCATGAGCAACAATCACATTTGTAATTTTTTTTACTTGGAAGTACATTCACCACTTTCAAACAGGCCTCCATTCTATCCTTCTTATAAAAATATGTCGCTTTTTAATCTATAGGTGTGGAGGGGGGAATGTCCCTGCGTTATCTCTACTTGTTTCCCTAGGTATTATAAGTCAGATGTTATTGAAGAATGTCCTGTTTGTATGCCATTTAGAGCACATTTTATGGGGGAAAGCATAGTAACCACAGTGGGAATGTGAGCAATTATTATTTCAGGTGGAAGTTGTATAAGAACTACTAAAATTCCAGCAGTATTTCAAGGACTGTGAGAGAGTGTGGTGATGAAGTGCAAATCAGAAGAACTTGAAATAGGACCCTCCCAACTGCAAATGCCTCACCCAAACATAAGGCAAGCCCCAAATTTGGATCTGGTATTGTATTGTCTCGTATTGGGAATTGCCAACACTTCTTTGAGCCAACCTTCCATTTTACCCTACTCCAAGCTTGCTAGGAGGGAGGAAGAGTTCAGATGACAACAGCAATAACTGTTTTTCTTCTTCTAGTTACTTTTAACAACTAGAATGTCCAAGACCTGTGTCGCAGATTAAAGGATTCCTATGAAACATAGTTCTCTAGAACTTGCAGAATTCTAGACACTGGAAAAAGGGATGAAGAGAATAGGTGATAGAAGAAGAAGGAAGAGATGAAGAGTCCTTGCTGTTTTTTCCTCTCTGATATGCAAACCTAGTAAGAGAAGTGGCAGAAGGGTCTATAGGAATTCATGAAGGAGTCAGAATACCAGTCAGGTGACTGCCTCATCCCTTGAAAATCCTTGGAACTGCCTAAAATTCCTGCCCACTCCCCACACAAGGAAATAATCCACTTGTAAAAAGCAAATAGAAATTAACACAAGCCAGGGTGAATTCACCTATCACTAAGAGAATAAAGTAGATAAGATCAGAATGGATTACGTCTTATTTGGGTCATTCTAAAAATAATTCAGGTTGTTCAAAGGTGTTAAAGACTGTGCTACAGGGTTGCCTTTCCTTTCTTCCTTATAACAGGGTGATAAAAACTTCAAAGTGCTAAAAGGTGTATGTGAAGTAAGTGCCTAATTACAAAGACAAAACTCTTCTAATAAGGCTCCCCAACTGTTAGAAACTTAACAGCTATGAACTCTGACATATGTTAGTAAAATTCAGAACCTCTTAGCAACAGGTTTCTTGTTTAACAGCAGCATGATACAGCAATATCCTCTAAGGGAGTGGTTTTCCATCACCAAATGATTTATCATGATTGTGAATGGATTTACAGCTTTTTACTTGGTGCAAGTGGCAATTTAACTGCTTCTGCTGATTTCTGTTTGGTTCTGAATCCTTACCATTCACTGTAATTTTCACTACTAAAGCCACACTGTCTAACTGGGTTCTGGGACTCCATTAGTATTTGCAACACCCCTGCTCAAGATAGTAATGTGATTATGAAAATACAAACATCTACTTCTGTCAGAATACAGGAAATAATAAATGTAGTTCCCCCCATGAGTAAATGTGTGTAGTCAAAGTATAATAGAGATAATCCTGAATACATACATACATACATACAGTTATTCATAAGAGCATGTAGCATTAACACAGCAGAGGGTTGGCTGTCTTCATGGGGATATTCTTTGCTCTCCCTTGCTCTTCTAAAGTTCTGTTTAGCAAGGATAAAGTACTGGGAAGGGGAAAACACACTGACTTCCTCTTTAAGCCACCGAGGGGAGAACTTTTTTTGGGTCTTGAATTTAGTTAGGTAAAGGTACTCCTGACCATTAGGTCCAGTCATGGACGACTCTGGGGTTACAGCGCTCATCTCGCTCTATAGGCCGAGGAAGCCGGCGTATGTCCGCAGACAGCTTCAAGGTCATGTGGCCAGCATGACTAAGCTGCTTCTGGTGAACCAGAGCAGCGCACGGAAACGCCGTTTACCTTCCCGCCGGAGCGGTACCTATTTATCTACTTGCACTTAACATGCTTTCGAACTGCTAGGTGGGCAGGAGCAGGAACTGACCAACAGGAGCTCCCCCCGTCGCAGGGATTCGAACCACCAACCTTCTGACCGGCAAGTCCTAGGCTCTGTGGTTTAGACCACAGCGCCACCCACATCCCTTGAATTTAGTTACACCAGAGCTAAACCTTGTTCAGCAGCGAGTCTTCTGCTGCTGCTTTGCCTAAACCTAGCAGAAGGAAAACAAGCCTTTAAAATAGAGTTGTATGCTAGATTGCCAGGTCTTGTGATTGTGCTGAAAACCCCTTTTGGAGGACAGCAGCCTCAGTTCAACCAGCTTTGGCTCAGTTGCTTGAACTGGGATGAGCAAATTACATCAGCGTGTTTTGGGCTGAGATGGGTTTAAGGATTTAACATCACCTGAGCTGGGAATCAGGTCAATGAGCGGGAGATCCTCTGAATCCTAGGCACCATCTCATCAGATTTTGCCATAGGATTGTCCTCTTAATCATTCTGAAATACATTTAATGGGAATGGGAAATGAAACTGGGGAAAATTGTTAAACAATATATCTTCTATAAGAAAGATTCTTATTTAATATAAATAGCAGCCAAGGGGAAATAAGATTTGATATTCTAATATCAAATAAGCAATTTGTGATAGCATTCCTTTATTATGAATGCCAATTATAATTTCACATAAAACTTAATTGAGGTCATTACCCCCTAGGCAAGTTATTTCTAAATTATTTCTTCAACTAATTTTTTTTGTATGCATTTTCCACGCATCAGTACATCTTTCACATCTATATTCTTTTTATCTATTTAGAAGATAATAGAAGGTCAACCATCGTTTGGTTGGATCATTGTGCTATTAAGAAGATACGGATTTAAATACATATATGGAGAATGTGATCTTCCTTTATGTAATTATATGAGAGAATCACAAGACTGTCAACAGTTAAGATGAAGAAATATTGTGAAGGAAGAAATAGGCTTGCTCTCTTGGCAAAACAAGTGATAATGCTTTTACATGTAATTTAGAGCAGGCTCACAGAACTTGTGATATATCAATCAAACAACATAACAGCTTTGTATGGCGGACTACTGGGAGTTTTGGATATCTGCTGCTCTTGTTGCCTGCCTGAGACTGCAAAATCACAGAGATGTAAACCACATTGCAGGTCATAATAATTAGCTGGCTAACTATGCAAGTTTTGATGGTTCAGGGCTGACATAGACAAGACTGTTATGAGTTTGTGGGTTGGGGCTAGATCCACCCACCTACATGTGTTATGGGTTTGTGTCTGATCCTCCCCATAATTTCTGGATTAGAATTAAGCAAAATTTGATTGAACTGTACCAAACACAAAAAAATCCTGGGTTTTGCTTATGCAAATACACCAGGCTAGCTTAGAGGGCCAGCTGAGTGCAAGCTACTAAAGAAAAAAACAGAGTAAGTAGCCCATAATGGAAAACATCCCTGGTTCAGAAGACTCCCTGCTAGTCAACAGAGGAGTGAGGTTTCCAAGGTTACGGGCTGGGGGGGGGGCTTCTTTTCTGGGTGCTAGTGGGCAGAGGCAAAGGCCAGGCTTAGGGTTTCCGCTTTGAATTACATAAGCTGGGGAAAGGTCCTTGGAGTTAGTTAGCAGCAGGAAGGAGAAGGAGGGGCAGAATTCTATTGAGCTAAGGATGACAGGCTGGAGCAAAGAAACAGAGAATTGCCTTTTGCTGTCCTTTGAATCCAACATGGCCCTTAAGTGGGAAGCCAGACCCTCATAGGATGTGAATGCTCTGCAATACTTCCATGTAGGTGCTGGTGGGTAAATAAAACCAGATATCATAAAGACACCACAATCTCTGCTGTGCCTAATTTCTGAAGGAAATATGAACCCTAGGTAAGTACTTGGAACCCCTGAAATCTCAAACTGCTGAGAGAGATAAGGGTGGTGTACAACATTATAACAATAGTTTGCTTGTGCAGGGAGCAATAGAAAACACTGCTTAGAATGAGAGAGATTTGGAAGGCCTCATCAGGCCTTTCCCATCCTACTGCAGCAACAAAAGAGCTAAGCAGGTAGTTGTGGCAAGGCTTTTGAACATGAGCACTGTGAGCTGACAGTGACTGTATTCAGAGCCTGAGATTTATGAACTTTGGAAGCTTCACTGTTAGAAACCCAGTTCAAACCACAATTTCCAGTTCAGGTTGGGAGGCAAACTAAAGCTTGTCATATATGAATGTCTTGCAAAACTATACATTGAAACAATGGACCAGGAAGTGAGGAAAATAATTAGAATGTGAAAGGAGACGAGGAGGAAGGATCTCAAGAGCTCTGTGTACAACCCTAATATCTGAACTAGTTCAAAGTCTTGTACACATCTTATGAGGGTTTCAGAACTTCATTCACGGTCATTTCTCCCAAAGGAGAAGTTCTATTTATTCCATTTGCCTAGTATGTCAGAAACTGAGCAATGTAGGCACAATCAATATCCAAAGCAAAATTTAGGTTTTGGTGCTGCAAGGTACTTTTTCAGGGATTAAATTAAGATGAGAATCAGGGGCCTCCAGCTAGCATATCTGTTCGTAAGTGGTTCCTGTCATGAGAAAATATATGTGAATAAGTGGGCAGGATTGACCTAATGAGTCCCATCAGGCAAGCCCTGTGTGAGGGCTTCCACTTGTGCAATTTCCCCCCTCCTCCCCCATGCCCTCCCTGCACCCCCAAAACTGGCTCTGGTGTGTGTCAGGAGAACCTAGAACAACGTGCAGGAGTTGGAGAGGGAGACTTATTCACTGTGATTCCTGTATTGCAGGGGGTTGCATTAGATGACCCTTTGGGTCCCTTCAAACTCTACTATTCGCTGATTCTGGGACTCCGTATGGAAGTGACATTCAGCACAGTATTATGCTGAATTCAATCCACTGCATTTAAAAGAATGTGCTGGTGTATGATTGCTGTTGGTTCAATTTCGCAGTATATTATACTTCCCTTGTAGCTCTGAAAGAGCCCACCCAGCTGGCTGTTGGTTCGCTCTCTTTCACTTGATCGAGAGTGTGAGGCATCTCCTTGGCTTTTGATTAAACTTTGAAGACACACACGTCAAATCTGCAGTCACTTTCACTTCTTTAAAAACTCCTGTTAGCCCTATAGAGAAACCTCATCTTGTTCTACTTTCAGCCATGCTGTTATCTAAATTCCAAACACAAAGTATTCATTATTGCTGGTGACATTGCTTGACTTTCCAATGGCACTGACAGCTTCATTGGTGACAGTAAAAATCAAAAATATGAAGAAACAGCATATGCAGAGGAGGTTTAGTACCTATTGACTCCATAGCTAATGGATTTTTTTAAAGGGAGGGGAACAGATGGATTTTTCTTTGTTAACAACCACAGCTTCACAGTCATCCTGGGGACCTATAGCTTCTGTCAATGAACATGACAAAAGTACAGCTGTTGAAAACAACAATTAAGACTTAGAGCTTCGAGGGAGAGATATAAGTGTGCCCTATATTAACTGCATGCGTTCACTTTCATATTTTTGCAATCAGCAGAACATGCTGTCAGGACAATAATCTACAATGAGTGAAATAAAATTAATCCTAAATGATTTCCAATTTTGCAGTAAATTACATGTATGCATGATACTAAAAGCACACTTGGAAAGAAAAATGATGGTAGTCTGTGCCAAGAAGGGATTTTACCTGCATGTTGTTTGTCTTTTCTTGTATCAGCAATTTCAGTGATTCAGCTTGGGGGGAGGGGGAATAAGAAATTTGAATACATGGGAACACGTTTAAAATAAAGAACTGTTCTCAGGTGCAGACTTCTAGTTAGGACTTTTCGTCACTTTCAAAGTGGATTTGTAACCTGACGGATGTTCGAAGCCAGGTACAAGTTAGTCACATTAATGTGAAGGGAAAACACTGTGGAGGCGTGCAGAACAGTAAGACAGAAACAGAAAATGGAATTAATATTGCCACAAGTCTATTGAGGAACATCTCTTGCACAATGCACAGTGAAGAGGAGATGGGGGTAAGTAGGCCCAGGCCTTACGAAATTGCCTAGTCTGGCAAAATGATACTCCCATTAGGCTGGGACATCATAAATTCGGTCATTTTATTTTTATTGGCACTGAAAAGGAATTTCCCATGCCAAACTTTTATTTCTCCCACTCTGCTGCCACCTAGGGCTTTGGGTTTTTGAGCTCAGAAACATGAATTCTGGGTGCTTCAATTGTTTTGAATTAGTTGAAACTCTTGACGGTTCTAATTCTTATTGCAACACAGACGGTTCTAATCCTTATTTTCACAGGCATGAGACAATGCAAAAGGTAAGAGGGTATAGGGTCACAGTACAGTTGCAAGATATTGGGTTTTACAGGAAAGGATCTGCAAACCTGGAGGGAGGATAGGAGATAACATGTGGTTACTGTTAGCTTGAAATGCAGAGCCTAACACCATCTTCCTCCTGTAAGGAAATGAGTTGTGAAGTTTAATTGCCTAATAGTAGGAATGATCTTTCACTGGCTGATAGTCCACAAAGGCAAGTCCATTAAAAAGATAATTGAAAAGACTTCCCAACCTAGTAATAAATAATACTTACCATATTTGTAAGCAGAGGTGTGAACTTGTGCCAATGACTGAGGGGGCCTGGTGCTACTTATATGTTTCTCTATAGGGCTAGCAGACTCATACTCAAGATCAAATGAAAGAGAGACAACCAGCAGCCAGCTGGGTGGGCTCTTCAGAGCTACAAGGGAAGTATAATATACTACCAAATTGAACCAACAGCAATCATACTTCAGTCCAGATGCAAAATGCCATGATGCAACTCGATGCCCTGTGGCATTCACATATATAATCAATTCTGAAACAAGTGTACTGGTTGCTTATTGTCTTCTGGACCTGATTTAAGAAGTTAATAATAAAAGCCCTAAGGGACCTAGGCCCAAAATATGTGAAATAATGCTTCCTCCCACACCAGCCTGTCAAAATTTTAAGATCTACGGGGAACCATCTGCTGATAGTCCCCACACCTAATGAGATTTGTGTGGTAGTGCCATGTAGACCGGTTCTCTCTGCAGTGGCCTTCACCTTTGGAATGTCCTACCCTCTAAACCATGTCTCATGATAACACTGGTGTTCTACTGGCAGGTGAACAAGCTTTTGGAAATAATTGGGTTGTATTGGACATTTGAATTCCTGTTTCTGTTTCTGGCTTTGTCACTACAGTGGTACCTCAGGTTACATACGCTTCAGGTTACATACGCTTCAGGTTACATACGCTTCAGGTTACAGACTCCACTAACCCAGAAATAGTACCACGGGTTAAGAACTTTGCTTCAGGATGAGAACAAAAATCGTGCTCCGGCGGTGCAGCGGCAGCAGGAGGCCTCATTAGCTAAAGTGGTGCTTCAGGTTAAGAACAGTTTCAGGTTAAGAACGGACCTCCGGAACAAATTAAGTACTTAATCCGAGGTACCACTGTAAATGCTCTGTTTATAGCTATTTAGTCTTATTGTTCAGCTTCTGGTTTCGACTGTGCATATTTGTACTCTGGGGGCCTTCGGGCAAAGGATGGGTTAACAATACATTTAATAAATGAATACATTAATGTAGCCTTGTATATCTTTAGCAACAGCTTTTCTGCGAGAGATTTGTGAAGTAAGCCTGAGCCATGCACTAAATACTGAACAAAATTAACTCATTGGGATTGATAATTACCACTGTACTTTTCAAATCCATTGTCCCATGCCTAGAAAAAAAGTCAATTGTGTTTAAATTCCAGCAGGATAATTTAATCATGAGCAACTTGACTTCCATTTGATGATGAAGATGATGTTGATTAAAAAACAACTACTCTGCTATTCAGCCAGTAACTCTTCAAAACCCTCTAACAAATAAAATTAAATTAAATAAAACACCTGTTAAAAACCCATCAAACCCATCAGCAACAAATTAAAAACAATAGTCTCACTTTGTATCTACTGAATAATATTGGCTTTCTGCCAAAAAGGACACACACAAAGAAGAACAACTTGATTAGGCCATGAAGGCATAGATTGATTTATACAAACACTCTTTAGCAACATCTCTTAAACGTTTCAGGCATCACTATTTCAAAACAGAAAAGTAATTGCTAGGGTCCTATCTGACTTTAAGTAATTTCTTGGCAGTAAAAAAGAAGAAGAAAAAAGGGGGGGGGGGAAGTACCTTCAAACTTGAGCAGAGTCTAACCGAGCATATCGTAATGTATAACAACAGAAACTTGCATGATCTGTTAGATGTGGCACATAAAACCTGTGTTCACTTCAGCTACTCTGTGAAGCCTCATAAAATTTTGAGAGTAACAGTAAGCTAACAATATACTTCTGCCTCAAGTGAAGCAAGAAATACCCATCAAAGTCTTCTTTCTACATGCTCCAAAAGCTCCAGAAGCAGGCAAGAAAATCAAGACCATAGTGATGTGCCGTACAGTGCTCTGAGTAAGATCAATGGGGCTATGGGCAGCAAGCAACCTTTTTAGCATAGCTCTCGCAAACCGCATGAGCTGAATCCAACATTGCCACAAATGAGCAGACCTGAATGTCCAACATCCAACAAATGAGCAGACTTGAATCTGCAAAGTTTGTGCTTTCCCAGGGGATGATGAAAAAAAAGATATAAGCGTTTGCAGGTTAATTCAGTCAGTATGTGTAACAGTATGTGTAACATTAGAATTGCCTAATACTGAAACAGTGATTAAAAAGAAGATATACGTATTGTTTAAAAAAGAAAAAAGGAATATAATAAAAACGAAACAGCATGGCAGGCCACTCAGTGGCAGGGAACTCTGGGCTGACACCTAAAAGTCAAGAAGACATAAATTAAAATGAAAGATCAGACAGTAAGCTTCAACTATCAATTCAATGGACTTATTTTTGTTCTCTCTTATTACATATCACATTTGATACGTTTTATATGTGATTCTTATTACCTGCTGTATTTTGTGCAAAATCTAAATAAACATAGTTTTAAGAAGAAAATACCATGAGAAATGTTTTAAAGAAATCACATTAAGGCTACCTGTAAATGACGTATTTTCAAACCACCATAGTCGTGTGTATGTGTGTATGTTTCCATTATAGACAGGATTGTTAGGTGGCACAATGGGTCAGTGCATCTGGCTGTTAACTAGAGGGCTGGTGGTTCAAGCCCACCCAGCGACGGCTGTGGGCAAGACTCTTGCATTACAGGAAGTTGGACAAGATGATCCTTGAGGTTCCTTCCAACTTTACAATTCTATGAGACACAAAATGCCATTTTTCCATTGGCCGATGAAGAGATTTAGTGCTACATTGTGTTAGATTGCAAGTGAAGACACAACTGACTTTAATGCTAGAAATTATCCTCAAACCATGCTGTACTTATGATTGGACTGTTGGCATTTTTAAAAATCAGGTTTTGCTTGCTTGTTTGTTTTGTCTGGCAACTGTACAGATTTGTGTTGATGTTTGTTTTTGTTGTTTTTTAAACAAAGGGCTTATTCTAATGTACTCAACTTTTCTATTCAGTAGTGCTTTAAGAAATTTAGGGTCCCCTAAATGCTAATTGAATTAAATTACTCCCACATCCCCAGTGACCACGGCACAGGATGACAGTGCACAGCATATATTGGAAAGGCCCTTAGTTGGCTAGGATACTCTGCCTCAAGGCTAGGAGGCCTAAGAGCAGAGATAAATATGAAAATAGGAAATAAAAAAGGCACAAAATCTCAATGTGTGTGTGAGTGTATGAAAGATAGATGGGGGGAGAGAGAAAAAGCAACCTGCTTAATTGGGCTATGTACATAAAAATGCATTTTCTTTAATAGATAATAGGGCTATGGAGATTGCTGCTTTTACTGCAGTCATTCATCTAGCTGACAGTTTGTGGTCATGGCAACCTTCTTAATTGATGGCTGGCAGACTTGGCAGCCAACTCAAAAAGACTCAGCAGTGAAAATAAATAACTCAGCTGGTCATTTTGTTAAGACAGGATAATTCAGGTAACTAGAAACGCAGGACTATGCAGTTACAGATAATATCATTTCCCCCTGAAACTTAAATTTGTTTTCTTGCTATGAGAGTTATAATCTGTTGTTGTTGTTGTTGCTGCTGCTGCTGCAGTTACACTTGCATTCCTTCAGTTCCTTAATATACTTTCATTTCAACAATACAACTTTTCTTGGAGCATTGGAACTCTCATTTATTTGAAAGTATTGTATTCTGGTCTCTTAAGTTTATTCACTTATATCTGCTAAGATCTATTCCAGCTATCTGGTTGTCACCTGGAAACAGCAATATGGATCTGTGATGAAGAACAAATCTAAAGGCCCCTATCTTGGAAATGAGTTTTCATATAAAATAAATCCTCCTCCAAGAAATGTAGTATGCTGTGAACATGATCTGATATCTGAAGAAATTGGTCCAGTGATGGTAAAAGTCTGAGGGAAATCTTGGGAGTGTCTTACGAAAAGGGTAGTGGAAAGGGGGGGGGGGGGGAATACTATATTCATGATTCATTCCCAAACTCGGCTATCCAGCAACACTGGGCCAAACTGCATGTAACACTAAACGTGAAACATGAAGCTTCACTTTGGTTTTGGGTGCCAACGGGAACTTTTCTCTAAGCTTCATAGCAGTTCCAGTAAGCTAGGTGGGCGGGGGATCCAGACTGTGGCTGGGATGCTAAGGGATTAACCTGCCCTGCACTTGTATAGTGTGGTCCAAGTTGGGAACCCCTATGCCTTTAATTAAATTTCAAAAATGAAGACATAGGTGCATGGTACACACTTGATGTAACATGTTGCTTTCTGCTCTGTTTTCACAGTTCCCACTCACCCCATCCCAACAGGTGAGCGGAGTTTGCGGTCCCGAGTGTGGTCATCCGACTGGGTGCCACCCCCAGGTAACTGTGGGCTTGGTCCACCCCTGCCGGCAGGCCAATGGGCTGCCAGTGGGGGTGTGGCCTGGGAGTAAGTTTGGCCAAGACTCACTAGTCTTTTTCTCTTCCAGGATCAGGACCTGCTCTTCAGCACTTTTCAGCTGAGATAAGTAACTTTTTCACGTAGGCCGCATGGCAGCCCTTTGTTTTTGTTGGTGGCAGCGAGGGAGGCCGCAGGCCCCCTCTGCTGCCACCACTTGCCAGGGGTGCTACGCCAGCCAAGCAGGCGGCGAGTGCCCAACTCATAGGCCACTTGTGGCCCTTTGTTTTGTCACCGCAGCGGGGGAGGCCCCAGGGTCCCTCCGCTGCCGCCGTTTTGCTGGGGGCGCTGCGCCACCGAGTGGGTGGTGAGCGCACCGGTTCGTTAGGCTGCATGGCAGCCCCCTTTCTTTTGTCAGCAGTGGCGGGGGAGGCCACAGGGCCCCTCCACTGCCGCTGCTTCGCCTGGGGTGCTGCGCCGGCCGAGCATGCGTTGAGTGCCCTGGTGCATAGGCTGCATTGCGCCCCTTTTGTTTTGTTAGCCCAGTGAGGGAGGCCGCAGGGCCTCTCCGCTGCCCCCGCTTCGCGCTACAGCCGGGACAGAAGCTGTGAAGAACTACAAGAAGAGGAGGAACTCTAGTGTTTGGTAGCTTAAAAAGGGCTGTAGTATGCTTGACCCATCAGCTGCTTATTAGGACCTGTGCAGTCCTCATGGACAACCTTGAAAGAACACGGAGTAATATTTCATTTCATTTCACTTTTCATTTGCATACTGCCTTTCTTTATTACTATACACAAGGTGGTTTACAGCACTAAGATTGTATGGCAGCTTTGTAGCTCCTTATAGGACACTATCCTTTGGAGTAAGGGCCTGCTTGCTGAACATGCCCACTCAACGCTCTCCAGAATTTGTTGTCTCAGGCTACACCTCCAATGCAAGTTCTTTCTTGACTACCTTTCCCTCTGTACAAGAGGGGTATTTTCAAACCAACTCTCCAAGCAGCCTGCCACAATTTTTCTTTTTTGTGTGTGTATTAACTGCTTCTTAATTCACAGAATTCTCCATATGGTCCATAGCCTGATTTTTATTTTTATTTTTTGTCACTTTTGCACAAGAGAAGACTGGAAAAAGACAGAAAATGTGGTGGTGGAATATTTGGGACAGAAAGATTTGATTGTTGAAGAAGCAGCTTTAGATAGCTGTTTATTTGTCATGGGAAAAGTGAGTCAAGAAGGAAGCCTTCTCTTCCCCACATCAGCTGTAAATATTACCTGTTCTTTTAATTTAAAAAAATCAGAAATAGATTGAGGGCAACCTTCTTCTTTTTTATTCCACAAGAGACCAGAAAAGTGAGGATGTGAAGAGAAAGAGTGCATAAAAGTAAATATCAGATAACTAAGAAAATCCTAGTCAATATATTTTTTCTTCAGTCAGGCTATTTTTAATACACACAGTCCTGTCTCTTTCTAGGAGACATATGTTATTGGAAAGATTAGTTTTGCAGTGCCTATTGCTACTGCCAGCCTGCATCAAAGTAAATTTAGAGATGTGCTGACAGTCTAATACCTTTTATCAGGCTTTACCTGCAGATAAGAGGTGAAAAAACATGTGTTGAAGGCCACCCTTAAAAACTCCAGGCACTCTCATCTTCCTGTAAGTTTATGAAAAGCGAGTATTTGGAATACTTCACAGTATGTCCTTGCACTGTGTGTACTGTATAGATCACCAGCTACCAGATGCATTTGTGATACTTTGAGCATTTTTTAAGAGGGTGCAATTATTACAAATACAGTGGTGCCTCGCAAGACGAAAAGAATCTGTTCCGTGAGTCTCTTCGTCTTGCGGTTTTGTCGTCTTGAGAAGCAAGCCCGTTAGGGGATTAGCGGATTAGCGCTATTAGCGGTTTAGCGGCTATTAGCGGCTATTAAAGGCTTAAGGGATTAGCGGATTAGCTGCTAAAAGGCTATTAGCAGCTTAGTGCCTTAGAAAAAGGGGGTGGGGAGGGAAAAAAACACCCCAGGAATCACAAGACATTTTCGTCTTGCGAAGCAAGCCCATAGAGAAATTCGTCCTGCGAAGCACCTCCAAAACGGAAAACCCTTTCATCTAGCGGGTTTTCCGTCTTGCGAGGCATTCGTCTTGCGGGGCACCACTGTAACGTGCCCCTACAATTTGAACACTGTTCAATGCATTGCAGTGACCATAATGTACAGATAATACTGCACATCTGTGTTATAATGAATAATGGGCAAAATAGTTTGGGGTAGACTAGAAATGCGGGAATGATGTTAGAAAAGCGCTTATGCTTTTCTGCCTATTTGACAGAAACATGAAAACACACACATTTAAATTCATATACACATAAATAATGTCAACACACAACAGAACTTTTAACTCAAAGGTGTGGAACTTGTAAACCTCCAGATGTTGCTAGACCCTGACCACTGGCCATGCTGACAGGGCCCAGCTTTGTTCCTCCCTTCTGGTGCATGCTGGGAAAATGGAAGGGCTTTGCATCCAGTGGATCCACATCCTCCCCAAATCTGCCCATGATCCCTGATTTGTTGTCATCTCCACTGAAAAAGCAAAAGTGGCAGACCTTTTCAAGGCAATGGGGAGGACTACCAGGATGGACCACCAGCAGAAACAGAGATCTGTAAAATTCTGTACCACAGAATCCCACCCCTTCAGGTGCCCCTGAATGGGCAGTTTAAAATAGTGAATTTGGCAGGCAATCCTGCCCTGCAAGGCAGCTGGCCAGATGGTCTTCAACGGCTGCCAGGAATGGTGGCTGGCCCTCAAAGGGCCACAACCACCACCCATATAGAATATGCTTAGAGGCCACTTTCCTCTTTCACAAGGCCTTTTAAAGCTTGAGTTTGCTGGTTATTGTATATGTTTTAAAGATGTTATAATGTATGTGTTTAGTGAGCATTTTCCATATTGTCACTGGCTCTGTGACCATCTCTGGTGAAGGACAGGAGATAAATCTCATCAATATATAAATGTGTAACATGCAACCTAAAGAAGAAATAACAGAATCTAGATTGTTTACTGCTTCTCCCTCTCTCTCTCTTTAAAAAAGGGAATGGGATGAAATTCAGAGTATGAGTCCTCATTCTTCAGGTGTCTTTAGACAAATGATGATTTAAATAAAATATGTCATGCTTTGGTTTTGCTGTTGCACATCCCTAAAATGGAATTCCTGATTTTTATTCAGTATCTAAAAAATGGGTTTGGGGTGAAATGAGATAAATATTTTGGGAAATCTAAATGCTAAAAGAACTGAAAGGCAAACCTGAACATTTCCTGCCATTAGGAAGTAGCCCCAGCATTATACACAGCCACCATAAAGTAAACCCCTAACATGAATAAATCATTCTATTTATTGACACTAATACATATGTACAGCAGTACAAATTTTGTTAACAGTAGAGTTTTGCCCAGTAAATCAGTAAGAGTGATAAAACTGCCCCTTTTTTGGCTTTGTTTTGTACATATTTTGTAAAGTATGTAAATTCTTCAGATTATCCACTAGAAGGAGCTAGATGGTAACATCTCAGACTGAAAAATCATTTCTCTCTCTTTAAAAAGAGCTAGGAAAAGACTGAGCAGAAGGTTACAGGTTAAAGTTTCCTTGATTTTCCTTACTGCAAAAAATAACACCACTACCACCAACAAAACGCCACTTGAATTGCTTTTAGCAGGATCATATGTCTAGTAATGAAAGGTGACATTTATACTGTTAAATGCTCAGCATTATTTTTTCTGAACAGCTATGGATCAGTACTAAAAGAACGTATTTCAAAGAAGATAGAGGGAGAGTGTGTATGTGTATGAAACTATCCAGACAGCAAAACTGAAAGTAGTTGTGGCCAATAAATGCAGTAATAAAAATTCAGGCTATAATTATCTGTGGATTCATAGTATATCTATAATATTAAGTAAGATCATTTATATGCATATGTTTATTCATTTCTCATGTACACTGTAAAACATCTTTTATGAGCTTATTAATCTAAGGTATGGTCTGAAGAAGGTTAAGAAGGTCTGAGATTAGCCAATGTCTGGATCGGTGTCCACCTGGAAAACAACTACAGTGGTACCTTGGGTTAAGTACTTAATTCGTTCCGGAGGTCCGTTCTTAACCTGAAACTGTTCTTAACATGAAGCACCACTTTAGCTAATGGGGCCTCCTGCTGCTGCCGCGCCACCGGAGCACGATTTCTGTTCTCATCCTGAAGCAAAGTTCTTAACCTGAAGCACTATTTCTGGGTTAGCGGAGTCTGTAACCTGAAGCGTATGTAACCTGAAGCGTATGTAACCCGAGGTACCACTGTATGTGCCACTTTGGGCTCCATGATAGAAGAAAGGTGGGATATAAATATAAAAATATACAATAAATGTGACTATAGTGGCCAGGCCCCTATCCAGTCTTTTGTGTCATCTTTTTCCTTTTGGAATTCCCGTACCTCATTAGCTGAAATAGCGTTGTGCCAAATAAACCCACAAAAAACAATAAATCCCTTGCATTTCCGCCCGACCATTTCCCATCAGTTGATGAGAAAATAATTTGCATTCAAAAATTCTCAAAGGAGTGAAAGCTTTTTGGTGAAATTCTAATGGCTGGGGGTGCAAGGTGTTTGTGTGTGTGCGCGCGCATAACTTTCTTTCAAGGTGTCTGTGAGCATCCTTTCATTCATTCTACGCATAATCTCTCTTGTAGTCTTTATTCTCCAGCCTTCCCTGAAAACCCCATGGGATCCTCAGCAGGACTCTCCTATAAAAGGGGGGAAGTGGAGTGGCTGCCTCCTGTGCACCTGACAGCTATTCATCGTTATGTTGTGAAGTTCAGAATTGTTTTACTTTTAATTATAGTAACTCAATATAGAAAGTCTGCTTTTTTAAAGTAAAAGGGAGGACTTAAAAATAAACTCAGCAAGCACACTGATCTCGGGCATCCAGTACCAGCTTCCTTGGCTTCTCATGCTTCAGCTAAAGCTCAGGTTGAAGATGCCATGAGGTAACTCCTCTAATGGGGCTTTCTCAGTTGAGGAATTACAGCCTCCACAGCACTGGAGAAATATCCAACGGAAAGAAAATACAACCAGCCAATGGCTATCTCGCAACAATCATTTCAGCTCTCAGCCTGCACTCCACAAATTTTCTGAGGGAATTTCAAAGAGAATCCGAGTACCCCAAGATTAAGAAAGAGAAGGAGAAGCAACTTTTTGCAGTAGGAAAAAATATTTTGAGAACTTGAAATGACAGGTTTTGGTACACTGCTAATCAGAAGTGAGATTCAGTTTGGTCATCTGTCCTCTTGGCTACAGGTTTTGAACAATGAGAAAAAGATACTGGAAGGCTGATTGTATTTGATCATCATGAATCTTTGATCATTGTGAATCTAACTGCTTAACATTTTAATTTCTGGTCTTCTGGAACCCTTGTGAAACAGTTTATTGGCATACTTTCTACATTTGATACCTTCCCAGGTATCATCTGTCTGTTCTGGGTATCATCTTCCTGTCTTGGTTCTAGCCCCGAATCATAGCAGCCTTGGTCCATTCTCCTTGGATCTAATCCTTCCAAGTCTTGACTTCTCTCTCTAAATTTAATCCTATAATGTCCACTCACTCAATCCCTGACAGTATGCTGCACTCAAATAACTTTAATCCTTATTTCCATTTTTTCAAAAAGTTTGGATCCTGTGCAGCACATGCTTACACATTCTAAAGTATATTTGGTTCCTATAAATCAATACAAGAATGGTAGGAGGATGGAATACATTTATATACAATGATTCTCTCACAGACATATGCCAAAGAAGCATATTATCTTTCTGCTTTGCTTTCAGAGTTTTTGTGAAAATGTATTTCCTGGGTTTCATTCTTATTTTTATGAAAATTTCTTTTGCTTTCCTGTTCTTTGGAGTCCTTTTTCTGATAGGTATTCATTTCTAATATTTGTGCTTGTCTTGTTGCTAGTTATGGCTGGATGTCTTTTCATTAGAGAAATCTTAACTTATCCAACATCAAGCTATAGGTCTGCATTGCTGCTGTCCTCAGTGTCTCTCAAGGAGGAAGGGGGTGCATCATTTTGTTTTGATGGGTTTTGACATACTGAAAATATCAGGTTTCATGACTGGAGAAAAAAGTCTGAAAGGTTGGTGCTATCACTTGAAGGCTTATAAACAAATTAGAGCGTTGGATCAGAACTCTCAGTCATTATGGTGAAGGTCTTAATTTGCATAATTTATTCAAAGCATTCAATTTCTTTCTCAAAAGGTTTGGATTTTTCAAGTGAGTACACGAGCTATAAATTCTTGTCATAGTAGGCCTTCACTTTTAAGCCAAAATTCTTCAATGGGCTCTCAATATGACTGCTGTTAACTTTTACTGCTTCTGAAAATATTAGGATACTAAATGCATCATTTATGAAAACATTATGATTATTTATAATGATGTTGATGGTGCTGTTATAAAACTTAGCTTGAAATATATTTACTTCCGTTTCACTACAAATTCCTTGAAGATTTTATAAATACTGAATTTTGTTCCATGGCTTGGCAGGCCTCTTAATTATGAAACAGGATGAAATAATTTTTGTACAGCGTGACATCTTGCTTCTTTAGTTGTTGTCCAGCAGAACACATATTCCAGTAAGATTAATTAGTGGATACGATGGTAAAATAACATTCTGTTTGTAAAGAAAGAGGGTTTTCCCACCTACAGTGGTTTGTTTTAAATGGAAATGTGTTGTTTTAAGAAGTCAGCCTTTATTTCAGATTCTTAGGGTGTGATGAGGGAGAACTCAGAATTTACCTTAATTACAAACTGGTACCGCAAGAAGGTGTCAATAGTGCTGCATGCTTCAAACAGTTGCCTGCTTTGAATACACTAAATAATCTCAAACATTTTAAAATAACTTTTTTTTTGACACAGTACGATCACAAAATTGTAGACTTGTAGAGTTGGAAGGGACTCAAGGGTTAATTATTGAGCTTGTTCAACACACTGACCCATGTCTCACTGGACAGATATTACAGATATTAAGCTATTCTTAAGAACCCCATAAAGTCTAACACATGAATCTGATGAAATGGACTGTGGTTCACAAAAAACTGCATCTGCCTTTCTTTCTTTTCTGTGGAATTAACTTGTCCTTTAATGTGTGTAAACCCCAAGGAAAAATTCATACCCACTGCCTTGTGGGACATCTTTGGGAGAAGAAAGGGGTAAGGAATAAACCCTACACAAATCTGGAGTGGAGTTCCGAAGATAGTTGCATGGTGCCTCGTATGCTTCCTTCTGGCAACTCCTGCAGTTAGGCTGATGCCAAACCTACTGCTCTGCTTTCCTCTGGTCCGCATCAGCAAGGCTGTCATTTGGGCATCCCAGGACCTCCACACATCCTGCCCAAGCCTGTGGCCCAACATGGATTATGGATCAAGCTCATTTTCTCCAGAGGTAAGGCCACACCAATAGATTCAAATTACAAGAAAGGAGATTCTGAATAAACATCAGGAAGAAGCTGTGATGGTGAAAGCTGTTTGACAATGGTACAGACTTTCATTATCACCACCATCATCATCTATTAAATTTGTTAGTGGCTTTATCATCTCCAATGCAACCTAAAGTGACTCACAACCTACCTACTAACCAAGCAAGCAAGCAAGCAAGCAAGCAAACAAACAAACTACATTGGAAATGAGTGGACTTTGCTTCGCCGGAGGTTTTTCAACAGAGATTGGACGGCCATCTGCCAGGGATATTTCAGCTGTAATACCTGCCTTGCAGGAGTATTGAACTACATAACCTTGGGGTCTCCTTTAACTCTACATTTCTAAGTCTGTAATTAAGAGTTTTCAGAACAATATTTGTTCATTTTTTGTTTTAATTATGTGTGTGTGTGTGCATATGTATCAGATAGAGAGGCAGACAAATTTTCTCATTATGCTGTGCCCTCCCTGCTCTACACCATTGAAAGAAAATAATAAAAACACACAAGCACTCTGATCAAATCATGCTCAGATGTACATACAAACAAATGTTAGGTTGCAGTACCATTCATCAAATCCTATAACAGGGAGGAAAAAAGAAATAAAAGATTATTGTTCCATATCACCAGTACAGTGCAGGATTACATGATGGTTGCAGGTTGTTGATGTAGTAGTTGTTCTTAATGCCTGTTAAAACTGAATTGCTTTCCCCTTGATTTCCTTATATTCAATTTAATCATTTATATATCTGTACAATGTATTCCATAAATCTGAATAAAAATTTGTCAAAGTTTCCCATTTTTAGAGGTCAGTGAAGCTGTCTGCTTAATGGAGTGTCCTAGAATAATCTATTTCAATTTTATCTCTTCCTCTCTTTGGTAAATAGTCTTATTTGGATTAATATCATGATTGTATTGTAAACTACATAATAAATAGATATAGTAATTTGTCTTAGTATGTATTAATAGAAGAAAAAGTGTATTAAGGGAAAAACACGGTGTAAATTACATTTGTCACCCTTAAGCAATCAGCAAGCACAAGAGTCCTTGCTCCAAAAGCTATTATTCACTCCTAATAGACTTGCTGTTTACCACGGTGTCCTGAACTACTACATCTTATAAAAAGAAAGCTATTGAGAGAAGCTATAGTGTCTGAGTCCTTGGTTATGTGGATTCCTAGATACATTTTGATTCTGATTATCACAGTAATTCCATTAGAGGATCAATGACTATTCTCTTTCAAGTGTCGCAGATGGTGTTTTTATAAACAAGCCCCTGCTGCATAGCGGAAGCCTACCAGAATAGTACTGACATTTGCTGCTATAGAATCCCAAAGAACTCTTTGTGTAGGAAGGAACAATGTCAGTAAGTCTCCTCTGGAGTAAATTTAATCTGCCAAACAACCATTGCAGCAGCTGTGGAACTTTACACCCCACAGATCTGATGAGTGAGAACTATAGGAATTGCTGCTGTAGAAGAGGAAGCCTACCACTACAACAAAGCTGCTAGTAAACACAGAAAGGTTCTGGGGTGGTGAATTGAGGTGCTGAGGGCTAGGCAGTATGGAATTGCCACTATTGGCTCATAAGACATGGGAAGGAAAAAGAAGGAAGCTGTTACTGGCCATCCAAGGGGTTTCCTTTCCATGGGTGAGGGCAGAAGTGCCGTAGACAGGTGGACAGGGAGATGCAGGAGACATGAAGGACAGGTGGATTTTTCAAGCTATTTCTCTGCATTCTACCCAATGATAGGCAAAGATTCCCAGGTATAGCAGAAAGACAGAGAAGGGAATTCAGCCTCTTCTCCCAAGGCAAGAAAGGAGCAACTGGACTAAGCTCTGATAGACAGGAAAGTGACAACTGGTGTCTGAAAAATAAGCAGCTACTGCAGTTGACTGTGTTTCATTCAAGAAGTTCATTAACACAGCAATGCGGAATTACAAGAAACCAAAAATGGTATATTGAAGTAGTGAACGTTAATTTGCGTGATGATATTGAAACACGGAAACTAAGTCAAGTAACGTAAGATTTAATAATATTAGATTAATCCATCATTCTGAAACATTTTCTTTTTCTTTTCTTAGGCTGATGTGCTGTGCTGGGGGTGAATGGCGCAGAGATTGCACTCAAGCCAGCTCAAAACAACTACACCGGCCTCCACCCACAAAAGGAGCCTGGTGTAATTCCTATGACAGAAACCTTCCCATTCTGTCTGCAGGAAATGCAGGCAGGCAAAAGTACCATTGATGGGATTCTCACCTATGGTAGCCCTTGTTCCTTGTTCAGGAGCAAGGAAGAGGCTGAGCTGCCCTGGGATCCAGTGAGTGCTTGACAATCTGGGCCAGATGGTAATGCCAGCTCCAGGCTGCCATAGCATGAAGAAGGGGTTGGCCTACCTTGTGCTCTGGCTGGCACTGAACACAGTACAGATGCAGCAGCAGTGGCAGACTTGGGGTCTCAAATTTCAGCAGTGCACTCTGTGACACTAAAATTTGGTGAGGTGTGGCTCTTGTGTTCTGTTCTACATCATTGTTGCAGCACCCCCTTTGGTGCTGGTGCCCAGTGCAGCCAAACCAGTTGTGCTACCCTAAAATTGCCTCTGGCGGCAGTAGCTATGCGACTCTGTCATGTACAACTGCTGCCAGGCCTGTGTTAGTATTGTTCTACTACTTACTATGGTGCCATATTAAGTGAACCACATTGGTCAAGAGGAAAGGAGTTTCAATACTTAACCCCCCGTACAAAATGTGTACAAAAGAAAACATTTATTTTGAAGCTGGGATAGTTATGTGAGTGGGTGCATATCATGAAATGTTTATACATTATTACTGCATTTCCATGCAAAGTTTGATACTGTTAACAGGAAGTGCCATATTGAGTCAGGAATGTTGGCTTAACTACACTGTCAGAAGCACAAAATCCTATGTGTATCTTGCTTAAGACAGAACATGCAACCCTGGAAGAAAATCTCTTAAATTGAAAACCACGAAATGCTAAAATCATGACCCTATTTTAAAAACCGAAGGGATAAAAGATATGACATGGTATCTTCTGTTTAATTTTTCATTGTACTACAGGATGGTTGCCAAACATTTTCATAATTTTTTTCAATAAAGAGAAATGAAATATGTGCTTCCTACTCTAATTGCATTCCTCTCCTCTCAAGGGAAAAAAGTATTGCTGCTCAAATCAATCTTTACTTTCAGCCGTTGCTACTGACACCTGAAACTATGTTGTAATAGTCTCATCCATTCCTGATTTAAGTGATAAATGCATTTATTGCACACACTGACAAATGCTTTCATATATAAGCATGCTTTCAGCTCCCAACATTTCTGACTAAAGTCTTTAATATTGTTCAAGTGACAGAAACTTATCGTTTCCTCCCCCCCTCCAAGCACTTCACTTTATTAATGAAAGAATCTTTTCAGTATTTTTTCTAAGAGATATTCACTTCAATTTTCTGTAAGGCTGAACACGGGTAGCATATTGCATATTTATTCTTATTTGAGTTTTAAATGGTAAAGCAAGAGTATAAGAATTGCCAATAAATATCAATTCTAAAGGGAGCATCAGTATTGGTACTAAAAATAGAAACTAAGGGTAAAATCCTCAATAACTGAAATCAATAGGATAACAAAATATCATAGATATACGGGCTGAGATATTTATATTAACAAAAATATTACACACACCTGGGAAGGCGTTTTCTTGCTGTTTTTATAGGAGCAAACAGGTTGTCACCACCCTCCTCCTTGACCTAACGGTGTCTGATTCAAGATGCTAATGATTCACTAATATAAAATCAAAGGAAGCATTAGTTATTCTTTAAAAATCAATTTAATTTGCAATTTAAAAATAAAGTGTTGATGTCAAGATCTTCAAGGAGAGCAGGAGATCAAGGGCAAAGTGTCAAATAAGCTCTATGATATTTGTCTGAAATATCATGATGAAAGCAAACACAGAAGAAATCAAATTAGGGAATAACAATGGTATTGAAGACAAAATGCAATTAATTCTTATGTATAAGTACATAAAAAAAATCTTGCTCAATCAGACATCTAATCAAGTATTCTGTTTTAAAAAGTGGCTAGCCAGATGTTTCTGGGAAGCTCATAAGCAAGGCATAAAGGCAGCTTGTCTTAAGCATTTGATATTCAGTGCCTGAAAGATGACATTTATTTATGATAACATTTATATCCTGCCTTTTCCCCAAGGACTTCAAGGTGGTATAAATGTCCCCCCCCCCCCGCATTTGACCACAAAACAACCTGGTGAGATAGGGAAATAACTTGCTTGCCTAACCTAAGGTCTAAAATGTATGATTGAGTGCATGCCTTCCAACATTCCTCAGAGAGAGACATTTCTCACTCTTCCACACCTAACCTTCCTTAACACCTCATTTTTGTCCCACCTGTAGAGCATTTCCACCACTGCTACACCAATGGGACACAGCACACACAACCTCCGTGATCCTGAGAAAACCCCTTAATCTCAACTTTATTATTTGGTAAATTTACAAAAAAGAAAAACACACAGCGATAAATAAATTTTAGAAAGGGGCAAGGTTAGAAGCAGACACACAAAGCATTTTTTAAATAAAAAAATATCCAAGACCATTTCAACTACAGTGGCTCCCAGTACGTTTCAGAACACAATTCAAAGTGTTGGTGCTGACCTTTAAAGCCCTAAACAGAGAACAAAAGCCTGTCCTTCAACTACTGCAGAATAAATCTGTAAACACAATGGAATGAACCTTACACCCATTACCCAGAAAAGTTGTGTAAGTTTGGAGCTTGGTGTGAATTTTGTGTATTTGTTTGTTATTGATTATTTTTTCCAAGGCATATTGACATATTCCTGTTGCCTGACATAAGCTGCCACAACATTGTTATTCAACTGAAGATTGCTTTTGTTTGCTTCTGTATAACAGATGTACTTGTAGCTGACAGGGCAACCCAAATTTGCAGCTGTAGAATTTTAGTCATTCCAGACATCTTAAAAATTATGCCATATTATCACTAGCCCTCACAACCCTCAGTGCACAGGAGAAACCAATAAAGACTACAATGAAAATCTTGAGACAGAACGACCCACATATTGGTCTTTTATACTACAGGTTGATATCAGTGACAGTTACACCTGTTTTTTGATCCCACTGGTTTGACAAACTTGCAACAACATATCTCCTGTCTGATGATAACATTTCATAAATGTGAAGTCAGTTCTAACCCATGAAAGTTCATGCATTATAAAATGGTTAGCCGTTATTGGTAAGCTGTGTGTTTGTGTGCTTTCACATTTCCTGGGGAAAAAAATCACTACAGAAATAAACTGAACATATCTCTTGGAACATACCCTAGTACTGTTCATTATAAGTGATACAGAGTGAAGTTTCTGACATTATCCTGTCCTCATACCAAAGCAATATACAGTGGACCCTCTAGTTACATACCGCTATGGATATGTAACTTTCGGGTTATGAACGCGGCAAACCTGGAAGTGTATACTTCCAGGTTTCACCCAGCACACATGAGCAGAAGCGCTCTGCGCGCCACATGCATGTGCAGAAGCACTCAATCGTGCCACGTATGTGCACAGAAGCAGTGCCTCTGCCTATGGACTTTTCGGGTTGTGGACGGAGTCCCGGAACGAATTTAATTCGTATCCAGAGGGTCTACTGTACTGGGAGATATATTTTTTTGGCTCAAAGTGCAGACAACTTAAACTTCAAAAATGTGGTTATGAAATTTTGATATCATTTCTGAGAGATTGATTTTATTATTATTTACATACTCATTAATGCTGCAGTTTCTAAGTGGTGTTCAAAAGGGATAGACTATACACTCCCCTGTGTCATAGGAGGAGTTTAAATTTCAAATAATAGATGTTATAGTTTGCCACTCTTGACAAATTTAAATGTAAGAAAATGCATCACAATTCTTATGAGTGAATGCAAATGCCATTGGGATCTTGGAGAGAGATTTATGCTAACAGATTGTTCCCATTAAACCCACGTGAATTTTGCCTTCTGGCATGGCTATCCCTATGGAGGAAAACAATGTTTTGGAGCCAGAGCACAAAATATGGTGTAGTTCATATTAAGATACATTTAAGGTTCTTACACTAGTATTTAATGTCCTAAATGACTTAGGTCTCAAATATCTGGGAAACTGATTTTTTCCTTTCCTACAGACCTTCTCAGGTGATCAGATGGTAGACAGACCTTGGTAGATCTGCTGTCCACAGAAGCACAGAGTGGGTGGAAGTTCAGGGAATGGCATTCACTTTAGCACTCTCTTCTACCTATGGAATTCCCTCCCCACAGAGGAGCATTTGTTGTATGTGGAAGATGTACCATATTGCCATGGTTTTCGTCACTTGAATTGTATATTTTTAATAGCTTCCCTGCTCTTTTGCTTGTAATTTGTTTTGACTGTTGTACTTTCATTTGTTGTGACCTGCATTTGTTGGGACCCTAGGGTGCAGGGCAGATAATAAGTCAAAATAACAACAGCAACGTACGTTTTATGTGTAAGTGGCAGTATGGTTTATTTAGAAATTAAGTGGAGAAACACAGATTTAAAGAACATTTAGATTGTGTTCCAGCGTCTAGTTTGATAAGTTTACTGATTGTAGGAAATTTAAAGCCGCCATCAGAAGAACTGAATGAACATGAAAGTGAGGAGCATTGCCCTACCAACTGTGCCCCCCCCCCCGGAATGTGGGCGTGCAGCAGACATGTCTGCAGCAATCGGGGTCTGTATACACAAATGCCAGGTGACAGGGCCAGTTCATGTGGTCCCACCCTTGATGGGCTGTTTCACTGTGAAAGTGGTTCTTCTGACAGAAGCATATGTCTTCTAATTTTCTTGGCCAAAACTCACAGCGAAAATGCCAGGCACAGTTTATGTTGGAGTCAGTTGTGTGCCTTGTGACCGTGGCTAGGTAAGACTGACAATTAGCTGTAAGTTCTTGCTATACAAAACACACATACACACACTTTACTGCTTGCAACATTGCTATTATTCTCCACATATGGCACAAATCTGGAGCTAGCATCAGCTGTGGGAAGCCATCCCTGGCCTCCCTTTCTATTTTTTAAAAACTACGTACAGTAAATTATGTAATTTAGTCTTCTAGAAAGTATGTCTCATAATTGATCTAACTAATGTTTATAAAATACTTTGATACTCAGCAATTAGTAATAGAAAAGCTACGTACTAAACCAAGCAGAAAGAGAGCAGCAGCCTCATCAGAAGAGTCAACAATCCTACCCAGGCTGTTGCCTCTCAGCCCCATGTTAAAGACCAACCAGAGTTCACATTATTTCACTCTCTGGGAGTATCGTAAAATGATCGTTTTTTGCTTGAGTAGTTTTCTGTTGGTTTAAAATTCCCTCACATCAGATTAGGACATGAAAATAACCTTATAATTACCCCATCATTTTCAATAAAATATTTTTAATTACTGAAGTTGAAGAGTGCCTCTTTCCAGTTAAGCAGGGAGAACATTTTCTTCTATCCCTACTGCTATGAATACAGTAAACAATTTGGCAGCTTGTGCCAATTAAAACCCCATAGACCTTTGGAACATACGGCCCAATTAAAATATTTTTAACTACATTAAAAATAAGTGCAAATTTAAACTCTTGATCTAATGTTCAGGTCTCTAATAGTGTATCTGAACCTTGTAAATCTTGTAAATTTAATTAGACAGTGTTAAGTTCTTTTTAGCTGAAGTTACAGATGTTTCACACTGGGAAAATCAGCAAGCCCCAGGGTTTGTTTGGTCTAGAGTAGTGTCAAATTTTCTTGGATAATTTAATGGCTAATAACTCTAATTTTTGCTTATAAACTAAGAGATGATAAATAATGATAGCACTAAAACCATAAAATTAACCCTGTAGGCTTACATTCTTTTTTCCCTAGTAACCATTCAGAAAATTAATTTCTGATACATTTAAGGTTTTTTGTTGCCAGTAGTCCTTGAGATATATTATAGCAAGACAGAAAAGACAAACAAAACAGGGGTGAGGGGAATGCATAACTAAGAAAGAATTATACAACAAAAATAGCTGTGAATACCTTTACCCCGTTGTGCTCATTATCTAGCCACTGATTATATCCCTGGCACTATGTGCAATTCATAGACTGTGACAGATACATATTTTAAAAGTTTTTGAAACTTGTTCCTTAAAGAATTGACTCTCAGTGTAGAGAGCAAAGGTTTTTTTATTAAGATGGACTTTTTATCACTTGGGGGCAGGAATAGATATATTTAGTATTAATAGACTGAAAGTAAAAAGAAAAAAAGAAAAAAGAAAAACAGAACTTTCTAATGGATAAAAACAGAATTAAGATGTACAATGTACTGTTTTAAAACAAGGCACTTCCTCCTACCTTAACTCACATTTCCTCTTTCCCCGTAGCTCCTTTCTAATAGAATATATACTATCAAGGTCCCTTGTGCCAACTTTCTTATTCATGCAGCCTGTTTCAGGTAGAGACTGTAACTCAGTGTTAGAGCATATGCAATGCATGCAGAAAATGCCAGGTTCATTTGTGTGTCTGCCTGAAACTAGAGAGAGTGACTTCCAGACAGTGTAGACCTTATTGAGCTAGATATACCAGTGGTCTGACTCAGTATAAGACAGCTTCCTGTGTGCTTTGCTGGAACAACTTTTGCTACTACACAGTTAGGCTTCCTTTCCTTACCCCAGTAATAACAACCTTAATTTTATATTTTACCTTAAATGTAAATGCTATTTAGAAAGCATGCATTCAAATATTGTAGGAACTTATGTACATTTAGCTGAACACACATAGGTTTACGAATTTTCACGCAATGAGTGGGTTTTCCTGTCAAGGACAGTGAGGATGTGGATGGGGCCAACACATGTATTTTCCACCCTCTTCAGTCCATTCTTTGAATGGGCATAGCTAACCTCTGAAGGGGATTTCTCCCTCTCATATACATTTCTTTCTTATACAGTGGTACCTCAGGTTACATACGCTTCAGGTTACTTACGCTTTAGGTTACAGACTCCGCTAACCCAGAAATAGTGCTTCAGGTTAAGAACTTTGCTTCAGGATGAGAACAGAAATCGGGCTTGCAGCGCGGCAGCAGCAGGAGGCCCCATTAGCTAATGTGGTGTTTCAGGTTAAGAACAGTTTCAGGTTAAGTACAGACCTCTGGAACGAATTAAGTACTTAACCTGAGGTACCACTGTATCCCTTTATAAAAGGTAATGGTACCCCTGCCCGTACGGGCCAGTCTTGACAGACTCTAGGGTTGTGCGCCCATCTCACTCAAAGAGGCCGAGGGCCAGCACTGTCCAAAGACACTTCCGGGTCACGTGGCCAGCGTGACATTGCTGCTCTGGCTGCCGTTTACCTTCCCGCTAGTAAGCGGTCCCTATTTATCTACTTGCACCCGAGAGTGCTTTCGAACTGCTAGGTTGGCAGGCGCTGGGACCGAACAACGGGAGCGCACCCCGCCGCAGGGATTCGAACCGCCGACCTGTTGATCGGCAAGCCCTGGGCGCTGAGGCTTTAACCCACAGCGCCACCCGCGTCCCGTATCCCTTTATACTTCTATGTTTTGGTGCACTGCTTTTAAACCTGAGGGAAGGAGCTTCTACTGCTTTAAATTATGGGCATTTAATATTAGCTCTAAGTTTGTTTTTGTTTTAGCAGATAGTGTACTGTTTAAACCAAAACTACTTATACATAGCAACTTGCAAGAAAAAGTGAAGTAAATGGTAGCAATTTGACCGCATCTGATCACTAGAATCATCCCAGTCACAACCATTACTTTAAAATAAATTTTGCCAAGCATATACCTTCATTTCAATTGCCTAGCATGAGATTTTATTTTTCACATGGCAAGCCTACACTGAAAATACTTATATTTATAAACTAAATTAAGCTTCAATATTTCCTGTAGCAGTAACACATGATATTTTCCCTTTCTGAGTGTAGTATTGGAAATCATTGGCTATGTAAATTACATACTATTCAAATCTATCCCACTTTGCAGCATCTGAAATACTTTTATCTCCTAGGATATTAAAGGTTGTTATTGCTCCCATGAGCAGATGGATGATGATTCTTAAATATACCATTCTTAAATGGTAAATGGCAAAGCTATCTTAACAACTGGTGAATATTTTCATCAAGGCTAATGCAGATATAATCACCGCGTACAAATCAGAATATGTCTAAACCAGATTAAGACTGCAACCAAAATACGCTTGCAAGTTAGTAAGCCTTACTGAACACAGAGGGACTTACTTTTGTGTAATTTGTTATTAATAATACATTGACTATCCACCCTTTAAAGAAGATGCATACAGTTGGAATACTTTTTCTTACTGAAAATGATGTAAATGCTGTCATTAGTCCCAGTTTCCTAGAGAAAAGGTTAATCAGAGCAGAGGCGTAATAGTGTTCTGGTAGTAGAGAAGGCTAAGGAAGAGGAGAACTTTGACATGGCAGATCCTGGGCCTTTGTCTTTCTGTCTATTATTAATATGCCTACATTACTACAAAAGAAGAAGAAAAGAAAGCTTTACAGTTACCACCCCCCACCCCATAACCCTTTGCCTCAGTTTAAAGCTTCAGCTATCATTTAATCAACAACTATTGTGCTCAAAGATGGAAATGGGGGTGGGGAAGAAAGAGCATCAGAAGACCCAAACTGAAGGGGGGGGAAGCAGGGCACATTTTTTATTTGGTACATGCAGGGCTTTTCTTGTGACAGTACTCACTGGTATGAAGCACTGGCAGCCCTTTCTCCTGCTGCCCATGGCAGCCATTTTGTGCAGGGACCCATGAGACTAATCAATTTATGAGGGCAGCAGGAAAAGGAAAGGCACTAATTCAGTTGTACATTTATCCCAGGTAATTTAGTCTCTTCCATCATTACTCTTGTACAATCTGTGTCAGACCACCTTCTTTGCCTGGTCTTTGCATAAAGTAGAACAATATGGTGAATTAAACCAATTCAGACTGCATATGGGTGACACCATTTTATGCTTCCCAGCATTAAAGACAAAAGTAGATGTGACAAAATTGCCTTTCAAAATTTCTATATCCCTTATCCAGAGTAGTAGTACACAAACTTGCTTATTTCACTTAAGGGGTTTTTTCCCAACAGACTCCTCTGCAATCAACTCTGTGAATGAGTTAGTTTTTGTCTAACAAGATCCATTGGGATATTAGGAATAAAGTGATTTATATTTTCCTACACAGTGTTTACCTGCTCATTATTTCACTCTGCTTTCTGTACAGTTGTCCTTTTTTTGTTTGCTTCTTCTCATTAACAAAGAAGTAGGAGTTTTAGTCAGCATAAATCTTACTAAAGACAATTATGTATATTGCCCACAGAAATAACTTGATTCATATTACTTCATACATAATACAATTTGGCAATCAAAACATCCAGATTTTGATGTTTTATGCTATATCAGTTAAATGATCCCCCCTCTTATAGACAGAAGCACTGTAAAGTGAATTCATAGAGACTAATATGCATGCCTTCTTCAACTTATTGAATATGTTTTCTTAAAATGAAGATACTACTTAACAGATGTCTCAGTTCCTATTATTTATGTTGGTGTAGTAATTACAGCTAAAACTATGTGCTAAAGTCCAGGGAACACTGGGCTTGGGTGCTGTTGAATATGTGTGCTTTGTAGTGCCTAGGAGGGCCATGTGCAGGAAATTGACTTACAAATTTCTGGCCACAAGGTGCACTAGAATGCCACATGGACAAAATTTCCTGACAAAGCAATGCCAGCTTCATTTAAGGAAATTGCACCAAAAACTATTTAGAGTAGTATATTAATCCATATCACATGTTCCTGGGTGTGTGTAAAATTAAGCAAACCTTCCTGCACATGTGGTGGGAATGTGAGGAAAGTCTCCTAATTTGGGATTCCATCTTTACAGAGATCTGGGAAATTACTGCTGAGCACCTACAAAAAACAAATGAACACCTACAAAAGACAAATGAACTAGCCCCATTGAGTTTCTATCAGGGTAAAATCTTGAATGTTCACTTTAAACCACTTATTAGATATTTACCGATACCAGTCAGGCTGGTGATTGCAAGATTTTGGAAGGGACTTACAACATAGTATCAAAAGGTGTGGCAGATGGTTTTAAATGAAAAACTTACAAATAAGCTCAAAATGGCAAAGGGAAAAAGGAAAAAGCCACAGACAAATTTATGGTGGAAGGTATTGTTCTATTACACACATGAAAAAGATGGGTAATAGGGGACGTCATACTACATATAAAAACTTTTCACGTTTGATTCCTGATATTCTGCTGTTTTTCTTTTATTGTATTGCATAATCTGGACGCTTCTGTTTCTTTGGCATGCTACATAATACAGGTTTATTTTCTACTGCATTGTACTATGGTCCCTATTTCTAGCCTATAAAAAGCCAGCATTCAAAGTGAAAACAAATATAGCTATAGACAAATAAATACACTGGCAGTTTGGGTGAGATGGGTGACATGTAGATATATAAATACATTGAGAGCTGTTGTTTTTGAGTAAGCATGACACCTGCAACTGAGATATTAAGAAGTGCGGCAACACTAACTAAAAAGTAGACAGTTGAGAGCCAATTAAAACATTATGGGGTAGGTGAGACAAATGTCTATTTCAAAGGTTAACCTAGAACAAGAATAAACCATAATTCAATTGCATCTAAAATATGGTGAGAAAAAAGCAGTAGTAATTTAGGATTTTAGATCTCATTAACTATCCTAGCAGGGGATATAAAAGGTCATTTTCACAATCTAACAAGGGGGGAAACCCACAGAGGTTCAAAAGAGCAAGAAAATCATCCATGTGTTTACTAAACACCATGTTCTGACAGAGACCTAGTGATTCTCAACACACGTGCTTGGAGAAAAGCAGCAATGGTTTACTGAAATTCACATCTAAGTAAATAAGGTGTTAATCACAGAGTGTTAAAATGGGGGCTCCAGAGAGTGGAAAGTGGAAATATTCTTTTATTTTGTTTAAAAATTCATTAACTAGATATACAAGGTGCTAATGACCATCAGAAGCAATCTTACCCGGCATATATTTAGTCAAGGCTTGGCTAGACTGCAGCAGATAATTGAGTATTCTTAGGTACCAGACAATATTGATGTGAATAAACCTTTGCCCTTCTTCCAAAATGGAAAACCGTTTCCATTACAAATTGGTTCCAACTCCAAGAGCACAGATCAGATAAACCACTTTTATGTGGGTAACCTGCATGATCCCTAATTATAATTTAGACTTCCAAAGACCCAACTTCTAATTCCTATTTTAAAAGCTCTGCTGATTTCTAGTTGATTACATACTTACATTTTGCTCCATTGTCAATCTGAAATCTTCAACTAATGTTTAGCTTTTATACTTTCTGCTTAAATTGTAAGTGCTTGTTGTACATATTAAATTTATTAGTAGGAAATTAGAAATTTTACTAAGTATAAAAAAGCATGCCTCTTACAAATTAGTTCTGAGCAACGTCTGAAAATCTGAAGACTGTTTTGCATTTATTTATTTAAAATTTGTATACTGCCCTGTATCTATAGATCTGAGGGCAGTTCACAACATAAACATATATAATAAAAACACAATATGTAATAAAAACAGGAACAAAAAAGAAACACAAACACATAACCCCCTCCCTTATTCAACTGACATTCTACTAAAAGCAAAAATCAGTGATGTATAAATAAGCAAGAGAAACAAGAATTGGAATGAGGAGTATACAATTAAACATATAATGATGCAGTCAAAAGAATACCATTCACAGCTACTGTTTTGCTCATTTGAAACCAAAATTGTTAAAAGGAATTCAGGTACAGGCACTGAAGATCAATATTTTGTCAGTTTGCATTTCTTTCCTTTAGGATATTGAAACTCTCCATTGTGTTGTCTGCAAGAGACCTACAGACTAACACATCAAACACACAGAACAGTCATATACTTCCAAGTGATGTTTGTGGCTAAGTGAAAACTACCCTTCAATGGAACATGAGGCAAGGCGGCAAAAGACCCACAAAATCATATACCTGAAAGCATGTAGGAATACTTCAGTTTTCCACTAGCATAAGTATGGCAGATTAATCCAGTAGTAAGCACTAAACATCTATTATTGTACAGGTTGCCCTAGTATGCATTTCTTTAGTCCTCCTTAACAATATATATATTCTTTTTTTTTTACAACAAAGAGATTGGGAGTTATTCCTAGTAATGAGTTAGCTAATTATTTGGTAATCTAGATTGGGCTGCTACCATACTTTATCATACTGTTGTATTGTGCTGTTCCTGTTTTAAGAGCACAATATTCAGAATACTATTGTATGGTATCAGCCCAACCTAGAAGCCCAGCTTAGAAGCTGAGAAGTGTATCTCCAACCGTGTACTACAGAAGTAGTTACAACGCTACGGCAGAGAGAGGGTGTGGGGGAGGGAGATTTAAATCCTGTGGTTGGAAATAGCTAAAGTACTTTAGCTCACCAATGTTTCCAGTTGCCTTACTGACAATATAATTTATATGAAATGCAAGATGGTTGACTAAAGGGATCAGGAGTTAGCAAGAGGGAGAGGGGGCAGCAATGGTAAGAGGGTAGGAGGGAGAGAGAGAGGCAGGTAGTCAGGAAGGCAGGCACAAAGTTAGATTCAGCCCACTTAGATGGTTTTAAAATGGAGGTTTATGGAGGATAATGAAATCTATGGCTACTAAGTTATTTTCAACTTTTTTATAGTATTATGCAATATTGTGTTTTAATATTTATGCTGTGCTTTAATTGTTGTAAACCTGTACTGGGACCTTAGGGTAAATGGTAGGTAGGAAACTGAAACAAACAAATGCAATAGTCATGATGTCTCTATGCAATGTCCAGTTGGAAAGGCAGCATGCCACTAGGTATCAGTTTCTGAGGAGCTCCTGAGTGAGAGGGCTATTTCCTTCCCATTCTTGTGGGCCACTGTGGAAAACAGGATGCTAGACTAGATGGATGTTTGGTCTGTTCCAACAGGTCTCTTTTCTGAAACAGAATACTTAACTTCTTCTATATTGAGCTTGCCATTTAATTATTTATATCAAGGATGTTGCATTATATATTCCAACTATTATAAAAGCCAAAGAATGAAAGAACTACGAAAGAAAGAAAAACAGATGTGACTTTAGACTTGAAGCCACTAAGAAAAAAAACCAGGGTAGAAGTCAACGAAGCGCTAACTAGGACATTTGTTTGCAGAATGAGGTCCACTTGAACAACAGAACATTTCCTACTCTCCTCTCACTGTCTGACCCCTAAACCTGATGATTAGTGGGCCAGGCCTGCACAAAGGTGTCAAGGGTGCTATTGCATTCAGAACCCTGCTGTGCCTTGCCTGACTCGGCTTTACCAGACTCCAAACTCTACTTAGGGCAGAACCTGCCTGGGCTGTGCCATTGCTAAGAAGGGAACCAAGATACGTTTTCTTCTAACTATTTGGAACATCTCACTTATTTGTTAACTATTCATTCTATACAGTCCTGGTTTGTTCTATGTTTTCAATTTGGCCTGCACATTCTTCCTTACTATCTTTTTAAAACCCAGAAGAATTGTAGAGTCGGAAGGGACCCTGAGGATCATCTAGTCCAATGCAAGAATATGCAGCTGTCCTATATGGGGATCAAACCTGCAACCTTGGCATTATCAGCACCACACTCTAAGCAACTGAGCTATCAACCATGTACAACCGTTCTGCCTAAAACACATCTGTGCCTGTTCTCTACAAATCCCATTTTTCTTACCTGTTCCAGCTCCCCCTCTTTGTCAGACAGTAGACTATATGGCCAGGATCCAAAGAGCTACATTAAAGGGTTAGGTGTGCCATTTTGGTTGGTTTGATTGTTTTCCCTTTGTCATAACATACATTGCTATTGAAAAAAAACCCTTCTATGGCTGGGAAACTCAGTTCTTAAGATTCAATTCCACATCCATTGTGGAAACAGGTTTGGGCACTGTCCGAACCACTCTCGCTTTATATTGCTGAAATTAATGGGGATTGTGAAGAGGCATGTTTTCATAGACCATCTGTGAAACCTCATTAAGTAACTATTGAGATGAGATAATTCCCGTCCTACAAATGCACTTATTGATATGCCTGCCATTTGTGGGATCATTTACAGGAGCATGGTTTGCCACATACATAACAATTTGCACATCATAGCCCTTTTAGTGTTAAATGCTTCAGAAAAGCCATGCATTTAGAAAAGTATGCTGGTTTGCATAGCAAAATATAGGCTTTTGAAAAAGTTGATGCCTGCGGCCATTATTAATATACTAACCACTAGGGATTAATGTATTTTAAAATATTTCAGTAGCATTTAGAGCAAAAAATAATTTCTCAAATCAACAAAAAGTGATTATTCCAAGAATTATGCACTGTATAGTAAGCGTCTGACGGGATTTAGGTGTAACCATTAACCATTTTAATAATAGTTTTCGCAACCATTACACAGTAATAACTACTATGCACTGTTAATATTTAATAAGATATCTACACTTACCTATTTATCATTTATAATATACATCACAAAAGCATTATAAAACATTTATTAAGTATATATAAATAATTTTAGGATACTACAGCCATGTGTTATAAATACATTATTAATTCTGCATAAATTATTGAAGGACTACTTGAAACCTTACATGGAAGGAGCTTTTAGATGAGCAGCATTTTGTCACCCACAGATCTATCACAGGAGGAGAGCACCTCTGTATGTGAATGCACTCTACCTTATTGATTTTGCTTTTCTGAATTTAAGGGGGAAACTTCTATCATCATTTAGGACACAAAACTCAAAGGCATCACAATCTCTAGGAAAAGCAAGATCTGCCTTAGAAGTCTTCTCACTGGTAGCTACATTTCTATCTGAAGGGATTTTTTCTGTGGAGGAACACTGACAACGTAAGCTTCTCCAGCAATCAGAAGTGGTACAGTCCAGATGCTGGTACAGTCATACATTGGAAGTCAAACAGAATCTGTTCCGGAAGTCCATTCGACTTCCAAAATGTTCGAAAACCAAAGCACGGCTTCTGATTTGCTGCAGCAAATTTGAAGCCGCAGAAGCCCCGCTGGACGTTCGGCTTCCAAAAATAGTTAGCAAACCAGAACAGTCACTTCCATGTTTGTGATGTTGGGGAGCCAAAATGTTTGGGAACTAAACTGTTTGACTTCCAAGGTACTACTGCACTTCTTTTGCTTGAGAGAGCTAGGCATTGGCTAAAATATTCCCATTAATGGTGAGTTTAGGCTGTGAATGTCAACAGGATTGCAGCAAAACTGGGCTGAGGTACGAGGCAGCTATCAGAATGGTCCAGGGAACTGCATAACTTTTACAGATGTCTAATGTAAGAGGGAGAATCCTCTCCCTTCTGAAAAAAAAAAAAAAACTGAGCATGATTAGTGTTCACAGAGTGGTGTGTGTATGTTGAGGAGCAGCAGTGAAGGGGAAAGAATTGACGTATCCAGGAAGAAGATATGGTTGGCTGATTAGAAACCGCAACATTCACACTGATGTTAGAAAGTGAAGATACACTGCAACATTTTGTTACAGATCCCACTAGTTTTTTCAGTGTAAACCATCTACTGTTTTCCTGGTTTGAATCACCACTTAATTCCCTCTGACCCTGTAATACCATGTTTCATCTGCAACGTGATGTTAGAAATGTAGTTGTACTGTACCGTAGCAGGAATGCTTATTTGTCAGGAAGCACCAAGAAAGACAAACACATCCAGCTCATTTGGATAAACTCCCAGCATATCTCTGTTATGTCCAATGTGGCCAGGTCAGTTGTGGTTATAATCCCATTTCACCAAAGCAATATGTTTATTCCTATTTTAATTGAAATTGATTAACCAGATCTTAATAAAGAAATCACTCCTTAAATCAATTTTAAGAGATGCAAATAGGGCTAGCTTGAGGTATCAACATTTTTGCAAAGTGCCACTTGCTCTTAAATTCACAGTGTGATTATTTTCCTTGCCCACCTGAGTTTGCAGCATGCTACACATAAAGACACCTGTCACTGAGTCAGGACATTTGTTTGCAGTGTCCAGAGCTACCTATTCAGAAATAAATTTCAAAGTGTTGTGAATTGAGCACTGTTCTCAGGCAATGCTTAGGCTAGAAGCAAGGCTGAAGCAAAGAGGTGAGATAGGGCTATGGGAGAGCACAGCTCTGATGTTACTTCAGCAAGAAACTCAGACAGAGACATATATAGCAGCAGCTACATCCTGTTAGCCCCACCTGCATTGTAAAATTCTGCTTTAATTAAAGGGACCCAGCCCTTTTTAGCAGTCCCCAAATTCTGCAGAGCAGGGGAGCCTATGATTGGACATTCTGCACTCGAGACTTCCAACATTGTATCTTCAGGCGGGATACAGGCACCAATATGGTACAACTGGTGAAAATGCTTCTAGGGCATGGCCTTCTTCTTCAGATGCCTCATCAGGGCTGGTTTTAGATGAAGAGAGGCCCTAGGCTACTCCACTTGTGAGGCCCCTCCCCATCCCTCACCCTCACAACTAGAAGAAAATGGAAGAGTGTTATAAACAAAATTGAGTGAAGCCAAGGGTGACAGGTATTTAAAATTATGCAATTCACAATTTCTCCTTTAAAGAACATAAGATATTATTGTTAACTATCATGGTGATTTTTAAAAATGCATAAAATTAACACTGAAAAACTTTTGCAATAACTTTGTAAACCTTTTGTGGCCTGGGCAGGCCGGGTCTTCCTGTATATATCTACTGGGATTGGCAAGGCATCTGACATTCACCTGAATCTCATAGCTCTCCTGACGAGTGCTTTGGTCTGCATCCACAGTGTGGAATGTGAAAGGATGAGATTGTCCACCAGATACCAGGCACTCTACTATTCAAATTAGGCCACAGTGTTTTTGTTACAATCCCCTTCTCAATTAATTAATCAATCAATTTTAATCTAGAATTTAATCTAAAATTTAAATTCTCAAAACTTTCTTATTTGTTAATTCAGGCAAGTATACTACTGCCTTCACTTCATTGCAAACAGTATTTCTACCTGCAACACAGTTGAGCAAATCTGCTCCTCTTCCTTTCACAGATATTTTGTTGCCATTTGCAACTGTAGTTGCCTCTGATTAGTTATCAATTAACTCTTGGGGGAAACAATTAGCACCACACGTCATGTGCATGGAAGTTGCCGAACCAATTAACCAACTAGAAGAATTACTGTTAATATGCATATGTGACCAGGTCTGGTATTGCTTCTGGAGGTCCTGATTATAGGTGTTGTCAGGAGTGTTCTTCCACAGCATTGGTTAGTGTACCACTTACAGCCTTTTCTGGAGAAAATGGATTTGGCTGCTGTCACACATCCTTTGGCTACACCAGTGGTGGAGGAAGGGGGCGGGGGGGGCGGATTACCCCGGGTGTCATCGCTGGGGTGTGTGTGACAAAGTGACAAAAATATGAGTTTTTAATAATAATAATAAATTGGGCTCACAACTTTTTAGTTCAGTCAACAAACCTAACGAAACACGGCTGGCACTGGGCACCACACTGCGGGGGCCAGCACTTACCCTGGTGCCTGAAGCATGCCCAAGCCACATGTCTCTCCTGGGAGTGAGGTGGTGGTTTGGTTGCCTGCAGGCTCTGCGCTGCCTGAAACGGCAGTGTGGGACTTGCGTCTGCCCTCCACCTCTCTCTCAGCTGCCGTATAGCTGAGGGGGAGGTGACGGAGAGGCTCCACACAGCATGCTCTGCCCCCATGGGTGCTCGCCCCACCCCCAGCTGCAGGACGCTTACACTGCACCAGGCACCCCAGTGGCTAGCTACGCTGCTGGGTTACACCCAAGGTGGACTATTAGAACATGCTTTACATGGGATCTCTATAGAGGCTTTGCTCTGCATTCCAGCTCCATCTGAGAACAGGTGAGTATGTAGGATGGCCTCCTCTGTAGTTGTATCCTGGCTGTCAAACTACATCCCTCAGACACCCCCACCTGGCTTTTCTCAATTTTCAGAAAAGCTATGAAAATAGCTCTTTTTAAAGTATGTGTTCAATCTTCCCTTATCCTCTGGATTAAAATATTTATTTTGTGTTATGCTACTCTTTCTTCGTGCTTTCACTGTGAAATGCCTAATCGGTTATATTACGTTGTATAACTTTACTGTTCTTAGTCTCCTTTTAGTTATTCACTTTGGTGCCACAGGTAGTGGCACTGGAAGGAGCCATAAAAATACTAATAAAAATCAATAAACAACATGTTTAGCTATATGTATTTATGCTTAAGTTTAGCGGGAAAGAAAGACTTAAGGGATTGTCTAACAGAACTAAAATACTTGAGTGAAATGCAACTGGTTGATTAAAAATTTCCATTGGCTTTAGCCTCTCAGCATCAATCTGAGCAGTCTCTCACTCTAGTTATTAATTTTCCTTCATCTACATTCTATGTCTTCATTCTTTAAGATATAATATGATATATGGAAAAGTATAATGCAAAACTAGAAAAGTAGATGGGGGAAAGGGGCAGAATGCCACTGAATTAAACAGCAGGCTTTAATCTAGGGGTGAGATTCCAAGGCAGGGTGCTGAATGCAAGGTTGCTAACTTAATGCCACTAAAATTTATTAATTTTAGAGAGCCTATTATTTCATGGTTTTATCCACCATCTTTCTGTCTGCTTCTGTGGGGTCAAGGACTGGAACACAAGGGTGAAATGTACCGTAACAAACCTCCTTATTCTAATTAATTCAAGGAACAATGTAGTCAGTTTATACTTCTCTATTTAATCGACTATATGGCTCAAATAGTCATATTATCTAAGCATATGCAAAATGCATAAATCTTTTAAAGGCTAACAAAATGCCCCAAGCTATTTAATCAATGCAAATAAATAATTAAAATCTGTGAAAATAAAAGACACCAGGCATGCTGGTTAAGTTATTATTATTCATAGGAAGAATTAAAATTGTCAAAAAGTCAACTATTTGGCCATTAAATATGGATGATTCAAAGAAAAGAGTATATAAATAAAAGTGCATTTTATTATGTAAGACAGCAGAAAACAGCCTGTGCAGAAAACAGAGAAATAAGTGAAATTGAAAGTGTGTAAAGGCCGATGCCCTGGCACAGGACAAGTCCTGTTTCTTTATTCAACAAGTATTGATGAATGGGGGGGAAAGCATTTTTAATGAAGATTGTGACCATGGACTGCTCAGAAGTATGAGCAAACTATGAGAGCCATAGTACTCAACTGTAAGTGTTGGAATAGAAAAGAAGACTTCTGCCATAATTGCTAGAGTCACATGGAAACTGAAGCAAGGACGTCCTTCACATTTGCCCCTTAAAATGCCCTAAACACCTTTACTTTTTTCACCAGTGTAATTTTGTTGGGTTATATCAAGGGTGGAGAACCTTGTGCCCTCCATGTGTTGAACTGTAACGCCCATCATCCCTGCCCACTGACCATGCTGGCTGAAGCTGGTGGTGGTTGTTGTTCAGTACCTTGCCACAGTTTTGTAACTGAAGTTCCAACAGTTCACAAGCAGCATAGCCCTTTTACTGATTGGGTTCAATCTGAGTATATTCAAATCCGAAACGCAGGCTCACTTCAAACTTAATGTAGAGGTCAAAGATCAATTCTGAATTAACTTTAATGTGCAGCAGTGAAAGCTAACTAAAATGTTAGTTTACTAATATAGGGCAACCCAATGGTTTTCACAGGAAAAAGTAAACAAGTAATCTCACTTTTTTGTGTTTGTGTTTTTGAATCATGGAGAAAAAGGTAGTTCTTGCTCTGTCTTCTAAGGGGAAACTGACAAAAGTGTAGCCCAACGTTAACATTGCATAGTAACATGCAATTTATTTTTCATGATTATGCTGCATTTAAAATTCTTTAATAAATAGGAGAATATTAAAACGAAATGACAAATTTGTGTTAAATAATTAATAATCTTTAAACACATCTGCAAGTTGTGGTATTTCCAAGTGCTGCATAAACCTTCACTAATTAATCTGTGCCAACCCTCCGGAGGCAGAAAAGTCCATAGCAACAAGGGAAAAACCTGTTTAAGTTATGTTATGTTGACATAAATGGGTAAACATAATTTACAATATAACAGCCTTACTCTTTCCCAATATGGATACTTACTATGATTTAAACTGCAGTCCTCAACTTTCTAAGGTTGGAATCCACAAATTATTTATTCTGAAGAAAACTCATTATTTTGATATCTGTATATCTATGCAAGCGATGCACACACATTCATACAATCAGGCAGTGCTTTTTTTGGGGGGGGGGGACGATGCAGGGGGATGCATCCCCCTAAACATTTTTTGAATCTTAACGGGAAGAAACTATTAAAAAAAATTAGTTTCTTCTCTAGCACGGTGAACAGTCAGTCCATTGCTACCCCCAGTGGTGGCCTCATTTCCTGTCACAGTGTTTCCTGAGTCTCAGACGGAATGAGAGTACCCCTAAACAAAAGCACTGCATTCAGGTGTATTAAAAAGGGATCATAGCTCAATGGTATAGCACTTGCTTTGCATGCAGAGGTCCCAGGTCCAATCAAAAGCATATCCAGATTTCCTGTCAATTCTGAGCTAGGTGTACCAATGGTCCGAATCAGTATAAGGCAGCTTCCTGGATTCCTACTCCCATTCATGCACACATGTATATACACTTACATAGACATGAACACATGGCACGTAATCATATGCAGATCTGCACACACTTCTTTAACATGCAAACACCAAAAATATACATGGGCCAGACCAACTTATTCAGTATCAGTATTGTTAGGGTACTTCCATGTGAGCTTGGAATTTGGAGCTGAAATTTGGTATAGAAATTACTTAACATGGGGCAACCCTGGCTCCGAGACCTCATATACACTGTGGGCAGGATTCCTGCATTGTATGGAGTTACAATAAATCCCTCGGGGTCCTTTCCAACTCTATGATTCTGTGATTCTTATATACATTTTGTAAAGCTTTTGGGAGGGTGGTGAAAAATGCTCATCGCAAATGCTGCAAAGTAATATATGAATCTCCGAAGGATATTGAGGCATGAAACTCTGTGTTCAAGAAAAAGAAAATACACAGAAAATAATAAAGTTTGTAAGGCATAGGATTCATCTTAATGGACTGCATTGTTCCGGACTGAACTGAAACACATCCCCTAACTTTTCAGTCTTTTCATTGATTGCAAATTAAATCTACCATCACTATTTTTGGGAGGGAGAGGTTTACAAAGATGGGTATTTTACTTACCATTTATGTTTTAATGCCTCCTTGAAATATAAGTGATTTCTTTTCAGGTAAGTAACTGAGAAGTGTAAGGAAGGAAGCCCTTTCAAACAAAAAACAAAAAATGATACTCATATCCAGACAAGAGATCATGATAAGTTTGAATACTAACTGTTGAAAATAGCACAATATTGTGTTGACAGTTCCATTACAGGAAGCAGGAGTGTCCAATCATTTCTGAAGATTAAGGTCACTTCAGAGGCCAAGGTAAAGACGACTTCTTGTGGCACAAAATTCTTCCTTATGACACCGAAGGTTAGCGGAACAGTTTCCGTTTCTATTTTTTCATAGCTATTAGAACAGCTCCCACCTCATCACCTCAACCTTGACATAAAAACAAAAGCCAAAGCTACTGGAGAAATATTGCAAAGTAAATAAAATCATCTGCAATCAATTCTGGAGAAACCATACTTTGTCCCCAAATCATTATCCAAGTGTCTGTTATCCATCCCCATATGTATAAAACATTATAACTTAATTTATTATTGAAAAGAAGCTTGAAGCCTAATCATGTTAAACACAATATGGGTTTCTTTGTGAACTTATTAATCACTCTGAAATATATGTATATATAAATATTTCATACAAAATTAAATTTACAAACAACTGTAGGAAGTTTCATATCTTCAATGATTTCTGATTCATCTCTATGTCAGAAAGAAAATGAACAGATAACACAAAACTTTTCTCTCTCTTTTTGCTTCAGATATATTCATTGGGAAGCTATTTCATCTCTTGTATTCCCAGTGTGCATGTCCGGGGTGAAAAAGATATTTACACCATCACTCATTCATTATGAAGAGCACAGCCATGTGAAAATTACTCTGTGTCAGGAAAGTAACCTGTGAATTGGTTACAATCACTGAAGCTGGAACAGTACATGACTTTGCTACATGTGCAACTGGAGCATCTGACTCATCTCATTCAGTTTCCTACTTTTTCCCCTTCTTGATTTTTAGTGAACTCCTTCACTATCTATCATCTATCTATCTATCTATCTATCTATCTATCTATCTATCATCTATCTATCTACATCTATATCTATCTATCTTCTATCCATCCATCCATCCATCCATCTAACAATTAGTTCCAATTGAGTCGTGTCACCTGAATATTCTGGGCTAATAATACCCCTTTGTCAAGTTCAAGACTGGCTAGATATTGACCTAAGGCAAACTCACAGCAACAGCCCTTTTCACAAAAATCGGATAACCAAACTCATAGCAATACTTTCAGTAATCTGCACCAGTTATTTATTTTCATAGGGCCATACTAGTCAAAATGCAAGAGACCCTTTATTTTTCTCTCCCCCAGTTTTGGTCTTGCTAATTAGCAGCTCTATAAAGTTCAGGATGCTAAGACGACCAGGAAAGTGTGGCCTTGGGAGTTAGTATTTAATATTTCCTCTCATGCCCATGAAATTCCATTCAGGACAGTGGTTAACTCTTGCCAGGGGTGAGGTGGGAGCAGCAGGCAGGATCAACAACATTTGTACCTATCCTTTTCACTGCAGAGCTACTAGTCACCCTGTATAAGATCCTCTTATACAGTTTTGGAACTGTAAACTAGCAAAGCAAAAATCACTGGAGGGTATAATCCTGCATTATGTAAAGTTTTGCCTAGCTAATACATGTTGCAATGAAGAAGGAAAAACGAGAAATTTGAACTGACACAGAGAAGAATTGTCTTCAGAAATGCATGTAAGGAAAAGGACTGCATCCCCATGTAAAAAGGCTTTCTGATATCAGGTACAGAAAATAACATGATCATATTCCTTGGTGGAGTAAGAAGCTACCATTACTAATTCTATTTGGGATTCAGTGGATATTTAAATTAGAACTGCTTGTTGGGTAATACTTTGAAAGATAGCCTGAAAAAGCAAATTCCTTCCAAACAGAAGGCCACACATTTTGTAAGGCATCAACACTTATATCAGCAACAAACCATTTACAGCATGCTGTTGCTGTTATTATCAGCTTCAACATTTCAAACTTTCCCCAATCCTATCACTGGTTACTGTAGATGCTGTTCAAATTCCTGATTTCATGCCCTGTGTTGTCAATCAGTCTACACAGGATATACAACAGGAGAGTAGTAAAGTGTATATAATCCTTTTCAGACTTTAACTGGATATATATGATGTATGTAAGTCTCCTTTCCTTGCAGTCAGAGCTATAATAGGATTAGCAAGAAACAGAAAGGATTCCAAGTGGTCCAAAGATGGTGCGGTTTGAAACTGCATGAGCCTGTGAGATACATGTAATGCCCTGATGATAGCTTAAGATGGAGCTCTCTAAAAATGGCCTTGTACACCTGACGTAGAGAATCCAGCCTTCCCTCTTCTGGTTTTTCCTCCCCCCTTGATTCTAATCTATATCTTATCAGGTGTTAAGGTTTTAATTTAGTGCTACTATTACGGTTTACATTAGAATTACTATCGAAATTGTGTCTAAAGCAATAGTCAAACAGACTCTGGGGACTCTTCCTGAAGTAAAACATCTGATTAATATTAACAACGTCCCCTCCCACCCCCCCCAAAAAAAGACTAACAAGATTTCATAGGGAAGTTAAATATGCTCCTACTTTGTTTATATTATTGCATTTTTATGCTTCATGTTTTCCCAATAGTACACATCACCCCAAAATTTTGTTCTATGCGCCAGCCTGAGTGTTATGATAGGCTCAGGTAAAATTATTGGCATAAGGTCACTCAGCAAGTTTTATGGTTCCATGGGGATTTGAAGCTAGGACTCATTGGTCTTGGTTCAACATGCTTAGCATTAAACCACATCAGTATGTGATTTAGATGGGGACACTTGTTTACATCTGGTAAGAAGGCCCTTTGCCCTGTTTTCCTACCACAGATAAAATGGAACCAGAATGATTAAAAAAATAATAAATTGTGTTTAGAATTCTAGCTCGCAGAATTGCAACATACCCCACTATGGTCATCTAAAGACTGACATTAAAACAAAAACTAGTTGAAATGTTTGTGATAAAATTGTACCTGTTGGTGTGGTTTTTTGGGGGTGTGGGGAGGAGATTAAAGCATTATTCTAAAGCACTAAGAATGATAAACATATAAATTATACAAGATAAACATACAACCTAGAAATATACTAACCTCCCAGTGGTACAAATAGGTTACATAAAATATTCTATTTTACAGTTTTAAGTATGGATTTTCTTATTTTCACAGCAATCTTTTTAGCAGGAGGGGGGGCTGCTCTTTACCCCCTTCTACTTCTACTACAAATTGCTTTTACTTAGGCTAAAGCAAATTTAACTAATGAATGAACTGTAAGAAAGAAGCCTCTTCTAATGTGTTTCTGTATAATTTACACAAAATTTGGTTATTCATTAGCCTTAAGTCATTCATGATCACAACTAAGGGAATGGTATTCAGTGCCACAGCATGTAAATAACAGTAGTTTGTTAATAGGAAATGTGATTTAATTCAAGTAAAAAAATTAATGATTAATCTGCCTTTCGGTAATCAGACACATCTTTAAGCATATATAATACTGAAAAGCTAATATTTCTATTTAAGAAAGTAAATTGCATTCAAGATGAACTATGCAATGGAGAATAATACTCTGGTGTTTATTGTTCCTTTATTAAATAAGAAACCGCCCTATATTAAGAGTGGGATTTAAGGGATTCAACTTACTGTTTTAAAATTCATTCAGGAAAACACACTTAAAGTTACTTCATACACTATGGGTTGAGCCCAGAGACATGCCAGCAGAGTTAATTCTGGTGGTGGGGTTTGCTCTTCTGGTGACTGTGCTAATTCAGGAAAGTGTTACCGGCTTTTATGTCTTGCTGGCTGTCTGGTAGGCATGGAGCCAATGCCCTTTCAGCTAGTGAGACACCCCACCCCAGAAGAGGCCACTAATTGGCCAATTTGAAATGCAGCCGCTGGCAGGAATTAGAGCCAGCTACCCAGGTGGCCAGGGGAAATTCCCTCAACAGCCGCCTGGTCATATGTGTTCCGTTCTAGCTGCCTGGTGATGGCGACCGAGCACAAGGATCTGCAACAGCCGGCCCCCCAGAGGAAGGCGTAAGTGGCCATTGTTGTGCAGAAGACTTAACACAGTATGGATGTAGTGCAAACATGCATCCTGCAACAATGTGCAGGTGCATAATATTTGAAACATCTTGTGTTAGCAAATGCAAGAGATTACACACAGAACAATTTTTAACGCTACACAAATAGAGGCATTATGCAAGGCCTTGTGCATAAGACTTCAATGCTTTGTGCTACGAGAAGCACACAACTGGATTGGTTAGCTCATATAGACCTTGTACTAAAGGTAAAGGTAAAGGTACCCCTGCCCGTACGGGCCAGTCTTGCCAGACTCTAGGGTTGTGCGCTCATCTCACTCTATAGGCCAGGAGCCAGCGCTGTCCAGAGACACTTTCAGGTCACGTGGCAAGTGTGACAAGCAGCATCTGGCGAGCCAGCGCAGCACATGGAACGCCATTTACCTTCCCGCTAGAAAGCGGTCCCTATTTATCTACTTGCACCCGAGGGTGCTTTCGAACTGCTAGGTTGGCAGGCGCTGGGACCGAGCGACGGGAGCGTACCCCGCTGCGGGGATTCGAACCGCTGACCTTTCGATTGGCAAGTCCTAGGCGCTGAGGCTTTAACCCACAGCGCCACCCGCGTCCCTTGTACTTTAGACCTTGTACTAAATCAGGACAAAAAGTCTTCCATTAATGGAAAAGGCCTTTGCCTGTGGAAAGGCACCTCTGGATCCAGCTCAATGAAAAGAGGTATTTATAGTAGTAGTAGTAGTAGTAGTAGTAGTAGTAGTAGTAATTTTTTATTTATACCCACCCTCCCCAGCCAAGACCGGGCTCAGGGCAGCTAACAGCCAATAATAAAAACAAGTTGACTAAAATACAATTTAAAAGATTAAGATACAGCATTAAAACATTAGAATGCAGCCTCTTCACAGGAGGAGAAAGGAAAAAGAAAGAGGGGAAGGGAATCAAACTGATTCTAAGCCAAAGGCCAGGTGGAACAACTCTGTCTTACAGGCCCTGAGGAAAGAAATCAGATCCCGCAGGGCCCTGGTCTCATGAGACAGAGCATTCCACCAGACTGGAGCCAGTGTTGAGAAGGTCCTTGCTCTGGTTGAGGCTAATCTAACTTCCTTAGGGCGTTTAGGGCGTTGCTATATATGGACCTCAAGGTCCTCCGTGGGGCATACCAGGAGAGGTGGTCCAGTAGGTACAAGGGTCCTAGGCCATGAAGGGCTTTAAAGGTCAAAACCAGCACTTTAAATCTGCCCCTGTACTCCACTGGGAGCCAGTGCAGGTGGAAAAGCACTGGGTGAATATGCTCCCATGGCAGAGACCCTGAGAGTAGCCTCGCTGCAGCATTCTGCACCCGTTGGAGTTTCTGGGACAGCTTCAAGGGCAGCCTCGTGTAGAGTGAATTACAGTAGTAGGCACACCATGTATTCACACGGTTTGCATAACATTGAATGAAAGATGCATGTTGCCAGTCTTGCACCTGAATATCCCAAGAATCTGTAGCTCCCAAATGTGTATGAGAAGTGCCCCCATATTGCCCTAGAAACACCTATTTCAAGGCTTTGGGCTGGGCTCTTCAGGTGGGGATTCCACCAGAAGCATTCTTGTCCACATGCATGGTGGGCAGAAGGGAAAAGTCATACATTGGTGACTTCCCTCACTTGGCCCAAATATGCTCTCTTCTCAGCTACTGGAAGTACTTTGGGGAATGACCATTAACAAAAGATAAGTTTTGCAGTTTATTCCAGGAATACAGCTGCATGCATAGAGAGTACTTTTATGGACACTGTTTTTCAGCAGTCCTGAAAAAGCTGCTCCCTGCACAGAAATTAGGCAACCAACCCTTCAGTGCAGGTAGAAAAACACTTTTTATGCACGTGTGCCAAAGACAAAGCTTGACTTATAACTGACAAACTCAGAATCTTATGATACATCTCTCATTTGACAAGAAAGACAATGTTATATTTAAAAGTATCACTGAGGAACTGTCGTACAGCAGAGATCACGCATTTAGGATGGGGCACATGTTTCTTGACATAATATTGTTACAGACTATCCAAGTGTTTAAGAAAGCAATATACTGTAACTCTGTTTTTAGCTTTACAAGTTTTGTTATTAAGCTGTGAAAACAATTTATAACATTCAGCTGAAGTTTGTTAGGTTTTCATTTCATGCAACCTGAAGCTGTGATCCTGCACTCAGTTAGTCTGCTTAAATCCCACTGAATTCAATGATAATTCAATGATATTTAAACAGCTTACATGCAGGATTGCAGCCTGAATCTGCAATTAGAGAACTTCACAAACTTCATTGCCGATGGTTCTTTCATTATTTAATTCAATAAAGCAAAGTCAAAGCCTAGCTCCTGCAGTTTCCATAATTTGTTTGTAAAGGACTTTGCATAATAAATGGAAGGATTTTATTACTTCTGCTCTATTCCATGTGGAAGCAATGCTCAACTGAAATTATGCAATTAAAGGTGAGAAGAGAGTAATTTTCTGCAAAATCTCTCATGGTGGTTTTCCCAGCAGGACTCCTGAACCTTTAAGCACCTTCACAATAGCAGTCTGTTCATTTATCACTCATAGGGTTTACAGCAGGCTTCTCTTATTTTAGCATTCATTACAAAGTACAGCAAGACACTTTCTCTGAATGTCATAGGTCCATAGGAGGGTTGACATATAGGCAAGATCTCAAATCAAGAAATGCCCATTAATGCTCAACAGATAATTTAAAGTCGGCCAGGTTCCATGAAGTTTATGCAGCACAAAATTCTGACCTTCAATTGACTAATTTAAAAACCAATTAAGAAACCAAAAATGTAAATGCTTGTACTGAAGAAAAAAACACACCTCAGCTGTCAATCACTCTTCCGGATGAGAACCTGGATTCAGATGTGGGTGTTAAACATACCTCTTTTCTGGCACACTGAATGGTAGAGTACATCCCAGCCAGGCAGAGAAACACAGAACAAACATTACATACATATGTGTGAAAGATACAGAGGGCTTATCTGTAAGTTAAGCTGGTCTGGGATTTTTGTGCTGGATAGGATAATCAGGTAAAGGTAAAGGTAAAGGTAAAGGTACCCCTGCCCGTACGGGCCAGTCTTGCCAGACTCTAGGGTTGTGCGCTCATCTCACTCTATAGGCCAGGAGCCAGCGCTGTCCAGAGACACTTTCAGGTCATGTGGCAAGTGTGACAAGCAGCATCTGGCGAGCCAGCGCAGCACACGGAAACGCTGTTTACCTTCCCGCTAGTAAGCGGTCCCTATTTATCTACTTGCACCCGAGAGTGCTTTCGAACTGCTAGGTTGGCAGACGCTGGGACCGAACAACGGGAGCGCACCCCGCCGTGGGGATTCGAACCGCCGACCTTTCGATCGGCAAGCCCTAGGTGCTGAGGCTTTAACCCACAGCGCCAACCGCGTCCCTAGGATAATCAGGTGCTCCTGACTAAATAATACTACACTGAAACATAATCCAATTGATTCAAGTGAAATACCGTGCAAGCCCATGGGAGATGTTCTTCTTGTGGTGTAGTCCCTCGGATTCTATAAATCTTTGTGACCAGATGAAGGCTCTGCTGATGGATGATTCAGTGTATCTGCCTGCCAGGTTCTCAAGATCTGCAGGGAGGTCCTTTCTTGTGGTCCTGCCTATGGCTGCTGCCACTGTGTGGTGACTGGGGTTAAGGCCTTCTTCGTCACGAATCATGATGCCCCATCTTCAGTACTCGCTGCCTCATGAGTTATATCAAACATCTTTGATACTGAGTTTTCAGTGTAAATTAAAGGAGAGCATCTATCTGTCAAGCTTTAGGATCTTATTAATTGTTTTGTTCCTGGCTGATAAGCTTGTCTTAATAGGTGCTATATTGCCTGTTTAAATGTTGTTGATGTATTATGGTTTTATTGGCTGACATATATTATTCTGATTTTAGTGTATTGGAAAGTTCTCTGGGCTCTTGGATGAAGGGTGAGCTCTATATGGAATAAACAAATAAATGTTGATGATCCTGTTGTCTAGGTCTTTCTGTCGCCTTTTGTTGGCATAAATATGGCTCCAAACAAATGGGTATTGAAATAATTTCAAGTATAACACGATCCCTTTTAAATGGCTGTAAGATGCAACTTATCCATCAACATATTTCAGTTCAGCTAGAGAACCATCAAGTAGAGGGAAAAAATAATTGACCTTGAACAACCTCAAATAAATGGTGCTTATGAAATGTGGCATATCTGTCAGCCTTTCTGTGATAGTGTTTCTAATGTACAGCCTCGGTGCTAAAAATAAATTTAAAACAACTAATTTATTCTGCTTCTGAAGCCAGAAAGACCAAATGTTTTAATAAATTTAATATAATGCCTACATATTAGTATTAATTACCAATTTTATGCACAATATGCTAAATTAGCTACCAGTGAGCTATTTATCCTGACTTGAATTGTTTGGAAGGACAGAAATGGCTTCATTATAAATATTTAACAGGCTATGGGATAGTCTTGCTCTTACTGGTCAACCATTCATTTGCTTTCATCCCCAGAAACTCATTTTTGTTGCCCTGAACTGTAACAGATTGCAGTCAGCTTCTTCTTTTTTTAAGAAAAACAAGCCAACCAACCCATGTTTCTAATGTACCTTTTCCCAATTTGTTTTTCATCTGATTGAAATTATTTATTATGTGCTGAATTCTATGTTGCTAAAGCATGGTCCCTTATTTGACAGCCTGTTTGATCTGTAATATTAATCTACTTGGAAAATGTTGTAGTACACTATTTGTATTAAAACATGTGACTATTAGAAAAATGGAATTTTGTATCAACAATACTCAACACTTGGATCAGATCATAGAATCATAGAATTGTAGAGCAGGAAGAGACTCTGAGAATCATCTAGCACAGCCCCCTGCAATACAGGAATATGCAGCTGTCCCACAGAAGGACCGAACCTGTAACCTTGGCATTATTAGCACCACTCTCTAACCAACCAAGCTGTCCATGTACTGATCACACATATCAGTTTGTGACTGCATTGTGTATCTTCATTTATTCTGATTCTACCTGGAAAAAATATATATGCAAGATAATAAAATCCAACTCCATATGAAAAATAAGGATGGAAAGATTTTTTTCCAGTGCTGTATACAACATTTCAAAGAAACCACAGATTCAAATATCACTACAAAAAATATTATATCTCCTCATAAATGAGCAAACAGCTGACTATTATATTTTTCTTTTTATTTCAGGTGCTTAGTGTCTTTTATAATTCATTCTCTTGAGCTTCTTTCCTTTTACTTATCCATAAAGAATAATTTTTTGGCTCTTTTTAACTTATCTGGGTAACAAAAAGCAATACTTATCAGCCATTAGCCCATAGTGCACTTTACAATTAATGTTCCTTTCTGACTGCATATAAAGTGTAACTACAGCAAGGCATAATTTTTCCTTTTGGTGCTGCTGCTAACCCCCTGCTGTGGTACTGCTTAAAAAGTTGTGTGGAACCATTGGCAAATTTGCAAAGTGCATTCAAGTTTTTTTAAGCCTTCATCCCAATGAAAACTTTTTGGCAAAATAAAGTGGAATTCATAGATCAATATGTCATTAAATCATAAATCATAGAATCATAGTAGAGTTGGAAGGGGCTCTGAGGGTCATCTAGTCCAATCCCCTGCAGTGCAGGAATCTCAACTAGAGCATTCATGACAGATGGCCATCCAACCTCTGTTAAAAACCTCCAGTGTATAGGAGAGTCCACCACCTTCCATTTCGGGTTGAATACAAAATAGGTTAGTCACACTGATTTCAGTGGGACATAACTGTAACTAGCTTAGTTCATAAGCCAAAACCACTTTGTGATGGGCCAGGGGGTGGGGAGGGGAGAGAAGTTCCATCTGTCCATTTCTGCCAGCCTGTGATGGCCCTCACCTGCAGAGTGCCATGAGTGTTACTCCACCAGTGTGGAGTTTCTTCTTCTGCATATCCAGCGGAGCATTCTGGGGCTGATTTGGGCTTGATCACGGCACCAGCTGCAGACTAGTTCACTGATTTTCCCATCCCAATTCTGCCCTGGCCAACATGCTGAGCAGCAGTTAGGGATGTGGCGGTGGCCCTACCAGACAGCAGCTAGAGTCTGGATTACACCTTTAGTCTGAATCCAACCCAATATAAGATGCTCAGGACTGGCCCAATATATTTTGCATGCCTGAGTCAGAGCAAGAAATGGCGCCCACTTCCTACTCACTTTGATGTGTACAACAAATCAGCATGCAAAGTACTTAAGGCAAGTCATGCTATTTTTTGCACCTGATGCAGAAAATACAAGTGTCACTTCTGCCAATAGTGGTAAATATATAGGAATAATACATTATGGAACAATTTGCACACAAAACCAGATATCTGGTGAAGCAACCCGACTTTGCCTTTTTTGTGGGGGAGTGGAGTCCTGGCTACACTGCTGCCTTGCACACTTGGCATTTGGGAGTTTGTGTGTATTTTCATAATATAATATTTCATAATATAATCATCAACAACAAAATGCATTAAAACCACTTACATCCAACTTTTAAAAGAGAACAGAGAGAAATAAATGTGATATGGCAAGCGAACCATAAGATGGCCAGTGAATTAACAGAAGTCTTCACATTCATTTCAGAGATGAAAAGTGGGGGACAAAAAACAGTGCATGCCAAGCTTCCAGACTGTTGGGTCTGCAACTCCCATAAATAGGGCTCATGGCATACTTTGGGGGGCCTTTGGCACGGTGCCAATGATGAGCCCCCAACCTCCAACCAGGCCACAATCTAGTCTGGTTTATGGCTGCTTCCACATACTTCCTTAGCTGTTGTCAGTGCTTAGATCTTGAGAATACTCACTGCTCCTTGAGTCACACTTCAGTTTCAGGGGATTAGTGGGTTGTCTCCACAGATGGGAGATGGACATGACTCCCATTCAAAACTAGCACCACTACCTGCCACTGAAAAAGACCTGGCAGCCCAGCTAGGAGCATGGTGAATGGCAGTACCACTAGATCTATCTGGAACGGGGCCTTTCCAATCTCCTGGGTCTCTCTGCCAGTACCAGACTGGCACCAGGCCTGCCTGCTAAACATTGCCACTTGTCCTATTTCCTTTCATTTCTTATTTTTAGCACCATAGATTAAGTAACGATTGTGGCCATACACATTTCATAAACCAATGAGATATAGATATAGATATAGATATAGATATAGATATAGATATAGATATAGATATAGATATAGATATAGATGATATAGATGATACAGATACAGATACAGATACAGATACAGATATAGATATAGATATAGATATAGATATAGATGATATAGATATAGATATAGATATGAGATTTTTATCCTGCTATTTAGCTGGCGAGCCTCCTGTAGCATGATCAGTACTTAAGACACTCTCTGTTTTCAGGCTTACATTCCAAAAGGCAAGGCACACAGAAAGGGGGATATTTTATGTCTCAAAGTTCTAAGTCGTGGTAGATAAGAACTTCTGCTAATCAGATTAAGGATCAGTCTAGTCCACCATCCAGTTTCCAACACTGATCAGCCAGATATCTTAATTTGATATAAGATCGTAAATGTTTTAACCTTTCTTATTTTATTTTGTTGTGAATCACAAAGTTCTGCTAGCTCAGCAGAACCCTCGGCCACCAAATTATTTACAAACACATTCGAATTCGGAGTATAATGGCTGTTGATAGGATAGTAATCAAAACAACGGAATAGAATTTATATTTTCAAATATTATACAAATTAAACCACCAGTTTTACATTGAAAGGAACAGACTAGTTTCAGCCCACAGCAAACCTTTGTAGTATAGTTTATATGCTTAAATGTAGTAGTTTATAAAAGGAATGCAGACATAATTTTAACCATAGGAGCATAAACAGCACCATTATACTAATGTATTGCAGAAATGTAGAGTGCAAAAGCAGAGAGAGATCTGGAAGGCATAATACAATAAGTGATGAATATAGAATACAAAGAAAAATGTGTTCAGACATAATTTCTTTTTGTTTTATACGTTGTCCTCCCCCCACCTTTTTAGTGAGATTACTTTATCCTGCTATTTTTCCCACAGTTGGAAGATATTGTGTTTCACTGTCTGAGGACTGGTTTGGCTTCCTTGAGGTAATGTTTATCTTTCATTGCTATTTGTTCTAGTTATTGTAGAAGGGTATGTATACACTCCCATTTTCTTTGCATCTGGTACATTCCCATCACTGGAATGGAAAGTGGTGTACACACAGTGATAGCTACAATCCATATCTATCCTGCTGTTTCTTATGAAATACTGCATTGTGAGTTGTTGTTGTTATATCCCACCCTGTTCCCTGACGGGGACTCAAGGCAGCTATAACAAAGGCGGCATTTTTTCATCTCCGCCAAGCTAAGCAGTTGGCCCCTTATCTCTCTCGCCCTGACCTAGCCACTGTGATCCACGCGACGGTCACCTCCAGACTGGATTATTGTAACTCGCTCTGCGTGGGGCTGCCCTTGAGACTGACCCAGAAACTCCAGCGGGTGCAGAATGCCGCAGCAAGACTCCTTATGGGGTCGTCACTGCGAGATCACATTCATCCAGTACTATACCAGCTGCACTGGCTCCCGGTGGAGTACAGGATCAGGTTTAAGGTGCTGGTTGTAACCTTTAAAGCCCTATACGGCCTAGGACCCTCGTACCTACGGGACCGCCTCTCCTGGTATGCCCCACAGAGAAACCTACGGTCTGCAAACAAAAACATCCTGAAGGTCCCAGGCCTCAGAGAGGTTAGGCTGGCCTCAACTAGAGCCAGGGCTTTCTCAGCTGTGGCTCCAATCTGGTGGAACGCTCTGTCACAAGAGACTAGGGCCCTGCGGGACCTGACATCTTTCCGCAGGGCCTGCAAGACAGAGTTGTTCCACCAGGCCTTTGGTCAGGGTCCAGCCTGACTCCCTCCTCTGGCAACCTGTGCAGAATTTTGCTTAACGGTTGCCATTAACTTGATTTTAATTAATTTTTATAATGGAATGTTTTTAGAATGTTGGATTATTTGATTGTTTGATTATTTAATTGTTGTTAGCCGCCCTGAGCCTGGCTTCGGCTGGGGAGGGCGGGATATAAATAAAATTTATTATTATTATTATCTACAGCTAAAATTTTATTCTATTCATTTGTTGAATGGGCAGTACATGATCCCTTGCTTTAGTACAATCCTGTGTGGTAGGTTAGGCTGAGAGGTTGTACTTGGCTCCAAGTGACAGATACAGAATATAATGTTCATCTGAGTAATGTTGGACAGTATGCTTCTATTGTTCTTTTCTGCCTGGCTCCAGCCTGGACTGTTCCTTTCTTCCAGTCCTTCAGCCACTCACTTGGTGTGAGCCTATTCAGCAACTACTCCCTTCACACTTCTAGAACTAATGGTGCACTTGACTTTCATCTCCCCCTTCCCCACCAACACACATGTGTAATGCCAGATATCACACTCCCTTCTCTACCTTTCATACCTCAGTGAAGCTCCAACTGCTTCCTCTTCCCTTGTGTAGCTTCAAACTAAGATGTTTAGAATAGAAACTATACAATACCCCAATCTCTGCCATGCAGTAGCAGGATTCCATGGTTTCCAGGTGCTCAGGTTTCCATTTTGAATTCAGGGCACAGCAGGGGATGTAGCATTTTAAGATACTATATGGTTTATTTTACACCTATGAACACCTGGCTCTACATGGAGAGGAAGAGAGTTTACAGTATTAACCTCCAGAGTGTCTCTCCTTGCTTTTCTCATAGCTTCAACCAGCTTGAGTCCAGAGTTGCCAGCCATGCTCCTTAGTCTCTGGATTGCAGGCTATGGGCAGGGTGGAATGTGGAAACAGCTTTCTCTTTGTCACTCCCATCATAATGCTGACATAGAGTCCCACCATTCATTTGGGTGTATCAGAGAAATGAATGGACTTGTATGTGGCATCTTCAAGCATGTCCCAATTAATCAAACATGCTCCATTTTCCAATGTTCTGCTGGTAGACTCATGGAACCTGATAGGGGACTTTTTGATAGGGCATTGTCCTGCCTGTTTACCTCCATCTCCACTGGGAGATGAGCACTTATTGTGCTTCTTGAAGCCTCTCAGTTGTCCAGTTTTCTTTAATGTATTTATGTAATACTTTATTCAACACAGCAAGTAGGACAGATCTTAAAGTCTTTGTAAATAATACTTTTTAGAAATATAACTGTGTCAGACACAGTGCTGAATCTTTATTAGTGCAGACAGTGTTAAACCCAACAAACTCTGCTATGGCAATTAATCTTCATAGGATATCTTACAGTAATGTTACTGTGCTTATCTGAGTGAGGTTCTGTATCACATATTCAGCACCCTCCAAACATCTATATATTAGGGAGGAATGGTCACACCAGCTGTTACTGGTGTCAAATACAGTGGTACCTCGGGTTAAGAACTCAATTCGTTCTGGAGGTCCGTTATTAACCTGAAACTGTTCTTAACCTGAGGTACCACTTTAGCTAATAGGGCCTCCCGGTGCCACTGCGCCACCGCCGCACAATTTCTGTTCTGATCCTGAAGCAAAGTTCTTAACCCGAGATACTATTTCTGGGTTAGCAGAGTCTGTAACCTGAAGTGTCTGTAACCTGAAGCGTCTGTAACCCGAGGCACCACTGTATTATTTTCCTTCGTATTTGTATTTGAAGTGCTTTTTTAATGACATGGTAGCAAAACCAGTCATACTACTCATAAAATTGATCAAGCCTTGAGTCATAGCAACCTGATGACTACTCTACCATACAGCCCACAACTGTATATTAACTTCAAAACAATTGTACTTAAAAACAATTAATCAATATGTCATTGTATCACTATAGAAGGTCGTTGTTTTTTAAAAACAAGGATCTTATTTATTGAACAGTTCCACATTGTGTTTTAGTAGCATAGTTTTGGTAAGATTATAATTTGTTATCTCAGCTATGGGTCTTTTAAATAAATTCTGATGGGTATGTATAACAGAACAGTGACTATGTATTAGTAATTTCTTACCGTGAAAGTAATCACATAGAAATGTTAAACAGCTGAAGATTCTTAAATGCTTGAGTGTTTCTATTATAGCACAGTCTATTAGACCAAGACCAAGAATTGTACAGGAATGATGCCTGGTACTCCTGGAAACCTTTAATGATCTGTCTCAGTTGTGTTTTTGACATTTGTACCTTAGCTTACTAATGTACACTTCAAGGCTTCAATAACTAGATTAAAGTAATAACCCACGAAGTGTTGCTGCAGGCTGCAGTTTTAGATGACACAAATCATCTTTCACTGGGCACCATTTATAGTTCCTAACAAATGACTTCAGAAAATCTAGTGTTTTTGCACACAGAGACTACATCTATGATGTACCTGCAGAAACAATCTTTTGTTAAATCATCTGTGAATTACCTAGCTAATGAGCCTTTAGTTCTTTTTAAAAATAAACAACAAAACCAGTTTAGCATTCAAACTGCTTGATGGGAAAAGTTCTGGACATACATTTCTGCGTTCTCTTGTCTAAAGCTGTGAATAGTGTAGGAAAAGTGAGATATAAGCAATAAATGTAACGTTGTTTTTTTGTTTTTTAAAGAATTATTTCACTTGTATAAGAGAACCAGTGTGCTTTCTTGGTTACAATGTTGATTTATACGTTTAAAGAACAAAAATCAAAGCTCCACTTCTCAGTTACTTGGTCCAGTTACTTTCTCAGCCCAACCTTCCTCACAAAGTTTTTGTGAGAATTAAAATAACCCACATCCATGTACTCCGCAATAAACTTAATGAAGGGCAATATATAAATGTGAATCATCACCATCACCCTCTATATAGTTTTGTGTGTACTTTACCTACCTACAGCTGCCTAGGCCACATGAGGCTCCTGTAGGTTAGCTGCTACATAGTTGAATCACATGATATTTTGATAACTATAGTCACCCACATAGCTGCATTAATTAGAATTGTTAGAATTCATGTTTTGTGGCATGAAGACACACATGCACACAAGCAAAAAAAGAGATATGACACACATATATCTTATACTAAAAACATTAAAGCTGATCTATGGAAATATGTGAGTAGATTAAATCCAAACATAACAGTGTGTGAATTATGATGATTTGCATTTCTATCCACCCAGGGTGTTATGAGCTGTTAAGGATAGATAAGGAGTACTGAAGAGGCGAAACTTCACTTGGAAAACTACCTTGGGTCTGAGAAGAGATCCAACACTACCTGCTAAGCAGCATTCTGTTTATTGCATTAGTTTTACTAGTTATAATGCTATTACTTCTGTCCCAGTATCTAATGATCCTTTTGCATAGCAGCACCTGTTGCATTATAGAACTGCAGCTTTTTGACTGATATACCACCATCTCACACTAAATTTTATGCTGGGATACTGCCTCAGATTTTGTCATTTGAGTGGCAGTGGCATGAGAGTGAAAATTACAATGCAAAATTCACATGATTTTCCGAATTCACTGGGTTGCCAACATTTATTTTCTGGACACAATAGGCATGCAAATGAGCACTAGATTTCCAGAAGTGGCTTTTATGTCATGTAAAATATCACATGAAATGCAAAAACAAACAGGCAAGAAAACATCAGGAACACTAAACAAAGTGCCATCTGAAGACAGCCTAAAGCATTAAGCCAAGCAAGGAGAGGAATCCTAGTGAGATAACAGAGCTCCTAATCTAAGTCCCCTTGATGCAAAGCTGTCTTAGTGGGATGGGAGAAACAGAGAAAACTGCCAAATAAAACATATATCATATTTTTCCATGTATAAGACACCCCCCATGTATAAGACGCCCCCTATTTTGGGGGACTCCAAATTAAGAAAACACCCCTTAGCACTACCCATGTATAAGACGAGCCCCAATTTTAAACCTATTTTTTTTTGGTAAAAAACAAAAAACCCTAGTCTTATACATGAAAAAATATGGTAATTTGCATTTAGGAATGAGGCTTTTGGGGAGAAATTTTAGAAGGAATAATGTAGTCAGCACTTGCATTTGAAAACACACACAACTATGTTTCAACTCAGTTTCTTTTCATGCCTTAGCAAGATTTAAAATTATTTGGTCAATTGATGCCAGTGGTACAACAGCGGGAGTGAGATTCTGGGTGCTGCCACTGCCATATTTCCTTGTCCAAATGCACGCTGGAAATGATGCTAGTGACCAGCCGTTATTCCAGAGTGCCTCTGGTAAGTAGGGATGGTGCGTGGCTTTGGTCAGAGTGTGTGCCACAGGGCAGGTTATAAATGGGAAGAAGCTATTTCTTACCACTTCTCTTCTGAAATTGTGTGAATTCTTTTGCACCATTTCCCTTTCCTATTTTAGGATGTGCATGAGAACCCTTCAAAATCAAACTAAGAACAAAATGGGGAGAAAGAGAGCTACTGACAATTATGGTTATGGCTGTATCAGAAGTTGAAAGCTATACACAGATAAGGTATTTCCAAGAGAAATATATTCTGTAATGCCCAAAATAGGAGCTTTCACATCTTCTGCATGATGGGATCCTAAATAAGCCCATGCATCACCCCATAAGGAAGAAACTTGATGATGTACTTCAGACTCCAGAAAGCAGCACAAAATTCAGGATGGGTTTTGATTTCATTGAGAATCACATACACTTATCCCCCACCCTCTTATTTTGCCTGTTATGCAAAGGTTATCAAATAGATTACAGTTTTAGCAATCATAAATCTGCAGTCTTAAGTGTTTTTTTAAGCAGTCCTGGAAACAAACGCAAGAAATAAATAACAGACTGACCTCTAATAAAATGCATTATAAAAATTGAAATGTTTGTGTTACAGATGGTATGCTGCTGAAATATAGGTGAACTGAAATGTTACCTAAATACACAAGCATTGCACATAGCATTAAAATAATTGAATGGCAAGCATTAATATTAATTGTAGTGATGCTCAACGAAGTGGCATGTTAATAAAGTCCATGCTTTGTTTTGTACAAGTAACTGTGAACTATTACTAAACATATAGATGGGAAATATTCATTCATTTCACCCGTGTCCTAAAGCACTTTGGCTTTTTAATTTAATATAGCAGGAGACTCAATGTGGCTAAGTGATGCCTGCTTTAAATAATACCAGCAAATGTACCACTAGCAACATGCCACCAAAGTCTGTCCTTCTGTATAACTACATCAGCACCACATAACTGACAAATACAGTGCTAAACAAAATACTTCAAGCACAACAGAATGAATTAAACCATTGCTGCATTACATAAACATTAAAATAGGTTTGAAAATTATGATTTATGCTGGTTGGTAACTCAGCTGAATTGAAAACCTGCTCTGACATGTACCAAATAAACCTAGAACCTTATACCATTTGACTTAAAATTTTGTAACTCAAAATAATATACCAATCAACTATCATGAGTTTTGAAAAATCTTTTTTTCCATTTCAGCTCTACCAGCTCTTCACAGAACAGCTATTATGCCTTCAGTTGCACTGCCAAACATCAAATGTCCCACTGAATGCCATTAATGGGTGAAGAATTACTAGCTAGTTCCCAAACAATTTTAAACACACTTAAAGTTGTGCTTTTCCTGTGGTGTCATTTAATTCCATAGTTCTTTTTAGGAGGAGGAAGCCAAGTAGCACAAAGTTAAGCAAATTCATTCAGGAGAGGAGAAAGACCCCCTAGAACAGCCATGGGGAGACTGGCGAGTGGATGTTTTTCTAAATAGCCAGGGAATAGCTGGCTCTTTCTTGAGCACTCTGGGTAGGGAGGAATTTATAAACAATTCTAGGTTTTTTATGAAGAAGTTAAAAAGCACCAGTCTCAAATTAAGAGATTGTTGGGGGATTTTGGTTCTTACACCCCTCCTTTGAGATAACTATTCATTTATTCATATTCTTGACTTCCTGTTCTTTAGACAGTTACTGATCCATCATGACCTTTTCATGAAGGACATTGTCATTAACATTTTAAATATCAGACTAGGTCAAATAAACTTGACACTTGAACAAACCTAGATATAGTTTGTCTCAAGATGCTCTGATGCACCTACATTAGCACATCATAAATGAGAACCAGTGTGGCACAGCGATTAGGATCAAAATAGAACAAAGAAGGTAAAGGTAAAGGGACCCCTGACCATTAGGTCCAGTCGTGACCGACTCTGGGGTTGCGACGCTCATCTTGCTTTATTAGCTGAGGGAGCCGGCGTACAGCTTCCGGGTCATGTGGGCAGCATGACTAAGTCGCTTCTGGCGAACCAGAGCAGCACACGGAAATGCCGTTTACCTTCCCACCAGAGGGGTACCTATTTATCTACTTGCACTTTGACGTGCTTTCGAACTGCTAGGTTGGCAGGAGCCGGGACCGAGCAACGGGAGCTCACCCCGTTGCAGGGATTCGAACCACCGACCTTCTGATCGGCAAGTCCTAGGCTCTGTGGTTTAACCCACAGCACCGAACAAAGAAGACTTAAAGTAAAATCCTTACTCTGCCATGAACCTCACTGAGTGACACTGGAGCAGTTACAGTGTAGAGAGCCAGTGTGGTGTAGTGGTTAAGAGCGGTAGACTCGTAATCTGGTGAACCGGGTTCGCGTCTCCACTCCTCCACATGAAGTTGCTGGGTGACCTGGGCTAGTCACACTTCTCTGAAGTCTCTCAGCCTCACTCACCTCACAGAGTGTTTGTTGTGGGGGAGGAAGGGAAATGAGAATGTTAGCTGCTTTGAGACTCCTTTGGGTAGTGATAAAGCGGGATATCAAATTCAAACTCTTCTTCTTCTTCTTCCCATCTCTTGTCTTAACTTACTCACAGAAAAGGAAGGTGGGGTATAAATGTAATAAAAATAGTCTGCTTCAACCCTTAAAAAAAAAAAATCATCCACACACTCTGCAATAAGCGGCAACGTATCAGTTAATATCGTCTACACCACAACAAAAACTTAATCAGCCCTGAATTTCAAGGTAAGGCACGAAGAGAAGCACAATACCTATGAATGAATGGAGTTCCCACACTCTATACCTATTTGGTTATCTCTGCCCTGGATTTCATGCTTCCTTGTTTAGTTTTGAGATCTTGTAAAAAGCATTTTGGAAAACTGAGTCTACACAGTTGGTTGCACATACATTCATTTGTCCATAACAAAACCATGTATAAGATTTTGTGTGGTGTTTTGCTGATGCACACACAAATAACTAATGTAGAAAAAGAGTAAAGTATCAACAGAACAATTTTAAAGATGCAGCAAACTGCATACAAATTCAGCACAAGACAGAATTTTTAAAAGTTTAATTCAAAATACACAAGTTAACACTTCAGACACTAGATCGGGCAATTAGGAATATCAAAATAGAGGGAGAAATTCAGAAACATCTGTTTTTAAGTCTCTATGAAGTCTTTCTGTATAGCTAAAGAGGTGTGTTATTTCCTATCTGTAATCCAGAAAGCATTCTGCTACAACAAGCATGACATGGGAATAAGAAAGATAGATATCTTTTCAGTTTTATTTTTTAATCCCCAATGATTGAAGTACTTTCGGTGAATCCTGGAAATAATTTTTTTCTCTGTTTCCTTCCCCATATAGCAAAAACTGTTAATCTTTTCAGGTCCTTCTACTTTGAATAACTGGACATTTAATTTCATGTCATTGATTTACAATATTTTTGGGGGATAGATCATGTATCACAACAGTGACCAGAGCAGGAATGGCTGCTGGGAGGAACACAGAAAGAAGAAATGCCATGATACACCCGAATCAGCACAATTGGACACCCTCATCTGCCCCTGCTTCAACAAAACATGTCTCTTCCACGTTGACTTTTACAGCCACAGCAGGCACTGTAACTCTCCAGCAGTTTGACTTCACTCCCTAAGGAGCACTCTTCCATTATGTCCTGAGACAGATAGATGCCAGCCAGCCAGTAGCACCCATCTTGCTAAATAGCACAGTGAAATCAAACATATCAGCAAAGCTATAGAAAGAAGCCTTCAAAATCAGCAAAGCTATAGAAAGAAGCCTTCAAGTGCTTGGTGTTTTCTGCAGAAACACAATTACCTCAATTTGAAAATTCTACATGAAATATTCTTTCCCCAAGCTCAGCTTTTTCCTTGAGCTATGTTTGAAATAATCAATGAAATAATTTTCAAGCTGCTAGAGCTTAAATAATCATGTTGCATACAATATATAATGGCATATTTAACATTTCACTTATCCAAAAAGAAAAGAAAATACATGACAGATCCTAATGATTTTTCCCCTGAAAAATTGTTTCCTACAAGAAAGAACTAAATGCTCATATCCAGGCTGACATTCAACAGCCAGAACTATGCTGTCCCCACCTTTCTTGGAGGGGACGAATATGCCACACCCCTCATCCCCTGGAAGAAGAGGAAAGGTGGTATCTCCCTAGGGGAGAATGTTATGGCCTGGTGGGTGATTTTGCCCAATGGGGAGAGGTGGTGACAGGCTATTTAAGCTTGTCCTACCCTGCACTCTTCCCACTTCTTTATTCGGCACCCAACCTCCTGCTCTTTCGCCAGCGTGGCTGAGTCATCCTTGCTTCATGCCAGCTCTGGCTTCAGATGTGCCTCTCTGACATATTAATGTACATCTCTGACATATCTCTGAAATATTAATTCCCATATTTGCCCCATCTACCAAATGACAAACAAATCATTTAAAAAATGAAGTTACAATAGGATTATGGTTTAATTAGATATCTTTTCTCCTTCTCTTCCCTCAGTCTACAAATACTGAACAGTTTTAAAAAATAATATAGATAGTAGTGGCTGTCAGAAATGTGGCAAATATTTTCACAACCTAATATTGTGGGGTGGTTTTTTCCCCACTTTTAAGATTCCCTATGATGTCAAACTGGGCTCCTTTCTTTAAAAAAAGGAATAGCATATACTCTGTCTCTTTAAAGAAGGAAACCAAGTCCTCACTTATCACTTCAAAGCTATTTTTCTCTTTACTTTCTCTGAAATATTATTTCAGTCTCTCAGCCAACGTTATGTTTAAATCCCTAGTAAGACCAAAGCTGTTCCTAGTAGCTGAGAAGAAAACAAATTACCCCATCTATTATATTTCTCTATAATGGGACAACTAGAAAAAAGAAAGAAAAGAAAAACTGGAATCTCTACAACAAAACAAAGAACAAAACCGGTCCATTTCCTCTAGCACTTGCATTTTACTTTTTTATATCAGTGATGGAGTTTCAAGAACTAAAATACATCTCTGCTTGAACATCTCCTAACAAAGATAATCTGTAATGGGATAAAATATGTGAAGAAGCAGGAAGGAATGCACCATCAATTAGAAGGTAAGATGAAAAGTAGTGAAAAAGAAAAATACAGACAAAAGTTCCCAGATATCTACTGAACATACCACTTCAGCCCCAAACCATTGTCCCAAACCTATCTCATGCTACTGGATTTTGAGAGTTTAAAAACTTAACTGGCAACTTTTCATTGATTTAATACAAAGCATTAATTGCTTTCAATCCAAAAAGCCACTGAAGCTAACCAATGATATTTTGAATTTTTTGGGAAGCCTTAAAATTTCCCAAAAACGTCAGTTAAGAGGGAATGCCCACTGAAAGACCTATCACAGCCTGACCTTTTATTGTTCTTGTTGTTGCTGCTGCTTAAATGTATTAAAATTTCAAAACAGATTAGTAAAACCTAAAATATCATATATCTGTTTCATTTTCTCCTACCAAAATTGGTCATAAAGGAAAACTTCATGAGACAAAGTTACTTCTTTAGTAACCGTATTAGATGAGTTGTTCCTTTGCAGGCTGCCAACTGAAGACCACCTATACATGTATCTCTCAGGCCTCAAAAATAAATTAACAACCTTTTGCCTCATTCAATTACAATTATTAACAAACCAAGCAGTTTATATAACTGTATAATTCTTACTTGTAAATTAATACAGCATGTAGATAGCTTTAACTTCATAATGTTACTATGCTCAATAGAGGTTACACAGTAGACCCAGTGAAATAAATAGCTTAAGTCCATTAATTTCAATGGGTATTACTAACAGTGGATATCACACATTCCCCCCCCCCCTTTTATTTGCTTGCTACATGAGGAGAAATTTCTGAACAAGGAAAGCCTGTTAAAACGTATCACTGGTTATTTATTTATTTGCCTCAGTGTTTCTCTGAAAATGTTAATCTTCCAATGCTCTCATAATATAGACAAAGGGAGATTTGGCCTTTAATGTAAACTGCAGGTTTTTATGCAAAAGAGCCATGCATCACTCTCATTAATCTTAAATATGCTTATCCACGTAAATAAGTTCCATTGAACTCATTAGGATTTACTTATGGGCAAAACAAGAATAGTCCTGAAGAAAGGGATTGGGCTGCAGTTAGCCAGAGCAAACCTTATGGTTTCATAACTTAAAGGCAGCCAGAACTCAATTAGCAAACCTAAATAATTCAAACCTATATTGTATTTAAACTAGCTTTTGCAGGAAACAGCAACAAAAATCTGATCTAATCAAGACAGGAAAATAGAGACAGAGCAATAGTGGCCTGGAAATAAAAAAACCAGAGTGAAGGAAAATGCTATTGAATTCTAGAGAAATAATGGGCTTTCTTTTGAAAGATTATTCCTTAATCCTGGACTTCACAGCTCAGGGATAGGTTTGCGCATTTTTCAATTGTACTTGTGTTGTTGTTGTTGTTTTAAAAAGTGTCACTACATAGGATTTACAGCCCTGTTTCAGGGCATAGAGGAAAACCAAGACATTTATTTATTTTTTAGGAACTTCAGCACTGAATTGACTGCAATATTTAAAGCACAAATGCATGAGTATGCGCGCACACACACCTATGACAGGTATGAAAGTGTTTCAGTACCAAAGCAGTATAGCATTTAAGAAAAATGTGGGCACAAATTTCAGGATCCTGAGAGAAAGCTTGCTTCTGAGGTAGTTAAAAAGGGACTTTGAAGCAAATGTATTTTCCCTCAGATTGTGTCAAACTCAAATGCTGTTTCCTGGGCTATCTTCTGGATAGCATTTAAGGCTGTATATCAACAGATGGTTCTGGGTAGCCATGTGTCTCTTGCTTCCAATGAAAATGTCTTTCGTAAACAAAATTCATTACGAATGGTTTGTTTCATAGCTCATTCCAATCTTTCCTGCATGCATTGGAGGCAGATTATGATGATTTGCTTTACCATGTAGAAAAGAAATGGTTAAGTAGAAGGAATGTTAAAAGCATTATGGCCTGGCTTGATGACATGGTTTACTGGAACTACATAAATGTGCAGGATCTAGGATGCTGAAGAGAAACTTGCAGCCACTTTGGTCCTCTTTAGCCCTTTTTATTCCCAAGGTGTACTGAGCTAAACCAAAGCAAGCTGCCTGAACCCAAGCTTGTCTGTAAGCTTTTTCCTCACTAGCTATGTGCTGTAGTCAAGGCTCATTGCTAAAGAATAACTACTTATAGTCAGTGGTGGAGCTTCATGCTCTGGCAAGGGGGGGGAGAGCAGGTGGGGCAGGGCTGCCGCGCGTTCTAGTGGCGGGGCGCACCGCCCACAGGGGCAGATCATGCCGCCTGCAGGGGCACGGCGCCCAGCGAGGGCGGGGAGCAACCGCAATGGCACCATACTGGGATTGTGCTGCCGGGGCGGTGCACTCCCCCCGAACTCCTTTTCCTCCGCCAATGCTTATAGTTAAAATGGTTTCTGAGTATTGCCATTTTTTATGTCACATTTGTGTCTCAATGCAAAAGAAATACCAGATTTCTTCTGTATTCCGCCTATGTCCATTTTTTATATATATACAATATTTCTTCTTTGTAGAATACAGGAGGGCGTTGCATGTGCCATTTTGTAAGGGAGCAGCTGACTGAACCTGCAATGTTCTGGCTGTCATCGGTCAATCTTGTAATGAGTAGTTTTAGGAACCCGCCTTGTTGCCAGATCTATATCACTGCTTATCTGTTGTGTGGCCTGTTATTGATGGTGAATGCCTGTTTTAGATAAAGGGGCTGTGTGTACACACAAAAAGGGAAGGGGTTACAAAAGGAATGGTTTGATAATGATTGGCAACCTGATCTAGATTTTTTTGTAAAATATAACTGTCATTTGAACATCATATTGCAAGGTAAAGGATAACTGTTCAGTGCTGTCAGGATATTATTGTTAAAAGCACATCAAAAAAGGAGGATTTAACACATTTTCCCACACATTTCTTTTTATAACAGACGTAGCACTTTGCTTACTATGGAATGCTCACAATATGCAGGTGGTGTGCCAACAGTAGTACAAACTGGTACTTTTCTGAAATCAGACATAAAAGGAACAAATTCCAGCTCTTGCAGAGGAAGATATCAGAGTTAGAACTACTACTGCTGAATGGCAGATACACAAATCCGGAAACCAAGTGCAAAGGAATGTACATGTTTATTATTATAAATTCACTGATACTGTTCCACATATTTCACCATATTAAGTACAGAGATACAAGAGCCTGCCCTCGTACCTACGGGACTGCCTCTCCTGGTATGTCCCACAGAGGAACTTATGGTCTTCAAATAAAAACATCTTGAAGGTCCCAGGCCACAGAGAGGTTAGGCTGGCCTCAACTAGAGCCAGGGCTTTTTTGGCTGCGACTCCAATCTGGTGGAACGCTCTGTCACAAGAGACTAGGGCTCTGCGGGATTTGACATCTTTCTGCAGGGCCTGCAAGACAGAGCTGTTCCACCAGGCCTTTGGTCAGGGCACAGCCTGACTCCCTCCTTTGGCAATGTTTGCAGAACTTAAGCTTATGGTTGCCATCAATTTGATTTTAATTAATTTTTATAATGAAATGTTTTTAGAATGTTGCACTATTTTATTGTTGTTAGCAACCCTGAGCCCGGCTTCGGCTGGGGAGGGTGGGATATAAATAAAATTTATTATTATTATTTATTATTATTATTATTTGAACGAGACAATGACAGACAGTCTAGTGGGTGTGGCTGCCGCATTCATAAAGGAGAGCAGCGACCATTGCTCCCACATTTTGATGTTTAATTATTTCAAATAGCAATTTGATATTGTCTATTTCTTCTTTAGGATATTATCTCTTTCCTACACACATATAGGATTAAAATTATTGTAAGTGAAATGAATCCTGTGTTACAGAAAAAGTGTGAAGTTACATAATTGTCAGACAATATTTTGCTATTTTCACTTATTTATATTTTAATAAAAATATTTCTATACCACTTATTCATTAAATTATCAAAGTGGCTTACAACAACCATAAATATATACAATATAAACCATGAAAACATTTAAAATCAGAGATCAACTAATTACTACAGAATTTTTTCTTAATTGCCTGCTTGGCAGCACAGGAAGATTTTCAGCAGATGCTTAAAAGGTAAAACAGAATGTGCCTGTTGAATCTGTATTGGCACAACATTCTATGGGACTTCTAAATGATTCACTCTGCAGATAGGGACTGGAATCATTTTAATAACTGGGGTGGGAAGTAAGTTGCCTTCTGTCGGAGAATGAGAACACTGATTGGTCAGTAAAATGTAAAAATGAACAAAATGTTCTGTTTCTGTTTGAGGGGCAGGAATGTCAGAAGAGAGAATATTCTCCCCACTCATGCCCGTCCCCCATTGCCTGTTTGCTTCTCCTTTCTTTCTTGTTCTGAGGCATTATTTCCTGTAAGGTCTTTCTTAATTGATCCCAATGAGGAAATTTATGTATTTGGTTGTTTGTTTGTTTAGTATACCACCAGGGACGTGGGTGGCTCTGTGGTCTAAACCACTGAGCCTCTTGGGCTTGCTGATCAGAAGATCAGTGGTTCGAATCCATGTGACAGCTGTGAGCTCCCATTGCTCTGTCCCAGCTCCTGCCACCCTAGCAGTTTAAAACCACACCAGTGCAAGTAGATAAATAGGTACTGCTACAGCAGGAAGGTAAACAGCATTACTGTGCACTCTGGCACTCATCATGGTATCCCGTTGCACCTGAAGCAGTTTAGTCATGCTGGCCACATGACCCAGAAAGCTGGCTCCCTCGGCCTAAAGCGAGATGAGCACCGCACCCTATAGTCGCCTTTGACTGGACTTAATCTGCCAGGCGTCCTTTACCCCCCCCCCCTCAGTATACCACCCTTCATATGAAGATCAAAGGGAGTTCACAACATGAAAATACAAAATACACCAAAATATATTAATATGTATCATATATATTCAGCTTTATAGCAATAGCACTGAGTGCAAAGAGAACAAAGCCAAATGAAAGTGAAGTCCATGCTTCTGGTATCACATCCACTCTGAATAGGAATTGGAATGGAAGGGGGAAATGCATACCTACTGTAAAGATGATGAACCAAAACACCTTGTGTTGTGTGTGATTTAATTGTGTATTCCCACGGTTAACAGGCTGGTGCATCCTGGCCTGCTGTACTCCTCCTGTCATCAACACTTTCAGCTTGTTGAAGGTGTGTTTTCATTGCTTCTGATGGTATATATGAAAAAGTATCCTCTCCATTTCACCTCAACCCAGTATAATGTGTGATATATATATATATATATATATATATATATATATACACACACACACATACATGCACACACATGCACACATTGAAATAAATGGTCCAAGGATACAAAAGATTTCACTAATCCATCCATCAAGCTGTACAAAGAATTGTAGCACTTAATAATTCTTGAGGTATTGCCTGTAAATCCAGATGGACAACAATGGAGTAGATCAGGGCTCAGTAGTGATGGGAGTTGTGCTCATTAGAGAGCCTAGTAAAAGTCATATTTCTGTGGCTTGTGTATGAAGGTTGCAATGGCATGTCTTGAAGAAAGACCATTGGGAGACTTAAATTCCTCTCCAGCTGAGATTAAAACTTGATCCCATTAATAATTCATGTTCAGACTATCTACTTTCCCTCCATCCCACCTGCCCAGCTCCCAAACCCTTCCTCTTAAATCCCACTTATCTGGTTGGTGGCTTTAGATACCCATGGGGAGAGAAAATCTATCTTCTTTCCTCTCTATGGCCCCAGTAGTGCACCAGGAGGATGCAAGTCCCCCAAAGCCCTTGAAAAATATTGTTTCTCCCAAGACGTCCTCCAGTGTATGTATCTTATGGAAAGATTATTCCTTTAGAGGAAACTACAGACTTATTCCCCCCAATCGGCACCAGAGAGGGAAAGGAAGGTGGGGAGTCTTTCCCTTCCCTCATATTGCTTGCCCCTGCCAGTACATTGTCACCAGCGAGCACCAACAAAGCAAGTGAAGGGAAATGGCTCAGGCTATTATATTATAAGCCATTGATTGTTCACTCATCCTTATAGTGCTAATTATTATGGCTATGAGCAAGTTTTTGACAGGACAGATTTGTTACGGATGTACAGTGGGTGAATATGGCTAATATGATTCAGAAGACAGCTGAGAAATTTCATTGTCTAGCACAGCAGAGTTGGCTCAAGCTTTAGAATGGGAAAACAAAGCCTCTTTAGGTTTATGAAAAACTGTGTTGATCATTCACTCAGCAGTGTGTGTGCAGAGTGCTCCGCTTGGTGGCCCCAGCATTCCTTAAACATAGTGGGGTTGAATGTACAAGGTGAAATTCACAAACAACTTCTTTCTGGATCCAAGCTCAACCACTACATTATATGCTATACAATATATAATATTTTTTTTTTTTTGCTTTTGTTTTATAGAAGCGAAATATATTTTGATCTAACCTACCTTATATTTGTACAAAGTAATAATTGCTATGTTTTTAGAGTTCAAGGAAAGACTTCTACAGCATTTAAAAACATGCCCTTCACCTTATGATGTAAAGCAGTGCTGAAAACAAAGCCTGAGGACAGGCAGAACTGATAAGAATTAGAAAGTAAAATGTTTATGTGGTCACAAGGGGCATTGTTTTCATATCCCCTTTGCTTATGCTGTGCATAAATTACCAGGCTTTCTCTGCTGCTACTAGAGCTAGAAACAAGACAGCTTTTGTTTGAATTTTCCAAAAAGGACTATTTGATTTTCAGGGTCTAGGTTATGTATGCAAGATTAAGCAGAAACCAGTTGAACAGTTTGTTTTGGAAATAGATTATTTGCTAATTTTATTTACTTTTGTTATTTCTGCGTTGCCCCATAGCTAGAGATCTCTGAGTGGTATACCTTACAGTATTATCCTACCACTACTAAACCCAGTTTAAAGAGCCCATAACTTCAGCCATTCTGGGACACTGGAGCAAATGGAGCTGTCTTATTCCAAGTCAAGCTATAGTGGTTCACCTAACCTAGTATAAAGCAATTGGTTGACCACTGTTATGACTCTTACCCCAACAAGTAGTGTGAGAAGTGGCAGTTTAGTGGTTAGGTCTTTTTAGACTCTGGACATAATAGTCTTAAACAGCCTTAAACAGTCTTCTTCAAAATGTGTAAACCAGATCTCAAGTCTCTAACTTAAGAAACAACAAACTGCTTCTGCTCCAAAACTCATTGTATCCCCAGCACAACACATCAAGTCTGCAAGAAGCTTGTCTCATCCCATCCAGCCAACCACCACACATAAACCCTCCTGGTGTAACCTGATCCTATGATCCTATGAATATTTATTCAAGTCTCACTTGCTAAATATAGCTGATCATTACCAAATTAATTAGGTACATAGTTTTTTAATTATTGTGGTATGCATTTGTCTTATTTCAGAGATAGGAAATACTGAAGTTGATGAAGTCACTTGTACAAAAAAAGACAATTAAACCTAAGTACATTTTGTGTGTGTGTGTGTGTGTGTGTGTGTGTGTGTGTGTATTAATCCCATAGTACAGATGAGGGAGACTGATAAAATACCCACAAGGCTAGATAGTAAGCCCTTGTACACAACTGTTAGGCATATTATTTATATTATTATCATCATAGATCATCTAATAGTATTTATGTTTTCTGGGCAGTTTAGAACAAAATATTAAAAGAAAAAATACATAATGTAAAACAGTAAACATTCACAAGAACATTCTTCCTTGTACTCTGAAATGCTCCTTCATATGACATAAATGCCACCATCCATCCAATACTCACACACTGTCACACAGACACATTGCACTAAAGGAACTCTCAGTGAAGCTCAAAATGCATAGAAATAGCTGCAATAGTCAGTCCTGCCGTGTTTTGGAACCATCCAGCTCATTCTGTTGACTGGAGCTGTAGTCTTTCCCCACAACACCAGCCCTAACTGAGCCAATGAGGAATTCCATAACATTTGTGCAATATTTTTGAAATATTTGTGCAATCTTTTGATCAGCACGGTAAGAAATACCATGTAGAGACTCAGCAGGTCAAAGAATTTAAATCCTTTCCTGCCATTCCTTAGCTTCATATCCATCATAAAGGAGCAGAAAAGGTGGCAGTTATGCCCAAGTGTCAAATGGTTACTCCCATGGAAGAAAGTTCAATAGCTATTTATCCCCATGAGATAATATGAAAGAACCACATTGTACTTTGTGTAGGATTTTAAACATGGTTTAATAGGGAACTGGCATATATTAGTCATCTGTGCTTATATGGCCAGATATCCAGCAGCTGTTCTACTGCATACAGAGACATCTGCCAAAAAGCCGGGGAGCTTGTGAATCTACTGATCAGAGAGAGAACAAGGGAGAGTTAGGCTGATCAGAGGCACTGCCTTTCAATCTAATCTTTGAAGACTTGTGAGGATTTTATCTGCATCACTTTCCTTCCTCATATTGCTGATGCCACTGAAGATGTCCACGAGCTCTTTAATGTGAATCACAGTGAGCTTCAACTTTGATTCCACAAAGTGCTATGAACACAAAATTATTAATACAAATAACTATACTTTGCGGTGGATTAATTTGGCTTTAATATTTAAAAAGGTTCTTTGTGCTCTATTCTGCTTCCTACTTCTCTGTTTTAACCTTGTACTTATATGGGAATCCATTCTGTCAGAAAACACTGTTATTGTTAATTAAATTTCTATACCGCCCTTCATCCAAGGATTACTGGGCAGTTTACAATATAAAAAGACAAAAATATGTAACATACAGTGGCACCTCTGGTTACGAACGCTTCAGGTTACGAGCTCCACTAACTCGGAAATAGCTGCTCCTGGTTGCAAACTTTGCCCCAGGATGCGAACGGAAATCTCGTGCCGGAGGTGCGTGCAGCAGGAGGCCCATTAGTGAAAGCACACCTCAGGATAAGAATGGTTTCAGCTTAAGAACGGACCTCCGGAACAAATTAAGTTCATAACCAGAGGTACCACTGTAGTAACAAACAAAAACAATAACCCCTCAAACAATTTTAAAGGCCATAGATTGTTTAATTAGCCAGGGGGAAAAGAAATGTTTTTGCCTGGCATCCAAAGATATGTAATGAAGGTGCTAAGTAAGCCTACCTGAAGAGAGCATTCCACAAGTATGGAACCACCATTCTTTTGTTGCCACCATCCGGACCTCTTGTGGAGGAAGCATACAAAAAGAAGGGCCTCAGATTATGATGACAGTGTAATTCTTTTTAGGTAATTAAACCATGCATAGTTAACTCTTGTGTTGAATCTATATTGTGTTGGATCCAAACGGTGTGGGAAGGAACATTTTTAACTTAATCTTTTCACTTACAGCTCCCAGTGCCATCTCCTGCACTGTCCCCAAAACTTCTTAAGCAGAAAGGATATCAGCAAAAATAATATCCCCTCCATGGGCAGAAGCTATGTGTGGAGTCAAGCCTCTTGTTAGAATTTTCATTCTCCATTGCCGTTGGATCTCGTGATCCACTGTTTACATTCCTCTGTGATAGGAGTGTGGGAACAGAACCAGTCCTATGTGCTTTTGTACTTTTTCTCTTTGTTCGTTGCTTTCAGACAGAGCAGACATGTGAAGCTTTTGCGATGCCAATGCCTCCACAGCCTCGCTTCTTGCTGTTACTCTGCTGATGCATTAACATGCCCACAGCTCCACTGGAGGTAGGTCGCTGGACACTTGCGCATGCTCCCGGACCAGGCCGTGGCCGAGGGGGCTGGCACGTACATCTCTATGTTTAACTTGTACACATTTTTGTATTATCTTTTGTGCAAGTCTGCTTTATATTTGCTTTTTTGGTTTATTTTGTATTACCCAAGTGGGGCAGGTTTTGTAAGGCACTTTGAACATTGACAGGGTTATATGTATGTTTCTTGAAAAACTAGTTCCCACATCCATCCTCATTTCCTAATTTATTAAATAAGGGAAATATTTCTGCATTGTGCTGATGCTATTGATAGAAGCTGCTAATGAACAATAAACACTGTAGGGGAGGAATGAAGAAATGTCATACCAAATTAAAATGTATACTAGAAACTTAACCAAATAAAATATAATTACCACAGGTGGATAGATAAAGTGTGATGTGTGTGATTATTCAAAAGCACACAAGGTGTGGAAGATATGTCCAAACAATTACAAGCTTGCTAATATTTTGAAAAGACAGAAGTCTTGCTCTATAAGGAGGTACACATGTGTCAAAAATATATTTAACACATGATTCATAGCATGTTTCATGTCTCGTTGAATCACATAATTTCAAATACTGTCATCAGGGTAGCTATTTTTGTAATGGTTCTATCACCTGCTCTTAGCTAGGTATAAACAAGATAATATTAAACTACAACAATAAACTGTTTGCATACATAAGATTTATTTTAATTTATTTATTTTAATTCACATTTTAACTCTCTATTTCATCTAAAAGTTTATTTTATATAGTTGTCTACTAGATAATGAAGTGATGTACAAGAGATGAAAGTTCTGCTAACGAAATGAAAAATACAGCTTTCAGTAGATAAAATTATTACTTTCATTTATGGTAAACCTCATTGCTTTAAGCTTGAGAAGTATCTGGCAAATTGGTTATTGGTGCTCACCTTTATCAATAGCTGCTTTATCAACAGCTGAAAATTTGTAGCGAGAAAACAAAAAGCATGAATGAAGACAAGCCTGGGTCCCGTCCACCCGACTCGTTGGGCAGCAGTAATTTGTGGAGGTGTGGGATTGGAGAACCCGGAGGGCTTTGGCAGGCTTTGATTGGCTGTGGGGTGTGTGTGGGAGTGGGCTGTTGGGGTGTTGGGTATATGTACCATGGAAGCTCAGTTAAGCAGTTAAGCTCAGCGCAGAAAACAACTGTTTAGCAGAGTTGTATTTACTAGATCCTCACCAACATATACCACTACTTTTCACAGATGTTACAAGTAGTCTTTTCTCTCTGGATCCAGAGAGGGTCCTTTGCTTTGAAGTCCTTGCTGTGGTAAAGTCCACGACCAAGTCCTAAGTTCAGTTGCTTTCAAAGCCTGCAACTGATAAGAGTTCTCTGAGTTCTGAAGTCTGGCAATACAAAAAGTATTCACTTGAATCCGCAGTTCCAACAGATTAACAATTGCTATCTGCTACCATGAATTCTGCACCAGGTGAAGTTTCCGAACCATCTTCAAAGGGAGACCAATATATAGCACAGACAACAGAAATTAGGCTATCCCTATCCAGATAGGAGCATACTGCATTGTCATTATATAAAAGGTGCTGCCTCCAATATTTTAAGAAGCAGGGAAGCCAATGCTTTGTTGGGGTATTTGAGTTCTCACGGAGCTCTAGGCATCTACAAGCCTGACACTTTTTCATTGTAACTAACTGTTGATGAAACAGCCTTGAAGCCATTTTCAATGATTTTTAACTCTACCAGCATGTCCATAACACTTTCAATAAAATAAGACCTGCACGCTGCTTGAAATATAAGCATAGATATGTTTTTTCCAAAGCAGTGCATGTAAAGAAGTTTTGTCTAGTATGTACGTACATGTGTGTAGTGGGAAGTGATAGTGACTGGGGTTGAAGCCTGATTTTGCCATGTTTCTCTGAGCTGAGAGAAGGACAAAAGAAGACTTGACTAACCACAGAATTCACTTTAGAGGTAAGCAAGCTCATGTCTTCTTACCTGAAAGGGATCAGTGCTATCAATCAAATAAAAAAAAGTTATTTTAAGGTTTCTGAACATTTAGAGTTGGTGACCCTGGAAACAAGAAAGTTGTCTCAATTCCAGGAGGCCTAAAATGTCTGAAACTTGCTGGATTCTATTCTGTTGATAGATTACCTGAGCCAGAACAGATAAGCAATTAGAATGGCCATTGACCTGCCAACTGTGGAGGTCATACCTTTTTGCCCGTTCAGATCCTGATGGAGAATGCCTGCTATGGCCTGAGTAAAAAAATATACCACCATAAAGGCTTAATAGCTGTTACAGAAAGATTGATTCAACGCCATCTTATTTCTATTGGTATATAATTGATCTGTTATGTCTTAATTCTGTTGAAAATCACACCACTTTATGAAAAATTAGGTGTTTAACTTTACTTGAAAGTTTGTGTTACTACGATGAGAGCAGGAAGCTTATTGCTACTGAAAATTTGCATCATTTGAACTTCCTCATTTTGCGATATAACAAAATTCATCATCATCATCAATAGTTTGTTCAAATAGTATGCCACCATATAAAATTAGTATTCATAAAACATCCTTATTGCTAATCATATAGCGGAAATGTCGTCTGCTGTATTTAAAAAGAAGAATTATCCATAAAGTTAATTAAAATATCTCACTCGCATAAATCATAAAGCCACATTTTGTAGCTTCCTAAACGTGTTGATAAAATTATGAACTGTTCGCTTCTATAGTACACTATTGAATGTTTAGTACATAAAACATATACTTTGACAGTTTTTGTTCAATCTTGCATTTTTCTTCCTTCCCTGCCCAAGAGTAGTGTAATCTCTGTTCACCAATAAAACATCATCATCTCAGACTTGTCTTTGTTCACTAATGAATCATAAAAAGTGGCCCTAGTGTGAGAATGATGGTAGAAATTTACTACATAATATATATTAAAGAATTTACAGTATTTTTAATCTACTTCCCTACTAAGATGAAATGTGGTTTCAAAGGAGAGCAATGTATTCAATCAGTGATGGTTCCACATTTTGGAAGGCGCTAGTTAAGATGGCCTAAACTGACTACCCTGAAATGAAGGTGGCTTCTGGCCATACCAACCGCTAATGCCACTCTTGGGTGTAAATTTGCTGCCAGTGAAATCAATGGCCAAAAAAAAGTGACTTCAGAATGAGAATTATTACCAGACTAACCCTTAAATTTTAAACGGCCTCGGCCCAGTATACCTGAAGGAGTGTCTCCACCCCCATCATTCAGCCCAGACATTGAGGTCCAGCTCCGAGGGCCTTCTGGTGGTTCCCTCACTGTGAGAAGTGAGGTTACAGGGAACCAGGCAGAGGAACCAGGACCTTGTCGGTAGTGGCACCCGCCCTGTGGAATGCCCTCTCATCAGATGTCAAGGAAATAAACAACTATCTGACTTTTAGAAGACATCTGAAGGCAGCATTGTTTAGGGAAGTTTTTAATGTTTGAAGTTTTATTCTGTTTTTAATGTTCTGTTGAAAGCTGCCCAGAGTGACTGGGGAAACCCAGCCAGATAGGCAGGGAAGAAATATATTATTATTATTATTATTATTATTATTATTATTATTATTATTATTAAACAAAAAACTATCCATCAAAACCTAACATATCAGCATCCTAGAACTGTGCCAAACAGCTGGCATAGGTCAAAAGCTCTGCCACATACAGTCTCTCACTGTGATAACAATCAGGTAAATTTCAATTCCATAAGTGTTCTGGGAAATTTTACATGGTAAGTTGTTTTAAATTCAAGATTACCTCACCCCCAATTGTGTGCCAGAAAAACCTGTAAAAAATAGCTAAGCTAAACGGGATAGCTAGATCAACTGTCTCTAAGAAAACCTGCATATAAGAAATTGGTATTTTTGTTTGCTACTAAACTGAAAATACATGTGTTAAAAAAATGCAAAAATTGGTATATTCATTTTCAGGTTAGCATTAAAATTTAAAGAATGACTATCCCACTTTATACTGCACCCTTTCCCGCCCCACACTGGTCTCTGTTTCTTCAGATACAGCAAAACACAGAAACACAGTTGCGCCAGGATTATAAACTGAAATATAAGATCTGAATTTCTAATATTACTTGAAGGTACGGTATTTGGTAAAGTAGGGGGGTAAATGTGCTCACATGTTGATTTACTGTATGAGAAATAAATAAATAAGACTTAAAGTGTTATTTCTGTTGGCAAATATGCCTCTTCTTGTGCTCAGATGTTTGTTGGGAGATATGGCTGGAGCAGGTGGGAGACAATGGTTCACTGGCAGCGTAACAGATTTTCCAATGCATAAACTGCTAAATTCTTCAGCAGTCATCTCATTAACCAGTAGGAGAGCAAGAGACAAGATGGAAATTTAGGAGTAGCTGGCATCAGCAGAACTGATATGCACTCTGTTTGGGTGCACATCATTCATGTTTTGTTCAAATTCAATTCAAATTTAGAGGCTATGTGATTGTAACACCATAGCGAAGATGACACATGCATGATGTATGATATACATGAGATGTCCACATTATCTTAATTGAACCTTTGATCTCTCTATCCTGTACATGCATCTTCATTATCTATGTCAATGGAGTTCAACAACTGCTTGCCAGCCAGGAAATTTCCCAGGAAATTTGTGATTTGTTTGTTTTGTAGAAAACTGTTGCATCACAAACTGTGAGGAAATTAAATAAAATGAGTCCATAATTTTTTACACAGCAGTTTAATTCTGTAAGCCCCTGTGTTGTGTATTTTTGAAGTGTGTAATAAATTATATGTAGAGTATGATAAAAACAGACATTTCTATGCTACGCAAAAAAAATTGTGTGATTTAAAGCCAAGTATTTTAAGTTAATGTAGGCAAAGACTCTTAGGTGTTGTTGTTGTTTAGTAGTTTAGTCGTGTCCGACTCTTCGTGACCCCATGGACCAGAGCACAGCAGGCACTCCTATCTTCCACTGCCTCCCACAGTTTGGTCAGGCTCATGTTTGTAGCTTCGAGAACGCTGTCTAGCCATCTTGTCCTCTGTCGTCCCCTTCTTCTTGTGCCCTCAATCTTTCCCAACATCAGGGTCTTTTCCAGGGAGTCTTCTCTTCTCATGAGGTGGCCAAAGTATTGGAGCCTCAGCTTCACAATCTGTCCTTCCAGGGAGCACTCAGGGCTGATTTCCTTAAGAATGGATACGTTTGATCTTCTTGCAGTCCATGGGACTCTCAAGAGTCTCCTCCAGACCACAGTTCAAAAGCACCAATTCTTTGGCGATCAGCCTTCTTTATGGTCCAGCTCTCACTTCCATACATCACTACTGGGAAAACCATGGCTTTTACTATACGGACCTTTGTTGGCAAGGTGATGTCTCTGCTTTTTAAGATGTTGTCTAGGTTTGCCATCGCCTTTCTCCCAAGGAGCAGGCGTCTTTTAATTTCGTGACTGCTGTCACCAACTCTTAGGTATAACATCCTATATTATCATGAAACACTGGATATTATTTATTAGTCCCTCTGATAGTAAACTCAGATAGCTCTGGTTGGATTGGGGCTAAAATGAGAAACCAATGGGAGATTTCTCTGGGGAACTCATGTTTGGAGAAGTACAAAAATTGTTGAAAAGTTACAGAAGAGGGGCAATGAAATCCAAATGCATCCCTAGAAGGTTTGAGCCTTCTCAACAGCCACAGAAAATTGAAAAGAGAAAATGGGGGCAGGAAGGGAGTGTCTTGAGGGAAAGCATGGCTGGCTAGAACTGAGCAGGAGTTCACCTGGCTGGACTTGAGAACACATTGCAATATTTTGTCGCAGTTCTATTTGTACTTGAATATAAAAATCTTGTGGATTAACTAATTTATTGTGGCATGCACTTTTGTGGTTTGGATTCCACTTTGTTAAGTACATAAATTGCTATTCCTCATTGGCCAATTATACTTTATAAATAGTGAGCCAGAAACGCAAGTGATAGCTACAGATCTATGACATTTCTATGCAGAGCTCAAATATGTACAGCAAGAGAACTAAGTGATCTGTCCTCAACAGCAGTTACTGCCATAATGCTGTATTTTGGGAAATGAATGCTAAGAATTCCAATAGTCATTCTGAACCGTATACAGTTCAGTTGAATTTGTTGGTTTCAATATTTTATACTAGAGCCTCATTTAATTTTGTAAATATTTTTTTTACTCTGTCAAAAGTATAATGATTTTATGATCATCAGCATAGTATTCTGGTTCTTCTCTCCAGGGTGATCCAGAAATACATTAAACCAATATATCCTGACTGACCAATGGTTACCCATTTTGCCCATTGGTTTCCACATGATTATTTATTGCATTATATTTTCATCCCACATCCTTCCAAGAAGCTCAGTTGACATACATGATGCCACAAGGAAATAAGGTAGAAATACAGTGTGTGGCTCAAGATCACCCTCTGGGCTTTGTGGCTGAGTGACGTTTGAATATTGCTATTTTGCATGTTAGGTATTTTTTCGTGCATTTTCTTCATAGATCATTGTTATTGTTTTGACTTCAACAGCTACAAAACAGACTTTCATGCCTTTGAATGGAGTGGGTGAAAAATGCTGAAGTCATCCATTTGTAGTGGGAGGAAGTCTGCAAGGCTCATATTCTTAATAATGACAATTTTTCTTCTCTGGAAACTTGTGCTCGTTGAGTATGTCTGTGTTCATTTAAAGAAACATTTTGAATGTGTGGAAAGGGTAGAAGAAATGTGTTTTGAGAGCCTAGTCTGCCTTTGTATTTTGAGATTTCTCACACCTCATATTTCAATTCATGAAGCATTGGCTAGTCACACAACAGCTTTGGCAGCTGAATCAGTGAAACAACAGGGGGAAATTTTCCTGTCAAACTTCAATTTCTGTTATTAGTAGTTACCATTTTAAAAATTACAGATGATTAGATATTTATTATTTGTTATTATAACTTTGTGTAACGGATACAATGCTAACATACTCAGCTGAGATACAAGTATGCCTGAGGTTTATTTCAGTTATGATTTACCAATTGTTTTCTAATGTTATTAGCTCACTGGCACCATCCATTTATCACCAATTCAAGTGGGTAATTGAAAGCATTTAATTAAGAGATGCCAAAATGTATGGGAGTTATATATGCCTGTTATTGGGCACAATGGGTCTGGAGAGTAGAACTGTGAACCTAATCTTGGTAAGGCTTCAAGAATGGGCATTCTTTGTTATCTCTTTTCTTTTCATTCCACAGAGAGTTGTAAGGGTTGATAGAGCTCAGAAACATGGAAAGTTAAAAAGAGGCAAATGGCTGGGAACCAGATATTTTCTATTAAGTTTGGGGTTCCTCAGAATTTGATTTTATCCCCCATGCTGTTTAACATCTACATGAAACCGCTGAGTGGGATTATCTGGAGGTTTGGAGTACGTTGTCATCGATATGCTGATGACACACAGATCAACTTCTCCTTTACTTCTGCAGGTCTGGCAGTGCATGTGCTGGACTGTTGCCTTGTCTCAGTTATGGACTGGATGAAAGCCAACAAACTGAAGCTCAATTTGATAAGACTGAGGAACTGTTAGTGGGTGGTTCCCTAGACCAGAAAGCTTGGAGGTTGCCTGCTTCTGATAGGGTTATACTCATTGAAGGAGCAGGCATGCAGCTTCAGGGTACTTCTAGATCCTTTGCTGTCACTTGAGGCTCAGGTGGCCTCAGTGGCATAGAATGCCTTCCATCAGCTTCAGATGGTGATCTGGCTACACTCCTGGACAGAGATAGTCTAATTTCTGTTGTCTATACTCAGGCAACCTCTAGGTTAGATTATTAACCTAGTATAATGTTTAATGTGCTAAACATAGGGCTACTTTTGAAAGCCATTTGGAAACTTGCTGGTGCAGAACTCAGAAGCCTGGTTTCTCACTGAAGCAAAATGGTTTGAGTATATTATACTGATTCTGGTCCAATTGCAAGTGTCTGCCAATTAGCTCACAGGCCCAATTCAGAATGCTGTTTTTGACCTATAAAGCCTTAAACGCCTCAGGACTGTAATACCTCAAGCACCACCTCTTTCCATATGAACATTCTCTGAACCTGAGGTAATAATCTGAGGGCCTTCTTTGTGTGCCTCCTCCACAAGAGGTCTGGAGGGTAGCAACACAAGAATGGGCCTGTTCTGCAGTGGCTTCCAGCATGTGGAATGCTCTCTCCATGGAGGTTTGGCTGGCAATGCCCTTTTAAATGTGCTGTTTGGAGGGGGGGTTGGTTTTGCTTTGTTTCTGTTCTGATTTTTATTGTCTATTTTGTGTTTCTTTTGTCTTGTATTTTCATGTTTTGAACCACTGTTGATCTATGGATGGAAGGAGGTATATACCGTATTTTTCGTCCTATAGGGCGCACCGGCCCATAGGACGCACCTCGTTTTTTGGGGGGGGAAATGAATAAAAAAAAATTATTTCCCCCCCTCAGCTGCGGCTGCCGCCCCAAGCCTTGCGGACACGCGCCCGAAGCACGGGGAGTCCTCTGGAGGGCTCCCCGTGCTTCGGGCGGGAGGCTGCCGCCCCAAGCCTCGCGCGCTCGGCGGGACCTCCCGTCGGGCGCGCAAGGCTTGCGGACACGCGCCCGAAGCACGGGGAGTCCTCCGGAGGGCTCCCCGTGCTTCGGGCGGGAGGCTGCCGCCCCAAGCCTTGCGCGCTCGGCGGGACCTCCCGTCGGGCGCGCAAGGCTTGCGGACACGCGCCCGAAGCACAGGGAGTCCTCCAGAGGGCTCCCCGTGCTTCGGGCGGGAGGCTGCCGCCCCAAGCCTCGCGCGCTCGGCGGGACCTCCCGTCGGGCGCGCAAGGCTTGCGGACACGCGCCCTAAGCACGGGGAGTCCTCCGGAGGGTTCCCCGTGCTTCGGGCAGCAGGCTGCTGCCCGCAAGCCTTGTGAGCCCGTGGGAACTCCCACAGGGCTTGCAAGGCTTGTGGATAGCTTCCTGAAGCCTGGAGAGCGAGAGGGGTCGGTGCGCACCGATGCCTCTCGCTCTCCCGGCTTCAGCGAAAGCCTGCATTCGCCCCATAGGACGCACGCACATTTCCCCTTCATTTTTGGAGGGGAAAAAGTGCGTCCTATGGGGCGAAAAATACGGTAATTACTAATTAATTACTAAGATATTGAGAGAGAATCCCACATTGTAGATTTGAGGACATACAATTAATCTGACAATTTGTGGGAGATTTTTGGGTCTTCTTTCTAAACATGAACACATTGTATTCATGTGAAAGCAAATAACTGAGGGATATTATGTCAAAAGTGCAATGACAGTGTGAGGGTTCTACATCTGCTCATGGTTGTCAAGTTTGTTTAAAAAGGTGTTATTTCTGAAAATGTCCACTGCATGATTTATGTGACTAATTGGAGTAGTACATATAAGTTGGTCCCTATCTTGACAGCTATTACACCCAAGGTGCAACTTCTATAGTCAGGTATGACATGGAAGTCTGCTATGCAAGCAGATGATGTGAACACTGATGAATCTGACATTTCATCCATAATAGATTAGGAAAGTAATAGAATATTCTGAGAACCACTTTCACAGACACGCATTTGCTGCTCAACTGCTATGTTTCCCGCGCTACACAGATGTTTCATACATGAGTCTTAAATCAGACTGAAAACCCAGGCCAAGTATTCTCAAAAGCAATGAACTTGGGAAAATATTAAAAATTCACAAGTCAACATATTCCTTTATGCCATCATATGACAAAGAATACAAAAATACGTGCAGTATTAAACACAAAGCTAAAGATCGTTGACTAGATTTACTGAACTATTACTTTCCCTCCAAACACCATTTTGTCTTCTTATGATAATTGCCTGTTGCCTTGCAGTGTTTCCTGTGCTATCCTTCAGACACGATCTGTGTTGTTGTTTTGAAAAAGTAGCAGTAGGAAAAATTGTGCCACTGGGAGTCACTCCTTCCCTCTTGACCACTATTTCTGCTTTTAGTAATAAAGCTGGTTTTGTGCCTGAAATCTGGTGAGAGGCAATAATTATTCTTGCTCACCAAAAGGGTATAAATCTAACCCCTCCAACTATAGACCAATAAGCTTGTTGTCTGTCACTGGAAAATTGTATGCTAACTTTCTTTGTACTAAATATGTGGATCGGCTTGAAACAGTATGTATTTTCAGGAGCAGAATAGTCAGAGTTTCAAAAAAAGCCACACAGCTATATACAATTGTTTTCTTTTAGCATATCTTTGGGGGGAGGGGGGGCTTTACTCCTTTTTCTGTCAATAAATGACTATTTGCAGCCATTGTATATCTCAAATTGGCCGTTGATTTGATATCTAGAAGGCAATTATGGGACAAGGAAACAAATACCTCAACTGATAAAACCTTGCTTTATCTCACAAAACAATTATACTCAGAAACTTCAGTGCAAATTAGATGTGGTGCAGCTGGTCATCTATCAATTTCCATTTCAACATCTAATGGAGTGAGGCAGGATTGTATTCTAGCCACCCCCTCTTTGTACAACTTTTATATTAAACTACCTTGTTCTATGTCATAATTCTTCTAAATTTCATATACCTAAATGTGCAGAAACAATTGTGCTTTTGCTGCTCTATACACACAATCCTGTTCTCCTCTCTCAAAATCAAGTAGGTCTAGAATATTTGCTAAACTAATTTGATGACTATTGAAAGAAGGAAGATCTTATAACAGACCAAGGCACTAATATTCTCCAAAAGTAATAAAAGATAGAATGATTTTTAGCTAGGCATCCACTTGAACAAATTTTAATATATAAATATTTAGGAATTTTAGTTTGCTCTTCCTTCTCTTGTATAGCTTATAGATGCCTCCCACTTTTATTTCTTGTTGGAATTGTCTGCATTTGTGCCTTCAACATTTCACCTTTAAGAAACTCCCATCCATCTTATACTCGCTTCTCTTTGAGAATCCATTAGAGATATTTACTGATTTTGAATCTTTTTCTGTATGGTAAATAGTATATCACAATAATGCTAATTGCAGCACCAGAGGTGGGAGCATGATTTAGCACAATTTAGCAAGATTATAACCATGGAGGAAAAGGTTAAACCTTCCCACCCTATTTGCAGCGATGCCAATGACAATTTCACCTCCATAACAATACATATATTTATCACCAAAACTACATGATTTAAAATCACATAGTTATTGTAATATGTAATCAGGTACTTTGCTTATAAGAGGACAGGAGATATGAAAGAAAACAGGCCAAGCTGGCTGCTTTCACATACAATTGTACCTTGGTTCTTGAACGGAATCTGTTCCAGAAATCTGTTTGACTTCCAAAAATGTTTGAAAACCAAGGTGCGGCTTCTGATTGGCTGCAGGAGCTTCCTGCACTCAATGGGAAGCCATGGAAATGGTATCTGATGTTCAGCTTCTAAAAAAAAGTTTGCAAACCGGAACACTCACTTCCGGGTTTGCACCGTTTGGGAGCCAAAACGTTCGAGTCACAAGGCGTTTGAAAACCAAGGTATGACTGAATTTACAACACTGTTCTATTTTTTTTTTAAAGTCATTATTATGTAGCTATATAAAATGTTACTTAGACATAAGCAATAATTGCGAGAAGCAGAGGTTAGCATTGAACATTCATGTTTTCAAATGAAGCAAAACATAGCTACAATGTGGTGCTAGACTTCTTCCTTGAGAGCAAAACAAGAAGAGGAGAAAGTGAGCACAATTCAATGAAACGACTACTAAGAAATATAGCTGAAGAAAATTCCAACAATTAAAAAGGTTTGGAACCCTCCTGGTCATAATCTAATTATAATGGATTGCAACAAACAGCAAACACCATTAATATTTATCTAGAATTATAAGTTAAGATTCTCATCAGAGCAGCAAAACAATGCCCCAGAACTACAATTTGAAGCAACATAAACCTATGAAAAGTAAATTATTTGATACAAATTGCCATCACCAGCCACTACAGAAAAAGCAAGTCATATTTCTTGATTAAAAGTTACAATAATCAGAGCTTTAATTCTTGGAACAGTTCAATAGGACATTAAAAATATGCTTTGCCTGCAATCAGATATAAAAGTTTAACTTGAACTGCTCTGCTCAGAACAGAAGTAGGTAGGAAAAAAGGAGCACTGGCAATTAACCCATGCTAATCATACTTCCATCACACAAAGGTACCTCCCTATAGCTTCCGGGAACAAATGTAAATAGCAAGCCAAAAAATAATCTGGTGGTTTTGGAAGGTCAGAGAACCAGCGAGTAGACATCCTCCTAGATCTACTCACAAAACAGTCTGTCTCTCAGCATACCCTTCAAGAAGAATTATGGGCAAATAATGGCCTCACAATGTAAGGAGCAGAATGAGGTTCAGTGTACAGACAGTCCTCTCCACATCATCAAAGAGAACTATGGCTACAGCCATATTATATGGCACAGCAACCAGTTCAAAAATGGAAGGAGATGGTTGTATCTAGTGACATCAGAATAAGCCCATTAAAATTATTGGACCCAAAGTTGGTTATGTCCACTAATGTCAATGGGTCTTGTCCGAGTTGTACTATCATTAGATACAGTCCAGAGTCTTTGGGCATGGCTTAGGCTAATACTCATATGCTGCTTCACAGGATAGCATTAGTCAAAAGCAGTTTGAAAGAAGGAAAGGACTTTAAGTCCATTTCTATGATGTTCCACATGAAATAAGAATGCATTACACTACCACTCTCAAAGGCAACCACCCCTATGCTCCTTATTTTATACTTTCTTCAAACCATCTTCTTTATCCCTCTTGAAGGAACTGAGTTAATTAGTTTTCCTGTAGACCACAGGGCAGCTGGGAAGCCGGTTAGCATCCCTTGTAGAAAGTGGTTAATAAGACAGTTTGCAGGCTGGTTCTAGGCTACATTCCATCCCTTGTAGCCTACAGTCTTTAAAATAGCTATTGTGTCAAACTACACATACCAATAGGCAGTGCTTTTTTCGGGGGGGACATAGAGGTACGCATAGCCCTAAACATTTTGTGAATCTAAGTTTGGCCTCATTGAGTGGCAGTATTTCAATATGAGTAGGAAAATGAGAGTACCCCTAAATTTTTTTTTTTAAAAAAAGCAGCACTGCCGATAGGTAGCTCTGATACATTTGAATATTTTGCCCAAAGTATACAGAATTGAACTGGATCACCGGCACTTGTTCAAATACAGTAATTTTTTTATTAGCCTCTTCATTATGCGATGTTTTGTGTTTGTCACCAGACTTCAACCTGTAAAACATATATGTGTAAGAACTGTAATGGTATTTTTAAATTAATGTATCAGCTTAATTCTAAATGCAGTGAATTATAATGATAGTGGGACCAAGTTCTGAATATAACTTTTCTTTAGGCAGGAGGCACATTCAAAGGAGCTTGGTGGTAGATGAAGGCTGTATCAATCCTGGATTACCTAGTATCCATCAGCAGAGACATTTTTAGATGACAGAAAGACCTAAATGTGCTGCCGTCACTGCTGCAATGCAAAATGTGCTTTTAAAAGAAAAGCCGGGAGGGAAAAGACCCTTAGCTGCTGGCCAGGGAATCGTTCTCATAGATACACTGGGCAGTATCCAACCTTTGGCTTCACAATAGAACTTCAAGCAGAAACTCTTGCACCATTTGGAGCACTGTACCCAGTGAGTGATTTTTCTGTTGTGGCAGAACACATACACATTACTTTCTTCCAGAAAGTACTCATATACTCATATACTCATATACTCATACTCATGATAAGCCAGTATTTAGCCCAGACCACAAGGAGGAATCAACTACTATCGCTAAGAAGATGGGATGGAGGTGGAAAAATTAGTTTAATTAACCATGGACACAAATAATAACAAATATCAGAAATGGCTTATACATTCTAGCCACTGAAAATCTAATCAGGAAAAACTTAGCTGTTCAGCTGCTATTATACAATGAAGAAGAAGAAATCTGCTCAAATAGCTACTTCCAGTTTGCACAGAAGTTAAACTGTTTAGAATATACTGTATGTCAGATACTGGGCAAACATGGCAGAAGGTCCTTTTCCTGAAGAGATAGAATTTCATGGGCACTAATGTTTGATGACTTCAAGACTGTATTTGTAAATCTCTAATTGTGTAATTATTTACAAAGGTGATTCGTCTTAATAGTCTGGTGGACTATGTCAGAGGAGAACAGAGGTGATCGGCTTTGCTCAGATGTGAACCCAATAGCCATCATCTGTCAGACAGGGCTTTTGTGAAGATAATATAGGGGCTAGTGAAAGACCATGAAAACCACTCTGTGGTTTTCAGATGTAGGAGAAAAATATAGGCTAAGCAAATAATTTGGTCCTCCAGCCCATTTGACGGAGTCACCCATGTCTTAGCTCAAATGAGTAGTTACAGGTTTTCTATATATAGTAATTTTAAAGCATGTTTTGTATTTACAGTGATATGGCAGTCCTGAAAAACCATGCTATCTGTTCCTTTCTCAAAAAATATATAGCAGCTTGTAGAAATCTTATTGTTCACATCTAACATATTGCTATTTCAAAGAGAATTTCTGCCTCAAATCAATATGTAACTCATATTTTTTTTTTTTAGCACACATGAAATTACAAGTATCAGTTAGCGTAGGGTGAAAGTATATTTGTCCAAAGAAATCTGATAAGGTCAGAATTATATGGCTCCTGTTATTTATTACTATCAGTCACAGCCTCCAGGCACTTTCTAATTAAACTCCTCACTTTTCAAGCTGTCAAAATGTGCAACTGGAACCGAAATAAACTTTATTAAGTGCCAGGCATATATGCATATCCAGCACACACTATTACTTTTAAAGCACCTACATTGGAAATAAACTTTTCATTGTACTAACCTGGCGTACTTGGTGGGTTCAAGCAATGGCTAAGTACTGTGGACCTCCTGCTTTTCAAATTCCAGGCCATGGACTTTTGAAAATGTTGATATCTCTGTGGTAGTTTTTGTTAGGTGAATGGTACCACCATACCCTCCAACATGTTCCAGTGCAATACTGGGCCACCTGTCCTGGAAAATTGACAGGTATGTGCCACAGAACTCGTTAGTGGGTTATACGGACCCCCTGAGTCCGTGGACCACCAATTCGAAGCCACTGGTATAGACCACCTGATCTGGGTGCAGTTATTTATGTATTTACTGGGTTTTTATGGACACTTGGCACAGCTGGTTGCTTTTATTTCCAAACATAATACTGAAATCCAAGGAACAAATTAAAATTAAATCTTTGTACGGCAAGCTTTTCTCTCAGGAACTTGTGCAGTTTGAAGAGCTCATACCTTTATTTTGTTTAACTTTCTTTTTTACCAACACAATTATTATTTATTAAATTTGTATGCCAGTCTTTTAAGATCACGATGGTTCACAACATAAGAATACAAAATGTGAGCACAAAATACATAATTAAAAATCAACCAATAGTCTCCCTCTCACAATGCTTTTCTGCATCTGAACAAAAACCTTCATTACAGAGAAAGGGTATGTTTCAACTGAAATGGTTGAGATTTTTTTTTTTTTTTTTGCTAATTCTGAACATTGGAATAAAGTCAAGTATCCTTTGTTTAAAAAAACAAACAAACTATTTTACATCAGTTACTGTCTGGGAAAATGGTAAAGAAAATCCTGATAAAGCTACCACAGAAATCCAATTTTGGCTACCCTCCAATTGTATGTAAAAGAAGAATAGGACCATAGAAGTTTATAAGCCAAAATAAGAAAGGACTGAGCAGGGAGAGGCAACAGTTACCATCCCAAGCCTTGACCTCTTCCTGCTGTGCTGGTACAGGTGAGTTTTATTTGTCTGCCTGTCTGGTTGTTTTAATGTTGCACTGCTCCCTAACTAGCCATGCAGACTGTTTCCCCAGACTGCTTTCAGTTTGACAATTTTTATTACTGCCTTGGGTATTTATGGCTGGTGTGGGGAGTCTTTACAGGGATGATAAAAACTGGCCACTATGGTACAGTGGCTCAACCACGGCCAGCTCAATAATTAAGAACATATTGCCTATGTGTTGTCACTTGTTTTCAAATTTGTTTTCCCATGACTCTCACCCAGTTTAAGCAAAGCTTTATTTGAACCTAAGAACTGAATTAAAGAAGTGCTGGTTGGACAATGCTGTCTTAATTTGATCTAGGATAGTATCCACTTTGAAACTGAATTGTCAGTCAGCAACGTATTCATATTCATATACAAAAGCTACATAAGAGCTCTTCAAAAACTACTTACTGTTAAACAATGTATTGTGAATATATTCACACTATGCCTTACTGTCTAAAGGTAGAATCCAATATGTGTTCCACAACTTATAATGATAGACATTAGATGTCCTTGGATTTGAAGAAAAAAAGAAACACGAGGCAGTGTTCAATGGAATACATTTTATTGTGGCTTGTTACTTACATTATAAAGCCACAAACACAGTCCTGGTGAATCTCAAATGTGCAGACTTGCATAGTGTGATGGCGACCTGTATCAAAAACATACACTCTTCTTATTGATTTCTTCAGCATTCTTCATTATCTAAAATTTCCCATTTCACTATTTCTTACTTTAAAAATATCTAGATTTTAATGGTTGAATTGTACATACCTATGATGATACAAGAAGAGACTTTATATCTGTGTGTGTGTGTGCGCGCGCTTACATGCATGCACGCACATACGCACTACTTTTGTCTCGTATCTTAGCCTTGGTTTACAGTTTTTTAAAATGTTGTTTTATCAAATATGTTTTTATAGCACGGGTTGGTTGAAATGCAATTCTAAATCTCTTCCGATTTGGATTTCAATATCTCCAGGGTATATGTAAGACTAAGTAATGTGACTTTAATTGAACAGAGCTCATTTTACTCAATAAGCACAAATGTTTCATAAAACATTATTAAATGAAATTATCCGTTTGCCACCCCATGGAGAAGCAGTAACACACACAGCTGTAATAGTAAACAAGAAGTGCAAAGACACAAAGAAAGCACAAGGTTTCTAATGCTTTCTACCTGCTAGATTCCAGCGTTATAGTCAATATGCTCCTGTGGCTGACTAGATGTGAGTGATGGATCTTGGATCAATATACTGCCATATACTTTCCAGAGAGACTGCAATTACTGACTTGGAAAGCACTCTAGCAAAATTTCAATATTAAGTCAATAAACTAAATGTCTCTATTTTGATCCATGTTATCCTAGATATGTGTAAAGATATTTTAAGCTGCTTCTTAAGACAAGTTAATGAGTGTATAGAGCTTTTACAAGTACAATGTTATATAAATTTAGGAAGCAAGGCAGCCAAACTCAAAAACAGAATTTTATGGAACACAATATTTATACTAGTTAAATAAAAATGCCAGAAAGCATATAGCATGGAACAAACAAGTAATTGTCTGTGAGAATTTAATCTTATGCACAACTGGTGGGTATGCACGGAAGCATTTACAATTTCGTTTTATTGTACTGAAAACTGTAATAAGACAGGAAGAAGCTAACATAAATACTTCTGAGCACTATGCTCCCCACCCAAATCAATTCTGTAGAAGCAAAATACACAAGTTCTTGGTGGTTTTTTTTAAAAAAGTGATACAACCTGTTTATCTGAATAAACTATGAATGTTAAGTTATTAAAATCTACCCTAATTTACATTAGTATAGAATATGGAAGCATGTTCAGTATCAAGACGGAATGAGTGACTATGCTTTTTCTCCCAACGATTTTGTATCCCTCTTTTCTCTCAGTGTTAATTGAATTAGACAGTAAAAAACAAGATCTATAAAATGGCATCAACAGCCAAATAAAATAACACATTAAAAAATTAATGCAGAATTTTCCAGATTGGTAAGAAAGTGAATGGACATTAAATTAGGTCTTGCTTTATCCTCCATTGATTATGCAGGATCCTCAACTACTTCTAACAAGATAAAAACAAAGAAAGAGTCTAGGGCTCCTTTAAGGCTAACAAACCTGGCTTTAACTTTTTTGAACTAGCATTCACTTCATATGTGTCAGATAAGAGAGGCGGGACATGTAAAGTTTGGTGTTAAATGGCACCGAAATGCAGAAGTACACCTGTTGCAATTTGAATAGCAGTGATTGGTGACAGCACAATCATATTAGCATTGATGAATAAATTAACATCTATAGTGGGATAGGAAACCATTGCACCTATTCAGAACCAAATGAACAGAGCTTTTCATAATTTGTAATTCAGCAGTTTCACACTGGAGTTTCCCTGTCAAATTCCTTTCTTCCCTGATAGCAACCATAAGATCAGCAAACAGAATGAATGACTTGGTAGGTTGAAATGTTCTCCTACCAGTTCAATAAATAACAATTTTGGTCCCTGGGATTTCAAAATAGCATTAAATAATAGGTAATAGCTGATCTGGACTCAGTAAGTAATGAGCGATAGAGGTCATTCAAGATCAAATTTTGGATCAAGTGTACTAATGTGTGCTGTGCTGCAGTTTTCTCGTACGCTTATAATTCCTTGTTTTCTGATGATAAATACTGGCATGCTAGTTCAAGGGAAAACACCATTGGTATAATTATATTCAATTAATGTATATGGTGAAATCTCACTAATTATTTGTGTAGCTATGTGGAAATAATTTTGATAAAAACCACTTAATCAGTTTTAATACATTTGAAATGTCATCAGAGAGGTGAAAATGGCTATGATACAATGATGGTGCACATTTATTCTAGCCAGAGATAGAAGCATAACCACCCTACCCAGGCCTTGAAATAGATTCTCTATAATGGAACATAGATACTCTTCCTTTTACAGCATGGCCACTTTTCTAGTGGAGAGAAAATGGGCTGTTTCACACCTTTAATTAAAGACCAAATCAGTGTACGAATGCAGCAATCTTGAAGACCTTTATTTCAACAGATATTACTCTCATCTAATATATACTCAGTACACACAAAATGTACTTTTACAGATTCGCAATTGCAACCCCTACCTTATCTACACCAGGTTGATGAAGGGAGATAACCCCATGAGCTCCTTCATGAGGAATGGCAGAAGAGATATTAGAGAGAAAAAGAGCAAACCCTTTATGCACAGATTGTATGCTGACTTCTAGCTATGGTGGCATCCATGCTGAGCTGGTTGTAGCAGTAACAAAATAGGTGTGCAAGAAAAGTGTAGAAGGTACAGTTGACTTGCAAATTGTGCGCATTTAACTTGCACAACTGCAACTTTATGTGCTTGGCTGCTTGCCAGCTGAGATCACACAAATTAAACACGTGCAAGGTGGAGAACGTAAAAGCTCTTTCCATGACGGGTTTTCCTGCCAGAGAAGGAGCATTTAAGCTCTCCACCTTGCCTACCAGACTCTGGGAGACTTTTGTGAAAGGTAGGGATGCTCACGCAGGGGTGGTTCTGGGGGGTGTTCTGACTACACATGGTTTTGTGCAATCCCTGGAACATAATCCCTGTGTAAATTTCAATTTGAGTGCACTTTAGATTCATTACCATAGCACTCTAAAGTCTAGTTGATGCGCAACTGTATACACACGCATCACAGTGACCCAGAAGTGGCTGAAAAAGGGGGTGGGGTGTAGTGGGCTTATGTGCACTCCACCGTTGTAGGTGAGGACTTGGAACGCAACCCCCACGCAAATTGGGGGTTGCCTGTATATGTTTATGTGGCTGCCACCTAGTGACCAAAAATCAAAAATGTTCTCTTGAGAAAGCAGTTGGAACTGAGCATGCCTAAAGTCTGGATTCTTAGGAGTGGTTCCAAGAAGGATGCCAGACTAAATCCTATGTAATAAAAAGTAAGAAATAAAACTAATTGTTGCTCATCTTGCTGTCATAGCCCACATGTATTATAATTATCATATAACATACTTAGTTTCAGTCACTACTAATCATTCAGTAACTACTAATCAAGCTAATCATGAACATTAGGATATACTTTGTCCAATCTGATTGACAGATGTTTATGCTTTCTAATCACTTTTTTGGAGGACATACATGCCAATGTTTGTATGCTAATAACCTGGCATAAAATCTCATGACAATGTTGCAAAGCCCAGCATTACTTTTTAATGGTGCAAAGGTATATCATTATTATAATTGGTGGTGGTGGTTGTTATCTAACACAACTTATTGCCTGTTTTAAGCCTTTTGATATTTGATTTCACTGCACATTACTTCGTTCTCAGGGAATTTGCTTTCCTGGAAACTTGAAAAGTTATCAGCTTCTCTGTATTTCCTGGCTTAAATTGCATTTAGATTTTGTGGAGCAAAAATGCTATGCATATATCCTCAGAAATAAGCACCACACAGTTCAATGGGGGCAGCAATGTACACTGCAGCCTCACACTGCACCTTGTATATCCTTCCTCATCACAAATAATCCATCGCTTAGTTTTAAATAAATCCCAGAATAGATCGGCAGATTCTTTACAAGACAGAGCAAAACAGCCTTTAATTAAATAAAGCTGAAATTTACTTAGCTTTGAGGTGTTTCTATGTATGGGTGAAAGCAAACAACCCAAGCAGAAGTACATACAGAGTTATGTGAGCTACTAGGGCTCGAAATAGAGCCTGGTTTCCAAGTAAATACGGCATTTCACAAATTTTGAAAAAGTTCCCTCTCCACACTAACCAGATGGCATTGACTCTGAAACACAACATTTTGATATTTGACTATATATATGGTGGCAGCAACTCACACTTATAGCAGGTGAACTATTCTTTACATAGGAGACACAGGTGGTTCTGTGGTCTAAACCACTGAGCCTCTTGGGCTTGCTGATCAGAAGGTTGGTGGTTTGAATCCCCGCGATGGAGTGAGGTCCCGTTGCTCTGTCCCAGCTCCTGCCAACCTAGAAGTTTGAAAGCATGGCAGTGCAAGTAGATAAATAGGTAACCGCTGTGGCAGAAGATAAATGGTGTTTCCATGCGTTCTTGCTTCTATCACAATGTTCCGTTGAGCCAGAAGCAGTTTAGTCATGCTGGCCACATGACCCGGAAAGCTTTCTGTGGACCAATGCCAGCTCCCTCAGCCTGAAAGCAAGATGAGTGCCACAATCCCATAGTCGCCTTAATCCCATAGTAGACTTAACCGTCCAGGGGTCCTTTACCTTTGCCTACCTCTACCTATTCTTTACATCCTGCAGGTCTTTCTCCATGCAGTGCTCCACTACCTTGCCTTCAGGGACAGAAAGAAACCATGCTGCTATAATTGGAAGGTTAGTTTCAGGACCCACTAGTACTTAGAGTTCAGAGTCAGCAAGACATCATCCATAGACAAGGGGGAGCAGGATCCTGCAGCAGCTCCTAGCACAAATGCAGATCCTAGAAACTCCTTACCTCTTAAGATACAGCTTCCCAGGACCTCAGAAGCCATGCTTCCATATGACCTGTAGTGAATCTGCCTTTCTATATTACTACGCACAAAGCGGTTTACAAGCTGAACAACAAAACAGACAACAAGGATCGCATCAAAAAAGCATTTCAGGAAAACGTGTTGTAAACCGCATAGTAGGAAATCATATTGGCAAAAGGCAGAACTCCACAGCGCCATCAGGTGTCACAGTGTTATAACGAATATAAAACGCTTTTTCTTTACTAATGTAGCTAAGTCCCTAATAACAATCTGATCCAATACAAAAAAGCCATAATAAAAACATACTTTAAAATAAACAGTTTATATCAAATAAAGCAATGTTCAATAAGTCAATCAAATATAATTGTAAACATTAAAAATATTAGCAAATAATAAACTTAAAAATTACAACAAAGAATTACTAAACTTTAATAAAAATAATGGCAAGTCACAATGCATAAAATGCCACAAAAACATACAAAACTACAAATACCACAAACCATACAAAACCATGGTTCTCATTCTTTCAACCTCTTTGAGAGGAGGAGCAAAATCCTATGTCTTGAATAGCTCTATATAAGCTTTATCAGTATCTAGCTGTTTAGTGTTTGTGCAACAGCTCTTTGAGATAGCACCTCACTTATAGCATCGTGGTATTAGTCACACGCTGGTCATTCATTGCTCCCACTTCCTATACAGTAACTTACTTTCCTTTGGTTCATGAACTCAAAGAAAGCTATGGCAGGGCTGCTATGCAACTAGAATACAAGGGTAGCTATACACGTCTTTTCTTTCTGCCTTAAAAATGTCAAAAGGCACAGAAATATAGAGAAAGCAGTAATTGCAGCCTTGCATAGTAAAATCCAGTCCCATCTTTCACATAGCACAGGGTTTTAATTAGGTGCTGCTCAGTATTTGACAAGGGGCAGTTTCTTTGGTGTGTAAGTGAGTCTTGGCTTCTTCCTCATAATTTTTTTAAGTAACACCCATCTAGGGATAGAAGAAGCAAAGAGTTCACCACTCATTCATGAGTTACCATAACTATATAGTACTCAGGTGCTCACAACTATCATTAGCCAAAGATAACTGTTCATAGTACATTTCAAAGCTTTGAGAGGATGATAAACAGAAGGGAGTCCAGGGCATTCCATTATATTCCTCTCTAAATATGTATATCTGCTAAGAAATCCAAGGAAAAGAAAGAAAGAAATGTAAACTGAAAACTGGAACAGCCAAATTCAATCAGAAGAGGAAGAGTATTCTAATTTTGTTAAATATAGCATTTGAAGAATAATACAACCACGTGACACACTTGATATATCCACAAATTACAGTAATGATGAGCTTCTTTGACTAGAGTGAGTTTGAGGAATAGAAAATGGTGCTTAAGTCTGCACTTTACATAAGTCAGTAAAACACAATATTGGATTAGGATGCAATTATATCGCTTCGGAGAGTGTGCTGGTAAGGAAGGAACATTCAATTAATATGATTTAAGCGATGCGATGTTCATATTTACTTTTTAAACTGTGCAGCACTGCATCTACAGAAGATAATGATTTTCTTTCTGAATAGAAGATTGTGGGATATATTACATACACACACAGGATAAAAATAGCCAATGTTAATAATGTTAATCAGTAAAAAAATTAAAATACATTAATAAATAAAATTAATTGCTTTTTTTTTAGATTTCAGTGATTTTGAATGAGCTCCTGGGGTATAGAATCTAGGAGTGTGATCTGGGATGATCATAGTCCATTATCATGGTCCAAGCTTCACCTCAGCCATAAGTTTTGCAAGCCACTGCTCCTTCCGTTTCAGTCACATCCCACTACATCTGAAAGGTGAGTAGTAATACTAGCTTGTATCATTCAGATAATGTACATGAGTGCTCTAAACCATTGGTAGGCAAACTAAGACCTGGTGGCCAGATGCGGCCCAACCGCCTTCTCAATCCAGCTCATGGACAGTCCGGGAATCAGTGTGTTTTTACATGCGTAGAATGTGTCCTTTTATTTAAAATGCATCTCTGGGTTATTTGTGGGGCCTGCCTGGTGTTTTTACATGAGTAGAATGTGTTCTTTTATTTAAAATGCATCTCTGGGTTATTTGTGGGGCATAGGAATTCATTCATTTTTTTCCTTCAAAATATAGTCCAGCCCCCCACAAGGTCTGAAGGACAGTGGACCAGCCCCCTGCTGAAAAAGTTTGCTGACCCCTGTCTAAACACATTAAATATGCTATATACATCACACGTATCAAGTATTGCTTTCTTGGGGGGGGGGGGTTGTATTTAATTATTGGCATTTCCACGAGTATTAAAGCCTCTTAATTTGTAGTAAAATGCATTGTTCTGTTTTCCAGAGTCTGTTCTGAATGAATAGATCTGACATCGCAGTTATACATGAATTATTCTAGTTTGCATTATTACTCTAGTTAAATGGGGAGGGGGAAGTTATGTATTCTAGTCCTTCAAACAATTATCGTTTACAAGAAATAGTTTCAGTGGCTGAACATTCAACAGTACACCATGACTTTAGCAGATGAAAAACCATAAATACACTGGCTTGGAGTATTAAGGGAAGCTGCCAGATGCTGAATCTAGCAGTGTCAAAAATACAGGCCAAATCAGTTTTCTGTGCTTAGGAAGTAGCTTGGGAGAAGATGGGTCATCAGTAAGAAACAAAGAGAGCAGAGTACTGGGCCATTAAGAATGATTGATAATGCAAATACTGCAGGCCAGCAGAAGGATTCAACGGTTTCAACTTTGAATGACATAGGCTGTGGGGAGGTCATTGGAACCAGTTAGCAGTGAGGGGGAGGAGGAGGAGGAGCAACTTCCCTGTGAGCTGAGAATGACAGGCTGAAAAGGAGGATTTCCCCCCTGTTATTTTAATCCAATGCTGCCCTTAAGGGGGAATCCATATCCTCATGGGATGTGACTGTTCTGCACTCCCACCCCCTCAAGACCAGTTTTTCCCAAACTTGGGTCTCCAGCTGTTTTTGGTCTACAGTTCCCATTATCCCTGACCACTGGTCCTACTAGCTGTGGGTGGTGGGAGCTGTAGCCCCAAAACAGCTGGAGACCTAAGTTTGGGAAACATTGACACTGAGTAAGGTTGTATATATATGCAAATAAAACTGTGTATCATAAAGACCCCTTAGTCTCTGCTGTGCCTAATTTCTGAAGGAAACACAAATGCTGGGTAAGTGCCTGGAACTCCTGGAATCTCACAACACTCAGAGAAAGGGGTGGGGTTTAACAATATGATTACAGTGGTTATTTAAGAATAACATAGAATTAAAATTTGTCAAAATGTAGGGTGGAATTTAACATAGTGTTCTTCCCACTATTCTGTCTGTGCAAGCATTCCAGCTTCCTCTCTGTTCTGATCTTCCAAACCAATGGGGCTACCTGATAACCCTTGGAAATAAAATTGGGTCTCTCACATAATGTGGTGCAACATGCTGGTTTTAGTTAACAACTATATTATATCCCCTTAGTCAGGCATGTCCAAGACGTCAATCACGATTGACTCAGAGATCATGGGACTGATATTGGTTGATTGCAGGCACCTCCTCCTTCCTCCTTCTGAAGCCAGCTTGCCTTCTTGGAGGTTAGAGCTCTGGTGGTGCAGTGGTGGTGCAATGGGGAGCATGGGGAAGGGCGGTACACCCCATGTTCCATGTCTGCTGGGGTGACACGAAGTCACCCCGTGGGGGCTCATGATGGTGCAAGCAGCCATCGCGCCGCTGCAGCCGCCTTTGGGGGATCCTCCATTTGGGTCAGCAACTGCAAGCAGAGGATCCTGGCGCTGGCAGCAAACCGCTAAGTACAGCGCATGTGCAGCGTCGCATGCATGCGCTGTATGTATCAATGCCTCACATGCTCTGTATAGTGGTTTGCTGCTGGTGCCACTCCAGCACTGTACGGACAGTGCCAGGATCCTCTGCTCGTGGCTGCACAGCAATTTAACATCTATGAAAATGAAAGACCTCGTGTGATGGGTGGTCTAAGAACTGGGGTAGCTACAAGTAACCTGGAACTGAAGTGTGGTGAAGTAGTTGTGAGAAGCTGGATATTATGTGTAATTGGCAGATGAGACGTGCTGCCTATGTTGAAAAACACACACCAATCCAGAGATCACTCTGAGGACAGTAGCATAGGCAAACATGGCGCTATATATTCCAATGGGAAACCAATTAGAGGGTCATGAAAATAGTTGATATACACTGTTGAATAAATGAGAAATATTGTGTAGTATAATAATAGATAAACAAATTAAGAGAGAGAGAGAGAGAGAAATCTACCAACTTGAAAACTTCTTTTAAAACCCTTCATATATATATATATATATATATACACACACACACACACACAGGTAATACCATTTCTGATTCTGATTCTGAATATTGTATATACGATCAAATGCTGCTATAAATATCTGAAAGTTTCACTAATTTAATGTTTTAGAAGCATATATTTATAGCAACCTCAATCAGTCTTATAAAATTAATTCTCTCTGCAGTATTTCAAAACTGGAAATGATTAGTTGAAGAGGAATAAATTATGCTTCTCCCAGTTTGGCCACACAGCAGAAAGGAAGAAGTGAACAGGGATGACCAAAAAATCTATTTTCTAATGCTATTAATATGAATAACTAAAAGAATCCCAGAGGAATGCTGGATAAAAACTATTAAATTTGTGTTGGTTGATAAGTTCCCTTGAGTAAATAAGAAAACCTGCTAATATAAATTTTACATAGTACATCATTATCTTCTCATCTCCCTTAAGAATAACCAGGCATTGGTTCAATCAAAACCCTGTGTTAGAAGAATTAGAAGGCAGGTCTATCAGTTTTTCATGTAACATGAATAACAATAGTCTTTAAAAGTAACCATCTGTGAGGAATCAATGGAAGTCTGCTAACGTGGGTGGTTGCTTAACAAGTCATCAGGGGAATATAGCTGCAATGAAATTCTAGCACTTCAGCATGAGAAGAAACCTGTAAGGAAAAGTACAATTCAAAGGAGTGTTCTTTCCTCCTTCAAAATCGAAACACTGTTGTCATATCAGACAGTCAGTCTGAACCCCTGTACGAATTAATTGTTTCCATCAACTGAAAATTTCTGGTGAAGTTACCTTGTAGAATCTAGGTTAAAGCAAGAAAACTACAAACCTGATTACTATTGGGCATAAAAAGAAAAAGGTTTATCAAAAGATCTGTTGAAAATTAGTGATAACATCAGCAGGGGACCAGTAGTTCTCCAAACAATAGTCCAGGAAACCCAGTGATTGCCAAAAAGCCAAGCAAAGTGATAAAAAGCAGCAGGAAAAAAGAAACCAGCAGCAGGAAACAATGGGAGTTGCCAGGGGGTCCATTGTAAAGTTAATTGAAGCAACAAGCTGAGATCCACAGCCAGAATGCATCTGTGTTGAAGAAAAGCAAACAGTGGTTGGAACAGCCACAGGGGGAGAAAAAGGTAGGCTGACAGAAGATAGGAAAAGAGGAAAAAGCAGACAAACAATCTACTGCAAGAGAAAGGTCAGCAAAGTGACATGAAGGAAAGATGTTCAACAGTAAGAAAAAGGATTGAGAAAAGAAAAAATAATAATCAGAAACACAGTGTCACTGAAGATTATAAGAGTGTACGAGCAGAGGTGTCAAAGAACAGAGTCCTATTATGCTGCCTTACACTCTGCACTTGACAATTTCACAGTGCCTCAGTATAGCCAGCCACCTTCCCTCACACACTTTGCAGATCCTTACTTGTGTATGAAGGGATGCGGGTGGCGCTGTGGGTAAAAGCCTCAGCGCCTAGGGCTTGCCGATCGAAAGGTCAGCGGTTCGAATCCCCGCGGCGGGGTGCGCTCCTGTTGCTCGGTCCCAGCGCCTGCCAACCTAGCAGTTCGAAAGCACCTCCGGGTGCAAGTAGATAAATAGGGACCGCTTACTGGCGGGAAGGTAAACGGTGTTTCCGTGTGCGGCTCTGGCTCACCAGATGCAGCTTTGTCACGCTGGCCACGTGACCCGGAAGTGTCTCCGGACAGCGCTGGCCCCCGGCCTATAGAGTGAGATGAGCGCACAACCCTAGAGTCTGTCAAGACTGGCCCATACGGGCAGGGGTACCTTTACCTTTACCTTACTTGTGTATGAAACACAGGTCTATTTGGAACTAAGCTTTCATTTCAGTGTAAATCTTCAGCGTAGCTCCCTTTTGCTCTCTATGCAATCTTTTTGTGTGGAATCCTTCTTATACAATATTACCCATTAGCAACTTTTGATTCTATTGCTTGGTCCTAGGAAAAAGTGAATTCTTATCCATTAGATTTCAAAGACTGGCACTTCAAAAATAATTAAAACATAAAGCTAGCAATGGGCTAATGAGGATGGAGCCACTATATTGTGCCAAAGTGTTGTGAAAATCCCTCTGGCTGGAGGAGAGCAGCCATTGAATTAGAGAGCTCTGTGGAACTTTTATTGAAATGAAGCCTAAGTTGGCTTATAAATCAGAGTTTGCCTGATGCTGCAAGTGATCAAATCATCTGGAGATATGGTGGTAGCAATGACTAAATCTTAGGCAGAAGAATAAGAGTCAAAAAATGAGGGCACCTCATGATGGGTCTTTTTAATGTGCATTCAGAACAATTTGTGCTCTTGACACCATCGGGGTGTGACATGCACTCCTACATTCAAGATGATTTGTGCCTCAAAACTTTCAGGGAAGTCACATGGCATTATTAGTAATCTGTGCATGGCTTGTAGCATCCTGCTAGAATCCAATTACTTTTTTTGTACCACAAATGCTCCCCCTCTCCTGTTTTCGCTGTGCCCTGGCACAAGATGCCCTGGCAATATGCAAAATTAAAGATTTAGGCACTCCTATACACTTCCTGTTGATGTCATTGCCAGCATTCCTGGAGGTGTGTGTGTGTGTGTGTGTTTGTGTAAACAGGCGAAGGTTTCAGAACACTAATCACAGCATTAAAAGTGAAAGTCTAGGAGTGTCATGGTGCAAATATTTTTCTTTTTTTTAAAAAAAAAAGGGTAGAAGCTTGTACTTGCCTCGATGACTGGCAGAATACAAGAGAAGGAGGAGAAGGCTGCTGTTGGGTAGCCATTCCTTGGGAGCATGTTCAAATCTCCTTCCTAATGTAAACCTCTGTGCATAGTCTTTTAAATGCAAGGCATTCAAACATAGCATTTTATGCATATCAAACTTATATCTCTAACAATGCAGCTCCTCTTTGTGACATTTCCCCCTTCTACCCCCAGTGCAAGCAACTACATACATTTGGCATTTCATGATTTGGTCTACTGAGCAATCACAGAGAATATGTAAGATCATTTCATGACATCACAGAGCCTTAGACAATGGCCAGTAGGAGTTGCAGGTGGCAAGTTGTGGCTGAGACACATCTTTTGGGCATCACTTACACTGGGGTGGAGAGCACTTTGTTTTTCTGTGAAGGGCTGCATTCCCTTGAGCTTAATCTGTTGCGAGCCACATGTAAGTAGTGAGCAGAGCAGACAATGGGCAGACTGAGAGACAAAAGCGTCCTATATTAACTAATCTGGCATAGAGACGGGCCTTCTTCCATTTTCACCACTTAGATTATTTTAGATTAGAATTTCCAGTCTTATGCAGATCTACTCAGAATTAATTCCTGCTGGATTTAATGGGGTTGTTCTTAAATAAGCATTCAGAGGATGGCTCCCCCCTACCACAACAAACGCATAGTTACTGGTCTAGAAAACAATTCGTTCTGGAGGTCCATTCTTAACCTGAAACTGTTCTTAACCTGAGGTACCACTTTAGCTACTGCTGTGCTGCTGCAGCACGATTTCTGTTCTCATCCTGAAGCAAAGTTCTTAACCCGAAGTACTATTTCTGGGTTAGCGGAGTCTGTAACCTGAAGCGTCTGTAACCCAAGGTACCACTGTAAAAGTAACTCCTTTCTTATTATACTAAACATCAGAAAGAACTTTCTGGTGGTAAGAGATGTTCAACAGTGGAACAAACTCCCTTGGAACCTGGTGGACTTTCCTTCATTGGAGGTTTTTAAGCAGAGGTTGGATTGCCATATATCATGGATGCTTTAGTTAAGATTCCTGCATTGCAGGGAGTTGGACTAGATGACCCTCAGGGTCCCTTCCAACTCTGCAGTTATATGATTCTGTGATTCTATTACTGTGTGCCATGCACACATCAAACTGTGTATGGCGAAAGCTTACAAATAAGAGAGATGGAGGTGGGCAAGTGTGTGTGTGTGGGGGGGGCGGACTTCTCTCCAAATCAATTTTTTATCAAGTAAAATATTTCCCCTTCCAATATATATATATTTTACATAGAAAAATGAAAAACCACTTCTAAAAGTAAAAGGAAAGGAAAAAGGGAATGCTGATGAGTCTGAAGAATATAGGTGCTCAGAAGGCATTGGGGCTGCATAAAACAAGGCTACACGCAGCTGCCATGCCACAGATTGCTCAAATGTGGCTTACACAAAGGAACCAGTATAGGAAAATGAATGGAACCAATGTGAAAGTTATTATCTGTCCACATCACTAGGTAGGATCACAAAATACTTGTAAAAAATATTTGTAGTAGAAGTTTCAGAAACACAATTTTCTTTCCAAAGGTTGCATGTTTTGGTACACTGAAGATAATTATTGGGGAAAGGTTTTTCTAAAATTGATCAGTCTAATGTGATCTTTCTTTGTTCCTAAACAGCAGGATTTCTCCAATACTGTACATGCCTTTATAATTACTTTACTTGAATGTTAATACTCTAATGAAGACGAGTTTAATTAAATTAAATTTCTCCCTAGTGGTAACTCAATCAAAATGCATTCTACCCTCATTATATTATCAGTAGGAGTCCAACGTTATAAGTGCTATAAGAAAAGGTTCTTTTAATGAGGGTGGTCATTATGAGCTATACTTGAGTTTAAGTTACAGACTTTAAATGTCACAACAGACAACCATATATTAAGATGAAAGAGTGTACATTTTAGTTTCTATTTGGTACAACAATTTAGTATTATTTTACACTAAGTATTGCCATTAAATTGTATGGGTGTAATACAATAGTAGTCATAGTAGTCCTACTCATAGAAGACCCATTGAAGTTCATGGACCTGACTAACAGAGGTTCATTCATTTCAGTGTGTCTACTCTGAGTAGGATTTAGTTGACTACCACCCTATAATACAGTCTTTTCCAACCTTCACATATTTTTGATGCCAACTACCAACAATATTGGTCACTGGTCATGCTGGCTGGGGCTGTAGTTTTGTCCAACATTATTTTGAGGCACAAGAGAGGGTCGGACCCAGCTCTGGGGCTTTGCCTTGTCATGCCTCTTGGAACGGGCAGGGTTTAGCTCACCCAAGGTTGAGGTTTAAGTTAGCTTTCACACTTTTCACCCCCCTGAGATGTTATTAACAGAATATTGCCCTAGTTCAACCCATCACTTGCGTTTCACCTCTTTATTGCTGAGTCTAGTTGTAATTGTTAATGTACTGCAGTCCTGTTTAAAAACTGTTGAGTTGTTATACTGTGTCAACTAGGCAATATTCATTAAACAGGTGACTTGTGGGACTCTCATATAATGAGATCTATAACCTCTCGCTATCAGACAGACCTCACAGGTCCCAAGCCCAGGTATTACTCTGGGTATTACAGGATACAAAGAGAATGAGAAGTGGCAATTACTCATACTTATACATGTCTTTTAATTTTAAAATCAAAGCAACAATCCTTACATTTTAAATAATAAATCCTCTTTATTTTTTTCACAATGAAGTTTGCCTGGATAATTAGATTACTGCAGCATTTGAGAGACTGCAGCTGATACAGAACACAACAGCTGGAGCCAGCCTAGGGCTGCCTCAACCAAATACTCCAAGTGGTCTTGAGGGCACCACAATAAGGGAGATGGCACACTGACCTGGATCAGTTCCCAGCCTAACTAGACTGATAGGGGAAATTTTTATTTATATCACCATCTGTTGGTGGTGCCCCCCTTTTAGCTAGAAAAAATAAAAATGTACATGTAAAATTGTTTATAGGAACTTTGCTGTTGTTTATGGGAACTTTTGTGTTGGGTGATTTTGCACAAATGAAGTACTTTGCAGAAACAATAAACATGCAAGCAGTTAGAAAGAAGAAATAGAAATGAAGGACAGGTGGGCATTGCTCTTCTCAGAATCTGTTATCCTGTCTCAGGACTCCAAATTGGTTATTATGCTGCATGCCCCAGTTTCTGTATGGCTGCAAAAAAACAATACATTTCAAGCCCCCACCCCGCAAACAATCCTCAGAACTTTGTTAAAGGTGCTGTGGATTGTAGTTCTGTGATAGGCTATATACCAGGCATAGACAAACTCAGCCCTCCAGATGCTTTGGGACTACAGCTCCCATCATCCCTAGCTAACAGGACCAGTGGTCAGGGATGATGGGAGTTGTAGTTGTGGTTCGAGGACCCGACCCCCGCGGAGGAGGAATGAATACACGAGGACACGTGATATATGGTTTATGGGCATGAAAAGGCCACAACTTTATTGGTCGAAGGGGGGGGGGTGGCTTAGAGAAACCAAGAGGGGTGAGGTTTAAGTGCACAGTCTTTCCCAAGCCCCGGCAGCCTTTTAAAATTTACAGGGGGCTCCCGATTTAAGTGGTACCAATGGAAGGGATGGCAGGGTAAATTAAACCCACGCTAGAAGAGTAATAAATCAATAAACGGCAGGCACAAACACACGCTGCAAGCACACACACACACACAACTTAAAATTAGAGAGGAACAGGAAAAGGAACCCTGAGGGTCATCTAGTCCAACCCAGGCAATGCAGAAATATTCAGCTGTCCCATACAGGGATCAAACTTGCAAGGCACCATTATCAGCACCATGCAGTCACCCAGACCAGCCACGCAATTGGACAGGCAAGAGCAATAGAGGGGAAATGTACAAGCACCCTGGCCAAAAATTAAAATAAAACGCACAGCTACCAAGCAGAGGCAGGGAAGACAAGCGAGGAGACAAGGGAGAAAGAAAGATGGAGCCACACTTACACTCAGACCTCACCGGGGGCATGTGCTGGGTAAGGGAACAAGCTGCAGCTTAAGAAAGGTAATTCGCACTTAGACCGCACAAACAAATCAAGCACCAGGAGAGGGGGGAAATGGAAGGTTAAATGTAGGTTTTTACATGGAAAAAAGAGGACACAGCAAGGCAAACCTGGATTTTTAAAAGCAGTAAGCAATGAGCGCACGCAAGCCTCCTAAAGTTAAAAGGCAAGCCAGGAACCAGGCAGCCTCCACACACACAGACCCCCCCAACTCCAAACCTCATGGCTCTTCCCTGTGATGACTGTGATGACTCCTAGCTGATGACTCTTGGCGGACGAAGAGAAAATGAGGCCGGGGAGAGGGCTGGCACAGTAACTTGAAGTTACCTGGGCACGCCCCCCGCCGGCTCCCGATTGGGTGCCGGTCAGTGGGCGGGGCGCCAGCCAGGTAACAGGGAAAGCAGGGGGCGGCTGCCCCCTGCTAGGGGCGGTGCTCGGGCTCCCGCCCACAACCACTCCCCTCCCTTCCAGGGAGGAGAGTCTTTCCAATACATCTGGAGGGCCAAGTTTGCCTATGCCTGTATAGACGCCATACTTTTAAATTAGCCCTGTCATACTGCAAATTATAGTTCACCTATCACCCTAAAGCTTTTCCATGGGAGATAATAAACTGGGATGAAATCTAGGACTGCTTGCACTCTCAGGCAGCATACACATGGCAGTTTATAAGATTTTTCCAATGTTTCCTTAACTGCTCATTTTTGCATTATATAACATAAGCACAACAAAATAAAAGCTACTTGCAGAAACAGAGTGGAATACGACACAAGTTTAGTGCTCATTTCCATGTTATGTGCAAACAGATTTTATCCGGAAGCAAATAACATGAAAATGAATTATAAAATTGCACTATATTCTGCTATACTTCAAGACGTGACCTTTACATCATGCAAATATAATGCAGAAATTAACAGGGGAATGTTGGGAAAACAGACACCAATAGTGAATCCAATCACCATTGGTTACTGCACATGCTGTAGAGGGATATGAGAGGCAGATGAGGCTCATCAACCTGGGAAGGTAGCTCATCTGGGAGAAGGAAAACTCGTACCTTAAACCTCCACTGCCTTGTGGTTATATTCATTTATGAGAAAGGCTTTGGGAGTAAACCCTGAGTAAACACCTGTACCCACTGCCTTGAGGGACATCTTTGGGAGAAGAAAAGGCCAAGGAGTAAACCCTACACAAATCTGGAGTGGAGTCCCTAAGACAGTAGGATGGTGTCTTCTACGCTTCCTTCTGGAAACTCCTGTAGTCAAGCCAGTGCCACGTCATTTGCTCTGCTTTCCTTTGGACCTCATCAGTGAGGCTGAGTGGGTGGTCTTGTTGTCTGCTCAGCCCAAGACCTTCATAAACACTGCCCAGGCTTGCACCCCAGATAAATCACTTTGGTGCTGCTAACACAGCAAGAACAACACTGAAAGCAGCAGTTATGTTCTCTGCAGCCACAGTGGGTGGTGCGATTCTCCAGCGGTTTGACTTCAGCCCCAGGTGTGCACTCCATTGTCTCGCAAGACAGATGCCAACAAAGGTTGTTTTTTTTACTACAATGTATAAGGTAAAGGTAAAGTACCTCTGGATGGTGAATTCCAGTCAAAGGCGACTATGGAGTTGCAGAGCCCATCTCGCTTTCAGGCCAAGGGACCCGGCATTTGTCCACAGACAGCTTTCTGGGTCATGTGGCCAGCATAACTAAACTGCTTATGGTGCAACGGAACACCGTGATGGAAGGCAGAGCTCATGGAATGCCATTTACCTTCCCCACTGCAGCCGTACAATGTATAAGAGGTTAGTGTAAAGGTTTAATTCTGAACTGCATACTATCAGCTCATGGCTGACAGCTGACAGTTACAAAGCTACACACCTGCTTTGAGAAGAACGGTTATTGATATTTATACTGTGTTCAAGGCTTGAAAGCTTGCACTTTTGATTGAATAGCTCTGTGAAGGTTCTGCTTCATTGGCTGTGAGAGGTGGTCTGATGGAGAGCGGAGTTTCTGCTTATGTAAGAAAGGCAGACCACAGAGAAAACTTCCATTGGAGCCCCAAGGCAGTATCAACACCTTCAGAGGCAAGCAGTAGCCTTGAAGAAAACCAGCAAAAGTTGTTCATTCTTTATAGTGGTGGGAATGACTAGGGAGAAATGGCTTAGGTGAAATTGGCAGTTTGGTGCTCAGTATGTCTGATTTCAGGACAGGATCACTCTAAAAATATATCTTCTCATTTCACTGATGAAAAACAGTGACAATATGTAATTAGCATTATTTTACAACTGATTACTTTGATATGTAGCATAAGCCTCTAAATGTAAAGTAACTTTGATGGCTGAACTTCAGAAATTATGTCTTGTCAGCACACTAGTGCATAAAAATAAACATGTTCTTGACCAACAAAAACAAGGTTTAAAGCAAGAAATACATTCTGCAATTACTGCTATACAGAAATGATTGCAAGTTTGAAGAGATCACTGCACTTGCTGAGGAAAGTGGTTTTTTTATATTATAACGTTTAAGAATAGCGGTCTTGTTCTCATTAGTGGCCACATTCAACACAGAAACTGGACTCAGTGGAATTTGTATTAGAATCTGAAGCATCATTGAAAGCATCACTGAGAAATCCACAGACCGTTATCTCAAATTCAAAGTTTCAGGCCTACTGTAACTACAGGGGGTAAAGGCTGACTAGTAGTGTTTTTATCTGTGCTCTGGTCCCGGCACTTACAAAGCAGGACTCCTGTGGTTAAAATAACAGGAAGTGTGTGCCATGCTACCATCAAACATAAAAAATGAAAGAACAAAATGATAGGGATTTCCCCAAACATAATCTATGATGTACAGAATACCATCCTCCATTATTTAGCTCTTCCTTGGTTAACCGTGGCATACAAGTTCAGGATAGTCATGGAGAAAACTAGATACCGTATATGATTTTCGCAAGCGTATAATTTTCTGCATTCTTATTTCTACTGATCTTACATCCTCATAAGTATATTATTCCCCATCTAAATGCACAGAAATCTGCTTTTATTGTACTTACTCCTAGAATCAGATAAAACTTAAAACATATATTGCTTCCAATTAGGAAGCGAGAGTCTAACATTCTACAATTTTTGGTTTTACAGAGACACATGCAGGATAAGGGAAGTGGAGTCCCTCACAGACTTCAGTGCAACTTACTCCCTTATATAATCTGTTAATTTTAGTTTCTCTCCATTCCCCATTATCCAATTTTATGTTCAGTTCTCCACATTTTCACAGGTTTTTAGTGCAAATTTCCCCTAACATACACATTTTGGTATGGACTTTTGCATAATATACACATTTTTGCAAAGCATTTTTCTCTAATATAATTCTTTGGGTATTTTTTTTTTTTTAAATGCAGTTTTTCTTAGTATATGCATTTTTCTACGTATTACCGCACTGGAGAATTACACTACAAAATTTGGACAAGTGCAGATTTCAAAGGATGGCTGTGTATTGTTTTGGAAAATGTGAATTAGGTAGATTCGCCTTTAAATGCATACTGAAGCAAATGTATGTCTTATCTCTGTCCCTAGGTAAGTGTGGTTAGATCTGCAGCCTTAATTATTAAGTTGGTTTTGATTTGGGGGGGAAACAACCCCCCCCAAAAAAAAAATTGATTGGAAAAGTGAGCAGGGAACTGATTTGCAGAACTGCATATGCACACACTCATAATAATGTATCTCCCCACTCTTCTGCCCCCCCCATATGAAATACAGTCACAATTCTGGGATTCCTTATTGTTTGCTTATACACTCAAGGATTGTGTAAGAAACAGCACCTGGCACAAGGTGATTTATTATACTGCCTAACAACTTCCAAGTGGCTGCATGAGGCAGCCCAAGGAGCAAGTAGTAGCTATGTATAAGACCATAGGTGGAATCCAGTTAGTGCCCTTGAACTCATGGAATGACTTTTTATTCAGCAGGAACCTCCGCTATTGGAAGTGAATTTCCCCATGATTTCTGCTGATTTGCCCTTGTACTAACTAGAGGATCCCACAACTCTCTGGAGAAGATTCCCAGAGAATTTGAGTGATGAAGGGGGAAGGGGACATATGGTTCTACATAATTTTGTTTCACAAAAATTTAAATGTGTATCTTTGCTGTTGTAGAAAACCAATAAAATCAAATGCTCTAGAAAATACTTGAACTATAGTAGGGCTTTTAAACTGGACTTTGACTAGTGAGAAAACAGAAGTTATACTGACATTCAGCAAGTATGGTTGCAAAGCAACTCTAAACTACATTATTAGTTTATATATTGGACCACCACACTTTCATGTTTATTCTTAGCATTTAAAAAATGAAATGGGAAATGGAAGTGGTGTGCTCCCAAGATGTCACCTTGAGAAAAAATAATCAGAAGGAAAACTACTATTCTTTCAGGTGTTTTGTGCAAAACACCGATTAAATTAACATTACACATAATAATGTTCCAATTTCCTTTGGAGAAATATTAAATTGTGAATCCACAAATACCTTGATGAATACCCATTAGAACAGAAGCTCCGCTAGCTGCAGTGTTGCTTGTAATCTTAACGCCTTTTGGGTAGCAATAATAGAGCAATAACCTTACGCTATCTAGGAATAAGCAATACCAAAATAGCTGAAGGGACAGATATTGACAATTCCCCTTGCCAGCACACCAGGAGCAAGAACACTTCTTTCCCCCACCCAGATTTCTCATAAATTTCAGACTCCAGGGATGGGATCTGTCTCCTTTCTGAAGGCATACAGGGAAATGAGTAGAAACAGCAAAGTCCATGCAGATCCTGCAGAGAAAACAGGCAGATCTGCATTGTAATTCCATCCTCCCCTTAAGGATTTTCATTTCTTTTTTTAAGGCATACCTGATAAGAAAAGAGCAACAAGAGGATTCCTTTTAGGCATGCTTAACTATTTACATGGCGGATTAGCTCGGAAGGTGGAGGAAGGAGAAGAAAAAGTATCAGGCTATTATCTCTCATGCTTCTTCATATAGTCTGGCAGAGATAGAAAGCAGCATGTATAAAGGTCCTGGCGCTGTCTGTCTGTCTGTCTGTCTGTCTCTCTCTCTCTCTCTCTATATATATACACACAGAGAGAGATATTAAAAAGCTTTCAGCTTCAGAAGTTTATAAAAATAGTTATCCCAAAGAGGTGATTGGCAAACTGACCCGCACACTGCCATCCTTGATACCGTTTCCTTTAAAACTTCCCCAATTATGGTTAAAAATAATGTAAAAGTTCATTAGTAAAAAAGGAACAACCATGTATCAGAGACAGGGATATAGGTGGAGGGGAGTGAGGCAAAGGAGAGTTATTGGTTCAGGTTAAAAGTAAAGGCAAAGGGACCGACTCTGGGGTTGCGGTGCTCATCTCATTTTATTGGCCGAGGGATCCAGCATACAGCTTCCGGGTCATGTGGCTAGCATGACTAAGCCACTTCTGGTGAACCAGAGCAGCGCACGGAAACGCCGTCTACCTTCCTGCCGGAGCAGTACCTATTTACCGTATCTACTTGCAGTTTGACGTGCTTTCAAACTGCTAGGTTGGCAGAAGCAGGGACCGAGCAACGGGAGCTCACTTCGTTGCAGGGATTCGAACCTCTGAGCTTCTGATTGGCAAGTCCTAGGCTCTGTGGTTTAACCCACAGCGCCACCCACGTCCCTATGGTTAAGGTTAGAGAAAAAGAAATAAGATGCACTTCTGAATCAATTAGCTGGGTTAGGGCTTCCAAAAAAGAACAGCATGTAAACCTAAGTAGCTGAACAATTCATGAGGGGCATCCAATATAGGAATAGTTTTTCATTAAATGTGATCTTAAATTTGCAAAGGGTATTTCACTGAAGTTGGAGATGGGCTCTAAGTCATTGCATAACATAAGGCATGAGTGATGAGTTCTCATAAGTTGTCATGAGTCACTTCAATGAAATTTCGAGCCACAGGGAGAAGGCAAAAATCACATGGGCATCTTAGCTAATCAGATCTTGTTTTCAATATATCAACCCTGAACATGGCCAGTTTACTGCTCAACAAATGCAAAAGGCAATACTTGCTTTCATAAAGAAAGGATATGCTTGCTGGAAGTAATACATTTACTCACAAGGGATGATTAATAGCTGAATTATAAGCCTTTTGTGTGTGCATTATATATGACATTGGGATCTAAGGATTTAATTAGGTATATCCAACTGATGTAAAACCCAGAGAATTTGGTTCGGGTCCGCAACGGTCAGAGAAGATGGGTGATGTCCAACCAAGGAGAGAAAGAAGCAAGCAGCTTTTTGAAAGCAAAGATCCTTTATTTGGTTGCAACCGCATTCCCTACACAAAGGTGTCATGGGTATAGAAATATTAGTGCTATATAAAAGTAAAGGGACCCCTGACAATTGGGTCCAGTTGTGGACGACTCTGGGGTTGCGGCGCTCATCTCGCTTTATTGGCCAAGGGAGCCGGCATACAGCTTCCAGGTCATGTGGCCAGCATGACTAAGCCGCTTCTGGCGAACCAGAGCAGCGCACAGAAACGCTGTTTACCTTCCAACCAGAGCGGTACCTATTTATCTACTTGCACTTTGACATGTTTTCAAACTGCTAGGCTGGCAGGAGCAGAGACCAAGCAACAGGAGATCACCCGTTGCGGGGATTTGAACCTCCGACCTTCTGATCGGCAGGCCCTAGGCTCTGTGGTTTAACCTACAGCACCACCCGCGTCCCTAACCCACATTAAAGGAAGTTCCTTAAATGAACTCTCCATTCATACTTTCAGGACTACATCAGCTGATAAAATCTGACTGGAGAGGAACTGGATGAAATCCCCATGCCTGACTTGTGAACTTCAAAGAAGTGCATAGGGCTTCCTTTTCTGAAATCAGATAGCAGGGGGAAGAGCCTGAAACTCCAGTTAGTTTTCAGAGCTTATTCATGCCAAAGAGCTATGTGAAGGAATGCACTGGTCTGTAACTGATGCTGATCTAAGTTGCATTTGACTGCAAGAATCCGACATTTGCTGATAACCTTAATTGCAGCAGATGCAATGGCATGGACTACTTCTAGAAACAGTCAGCATTAAATAAATAAAAAAACCAGGTAGTATGTATGCCTAATGCAACTGGACATAGTATATATACATCTGCCACATTTGATCCTGTATGTAATAAAAATTATTTCTACTTGTTTATAAGAGCAGTAACACACAAAATGCTTCTCAAATTCCTCTGATAAGAAACCCTTCTGATGTTTCTTTAGATTTTTTTTTTTCATATTTGGGGCACGGGGCATCACTTTAATTCTGCTCTTAATATTTTGGAGTTTAATATTTTAGGTTTTCAGAACCTTGCAATACATAGTGGACATTTAAAATAGGATGGAGTGTAACTCTAAATATAGCCCAGGTTATGATGTAGCTATCTTGGTCCAGTTTACCATAAATATTGTCAAAATGTGCACAATTCTTTTTCATCTTTCAATTCTTAATGCAATATTGCAAGGATTGTTTTCATTATGTACCAACTGTAAAACTATGGTTTAAGGCAGGCTTCCTCAACCTCGGCCCTCCAGATGTTTTGAGACTACAATTCCCATCACCACTGGTCCTGCTAGCTAGGGATCATGGGAGTTGTAGGCCAAAAACATCTGGAGGGCCGAGGTTGAGGAAGCCTGGTTTAAAGTCTGACTACCATCCTGATCTGAAAATCACAATCAAATCCTGGTTTGTAATCAGAATTCAAATCACAGTTTCCTGATTCAGACATAATGCTAGACCATCATTTAGCATTGTATAAATGAGCCTCATGAACTCCTTCTTCTCTTAGTGCATGAAACCAAAGCTTATGCACATAATACTAAACCATAGTTCAGCATTACATTGGAACCAGGCCAATGGGAAACCGTGATTTAACAAACTCTGGAAACACTACATTAAGGCATGTGAGAAAAGGAAGGCACACACTGCCATAATGGTCATTCTGGCATGGTTTATTGGACTGGGAATATGTCTGAGTTGGACTAAAGTAAACAGAACTGTATGCAGATGTGTTTCACAGAGCTTGTATTGCACTCATACAGCCTAGAAAATTACCCAAGGGTAAGCTTTTATTCTGAAGATGGGTTATCTGTATTATTCTGTCATGAGGTAAGTACAATTTTACCATACACCAAGGACAAATGTCTAGTAAAACAATTGGCTCTATGGGCTCGCTAAATATTATGTTTGTGAAACAAGTGAAAACAATACAGCTTTTTTCATATTTAGATACAAGTTATCCTGAAAATATGTTTCCAAAGTAATGTGAATAACAAAAACATATTAAATTAGTCTAATTTAAGGGGCCCATAAAAACTGGAATTTCCTCTTCAGCGTATCTATCCAACAGTAATGGCTTACTGGTCCTAACAAACTAGCATACCAAATATAATTAAAATGAATGCACTTCTAGTGAGTTACTGAAAATATCCATATTATATAATATACCAGGTCACAAATAATTTAGACCTGCATAATTAAATCAAATAAGCAGTTCTTCAGAATATTTTTTTAAAAAACACACGGATTAATTAAATAAAATAAGCTGCACTTCAAAGAAACAAATTGCTGCATTTTCAACAGCAGATATGACATGAATTATTTCTGAAATGTAAGGTCCCAGTACAATTGTGATTTAACTCCTGGAGATGAACATTCCAAAATGAAACGTATTTCTAGCAAAGGTTAGAGGGTTTACTTGGAACAGTTGCAGTGTATATTTCTTTAGATTTATTCTTCACAAATCTTAGGAGGCTTCAGGCTCTAAGATTTTTCTGATCCTGCTGAAAGTTATTTTCAGAAAAGCAGAGTAAGTCAGGCCAAAGTTCTCTTGAATTCATTTAAAGTATTTTTTTTCTTTAACCTTTCGTAGGGTTAAAATACATATATAGGTGTGATATTAAATATTAGCAGTACCATGACCAGCACCTACCAATCTCTTGGATAACAAAGAAATGTTACTTTGTGACACTTATAGGCAAACCATTGCAACAGTGACCTTCATAAGGATATTCAGTGAACTTTCAGTATTTCCAAGTGCAACACAATATCTAATGGACCATGGTAAATGCAAATGATTCAAAATGATGTATACGTAACCTTAGATATTTTATTCTGGTAGGTATTCATCAGCCACAGGTACAAAATAGAACAAACAAGCAATTATCAATTATCAAAGTGTTGAATGTTTTCCAGGGAGGAAGAGGGAGGGAGGGAGAGAACACACATACAGTTGCGGAATAAGAAATTACTATGTACAAATAAGCATGATGGGGAAAACTGACTAAAAACTTTGCAGGGAGCTTTTTGAAACAATGATAAAGGAACTTATAAAAGGCAAAACCAAGCTTGTAAAAAGCAAGACTACTTTCAATAGTTAGAGCTGGATAGGCAAACTAAGGCAAGAAGCAGAATGAAAAGCTGAGTTAACTTGAGTATAACGACACAACATTCCGTATAGCTTTGCTATTGTACTTACATTTGACATGTAACATAATGTGTAGTTAAAGAACAAGTGAACATATTCCTTTCTGCTATGTGCATGTTTTATAAGCCACATCTGTTTATAAGTCACATCTGAATTGTTTACACTTTCACCCATGAATATTGCAAATTGAAGTTTGCTGTGCTTTCTTGCTACAACCTATTTGCCAGCTGAGCATTTCACCTATATTATTTACGTTGTTCGTTTATACCTAAGTTGAGTATCTTCAAAACCCTTTACTAAAATGTAGTGTCCTATACATTTCAGCCCAACTGAGTAATAGCCACCTTAACCTTCTGACTCACTTTGCCATTAGCAACCACTATTGGCAGGCTAGCAGCCCATCATGCAGAAATCACTGCATCATTTCTTCATTTATTTATGATCATTCTGACTTTTCACTTGTCCTATGCATCCCAGAGGGAAGCAAAATTTTAATTATCGAACTTCATTTTATAGCTCTAATGTGTCCTTTATGAATGAATACAATAACATCCAGTATGCTATTATTGTACATTCAAAGAATGTACTGAAATAAATTTATAATGGAGGTTATATTCAATCAATGCGTTCAAGTTTCTCAATAGTTTTTTTAATGCTTTTTTTAGATGAGAGTGGCAGATGTCTGATAAGAAACATTATGCTACTGCCAGCATATTTTGGTACAAGTATTTTTGTTTCCACCTGTAATAATCATAGCCATATAGTATTGTTTTTACTATATTCATACATACATTCATGGTACATTCTTATACTTTATTCATAGTAACTCAAAGCAAAATGATGGGGGATTTTCTTTTAACTAAGAAAATGTAACTATGCTAAAATTTTCAGTATTTCATCTATATATTTAAAAGGTCAGGAGAATATCAGCAGCTGTGGCTCACATAAATACCAGACACTCTTACTGAAGCTTCTTAAGTTATATCAAAATATAACTTCCTCACTTTTTAATAGACCTGTATTAGCAATGATCAAGAAGCTCAAGATACAGCTTCTCTATGTAATTACAGATGAGGTGGTTAGATTCAATCACTTGCACTCCAGATCCACAAATCTTTAGGCACTAGGCAAAAGCGTTCCTGTTTCCCAGAGCTTTTAAACTGGAGGGCAGGGGGAGAGAGATTGTTTTCACTTTAATTATGGTGTGCATTTTTGCACTTTTAAACTGAAAACTGTGCTGTGATCTTTGGATGAAGGACAGTATAGAAACTTAATAAATAATAATAAATAAAATAATAAATAAAATAAATAAGCAACCAAACACCCAGCTGATAATTGCATTTTTCCTCTTGAATACTGCAATGAGTTTAGGGGTGAGGTGAGGGCAGTCTAGATGATATTCTTGAACCCCATCACGGTACATAATCCTATACCCAGTAAAGATCAGCAGCAACAGAACAGGCTGACAAAACAGTTCCTTTATAAAGATAATGGCTTTAGGCAGTGAGAGGAGTGATTTCATCAGCATCTAAAAGAAGGAGCTATGTTGCAAGAGGTACAACTGATGGCTCACTCTAGTCTAGGCTAATGAGTGGGCCTTTACTCACCCACTTCATCTAGTTGCTACTGTAGGACAACAGTAGCCAGAAATGTGTGAGATGAAAAGCTGAATGCTAGAATCTACACATAGAGGCATGTCTCACTCCATGCTCCTGTATGCTGGGGATAGGGACTCCCCTGGAAACCTAAAGGAAACTAGATTTATAGGAATGGTAAGCAGGTGGCGCTGTGGGTTAAACCACAGAGCCTAGGGCTTGCCAATCAGAAGGTCGGCGGTTCGAATCCCTGCGACGGGGTGAGCTTCTTTTGCTCGGTCCCTGCTCCTGCTCCTTGCTTGAAAGCAAGTCAAAGTGCAAGTAGATAAATAGGTACCGCTCCAGTGGGGAGGTAAATGGCGTTTCAGTGCGCTGCTCTGGTTTGCCAGAAGCGGCTTAGTCATGCTGGCCACATGACCCAAAAGGTGTACGCCGGCTCCCTCGGCCAATAAAGCGAGATGAGCGCCGCAACCCCAGAGTCGGCCATGACTGGACCTAATGGTCAGGGGTCCCTTTACCTTTTTAAGGCTGTTAGAGTAGGTTTTTTTTTACTGTTTTCTTCAGTTGACAAAACAAATCCTAATTCAAACTTGTAGGAAGGAATACTGTAAGGCAACCCCCATTATTAATCTGTCATAATTTAAGTTAATATAAATGCATTGATCTTTCACTGTGAGCAGGGACTGAGCAACAGGAGCTCACCCTGTTGCGGGGATTCGAACCTCTGACCTTCTGATCGGCAAGACCTAGGCTCTGTGATTTAGACCACAGCGCCACCCGCGTCCCTAAAAACTACCATAGAAATATAAAAATTTCCAAAGGCTGGCTTGGCTTTTGAAAAACAGGGGGTCAGCACTACTTAGCTAATTGGGAACCACTACTCTAAGTGATACTACTACTACTACTACTACTACTACTACTATTACTTCTTCTTCTTCTTCTTCTTCTTCTTCTTCTTCTTCTTCTTCTTATTTTATATCTTATTATGCTGTACCATCAGGCTTATAAGATTTAACAAAATGTGGTCCATTGTTATTTCCATGCTTTGAAATTTAGCTGTTATTACACTTTAATTATAGAAAAGTAGTTTTAGAAAGTTGCATTTGAGGACCCTTTTAGTCATGTAGTAGTATATATTTATTGAAATATATGTGCCTAAATTATGGGTCAACCTGTATGCAGATGTGTGTCTAAAAGGTTTGTTCAAAAATATACTTACATTGATGTAGGGCCTGGGTATTGTTGTGCGCACTTATCAAATGACTTCCAGAACATTTGTTTAAGGATACCCTCCTTTTTAAAAAGCATGCCACTCTGTTATAAATATATAAATTTGGCCTAAGTTCTTACCATCAAAAGTCAGATCGTAAACTATTGGAGCGTGACAGAGAGAGTTGAAGGGACTAGGCATTCTTTCTTTCCCATACCTCTGTGAGAGTGATTTCTGCTCTTTTGCTATATTATTCATCACCAGAATTTCCATTACTTAAGAAGAGTACCGTCTAAATAGAAAGGGAAGAACGTACTGGCAATTTCAAGATTGCCATGCATGACCCAATACAGCGCTGGGAATTAAATAAAATCATACAAGGAAACAGGTGAGAACTGAAGCATCCTCGTGGCTCGTGAGAAGCAGCTCCCTGGAGTCTGAAGAGGACTTCAGTGAGGCTGGAGGAAGCCCCAAAGAGACCAGAGGTGCAATGGGGCTTTGTTTAGGCTGCTCAGCCTCCCAGCTTGGCAGCTGACATGCACAATAACACAGTCACCATTTTTCAACATCCTCCAGCCTCTAGCAAGCCCCAGAGCTTCAACTCTAGTAGAAGAGACCGTTGTGTGGAGGATAGGAGAGAAAAATAGAGAGCAGGGGTAAAAATAGGTGTTTAGAGGCTTTTTAGAGGGTGCTCCCCACTTATATAATTTTTGTTTATGTGCACAGGGTCCTTTGCTCTCATGGTATGATCATTTCAACCCTCTCCACCACCCACAAATAGCTACCTGACATAATACAAAAGATTTCATTGACAGCCATAGGAGCTTCCCTTCTGTGTCCAATAGCAGCCCCTGGGCACAGTTTTTCTTCAGACCATAGCACAGGAATTTAACCTCCCCCCATGCTATAGTCCTTGCCGGGACCTCCCCTGGCTGCTGTTTTCAATTAAAATCCAATAACACAACACCCAAGTGATATATATTTAGCATCGCCTGTAGTGTGGCCCTTCCAAATTTCAAGGACAAGAACTTCTTCCTTGGTGGATGCATTGGACTGGATCTTAAATTGCTTTTCTTTTCAGATATGCACACACACCCTTCTGAAAAAATCATATCAGAATGTTATGTATGCACTGAGCTTACAACACAGCTAACTATCATTTCAAGGATGTTCAAAGTGTTTTAGCCATTCAGTAGCTGAAGGACATGGAAAGACATTATGCATGTCCAAGAGGAAATCAGCTGGCCGGTGCTGTTTTATAGTATCAGTAAGCATAAAGATAATATCTCCCAGCCACAGCAGGAGGACATATTGCTAACCAGGTTGTTTCTTTTTGTCTCTATCAATGAGAACTTGGCAATGTGCTCCCTAAAATCAAGCTACAATCCTCTGTAATGGTATGAGACAATAGCTTAGATGCATAGTCTGGCAGCAAAAAAAGAGAGGACCTTATTCATCTTTATGTTAGTTAAATGGAAACATTTGAACCCTCTATTTATAAAAATGTTTTCCATTCTGAGTGAACTGATTCATGCTGGCAAATACTTGTTCAAGTGCCCTTTCTGCAGAGCTCCACCTTGCCTGCTAATTGCATAAATAGAGAACGTAGCAAAACATAGCCTGTTTTTCCACAATTTCAATACCACTGGATGCAAGGTAAGTGTAGATTTGGTTGCTGTCATCTACATGCTTGCCTATTTTTAACCAAACATACAATCATTAGGTGTAGATTGAGACCAGTAAACAGTTGAGGGTACTATTTCTTTGCACAACACATAATTTTATGGAATTAACACTCATGAGACAAACTTTGGTGTTGACCATTTGCCCAGAACCTGGTGTCTATCAGGCTAAACAGAAGACAGCCAGCTTGATACTGCATGGAAGCTTTGTTCAATTAGTTTTCCAAGCATTCCACATCAGCCTGTAGCAATGGTACATAAGGTAAATGTAAATCAGGGATGGACTAGATAACTCTGGTGGTCCTTTTCACCTCCACAATTCTATGTTTCTAGTCCCCTTCTATACATTTCCTTCATTTTTATGAAATATGATTCTAGTCCTTATCTTTGTGCAGGCAGTATTTTACCAGATAATTTGCTAAGAAGTTAACTTGGTCCCACCTTCTGGCGCTCTGGTCAGTGAGTGCAAATGCTCTGGAAAATTTCGACAAGCACTATGCCCTTACTCTTAAATTACATAATAGTTTATTAATAATTGATGCAATTAAATATTTTAGCACATTAGATGCTTGTATTTACGTTCTGCAATTATTTCACGCTACTTTTGCCTCCCTGTCACAATTTTATTTTTGGCTGTGGGCCTCAAGCAGAGACTTGGGGGGGGGGGATACTCTTTAAATTAACTGACAAGCATCTTTAAAACATATGCTTGGATTCTGAAGGTACAGGGAAGCATTCCAGAACTGAATCACATCTACTGGAATCATATACAACAGGTTCATGCAAATTTTATGCAAATTGTGTTGTGTGTGAATAAAACATACAACTTAACTGCAGCCTTCTCGCTCATTATAAGTTTCCATGGTGACCCTCTGTGATTACCTACCTATATGAAAGGCTATTCTGTTTACTCAAAATAGCTGTAGTCCCATTATATTCACATGCCTTGGGGACTTCAGCAATGTTTATTAAAGAATTTCTTCATTTTAATAGTATGCTGGGTTATTTGGGGGTGTATATATTCTATTGTTTCTAAAAGTATTTTCAATGTACAAATTACTTTACAATTATTACCACATTTATCCTCACAACCTGAACAGTTCTTTTAGAATGGAGAGACAGGAACATAGAAAGCTGCCTCAGGCTGAGTCAAACAATTGGTCTTATCTTAGTTCAGCATTGTCCACAATAACTGGGGCTTTCCAGGGGCCTGGCAAGGGTCTCTAACAGCCCTACCTGGAAATACCAGGAACAGAAATCGGGACAGTCAGAGGGCAATAAAAGAACAGATCTTACTTCCATCAATTAACAAATTCTAAAATGTTCTCCTGACCCGTGTCCAATTATGGGAAATCCTAAACGTGGGCCTCTATCTAGGAAACATTAATTGATTTAGGTTTTAAGCTATTCACAACTAACTTGTTTCATATATGTTTAGTGACAGTTCAATGGTAATTCCCTTTAGAAATGGAAAATCAGTAGAGGGATCAGAGAAGTGATTAGCTGTTTAAAAGGAACAGACCAAACAGGAAGGGAGAGTAGCATTATATGAAAAGGATATGCAGACTTGTGCAGAGATTCGTGACTTGGAGCATGGAAGGCAGATGAAAAATATGTGTGTAAAAAATTGTTGGAGGGGGAAGCAAAAGTGACCTTACTGTGGGTGTCTGCTATAGATTTCCAAGCCAGACTGATGATAGGATTATGCCTTTCTATAGCAGATTACCAAACATTCAAAAGGGAGAGGCATCTTCTTCTTCTTTGGTGATCACTTGTAGCTGAGTAAGATTGTCTTCCATAAACATGATTTTAACAATGAGTCCATAAGTGACTGTGGAGGCCAATTCTGGATCCACACGTCCTTCCACAGTGGGAATGTTGGTTTCCGCGCAGGAGCTGATCACAGTGTGGATTTGCCAAGTGTGCCTTCCTCCTAGCACGTTTCTCCCTTGCGTCCTGAGTTCGAGTGTCTTCAAAGCCCATGACCCTTTGGTAAAGACTGTTCTCCAACTGGAACTCTCACAGGGCAGTGTTTCCCAGTTGTCAGTGTTTATACTACATTTTTAAAGATTTGCCTTGAGACAGTTTTTAAACCTCTTTTGTTGACCACCAGCATTACGCTTTCCATTTTAAAGTTTGGAATAGAGTAGTTGCTTTGGAAGACGATCATCAGGCATCTGCACAACATGACCAGTCCAACGAAGTTGATGTTGAAGAACCTTTGCTTCTTCTAGTACACTGATATTAGTTTGCCTGTCTTCCCAAGTGATGTGTAAAATTTTTCGGAGACACCGTTGATGGAATCTTTCAAGGAGTTTGAGATGGTGTTTATAAGTGGTCCATGTTTCACAAGCATAATTACCCAGATATCTGTTGGAACTCAAACATGCATGGACCAACAAGTTGCTTCCAAATTGTAATGTAAGGACAAACAAATTCCTCAACTCACTCACTGACAATTTAATGTCCCAGAAGGAGGATGAAGCAACAAGCTTCTTCTTGCTGTACCTGGTCCTCACCAACAGGAACTGATCAGTGAGGTGAAAATATAAGGAAACTTGGGAGGAAGTTCTCTTGGGTTTTATTACACAAAGGCAAGGGGAAACTGAGTGTAGCCGGACATGCATGTTGGAATTTAAGAAGGCTGACTTCAAAAAGCTTAAGGAACTTCTGGATGAAAACCCATGGTCAGAAATACACAAAGAGAAGGGATGGGTGGGAGTTTCTTAAAGGTGAAATACTGAAGGCACAAAGATAATTCCAGTAAGAAAGAAAAGTGGGAGGCATCTAAAAAAACACTGATGTGGCTGCATAAGAAGCTTACAGATTAGCTGAGATGTAAGAAGGAAATGTATAAGAAATAGAAGAAAGGGGAAATCATGAAGGAAGCGTATACACAAGTAGCCAACAGTTGTAGGGAGAAGGTTAGAAGGTTTGTCCAAAGCTAAAAATGAACTCGAGCTTGCAAGGGAGGTTAAAAACAACAAAAAGGCATCTTTGGCTATGTTATATTTGAAGCAAGAGGAAGAACAAGCAAGTAGTAGGTCCTCTGTGTGGCGAAGATAGGAAAATGCTATTGAGTGACAGGGAGAAGGTAGTTTTTAATGTTTGATGTTTTGTTATGTTTTTGTATGTGTTGGAAGCCACCCAGAGTGGCTGGGGCAACCCAGCCAGATGAGGGGGGTATTATTGTTATTGTTATTGTTATTGTTATTATTATTTCCAAATGTGGGTTAGCTCAGTTGGTAGAGCATGAGACTCTTAAACTCAGAGTCATGGGTTCAAGCCCTACATTGGGCAAAACATCCCTGCACGGCAAGGAGTTGGACTAGATGACCCTCATGGCCCCCTCCAACTCTACAATTATATGATTTTTCATTGTCTTATGTCTTGCATTGGTGTAAGGAAATGTGAAACTAAATCAAAGGATGACAATCCGCTTGTGCAAGCAGAAGCATGAGAATTGGTGTAGAAGTTTCCTGTTATAGCTGTTTTTGTAGAAGTGTCTCAGTGGTTGATGGCTATTTTCTTTCTGGTTCTGGCTTTTTGACATAAAACCATATATATCTCCTAAATATGTAAACACATTTAAAAACCATTATGTAACCTTTTACAAATTGTCATCACAGACGAAAAAGTGAATAGTGGCTGTCTCACATGCATCAACTGAAGTCTCTAGCCTTCCAAAAGATGGATGTGTTATTAAAACGTAGAACTATTTTACTGCATAAAAATCTGCAAGTTGCAAACTCATATGCCTCCCAGACTATAAAATTACTTGTGACTTTATGACATCAGTACCAAATACACTTCACTTTCTACTGAAGACATCATGACTGCTTGGTTTAATGAATGAGTGATAGATCCCCACAGCTTGCTTTCAGGATATGATGGCAAAACATTAAACCCTTTTTCCTGACATGTTAATTTAGATCATCTAGCAACCACAGCATTAGCTGCAAGTGGAAAAAACCCCACATGTAACCATGTAAAGTCAAATATGACCCATCAGCCTTACATTGCTTGCATGACATTGCCAGCTTACTTGTTGCAAATATGCAATTAGCTTTTGATAAAATTGAGTACATTCAACATTTTTGTTTACTAGATTTCCTTTAGAATGAAAAGAAGTGTATATACAAAACTTTTACACATATCAGCAAATGTTTTGAAGAAGCAACTAATCTAAATCTTGATTAGAACTCTTATCAGTTACAATCTCTTTTGTTAAGACAGAGCATCCACAACTGGGTTTGAATTTTAAAAACTGATCAACTTCTTACTGGTATTCTGGTACAACATTATGATTTATTAAAGTTCCCAGTGAGAGAGATTGGAAGCTGAGCACACAGTGAAGTTCACCAGTTCAGCTTGGGAAAGGAGGTCTTCATAAATTGCCAGAATAATTCTTCTTTAGCCAGATGTTAAACTCATATAAGTCTGTCACCTAAATAGTTGGATATTTATGGGAAATGTTCTGGGCCCTAATTAATGTCTATGTCATTTAAGATGTAGAATGAATACATCACTTTTTATACTAGAGAAATGTAGTACAACAGAACTGCTTCCAAAACATTATTCATTTTCTGCAAAACGACGAAGTTCACAGTCATCATTTTAAGGCAATACTTACTTCCACAATGAGGTAAGTTTCAAATTAAAGCCTAAAGATGTAAGAGAAAGGAGTTCTTTAAGTCAGGGATGGCCAGTGTGCTGCATTTCATGCATTGTTGGACTCCAACTCGCATCAGCTCCAGCCTGCCTAGCATATGGTTACCAGATTAGTACAGGGATTCTAACTCCCATTCCTCTGAGTTGAAACCAGACTAAATGAGCCTCATGAGAGGACCAGTTTAGCCAGCTGGATAGCTCAACTGGTTAGAGCATGATGCTCATAACACCAAGGTTGCAGGTTTGATCCCCGTAAGGAACAGCTGCATATTCCTGCATTGCAGGGGTTGAACTAGAAGATCCTCAGGGTTCCTTCCAACTATGATTTCTGGGTCAGGACCATTTTCTGTAAAAACAGTGAAGTCCATGAAAACAAAGTAGCTCATTCTTTCCTTAACCCAAAGAATAGCATCAATCCCATTTCAGCCAAACTCATACAGTCCATATCCATATAGTCTGCATGCTAGCCAAACTCATACAGTCCATATCCATATAGTATGCATGCTATAAGCAGCAAGTATAATCAAAATAAGGAACACTTTGGTGTCTGAGTTCAAGAGATGGCAGCAACAACATGTAAAGCTGAGGTGGGCACACAAGCAGCAAATTCCAAATCGGATCCCCCCCCCCAAGCAAAAATGTTAGCAAAACAAGTGTTTCTATGTCTGTGTTTTTGTCATTAAATAAAATCACTACTGAGGTACTGACTTAATTTAAAAGGTTAAATACAGGACATATTAATTTTATAGCTCAGCAAGATAATAGAGCATGCTGCTACCTTTAATCTTTCACTTTCAGTGTATTAGATATATATAAAAAATTCCTCATGGTATGAATGGAGTGATCAGACAAATGGAGCTTTTGATCACAAAGCTAACTACAGTGTTATCTCCTACTAAAATTCCATCCCACATAAATTATTATTTTAACATCTTGCGTGTTTCTAATGCCTGAACTGTTGCTGGCCATTTGGAACAAATTAAGTGCTTAAAAAATAATAATGTAGAATCACTGAGCTGGTCAATCAACTAGTCTGGTTGTCAATTGACCAGTCAAATAAGGTCAATCACCAATTTTCCTAGCATCTGGGTGAGCTTTTCTACAAAGCTACTGTTCTTATCATGATTTATTTCTGTGTTATATGCCAGTGGAACTCCATCATAAGTTCGCCATACCTTGCAGCAGGGTGAACCAAAGGACAAAATGCCTACGATAGTAGCTATTGCAGAAGGACCAGGAGAGAATGAGAGATTTATACCCTCTCAGATAGCATCTCCTGCATCCTGGCCCTTCCCTAGGTTCTTCATCCTACTGAGCAACACCTTGGTAGTGAGGTCCCCTGGATTTCAGGCAAGTGCTCCTCTGTCACCTCTAGATTTCTTGCCAAACCTACCACCACCTCTGCTCTGGGGGATTCAAATGTCATAGGACTAGGTAGTTAAGGCTGACTGACTGTAGCTGTGGGATCATTGGGGTACCCCAGAGACACCAGAGACACCACACCTGCCTTGTCCCACCCTCTGGCCCTAGGAGCTGTTCCTGGAGGAAGAACTGTGAGGGGAATGACTTCATCAGGCAAGGCCTCCTTCCACCTGCCTTGCCCTCCTACCCTAGTCTCTGCTTCTCAATAGTATTGTATTATTTTATGCGCTGTGGCTTGCCGTTGTTTTATTGATTGTAGTTTAGAAATTATTTATTGTAATTGTTAAGAGTGAATTTGTTTAATTTTTATATGCTGCTGTTTTTATTCTATAATATTCTAATGATTCTTAAATGTTACTTCTTTATGTAAGTTATGTTTTATTATCACATTTTTGTATTGCATTAGATTGTTATAAGGTGTACATTCTTTGTTTCTTCAGCTTGTAAACCACCTTGAGTATTGTAAGATAGAAAGATGGTATACAAATTAAAAGTGATGACCTGAGGTCTCTGTCAAGTCCCACTCCTGTAGATGAGGCCTCCAGAAGTCATGGCTGGTCTGGGCTCTGACAGTGGGCTGCTTATCTTGATTCATGCTTTGTGCCTTTTACAAACATATGAACGCTTACATCTTACGATAACTTTTTTATATGATTATTTTTTGTTTCTAAACCCAGTGCTGCATTCCGATCCAAGTTGCACAATGTTTGGAGTGGCAGGAAACTGTGAAGCCCCCAGCAGGAGGCTAACTTATCTAGTGAGATATATGAATTACATTAAGCCCTTTCCCATGTCCCATTAAGTATCTGTGTGTCACTTTAAAACAGCCTCATGGATTATTTTATTTTGGTTTCCAGGGTTACACTGGTTCTTACTTTGGGTTCCCTGTATCGAGAGTGATGAGTAGATTGCTCTTTACCCAATATCTGTTTCACCTAAAGCAAACTAAAGCACTGAGTTAATCCAAGGGTGCTAATAAACATTCATCTTAAGCAAGGCAATTGAGAACCAAACCAAATTTTACACTTTAAAAAACTTGCTTACAATTGGTTGCATGCTTGCTTTAGCAAAACCAGATGAAAAGGTCCTGATCCTGACTGAAAATGCAGCACAGCAGTTCTTTCTCCCAAATGCCATTTACTCTATATAATTTCCTCCAAACAACAGATTCAGAGCAAAGTTTTTTTCAAGGTCCCAATCTGGGTTGGATCCCCCATATGTGTTTGCTAAATACAAAAAGTAGCCAGTTTTGAAAAGCTTGCAGTTAAATAACATTCTTAATGTAACCTGCAGTTTGAATGCTATTGCCATTCATGTTTATGATGATCTATAGAGATGTTGAAATAATAATAGTACTATATTTAAAAATGAGCCTTTGTGAGTAATGTTACTTTGATGCACAATAATAAAAACACTAATTCTCTGTAGAGATTCGATATGTCAGCCAAGGGCCTTTACAATCATTAAAAACAAACAAAACAAAACAAAACAAAAATGCACTAAAGTTTTCTCTTTCTTCCCTTGGATAAAAGCCTGCAGTCTGCATAGGAAGGAAGAAGTGCACAGTCAGGCAATGGAACTTCCTGGCACAGCAGCTGCCCCTGGCTCTGCCCTTGAACTGTTAAAAGACCTGAAGTCATCAGGGAGCAAAGAACATGCAGGCATATAACCAGCAGTTGTTATGAACATTCGAGTAGGGGACACACAAAAATCCAAACGCCACTGTTCAAATGCTGATGAAAACCATTATGAGAGCACAGCCCTGCTCTTAATCCTGCAAGCTCTGCTGCTTTTACTGCATCTTTCTCTGCCCCAAGGTCTACTAAATTACCTTCCAGGGATAATGGTGATGTCAGGTGCTACTAAGTCAGGACCTGGTGGAGCATTGTTTCCCGCTGCATAATGGGATCACTAGTCTTTGACAACATGCTCATACTTTCATATAGGGATTCTGGGGCTGGCAGGGAAAGGTTTCCCCCTGGAACCCAAGATTTCTGGAATCCATCACTTCTGCATTCCCCTAATCCTGCCTTATGCTAGGATCTAAACTCCTGCTACATGGCAAGTAAAGCTGGTAGCGAGAACACAGGATACCCTGCAAGTACTCTCTCAGGTCTTCCGCAAAGGCTCTACCCCTTTTTCAGAGCAAGTCACTGAATGAATGCTCATGCATTCCTAAAAGCAACAGTGTTAGACTGCTAGGACTTGAAGGGAATGCAAATTGATGGAAATAAACACAGAACCTAACAAGAAGTACAATTACATGGGAAACAGAAAACAGAAGTAACCTAATGCACTTATATATAAGCCATCTTCCTCTTTCTAACATACCATTTCTGGCATGAAATTAAGCCTTAAAAAAAAAAAAAAAAAAGCCTTAACCTAATGCAAATAAAACCTATCATTAGTATATCCATATCTGGGGAGGAGAATGTATCATGATTGAGAAGGCCTATATTACATCAGGCTGATATGCTGTATGATGCAGTAGTGTGTGACAATCTTGTAGTGATGTGTGGTGTTTTTTTAAAAGTAAAATGCAGGTAGGGGTCTGATTGGAGCAGCAATATGGGAGGAGAGGTGACTGTTTTTCCTCTTATAGGGTGGGTAGTGGTATTCTAGGGAGTGGGTGGTTGCTTCTGATATAAACATGTCAAAGGCTCAAATCCTTTTCTTTCTTTTTTTGGGTGTGGGTGGGGTTGTGATGGATATTTGACCTTTTCTGATAAGAACTACAACAATGTCATTTCTGATAAGAACTACAACAATGTATTTGAAGAAGTGTGCATGCACACAAAAGCTCATACCAATAACAAACTTAGTTGCTACTTTTTTTATAATGTCATTATAAGGTATAGATAACTCACCACCACAAAGGCTCTTAGAGTACACTGCTTGCTTTTTGACCATTTAAGCTTGAGTTTATCTGGGCACAGGACATCTGAAGCCTTGTTACTATAAGTCTTAAAACTGCTGTTGATTCTCCACCGTCACTACCTCCATGGTCTAAAATAACATGCTTGCATTGAATAGAGTATTGCCACCTTAATATCAGTTAATTTATTTTGATGTCACTGCAGCCACTTCACTCCTGTAACACAAACCTTGACAACCTTATGACTGCCATGGGAGTCTTACTGGTCCTGATTGCAGATATCACAATATTGATCCACCCCACTCTCCCTGCATACAAAGATACTGTTTATGTCTAACAGGGAGCATGCCCCAGTACCGGGGGGAAATGCACAAGCTGACCTCACAGACTGACTCTCTCATGAACACACAGCACATGCACACACTCACTGTACGCAGACCAGAAGCATATTTATATCACTCATGCATGCAGACTTCACACATGTATCTCTCCCTGTCTCTCTCACAGACCACACATTAATGCATGTGTCCCTGCTGTCTCACACATACACACTTTATATGGACATCTCTCCACCACTCTCTGCCCAAGCACATTTCTCTCAGTCACACACACAGAGCATGCTAGAACCCACCCACCCCATTCAGAAAAGTCCCTCAACAGGAAAAGTGCTTGCAACTTCAATACAAAATTTCAACGCTCTAATAATAATAATAAAAAAACCTTCACAGGTGTCACTAAACCAGAGCCTGTAGTCACCAGTGCACCATTTGCTGGTGCATGATTTGTTATGGTTTCCATGTAATCTCTCCCCAGATACCAATAAGTTTTTGTTCTGAGGATTTTTCTGGTTAGACATCTTGCTTTAGCACTCATATTTGTGGGTATTATCAGTGGCTCCAGAAAATAACAATAATAAGGGTATAACATTCTGAAGCATGGAATCAATCCCCCCCCCCCGCAAGTTATAGGAAGAGAAGTAGCATTTTGTCAGTGCCTTTTGGTGCGCTTGAACAGAAATAAGTGGGAAGACATATTGTGTCTAAGTGACACTGTATACTACTTGTAGAAGTGTCCTTTAATTCAGTTAAGCATTACTTTGGCATTCAGTGTCAAGTTAAAAGCTTTTGTTCAGCTATTTATTGACAGTTTTCTTTCAGCCCTTGTTTGAGTTGCTTTCATCATGTCTTTCAGAATTACCGTAGCAGGTTGACATCCTCCTTTTTTAAAAAAAGTGTCAAACAAGTGTGCACGCTATAGGAAATAGCAACCTAAAACGAATCCAGAAATAACAAACAAACCCAAAACTATAACACAGTACAATGCATATTCTACATAGCTTTCTTCATGCTTGGAAAGTTCAGTGCCAATGAAGATCTAATAACTTTACTCAAACACAACCCCTGTTATCCATTCTAAGGTTGAAGCTGCTGAGAAACACCTCTCTCCCCACGCTAATGTTGATCCATTTTGTATATCTAACCCAAACAAGCATTTACATGAAATGCATATTGTTTCATGGATCCCATTTTTCTGAGAAGTGAGAAATACAGAGATTGCACTATAGGACCTTTGGATGAGAGAGAGTACGGAACACTTAATAACTGCTTTATTTACAACTATAGAAATAGAGCAGAGTAGAAACAAATATACTATTCATGCCTCAGAAAGTAAGCGTGGGGTGGGGTGGGGTGGGGATGCTGTTTACTTAGTGAGCTTGACCTAGGGAAGAGTAGGGCGACTCAATTATATAGTAATTCTCGCTGCTGGGCAAGGCTCCCTTATCAACCTTTGAAAATTATCACATGAAAAGCCCAGCCCATAAGTCATCTCAAATTTCCCACTAGCTGTATAGTGCTTCCAAACCTGTAACATAAATTGCACTTTCAGATTTATTTATTTATTTATTTTGCTATTTTCCACTGAGAAAACTGACATACCCAACTATTCAGTTTAAGGCTCAGCATAGGTAAAAATATTATTGTCTCTAAAGAACTTGATTATGTGTTCCCAAAGAAAAATAAATAAATATTAACTATATTTAAAGTAGGCACAAAAGATTGCGATATTCACACGACACAATCTAACATATTTTGTGTTCTCAAGGAGAGTTATTTAATCTTAATTTTCTGACTGCAGTGGAATCTTTGCAACATGCTCCTAAAGATTTTATGGTTGTTCCCCTGAGCTCCAATGCTTCAACTAAAAGCTTTAGGAAATAAGTCTATGCATCTGTCTGCCCTCAAGGAGAGTTTTTACTAACTTCACTACACTATTCGCTATGCTCCTTTATACTCTGCCTTGCCCATTAGACACCTTTGCCAGCAGCTTTGCATTAAAAGTGCCCCCATAACACAGTGGAACTGCAGCAATTATGACTCTACCTTTACTATAAATGGAAAGAGCAATTTTGAAATTTCCATTTATGTGCTTGTATAGCAGCCATTATAACCTGCAATACTTAAGGCTGATTCTAAAATTATGCTTTTCGGTTGATATCCTGAAACTCCAGTGTATGTGGTTCAGAGATGCCTGAGCATTGTCAGGAATCTAGAATCACACAGTGTTCTTCTAAAAAAGAGATCTATCATATAAATGGACTCTTAGAAAGAACAGAAAATTGATGAGTTTTTTTGTCTATGTACAAGCAATGAGATGATATAAATAAGTTCAGTCTCATGGCCAAGGAACTGTACATTTTTCTTCGGTCAGAAGGATGAGTTCCTTTACAACATCTTGCATATCAGGCAATATGTTATTCCCGGGCCAGTAAAGTCTATGATAGTGTTTGGTTACTGTAGCACAGGGGTGAAGAGCTCTTTTTAATCCTAAGAGGCACATTCACTCATGACTAACCCTCTGGGGCCTGCATATATGAGCATGTTCAAAAGTGAGTATAGCTAAAGTGGATATGCACCCTCCCCACACCCTTGCATGCACACAAACACACACATATATACACAAGGCACACATGGGTATGCAGCCCCTCACACAACAACTTTTTAGATGATCAATTAAAGGAACAGGGAAAGGGAAACTTTCAGCCCATTAATCAGATCAGGCTCAAACATCAGCAGCTCCCTGTTCTGGAATGGTGGTGGTGCAGGGGTAGTAAAGCTGGGTTTAAGGACAATTTAAAATGAAGAATTGTGCCTGAGTTCTTGCTGATGCAAATGTATGGAATTTTGTTCTCATAACATTCAGTGGAATTATTGTGTTATAGAACGAAGTTATAAAACAAATTTATAGAACAATAAAGGTGCTAGCTAAACCAAATAACCTTCCCATAGCTAGTTAGGTGGATGTGATGTATATAAATCTATTTACCCCACCCCCCTTTCAGTTGTTCTTATTTTGAAATTAAGAGCCAAACCCCACCTGATGGCAACAGTTCATTGTGAGTTAAGGAACTGAACCCGCATGGTGATAAATAAGAGACAAGGACACAAGAATAAATGGGCTGAAAAAGGCCACAACTTCTATTGATTATAGCATGTGAGTGGGATTGGCTTAGGCACTGGATAAAACAACCTATACATGACCCCACCCTCTCAGCGGGGTGTCTTTTTAAGGTTAACAAACAGTGGGAGGAGCTTGTTGATGCAAATACAACTGGAAGCTTCCCCCGATGTCACCGGGGGTCGTGCCATGGCCCTAGCCACCGACAGGGCATCGGACAGGATCCACAACCGCTGGATTCCTTTAACGGAATACCCTACAAGGGGCGGGGTAGGTGATGGCCAAACCCTGCCTACCAATGCACAACACATATTCCAATGCATAACCGCCAATACCGGAAAAGTTGTGACGAATTGTTATGAGGTAGGCAAAAAACCAAGAGGCTGGTGCCAATTAGCCAAATGGATAAAAAGTCCTACCAGGCCCCCTGGACAACCAGGGCGACCAACCAAAGTCCATAGCAAGGTCAGAAGCAAGAACCTAGCCTAAAGGGTGGGTGGGCGGGTGATCCGTCGTCTTCCGAGGGCTGAATGAGGCGCAGAGGCTGCCACGGCCGCTTGAATGTGGCTAAGGCCCTCCCCCAGACCAGCCCTATTGGCTAGCCAGCCAAGGGGCTGGTGCGGCAGCCGGGATATGATGCAGGGGGCCGGACATGCCCCCCTGCTGCCGTGGGAATGGTTCCCGCTCACAAAACCTTCCCTCTGTGAGGAGGAGAGGCTTTGCCTTTGAACATGAACCTGCACTAGTCATGCCGGAGAAAGAAGTACTGAAAATGCTTCTGACGTTATAATGAAGGTCACATGAATGACAACAACAAAATTCCTTGGCCACCCATGACTTGCAGAATAATCCTAAACCTTGATTTGTCCAACTGGAGGGCACTGTATCCTGCAAAATGGGGCAGAACAGGGAGCTGGGCTGGTCAATGAATTGTTGTATCTTAAGCTGCCAGTGATGGATCCTACCTGTGCAATTCTTAAGATTAATAACTTGCAGACTACAGGATGCCCATAAACATAAAATAAACTTTATTAACTATTTACAATATGAGGCCCTTTCCAGTCTCATGAGATGCACTTAGGCACAACTCACTTAAAGTGATAGTGTCCTAACATCACACAGGCCTCTTTGCAGTATAAGCTAGGAGTTCGTGTAATCAGAAAATTTTGCTACACACTTAACCTTACACCCTGGTCAGGACAAGTGGTAGGGCTTTGGATGTTGTGGCAGCTCTGCTGCTCTGTTCAGTGTTAGGAGTTGTTCTGGTCTCATGAAGAAAAACTCTTAGTGTGAGGAGCTGTAGAATACACACACACACACACACACACACACACACTTCACTAAAGTCACATCAAATTTCATCTTTATATAGAGTGCGCAGGTTATCATAGTAGCCTGAAGCTATATCATAATATGACAGGAAGGTATTTTGAAGTTCAAGTGATATGCAAATGAGATTAGCACCACCTATTTTCATAGAATTGGGTTTTGCAATTATTATTATTTATTAAATCTGTATACCACCCTTCATCTGTGGATCTCAGAGCTTGGACTTTTCTAAAGCTTCAAATTTAGCTTTAACTATACAATCCTTCTGAGCATTCTTCTAGAGGTATAATGGTATAACTTTTCCAGAAGCTACAAAATCTTTCGCTTATATATGCGCATTAGAATCAAGTGAAAATGCATGAAGAACAGAATTTTAAGTTCACCATAAATATATTTATTCTCCTTTTATCAACCAATACAACTTGATGTTGATGGGGGGGGGGAGGAATCAAATAGCTCTGCTTTTAACATTTAATGTTATTATTTTACATGAATACATAAAAAGGCATTAGAGTTGTTACAGAAACAAATATGCAAATATTCTGTGTAAAAACAACTAGACCATAATTTCATGAGTTTTCATTCCAATTCTGATGTGATTGCTGATTTGGGCAGCCTCTCTTACTGGCTCATACCAGGCTCTCTGTGACCCTTAGCAGCTACTCAAGTATCAAATGGACCAAACTAGTTTGTTTTCCTTATGTTTTTGGAGCCAGTAGCCTGGTACACTAATTAGAAATAAAATGCTTGACCCATAAAGGAAACTGCAGGAAACCTGAAATGAAGGCATTATCCAGCACTTCATGCTCCTTAGTGATGCCATTTTAAATATTTCAGACAGCCTATAAATAATTAAAACCTCACCACAGCAAATTATGTCCTATTATGCAAATAAACAGCCTCCTCCCCAGTTTCATTAAGGATTCTAAATGACAAGCTGAGCAGTTTAAACATGGCAAGGTACTGCACTGAGCCGAGAAATCGTTCAATAATTTTTTTAATTGTTAGTGCCAAGTTTCGTGTGGATTTTTACTCTAACGCTTTAATTTGCATGAGCAAATAAACCTTTAATAAACCTTTTGTAAGTGGTGAAAATGCATCATTTAATTAAATTTGATTTGTTGTGAGACTATTGCACCTCATGAATATTTAAGGTCTGTAAACTGATGGTTTGGCTAATATAGGAATTCAGTCTGTTTCTCAGAAAGTAAATTTTACCTAATTCAACACCTGCACTTTTAGAAACCTTTACTTTTAGAAACACTATTTAAGTCCCAGGATACCAGAATTTAAATAATATTTTCCTCTAAACTGCCTAGTCCTGGATACAATTTTGCAGCCAAAAATACCCAGAATAAAAGTGACAAAAACATACAAATATTGATAAATATATTATTGTAAGACCAATGAAGAACTAAGAAATGAAATAATATGTTAATTGAACACATACGGGCTCCATAAAAAAGGGGTTACCCATAATTTATCAACATAAGCACTGTTTGTTAGCATTACAGGGTATTCTTGCAGACTCAGTAGTTTTGTGAGGTTCTACAACTTTCTAAAGGTATGGAAAATATAGCTATCCTGAAATTTCAGATCATTTGCAGGATGAAGGTCATTTCACTACATGAATAGCATATTTTAGCCTTGAGTCACAACATTTAACATTAACATTTTAGTAGTTCTTAAGTTACCTAGAAATCACTTAAACGTTTCTAATTCAGAATAATTAGGGCCAACTGCAATGGGGGCATGCTCTATTATGCAGCACATACAGTCAGCATAAACTCACAAATCTTATTTGATCCCAGGCTTTTGTCAACATTTCCTTTCAATATTTTGAAAGACAACTTTGCAGGACAATAATTTCCCTAGCCATTTCAAGGAACATTCTGCAATTCCTTATTACACACTGAAATTTATTTCAAACTGGTCCCCCGTCTTTTCATCCTAAACAACGGGGTACCATACTATCCAAGTGGCCCTCATGAAAAATGGTGTTTTGGGGGTTTTTTTAATTAAAAAAAATGCCCCAAATAAAATCTGTTACTTTCAAACCATAAAAAGCTTTGCAATTCTACATATTACTTTCAGGGTTAGACAACAATAAATATTTCATTCTTGTCACTGCTGTCGAGGGAGAGATTAACAGAAAAGAAAACTCTTATTTTGGTGGGGTAAATATTTAATATTTAAACAGTAAGCCTATCATCAAGATACATCCTTATTGGGAAAGGAACACTTCCAAGTTCCCCTGTGCTAGAAGAACACAGTGGGGAAAATTACACACAGATGTCCCACCCCTCTTAGCACAAGGTACAGTAAGTGGGCAGACTATGGGCAGGTTGAAGGACGAACAGAAGTTAAGACGATGTTATTCTCACTCATGATTACCTTCTCTCTTAATGACATATAATTGCACCTGCGAATGATGCCGCTTAAATTTAAATTTCCACTGAAGTAAATGGACAACCCCAAATGGCTGTCCCTCTTCTAGCCTTTCAGTTGAAGCAGAAAATACGTAGGTTTCTAACTCAGCAGTCAACCACAGGACATTATCAGTTGTAGAATCGGCCCAGCAACAGAGACTTCCATATAGCACATTGAGGGGAGAGGGGTTTGGTGGGTACGTAATAGTAGCAGTACTCCTTTCAGGAGGACGAGTTTGCTTTGAGGCCATGGCAATTACACTGTTATACTGTACTAGCAAGGTGGTCCCAGCAGCAAAATAGTCTCTTGTTGCTGCTTCCATGATATGCCAAAGATATGTTGATAAAAGCCTGGGGGTGGGAAAATCAGTAGGCAATGGCCTTCAGTTAGAAGAATACATTGAGGCTGTGGGTGGATGAGATGAAGATGACTTCATAAGAAATCCATGCTTCTGTGGCATGACTGAGTCAGATAATTATTTGGATGAAAACATTTGTCTTTGCACCACTCGCTCTGTGTATTCCCATCACTTTCCCCATAGGGATCATAGCCAAAGATTAACCTTGGTCCTCTTAGATTCCACATGGGTACATCCCTGATTCACTTTGGTACAGCTGTGGTCTGTATTGCTTTGCATAAGAATTGAGCAAAGGAGGAAACATCATGTCCACATCATGTCTGTCTTCTGTTAGCTCCTGTGATTGCATAATTAGGGAACGTCTTTGTGGAATGGGACATTTGAGGTCTGCCCCTCCGTTTTACATTCCAAACCAAGTATGCCTGCAGAAAACCCAGTCCACAAACTTTGCATGGCAGTGGTCACTGCAATATTAGCATTGCTATTGTGGGGCTATAATCAATATCTAACTTCAGGATTAGGAATGAAGTTGTTAAGCATGCTGTGTGGGTGTTCACCAGGCTACACAGTGCTGCTTTGTTGCTGATTTCACACAGAATTACATCTATATTATGTTAGCTCTGATCTAGTAGGGTCCATAGGAGCACTCTGACCAGGCTAATGAAAATTTAACTGACGACAAGGCAGGAATAAAACCCATCAAATCTGAGCCTGGCAACTATCACCTATAGCACAGGAGGTGATGCTTCCAGTAATTCCATTTACTCATCACTCACTCCCTAATCTCTTTTAAACCCTTGTTTCTCCATTCCAAGTACAATAAAAGGATTAGGCACATAATACTACTTGGTTTTCTCTGGGGGATAACAGATTTAATTACTCTTATTCTTTCTACAAAAACGTCCATATCAGCATATTTTGTGACTTTTTTTTGTATTACTGAATTCTCTTCTATCCATAGTTAAGTGATGTAAGATCATGGGATGGTCATATTAAATTGAATTTCAAGCCTGATTCTCAACATCAATTTTATTTTTCATGAAAGTTAATTCACTCTGTTAGGTATCTGTGGGATACTAAACAGTAGCAACAAATTATATATATAGATCGGTACTTTCAAAATTTCTTTAAAAAACTAATTAAAATATTAAAATGAACAGATTACAGGAACTGTAATGCTATCTCAAAAATGCATCTGTGAAAAAAGCGAACTTGATTGTTTGGCGCATATGTACCCCACTAGAAAAGTTTTGCCTGTTACTGCTTAAGTTTATCTTGTAAAAGTATTCAGGCTCCATTCATTCCCAGAATTTAATCCTTTCATAATCAGTGACAAAATCTATATTGTTTCCATCCTCTCATTATTAATATTGCTATATGTCACCCCAATGTATGAGCGGTGAAAGACTTCAGGGGTTCCAGCACTTACCGTATTTTTTGCTCTATAAGACTCACTTTTTCCCTCCTAAAAAGTAAGGGGAAACGTGCGTGCGTCTTATGGAGCGAATGCAGGCTGCACAGCTATCCCAGAAGCCAGAAGAGCAAGAGGGATCGCTGCTTTCACAGCACAGCGATCACTCTTGCTGTTCTGGCTTCTGAGATTCAGAATATTTTTTTTCTTGTTTGCTTCCTCCAAAAACTAGGTGCGTCTTGTGGTCTGGTGTGTCTTATAGAGCGAAAAATATGGTAGTTTCCTTGAAATGAAGGTCAGGGGAAACTGCAATGTCTTTAGGATATTTAGTTTTATTTACACATATGTACACACAGAATTAGGGATGCGGGTGGCGCTTGTGGGTTAAACCATAGAGCCTAGGACTTGCTGATCAGAAGGTTGGAGGTTTGAATCCCCATGAAGGGGTGAGCTCCCATTGCTCGGTCCCTGCTCCTGCCAACCTAGCAGTTCGAAAGCACGTCAAAGTGCAAATAGATAAATAGGTACCACTCCAGCGGGAAGGTAAACAGCATTTTCGTGCGCTGCTCTGGTTCACCAGAAGTGGCTTAGTCATGCTGGCCACATGACCCGGAAGCTGTCTGTGGACAAAAGTTGGTTCCCTCAGCCTATAGAGTAACCCCAGAGTTGTTCACGACTGGACTTAACAGTCAGGGGTCCCTGTACCTTTAACTTTACACACAGAATTAATATGTCAAAAAAAAAAAAAAAAAAAAAAAAAGCTTCTCCATTAGTACCAGTTTCGGATCCAACAAGTATATCTCTTTGTCTTCATCTTCCAGTTAGCTGCCAGCTTGGGTCTCACACACAACTCTGGCCATTATTTCCCTACCTAGCAGCTAGGTGAGAGGGGAAAAGCCTATTCCATTTGTTCTATGGCACACAGCAACTTCTTTGGTTTTGATAATCATGGTGCTAGTTTGGCAAGCTTGCTCTTATACAATCTACCCCCCTGCTGCCACCACAGGATCACAGGTTTAGAAGGGGTACAGGGCATAATGTAGACCAGGCAGTAAATAAATCATTTAGCTATTGCTTTTGACACAAAAAAGTAATAAATCTAACATACATACATCCCTTATCAGAGTTTTCATTTTAGGTATATCAGAATTAATTCCAAAAGTTGTTTCATTCTTCTTCAGCTCATTTGAATTTCATACAACAGTTTCAGGTACAATTCTTCCACTCTGTATGTGTCACCTCTTTGCATGTGGGTTTCCAAGGAGATCTCTTGGGTTGTTAAGTTTTGTTTCCACTCTTCTATTTGTCTCTTCTCACACTCTATCAGAGGTTTGTAATTTGTTTTGCAACACCTCCAGTTTAGTATCCATACGACAGATGGTTTCTGTGAGTTTGGTTACCTTTTTTTGTCCAGATTCGTATCCCTTTCTTTTAGAGTTTCTCCCAGCCTATATTTGCTGGGCTGTGGGAGGTTAGATGGAGCAGAGACTCCGTTTGCTTCTGCTGGCTGGACTCTCGCTGGCTGTTCCTGCCAGAGTGATTCTTGTGATGCTTCGCCAGTGCAGACTTCCTCCTTCCTCATACGGAACATATGGGTGGAAAGCCCACCAGAGGTATTCCCTGCTGGGAGAGAGCCAATGGGGTGTTCTGAAGATTGAGTGGGATTGAGTCAGCACTAGATCTGTTGGATCCCAAGCTGCTCTCACACCCAGCACTGGCCTGAAAGTGGTTCAGCTATCAATCCCAATCTGCCTGCCACCATCACTATGAGTGGCTGGGCTGCAGAGATGTCCTATCGCTCAGGAGTTCTCTTAATTGCAACTCGTGGTCTGTTATTTCATGGTGATATTAAAAGCTTAGTTTTATGAATGGTTAAATGCAATTCCAAAAGAACTCCCAAAACAACTTCACCCAAATGATAAATGATGTATCCCAACATACAAGGCGAAATGTTCCAAGGAGCAATTTTTATTTTTGTCCTTGAATATGAAACACAATTAAAAGGGAAATAATGAAATGTAACCTAAATCAATACTATATTCCATTTATCAGAAGATAAATCCTGAGTCATCCTGACTCCAGATGGTCTGGTCCAGAAGGTCATCCTGAGTAAGTCAGAGCTCAGACAAAGTGCTCAAATTAAGACAGGAGGGCTAAACATTGCCTACAAAGCCCTTATTTCTGGCTCTGTGACCACCCCTCTGAGGTGTTGCCTCCTTTGTGATCCCCCACCCTTCTTCCATTCCTATTAGCATGTCCTGCTGATCCTTAACAGTCAGTGCTGTTGTCCTGTACTTTTCCTCCACTGACCCACTCTTTTTTCTGAATGCCTGGGCAGACTCTGCAGCAGTAGAACATCTCCAGAAGCACTTCAGGCCACTGTCATTATCCTTCCCTTCCAAGAATGGAAAGATTCACCAATATTGGTTCTATCAGTTTCTCATTTTGGTTGCATATGGTTTGAATAACTGTAGCACACTCTACGTGGGGTTTCCTGTGAAAAGCGCTCAGAAACTACAACTGGCTTAAAGAGCTAAAGCCAGACTGTTGACCAGGGCTAATTACATAAAGCATATAACTCTCTTGTTACACCAGCACCACTGGCAAGCAGCCCTATGTAGCTTAGATCCAGGCTATGTGAAGGACCATATGCTCCAATATTAACCTGCCTGGTCTCTGAGAGTAAACATACATACATTCACAGAGCACCTCAGATGAATTCAGAACAGTGTTTTCTGTTAAGCAATTCTGCTGCTGTATGATTTTGTTAAGATACGAATTGTGAAAAGTGCAATTCATGAAGTTTGTGCAGGTCAACTCAACAGGTAGAGTGAAATGTTAGGTTGGCTTGAATTTTCAGTTTATCAATTACAGTGCATAGAGTAGTATTTAAGTTATTTAGAGTATTTATTAAGTTATTTAAAAACTTCATGAATTCAAAAATCTTCCACCTCATTCTCTCCTTACACCTCTCCCACATGTGCAAATTTTATTGCATAAAACTGTTATATAAAATAGGATATAAAATTTGTTTTATTTTGCAAAGCATGCTGGCTCTTGCAAGATAAATTATCAGTATTGAAGCAGCAGCTGAAATGCTCCTGAAAAATTTTAATGTATGAAAAAAGGAAGTTATCTCACTTAGTAAAGAGCAACAATTCCTTATTTGTTTTATGAGATAACTGTGTATTGTATTTTGAATATTTACTAGATTATAAATGAGAAGAGAGAGACTGCCAGTTATATCCCAAACCTCCCCCAGTTTTCAGTAAGGTTGCTTTTGTATTCATGATGAAAGATATAGACGAGAGCACAGAAATTCACCAAGCTCTTTGTAAGTGTTGCTGCACATACAGGCTTGCTCAGTATTACGAGTTCTAGACTTGGTTTATCAAGATGATGGAGAGTGCTGACCAGATACTTCAGGGACCTGTGGGCTCTTGAGAAGTTGTTGTATTCCAAATCCCAACTGCAACAGATAGCATGGCCAATAGTCAGGGATGAGATGAAGCAAACCCATCAAATCTCTGCTGAGCTACAAAGCTTATCACCATGAAGAAGTTGTCTTCATGTTCTTACCCTGAGGCCAGAATAAAATAAACCCAAGTGTTGTTTGGCAGTGTGGCAGAATGGCATTGGGCTGCTCCCTAAGTTCCCTAGCTATTCCACTATACCACTACACTATGATAAGCATGATGCTCACATAGAGCCATTCATTTAAAATGCTGCTTTAAAAATAAAATAAAATGTTGTGGTATGCACAAGGAGATAATCTCCTTCCCACTTCAATAGAGGCCAGACCAAGTCCTGTTACCATTATCTATTAGATTTTGCCAGCTTTACTGTGGGCAGGTGGACAAAATGGAAGCTACCTGGCAGTCTGATAGTATATGGCATATATGTAGACAAAGCTGTCTCTGTGATGAATGGAAAACTTTAGCATGATGTACAATAAATTCATTCAGAGTCCCCTTTACCACCTCACTGTTGCCCATTCAATTCTATGCTACAAAACAGTTTTGAAAGAGATTGATGCACTGTGTCTGTCTAATTGTCTCTATAGCAATGTTGAAAAATATTGATGCACCCCCTAAAGCAACATTCTGAGCAGATGTCTCCCACCACAAGTTGTGAACTTGTGGAGGCACATTAACCATTTCATCTGAACCTAATGAGAACAGAATATCAAAACATAGTGAAGTGCTGTTGTGCAAATATGCCTCCTTTACATGGAAAGCTTCATGAAATCCAAAGCAAAGCATCTCCAGAAATCAAAACTTGGCATTAAAATCTTTTGCAGTTCATAGCACAGGGAAGTTAATAATATTGTCAAAGAAGAGATGACCAACAAGCTTAGTGCCTTGCTAAAATAATTACTTTCTTGCATATATCTGTAGATAAAAAGTTATGAATACACTGGTACAGTTTAGGCAATTGTATCTCACCTTAATAAGTCAAAGTATCATTGAGTCTTTTGTTCACATGTGCAGTCCTTTTGCTCATACTTCTCTTTTGCAAGAAGCAGGGAACCCCTAATTAATCAGTTCCCTGTTTCACAATAGCTTCCCATTTCACCCAAACTTGGAAACTATGGTTACTAGTTTTTGAAGAAGCCGCAGAATTAAACCAATTTCAAAATATGATTTATTTCCCTGGTTTTCTCTGAAGCTGGTAACCATAGTCTCCCACTATGGAGAATGCAGGGAATTATGGTTAATTAGAGGCTTCCTAGTTTTTTCACAATGTGAGCCAACAGAAGAGTAAAGTGCATGAGCAAAAAGCTTTCATATATTGGCTTATTTAACTACTATATGATATTTCAAACATGTCTAGTTATCATTCTTGCTCAATATGGAAACATTTCATATAGCTCAAAAAAATTGCTTTGTTATGAAATTATAACTTTACTAGCAGTCCCATTTGTATCTGGTATTGCTTGGGATTTTTAAGAAACCAACAAAATTTAATTTTTAAAATCAATAGTTAAAATCTGTGCAGTTTTGAAAGGTTCAGTCTGCTATCTTGATTCAAAATGCTGTCCAGTTGGATCCCAGCACAGAAACCTGTTCCTTGATCTCAAGAACACCATGTAGAATTTGGTTACAATATCTTAAGAGGTGTCCAAATGCATAGAAAATAAATAACATTAAAAATATATGGTATGTTTCCTATATATTATTATAATATATAGAAATATTATTATAAGCCACGCAGATCAAAATGAAGTGTGCCTTTGGAGAGGTATATAGTTCACAGAGGACGTTGAGCTTTATGATGCTGCTGAAAAGATGTATTCAATGTATGTAAATCTCTCTAGGGTCTTTAATGTATGTACATTTGTGTAGGGTCTGTAATTGTAACTAATTTTGCTACAGCCCCATACACAAAAAGGTCATTCTTTGGAAGTGCTGATTCAATAAACCATAAGACACTGTCAATGACTGGCAGCAGAATTAAGATGAAAAGATAGAGGAGGGGAGAATAACTATTTCAAAGCGGCCTAATAATAGCTAAGACAGGCAATATCCTGAAATGTAGAAACCAGATCTGCATGAATAAGCATTTAATGTTTCCAGGATGTATTCTACTGTATATTTAGAAAGCTAAACAGCTGCTTCATATAGTATTCTACATTAGATCAGCTTTTTCACATGAACCAAGGTTACACTCACTGCTTCTTGCAAATTGATATAATAATAATAATAATAATAATAATAAATGAACACAATTGCCATAACTGTGTTTCTCTGTATCCCTCTACTCTAAAATGTCCTGCTCTTATATCTATTATCTTAAAGGACAGTTTCCTCTTTATGCCACTGGAAGCTGGCTTCATGTGCTGAGTTTAACCCCACCATATCTGTAATATATAGCATCAATTTGAGTTTCCCAGTTGCTTCTCATCACCATGCCAGAGATCACCCTCTCCCTGATACGGTAGGGCTAGTATGGGAACACTCCCATTTAGTGAAATAGAAATGGAAACTAGTTATACATTATGACCTCAGCAGGAGTAAGTACACACATTTAGGTCATTTTATTTTCCAACAGTCAGCACATGATTTGCATAACATGCATTTCGGCCGACAAAAGTGGGCTGGATGCATTCTATGAAATGGCATGGCAGCTTTACTTCCAGTCCTTTAAAAAACACTAGCAATATGCCAAATTAGATTGTTTTAATGAAAGGATGTCAAACTGCCCCTCCATAGCTGTTTCAGATAATTTTCTTCAACAGTGCAGTGCATGAAGTAATGTAGGCAAAAACAAGCAACTCTGATCCCAAATTATTGATCTCTTAGTACACTTCTGGTATAGATAAGAACCTAGTCATTGACCTTAATGAATATGTTGTCCCAAATTGCAGTCATGCCTTAACAGGAGCTGTTCAGGAGATTAGGAGGGAAGGCATATGCCCTGTGGAATGAAGGTCACTAAAGCAGAGAATATGTGCATGGCACATTGTATTAAATATTTTCCCTTTGGCTTCTGTTGCCATAGCATCTTCTTTTTAACTTTGTTCTCTTGTAGGCCTCAATCATTCTATGACTCAAGTATATCAAAATACAGCTTAAGCCCTCTAATTTCATGATGTTAGACTATGTGTTTAATGCCATAATACAAAATGACCACTTTTGACCAAAGGAAATGCTAGATATCTGGGATTAGCCTTTTTTGTGAAGTGGAAAGCAGAGTTTATGAATTAAGCACTGGGTCAATGAGGGGACTACACACAGATGAAGGTGATGGATGGCTGGTGAAGGACCCTATGTTAGAGGAATGGAAGGAAAAATCTCCCAGGGTGGGAGGCTGGGAGAAGAAATGGAAGCTCCCAGGTGAGATCTGGGAGGGTTCCCCTCTTTCTGTCTGAGACAATAATTAAGTTCTACCTGTGAGAGAGGACTTTGCATTCTTCTTCTTCTTTTTGCTCTTTCTTTTTCTGTTTTTATTCTTGCTTTTGTTATGAATTTTGTTATGAAATTTTGTTATGAAAAGCCTTAACAAAACCTTATTTAAAAAAAAGATCATAAATCCATGTACAAAGAAAAAGAAAATTAAAATGTTTTGAAAAACATCAAAATCCATAAAAACTACAATACATAAAACATTGAACTCCATAACATAAAATTCCACTCACTCAATACACTTCCACATCTACTAAGGTATATGACCTCAATCAACCTATATGTGCACACATCTGTGTACCCACACTCATGTACTCTCAACAATTATAGTATCTAAATAAAACACTACATCCTAAACAAGCCATACAAAGAAAGGTATTGTTTTATCAAATCTCATCTTTCAGGGACTGTCTGTGCCAATAGTTATAACTGTACATATAACAACTTCCCATCAAACATGAATTAAAAGGATATTCAAACATATTTAATAGAAAGCGCTGTGTGCACAATGTCAACATTTGTCTTCCAATGTACATTTTGTGTAAATGTAATCTTCCAAGGGTTAATGCAAGAGGAATACTGGGATTTTTTATTTTTTATTTATTCCAAAGATCACATGCACATCTAAATTGAGCAGATGGTGACAGCTATATTTGTTGCATACCTGTTCATGAAATGTGAATACCTGCACATTAAAATTTCTGAAGATATTTATGGCCTTAAGAGCTTCTTAAAATTTATTCATACAGCATAGCTTTCTTGTGCTATTCTTCTCTATTTTCTTCTTCTTCCCACGCAGGTTACAAGGAAGTCATCTATAACTACTTAAAGTGTCTTTCTTTCTTCAGTCAGACATAATGTGTTCACAGTAATAAGTGTAAAGTAAAGCTCCTACTGCAGGCTTTAATTAAAGTTCACCTGGAATAACATTTTATTTTATTTACAACAACTTGCACACTGTTTCTGCAGCTTATTGTTAAACTACTGCTTAACTTATTTTTTTGAAAGCGAGCACCTGCACACTAAAGCGGTGTTTCCCAATCTTGGGACTCCAGCTGTTTTTGGACTACAACTCCCATCAACTCCCTAGCTAGCAACACCAGTCGCCAGGAATGATGGGATTGTAGTCTGAAAACAGCTGGAAACCCAGGGTTGGAAAACACTGAACTACATGATGACAAGGACAAACTAAAAACATCATTCTGCCACCCTAGCATCCTCCTCACATTGCTGAACTACAACTCCTGAAACTGGCAGCAGCAACAACTGTGTTGATTGTCAGGCCACCACTTTGTATTTTGCATAGTGTCCAAGGAAAACTGTATTCTGAGACATCAGCAGGGAGAGGAGACAGTTGCCATTTTAAAAGTTGTAAATATTCAGAGAAAATTTAGCAAATTGGCATTTTCCCTGGTGTGATGGCTGAAGAAAAAGATATCACAGAAATGCCCAGGGAAGTTTCTGAGAAATTTTGACTCCATTCTAGTGTGCACATTATTTTTATAATTGTAACCATTATTTTAACAGTGTCATACTTCCTGTACTGGAAATTCTTGTTTTTTCCACTTCTAGTCCAGCTCTATTTCTTTTAGAAGACCCCACCAATATGAATGCCTTCCCTCTCAAAGGTTAGATTAATCAGCATGTTTCTTTGTATTGCCTCAAGCAGTGTGCTTAGTAATTGGATAATTTGTCTTTGCTTTCATAACCATAGCAGATGGAATCAGGGGACAGCTCAACTCATTTTGTCAGAACAGCCATCCATTTATTCAGAAAGTTAGTTTTCAATGTGAAGTGTGAGAATTTGACACTGTGCTGTTTGATGCCATTGTGCTATGTTATGCATGTTATGCAATACAAAGTAATGCATTCAATATGTAAAAAGAGTAGAAATAATTGAGAAGTATACTTGCTTCAGAAGGGGCTTCCCTGACAGAGGGAAAGCTTTTCTGGCGTGACAGATACCTTTGGTATCAAGATTGCTATTTGGGTTCAAAGTGAAGGAAAATGATTGTCTGATTGTGCTCATGCTAATAGCTGTTCTATTATTTCTAAAGCCGTATCGCATACTGAAGCAAATTTTATCACTTTCCGCAACAGTGTGCCAAGAATTTCAGTCCTGTTCCAATGGGAGGGGAATCCAATATTCCATTTGCTTCACAGTTACTGAATGGATTTGTTCTGGTGATTATTAGTAAACAATTTTGTTATGAGGGCATTAACATACCATTTAGTGACATTCTGGACTAAAGTTGCAACACGGCACTCCTAACAGTGAAATCATTGGAAATTACTGTCCAAGTGAATTGGTTTGAGTCATGAACTTTATACTGTTTGTGTGACTTCCTATGAATGCCTACAACAAAATGTTTCATCTGACACCAGCAAGGGGAATAGCTACCATTGCCTTTAAGAGTGTTTACCCATAGAACAAAGTGAATGGCACTGCCATTGGCACTCAAGGGGATATTCTTTTATTAGACTTCAGCTGCTCACAATGGGATTCTTTGAGAAAAGAATTCATGTCCAAGAACTACCAAGGTGGTTGACTTAAAGAATCTTTAATTGGCTTGCTGCAATTCTCATTTGGCATCTTTAAAATGAATTTCTCTGTAGAAGAACTCTAGAAAATATGTCCATAGGGATCTTTGTGACAGGGGTTATCAAGGAAAGAATTTTAAATGATGACTGTAAGAGGAATGCACATACAGGAGGCTGCCACCACGTTTGGCTCTATCCCTTCACTCCTCTTGATGTGGCGCATGTGAGGACATCATGTTGGGGCTCCTCAACTTTTTTCAGAAGTTGGCACCTCTGAGCCTCTTGGTCATACTTTTTGTATGTGGTCTGGGTATCATTTATCTCAATACAGACAAGTAATGCATTTGCAGTATCCCATCCCATAAAGCATGAGAAAGGGCACTGTTTCCTCCTAGGCTGTAAGCACTGAATTTTTATTTGCACTAACTGACACAACTTTGAAAAAAGTAATATTTTCAAATGAAGCATAGCTGGTACCTTTTAGTATGGGAGAAACTATATATAAAGGAAAGAGAACACAGTAGCTTAAAGGAATCAATAAAGGTGACCACAAACACAAAGCTCATTTGCAGCTGAAACTTCAGAGCCACAGAAAAGGGATTATAAATGTGAAAGAGGACTGAAAAATAAAGTTAGGTGAAGATTTACTGATAAAGTTAGTGCTCTCAAGCAATGCTCTCATGAAGCAAAGTAAAACAGTTGCATCACAATCAATAACTTGTGACTCAAAAGAAATAAAGTAAATGGTTTTGTTTTGTTTTTTAAAAAGGGGGGTTATTGACAACATCCATAATGTTTTGAGCTAAAGCATTCTTTTTAGTCTGGACATTATTTAGTTCAAAGAATATCATAACTGCATAGCTCCTATGAAAAGGATTCTCTTTAAATTACACATCTTGCCAATTTGTTGCTCTTTTTCTCCCTTGACTACCATTTCTTCTTCTTCACCCTTATCATTAGCCTCATTTACTCTTACTGTCATATTAGTAATGGTAAGAACCAAAATGATATTGTTTACAGAATCCATAATGCCACTGACAGTTTTAATGTTTTGCCACTGGAAAAATCAAACACGTTACCGATTAGGTAGTACTAAAAGCAAAATCGGATTATGAGCAACAGCATTCAGAGAACTGTGGGCACTGAGCAGTATCACAATTACTTGAGCAGGTTCACAATGAGGGAAATGGAATATGCTTTTCCACCACACATGAAAACCAGCTCAGAACTAGGCAAGCAGCTTCATCTTACCTTTAGCAGCCATTTCCTTGATAAGGCTGTTAATAAAATTTGTACCATCCAGACTTTTAAAAGTGTCCCCCAGTGGCGCAATGGGGTAGTGTGCTGTAACCTGAAGGCAGGTGGTTCGAGCCCACCCAGGGACAACTGTGGGTGGGATTATTGCATTGCATGGTGTTGGACTAGATGACCTTCAGCATCCCTTCCAACTCTACAATTCTATGAAAACTGCATTAGCTATTTCTTTAGGTTCACTAATTTATCCTAGACCTATATATGTTTCCCATTTTGTAGCAATGTATTTTCTACTCTCAATTCTTGACAAGCCAAAATAAAATAACAGAACAATTTAAACAGGTCTTGCCTGTTATTCTGTTCTACAGGTTTCAGATGCTTCCATTTTTTATGCTTCCAGATGCAGTGTTCCAATCATTGTTCTTCCACTGCAAGCTGCAAATGGAATTGATTGTCCACACTTGGAAGCTCTAGCGCTATTTTTGGTGCGAAAATCTCATTATGTCCCATCCATGGACACAATATAGCTACCTCTCATTGGTTTGCAATCCACTCCTGAAGGCATTTAAAAGTGGATGCTTCAAGGGAGGTTTAGACCACATTCTGCTCCACTGAGTGGGGTTAATCTCATAGTCCATGTCGTCCTCCCATTATTTTTTTATTATATCTAGGGGGTTTGTGGGATTTTGAGGTAGTAGTTTGTACATTGCGGATACCATCCCTTTGCCGTGTTCCTTTGTTGTTATAGGAGGAGGTTTTCTAAGGTTGTCAGAGGCCTAGTTGCTGCTGATTTTACTACTGGATTGTTTAAGAGGGCATGTAATTGGTGGTTAGCCAGGGCATTTGGGTGTCTCCTAGTTTGTCTTGTATTTCTTGTGTTGATAAGGGTTTGTTATTTTTGTAGAAGTCTGTCAGGCGGTATAAGCCTTTGGTTTGCCAGGTTTTTATTTGGAGGATTTGTGCTGCGTGATGGAATGTTCCTTTGTTTGGGAGGAATGGGTATGCTGTGGTGTGGGTACTTTCAATTGTGTCCCTCTCCAGGTGTATCCATTGTTTTTCCTCATCTTCTAGTATATACGGGATTATGTAGCGTACTTGGTTGGTGATGTAATATGCTTCTATGCTGGGGGTTCCCCATCCTCCCTCTGAGGAGCAGAGGACAACAATCACACAAGAAATATGCAAAATAATCAATCAAGTATTAGAAGTCACCCCAGAACTGGCCCTACCAAACATCTTCCAAGATAATAATGCCCACTCACATCATAAAGAGCTCATAACCCACCTACTCTCAGCAGATAGAAACATCATAGCCAGACACTGGAGAGACCTGTCAGGAGTAAGCACGGACCAATAGTATCAAATAGTATGGGAAACAGTCTTATTAGAAATACTAACCAATAAACTGAAACTGACACAGGGACAAATAGAAGACGACGCCTTCACCCTGGTATGGCTCCCCCTTTTCACATACACAGCCCAACAAGACAACGCCAAGAATCAGCATACGAATCAATCTGGCTCATACGAATCAATCTGGCTAACCTGATTCAAAAACACCCACCCACCCTACTCACACATGAAAACAAAGTTCACCACAGCCAATCACAAACAAACAACCACACCCTAGGCTAACCCCAACCTCTCTCACTACCAAAGGAATACAAGCAAACAGTAAAGAGAACCCACACAAGCTGACACAAAACCCCACACTAAGTAGAATAGAAGCATTGCCACCCGACCCCCACCCCACCCCACTCACCATGCCCCCCTCTAACTCTTTTCCCCCTTTCTTCCTAATGTAACACTAATGTCTCAACAGATGAAACTGATCTGTAGAAAATGTAACTTGAAAAAAGAGACATTGCACATACTTTTGTAAATCAAGAAATCTTTAATAAAAATATGTTTTTGTTGTTGTTTTTAAAAAGTGGGTGCTTCTCGGTGTGATTTTAGCATTCTGTTTTGTGTGTGCTCCTGTGTACTTAACAGTTTCAAAAACAGTGAAATTGCAAAAAAAAAACCACAACAAAAAACCAACAACACCGTAGTTGTGTTTTGTTTTTAAAAGAATTCCAGCAGCAAAGGGCTAGAGTACTGCAAACTTTACATAATTATGGTCAGAACCTACACACCTGTACTTGGAAATAAGAGCTGCTGTCTTCAATGCAATCTATTAATTAAATAGCTAATTGAGTGTGGGTTGAAGAAACTTCATTCCAGGAAGCAATTAATTAAGGCTGAGAGCCAGTAGATCATGTAAAAAGGCTTGTGGTGCAGCTCTGAAAGTGGAAGTATATAGCAAGAAACAGAGAAAGGAGATTCCACACACCCCTCCCAATAACTTCTACCTTCTCCAAGAACAATTCCCACCATTGTGTCACAATGGCACATTTTCCTCTCTAACCCTGCTGCAATTATTTTCTTACCCTCTCTAATGCAATTGTGTAAAGGAAAAAAGCAGAAGCAGAAGTGGAGAAACACTGATTAAATAGCAGTACACTGCTTACACTTTCATCTGGATTCCATGTAAAAAGAAGCAAAGATATTACCCTGTAAAAGCAAAAGCTAGAAGCACCATTCTACCACCACTGTATCTTAATTGATACTGCTTTCCAGCCCTACCATACCTTTTGGAATTCCCACCTGTTCACATGTTGGACAGGTGCTCTCTCTGTTTTCTTTTCAGCACTTACTGAAGATCTTCTAGCCCTTTCAAAAAACCTTTTGAAGTAGAAATAATCTGCACTGGAATTGTGTTTAGATGTCTTAGATTTTGCCTCCCTTTGCTGTTTTGGGAGGAAGGGTGGGGGAATAAGTAAATAAATAAATAAATTCCCAGCAGTTATACTACCCAGTAAGAAAATCACATTACTTTATACACCTCATGATGAGAACCGATTCTTCAGTTCTGTAAGGAAGACAACAAGCATACGAGACTGCAGCAACTTCAAAAATTTTATGAATAATGATTTCATGATCATCACTGCATAATTTCAAAGCTTATCTGAAGTCTGCTGGATTCCAGGGTAAAATGCATTTGGTAAATTGATTCTCTGCATGACTGCTCTACTCAGATTTCCCCACAATTTTCTGTTAATTTCCTAAACAGAGTATATAATAATCTTTAGAACTACATTTTACAATGTTCTCCATGTACCTGACCTTTGTCATTTTAAAAACCTCCATCATTTCTTAAATGGTAATAATACACTCCGAGGATCAAGTTTTTAAAACGATATTAGTGTCATTTGTCATTCTATATTGCCATCTTTTTTTTTAACTGCTGAGTGCTAATAAGTGCTTGCTGCTGAAGAGGTTTACATTTAACATCTGTCACTGGCATCCAAAAGTAGCACCTACAGGGAACTGTCATATTGTTATTCTGTTCTCTAAACTACTGAATCTGTCTCACATCATTTACATACAGATAGTTGTAAGCATTCATTATTTCATTCCACTGACTGCTTTGCTACTTCCATGTATAATATCTTTTAATGGGCCTTAAGAAAGACAGTATTATTTGGATTTATGGTAGCTTAACATAAAAAACAGACAGCTAACATTTCCTGCTCACTTTAAGCCGTCTTTTAAAAAAACGCTCAGAAGTTACTCATGATTCATAGCGTTTTGAAATAAATAAATAAACAAGTGAGTGATGTGCTGTTTTTTAAAAAAAATAGATTTTTGTGGCATTGTTTTAGGCTAACATGAAAAACTGCACTGTTTCTGTATGTTGGCAAGTTATAATTAATCACTTTTATTTAGACAAATAAATGTGTTAGTTCACCAATTTTAGTATAATCATGTTACACCTACTGTAGGTTTTCTAAGTTATCACATGAAACATTACTGCATTTGTCATGCACAAATGAATCATAAAAAAGCCAATATCCATGGTCCAGTAAAAAACCAAACTACACTTCACTGTATAAATTTCAGTTACATACTGGTCAGAGATTATTTCCAGTTTCAGAAAGCATTGAAACCTCAGCATATTAAAACACAAGTACATCAACACTAGCAGTTGAGGACATGGCAATAATAAAGCTTAAGCTTCCTTTGCTCTCTTATACATAGGAGTCCTGGAGCGTCATGGTGTGTGTAGACAGTCCCATCTAGGCTACAACTTTGCATTAGATTCAAGTTATTTAGTAGAGTTAGAGCCTTCCTACTTTGAGCACATGCGTTGAAGCAAATATTCTAGGACAGGGGTCACCAGCCTTTTTGGACAAGTGGAAACATTTCTAAATTTGAGAGAGTGCTGTGGGCACCAGCCCCAAAATGATTGCCACAGGGGTGGGGACATTGCTTAACACAACATGGCTGGCCTGGGAGTGCATGACATAACACAGAATTTATGTGACTGCAGTGATTGCTGTCCTCCCCCTCTCCCAGCAGCTTCACACTTGCTTTGAGAAGTCATCTATATCTTGCTGGTCCTGAATGTAGAGATACAGGGCTGGCTGTACAAATCGGCTTCCTTAAAAATGTTCATAAATAAAGCTATTTATAAACAGAAAAACATTTTTAAAGCTCCCCACTATACGAATCCACTGTAAGAAAAATGTTTCCAGGTCAAGAGGCATATGGGCCCTGAGAGTCTGATGCATCTCGGAACAAAAAGTTGCGCCCTGTGTTTCAAGCACTAAATTCAACATAAACACTCAAAGAAAAATATGAGCTTCCTATATAGATACCACATTACCATATTGTCAGGGCTGGCTCCGGGTCCCAGCTCACCAAGGACCAACGCTAGCCGATAGTACAGTATCAAAGTCTTTATTGAAGAATAGTCTCCATTTACAAGTCTCAGCGTCCCAGCCCTACGTCTGGACTTTAGACCGGCGAAGCTCTGTCTGGATCTCCACCCCCCGTGCACCAGTTCAAGACTCTAATCTTACTCCACCTCTTCCTTCTTTCTCTCTTCCTCTGGGTCTTACTACCCCCCGGGGTCTCATTCCTCCTGGACTCTTCCGACGCGGAGCTAGACCCCTCTGACTCCTCCCCCTCTCTTCGGCGGGCTTTAGGACCTGGCTCCTTACCCGGGCTGCCCACCTTGCCGCCCTCCTGTACATTTGAACTTGGCGCGCGCGCGCGTTTTACTTTCCGGATGACCGTTTCCTCGCTCCCTGACGAGGGTGTGGCCACTCCTGCCTCACGTTCTCCCTCTGCCTGCGCGCTCCCTGATCCCGATGCCTTAGACTCCTCCCCCCTACTGCTCTCTGGGGGGGACGCTGGTCCGGATTTCCAGCTGCTACTCTCTGAGTCCCCTTCTTCCCGAGGTGTCCCCCTGGGCACTCCCCTTGCCCTGACCATGGGGGCCCCTTTCTGTGAATCCTCCGAGTCACTGGAGAGACTCAGAGATCTTGGACTACTGTCGCCGCTGACATTTCCTTCCGACTCCTCCCCCTCGCTCTCTGTTTCTTCCCTCTCCAGTGACTCTGCTCCTGAACCCCTGACATCCATCCCCCCCTCGAAGCCCCCCCTTCCCCCCTCCCCTTCCTCCGGCGGGGGTGCTGGGTGCTCCGTCGTTGTGGGGGTGAATGGTGGATACAGTTCGTCCCCCGTGGCGTGCATCCAGTTAGAGAAATCCGGCTCGTCCTCCATGTCTTCGCCGACCTCGTTCTCCTCTGCTTCCATCTCCGTGCCGCCATGCTCGAACCCAACGTCCTCCCCCATCACGTCCATGTCCCTCTCACCCTCGTTCCCCTCTGGGTCCGTTGCCTGCCAAGGGCCCCTCAGCCACCTCTCCTCTCCTCGATTGTCCCACCAAAACGAGCGGTCTGAGGCAAACCCCGAGGGCGAGCCCTCCGGTGAACGTGTGTCTAAGGGTGGTTCTTCGTCCGAGGTGAATCCCTGGAACGTGCTGGTAGAAAGCGTGGGTGTGAAAAGCCAGTCGTCGAAATACTCGGCTGGCATGGGCCTGTGTGGGAACAAGGCATGAAACTCCTCTTTGAGGAGAGGCTCGTCCAGGGCATAGTCCGGCACCCAACTGTTGGCGCTGGCCGGGGTACCTTCCCTTGCGAGAAAATATTCTACTCCCTCTTCCCCCCATCTCGAGTCCAAAATCTCTGTGACCTGGTTGATGGGTTCCCTTCTTGGCGACTCCCTCCTTGGGGGGATCTCCTTATACTGGTCTGGTGCCGTGCCCTGCGCCTGAAATCGGTGAGGTGCTTTGTAGGGCGTGAGCACCGACCTATGGAATACTGGGTGCATTCTGGATCCTTCCGGAAGTGTCAACCGGAAGGCCACCGGATTGATCTGTGCCTCAACTAGGTAAGGTCCTAGCTGCTTATGTCCGAGTTTCTTCTTAGCTAAGGATCTGGTCGGCACTGCGTGGGCCGCTAACCACACCCAGTCTCCCACCCGTATGTCTTCACCAACCCTCCTGTGCTTGTCAGCCTGCAGTTTGTATGCGTGCTTTGCCAGCTCTAACTGCCTCCTAAGCTGCTCGTGGACTTCCTGCAATTCCGCCGCCAAGACTTCCGCTGCCTGTGGCTCCCCCTCCCCCAGTCTCTCTAATCCCGGGAAGGTTCTGGGATGCCTCCCGTTGTTGGCGAAGAACGGCGTCACCCCTGTGGACACGTGCTTCGTGTTGTTGTAAGCGAACTCAGCGAGCGGCAGGTAGTCCACCCATGTCGTCGGCTGTTGATTTGCGTAGCATCTCAGGTACTGCTGCATGACGGCGTTGACGCGTTCCGCTTGTCCATTGGTCTGCGGGTGTCTCGCCGACGCTAGGTTGATCTTGACGTTCAGGAAACCCATCAGCTTCTGCCAGAAGCTCGAAATGAACTGGCGCCCCCTGTCGGACAAGATAGACCGTGGCAGTCCATGCACTCTGAAGACTTGGTCTATGAACAGTTTGGCGGTCTGTTCTGCCGTGGCGACCTTCGCGCACGGAATGAAGTGGGCCATTTTAGTGAACATGTCCACCACCACTAGCACTGCCGTTTTACCCCTTGAGCTGGGTAAATCCGTGACAAAGTCCAGGGCCACCCTCTCCCACGGTTCGCTCGGAGTCTGCAGCGGTTCGAGCAGTCCCGCCGGAGGTTTGTGGACTGACTTGGCCCTTTGGCAGGTGTCGCACCTCGAGACGTACTCCGCGACTTCCCCCCGCATCTTGGGCCACCAAAAATCTCTGGCAACGAGGTCTGCCGTCTTCTCCTTGCCAAAGTGCCCGGCGGTGGGTGCGTCGTGTAACTGCTGCAGTACTTTCGCCCGGAGGTCGTCTCCCGGTACGTAGAGGGCCCCTCTGCGGATGAGCAATCCGTCTCGTACTTGGAACTCGTCGTCCTTCACCGTGCCCTTGTGCACCTCCTCCATCTTGGCTTGTGCAAAGGGGTCCCTCTGCAGTGCTCGACGGACCGCCTCCAAGTCCACGGTTGCTGCAGCGCACGCCCACGCTTTCGGAGCGAAAATGTGCTTGGCCGCTGCTGGTGCCGCCTCTTCGAGGTATTGCGGCTTCCTGGACAGTGCATCCGCCATGATGTTGTTGTCGCCTGGGATGTATTCTATCCTGAAGTCGAAATCCGCGAAAAATTCCGCCCATCTGATGTGCCGCTGGTTTAGGAATCTTGCCGTGCGCCAGTACTCCAGGTTCTTATGATCCGTGCGGACCTGCACGGTGTGCTTGGCCCCGACGAGGAAGTGTCGCCACGCCTTGAATGCTGCATGAATGGCCAGCAACTCCCTGTCCCAGATGGTGTAGTTCTGCTCCGACTTGCTGAGCTTCCTAGAGTAGAAGGCACACGGTCTCCAGTTCCCATGCGGGTCCTCCTGCAACAGTACGGCGCCCACGGCTCTGTCTGAGGCGTCTGTTTCAACCCTCATCGGTTTGCTGGGATTCACATGCAGTAGCTGCCCTTCGGACGAGAAGAGACGCTTAAGGTTCTGAAAGGACTGCTCCGCTTGCTCCGTCCAGATGAACTTCTTCTTCTTAGAGCTGAGCGTGTCAGTAATGGCCGCCGTCTGCATCGCGAACCCCTTGATGAACTTGCGGTAAAAGTTGGCGAACCCCACAAACCGCTGGACCTCCTTCCGATTGCGCGGGCTCTTCCAGTCCAACACTGCGCGAACCTTGGCGCTGTCCATGGCAAGCCCCTTGTCCGACAGCTTGTAGCCCAGGAAATCCACCTCCGTCCTGTCGAACTGGCACTTCTCCAGCTTGGCATACAGCCGATGCTCCTGCAGTCTCTGCAGAACTTCCTTGACGTCACCTTCGTGGGCCTCCTCAGATTCTGAGAATATCAGGATGTCGTCCAAGAAGCAGACGCATGTCTTGTAGAGGAGACCCGCCAGGACGTGATGCATGAAAGCTTGAAAACAGTGGGCGCCATTTTGTAAACCGAAGGGCATAACTCTGTATTCATATGTGCCCAGGGGCGTGAACATGGCAGTCTTCCACTCGTCTCCTTCCCGTATGCGAATCAGGTTGTACGCCCCTCGCAGATCCAACTTTGTAAAAACGCGTCCTTTCCTCGCCGTCGCCAGCAGGTCATCTATCTTGGGCATGGGAAAGGCCGCGGGCTTGGTTCTGGAATTTAAAATTCTGAAGTCTACCACAAGTCTTTTTTGGGGCGTGTCCCTCTTCTTCACAAAGAATACAGGACTGCCCCCCGCTGCCTTCGACTCCCGGATGAAACCGCGCTTCAAGTTGAGGTCTATGAACTCCTTGAGCTCCTGCAGCTCATCCTCAGACATGGAATACAGTTTCCCGGCTGGCAGCGTCGCTCCTGGCAGGAGGTCAATCTTGCAGTCATAGGGCCTGTGGGGGGGCAGCTTGTCCGCTTCCTTCTCGCAGAAAACCTCCAAAAACGCTGCATACTTGCGAGGCACTGCTTGCAGCGTGCCTAATTGTAGCTGCGGGTCGTCCCCTCCTTCTTCCGGGCTAGGAAGGATGCAATGTTCCGCGCAATAGGAGGAGCCGAAGGTCAGTTGGCGTTGGTACCACGCCAATGCTGGGCTGTGCCTGTGCAGCCAACTCATGCCGAGGACTACAGGCGTGTCCGACAGGTGTGTGACATTAAAGCTGATAACTTCTCGGTGATTTCCAATCCGCATCACCATTGGTTGCGTTTGTTGCACCACCTGCCCCCCTAACAAGTCTCTGCCATCCACCGTGACAACGTTCAGGGGCAGCGTGGCTGGTAGCAGTGGTATATTGTGCTGCTGAATGAATTCCAGTCCTATAAAGTCAGCGTTGCTGCCGGAGTCAATGGTGATCGGCACCTCCAGAGTGCGTCCATTGGGCAGTTGGAGAGACGCTGTGAGCTGCACCACTGGTTTGGGTGGGAGGGGGTCTGTGGGTTGCAAAAGTGCTGGGGATTGTTTCATTGACTTGTCTGACTGGACCCCAGTGCCTCTTCCTCCAGCCAGACTCCGTCGTTTAACTGTTGCTGCGTTTTCAATTGAGCTGCTTCAGCGACTGTTGCGGAGGCTGCAGTGTGCTTGTGGAGCCTCTGGGGACACTCTTTCGCCATGTGTTGAGCACTGTCGCAGATGTAGCACTTCCTGTTCCCTCTAGGAGGCTTCGTTTTGGCTGCTCCCGGTGTTAGGGCTCTGTTAGCTGACTGAGCCCTGGCACCTCCTATCTCCATCGGCTCTTCTCCCCCTCCCTGCGAGGGTGTGGAGTGCGCACGCGCTGCTTCTCTGGGAAAGAAGGGAGGTGCTCTGGCTGGTGCCCTTCCCCAACGCCCTTCTTCCCTGTTGCAAGGACGTTCTTCCAGATGCACCCCGATCTCCAGAGCCCTCTGGACTACCTGCTGGGTGCTCCTTGGTCTCTCCCCTCTTCCAATCTCCGCTTTTACATCTGCATTCAACCCCTCCCAAAAGAGGTCTCTGACTGGCGCAGAATCTTTTTCCCACCCCAGGGCATGAACCAGTCCGAAAAATCGAGTATGGTACTGCCGCACGCTGGCTTTGCCTTGTTTAAGTCCATGTATGTCCCTCCTGGCAATATCGACGTCTACCTTTGATAAAAAGCATGAGTCCATTGCTTTAATAAAAGCCTTCGCATCTTGGAGCGCTGGATCGTTGTCCCTCCATAGATTCCGCAGCCACGTTTTGGCTTCCCCATGCAAATGGGACAAGATAAACCCCACTCTCTCTCTCTCATCTCTAAAGTCTTTGTCAAGTAAATCCAGCGCAAACAGCAGGTCTGCTCTGAAGTTTGGGTACTGCTGCAAACTCCCGTCGAAATGCGATACAAGGCTTCCTCCCCTTCTCCCCAAACCTATGCCTTCTGCCTTGGCTCCCGTTTGCCCCTCTTTGGAAAGCACGTCCAACCTGGCCTGGAGATCCCGGCAGGAGGTAACCATCTCCTCCTCTCTCTTCCTGGATGCAATTACCTCAGTGCTGAGTTGTGTCACCGCTTCTTGCAGGGCTTTTATCTTCTCTTCCGTCGTCATCTTGCCTGAGTTTTGTGAGCTCTGTAAGCACCCCTCCTCTGTCCTCGCTGCGCCGACTCACGTGGCGAGGTTCTTGGTGCCAAAACTTTAAAATCAGAGACAGAGCTTACTGTCAGGGCTGGCTCCGGGTCCCAGCTCACCAAGGACCAACGCTAGCCGATAGTACAGTATCAAAGTCTTTATTGAAGAATAGTCTCCATTTACAAGTCTCAGCGTCCCAGCCCTACGTCTGGACTTTAGACCGGCGAAGCTCTGTCTGGATCTCCACCCCCCGTGCACCAGTTCAAGACTCTAATCTTACTCCACCTCTTCCTTCTTTCTCTCTTCCTCTGGGTCTTACTACCCCCCGGGGTCTCATTCCTCCTGGACTCTTCCGACGCGGAGCTAGACCCCTCTGACTCCTCCCCCTCTCTTCGGCGGGCTTTAGGACCTGGCTCCTTACCCGGGCTGCCCACCTTGCCGCCCTCCTGTACATTTGAACTTGGCGCGCGCGCGCGTTTTACTTTCCGGATGACCGTTTCCTCGCTCCCTGACGAGGGTGTGGCCACTCCTGCCTCACGTTCTCCCTCTGCCTGCGCGCTCCCTGATCCCGATGCCTTAGACTCCTCCCCCCTACTGCTCTCTGGGGGGGACGCTGGTCCGGATTTCCAGCTGCTACTCTCTGAGTCCCCTTCTTCCCGAGGTGTCCCCCTGGGCACTCCCCTTGCCCTGACCATGGGGGCCCCTTTCTGTGAATCCTCCGAGTCACTGGAGAGACTCAGAGATCTTGGACTACTGTCGCCGCTGACATTTCCTTCCGACTCCTCCCCCTCGCTCTCTGTTTCTTCCCTCTCCAGTGACTCTGCTCCTGAACCCCTGACACATATGAAACAGGGTGTACCTCATTATCATAGGCGCATTATTCCACAAATCCATTACTCCGTACAACCATGTGACATGAAGTCAAAACTGATAGTATACAGGTATGTACTTATGAAAAACTGGCATATGCAGTCACCCCATATGATTCAGTGTAGTACACATAAGGAGTACACACCATTTCCTGAACATTAGATATCTCTGTGTGAAGGTTTGTGTGCAGCATCTTCAGCTCATTCACTGAAAATGCATTTTCTCTTGTTTATGGTTTTTAAGAAGTATATGTATGCAGCCTGAGCATTGTAACTGTAACCCACTAGATCCACTGGAGGAATGGGGGTTAGGAAGGAGTGGAGATGCCTTTCTGTTGGCATAAAAGGACTTCCTCTCTGAAATCTCTGATTTGACCACAGAGGTAGACCTATGGCTAGCCCTTCTTTCACTGGCAGCACACAGGATTAGGCCCTGAAAATGGCAGGGCAGGATGAGACAGAAGTAGAGCTACTGGATATAGACATAAATAGAAGTTTTATTTATTACAAAAATTCTTTCTGATTAAATGCTTTATTTTCCCTGAGCACAAAGAACGATGTCTGGGGTGGTGGGTGAACTTAAAAGAAGCAATACAAAGAAAAGAGACAAAGAAGAACGATGCAAATATCACAATCATTACAGGCTTGTTTTACCAATAATCATTCTAAGACCAACATTATTCCCTCTGAGAAACCTATTAAAAAATTCAAAATCCTGGATTCCATGACTGCTACTGAGCACCAAACTGCTGTTATTCTTACACCTAACCTATTGTTATACCTAGTGGTCTATAAGTACAGAATGACCACAAAGGGAATTGGCAACATTGGTTTTCCCTCAAGCATTGTAACTAGTCTAAATGTAGCAGTATCTTCAAAAATGTTAGTATTTATTATGCTATATACATGGAGCAAACTGTAACTTTCTGTTGAATGAAGCTACTTACAATGAAACAGTAGGAACAAAAAGCAAAACGTAAATAGAACCAGAAATTAAATGTATTCTGCTCTTTTTTTATTCATCATGCTTAAAAGCTATATCTACACTATATCAGCTATATCTACACTACACTACATGCTTAACAGCTATATCTACACCAAACAGCCAAGATATACGTAAGAATTATAACTATGCAGTACTGGAAGTTTTATGAGGGGTTAACTGTATCATTACATGGATTTCATTGACAAGGTAATGTTGATAACACAAGCATACACCAATATCGTTAATGTTTTTATTCAAATCTATTTATCAAAAAGATAAGATACAGTGCACCGTAGATAGGATAGGTGCAAAGGTGCAACCCCAAAGTGTGCACCTTCCCTATGAGAAAACGTCTTATTTGTAAAGGAATGAGTGGAACTGCAAAAGCAGGAGTCAATGGCAGGCCATCGGTACCTTCCTGGTTCTTCTTCTATGGCAGTCTTTGGTTCCCCCAAGCCAGACTTCATTGAACTGATTGCTTAGAATCCAAATGGACATGAAAAACAACAAGCAAATTCCTGCCTAGAACTTTAGAAATATCTATTTCAGAAAAGCTAGCAAGCAAGCAAAAATCCCCATTGCTCTAGAATGAAACTCCTAAGAACTGGAGGCAGAAACTTAGGGTCAAATATAGCCAGTCTTCCTTTGTACAGAACAGTTGGTGATATGTTCCCTTACCTCTTGTAGTCATGCCAACAAAACATACATCTTGGAATCATATGTGACAGCTGGATCAGAACCCTATACCATCTGTACAAAATATAGGTGCTGTTTTCACTAATATAGGCCAATACTGATTTAACTGATTTATCAAACCACAGGGATTTCCACTTTTTATCTAGGGCACTGATGACAGAGGGTTTCTTTTGTGAGAAGGAATTAGACAGTGAGGTTCTGAGAACAGTTGGGAGGTGGGTAGAAGATGAATTAGAAGCTGGGGATTAAGGAAAAGGGAGAAATCCTAGGGATATAATGACTGTATGGTCCATTGCTTATAGTTTAGGGAAGAAACAACATGTAAGAAAGCTAAGATATGATAAATTAGAGGACATAAATATGTATAATCTGTCTGAGTACCTATTTGACTTGGTTGGTTTTGTTACCAAGTTGTTACAGTTGTTTTAAAAATAAGATAATGTGTTTTTGCTTAACCACTGTGGCTTCAACAAATTAAGTTTCCAAACTGTTTTTCCAAAGTTAAGAGCTTTCACAGCAATGATCAGGTTATCTTTATGCATTTGACAGTACAGGGTAATGGAAAGAATGACTCAAGTAGGGGCATGGGCTGGTAATACCTGCAAGAGTACCTTTCACTCCCACGGGGTACAGTGTCATAAAACAGAACAGAAATCTGTAGCAAGACCAGAATTTATGACAAAGCCAGAATTTCTTTAAGTTTATATTTTTAAATTGCTGCATTTAATAAAAATCCACAATGATCAACTTGCAAGCCTTCTAAGCTGTTGCTGCAAAAAAAGAACAAACAAAAAATGGACAGGGAAATGGCATGTCAAAGAGCAGTTCATGCCTTCAGAAAGCCCCACTTACTTTTCTTCTCTAATGCCACTGAGAATATAAAAAGCACATAAGCCAAAAGAATACATTTGAGTATAGTGAACCTGTTTTGAACAGGGGCATGAGCACAAGGACCACTATGTCATAGACTCTGGACTGGGACTTTGGGCTATTTTTAGAATGCCAGAATGGAGAAAGGCAATAAGGTAACTATTTTGCCAGTTGCAGTGGAAATGAAGAGTTGAAGGAAGGCTAACACTGACCAGAGGACTAAAGACTGCTGGAGCATATGTGTGTATGTGCATACATGCATGTGATTATAATCTATTGTTTTAAATGTGCCTTGATAATGATTGAATCAAGAGGCAGGATATACCAGTTTCTGAATAAACTTAAAATATATTATTTGACATAAAACCTCTTTACGCATGGAGGTAGTGGGGAGAAGTGTGAGAGAAACTAGCATAATGTGTGCATGCGAGCGTGCACACACACACACACACACACACACAGTTCAAGATAATGTGATAAGTTTTAAAATATTTTCTTTGTTTTATCTTACTAAAGGTAAAGGTACCCCTGAACGTACGGACCAGTCTTGACAGACTCTAGGGTTGTGCGCTCATCTCACTCTAGAGGCTGGGAGCCAGCGCTGTCTGCAGACACTTCCGGGTCACGTGGCCAGCGTGAAGAAGCTGCTCTGGTGAACTGGCACCAGAGCAGCACATGGAAACGCCGTTTACCTTCCCGCTATAAAGCGGTACCTATTTATCTACTTGCACTTAAGGGTGCTTTCAAACTGCTAGGTGGGCAGGAGCTGGGACCGAACAACAGGAGCTCACCCTGCCGCGGGGATTCGAACCGCCGACCATGCGATCGGCAAGTCCTAGGCGCTGAGGTTTTACCCACAGCGCCACCTGCATCCTACAACCCTGCAAATTAGAACACTGTAGTTCCATTTGGAACTGATACTGATGAAGTTTTCTTACACAGAAATACAAACACTTTATACATGTCATTTCTGTAAAAAAGAACAAGTGCATAATATTTTACGTCACATTCACACAAAAAGGTAGCTGGATAGGGCTAGTATCTGAAACAAAAAAAAGAGGAGACTCCTCTGGAAAAAAAATATTTACAGTATTTTCTGCAATACTGTATATGATTTCTGCTAATAACGGCAACATGGAGGACATTTTGGACAAAGGAACAAAGCTGTATTTATGTTGATTTATAATGGCAGAGCATCAATTCATGTTAAAATCTGACATGTCTTGGGCTGACTTTAATGAAAACAAAAGCCAGACACCAAGGGAAACAAATTCAAATAAAGATACAGAATAACATTTAGAGTATGGATGTAGCTAAGAATTGCACTACACTAGCTTTTACTTCTGCATTGCTAGCACAGAGATGGGAAACCTTTTTCAGCCCAAGAGCCCAATTCAGTCTTTGTTAACCTTCGTGGTGCAAATAAAGGTGGGTGGAACCCATGCAAGAAGTGGGTAGGCCACCATCCTCTGCACAAACACTTGCAACACTCGGGAAAGGAGGATTAACCTGTTACATCCTAGCTGCAATCTCCACAAATGTCACACACAAGCAGAAATAACGTCTTGGATGGTAGGTTATATTCAAACCTAATTGCCATGCAGGCATTGATTTTCAGCAAGGGGTCGGTCACGTAGCTCAGGAGAGTTAGCCCCCCTCCCCCCAATGCTCCTCTCACACAGCTAGGCTTAATGAAGTTTTGTTTGGCAGCAATGAAAGTTTTATAAAAACAATCTTAATTGCCGCACAGGGCAATTGGCAGTGCTGCCCAGGCAGGGGGCGCCCCACGCTTGTTCTAAAAGTGTAGCTGTGACAGTGACGTGCATAAAAGGCCTTTATGATATACACTGTTCCTAGGCTTAACAGGCACTCAGAAGAATGTGCTGTGAAACTACACAGCATAAATATATATATATATGGGAGCCTATAAAACTGAGGTCTTGCATTTCAATTTTAATGCAACACTGAAGCTCATTTTTATTTATATTTGTCAGTTTGTCATAAATACTAATGATAAACAATTTCAGCTGTTGTTCATTGCCTAGCAGTCTAACATAATACATCATTGTTTAAATTAGCAACACTGCCTTTAATGATGCTTTCAATTATGGTTCTCTCCAAGTTTGCCTGTGTGCACAAATTAATTGTAGGCTAGATACCAAATAAAACACCATGATGGAAACTATATTTCATTATTTCATCTTTATTACCAAAGGCTTTCTCGCACTCACAACAATACATTATTACTTACTTCACCAATTGCGATAGGCTACTATTTGTAACTTGACAGGATGCCACTGTGGTAGCACTGCTTGACTATTTTATGCCACTAGGAAGTCTGCAATGGCCTTCACTAACTCACAAAATTAAATCTTCATTGTACCCAGGCAGCTGAGAGAGTAGAATATGAAATAAAATATATGGAGACACTTTATTTTATTACAAAAATAATATTTAAATTGATCCAGTTTCATCTTTTTGCATATATTTCCTTTAGGGCATCTAAGGATCTTGTAACCTTTTAGGAGGCTTGCATCCAAACAAATCTCTATTCTGCTACATAAGCTCATCTCCATAAATTCATCTCATCAAGTCCCCAAGGATATTTTTAAAAATGTGTATCAAAGGGTTGCTGCCAATAGCCCAACAATCCTGACACTCCAGCAGTAAAACTAGAGTAAAATTTACTCTGCACGTTTGCCATAATATATCCACCTATGTCCAACTGAGCAAAGTTGTAATAGCTCTTGGCAGAGTGCACATTTATCTTGGCTGAAAAGCTGTCAGTAGCAACACAGGGGGTGTCAATTGGCATGAAGTATGTGATGCAAGCACATTTGCCAATTACATGCATTAGGCCTCATAATGACTGATGTCACTAGTGCAGTATAGCAATAAATTACCTTAAGGACACTAATTATTATTATTTCCTTCAGCTGAATTTATTCTTTGCAAAATTGCGAATTAAACCTATACAAAGTTTCATTTCCTACACCAGAAAGCCCAGATACAGGTAATGGAGCAACAGCTGGATAAAGAGTCGGGATACTATGATTTTCTAGGGCAGCCGTAACCAACATGATGCCCTCCATATGTTGGTAGGCTATAACTGCCGTCATCTCTTATCATTGCCAATGCTATTTGGGGCTCATGCAAGTTGAAGTCCAATATGCAGAAACAACACCACACTCTACTGGTGCACTGATTTTGTACTTCTATTGCCTCAACTGGGTTGGATGAAAAAGAGAAACAGATATGTGTTATCTCCCTGTCGGATTTCTTCTTGTGGATGTTGACAAATCTAAAATTAGGGTACCATCATAGCACCCTGAGATACCCACTGCCAAGGCTCCCAGCTACTCCCAATATTTAACAAAATACGCTTTCCCCCTTTTCATTTATGGGGAAGGGTTTGCTTTTTATCTATTGTATTAATTTTGTGATATGTGTGGGTGTTTTGCCTGCTTTGGGGGAATTGTGAGCATCAGTTTTTCATCTGTGAAATCAGCATTTTGTTGTACCCGCAGCTATTTGAGATTTCAAATATGTCCATGGCCCCAACGAGATTAAAATATTTGCTTCTGGTTAATTGACACTTCAATTTATATGTTGCTCTATTGACTGAACCGATAGAAAGGTGTATCCCTAAAAATTATGCTCAATAAATTGGTGTACAATAAAAAGTGCAATAAGATGACTTTTAAGTTCTCCTCCTTATTGTAACCTTTCTCTAGCAGGGGCGATTCTTCTGCTTCAGGCATTTTTATTCTTTCAGTAATACTCAATTGACACCACTCGGGCCAGCTGCCCAAACATTCACCAGTCTGTTTGTATTGACATAACCTCATTGAACTCTACTGCATAAAGTGGGATCTAAACCAAGAGCTGCACTGCAGAAAAGAACAAGAAACAAAAATATCTCATGTTCTATTCCTGTGAGATGAATAACATCACTCAAGGTAGTTATATTACCAAGGTTTACTTAATTTAAAAATTACCAGCCCAGAGAATTTTGGCAGTGAGACAGATGTTTTGAATTACTAGCTTTAGGACTTTTAGAGGGTAGTTCATCCTAGAAATTTGCCTTCCATTAGTGGAGAGACATTACAATATTCTGACAAAGCAGTAACTATTTTAACAAGGGGAAAGTGTAGGGCTCTAAACGCCTTGCTAGTTAAAAGCCTTTAATCACTTCACCGGTGCCAGCTGCCACAAGCGAAGTTGGCTCTCTGCCTCCCCCCAAATACACCCTGGTATTGAAATTGAACCTGCATCTTTTTTCACTATCCTTCTACTTCCCCCTCTAATCACAATCATGCTAAATCTATTTTTCTCCATTATGTCTCATTTGACCTCTTGAAAATTTCTTTTACATTTAGTATTTTAAAAACATTGTCAAGGTCTCATATCTCACTTAAAGCTCAGTTTAAAAGATGATCTCACACAGTGCATAGTTCAACTATGGAAGATAAGGCTCCCAATGGCTACTAGCCATGATAGATGTGCTATCCATAGTCAGAGACAGGATGCTTCTGAGTATCAGAAGCCATAGAAGGGCATCTGAATAGCCATTCTAAGAACCAGATGCTGGACTAAATGGCCTGATCCAACTGGCTATTCTTATGTTCTTAAAATATAGAACTGCAAAGTTGGAAAGGACCCTGAGAGTGAACTAGTTCAACCCCCTGCAATGCAGGATTTTCAACTGAAGTATCCATTACAGGTGGCCATCCAACTTCTGCTTTAAAAAATCCAACAAAGGAGAGAGTCCTCAACGTTTCAAGAAAATATATTTCATTGACAAACTGTCAATCCTAAACAACATTTGATCATAAAATGCAGTTTTAATTTATTTTAGTACAGTAAACCTTCAACTTACACAGGGGTTATGTTCTGGAGATAGCACCTAAGCCAAAATTGCATACGGTAATACCTCCGCAAACGTCTGCCTCGTCTAGCTTCTGTTCCGGTGAACGTCTGTGGCAAACCCAGAAGTACCGGAACGGGTTACTTCCAGGTTTGCCGTTCGCGCTTGCGCAGAAGTGCTAAATCACGCTTCGTGCATGCGCAGAAGCACAAACCGCTCTGTGTGCGTGCACAGACACGGAGCTTTGCCCTGCATCCTTTTCAGCTAGTGGCTGGGGCTGCGGAATGGATCTTGGTTGCAAAACAAAGTACTGCTGTATATTCAAAACGCACTGGGTGCAATGGCGAGTGGGATGGCCAAAGTCTTTTTTTTCCTTTGATGCACAGTATATGTAGGAAAATACATTTCTCATTGCAGCTAAACCCAATTATCTTGTCTCCACATGCATGTTTAGCACCTAAGGGCTTAGCAGGTGAATGGGTGGCATTTTGTTTTTTCACAAAAAAATTCAATAAACTAGTGCAAGGAACCTCTGGCTATGAGGGAGACAAACATTCTCCTTTGGAGAATATTATTGGTCAATGGAAACAAAGAGCAAAAACTGGGGGGGGGGGTGATTTACTGTAACTTCTTCAGTTCGGGGGGGACGGACGTGTCCATGTGTGAACTTTGCATGCAATACATTTTGTCAGTGTAGCTATGTACCCAGCTGTATTTTAAGAGATATGTTTTTAATCTTTATAATTTTGCACCAATGCTGTCTAGTGTAAGGATATTTTGAAGCTGATAATTGTTTCCCAAGGTCAAGGATATAAACAAACACCTGAGAATGAATGTCTAATGTGCTGATTTCACTAAAATGAAAACAGAAGTTTAAAACGTGGGTTGCTGGCAAAAATCCAGTAGCAAAAAGGTTAAAGCAGCCTGCGCATTAGAAATGTTGCAAATTAGCAATCTTACAAATAATAATCTTTACCAAGCAGTAGCTGTTCTAATCTTTATTATAAATACCTATTACCAATCAGAAAAAAACAACTATTTAGATGGTGCATAGTATAAACAGAATATTCATGCAGGGTATGACACAAAATCTTTGGAGCACTGCTTTCTTTAGAATAAAACATATATTTGTTCACCTATTGCCAAGATTGTAAGGTTGCTGCTTCTCTTTAGGCTCAATCCCAGGCTATTCTGCCTGCCTAGCTTCATACATGTGCTACCCCTACTCTGACATGGGGTGGTGATAGTGATTAGTCACATTAGTATTGATTCTGTTGAACTTTTCAGCAGTTTTGATACTGCATCCCTCCTGGAGTGCTTAGCAATAGCTCAAGTCCTTCCTGGAGGATAGGTTTCAGAAGGCATTTCTTGGGGGTTTCTGCTGGTTGTTGTGTCCATTTGTTTACAGTATGGCACCCAAAGCTCCATTTTATTCCCTTTGTCATTTAAGATCTACATGAAGCCACTGGAAGAGCCGATGTGGGGGTTTAAATATGTGGATAATATACATATCTCTTTCTCCTTTCTGTCCAGTTCCAAGGAAACAGTGGAAATTCTTAATCATTGTCTGAACATGCGCACTCCCATACAACAAGAATGACAACCATGAAATAGGGTTGCCATCTGCTTTAGATAGGGCTTCGTTCTCTCACATGAGCCTCCCATTCTAGGGTAAGTCTCTCTAAAAAGGCAAACTCCCTAGCCAACATAACTTGCCACCATTCCTCCAACAAGACTTAGTCACATACCATACTTCCTGGCACTTTCAAATGCATAGTGAGAGTCCCTTCTGCTGTACCAAGTCTACCAGAAAAAGCAAAGCAATCTCCTTTTTAATTAACAGATTTCCACAATCTTCTGGCTATGTATAAGGGGTTGCTAATAGCCCAGGCTGTATATTGGAGGGGGCATAAACTGTTTCTCTGAAACCTTTGGTTTCTTAATGGCCCCTTACCTAGGCTATCACCTCAGCAGGGAAGCTAGTCTGGCTATTCCACGAATCTGAATCCTTAAATTTTAACAGTTGCTGGGCCCAGGAATTAGAATGGGCATGGTATACAGCCTACTTCCCCCTTCCTCAATCTCATAGCAGTATTCTGGTAGAACCTACCACCACCCTGCTATATTTCAAGTTGCATTTGCAAATTGCTGTGCACAACATGAAGTAGGTGGGCATATATTTATCCCATTCACATTCAGTTTCCCCGCACCTCCACTCCCCCCCTCCTATTCTCATAGTTATCATATGTACATGTGCAATGGCTGACTTAAATGTACACACCTCAGTTTCATTGGAGAAGTGAAAGTGCTTTAAATTTTTCAAATAGGATGGAAGCAGGTTTGAGGTCAAATGCATCAAACAGAAGTATGTCTCAAGAAAACTACAGGATAGATATGGATTGTGGAAAACAACATGTGTACATAGCTTCAAAAATCCAGCAGTGGGATCACACTGGAGCCAGAGTAAACGGTAGTGTGTACACAGCCTTAAAGGAAACTCTGCTACCTATGAACCCACCCATCATTCAAGATCAGTCAAGGAGGCACTCTTATGCAGCTCACTATACCCGAGGCAGGATTGTAAGGAACATAGTGTTATGCCCACACAATGGAACTCTACTCAGAAGCTCCATCTTTCCCCAACTTTTAAAGACAAGTCTGTTACGGAAGGAGTCTTCAAATTACTGTGGTTAATTTTATATAGTATTTCATCTGCCATTTCAGCCTGCACTTGGTTTATTTTATTGGTGCTGTATTTAATTAGCTTTTCAAAAATACTGTATTCCATTACACACTGTTCCCCATCTTAAGCATCTGCTGACAGAAAGATGGGATATAAATGGACTTAAGCCTCTTCTTTCGCCCCAAGAAGCACCTGAAACCAATTGCAGCAAGGTAAGCAAAATTATGCTATTGTGTTTATAATGTATTGAGAAAACCAAACAAAAACAGATGTATTTCCTCCTTGCCAGAGTCCAATGATTATTAGCAATGTATTATAGTTAACACAATGGTGCACACCACTATTATGCTTAGCTATTTCCACCCATTTCTTTTATTTTATCTGTCTCTAGAATACTCATTTCACTGCTTTAAGTGTTCAAAATCCCATCCAGTTTTGGCATCCAGAAAAGCCCGTGTGTGCAGTTCTGCATGCTGTCAGATGCAGGTATCTTCTCTTTGAGCAGCAGCAATGCTTTCCACTTCACAATGCACTGTTCCTTAGGGCCGTTTTGATCTTTGGGGGAGGAGTTTTCCAATTTCTTACCCATCTATTACCATGAGGTCCCAGGGTAAGTTACAACAATTTTAAAAGACAGCATTAAAAACAGTTAAAACAGATTTCCATCAAGGGAAAAGGATGGGTCCTAAAATATGTATCTCAAGTGTCAAATGACTAGGTGAGAGATGGTTGCTACTACTGAAAGCAGGAGCTGAGAAGTCTTTTGTGGCTTTTTTTTGGTAAATTATTATTATTATTTGTTTAATTTATATACTGCCCTATACCCGCAGGTCTCAGGGCGGTTCACAGAATGAAATCAGAATAAAAAGGTAAAGGGACCCCTGACCATTAGGTCCAGTCATGACCGACTCCGGGGTTGCGGTGCTCATCTCACTCTATGGGCTGAGGGAGCCGGCGTTTGTCCACAGACAGCTTCCGGGTCCTGTGGCCAGCATGACTAAGCCGCTTCTGGCGAACCAGAGCAGCACATGGAAACACGGTTTACCTTCCCGCCGGAGTGGTACCTATTTATCTACTTGCACTTTGATGTGCTTTCCGAACTGCTAGGTTGGCAGGAGCAGGGACCGAGCAACGGGAGCTAACCCCATCGCGGGGATTCGAACCGCTGACCTTCTTTATAAAGGCCTTCTTTATTTCCATTAGTAAAGTATAAGTGATGGTGACATTTGTTTAAGTGAGAGTGCTTGCAACAAATGTGTATTACATTTAGGTCTAGAATGACAATCATTAAAATAATGACTATATCCTCTAACACATGTAAATCTGTAACTATCATTATATATCACATTTTAAGGTCCTGTAGTAAAAAAGAAGAAAAAGTGTGGGGGGGGGGGAGAAACCTTAGTGATTAACTTAATTTGGCATAAGATTTTGTTGACTAGAATCCACTTCTTTCAATGAAATGTTAGGACAATGTAAGACAAAATCAGAATGGATAATTTTACCATACCAGAAATCTTGAAACTTTTGTGTTTGAACATACACCTCAGAAAAATACAGTTAAATTTGCATTGCATTGCAGCAGATGGAGCTGCAACTACAGTAACTCACTGAAGCAGACAAATGCCCTTCCTCAGGCTACATCATTTGATTCCAGATTCCTAATTGCTTCGCATTTTGTAACCCATTCTCTCTCTGTTGCTGTTTTCTAAGATGCCTATTACATACCCACAGACCTCAATATCATTCCAAAATGCTTCACACCCTTTTCTTCTGAGAAAATACTCCTACAAGCAATCACTTGGCCACATTATAAAATATCTGTGAGGATTCAAAACTGCACCTTAGCTATAACCTTTTTTTCAAACACCCACTCCCTCCACCAACCACTCTCGATAGTGACTTATATTGCTTTGTGAGTGGCCATCAATTGCATTTTTCTTAGACTTTTAGAAATTTAGCTTTAGGGCTTCAGTTCAGTTAAACAAGCATGTCAGATTTTAACAACGAATCATAAAGCAGGAGAAAACCCATCTTTCATTTTAAAATAATCATATGTCAGTCATTTTCTGACATGGACACATCAGTAACAGTATAATGTATAAATTAATTTAATGTATAAAATATTATATAAATATTATACATTATATAAAATATTATACATTAATGTTATATACGTTGATACGTTAATGTATAAAATAACCACTAACTACTAGCAAAACTTAGAAGTTGGCAACTGCCAACTTCAAAAGGAGAAGCATGAATGTTTATGTCATCAGGTGCTTGTCAGGAGCCTCTGACAGTTCATGGGTGAATTCAGACATGGGTGCCAACTTGAATAAAATATTGGGGAGGCAAGTAAGCCCTTTCCCACATAATCACATGGGCGCACCCATACTACTTGAATGACAGTGCCCATAAACTTTGCTGGTAGCCATAGGGCTTAAGTCCAGTTGTGAAGGCACACAGAGTAAGCTGTCCTGTCAGGCTTGACCTATGGAATCAACACCTTTTTTTGTACATTTATTAGACTCAAAACATGCTAGTTATATGAGACTGGTTATCCTACACACTTCACTAGCAAGTTTCCTGCAGGGAACATGTTGGCAGAACAGCACCAAGCAGAACTGAATTTCCCTGCTCTCTGCAGTGTAGTCAGTAGAAAGGAAAAGGAGATGAAGTGTCTTCTTTCCTCATGCCCTACTTGACCATATACCTTGTTTTGCGGCCAGGATCCATTCCACAGCCCCAGCCGCTAGCGGAAAAGGATGAATGGCAAAGCGCCGTGTTTGCGCACACACGGGGAGCAGTGCACATACTTAAAGGTATCTGTTAAATAGGATTAATAGATAGCCAAAAAGTAGGAGATTAAGTTTTAAGATGAATTAGGGTCTCAACAGCTATCAAAACTACCTTTTATTCTAAGTATAGAATATGCAAACACTCTCAAAGCCAAATTCTCCATCTGCTGAATTAAGAAAAAGAACACAGACTTTCCTGAAAACACTTGCAATTAAGTTTGTAAAACACTTGCAAACTTAAGGATAAGTAGCTGTAGTTTAGCAGTAAGTAAGAAACAAAAAAGGACATTCAAATGTTTTAAATTTAAGCTTTTCACAACCACATGTCACTGAAAGCTAACACAGCTTTTGGCTGTAGGCATGCAAGATAAACAATGGTGCTCCCCAATTGTCGTTTTCTACTAAATAAGTAAAAGTAAAGCTATGGGGACTAATGTGTTGAAACTGTGGTTTGGTGTTTAGTTGTCACAGTTTGTTTTATGTTCACACTTGTGTGCCTGTGTGTGTGTGTGTGTGTGTGTGTATACAGGCATATAGATATAAAATCCTATAATCTAAAAATCTGCAATATTTTATATCAGGATAAAAGGAATACACACAATTTATAGTTGGCTTATCTAAGTTTATCTCATAGGGAACTTATATATTATACAATACTGACATATAGAAAATGTACAGCATATATTAGCAAGAGAAGCAGAATGAAGTTTGGAAAGGGGATAAAGAGAGAAAACAAATGCACCGTAGCAGCAAGAGTTGGCAAGACTTATTGATATGTCTGCCTGAATTAATGCAAGTGAAACCATGAAAAATAACCGCAGCTGTCCAGACTGACATTATGTAATGAACAGGCAGTTGTATTTCCTTTAATTTGCCCTAATGTTATTGCCATTAATTTGAATGAGCCACTGCAGTCATGCTAACAGAATTTTAGAAATCAAGCTGCAGCATCAGCACTAGTCCTAAACCCATATAACCTTCAAGGAGATCAGTCTTACCATATTTTATCCTGTCTATCGCTTATCTTCACAACTGCTACAAGCTGCTTAGACAATTAAGGGGTGTGAGCACCTATCTGGAGAGTTTTCTTTTTTGATAGTGACTAACAAATGCAAATACTAAAATAAAAATAATAATCGACCATGTGAGCTGATTCAATCGAACTAAAACATACTTAACACATTGCAAGGCTACTGAAATTTGCTATTTTGTATTTACTGGGCAACTTCATCTGAAAGCAGCAACATCTTGGGGTGAATGCACTGAGGAAATAATTCAAAGCAGTTTATTCTCCAGTATTTATACTTCTCTCATTTTGTTACACATCACTTCTCAAATTTTGAAAACTTTTAATCCAACAGTGATTGCAACATTGTTTCCTATCCTTACATAGCCTGAGCAAATCAGTTAGTTGCTGTTATTCTACATGAGTGTTTCCGTACTAGTGAAGTTTCTGATGACTGCTCATTTATTAGTGGGGCAAAAAGTGCAACACAAACAAACAATTTTAATATTCTTGTTGCCCGTTTCAGAAGCTAAACCATACATGATGACAACAGACGAAAATAAGATATGCCAAAGTTGAGTTGCTATGCAAGCTTAACTTTAACAATCCTCTAGAAAGTGTATATTTGCTGTTTATGATAGATATCATAAATGAGTTAAGTAGGACAAGAACTCCTGGCATTGCATGTGTCTGTATTTAATAGGTAGCCTTCATTTCCCTATTCTCCTTTTTTTAACTTTAATTTCTATTGTCAGGGTTTATATAATTTCTATTGTTAGGGTTTCAATACCATCTGCACTTCAAGAAGAGAATTTGAAATAGCCTCTAGGCCTACTCTGTAATTTTTTTTCCACTTTGCCCTTTTCCTTGCTGTTAAACTATTACACCAATAAAAGAAGTCTGTCCTTTCAAAAAGTTCACTTCTACTTTATACCACCTAAAGCAGTCACCCACTCCAATTTTACTATGACTGAAATGTACTTTCTATCTCCTACTAAAATGTCTTATATTAATTTCTAAATGGAAGAGCCTACACTTTTGTTTTCTCTTCCCTTGGATTTCAAAACCCACCATCAAGTGCTGAAAGTGATGGTATGATTCATTTGCTGTTAAATCCCATGGAGTTGTGAATCCTTGCTTATCTGAATGTTATTTAAAACTTCTACATTCTTGAGCTACTTTAAAAATAAAATACAGCATGGTATTGCAGGAAGTTAACACAATTGGCCAATCCACCAATAAATGATTTTGCTTTCTCTCCACAGAACTGACCTACCAGTCACAAAGAGAAAAAAAAATCAGGAGACAAAACAGAAAACTCAGAAAATCCACAAAGGTGTGTATGTATAGTGTTGGTACAGAATTAGTAATCATTTGTCTGTAGCACATCCCACAAGTTTATATATTTATAAAAAAATATTTCTATACAGATTTTCATTAAACGAAACCAGAGCAATTGACAACAATTATACGTTGAACCAAACCATATTAAAAAAAGTTATGCTCAGAAATCAGCTAACTATTATGGAACAAACAATATGTTTTAATTGTCTGCAGAATTCTGATGGAATAGAAAAGTTTTTAAGAGGTGTTTAAAAGCTGAAACAGAAGATACCTACTGAGCTTCTACTGACAGGAGCAAAATGGACAGCCTCCATAGCTTCTTGTGGTTACTGGAAAGCCCAGATGACAACATGGTAAGGTTTACTGAAGAATGCAGACCAGCACATATGATATTGTTACAGGCCACCCCAATCTTTGCTGAGTGGTAGCAAGATTCCAGTGGTCTTGACACTTAACCAGGGTTTGTGTTCCTTTGGAATGAGACACAGCGGAGACTGTAGTGTCTTTAATAAATTTGGTTTATTTACACCAGGCATAGGCAAACTTGGCCCTCCAGATGTTTTGAGACTACAACTCCCATCATCCCTAACAGGACCAGTGGTCAGGGATGGTGGGAATTGTAGTCCCAAAACATCTGGAGGGCCGAGTCTACCTATGCCTGCTTTACACCTGAGTGTAAGTGGAGGGAATGCAGAACATTACACCCCAATAGTGTCTATTGTTGTTCCCCTCATAGTTTCAGCAAGCTTGGGTCCAGAGCAGAAGCCAGTCATGCCTCCCGGTCTCTCAGTTCAGCCTCTCCTAGCCAGTATGCATGGAGTTCTCCCACTGTTTCCTCCAAACCTCTGTTTTAAAAGGACACACACCCTGTGTGACATCATGCCCCCTGTCATCCATTCCCTTCCCAGCTTACACTGAAATCCTAAACCTGGCCTTTGTCTCAGCTCACTATCCCTTCATGGGAGAAGAGCCTCACAGTCCTCTGCTGTCCATCAAACGGTAACTGTGTCAATCACCCATTAACATCCTTTGTACTATATGATGGTTTTTCTCCCCTAGGCAATTCCTGGACAGGAAGCTGATTCAGCCTGCGCTTTTACACTGGGTGAAGACTGAGTGAAGCATTTAGTAATCTCCTACCATTATTAACTCTAGCAAATCTAATATGCCATAGAATCTAATTCACACCCTGATTTTTGCGACCTAATTTGGCCAAAAAAAGGGTGTGCATTACATTTGAGGAAATGTGGTATTATGGGAGGAATTTGGTACACTTTATGGGGAATTTGCACCCCTCCCCCATTCCTAACAATATATACTCACAAAAAACAAACAAACCAAACACTGACTACCTCAAAGTAAGTACAACAGAAGCTCTGCACCCCAATCATGATAATTTCACCAACATTTCTTCTGTTTCATAATTTTCCAAAGCGATCTATTTTCTCATTAATTGAGAGAGAATAGTTGGGGGGGGGGGATATGCCACAGAAATTTTCAGCACAGTAGTTTAAACCAATGCCAACTGCCTCTGAAATTAGTTGTTGCAGCTTTGTTTAAGAGGGCATCAGATCACAGCTAAAAACAGTAAATCATGCTCCATGTAATTGGGTCTATAGTGATGGCTTTGATGGACCTCTCTTATTCAGCCATCTTAACAGTTTTTTTCACCTAATATAAAAGTTCTCATCTCATGTTCCTGCTAACATGCTGTTCATTTTTCAGACTCATGAGGCACTGCCTACTGGTCTCTTCATTAATTCTCTACAATACAGATTCTGTCATTTATCAAACAGTCAGCATGAGACTATAAAAAAAGGAGTGTTTGCACCAAATCTTTATTTCATGCCATAAAGTGTACCCTTTGGAAATTCCTCTTGCATCCTGATTAGTCACTGAAAGTTTAGATCCTGTAAGTTTCTCAATACAGATTACTATCATTTTATCAAGTAGTAAAATTTTCCACCATAGTTTTGCATGGTCATCTGTATGATGTGATTTTTTTTCTTTATTATGCTTTCTAACGTATTCTAAATGGTGAATGAAAACAAACCTTACCACTTGATATGTTGGTCATATTCCTCCAAGCTATAGTGCCTCACAGTCTTAAGGAACAATTGGTTTGCTACGCTTTCTCTTCAAGATTGTGAGTTCACCCTCCTGTTCTGAGTCCTTAAGTTTCTCTCTCTCTTTGAAATAGCTGAAGTTATTTTACTGTATTTTTAAAAAATTCTGTTAAGCGTTGGTGTTTGTATAGGAACACTTTTTACTCATGTAAACAAACCTCCTACTCAGTTTGTTATAAGAAAACTGTTTGTTTTTGAAAGGAATACTCGGGAAAGAAATGAGAAATAAAATGCATAAGCCCACTTTGCACATCACATTAAACTATAGTTTAAAAGAAACTATCATTTAATGTGAACCTATGGTGTGCACACAGTTCTCTTTGCTTTCCTCCTCTGCTCCTACTGCTGCCACACCACTGGAAAACAAGAAATGATTCTGGCTTGTTGTGATGCCCAAACCCAATCTCATGGTTCTCTACAAACAAAACTTCGCTACCAATTGTGGTTTGTTTGAAGAGAAACAAACTACAAGAAGGGTTTGGCTATCACCAGTCACTCCTTTCTGCATGCTTTTAGACACACTAAGAACTCTAGAAGTGGGCCAGGATTTAGCTTAAGCTATAACAGTTTACCATAAATAAAAAAATTAAAAAATTGTCCGGTAGCACCTTACAGACCAACTAAGTTTGTTCTGGGTATAAGCTTTCGTGTGCATGCACACTTCTTCAGATACCCGGGCGTGCACACGAAAGTTTATACCCAGAATAAACTTAGTTGGTCTCTAAGGTGCTACTGGACAATTTTTTAAATTTTTTAATTTATTTTAACTGCGTCAGACCAACATGGCTACCTACTTGAATCTAGTTTACCATAAGCAAGAGCTGATCCCCAATACGCTTGCTTACATAACTTTTTTCACCAGCATACCTGAAAGAGATGTTAAGTTAGCTAGCCTAGATCCCACCCCATACTAGCTATCCCTCGTCTCTCTTAATCATTATACTGACTTTCCAATCCTACAGACCAGAGGCTAATTTTAAGGAGAAGTTGCAAATTTTGTATAAAGGAGCATGCCTTCCAGAACTAGAGATTTTGTCATTTTTAATTATGCCAGTAAATCCTACTTGCCTCAGTTCTTCAGAATCCCTAAAGAAGCCTATACAGATACTGGTATCTTCCCTACAACTCTAATGGAAATGGATATACAATTATTTTTCTGCAACCTTCTTTTAGCACACCGTTTACTCTGTCCAACAGTCCCACTACCTCATTGACTTGTATCCTGCTTAAATATTTTTTAGTAAAAGGGACCTTAAATTTGAGAATAAGGGGTAGTATAGAGACCTTGAGATTTAGCAGCCGGAAGATCATTTCTGATTTTTTTTCATGACTGCTCTCAGTAGAATGAAAAGGACAGGAGCAGATTGAAGGAGTCTAGGGAACACTTCCACGAGAAAGATTTAGGACTGTAGACTTAGCAGGTAAGATACACTCCTGTAACTTTTAAGACAATGAGTATAAAATATATTGGATAATTGAAAGGATTGAGAGGTCAAATAAGATTTTAAAGAAGGGGGAATGGCATGTTTGAAGGCTATAGGGAAGAAACAATATAAGTGAAAGTATTTAAAAAGTGGGAAGTAAGTGACATGAGCAGGTGAGAGGGAGAGAGGCAAAGTTCAAAATAATGGAGGCAAAGATGAAGACAGAAGAGAAAAATGGACATTATAAGAACTGGAGATAGTAGATGCAGGAAGCAAGGGCAAAAGTCAAAGCGCATTGAGTCCAATCTAGTTCTTTAAAAAGTTGGGAAGATAGTGGTACTGAATACTGATCAGTAGTAGAATTTATTAACCAGAGAGTTATCCAAACACACTCACTTTAAAGTAGGTATTTTTTTTTCATCCCTTCATAAAACTGCCACTTAACCATTAGAAAATATGAAAGAATATAATTTGTTTTACAGTTATGATCTCACAACAGTTATAGGACTCACAATTTTATAGCCATCCTAGAACTTCAGAAACCATGTGGTGCCATAGGTGTTATGTACAGGAAATATATCAGATACCAGAGAGGATGGCAGAAATCTTCATTCTTAGCTGAACATGAGGCAAGCTTGACTTCTTCCTAGATTTCTGTAGCTATTACTTAACCTGGTCAGATCATTACACTAAACCTACATCACCTACCCCAGAACATCTCTATGGACATACACTTCTCTGTATTAATGCATGGACAATAGCAAATTACAGTCATACATGATATCATTGCAGTAGCAACACCATATTAACTGTTACATTCCAAATAATGTTCAACTGCCAAAGGCCTGAAGGAAAGGTTGGTGGCAAAAAGCTGCCAATGAGAGTGACAACTACATCTCTGCAAGGAACAAATTCCAGCATTCAGGGTGCCACAATGGAGAAGACTCTACCTCTGTCCCCAATATGTTTATATCTTAACCTATTCCAGTCTAGATACAGATCAAACTTGGGAACGAATTTCCTTGGCTACCCTGAAGGATAACCTTCAGGAGAGGAACAGTGCGGGTGTTCACCTGCTGACTCTACTGAATCTTTCAGAAAACTTTGATAGTGTTGACTATGGTGCCTTCCTGGATCATCTCTATGAGATGTAGACACAGTTTTACAGTTCCATTCCTACTAAAAGGGTCAGTTCCAGAGAGCTGTATTGAATACCCATGTCTCGGCCCTCTGGAAGCTTATCTGTGGAATGCCACGGTGCACAATTTTATTCTCATTGCTATTTAATATTTATATGAAGCTACTAGGACATGCTGGGCAAGTTGTCACTACTATGCTGTTCTTAACTAGCTCTATTTCTCTGTGACATCTGGATCAGGACAAGCTGCTCATACCCTAATCCAATGCCTGGATACAAGTCATGGGCTGAATGAGGGCTACCAACTGGATGACTACAAATTAATTCTAGCAAGACAGAGACCCTATGGATGAATGGATGGATAGTTCCCAGCACCAGGAATTGGTTTTTTAAAATCAGCTCTGGATGGGATTTCATTCCTTCTGAAGGAGCAGGTACAGAATTTCTGCGGAATGGCAATTGTGCTCCTACATCAATTACGGTATCAGAAGCCCAGGTAATGTCAGTGGGATTCAGTTGTGCCCATTGCCACCTTCAGTTGCGGTACCAACTACAACAGGTCCTGCACAGGGAGACCCAGGCTCCTCCCCATATTAAAAAAGATCAAGGACAAATTCTTATACAATCCAGATATTAAAGCTGATTCTACAAGGTTGCTTCTCTCACTGCGCTGGCAAACATCTGGGCAACATACATGGTTACTTCTCATACCAAAATGCTGTTGGTGGCAAGGGAAAAATAGGTATGAAAAGAGAATTCCCTGGATTTGATGCTAGGATCCAAGTTTGAGGCAAGTACTCTTTGGTGAAGAGCAAAGATTTAAAATCACAAAAGTAAAACATGGAAATATAGGCAGTTAGACCCTTAAAATAAGCCCTTGTGAGCTCTCAAACTTCCTTCTTCCCCTACCATAGAAAAAGACCACATGTTTGGTAAGTGAAAAATGGTTTAACTAACAAACTTTCAAAAGGTCAGATTTATGTGCTTTTCCATACAGCATTCAGAAAAATTGCATAGGCAGTAAAACATGGTTTAGTTCCAAAGTGGTGAAAGTTTATAAATTATTTGTATATGAGTGGCTCGTGAGAGCCACGAGGTCTGAACTGGAGCTCATACCTCCTCACACCATGAGATTCTCAGGTAAACTGGGAAGGGGAACAACAGGCTTGATTATCCATTTCCTCCCAAAGTACGCTAAGCCTGGCAGGGCAGCTTACTCTATCATTTTAATGTCTTAATGTATTGATTAGTCTTAAGCATGTTGATTATATGAGGCTAGCTATCCCACACATATGGGACGTGGGTGGCGCTGTGGGTTAAACCACAGAGCCTAGGGCTTGCCAATCAGAAGGTTGGCGGTTCAAATCCCCGCGACAGGGGTGAGCTCCCGTTGCTTGGTCCCTGCTCCTTCCAACCTAGCAGTTCGAAAGCACGTCAAAGTGCAAGTAGATAAATAGGTACCGCTCTGGCTGGAAGGTAAACAGCGTTTCCGTGCGCTGCTCTGGTTCGCCAGAAGCGGCTTAGTCATGCTGGCCACATGACGCGGAAGCTGTACGCTGGCTCCCTCGGCCAGTAAAGCGCGATGAGCCCCACAACCCCAGAGTCGGCCATGACTGGACCTAATGGTCAGGGGTCCCTTTACCCTTTACCTTTATCCCATACATGCTTCTTCCCAGGAGGCCATGGGTATTGGCATGGGAAGCAACTAAACCATATCAGTTGCAAGTCCTAACTGTTTCCAACCACTCAGATAGCAGGAAAAGTAAATTACATGGAAATGTTAAAAGTATGCTCTATTTATATTTATATTTATATTATTTATATTTATATGTAGTTTTAATTCCATATAACTTTTTTTTTATTGTCAGTTGTATACTTAACCATGCAGGGACGCGGGTGGCGCTGTGGGTAAAAGCCTCAGCACCTAGGACTTGCCGATCGAAAGGTCGGCGGTTCGAATCCCCGCGGCGGGGTGCGCTCCCGTTGTTCGGTCCCAGCGCCTGCCAACCTAGCAGTTCGAAAGCACTCCGGGTGCAAGTAGATAAATAGGGACCGCTTACTAGCGGGAAGGTAAACGGCGTTTCCGTGTGCGGCTCTGGCTCGCCAGATGCAGCTTGTCACGCTGGCCACGTGACCCGGAAGTGTCTCCGGACAGCGCTGGCCCCTGGCCTCTTAAGTGAGATGGGCGCACAACCCTAGAGTCTGTCAAGACTGGCCCGTACGGGCAGGGGTACCTTTACCCTTTATACTTAACCATAAAAAATAAAGTTTTATGGAATTAAAATTACACATAAATATAAAAGATCAACTTTTATTCAATAAAGTTGTGGCCTAATGTTAATCACATACATTGTTGTCATGTCTCATTTCTGGGTGGTGGGCTCTGGGGACAGGGTTTAGCATGTGGGCTCACAATAATAGTAATAATAATAATCAGGAACATGAATTACAGCTGCTGTGTTTCTTTAAAAGAAAAAGCAGTGTAAAGCATGTTGGGTAAGTACACTTTTTAATGTAACAAGTAGTTTGGCCCAGAATTAGCCCTTCTGATGGAGAATGCATAAGCACACAGAAGCTAGCAACACAGAAAGTTCAACAACAAAACACCAATGGCATAAAAACAACAAATTTGGCCATTGCTGTGACAATAGAAAACATTACTCGACAAAGATGCAGGAAAACAGTAGGTATGTTATTTTCTTTCTGGCAAAAGCAAACGGCTGTGTGGGAAATCTTGACAATTTCACTGTAATGAAATCAGTTACTCAGGTTTTATACATAATTTGGGTAGTTTATAAAATAGCTTTACAAAATGTCAGAATTCCATTGATAAAACCAGGTCTATTTTTATGACATGCTATCAGAAATAGGATCTGAAAATGACAGACCAAGGATAAGAATAGCAAAATATGGGGGAAGCAAGAAGGCAATTAAATTCCCAAGTGTTATTTACCATGGCAGGATAATCTTTACAATAAAGTTTCCATAATTTTGTTTAACTATACGAAAGTGGGCATGTAGTTCTAGGTTCCAATTTGACCATCACAATATGCCTTCGTGGCTCTGTATTCTCAACATGTAGCCTTTCATCCTATCTCAATGCTTATTTACTACACAGAAGTACATACCACTGTACTCAGTGGGGCTTCCTCCCAGATAAGTAGATTGCAGCAAAAACCATTCCTTTGAATAAAGGTTTAATGTCTGAAAGGTTTAAACAAGTGTATCTGCAAATCAAATAATAGTATGCTGAAAATCCTAGGCACAACTCAATATCTGAGTTAATACTTTTTGTCAATTTCCCTACTGTGGTCTCTTTTTTCACTTAAAGGCATTTCAAGAGCTAGGTTACCACCTAGATTCAGCGTAGAGAGTTCATATTCATACCCTGGTATATCAAGCAAAGAGAGGAAATATGTTAAGTGGGAGCAAAAGCCTCCTACAAAGGGAGGCTCACTAGTACTGTTCTCCTAATTTTTTAGAAAGCTGGCCATGATATTTCCCTCTCCTCCCTGTAACATATTTGGGCTTAAATGGATATATGTTTATTTATTTTTATTTGCCATGTGCCATGTTTTAAATTTACTGAAGTTTTAATGTATTGTTTTAAATTAGTTTTAACTGTATTATAATTTTACGGTAGCTACCTCAAGGACTAGTTGCAAAAACAGCTGAGTAGTTAATTCTGAGCATTGCTTACCTTTCTTTTGATTTTTTTTAACTCTGAATGTCATTCATGCCCAAAATGTGATGACATTTTGAATGTAAGAATATTCTATTTTTTAAAAAAAACAAATGGGGAAAGCATTCTGGATCCTTTCCCTCCAACTATATTTTTGATAGCACAGATCATTCTGGCATATGAAGACAGGCAAGATAACTTTGCTCCTGACACAGCAGTTATATACATTTTTGCTCAGAACTTAAGCCTGACTGAATTCAGTGGGGCTTACCCCCAGGTATGTGGATAAAGGACTTAAACCTGATTTAGATTAGTGAAAGTCAAATTCACACAGATATTTTCCAAAACATCTGCTGAATGATTGGTGAACAGAGAACCTGGTTCAGAGCACTAACTGGCTTCCCGGTGTTAAGGCAATGGGTTAACAGAAATATTTGTTTTTCAAAACTACTGCTGCCAAGTAGCTTAGCACCTTCCAACAGCAAGCTGATGTTCAGTCATTCACCATTCTAAGCATTACGTAGTCAGCTTTCACAGGGTTCCAAGCTGAAAAGCACAGCTTAAAAGTTGATGTGTGGAACAATTAAGTTAAAGCTTTGCAAAAAGTACTCATTCCTTTTTCATGGTTCTCTGATAAGAATTTTTATTTTTATTTTGCTTTGGAAACGAAATGTCAGACACATTTGCTGCATTGCTGGAAGTACTTTTAAAAAAATGGAACAGCAAATATCAGGAAAAGACTTAATCATACTTGCCTGCAGATCCACTTTATGTAGATATTAAGTGACTTATTCACTACACCATTGGATTTTAACCAAACAAGATCAAGCAGCTCATCTAAAAGAATTCTCTACAATAAAGCACCTTAATGTGATAGCTGAACCAATAGATAAGATATATGACCTCTATATAAAGTGATTATTGACTATGAGAAGCTTTCAATTTAGATGAAAATGGCTTTGTGTAAGAGCTCTCAAGAGGCAGTGACAAAGGTTACATTCAGCACCTTTAACATATAGTAAAAGGAAATGGAACTTCCAGCAACCTCTTTTATATCGAATGATCACACTAAAGAAAGAAGGGTAAGACAAGTCTAACACCTTTCTCTATATCCTTTCCTTGTATGCCCAGATGGTATCTGCCACAAAATAGTTTGAAAGGTCAGGTCTCAGCTAATTTCAACATTATTGCTTCTCTGGCCAGTTTTTATGTGACCCTAAGTCTGCTAGCATAGGCTCATGTACTTGGAAAATAGTGTTGGGGTGAAAGCAATGGAGTTTGCTTCAGAGTAAATGTATTTAGAACCAGAGTATATATATGAATCAGTTAAGATTAATACTTTTTAATAATTGTAAAAGTATTTTGGAGTTCATATTAGTTACATGTAAAGCCCTACATGATTTAGATAACATCCTTTCCTACAGACCCTCTTTGGTGTTAAAACACTCTTCTTGGTAAAAGGTAGCCCAAAAGAACATTCTCTGTAGCAGTCCCTAAGCTAAGGCTTAGGTATGATCATGAAGACTGCAGGAAAATCAGAACACAAAACTTCACAATTTTCTGAGTTAACGGGATTGCTAATGGATTCCCCCCCCCCCCCAACCCAGAAATGAGCACTGAACTTCTGGAAATAAGAATAGTAGTAGTAATAATTGTTATTGTTAATATTTATTCGCTTTATATAGTGGAATCTAGCATAAGTGGCTTTTATGTCAGTGAAAGACCATGCAAAATACAAAATTTAACAGGTAAGGAAACATCAGGAAGATGGAATAAAGAGCCATCAGAATGCATCCTTGAATAAGTTGTGCTTCCTCACTTTACTGTGTTTTTATTTTGAATACATAGATATATCTAATCAACTTGATTCATACAAGACAATGGACCGGATCTTAAGCACTGTGAGATGCACAAAACTGGGTTTTTCTGTATCCTTATGCCTCCTTGAGTCTCCAGTGCCCCCTCAAAATATCACTACTAAGGGTTGGGGAATACAAGTAGGATTCAGCATTGGGACTGTTCAGTGTGTGTGGCACTCCCTTGCATGAGTGAAACTTTCTTTCACAAGGCTCCCTTTCAGAACTTACTCAATATATGCAGAGATTTCTTCCCTAACCTCTTGTTACACAGCTGTTGCTCTAAACAGCCAGGCTATGAAAGTCATGGTCAATCCATCACTTTAAACCCTACTTTTAACCCCACTTAAAGTTGCATAGTAAATCTAACACAGGGAGAAGGATTAACAATGGAAGATGGAATTTAGCAGTGTGTTAATACATATAAAATGGGACTAAAATGGTAGAAACATTTTATCTGCTCTTTGAGAATCACACCAACTAAATTTACTTTCAGATAACAATAATTTCATTTACCCTTTATTGGACATAAGACTACTGAGTAGTAATTTAATATTGATTTTCTATTGTATTTATATTTAAAATAGTTTTCATTGTCATTTTCCATTAAGCCTGCCATTGATTTCATCATATTGTAATCTGAAGGTTTCTGTTCCATTCATCCATGTGCAATGATGCTATATTACAAAAAAACCTACATTTCTGCCAAGTGTATTTTAGAAAGCAGATCTTTTTAATCCCTGTCCCTTAAATTCAATCATTTCATACCGCATTAGCTGAAAATTTCTCAATTTTCAACTGACATAATGGAAAATATTGAAGTGTAGAGCCACAAAGGGGTGGAGGGATCAGAAATGCAGTCACTTTCCTGCTAATGAGATGGTGAGGGCCAATAATAACTTATTCAATATGAAGTATAAAGGCTGTCATTAAACTTTCTACAAATTCATTTAGCAAGTGACAGATAGAGAATATAAATTAATGTGTTTTGTGGAGTAGACGCTACTGTGATGTTTTCCAAGACCTTCACTGTAGTTCCCAGCAGTATGATTTATAGACTATCACTTTTATTTATACCCAGTTTTAAATGACTCTTACATCCAGAGGATGATGACAGAAGTTGCTGCAGGTGGACCTGAGAGCCTGGTTTAGACAAGTCTGGCTCCCAAAGTAGCTTACAATGCAAGCCATAAAATTTTACATTGTATTAAGGTTACATGAGGGTATTTATGGCAGGCTCTTCTCATCCAGATGGTTGGTGACAGTCCAGATTTTTCACTCAAGATAAAGAAGGCAGACTTTGTTGCACATGAACTCAGAGCTAGTTCAATAAGCCAAAATATCAACAATCCTTGTTCCCACACATATAACTCTTTCGATCTTTGGTGTACCACAGTTAAACATAAGCATCTTCAATCAATTAGCCAGTTTCCTATTACATCTATGAAACTGATTACCATGTTTGGAACAAGCCAGCATCTTGAACTAACTTCAAATTGCTGTTTTAAGGTTCCAGTTTAGTAATCAGAGTTTCCTGGCTTTGACATTTTGGGAAACTGTTCTAAGTTGAAGACTTTGAGTTATTGCAGCATGCTAGAAAGAGAAGAAGGGAAAGTGAAACAAGTAAAAGGCTTGTTTCCATCTCTAAATCTGGGGGCTGACTGATGACAAAAATACCAATCCACAGAAACCATATGTCCAAAAGCAAAAAAAACTTGGAAGTGGCCCATCAATAGATCTGATTTTACCTTTTCCCATTACTGCAACACAATATTTGTGTGTTACATCTTATAAAAATACATGCTTGCAATCCAGATCAATGTTTGCTAATTCTTCTATAATTTTGTTTAGGTATTTTGTCAACTACTGACAGCATGTTGAAGAAGCAACAGTACTGTGCTGTAAAAGCAGTTCACTTCGCCTGCAATGTTTGTTTGACAACACAGTGGCATATTGTGAAAGCTCAAGGCTCAAATCTATATTATGGCAGAAAGGAAGTCAATTATTAAGGTTGTTTGACAATTTTAATAATGAAAATTAACACACAACACACTGTACAAAGCAAGGGTACATTTTGGCTACTGTTCTATAATACTATAATATCTATACTTATCCTTCTGCTTGTCACCACTCAATGCAATGACAACTAGTATTGCATGTTCCACCATCATGAGAATGATGCTGATTTTAATACAATGTGTTGCTTCAGTATGTTGCAGCTTTGTGGGGTTGGGGGGAGGCAAAATCCATGTTAGGCACTGTTGGGAACTGAAACAAAAATATATCTGCCAGTATCTTAACTCCTGTAATAAAAATCTGTGTTGCAACCACAGAATACATTGGTACCTCAGGTTAAGTACTTAATTCGTTCTTGAGGTCCGTTCTTAACCTGAAACTGTCCTTAACCTGAAGCACCACTTTAGCTAATGGGGCCTCCTGCTGCTGCCGTGCCGCCGGAGCACGATTTCTGTTCCCATCCTGAAGCAAAGTTCTTAACCCGAGGTACTATTTCTGGGTTAGCGGAGTCTGTAACCTGAAGCGTATGTAACCTGAAGCATATGTAACCCGAGGTACCACTGTACAATGGTGAATGACAGATGTTTGCAACATTGTACATTGTGTGAAAAGAGATACATTTTCTTCCTAGAACTCAGGATCATCCAACTGAACTGACTGGACAGGATTCACAGGGAGGATGTCTTCACACAGAATGCATTAAAATTATGGAATCCACAACTATCAAAACACTGTAACACCCACTAACTTAGAAGGCTTTAAAAGGAGTTAGAAAAATTCATGGAGGGCAAGTCTATTAATCATGGCTTCTTGTCATAAGGTCTACATGCAGGACACAGTATGAGTCCCAAGTACCAGCCCAGAGGTAAGTTAGCAGTAGATTGATATAATAGTAAGGTATTTGAAGACAACATGCAAGCACAGGGGAAGGTGAAAGAATTGAAACTCAGTACAGTAAAATCACATCTTCTGCTCATTTAACTTTCACAATTTTGACCATACACAGTTGAAGGTGGGTGGGTTGAACTTGTGCAGGTTAAATCCAAGCCTGAGGATATTCTTGTGAAATATTGTGGGGACATTCAAGTTCTCATGAAATTTCATGTGAGCATCCCTGGCCTTCCAGAGCCAGCAAACCAAATAGGCCTTGCCCCCTAAGTAAGGCAAGGAGCTTATGGTCTCTTTTTATGTCAGCTTTGCTTAGGTTAAAGGTAAAAGGTAAAGGGACCCCTGACCATATAGGTCCAGTCGTGACCGACTCTGGGGTTGCGGCACTCATCTCGCTTTACTGGCCGAGGGAGCCAGCGTACAGTTTCCGGGTCATGTGGCCAGCATGACTAAGCTGCTTCTGGTGAACCAGAGCAGCGCATGGAAACGCCGTTTACCTTCCCGCCGGAGCGGTACCTATCTACTTGCACTTTGACGTGCTTTCGAACTGCTAGGTTGGCAGGAGCAGGGACTGAGCAGCAGAAGCTCACCCCATCGCGGGGATCTGAACCGCCAAACTTCTGATTGGCAAGTCCTAGGCTCTGTGGTTTAACCCACAGCGCCACCCACGTCCCATTGCTTAGGTTACTCAGCGCAAAAGGAGCCTTTAAGCTCTTCACTTTGTTTACTGGACAAGTCCTGTTTGGTGCATGGGCTCTAGGAGTACTTGGGCTACTCTCTCTCCCCATACCCACTAGCCATGGGGCAGCTCCAAGGGCATGGGTATATACAATTTTTCTTGCATACATGGAACCTTGGAACTGAAAACCACCTTCATAAGATGCTGTCTGATCTTACAGGATTACTGGGGACAAATAAGTTCCTCTGTGCTCCAAGGAAAGGCAAGATATGACAATAATGGGGAGCCTGTTTCTGATCAAAAATAAAAATGGTTGATACTGGGTTAGGTTAATGTAGCCTGAGCTGTCATTTTTGCATGTTCTTTACTCAGTTAATCAAGCTGTAGTTCACTTAAAAGTAAAGAATGCTCCTTTCTTCCCTGAGATAGGTTTGGGGACAAGTATTATTTCTTACGTCAAGAGTATGATTGTGCATTCAAACCCCACTGAACTCTTTTCTGACTACTTATGACTAATTCTTTATTTTTAATTTGCTTTTATGGATCTGCTTATAACCTTAATGGCTTTTTAATGTCTACTTACTTCATTATGTGCACACATATATGCAAAATAGCTTGCTGGAGTTGCTAATTATTTGTTTCCAAGAAGAAATTATATGTTAAACTATTTTCAAGGGCTGCTTATATGGTTGAGACCAGACCATATGCTTCATTGTAGAAGTCTGACTCATTGCCAACCGTATCTGTCACAGTGAAAATCATGCAATTATTAGTTTACAAGTAAGAATTAAAAACACATTTTGCTTTCCAAAATTACAAATATAAGATGGAAACTTGCACTTACTGTTAATTGCAGTCACAAGTGCTTGCACATTGTTCATTTGAGCTAGACACTCGCTTAAAACAAATTTTCACCAAATCAATGCTTGAACGATCAGTATAGATTTCCAAAAGCAAAAGTGAATCTAGCACACAGTCCCCAAAGTGAGCATTCCCATCCATTCTTACCACAGTATAACAGATCTCAGTTATGATTTGCTCTACTGGCTGGTGTGCAATTGTGAAAACTCATACAGATACCAACACTACCATTCCTCTGAAAATCTCATCTAAGGTGCGAAACCAGAAGATTCAACACTTTCTCCAGTGCTTTCCAGAAGGAAAGCAGTGCCCAACCTGGTGATAACAGAATAAACAATGCAAGAAGGGAGCTGCATATGATGCAAGATAGGAAAATAGGTGGTAAGGGAACACCTAGCTACTACAAATGAATCCAGATTTCCAGGGCCTGATGAGCTGCACCCAAGGGTACTAAAGCATGGGTTAGCAAACTAAGGCCCACGGGCTGGATCAGGCCAAATTGCCTTCTAAATCCGGCCCACGGATGGTCCGGGAATCGCTGCATGGATCTCCAGCGCACACATACTTTCCCTCTCCCTCCCATGACAACAGTGGTGGCGGCGGCGCCTCCTCCCTCCATCCTCCCGGCTTCTCCTTGCCCTGCCTAGAGGGGGAAGGGGACTGGGCTTTGTTGCTGCCCTTTCGCACGCCACTCATCATCGTCCCACCACCACCAGCCCCTGCCGCTCACAAGACACAGGAGTTGCAGTTGGCTGAGCGCCCCTCTCGAGCGTCCACCATTTAAAGCAGTCCTCTCCAGAGCCCTTTTGCGTAATGCTCATCGTCCCACCACCAGCCCCTACCGCTTGCAAGACACAGAAGCCGTGGTTGGCTGAGCACCTCTCTCGAGCGGCCACCATTTAAAGCCCTTTCATGCACTGTTCATCGTCCCTCCACCGCCATTTATATAAATGGATGGATAGATAGATAGATAGTCCCCCCCCCCCCACTGAGGGATAGTGGACCAGCCCCCTGCTGAAAAAGTTGAGGACCCCTGGTAGTAAAGGAACTTGAGGATGTAATCGCAGAGCCCCTGTCTATAATCTTTGAGAATTCTTGGATGTCCTTGCAGACTGGAGGTGGGCAAATGTTCCAAAAATTGGGGGGGGGGGGGGAGAAGACCCAGGTATCTACCAACCGGTCAGCTTGACACTGATACTAGGAAAGGTTCTAGAACAGATAATTTAACAGTCTGTGAGTACTTAGAAGTGGATGCTGTGATTACGAAGAGTCATCATGGGTTTCTCAAAAACAAGTCATGCCAGATGAATCTGTCGTCTTTTTTAAAAATAGAATTACTAGTTTGATGGATCAGGGGAATGCTGTGGACATAGTGTATCTTGATTTCAGTAAGGCTTTTGACAAAGTCTCCCATTGTTTTGTCTTAGGGATGCTGCTTTGCTGGTAGTGTGCTTACAATGCCTTGAAAACACTACAAAACACTACCAGCATCCAAAATTTCATTCCTCTCACTTTCTAAGGACTAGAGAAACACGCAGCTGCAGAAAACTTATGTCAGAGAGAAATGTAAAATCCTAGCAGTTGGTCATTTTTAGCCAATCACTTACTTATTCATATTGCTTTATGAGGACATGTTTCAGGTTACTTTTGCTTTGATTATAGAAACAGTAAGAGAGGATTTGAAGTTAGAGATATGGATACATTGGTAAATATAATATTCTAAACATGTTGTACTAAGCCAGTTTAGACTGCTGCTCCCTTACACAGAGTAGGCTAATTTGCTGAAAGTACATGAATACTGTGACACTGTAAAAAGGTATTTTGTAGCCATGGAGTTGTGGGAGAAAGGCTTTCTGAAAGATTCTGCAAGACAGTCTTAGTTACAATAATGCTATCCATACTAGTACAAATCTAGATGTCCAATCACATACTGGCAGCCTGTTAACAAAATTATTAGATGACATAACCTACAGGTAAATGAACATGCCACATTTGCCTCTCACAGAATACGATAATGGCAGTCACAAAAATTATTAATGTATGCAGCAAGGCAGCTTGGGACATCTTTGAGCTATAAGCCTTTTGATATATTAAGAATTACAAGGCATTTCTGTGATGAAGTTTCATTTTGGAATCTTAATAGTTCCCCTCTTGCTTTCATTGTACAAAATATTTATAGTCAAGTTAACTAAGTTACACTGTGTTAGACCTAGAAGAATGAATTTTTTTTAGCTCCAGTTTTGCCATTATTTTCTACTGTAAAACAGAATAAACTGTCATAGAAATTGCTGTGCATATGATGGTCCCTATTGTGAGAGGACTGGATGAAAGAACTATCAAGTACAGCTGGGCATGTTTGTCAGCCCTATAGACACACACAGACATTATTAATGATAGTATGTGCCTTCAGGGAAATTCATATTTGATTCATCCCTCCTTTCTACCCATTCATAACCAACAGCGTACAAGCACTCTTTGTACAACGTGACAGGATTTTCTTTTGTAAAGAGATATACAGGGCTGCCATCTTTTTTCCCCCTGACAGGGCTCCCTATGCCTTTAACAACTGCATGACAGGCAGAAGTTGGAAAAGGACTTTTATTCCCCCATCAATATATGTCCATGGTGGAGAAAAAAGCATCTGTTAACTTCTGCCTCTTACACACTGCACCTGGTAATACTCCAACGAGTCCCATCAGGGGGAAAAAAGATGTCAATACTAGATTGATACATGAGGAGCCTAATATTTTAGATTGTAAGCTCTTCGAGGTAAGGACATCCATGTAAAGCACCATGAACTGATGTGCTAGGTAAGTAAATAAATATTTCTAATGTTTACATTTTTTAATGTAAAAGATGGTTGTGAATTAAGGAGAGCCGTGGTCTCCTGTGGTTTTGGGAGAATGCACTTAATCTTAAGTACAGCCAACTTGTGCATCTCTTTAGCCCTATTTGGAGCATTGTTGTGCTGACAGGACTTACATAAACTCTCAGACTGTTTTGAGAGGAATAAAGGTTGAGACAGATTTTGGTTTTTTACCAATATATCTAAGAAGCTTAATGAAGCAATCACTTTTTCCATCACTACGATTTATATAGCAGAGTTTGAAAACAAACAAACAAACAAACAAACAAACAAACAAACAGGCACACACCAATGTGGCTCTTAAAATGTTAAAACCAACAGCCATCAAAATAATCTAAAACGGTGACCAACAGCAGAAAGACAGCTGAAGCAGTTTAAGCATTGCTCTGCTGGTGTGGGGAAAGCATTATGCTAGGAGGATGGTACTTGTGCCACTGGAAAACAGACACACCCACCCTCGAACAGCAATAGAAAGGTTCCCTGACATAGGTGTTCCCTGAGATAGGTGTTCTAGCAAGGCTAGAGTAGTTAATTCCTTGCAAATGTTGTCAGTGGGAGGAAATATGATTATCACACCATTTCTTACTTCTTAATTTAAAAATAAATCTAAGTAGTGTAGCGAAAACTGAAGCAACAACAGATAACAAAAACAAAAGTACAAAAATACATAGTTACATATAATGTTACAATAATACATAGTTACACACACACACACATATATATCTCAATTCAATTTCCTTCTGACACACCCTCCCATCTCAGTCTCTTGATTCCCATTCAGGGTCCAACAAACTCTCAGCTCATCCCCAAAAGTCTCACAACAAGAAGAGTTCCTGGAAACAGCAGACATCACCCTAGTCTCTCATTCTAGACTTGCTTTTTAGGAGCAGGCCCAAGGTGGAGGGCCTTAGGCTGCCCACAGCTGTGTCTCATTCAGCTACACTCTCTACACCCAGTTCCATGCAAAGTAGGCTTGTTGAGTTTCCCAGGGCATCCAAACAATTGAAAGGGGGGGCTCCACTCACAGCTCTTTCTTCCCCCTCTGTCTTCTCCTCCTACTCCAGCTGCCACCCTCCTCCCCACAGCAAAATAGCAGAGTGATAGATGTGGTAGTTGCTGTACTGTACATGAATGGTAAGGCTGCACTGGCCCCCACATAGGCAGTGCAGTCTTACCATTCATATACAGTACAGCAGTGTTAATGCAGTTGAACTACCAGCCACTAATCTGGATATTATAGATTTGGAAAAGACTCAGAAAAGGCAGCCAAATTATCAAGACAACTGAGTAACTTCCCTGTGAGGCAAGGTTAGAACAGTGGGGGCTTCTTAGTTTAGAGAAAAGGCAAGTAAGAGTGGACATAACAGAGTTCTGTAGAATTATGTATGGTTTGGAGCATGTGGATAGGAAAAGGGTTGTCTCCCTCCATCATAATATTAGAACTTAGGGAATGAAGCTAAACGTTGAAATATACTTCACACAGCACATAGTTAAACAACAGAGTTCACTCCCACTAGATGTGGCGTTGGCTACCAACTTGGATGATAATGCTATCTGTGACTACTAGTTGTGATGACTATGTTCTACCTCCACTTTGAATCACAGATGCAGAGATTACTGTATTGCTTGCTGCTTGTAGGCTTTCCATGGGTATTTGGTTGGACACTGTGATAACAGAAGTGCTGAACTAAATGAGTCTTTGGCCTGATCCAGCAGGACACTTCTTATATTCTTATCATTTGAAAATGCAAGAAAAATCCTAATGCACCATAGTTTGTGAATCAATGCTCTAAGAAAATAATGGGAACAGAAGCAACTGCTAATATTTTGGCTTTGCATTTACAGCACTTCTATTTCTTAAAAAAAAATTAAGCTGCATAATTTACATTCTGTAAGAAATCATTATCCTGTCATAACAGACTATTCTATTCACATTATCTCTTAATTAACACTGAAACATTTAAAAACCATTAGAATCCATCCTCAAGAGTTCTAGATTGTAAGAGTTCAAACCCAGCTGTCTTTAGATAGCACACATACTATTTTTATATAAAAATTCCAGCAGAAAAAGAATAAACTGAAGAGATAAATTGAAAAAGCTAGTTCATGAGCAACCTGTACAATGTCTTTAGCTACTCCTTGAGTAGCTAAGTACTCCCCCAGTTGCCTTTGACTGGACTTAACCGTCCAGGGGTCCTTTACCTTTTTTTACATTACTCATTGAATCCCAAACTATTCCCTGTGTTAAAGAATTCAAAATAATTTCCCATGCTGTTTCAGGGTCAGTGAAAGGAATAAAGAAGGAACAGATAGGAAGGTGCAATCCAGTTCTAAAGCAATCTGTAATTTTCATCATTACGTTTGCTAATGAAGATAGTCAAAAATTATTATCTTCAGAATCAACTCCTGAATAGATTTGCACAAATGTCAGTAAATTTTAACACAAACAAGATTGTGTCAGTCCCTCATTTCTGAAAGACAGGTTTCCAGTGATTATAAACGTTGCAATATAGTCAAAACATGTGCAAGCAATATCTGAAAACGACTCTAGTTGTCCATTCAGAAAGCTTCTATGTCAGGGGTGTTGGGGTCTTTTCCAGCCCAAGGACTACATTCCATTCTTCCCAACTTTCCATGGACCACATGATGGGTGGGTCCAGAACAAAAAGTGGGCATGATCTGAAGGAAAAGCGAGCAGAATGAGGAAAGAATCTTAGCTTTGTACAGCAGACTAGTTCTTTGCAGTATCATACCCCTCTCTAGTCTCCATCCAGACAAGCAAGAAGTATAACCAGAGCTGAGGGATTTATTCAAGCCAAGCAAAAATACTCAAGAAAGGTGCAAAGCAGACTGGTGAGGAGGTGTGACTCAGGAGGGTGTGTGGTCTGGGGAGGGCCAGCTAGAGGGGGCTGAGGTTCCCCATCCTTGCTTTATGCCCTGTACCTATCTGTCCCTCCCTAAAAGTCTCCATTGATTTTCTGTCTTCCAAACCATAACATCTGCTTGATATAAAGTATGCAAAACTAGAACACATATGCATACTGTTCTTGTCTGCATAATTTATTCTAAGTGAAATCTCAATTGCCTGCAATCTCCATTTTAATTGTGTTCAAGTCAAAGTGCAATGTTTTAGTTTAGTGTCATAAATTGTATGATTTACATTAAGGCTACTTTTAAAAAGCTAAACATTGCTCAAAGTACGCATAAAGAAGAAGAATTGTAGAAGGTTTTCATAATGCAACATTTTCAGAATAATTTTTGGTATAGAATTTGGATTTACATGTCGGACAACAATATTTGTCCTTAGCATGCCACACAAAATTGGTGCATATTACTATTGGGCTATTTATAGTAGGCAATATTCAGTTGCCTTGATAAAAAAAGAATGCAATCAATCATGAACAATGGTACTTAAATAATGTTCCTTCTCTATCATTTACCTGGATAGAAAGTGTCTGTCCAGGTTAAAGTGGCAGTTCTCCAGTTTATTTTGAGTATAGTTCAAGCTCACACATTCACCCTTAGACCCACCTTTGCTGCTGGAGTGCTCTGTCCACCTGAATTCTAGTTACTTCAGGATGTTAAATCTCTGTCAGGTTTTTTCTTTGCCTCCAGCTTCCCTTTAGCTCCCACTATAGGACTCAGAGAACCATTGAGACAGTGCTAGTGTGAAATATATCAACTTTTGCTCCCCCGCAAATTAGACTTCCTAGAGATTTGCACAGTGAAGGCATATTATCATATGACATGCAGTCAGATTATTTTTAGGAAATCTCCAAGTCATTGGCTCTGTCTGGTTTCTATGCTCAACTACAGTGGATGCTCGGGTTGCGAGCGTGATCTGTGTGGGATGCACGTTCGCAACCTGCAGTGGCGCGTCTGCGCATGCGCGGGTTGCGATCTGGCACTTCTGTGAATGCGCAACCCCCAAACCCCGGAAGTAACCCGTTCCGGTACTTCCAGGTTTCAGCAGGTCTGTAACCCGAAAAAATGCAACCTAAAGTATCTGTAACCCAAGGTATGACAGTACCTACAAAAACGAGTAACTGTTTTGGTAAAGACTATAAAGCCTTTCACCCTGCACATGAAAAGGAATGCTATTTTTTTAACTAAGAGTTGGGTGGTGCATGAAGCCATACCAAAGCAGGAGTGAGCAATTATTCCTCACATTCTACGTATGCATCTCTAAGAGCATGGGTGAAACACCTCAAGAAGGACATGTTATTCCTTGGTGTAAATTTTTGGAGCACTGTAACTAACCCTATGATCAGCAATGCTTCTGTTGCAGTGTGTTCCTATACTTCACATGTCTACCCAGAAGTAAGCCCTGTCAAATTCAGTGACTCTTATTTCCAGTGCAGCCCCCTCCCCCACTACCTTCTTCTGGACCTTTATCAGAAACTATCACAATATTTGCTCCATATCAGTTAAGCAGAAGTATGTTGTTCACAAGCGTCTCTAGAGTAAGGCAACTGAGGTTTGTAACAGAGCATAGTCCTCTAGCCTTTTAATTGAGAATAATCTAGATTCAACTAGGCTTTAATATCAATTGATTTAAAATGTGTCACTCAGACCAACACATTAAATATAATCTTTAGTTTATAGTAGGAAAATTAGGTGCTGTGATTTACTCACCAGGAGCTTCAGGATTGTGTGGGCTATCATCTTCAAATAAAAACAATAGTTCTCGTAATGCATACAGCAACCATTTAAAAAATTGAAACATTTGTAGCTATAGTTCCCTTGTATTCAAGAGAAGGCAGTAAGTAGTCAACATGCTGGATAATAACATGTGTATTTTCCATTTTCATCTTAGCACAGGCAATTCCATTTATGTAATAATGAACAGCAAATCACCCACTGTCAAAATCCAAGTTACATTATGTCAGATTGTCCTATATTCTAATAAAAAAATTGCTTATGCTATTATAGGTTTACTGTGTGGTCAAAGCAAACATCTAACATGAGGAATGAAACAGAACTACCATTAAAGATATTAAGATTGAGATTTTGGAGTTAAAAAAGTATATGTATTATTTTAGAATATATACTGATCAAATTGAAAGGCACCATTGTTAATTACATCTTGACTTACCTAGCAATGCCAACTTTTACTCCATTTGCTATAATTAAAGGAATGCAGCTTCTCCAGAACAAAGTTCAGAGCTACATATGACCTCTCCAAGCAATGACTTTTTACAATACTAGGTTTGACGCTTCTTACAACCATCTCTGGCATGGTAGCCAATACTTGTGCCGGATTCTAGACAACCAAACATGGATCCAATTATGTTTAGTCCAAAAACAGAAATACACCTCTGAATGCATTGCGTTTTGAAAACTAAGAGAAGCCAACACAAGCCAATGAAATCACCCACAAGAATATGCAACCCATTAGCTTCCTTTTGACCATCTCTCTGCATACAGCACTTAGGATGGAAAATCTGTGCCCTTACAGATATTTGCTGGACTACAACTGCTGTGAACTCTAACCATTAACCATGCTGACTGGGCCTGGTGCAAGTTGGAGTCCAGCAATATCTGGAAGTCTATAGGTTTCACATTCTTGACCTAGAAGAAAGTATGAGCAACAACAAGCACCTATAGGTGCCACAACAGCTGCAGCTTCCAGTGTACATGAAAAGGCATGGTGGTGATTGAGGATAAACCCAAGGGGAAATATTTCAATAAAGGAACAGAAATAAATATGTACCTGGAACACCTATTTTAACCAGATGGTAGAAGCTTTGCTTTTTCTTAAGAACTCTTGACTTAATTATCAACTTGACCCAAATAGGCAATTACTTTGAATGAAGCCGATTTAGATTTCAATGAGACCGAATATACTTAAATCAAATTGTTTTAAAACAGCTTTCTAGATCAGCTCTTGAACCACAATCTTTTACTGCAACAAAAAGAACACCAATCTTAAAGACCAACAGATAAGCAGACACCCTGCTGAAGTAGCTGCATCTAAGATGATCAAGAGGTGCTAACATCAGTGAGGACAGAATCTTCTGAATACTTGAACATAGTTACATCTATAAAACCAGACCCCCCCCCAAATACCTCCCCCAAAAAACTTATTTTAAAAAAGGCATTTGCTTTAAGGTTATAAGACAATACACATCAAGCCTGAAAAAGAATCTGTTTTAATAATTCATTATTCCCTCCAGCAGTCCTCAATGTAGTGTGGGGTTATGTTTTGCAAACACATTTAAAACTTTGTTTTTGAATATCCCACTTCACTTTTGGATAAGTGAATACAGCATGTATATTAACACAAAATGGTGACAAATAAAGTTTTAGAAGGCAAATAGAAAATTTAACAACAAAATGGGTTTCTTCTGCATTGCCCCTTCTACTACATATACTCATCAAGTAACAAAAATTAACCCACATTCCTCCCTAATAGTTAATGCCCAACTAAGAGGCACAATAAGCACTCATTTATAGGAAATTATCAATATGGATTTCAAAGAGCATAATGCAGCCAAAGTTGTACATTCTACTGTCCAATGAAAATCAATGGAAAATTAAAGCACATGATTAAATTCCATAGTATACACAGGCACTAAACTTCACTTTGATCATGCTTTAAAACAGTTACAGTTTTGGAACTGGCTGCATTAGATTGATTTTATAATTGGTCTGCACTTGAATATAGACTACAAACTTTAACTTGTAGTCATAGAAGATGTTTGGTGGTGAGGAACTGCCAAAAAGCGTCTCTGGAGTTGCACCCACAGTGAATATTACAGATGCCAAATTGTAACAGGTATAACCTGCTGAATGCCATCTTTACAGAGCTTATCTGAGCAACAGAACCACCGAAACTCATTCCCAACCATAAACACTTTCATGTCTTTAGTAAAATTTTATTTTTAAAAGTTCGCACTGCTGTAGCATAGCAACCAACACTTCTGTCATTGCTCATTCGCAATCAGGACAACTTCCATTGCAATACTGAATTAACCATTTAATGAGTATAATTACTTGAGACTATCTGCAGCAAACTGATACATTTTCCAATTATACCTGTCTAAATTGTAGACAGCCTTTTGTAGCTTCAACAGTTACAGCCATGTACTCACAAAGAGCTACCTTCCTAACTACAAACCATTTAGTCTTTCACTGTGCATTGCAAAAACAACCCACACACCCACAAATGGGAGCCATTAATACCAAAGAAATACACCTAAGGCAGAAAAAGCAGAACTACAAACTACATGCTACCAGCAATCATAAACACCTTTTTAAAAGGAAAATAAAAAGATCCATCAATCACGAACTTTAGCAGCAGGCAAGTCCCCCCTCCCCTTTTGGGGAAAGTATGCAATATAACCTTTTATTTAGCTATGATTAGAGAGCGGTCGTTTATTATAATGCAGAAACTGTACCAGTTTTCCATTGCTCCATCTGCTGGATGTCTGTACAACGCTAACAACTAACTCCCAGCACTGAGGAGGGGGGCGGGAATAAAACAATTCAGCAGGTGGCTTCAGCAATCTTTGAATACCTTGTGTCCAACTTATTACTAAATATTTACCTAGCATTTTAAAAATAAAGAAAAAAGTACTTGACATTTTCTGTAAAAACAGTCTCAGGGAAGCAGAGATTTCAGTTAGCATAATCTGCATAGAGAGCACTACAGAGGCGCAAGACACGCAGCCTTTTACTATAGCCCAAAGCAAAGAAGCAAATAAATGATCTTTTAAAAATAACATGTCTATTGGCAAGTTTTCTTTTTACACGAGGCTCATCAAAACAAACCTTCAAAAACCGTTACAGGTTTTTAATATGATGCATTCAAAGCGAAAGTGTGTTTACCTAACGGCATTTTCTTTCAAATCCTGGATCCATGGAAGCCTGGAAAAAGGAGCCTTTTACTTAAAACTGCAGGATTTTCATCACTTGACTGCTGAGGTGTCAGGCAGTTGAGGGCTTGGGAGGCGAGGGCGGTGAAAGTTAAGGTACAAAATCGCCTCGCCTCCCGGGATCGAGAGGCAGCCAGCAAGGACAAACTTGGCCTCTCCTCCTGCAGCTTCAAAACTTGCTTACCTACCCAGCTCAACTCTTTCTACGGAGCAAAATAAGCGACGAGGAAAACCTGACGCCTCGAAGCCCCGTTATTGAAACGAGGCGTCTATATAATCGCGGGCTCGAGCGGCTCCTATAACGGAGGAGGGTCTTGGCTCCTCCTCGAGCCCGAACGCCCTCACCTCGGGCAGTCGCGCCCATCTGGGAAAGCGGGGCGGGGAGGGGGGAGAAGGAGGAGGAGGGAAAGGGAAAGGTGGGGGAGCTGTCACCGCCATGTGTGAGGCAAAGTTTGACACACAACCGGGAGGGGAGGAGGAAGGGAGGAGGGGGGCGGGAGGAAAGATAACACCAGCTCCGTCGTCCCGCGCGCCCTTCCAGAACAGGCGAAGCCCGAAAGAGGAGCGTACCTGGGTGTCCTCGGTCCTCAGGGCAGGCAAAGTGACGGAATGGCGCCAGCCGGGGCTCCAGCAAGGCAGCGCAGCGGGAGCCACAACCACAGGGGCTGGCAGGTGGAGGCTGCCGGCGGCGGCGGCGGCGAGCAACACGTTTGCGTCGAACTTCGCCGCGTCGGTCACGCCGAAGAGCAGCAGCAGCAGCAGCAGTAGTAAAGCCTGGCCAGCGTCGCCGTCCGATCCTATGGTTTTGCGCGAGCGCGCCCCCCTCCCCAAAGACGCGGCTCTCCTCAAGCTCGCTTCTTGGCGCCAAGATTAGATTTTCCTCTCACACAGACAGTTCTTTCTCGCGCGCGCCCTCAGTTCCTGCCGCGGCTCTCCCGCCCACCTCAGTCAGTCCCGCCAGCTTGCTCCGTGCTCGCCCGCAGCTTCGGTGGCCGGCGTGAGCTGCCCTTCCCCAGGGCGGGGAGGGCGAGGTGGGAAACCGAGGGGTAAAAAGGAAGCGACTGTGGTGGCGGCTAAGGAGCGAAAGGGCTCGGCCGCAGGCGGAGGACGAGCAGCGTGGCTTAGGCAGCAGCAGCAGCAGCTCCTTCCAGGTGCCTGTGAGGGGAGGGCAGCCGCTCTCGCAGCACCCGAGGGCTGAGCGGACAAGGCGAGACACGCGCGCAGTCTGCGGATGGAACCGGCGTGGAGCGAGCGGCTTCTACGGTCTGCCACAGCCTCCCAAGGCTGCTGGTTGCAGCTTCTCTTTCCCCTGCTCCTCCTCCTCCTCCTCCTAGCCGGCAAGCTCCAGGCTGCCGCTGGTCTTTGCCGCTTCCCTCATTAACCTCCTCAGGAGGAGCGCTCCCACCAGAACGCCCTTTAGTCGCGGAGGAGGCGAGTTTGCAATTGTTAATGGAGGGGTTTTAGTGCCGTGCCGGCAGGGGTTCTCTCGCGCTCCTCGCTCCCTCACGTGCCTTAAAGGTACATCACTGTTTCACTCCTCGGCTTGGCGCGTAACGCTCGTGAATGGGGCACATAAACCCTCGCCAGGAGCGGACGGGGAGGGGGCACGTGACCGCGGAGCGGGCTCGCTCTCTCTTTTGGCGTGAAGGAGCGCCGCTTGGAGAATGGCAATGAGGAAGGGGGCGGGGCTTCGGAGCCGAGGCCAGCAGGTGTCAATGGAGTCAAGGGGAAAGAGGAACCTGTTCCAAAGGAGCCGGTGGAATGGCAAGGAGAGGAAGAAAAGGAGGTGGGAAGGGGAAGGGGTGACTGATACTCGTGCAAACGGGTTGTGGGCAAGAACGGAGAAGCCTCGGTGGTGGAATGGCACTTCTCCTCTTAGAGTAGTGGGGGCGGGGTGGCAGCACTGGCAGGCATCTGGTTTCGTTTAAGACAGGAGGCAGGCATAATGAGGGAACTGATGTAGTAATGGGGTAGACCAGATCATTTAAAAGAGTAAGTAGGCTGACAAAAAAAGATGTATGGGAGGAATGGCAATGGTGATTAAAAGGAAATAGAGTGTAGAACAAGGAGGAAAAAAGGAGCAAGTGGGAGATATTCAGCATAGAAAGTCCACAGCTGGTAGGTTGGTTCAAAGGCAAGATGGAAGGGGCTATGGAGAAGGGTTGGGGGAAGAGAGAAATGGAGCATACCATGGGGCTAGGAGAATGAAAAGTGGGGGCAGTGGAGTGTCATTTCACATAATCATGAAAGAATGCATAACAGGAAGAGATTGCAGAAGGGACATGGGAATATGAAAATGTGACATATCAGGTATTAAATGGAATACTAACTAATTTATACTAAGGTAAGTATGAAAATAGTCAAATATGACTCATGATAACTTCCCTAAGAAGAAGCTGAGTTGTAATGCAGTGCCTAGTGCCTGGAAGCTACCTTCCGGGGTTACTGAGAGGAATAACACAACCCTATACAATTATATTATGCTCCCATCATTGACTTTAGCAGGACTTAATCCCAGGTAACCATGGAAGGTGTTGCATGCTTACTGAACCAGCTTTCTGTAAAAGAGCTCAGTCCTGAAATTTTCCTCACTTCTAAGCAATAATGACCAGCTCTTGGTTATTAAAAACAGCAGTGGCTGCAATCCTGAATGCATTCTACTGGGGAGTAAGCCCCTTTGAAAACAATGGGATTCAGTGTGCATGAGTAAACATACATAGGATTGCATTGTATAACAGTTGCAGTGTGGCATGAAGTTTCATGGAACAGAGCCTACTGATCAGTGGCGTAGCGTGGGTTGTCAGCACCCGGGGCAAGGCAAGTAATTTGCACCCCCTAACCCGTGGATTTGCGCCCCCTAACCCTAACCCCCAGATGTTGCGCCCGGTGCGGCCGGCCCCCCCTGCACCCCCCACGCTACGCCACTGCTACTGATAGATGCAAGAAATGCAATATTCAGTGGGCAGATATACAACTTTAGAGATATGAAACAGTAGAACCAAAAGTCTGTGACATGCAAATGTCCAGGAGGTCTGTGAAATTTCTGTGATATTTCTGTGCAAATGTCATTTCTTATCTTGTATACATCTGGGCTTTGCAAAGAGGTATCACAAACCTAGTATTTCCATTTTTTTTCTTTGTACCCATATGTATATATCTGCCAAGAAGGCATACCCTCAGAAAGGACACCCAGGAATATTTGAGGCTGGCAGCTCACACTTCAGAAATTAAGCACAAAGAAACTAAAATCAATACATTTCAAAATGTGTTGTATATTAAGAGGGGCTCTAAACACAGTGGACACATTTTAAATGACTTGATTCAGCTTTATGCATATGTGACACAAAACAAACATAATTGGCAATCACCCTCCACACACAGACTTCTCTGGAAAGGCACTCTAAGATAACCTTAAAGAAAAAAAGAGAATAATTACTAGACAAGGACATCCACCAACAGCAACAAAAATACTTCTATAATGTGACTAATGTTCTTGTCTTCTGTTTCTTTGTTATACTGTAGTGATACGTGTATACAAAAAATGAAACAAAATGTCAAGGTAGGGGAAAATGGGCTCGAGAAAGAGCTATAGTATACACTGAATAGCATATGCTGACTATTTTATACCCAAATTGTCAAACATGAATTTTAAATTTCTAGCTCTTGTTCCGATCCTCTTCAACCAGGTGTTGCAAGACTTGCATAACGGAAAATGAGAAAACTGAAGAAACAGTGCTTGAAGTGAGTCTGGGGACTGAGTCCTCTGGAGGCACTGCAGAAGACAAAAGTCTTCCAGAATTGCAGTGCCCATTTGTTTGATAGGATTGGCAGAAAAGTGTACTTGGCTTTGGATGGAATTACATAATATGATGCACCCTGAGCTTATGCGTTCATCTCTCTTCGTCAAGAATAAAGGTGGGTTTATCTTCCTTTTTTTTTTTTAGGAAAGAGGAGCAACAAGGACAAACTGCCTGTGCCCTCTGGCTGAAGTTTTTTTCAGAGTTCGTGGAGAGAGATATATTCTGATAGTGATCAACAGGCACATTCTTCAAAGGTAATTTTATGCTCATTTTTACATGTAATTTTTCTTATGAATCCATAAGATCAAACTGTGAGCTTCTTGCTCTTCACATTCCCACTTTCGGGTCACTGTATGGTATTTGCTTTCCAATCTGGAGTTCTGATTGCTAACTGGTATTTGCAAACAAAATTCTAAACCTTGATGGAAAGCGTAAAGTGACCAAACCAGCATTTATAAACATAGAAACAGAAAAGGCAGACAAAATACACAAATATTTATTTCTTGTGCTATCATATCTGGAAGGAAAGCATCATTATTAAAAGAAAAAAGAAAAACCTGAAACATTACCCTACCCATCACGCACATACAGAATTTAAGTCCTCCCCCCCCCCAATTATAATGTATAGATTTTTTTGATTTTTTTTACTATTCTATTACTTTACAAAGAAAGAAAACTCAAATTTAAGGGAAGATGTTAATGCAACTAGGCTGTACAACTTCTGGCCTGTGATATATAGTTACATATGTAGTTTGTTTGCAAGTTGAAATCAAGAGAGATCTATGGCAGTGAATGGTTTGTCAAGGCTTTATGTTTCCTGCTGCTCATGTGAGCCACACAACAAACAGGATTTATTTCACTTCTGATTTGCAAAATGTGAAAATTGACCAGGGAACCATTTGCTGGATTTTCAGAGCCACTGAAGCCCAACTGCAGTAGCCTCAGTAAGTCTTACTGAGGCATTTCCTCAGTGCTGGTGCACATCTTTCAGCAACTCAGGAGGGAAGAGGGAAAACCCTTACCCTGTTGTTGCTTGAATAAAGATGCAAAAAGAAAGTGAAAAACTGTCCCTATTTTTTCTTGTCTTAAATTATATTACCATTATTTTATCAGTTGAGAAGTAAAAAACAAAAACCTTTTGACTTTTTTCCTGAAGCAGACATATACGCAAGATTATTATAGTGCAGGAATGGACTTTTTGCTCTCCTAAGTGAGAGTAGATAAGGAATCACTAGCCCCTGTGGGAGAACATTTAGTACAACGTAACTGCAGCCACTTTTGTAACACTTCCAGACCAAAGGGATGGAATGCACAATCCACAAACATTTTTTCACAGCTATTTTCTGTTCCTTGTGATACACAGATAAACACTTAACAAATGTTCCTATGGATTAATATTAGTTTGGTAGCAACTGCTGCAGCATTATGAGATGCTGCACGGGAAATGTAAGAATGATTTTATTCACATAGATTCACATTTCTCAACAGAGTACTAGATGGTTCTCTGCATTAGAACTTTGTAACCACTGTAGTCAAATAATAACAAACTGGAAAAGATAAGTGCATGTTTTCTTCTCCATGATAAAGCACATTCTCAAATACAAAAACACATTTTCCCCCAAAGAGCAGATCAATTGTTGGCTTTGTTTTGAAGCATCTATTAAAGAAGGCATTCCAAATGAAAGCAGTTCATGGTCTTAACATCCTTAGAAATCACTTCTCAAAGGTGATTGCTGTACTTGTCAATCCTTGTGGTCACTGCCACTTAAGGACAAAACTCCTTTGGATTCAGCCAGTTTTCTTCAGGCATGGAGAAGAACAGTAGGTAACGAAAGTGTGTCACATACTTCTTCTTTTTTTAAAACCTATTTATGTTGTTCTAACTGGTTTATTTAAATTAGTGAAATGTTCATCTTTGATGCTAATCCTATTAGACTTCAAGGTAAATTAGAGAAGAAAATGTCAGTGAAGTCTTCAAATTCTTATAATTACTGCTTATTGCATACTAACTTGACACCTGCGTTTCCACATACCTTATGAAAGATACACTGATAAGAAAGAACACACTTATTATATTTGCTGTAAGACAATACAAACACTAGGTTACCTTTTCTACATAGAACAAATCACTTCCAGCCAATAAGATAGGAACAAGAATGAAGAGCACAATCCAAACCCCTGGTCCACTATGCTGGAAGGAGATTTGGGTGAGGCAAAGTTGTCCCCCTGCTCAGCTCTGTCTGGGTTGCCTTTTTCACAAGCCAGTGGCAAGGAAGCTTCTGTCACCTCAGTACTCTGGAATGTGCCTGTCCAAACTGCAGGTGGTGGAAGCAGTATATCAAATCATTCTGGTCCCGTTTACTTCACCGGCCAGGGAGTCAGCACAGCAAAAACACAAGACATACCAGCCTTCCCCCAACTGCTGTAAAATATATTTACCAGAGGCATAAAAGAAGCTGTATAGAGAACCATTTTGCCCTTTAGGGTTGCAACACGATGGAAATTTAATTGGGACTAAGCGCCATTGAATGCTGTGGGAATTAATTCCACATAAATAAGTATGGGGTTGGGCTGCGTGCAAGAGGCACAGAAAGAAGGAGAAAGGAAAATGGATAAGGAAGGTTAACTGCTCATGAAACAAACATGGAGCACTTGTAAGATTTTTTTTAGGGGAAACTGCATTTGCAAATAGCACTAAGCCGTGTTTTATTTTCACCATGGAACAAATCAAGAGGCATGGAAACATAATAAGAGGCCTGTTAAATCAGGCCAAAGGCCTACCTAGTCTAGCATTCTATTCTCAAAGTAGCCAACCGGATGCCTCTGAGAAGACCACAAGCAGGGCAAGAGCACAACAGTTCTTCTCTACATCAAGTTGCATTTAGAAGCATGGCATCTCCAATACAGGAGGCAGAGTACAGCCACCATGTCTAATAGCTATTGATAGCCTTATACTCCAAGTTGGTGGCTGTTTAGTCCTCTCTTGAGGGAGTAAGTTCCTTATTTTAATTATGTGCTGTATGAAGAAGTAGTTCTTTTAATCTGGCCTACATTTTCCCATGCTCAGCTTCATTGGATGATCCCAAGTTCTACTTTCATGAAAGAGGGACAAACACTCCACTTTTTCTGCAACATGCATACTTTTATGCACCTCTATGATGTTCTCTCCCCACCCACCTTCCTTGCCTTTCCCTCCCTAAACTTAAAAAGCGGAAAATGCTGTAACCTTTTGGGGGTTCCTTCATACATATTTTGATTGCTCTTTTCTTATCCTTTTCCAGCTCCACAATATTCATTCTGAGATGCAACAATGAGAATGGGACACAGTATTCCAAGCATGGTCACGCCATAGATTTGTATAGCAGCATTATGATTTCGACAGTTTCATTTCATTTCCATGCCAATTGCTTCCTCATTAATTGCAACCCCATTAACCTGGAAAATCGTGGAAGTTTTGCATTGTTATTTTCCTGCAGTTTGCGTGGATCAGAGCATGCAGTAGTATTTGGGATAGTATTCTACCAAGCAGTTCTTTCCTACCATTTTCTTGGGTGACTCATGGGAGAACAGAAGCATGCAGGTCCATAAAGAGGCATGACATGTTCAGTTGTGTACATACATGAATGGAATTCAGTGACATAGTGGTATGTCATTAGAAAAAGCCACAGTTCCATAATGCAACAATGTGGTATGTCATTTTAGTGGGTGAAACTTAATTGACCTTGATGGCACTTTCCCTGATTTGCAGTACAGTGGTACCTCGGGTTAAGTACTTAATTCGTTCCGGAGGTCCGTACTTAACCTGAAACTGTTCTTAACCTGAAGCACCACTTTAGCTAATGGGGCCTCCCGCTGCTGCTGTACCGCCGGAGCACGATTTCTGTTCTCATCCTGAAGCAAAATTCTTAACCTGAAGCACTATTTCTGGGTTAGTGGAGTCTGTAACCTGAAGCGTATGTAACCTGAAGCGTATGTAACTCGAGGTACCACTGTATACATTCACTATAAGAGTTTTGACCCTCTTCCTCTTCCTTTTCAACTTTTTACCATTCCCCTCATTTTTGATAAAGTATCATCTTTGGGAGTCAAATGTGATTGTGTTGAATTTCCTTGACAATTGTTCACTTAAATGTATGTTGAATTTGATAGCACAGTGGTATTTGAAAGCACTGATTCTGTTCATTTAACAAAACTTATATCTCACACTAGGTCCTGGACACCGCTATAGAATAAGTCCAGGGTCCCCTCACTTTGGATTGCTTCCAATACTTTTCACAGCACTGCAAGTATGAAAGGTGAGTTCATTTTGTATTTCAGTCTCCCCACCCCTTCACCCCCCACCTATATCGGCTTGCTCTAGAAATTGGTCAGATATTGTTCATTTTAATCACCTGACATCCTTACTGAATTCAATGAATTCAACCTCTTTCCTCAGGTAAAGCAACTATATATTTTTTCTCCTGGGAGTGTTGAGAAATTAGGGCTAAGAACACAAAGAGGTGAGAGCAGGTGGCTGGAGCAAAGAAAAATGGGAAAAACCCACAAAGGACCCAAAAGAAAAAGAATAACAGAAGAAAAGATGAAGAGAGTCAAAGCCAGGCTAAGCAAGGATCTGCTGGTTTCAAAATGCTGTGAATTGCTTTATTGAGTTGCTTGTAGTTGCCTCCTTCAATTTTTATTCATTTTTCAGTTTTCTGTACTTAATAACCATATATTAAAATTCCAACATTAATTATTTTTAAGACTGAAACATCAAATAGAAAGGGTAAAAGAACTCTCTGAAATGTACCTTTATATTAGGTTTCTGTAGACTGAAGCATTTTGTATTTTCTTTTAAAAAAGCATTTTCTGCACCTGCCTCTATGTTACAATTATCCTTCCCCTTTCTGCTTTGAAAGATTCATGGTTTTCGTAGCCTGCTGCATATTTTGTTAACCAACACTTAAAGCACTCGTTCTCTCATCCCTATTTACAGTCTGATGTCAACATGTTTAAACCTCATACCCTACGAGTATGTGATTCTTTAGAGACATTCCAGGAATGAAGTAATCAAATATGGTTATATCCCATCTTTATATGAATGGGCTTTTATTACAGAGGTAAATAACCCATTGGGTCTAGTATTGAAGCAGGTACAAAGCACAGATAGCACAGTAAAGTCAGGTATTTTTGTATCCTTGCAGTGTCATTATTTTGATCTGAAGAACCCTGCCACTCACACCTTGCTTACGGTATTTCAGCAACCAGATAAGGAAGGAATATGTGAAGGAAAAGCATACCCACCAAACTCAGAAGGAGGTGAATATTCTGGAGTAGTCTTTGGACCTAAAGAAGGAAACAGCACTGCCATACTAAAAAGATACAGGGCTCATGAGAACATCAGAAGAGGCATCAGTTGTCCAGCATCCTGTTCTCACAGTGGTCAGTGATATGTGGCATGCCCACGAGCAAAACCTGAGAGCAAAAATACTCTGCCGCATGTGATTCCCAGCAACTGGTATTCAGACGCATACTATTTCTGACAGTGGAAGTACAACATAGTCATTGTGGCTAGTAACTGCTGTTGGACAGCCTTGACAATCAAATGTATATGTATTTTGTCTTATATTTTGTTTTCTATTTTTTATTGTACCTTGTCCAGAGAACTATGTCTTTAACCGTGCTGTATTACTGCTTTGAAAGGAAAGATGATGTTTATGTCAGCCTTGTTGTGGTAGATTGCGGTTGAGGCTTCGCTTAGCAGGGTTTATGTATTCCAAAGGATTAATGGGCAGTCAGTGGGAGAGGTGTATAGTGGAGCCACAGAGGTTTCAATCCCAGTGAGGAGAAAGAAATGCCTTTCCTTCTTGAAAAGGCAAAATACCTCGCTACAGGCTTCTCTGCATCCTCCCCTTCACTACACAGTTAATTCTGCTACTGCCTGGCAGTATTGCTACACATATAATTACAGCCATGCTAAAACTGACCTGTAGACTGCCAGCTCTTAGCAATTTATATTGTAACAAAAATTGATCCATTTAATTATTGCTTTCGTTTCTGTGTTTTTATCCAGCTCTTAATATAAAAAACCTTATTTCCATTTCACATGATTGACACCCCAATCTTAAACTTATTCCTGGCTGTCATTTAGCAGGGAATTTTGTTATTATGTTGGCTTATTATTTACGGTCTTCTTCAGGGGTTTTTTTTTTAACTATGCAAGAATATGTAAAAGTGTATTTTTAAAAGTCTTCGAAGGACCCTACAAAATTACAACCATAAAATATTTGAATAATTAAATATATTTTCCAACAGACATTATGTCCTGGTGCCATATCATCCAATCCTGAAATTAATTCTGTATTGGGCTTTAACAGCAAATATCCCACACTGAAAATAGGGCAGGTAATGCACTTTTTATCAGCATCTTCCCTCTTTAAAACTGGGAGAGCACCATTGCATAAGAAATGCAGAAAGAATGAAAGGGCAGTGATATTTGCTGAAGCCCAGAGTATTTCAGTTCAAACCTTAGTCTTCACAGTAAGCCATTTTTTGGTACCTAAGAGCTAAGGCCAATAGAACACAAGGGCGGGAACATTAATCAACAGTACTTTCTCCCCCAGGAGAACAAAGCTATTTGAGCTTGCTGGTCAGTCACCTCCATGTGTGGCTGATGTGAGTCATAGGACTTAACGGAGTAGGGAAGACCTTGATGGATTCAGCAGCTGGTTGTACCAATATAGGGACCTTGTCCATAGTTTGGCATTGCTTGTCCAACATTTTAGTTGAAGAGCTGGACCTTCCCCATATCTATGAAGATAGGTGTGTATGTGGTTCCATCTTGTAGGACTGTAGCCATGGGCATCTGAAGAAAGCAAGCTTAGCTTTACAGACAAATAATGGCTTGCTGCTATGGAGGTTCATAAATTTAGAACTTTTAAAGAACATAGAAAATATATATAATAACTTCTAGAGGACTCTAGAATTCATTTATAAAATCCTAACAATTGCCATCTATTGCACAATAGCCAGAGGCTTTGAAGGAATTCAGAGGAATGTTCTAATCTGTATTGCACTGTATTTCACTGGAGAAGTCTGAAATAACTTGCTATAACCCTGAATTTATTTCAGTGTTGTTTTTGTGTGGCTATTTGGTAACCGAAATACATACGGCAGAGTATCACATCTTATCTCCTTCAGATCCCCTGTCAGATATTTTATTTATTTTCTCTTAGCAGCTTAAATTCTCTCCAACAATATTGTCTTAACTTGTGCTGCTCTCTACCTATTTTACCTGAAGTCATAATGCTTCATCTGAGACATCCAAATTTGTTTCTACAGCAACCATTGTGATAAGAGAGAATAGATACTTCAAAAGTGAAGAAAGAGGCATGAAAACCTAACCTGCTAAGCAAATTCCCTGCTTCCACACAATAAGAAAAACAAAACATATTGAAAAGAAGAGTTGTGACATAAGATTGGATTTCCAGATTTTTTTAACCTCCTGACAAGCTATCAATGCTATTTCCTGATAAAATATTAAAGCCTAATAGTTTGGTATATATTTCACTAGTTCATTCATTGCTGATATTGTCTGTGATCCAGTGGACCATATACTTAATTCCATACATATGGAGCATTATCTTAAGCTTCCCTTTGGAATATAGGTACCTTCACTGTCCAAGAAGTTGCTCCTAAAATGTGGGTCCACTTTGAGAACACCATCCAACATGAGGCCAAAAATGTTGACCTTCTCCAAAAACATGTCAGCTGTTGTGCATATATGAGGAACACCATGGTTAAGCACTTCATGTATATGAAGAGCTATTAGATCTGTGTGGCTGCCCTTTGTGGTGACACACTGAACTGCAGCTTGTCAGTGAAGAGTGCTGTCCACCCATGCTGACCACTGGATCCTTCTAGGCAGGAAGGAGTATTAAAGAGCTGTTTCTCTAAATTAAATTTGCTTGAGCAACAAAGTCTTCCTAGGCACTGGTACCTTCACTATTATTTAGTCCCAACTCCTGGTTTGTTCCTTTATCAGACTTCTTGATTTGTCCTTCATTTAATATTTAAGAACATGAAAGGTAGATTAAGGTGGATAACAAAGGCAAAAAAATAAATTAACACCCAAAAATATAAATAATGAGCTAACTAAAGCACCTCATGAGGAGAGAAGACTCCCTGGAAAAGACCCTGATGTTGGGAAAGATGGAGGGCACAAGGAGAAGGGGACAACAGAGGACGAGATGGTTGGACAGTGTTCTTGAAGTGACAAACATGAGTCTGACCAAGCTGCAGGAGGCAGTGGAAGACAGGGGTGCCTGGCGTGCTCTGGTCCATGGGGTCACGAAGAGTTGGAGACAACTAAACGACTAAACAACAACAACTAAAGCAACTGCAGAAATTAAATGAATACAACAGCAAAATCATGAAAACCAAAACAATAATTTACAACCTGAAATTCAATTTATGTTTCACTCTTCTTTATTTGGAGCCTCACTTTGTGTTCACATGTCATCATTTTTTATGGCTGCCTTTATTATGGCTATGAGCCTCAAAAGCCAGTGTTCTAGGCCTTCCTAGGTCTCTGAGAAGGCTTGGGTTCACAGCTTTCTGTGAATGCTACAGAAAGGAGAGATAGAATTGAATGTCTTCTATGTACAGTGGTACCTCGGGTTACATACGCTTCAGGTTACAGACTCCGCTAACCCAGAAATAGTACCTCGGGTTAAGAACTTTGCTTCAGGATAAGAACAGTAATCGTGCAGCGGCGGTGCAGCGGCAGCAGGAGGCCCCATTAGCTAAAGTGGTGTTTCAGGTTAAGAACAGTTTCAGGTTAAGAATGGACCTCGGGAACTAATTAAGTACTTAACCCGAGGTACCACTGTATTAGAGGGACGCGGGAGGCGCTGTGGGTAAAACTTCAGTGCCTAGGGCTTGCCGTGGTCGGTGGTTCGAATCCCCGCGGCGGGGTGAGCTCCCGTCTTTCGGTCCCAGCTCCTGCCCACCTAGCAGTTTGAAAGCATCCTTAAGTGCAAGTAGATAAATAGGTACCGCTTTATAGCGGGAAGGTAAACGGCATTTCCGTGTGCTGCACTGGTGCTGGCTTGCCAGAGCAGCTTCGTCACGCTTGCCACGTGACCTGGAAGTGTCTCCGGACAGCGCTGGCCCCCGGCCTCTTAAGTGAGATGGGCGCACAACCCTAAAGTCGGACACGATTGGTCCGTACAGGCAGGGGTACCTTTAACTTTACCTTACCACTGTATTGGTGACAGAACCCCAAACCCAGAATGTCCTACACAAACAACTTTATATAGATAAACAGCATGGTGGCCATACTGGTCCTGAGGGACAGCATAGGCTCACTACCAAGGCATGGAATAGAGCTGCTGACCCCAAATGGATAACACTATGGCCCCCAGTCCTATTACATGAGTCCCACTCCTTGCCTTCTAGTTTGTTGTTTGATCCGAAGGGTCCTGACTACTGACTCACCTCAGTCTGCTATTGTATACGCAATGCTGACAGTGAATGACCATAGTTTGCACATACTCTTTTGTCTTCCTCCAGCACAGCTGAGAAGACGATTTTGGAAGCTTTGCCCTTTGTGGTTAGTAAACCCCATGGCACCTGAACTGGGGATTACAGTATAATACTAAAGTATGGTTAGTTTCAACATACCAGCCATAGTCCATGGTTTGCTGTTGGATTGTTTTTCTAGAGAAGAAAACGCAGGTACTGTTGAACATACCTTGATCATAGACAGGTTGGGCTACTGTTCTTTATTTGATCTTCATGGGATTTCAGTTCAGAGTGCTGGCTATCTCCTCTAAAGCCAAACATGATTTGGGAACATGGGAACTAGCTGCTGCTACATGATCCTACCTTCCTCTTAGGCTCTGCTTCACATCCTGCTACTCTTTATGTGTAGCTGGTGGGAATGTGGCAGAATCAAGCCCTCTTAGCTGCAGCATAAATAGCCCTTTCTGTTAAAGGCCACATACCAATTTTCTATTTTTATTTTTTATTTTTTTGTTTTAAAAATAAAATTTCCTGAAGATAGACTCCACTGTCAAAGAATCTGCTTCTCTGTAAAGATTTGAGAGGTAATACAGGGTTAACAAACCACAATACAAGCTTTTGAACATGCACTTTGAAAAGTTAAATTCAACAAATTGGTTAGCTGACTTCTTTGAAGAAAAATAGCCTCTCACATTTTATGTGTTCCAGTATTGTTTAATATGCTATACATTGCTCATTCTTAGTCACAGTTCTGAAAAAAGAAAATACAGTAGTGCAATATTAAATGATTTCTGCTAAATTTTATTCCACCCTGATCAAATTTTGGACACTGTCATTAGTGTTCTGGAGCAGGATTTTGTTGTTATTTTTGTTTAGGTTATTTTTGCACCTTGTAACCTTTCTTATAACCTTGGGCCTAAATAAGCTCATTAAAAATTAAATTGCTTATTATACCCTAGCATCAATTTCCACTTTGATCAGAAAGCACAATAGCTTTCTTGAGTAGATTTACCTATGAAATATTCTGGTAATGAGAAGAGATGAGACAAGTTTAACAATTTCAATGCCAAAGCAAAAACTACAGAAATATAAATGAAACAATTGAATATCTATGGAATAAATACTGTAGCACTAGCCATGAAAAATGGACTTTAATTTAAACAGGAGGTACTTAATTCATATTTCTTTGCATGTTAATAGCTACTGTTCCTCATAAATTTCAAAAAATGCATCATGTACTTTATATTTTTGATCTGAACAATGAAATTAATTTCATGTAATAAACAGCTTGTGTTATTATTTGACTGTTTTTCATTCTTGTCTTTTAATTGTTACCCAATATGTCCATGTGTATAGGTTCTACAATATTTTGGGCAAGCAATATTCATCTATCTGGTGGCAATATTAGCAGAAAGTAAAATGCTTATATCTTAGGTGACAGCTTGTTGACATTCACACAGTGAAAGTTTGCACATGTCTACTCAAAAGTAAATCCTATTTTTTCCCAATGGGATTTTCCCCCAGGCAAGGGTATATAGGATTTAAGGCATAGGCAGCAATTCTATGCACACTTACTTTGGAATAAGCACCATAAACACAATGGCCTGAATAAACATGTGTAAGATTACATTGCTATGTATTATTCTAGTTTAATTAGATCTGCTATACTAGTCAGAAAACTGCTATTCATGCCTTCCTCAAAAAAATTGTTGATGTTACCTCATTCTTTCTAGCTTTACTTGAAACACTTCAGATGTTATTCGAGCCAGGCATTCAGAATCTGGTGACACTGTTCAGAAAATGCGGAGCTACCAATTCAACAACAAAACCATTACCTCAGTAAAACTTCCAAATGAGTTATAAGCTTCCTACTTGCCTATGTGCTTTTTAAAAGTCTATCCACACTCTGTACTCAATGTATATATGGTCCACTCATACATTACACATATAAACCCCATGCGTTCATAACTTGCAATAGAGAACAACTGGCATTTGTCAAGGCAAACCATGATGTCTTAATAGAGGTTTACTTTGTGAATTGTAAAATTAGAGGGAAGCACCTTTGTTAACCCCCTATTTGTTTGATCCATGGCCCACTACATTTGTCACACAAATGCAGTCAAATCCATTTCTGTATAGTTTCTTTGACATGGAACTATCCCAGGAATTCATTTGGTCTACACTGTTGGACAGGTTTCCAAAGTGAATTGCTTAGTTTTTAGAAAGATCATGTAGAAAAGAGAAAAAAATACTGCATTCCAAGGACAAGTTGGTTAGAATTATACACAAATAGCTACTGACAAACTGATGCATTTCTTTGGCCACTCTTCTCTTATCTGTCGCTCTCATCACTTACCTGGTAGAGCCAGCTTTTTGACTATTTGAAAACCAAAACTGAACATACAGTTCTGATATTCCTCTTTATGCCATCATTACCTTCACAATGACTTTTCTGGGCTTCTCTTCCCCTCTGGACATGCTTTTTATCCACTGAGTTCAAGCCATTTCCCACCACTCCAGGTAGCAGCATAAGTATGCAAAAGGTTTGTACCACTTCTACCTTTCTGAAGATAATGAAAAATATCAATGGGAATTGTGATTTTTTAAATTATATATATAAAAAACTTCTTGGATTTCTTTTGAACAGTAGCAGCAGCAAAAGTTTATTAATAAACTAGATCAGATCTTAAGTGTTAGCACTTGTGCCTTGACCCTTTATGGCTGCTCTCACATTGAAAGAGCCAGATGGAGTCAGGGAATTACCGTATTTTTCGCTCTATAAGATGCACCAGACCACAAGACGCACCTAGTTTTTGGAGGAGGAAAACAAGAAAAAAAATATTCTGAATCTCAGAAGCCAGAACAGCAGGAGGGATTGCTGCGCAGTGGAAGCAGCAATCCCTCTTGCTGTTCTGGCTTCTGGGATAGCTGCGCAGCCTGCATTCGCTCCATAAGACGCACAAACATTTCCCCTTACTTTTTAGGAGGGAAAAAGTGAGTCTTATAGAGCAAAAAATACGGTACTCTGCAGATGTTCCCCTCTGCTCTCCTCTAATGCCACCTTAAAGGAATTTCCCAGTATAAAGCTTTGTACACACTAGTGACTTCATTTGAGGGATGAGAGGACAGGGTTAAATCCTGTGCGTACAGCAGGTGTTAACCCCTACTCCTTAGGTGATGAGGACGGGTTTCCTTCCGTTCACGGAACAAGTGCACACACACAAAGAAAGCCTGTAAAATGCACACTTCTTTCTGACACTTCCTGCAGCAGGAGGTGGGGGGTGAAGAGGAGAAGGAGCTTTGTGCTGCTGCAGGTAGGAGAATAAAGAAGCCTGCATTTCCTAGCTGCCAGGGAACAGCTGTAGAGCATCTGCTTTGTCTGGAGAAGATGCCAGCACCAGCCCCAGCATACCTTGGGAATGTCCTCTGTCTAAAACCTTCAAGAACAATTACCTGTCAATTTAGACCCAAACTGGGCAATGTGGTACCCTGCAGATGTTGTTGGACCATAGCTCCCATCATTCCTGAGCATTGACCATGCTGACTGGGGCATATGATAGTTGTGGTCCATCAGGAGGAAACCACATTGGTTATCCCTGGCACAGACAACACTGGCACAAATATTGGATGGACCAATTTTTTTGACTTGGTAGAAGGCAGCTTATTTAAAGTGTAGGTATAACTGTCACAGATCAAGTAACATAGGTATAAACACCACAAGTGAGGCTGAATTAATAACTTATAGAAAGAAAAAAGGCTGTGCCAGTGTGGTGTAGTGGTTAAGAGCGGTAGTCTCGTAATCTGGGGAACCGGGTTCGATTCCCCGCTCTTCCACATGCAGCTGCTGGGTGAGCTTGGGCCAGTCACACTTCTCTGAAGTCTCTCAGCCCCACTCACCTCACAGAGTGTTTGTTGTGGGGGAGGAAGGGAAAGGAGAATGTTAGCCGCTTTGAGACTCCTTAAAGGGAGTGAAAGGCGGGATATCAAATCCAAACTCTTCTTCTTCTTCTTCTTCCCTGGGAAAGGCTTAATTATAACTGGCAAAATTGCTTTTAAATACAATCTCCTGGCATAACAGTGTAAGGGACAGGTGTAAATTCTAGTATACACCATGCAGAGGGAAGGAAATGGCATGGGATAGTTGCTCTCCTTTGGCTGCCATTGCTACATAATTCCCCAGGACAGCAGCCACTAACTCATCGGTAGTTGTCAATTCTCCCAGTAAAGAAAGTGTAGTCCTTTTGAACCTCTTGGTTCAGGCTGATTCCTGCTTGGCTTTGCCTCCCTGTGCATGTTCCTGTTTGAAATGCTGCTACCTGCTGCTCTTCAGGCTTGATCAGGGAGTGAGTGGAAACAGCTGCTAGTGGCACCAACCCTGCCTCCCTCTGTATGCCACCATCCAATTTCTTTATAGATAAGTCAGCCAATTCCATTAATTATTGAAAAGCATTATACTATCTAGAGGCAGAAGGAGGGTACCTAAACATACACATGCTGGCTCCAAAAATTACCTTGTTCTAACTCTGTTACACCAATCAGAGCTTTCTGTTGTACTGCTCTTTTAAGCGAGTTTCCCTAATTCTGGTAGATGTTTGTTCCATAAACAGGCTGCATTCCTCTGTAGTCTCAGAAGGATGTTCCACTATGTCCAATGGGGTTTGCTGCCTAGCAAGTGTGTTTAGGATTACAGCTGTAACCTATTAATACTATAACAGTGCAACTAAATTAAAAGCTGCACTACATCAATACAGACACATTGTGAAGGTTTTATTAAAACATGCTTCGTGTTGACTAATTAAATATAGATAGAATGTCATTTAAAAACATCCTGCTAGAAAGAATATTTGTAACAAAATGAATTAAGGAGGGTGGGGAGGCAATTTATATTCCACTGGTATGAAGGCAAATTTCTCAATTGTAGATTTTTCTGGCAACAAGTGATGCTAAAATCACAACACACCACAAGTCAATCCAATAATCTAATTTTGGTTTTGTCTTAAAATTGTGGCATGAAGTATAAAAGTAGATCAACCTGATTCTGTCAACCTACATAAGCGCCTCTTTCAACTATCTAATTTTAGGCTATATTCCTCCAGTCTCTGTCCTCCCAAAATATGATGAATCACAAATTTTCAAAGCTCCTTGACAGCACAACCCTATGCATATGAGTTCAGAAGTAAGCCCCATTGAGTTCAGTAGTAAGGTTGTATAAAACTGCAGCCTAAGTGGGAAATTGACTACTTGGGTACTCAATTCTTCATCCTTCTGGTTGCTTAAACCAGCCACAGGTTGATTGACTGATATTAAGTAACAGGGGTAGTAAATTCTTTAAGGGCGGGTATAGTCCCAATTATCTTAAAGGAGGTGATTGTGAAACCTTTGCTAAAGTAGCCCTTTTGATCCACTCTGTATTGAATAATTTTGAGCCAGGCTGAGCATGTGTGCCAATTCAACTCCAAGGTTTCTTTGATGATTATAAGGATTCTATATTTAGTCATTTCAATCTGATTAACCCTTTAATTTTATTGAATGATGGCAAATCCCTCTCCATCTCATCTTTCTCCCACCCTAGAAATCATGCTGCCAAAATGGGAAGAGGAATCAAAAACAAACATTTCAAAAGAGCAGTTTATTACTGTAATGTAGCTATTCTATTCTATCTCATTTCAGTAGTTATATAACACAATGTTAAATCTATCAGATGAAATTACTTTTGACTTTTTAAATTATGCTGTCCCCAATTCCTTGCATTACTTTAATGTGAGATTTTTTTGGGGGGGTGGGTGGGTGTGGGGGGAGAACATGGATTTAAAATATCTTAGCATAGCACCACCTTCTTTTTCTCTTTGGTGTTTCCCCCATGTTCCTTAAGTAGGGCTTAGCTATACTTTTGCTTGACCAATATTTTGTACCAATCAATTCCCCTTGGTCTGTGAGCTTTTCTTGTTCTATAGCTACACGTTGCGAAAATTCGATCTTACCAGCTGAATCAGATCTTATCAGATGCATGAAAAATCCAAAGCGAGATTTTGCTTAACTTAGTGGGTAAGATCAGATTTTCTCAAGGCACATTCCAAAATACTTTGGGGCCCAGGGGAATTAATTGTTACACAATATGATCAAAACAGAAGTCAAGCAAAAGGGTGGATGTGTCCTAAGTGTTGCCATAAGCAGCAGGCATCTTGATACTCTGTTAGTGAAATACTGCCAGGGGCTGCTCTTTTGCTTATATGATGTGCTGAATTGTGTTACTATGGTGATACTTAAACAAAGAGAAGAATAAATCTCAAAAGCTTGTCTTGAAACAATTTATTAAGTCACAATGCATTTTGGTTTCGCAGGTGACTCCTTTTCAAGGCCCATTGAACCAGATTGAACCAGCTAAAACAAATCTATATGGTAGCTTCCAAAGCAAATAACTGGTTCTGTTACTCCTGAAAAAGAGCCGTGAAGCTGGAAACTCTGAGTCTGAGGTGCACCTTTTAAGAGTTCTGCTTTTCTTAATTCCTGTTCTGGCACCTTCCCTTTCTATTTTTTAAAATCTTATATGGCAAGACATGTTGTATCTCACACATATGAGATCATGTATAGTGGAAAGCAGAGCTCAGAAACAGCAGCTATGGTATGTTAAATACACATGCCAAGTCACTCATTGTAACCATCTTTAAATGGGGCATGGCCTCTTTTCCCTTAGTGATTTCAAAGGCTTTCCACTGCTGCTTTGCACACAGCAACAATGGGATAGCAGCGCTGGTGACAGCAGTAGTATAAATGCAGGGGGAAAGGAAAACTTGTATAAAGGGTTCCTAAAGATTGTGCTCTTAGAATTTGTTGTACTGTTAGATGAGTACTAGAATGGAAATATCTCTACTGTGAATCGAAGCATTTTGAGCAAAAATTGATCTATAAACCTTCCCTATACCTCAAATTACATTTTTTAAAAATAAAACTTCTATAGATATTTTGTTGTATTGTGGCTTCTTGTCATTCAAGCATCACACTTCAGAGGTGAAGTGCATTAAAAAGAGAGAGAACAATTTTAAAGGGCACTGGTTACTTTATGCCACACACAATATTGTTACATGCCACCCCCAATCTCTGAGCGGTGCAAGATTCCAGGGAGTCCCACGTGTGCTTTAGCCAGGGTCTGTGCTTCCTTTTGGAAAATGAGGCGCAGGGCAGACTTTGCTGATTTTGTGATATTGTGATATTATTTTGTGATATATGGTTTATTACACATATATACATAGTAAAAGCTATGGTTTTCCCAGTAGTGATGTATGGAAATGAGAGCTGGACCATCAAGAAGGCTGATCGCCGAAGAATTGACGCTTTTGAATTATGGTGCTGGAGGAGGCTCTTGAGAGTCCCATGGACTGCAAGAAGATCAAACGCATCCATTCTTAAGGAAATCAGCCCTGAGTGCTCACTGGAAGGACAGATTGTGAAGCTGAGGCTCCAATACTTTGGCCACCTCATGAGAAGAGAAGACTCCCTGGAAAAGACCCTGATGTTGGGAAAGATGGAGGGCACAAGGAGAAGGGGACGACAGAGGACGAGATGGTTAGACAGTGTTCTCGAAGCTACAAACATGAATCTGACCAAACTGCGGGTGGCAGTGGAAGACAGAAGTGCCTGGCGTGCTCTAGTCCATGGGGTCACGAAGAGTCGGACATGACTGAACGACTAAACAACAACATACAACCTCAGCCTATGATAGAGGAGTTCACAGCATCGACACCCCATGAATATCTGGCTTCTCCCATAGCCACAGCAGCCTTGGACTTAAGCAGACTCCAACCATTGCTCTCAAAGGCTGCTCTCAGACTCTCCTGCCCACTGCTTAGTATGCCCATTGCATAACTCCTAACTGCAATCTTAAACTCTCCCCCCAAACACTGGCATTGTCTTTTAAACTAACTCTGATGGAAGGAGGTAGCTTATTTGTAAATGGGATTTGCCCTTGATCCTTTGTGTTTTCTTAATTGCACACCCCCAGGCTAGCATCTCAAATGGAAATTAGCTCTTAACACTTGTTGATTCCCTAGGATTAAAGAAGTTGGTGGGTGCAAGACACAAGCTAGTGACTAGCTTGATCTGGAATTTAGTGTGTCATGCACCCACTAAGGGTGGAATTTAGTGTGTCATGCACCCACTATATTTTCTGGTTACTTTTTTCAGCACACAATACTTACTTGCCTATAGCTGCTAAATAGCCATTATCTTAATGGAGAAAGAAATTATGTCTTAACTGACCTCATTTCATCTCAATTTTAAAATATTGAAGGACTTTTGTGTATCATAAATTCAAGTGAATTATTAATACTATATACCCTGTTTGGGACAAAACCAATGGTTGTTAGAAGCACCAATTTTTACTAGAAATACTGTATTTTAGATACCCCTTAACCTACCTCTTGTGACATTACGATTTAATGAACTGCTTTACAGAAGAACTATAATCTTTCATGAAAGTAATACCATCTATTACTAGGATCAAGTTGGCATTTCCCTTATTTCTGCTATGACATGAAAATTGCATATGGTAGTTTCACATGCAGTTAGTGCTGACCTCAACATTTGAAGTGTTGTAAGCAGTGTAAAAAATATGTGCTTTACTCAACATCATCCAGAAAGCCAATTAATATCTGTTGGGGGAAACGAAAATGTTAAGTTTTACAGAGTTTACAGCCCAAATGGGAGATTGTTACTAGAGTAAATAACTTTAATTAGCTGTTACAAAATTACCTCACATAGGCAATTTTAACATGTAAAACGTATAAGCACTATTCCTACTAGGAAAGTGGCTGTTTAGCCAGTGAGTGCAGTGGAAAGAGAAATGGTGGAAAGGACATGTCAGGAATGGATATAATTCCTACATATAGGATAGACAGCAAAGGTACGCAGGAAAACCACATTGTTACTTTTAATTGGCTCCTTTTAACTGGATAACAATTCATTTATGTTCTGAATTCAAGGTTCTACAAATGATTTAAGTAAAGGTAAAGGTAAAGGTACCCCTGCCTGTACGGGCCAGTCGTTTCCGACTCTAGGGTTGTGCGCCCATCTCACTTAAGAGGCCGGGGGCCAGCGCTGTCCGGAGACACTTCCGGGTCATGTGGCCAGCGTGATGAAGCTGCTCTGGCGAGCCAGCACCAGTGCAACACACGTAAACACCGTTTACCTTCCCGCTGTAAAGCGGTACCTATTTATCTACTTGCACTTAGGGGTGCTTTCAAACTGCTAGGTGGGCAGCAGCTGGGACCGAACGACGGGAGCTCACCCCACCGTGGGGATTCGAACTGCCGACCATGCGATCGGCAAGCCCTAGGCGCTGAGGTTTTACCCACAGCACCACCCGCGTCCCACAAATGATTTAGAAAACCTTAAATGGCTTAGGATCTAAATGCTTGTTGAAGCACCTTTTTCTCTATGTTCCTGCATGTGAGCCCCTTCCTTGGAGCTCTCCTTAATTTCCCATCACTGAAAACTGTATGTTTGGTGGAAACACACAGTTGGGCCATTTTCATGGTATCACTGTGACTCTAGAATGCCCCCCCCCCTGGAAATTCAGTTGGCACTCACACAACTGGTATTCAGCCACCATGTGGAAATCTGGTGTTATTTGATATATTGTTTTTAGGGCAGTGGTGGAATATCTGGTTGTAAGTCGCCTTGGGCAAGATAAGCAACTAACAAATTTAATAAATAAAACAAATAAACTTGTTTTACTGCTTTTTATTCTGTACAAGTGGGTGGGATATAAATAGTCTTAATAAATAAATATTCTGCATCAAGTAAACCAAGTATTCTTTTTACATTTTCTAAAGAGGCCAAGCCTTTTCAAGAAGCACAAGAGCACCCAGTGGCGTAGCATGGAATGCCAGTGCCCAAGGCAAGGCAAATATAATCACCACTGCCTGCCAATAGGCTGGAATGAAGGGGCAATAGCTCAGCGACCTATCTGAGTGGTAGCCGCAGCACCTCATGAGCACTGAGCATGGGAGAAAAGGGGACGTGGGATTGGTCAGGAGCAGGTATCTTTCTAAAGCCCATGCAGAGTGTGCCTTAGCAACTGGCTGTCACCCAAATCTGCTCCTCGGTCTGCCTACACAAACGTTGGGAGATTTTCTGTGTGAGGAGGAGGGTACACTATTTTTTATTTATTCTTGCTGCTTTCTCTATTTTTCTTTTGAAATTTTGTGCTTCTAAGAATTTTGTGCTCAGGGCCCCGCCCACGCTACACTACTGAGAGCAAAGATTTGTTGAGCAGGGACACCCTTTTGACTTTGTTCTAAGTTTTTTGACAGGGGACTTAACATATCTGACTCTGATGGACCCAGGAAAATTCCTTAGAGTATGTTTTGTTATGTAATGACACTTGTGTTAAGCCTAGACCTTTGCTAAAACCCAGGCTGAGGTCCACTGATAAGTTTGTTTGTATAACTGGGTATACATATCTTGGTTTGAACTAGGATAAGAAGATTAAATGGAACCCCAATTAAAATGTATAAAGGAGAACCTTAAGAAGGGATTACAGTACTATAAGTTTGGAAAGATGTTGGATGACTGTCTTCTTCAAGAGAAGAAGTTAGGATCCTGGTCTCCCCCATCTACCCAGAAGAAATTGTGTCTCACTCCCACATGCAGACTGCCACATTAGTGAAAGTTCACTTTGCAACCAAACTTTCCCCCTTCCTGCTCTTCATAGCTAAGCTGGATGGTGATTTTGTTCCTTAACCTTCTTCTATTATCAGCTAAGTACCGTATATGGTCTAGGCAGTGTGTGTGACCTGTCTGTCTCTCGCTCTGTGTGTGTGTGTTTCTGCCATGGCACATAAAATTATGAACACTTTTTCTTTAACTCTTACACAGTCTGCTTATTGCTAGTTTTCTGTAGCTAGCACACTAATATTAGTTATCATTGGTTATGGCTGAAATTCCCCAAAATAAGCAAGGTATTTGTAGCCACTTCTCTCGCTGATGCACAGCCTTCCCCAGTAAATGTTCCCAAAATTAGTATTACTAATTCTCCCAAAATAGCTTTTCCATAAATATATGTGTTCACTGGCCCGGTAGAGATCTTTCACTCCTACCTGATCTTTTTCATTTGTTGCTTTGGATACTAGATTCTTTTAACTGAATATAATTGGGATTAAACTTGCATGTGAAATTTCTGTCCTACACTGAGCCATTTTTGGACTGCCCCTTTTCCACCCCCCTCAGCCAAAACTTGATGATATATAGGGCCCAGTCCAATGTAATAAAAAGTTAAATGTAATAAAAGAAGAGGAAAATACATAAACCAGAGGGTTTTAGAGGGTCTATACTTGCATTATACTAGGCTCAATTCTGAAAAGTGATCCTGCACATTGTGACTACTGAAGCATGGAGCTAATCCAGACTTTAGCAAGTAATTTTAATTAGTGTATTAAGACAAAATAATTAGATTTTTGTCTAATGTGGCATTAATTGTACAGGATTTCTAAGAAATATTTCCTCTGTTCTGCGGAACTTTTTGATGATATGCTACTTCAAATTTCTCTACTGATTTTCATGGAATTGCTTTTGTGTATGGTTGACATATTTAAAAAAGTAAAATAGACTTGCCTAAGATCCAGGACAAAGCACCAGACGTATAAAAGGCTCTTATCCACAGCAGCAAGCTACTTCTTTAGCACAAAAATGCCTATTGAAAAACTACCAAAAGCAAGCAAAATCCTACATAAATTTAAGTGACAGAGCTAGAAATATTTAGAAATATTCCAGAACTATAACTCAGGAGAAGGCACCTAGGTAGTGTCCTCACACCAAGTTACAGTGGTACCTCGGGTTACAAACACTTAGGGTTACAGACTCGGCTAACCCGGAAGTAGTACCTCGGGTTAAGAACTTTGCCTTAGGATGGGAACAGAAATCGTGTGGCGGCGGCTCAGCAGGGGCAGGGGCGGCGGGAGGCCCCATTAGCTAAAGTGGTACCTCAGGTTAAGAATGGTTTCAGGTTAAGAACAGATCTCCGGAAAGAATTAAGTTCGCAACCAGAGGTACCACTGTACCAGTAGCCCAGACTGAAAAATGAGCTTGCAGGTGAGTGCTTTCTAGGGTTTGGTGAAATGGGATTGGTCCTTAGGGAGGGGACAATGGTCTGGAGACTGCATATCAAAGAAGGCATGGCAGAAATGCAAAAGTGGATGTACAGTCATACCTTGGGTTGAAGTAGCTTGGGGATAAGTATTTTTGGGTTGCACGCTGCGGCGCTCACGCATGCACAGATGGTCACAATGACGTCACATGCATGCGCGGAAGCGGCAAATCGTGACCCGCACACGTGCAGATGCACGTACACGGGTTGCGTTCGCTTCTGGATGCGAATGGGGCTCCGGAATGGATCCCGTTCGCATCCAGAGGTACCACTGTATGTGTGTTGGGGTTTTGGATTGGCCACAAAAGCCTTTAGGCACCACAAAATGGTCAATTTGTGGAGGGCCCAAAACCTTTTCTCACCACAGAGTAGTAGTAGTTAATATTATACAGAGGTGTGCTTGTTAGAGGGTTAGAGGGAGAGGATGAGGAGGAGAAGGAGAGTGAGGAGAGAGAGGGAGATGAGAGAGAGAAATAATGGATATGGAGCACTTCCTCCTTAATTTTTTTTTATTTTTTGATGCCCATGGCAGCAATTTTGTGCTACCATCCACTTTTATCAAGAAATGAGTATTGGAACCTCATTTTTAACCCCCTCCAACAACATTGCAGGGCTGGCAGACAACTTGGAGAGACACAAAACATTTTACACCACATCAGGGGACTTATGGAAGCAGTCAGTAATATATATATATATGGACAGATTGGAAGGCATCATTATAGGGAACCTGTAGGCGTGATGAATAATTAAATATCATAACAAATTGGAGGATTCCTTGGTAATTAATTAGTGTTTTTATGGAGCAGCCAAGTAATTTCGTTGTCCCCGAAGGGGGCAATGACAATAAAGATATTATTATTATTATTATTATTATTAAACTCTAGAGGATTTTACACCTGATTTAGGTAGTGCTCTCAAAGCGTAATGCTCAGTCTGCCAGGTTGGCAGTAGAATCAGGGTGCTGGTCCACAGGAGAAATTGTGTGGCACTGACTACAGGGAGTCCTTGAGTCTTACAGTGCAATCTGTTATTGGTGGTCTCGAATGTATACTTTGAGAGAGAATTTGCAATTGCATTCACAGTTTTATCTATCGGAAGATGAATGATAGGAAATGTGTTTGGCCAGAAATATGTGGTTGTTTCTCAGGCTGGAGTGAGAAAACATTCAGTGTTGGACACAGCGACATTGGGTAGCAGGTTAATTAATGATTGGCAACAAGCTGTTGTGGTTATTGATGTTGCTGAAGTTCAAAAAAACCAACAAGAACAGAATACAAATTTAAACAGGTCTCAATGAACTAATTGTATTGAAGCAAGCTCCATAGCCCCTGATATATTCCTCCCTAGTCTACTGTGAGCTCATATCCTAGTTTTGACACCTCTGTAGTCTGCATTTCTCAGACTTAGCATTCAGCTGATGTTCTGGTACATGTTCATTGAACGTACAAATTGTCTTTTGGAGGACAGTGGCTGCTATTATTTCAGGGGACAGTAGCTGGCTGCAAGGTAGTGACTAACCACAGCTCTACAATATAGTCCATATTCTACATATTGCTTCACCTGCAGTAATCATATATTCAACTGTGGCCAACTCCCAACAGACTGATCTACTCAGTTAAAAACTGGCAGTGATCTACCCCCTTTTTGGGGGTTCAGGTCAAAGTTGTTGTTGAGCTTTTTTTTAGGAACGAAAGCCCTGTTTTTATGGGCTGCAGGGCTAAAATGTTGAGCTTTTTTTAGGGGAGCCAAAGTTGTTGGGCTTCTTTGGGGGGAGCCAGTGATCTACCAGTGATCTACCACAGGTGTTCAGTGATCTGCCGGTAGATCGTGATGGACGTGTTGGACATGCCTGAACCCCCATCTGCAAGCCTTTCCCATTCTAAACAAGCAGCCCCACCCCTATTGGAAACTCATACTGTCACTTACCTGAATATTCCTTCACTTGCACCTGAGGCAGACTGAGTAGGTGCTGGAAAATACAAGTGCTGGAAAAGGTGCCTCTTTTCTGTTGTCAGACAAAACTGCTGCTGTCCCTTTTGCACATGGTCCAGATTTGTAAATATGGGGCAGAAAACCAGTGGCAAGATGTCACCATGCATTATTATCAGTATCCCCCATCCTTGTCCCTAAAGTGCCAGGGTGGCACAATATTAAAACAATTTAAAACAACTCACAATCATGAAAAATACGCACCTCAAGCGTCAAAAGCTGGGATATAGAAGTCTGACTTTAGTATTCACCAGAAGCTGTAGAATGAAAATGCCTGACACACCTCTCTGGGGAGGGGATTTCACAACTTAGGGGCTGCCACCAGCACCCCAGAGCTTTTGAGGACTGTGGAACCACCAAGAGGGTTCCCTCTGACCATCTTAGCACCCAAAATGGTCTGTAGGGAAGGAGGTGGTCTTTCAGGTATTTAGGGGCTGAGTTGCTTTATGGCATTAAAAACTAACATAAGCACCTTGGATTGGACCCAGAAATGAACTGGTAACCAATCCACCTGTTTTAAAACAGGTGTTATATGATCTCTAAATGGAACCGCAGCCAGTAATCTTGTTGCTGGACCATTCTGGACCAATTGAAATTTCCAAGTCGTCCATGCCCACGGAAGCATCAGAGAGTTGCTTAGGCAATTTCTTTCAAATCCAGCCCCTAAATTCTCAAGTAGCAATACAAGAACACATCTGCACAGTAGAATAGTCAATTTAGAATGAGTGTTTGTTTGTGTTCCATAATGCTTCTCATAACTGCCAGTCAATTTCAGATTTGAGCCAAGGAGAGTTTCCTCAACTCTTGTTGTGATGAAATATTTTCAGACTTGTCACTATTACTCATTCTAATAATTCAGCATTGTCTTCTAACCCTTGTGCTTTGGTGTCGCCTTTGCTTTGATTGAGTGAGGCAGTTTAGTAATAGGGCTCTAATAGATTTTGTGGTCTATAATTATCTCTGATATTAAACTAATTTTTTTAACTAAATAAATCTTGTCATGCTGGTATATATAGCCAGATAAATACAAATGCTGTGTGTTTTCCTGCTCCTTAGTAGAAGATGTCATGAAAAGTGATGGACGGGGGCAGGGGAAGTGTGTGAGATTAAAAAGAAAAGGAAAAAGTACCACATACTGTTCTTGGGGAAAAGATCCATTCCGAAAGAAGATTTTGCCGTGAAATTAATGACAGAACTTACCATTGTATACAAATCTTGTATTTTAGCTAGCTACCCATCAGATAAATTCCTTCCATCTGATGCATTTTAATGTTGTTTAGTGCTGTTCTGTGCCAGTTTCCTCTACTCTTGTTGCATCCCTAGCTTTGTAGTCACCAGGGAGTTCCCTGTACATAAGATTCCTCCACATCTGCTGAACATATTACAAATCCAAATGCAAAATCTAGTGCTCATAAATGTCATGTGAGTGACAATTCCTGGAGGGCTCCAGGTCCTTAAACTAATGAGACATCAATATAGTAGGGAAGAGGTGTTTCATATATAACTTGCAAACCATTGCCAAACTTGTTTGTTATTAAAGGAGACTTGTGGGTCTAATCTTAGGAGAGACACTTTATATTTCTGGGTGTAATTATCATTCTTATGAAAAGAATTTGTTTCTGTAATCCCAGGGCCAGCCCTACCATTAGGTAGCATGAGAAGGCTGCAAATGCAGCAAATTGTTATTTATTTAGAATTTTCCCTGTCAGGGAAGGGGATAAGGGTTTTGTGGGGGATTTATTTATTTATTACTTCAGATGCCAGAATAGTCTGGTTGGCCCTGAATATTACACATCTTGGCTTGGAGCAGGGAATGAGACACCATTTGCTGTTACATCTCAGACATCAAGATATCTTGGGCTGGCCCTTCCTGTGGGCACATCTACATATTGATACTATGTAGCTTTCCCCCCAATGTGGAACTCTGATCCTGCTTGTGTGTGACTGATCTGTGTACATAAGGCAAGCACACATCCCACCTACCCTGGTGCAGACATTCCTCTCCCTTGTTGAGTGAGACTGTGGACCAGGAGAGGAGCATCTGCCCCAAGTTCAGCATCTCCAGGTAGGGCTCAGAATGTCACCTGTCTGAAAGCCTGGAGAGCTGCTGCTATTGAATATAGGCAATATTGAGTTAGACCAGGGTTTCCCAAACTTGGGTCTCTAGCTGTTATTAGACTACAATTCCCATCATCCCTGACCACTGGTCCTGCTAGCTAGGGTTGATGGAAGTTGTAGTCCAACAACAGCTGGAGACCCAAGTTTAGGAAACTCTGAGTTAGATGAACTCATGGTCTTATGGTGTAAGCTAGCTTCCTATGTCCCTCTTAGCGTCTCTTTTCTTTTTAAATGCAACATTTCTCAAGTCAGAGGCATTTCAAATTCATACAGAGCATTTCTATTTAGTGGCATATGACAGACCAATGAACCGCATAAGAATTGTGTCCACAAAATATTAATGATAATAATTTATTACTTCCCCCCTGTTATAGTCCAGTCATGATTCATGGAACAAGGTAGCTAGAATGTTCTAATGCAGTAGTTAATTTGCCACACTTAATTTTAGGCAGTGGTTGTCCCCATCACATAGCTGCTAGTAATATTGTGGATGATTCTGAAGATGTCACAGCTGAAGTCCAATTATTATGCTTAGCTTCTGTCCAGTCACATGCCCATAATAATGTGATGATCCTTGCTGCACATTTATCACTATGCGTGCAGCAACCAGACATAATCCAGCATCATATTTGTCTGCTGAAGACAGTAAAGATACAGGGAAAATGCTGAATGACAAAAAAATTCTGAGTATTAGTCATTCGTATGCAAGCTGAGCCTTTTTATAATACCCCTTTCACCAGAAATGAACTACTTGCTGTGAACTGCGGTACTCTGCTTTATTGACTAGTCACATAAATAAATATTACTCATTGTAGCTCATTGAGTAGGATAATCATTGTTTGGTTTGTCTATTTATGATGTTCCTGTTGTAGATAGAATTGTAAACAGTTTAATAGTGTTCTGCTCTATTATAACTCAAATGTTTGGAACTCTCAGCTGCCCACCTCAAATTTGTCATGTCTCCCTGAAAACGGTTTTTAAAAAAATAAATAAATACAGAATATATTCTATCTACTTGAACTTGGAAAATATCTATGGAGGATGTGGGTTGGCTTGCTGTAGATTGGTAACACTGTCCACATCAAGCAAGAAATAATAATAATAATAATAATAATAATAATAATAATAATAATAGATTTTATTTATATCCCGCCCTCCCCAGCCGAAGCTGGGCTCAGGGCGGCTAAAAACAATAAAATAGTACAACATACCAAAATCATTCATTATAAAATTAACTCAAATCAAACTGATGGCCAGAGCTCTGCGAAGATTGCCAAAGGAGGGAGTCAGGCTGTGCCCTGACCAAAGGCCTGGTGGAACAGCTCTGTCTTGCAGGCCCTGCGGAAAGATGTCAAGTCCCTCAGGGCCCTAGTCTCTTGTGACAGAGCATTCCACCAGATCGGAGTCACAGCCGAAAAAGCCCTGGCTCTAGTTGAGGCCAGCCTAACCTCTCTGTGGCCCTGGGACCTTCAAGATGTGTTTTTTTTTTTTTTTAATGTGCAATGTGTAACTTTTCTTATTAATGGCAAAACATTTTGTCATATTTTAAACACAAGTTTGCATTTTCTTTTGGTTGTTTTGCCACCCCATTTTACAAAGTGCAACCAAAAGGCTCCCCTTGCATCTTCTTTTCAGTCTTTATAATGAGATCCAGTGTGACATAATGGTTAGAATGTTGGACTACCATCTGAGAGACCAAGGTTCAAATTTCTACTCAGCCATGAAGCTCACTGGGTGAGCTGGGCCAGTCACCCTAACCTACCTCACAGAGTTGTTGTGAGGTTTAAATGGGGAAGAGAAGAACCATGTACGCCACTGAGTTTCTTGGAAGAAAAAGTGGTATGTAAATGCAAGAAAAAAATAAAACACAGGGGAATAGCAAGATAACTGTAAAATATATGAAAGAGTAATAAAAGCACCCCCCCAATAGCTCTTACAGAAACATCTTTGCATGCCTTTCCATTTAGAAAAAGTGTTAAGATGAAGAAGGGAATAGGTTAGGAAAGAAATGTAGCTTTGGGACATAGGTCACAATGCCTTTGTTGTGACCACACAATGACTTCTCAAGTAAATCATTTTTAGAGGTTCTGTTTACAATCAAGCAGCATATAAATTCTGTCAAATTAACAAATTATCTAAAATGGGCTATTTTCATTTAGAGGATGCACCTATGAAGAGAGGGAGGGAGGGAGAACATAAACAAACTCTGACACTATTATTTTATGCAGCTTCTCACGTGAAGCAGTCTAATGACAAGAACCTTTCATCTGTATCGTGAACAAAGGTATTAAAAAGTCCTGACAAATCATACCTTGAAAAACAAATATTTATCCTCAGAACCACTTGTTAACCATAAATTCTGAGCATGCTCCTTGAAAGCAACCTATCTTGAAATTACTAGTATACAAGGTTAGCATACAAATGTATTCATTTTTTTTCAAAGTGTCAATGCAACACCAAAAATTCTTCAAATATTGTGATCCTGTGCAGTCCTGAAAGACTGAAACATCAATATTATTAACTGGTTAACACAAAAGGTAGCTAAAATATAAGAAGGCTCTATCCTTTACTGCTGACAATTTAGCTTGAATTGAAGACATTCCTTAATGTCTTAAGAGATAATCTTAGCAAGGACCAATAGGAGGACAGGCTTGATATGAAAAAAACAAAAGAAACAGGATGGTGTATAAGAAGTTTGGAAGAGCGGAAGAAAAATACATATGAAGAACAAAAGGAGACAAGGAGAACAAACTGGAGGACAAAGGACAAGTCAACTATCCAGTGTCTTGCACCACTTATGAAACTAGATGTTTGGTGATTTGTGTAGGGTTGGGGATCTGGCACTCAGTTGAACAGGGAGATTGTAGGTTCACCTGGGAGTAACATAATGTCTGATATGTTGGGGTCTGATTTCGCTAAGATTTCAACTTGGAATAAACTGAGTTTTGAGGAAGCTTAACTCAGTTTTCTGGCAGGGACAGTTGGTCTCATCACTAGTGGTGAGTTGGTGATGAGTGTCAGTAGCTCACAAGCAAAGGTTTCTGCTGAGTAGTTTTTCCACCTATAGAGTTCTCCCTAACAAATGCAGAAATGACTAGCTCAAGGCCTCTTAGATGATGACCAACAGCCTGGAAGGATTGCCATTGCCTGATGAAGAGCATCTCTGATCTAGCTGCTGCACATCATTAGCTCACTGCACTAGATTCATTTGTTAATCTATAATTAGCTTATCCTTTGCTCACATACTTGCTTAATTAAATCAGATTGGTTTCTTTTTTTCTTCATGTCTAGGCAAATGCTTAGTAATCTGTTCTAATGGAGGTGTAAATTCTGTCTCAGTCCTCCCCACTATTAAAATGTTGGAGCAAATACCCTGTGAATATCAGATATGGAGTCTGCCTCTTTTTATTAAGAATTCAAGGAAATTTACTCCCAAGTAGTTGTGCCTAAGATTGCAGTATTCAGCTTACATTGAGTCTATATACTTTAATATGTGACAAAATTAGGACAGAGATTCAAATACATACAAACCCCATTTTTATTATGATTAGCTATTTTTACCCAATTTTTCAGAATTAATACATTCTAAGCTAACAATGAACCTGATTGGGTCTTATAACCCAATCCTATATAATCCAGTTTTCTTACTTCTGATTTTTTAAAAATTACAACTGCAGCCTCAAGATAATTGGAAACTGCTGACAATTTTTTCACACACATCTATTTTCCTGTCTCCCAAAACAGATACAGTGAAGCAAAAATACTTTATGCCCTTGCATCAAAATCTGAACACATTTACAAAGGTACAGGGGTTTGCCACAAGTGTATCTACTGGATTTCTAACGCTAAGCCCACAAACCGTAACCCTACTTTCTATCTACTTCTTTGTAGTTAAGGCTTGAGCACCACACTGCAGAGAAAACAAATCAAATTCTGTTTCTATGCAGTAGTTGAGACAGTGTAGTAAGAAACTTAGCTGAGAAGTTGGAGACTTCTTATATTCCCTTTAATGTGCTTCTTGAGTGGGACAAAAGGAAGGAAACAAAGTTCCACAGTGGTTCATGAAGATTTTAGCTGTGCCATCAACTGCATAAGGGCCCATTTTCTTATGTCAATTGCTACCATAAATTCCTTAGCACATGCAGGCCCATTACAGCTGTAGTGGGGGGAGGGAATGAAAACCTGACTGAACACCACAGTGCCATGTTGAGATTATTGCTGCAATTAAGGAGGTGTCATTGCAGCATAGGAAATGCTGATTGATCTGCACTAGAGTGCTGTTCTCAGAAGCACCGATGAACTGGTTCAAAAGTAAGCCTTACGAGGGCTCACAAACCAGCAATTTGAGCTGCTTGTCGGTGTGGGGAGGTTTTTATGGTGCTCAGAATTGCAAGAGCACAACAAGCGTTTCAAAGAAAGTCAGTTCAGATCTATTGCAAATGCTGCTTAGCCTTGCTCCAAATTTTGTATATGTGTATATGTATGTATGCTAGGATGAATGAGTTAATATTGCAAGTTTGTATTTGGCATGATGAGATAATTATTACCGTCGGCTATATACCAAGCTAGGACTCGGAGGCCTATAGCTATTAACACCACTGGTATCAGTCAGATCTGCAAAGGTGTCATTATGTTTGCTAGATGCACAGATGAACAAATAGGACTCTCTCTCTCTTCTTGGATGTATTTGCCTTACTGTGAGTTTTCTCACTTTGTTTTGTTTATTATTTATCAGCTTGCAGGTATGATGTGAAGACTTGCATCCATCTTTTATAATCATGTACCTGGCCGTAAATAGGCTGGTGAGCCAGGGAAGAGAAGGGAAATGTGTGCCACTGATTTAGGTATTGGATGATCTTCCGTATGAATAAGTGTGAATCCTAAGAGCTGCAGGGTGGGATGGAAGTTATCTCACCCAGGACCTCATTCCCTGGAGATATCTCTCCTCTCAACAGATGCTCCATTAACTGAACAGGTTTGGTTGGGAAGGTTTGACAGTAGACACTGCATTTTCGATAGGAAGTAGCACTGCTGAAGAGTCACAAACTTTTTGGAGTGTACCAACATGCCATCTATGGCAAGATGCCACATTTCATTGCCCGCTCTGTAAGAGGGATGATTCTTATGGAATGAATCCAGAATGGCCATTCAACAAATGAAAGGCACTGACATTCTGTGGAAGCTTCCTGTTAGAGGAACAGGATGAGGAAACAATTTTGGACTATTTCCACTTCTTCCCACAGTCTTCATGACTCCTTCCTATGCTGCTCTGGAATGACTTTTATCTGGAAGGAGGAACCTCCGGATATGGGGACAGGAAATAGCACCAGTAAGATTCCACTGAGTACAACTCTAGATCTAACAAGAGAAGTGATGTAGATGTATCTGCTTTTGCAGTAGCGTTGCAAGATAATATTCTATAGCACTATGGAAATGATAAAAGTGTACCTGTAAGTTGAAGTTGAAAGATTTTGAATTTCATAACATCAAGTACAGTAAATCCTGCAACTTTTCTCTAAAATCCTTCTGATCAAATGGTTCTGCACTGAATACATATTAATTCTTATTCTCAATCCATTGCTGATTGCTGAATGTTCTGTGCCAATCTGATGTCAAGGTGGCTATTTCCATATAAGCAAAACTCATTGTAACTAGCTAAAGGGGTGGGGGCAGTGAGAAATTATTCAGATTGTGGAGAGTATGTTCAACCCACCAATACATGATGATAATACTTATATAACTAAAAGTTATTTTGTACTAAATTCCAAAAGTGCTGGAATTCTAAGTGGACAAAGAAGTACCATGTGGCAGAGTAAAGAAGGGTGCTGCTTTAACTTCCCCTGCTCTTCATGAAAGTGATGCCTGAATCACATTAGAATCAGAGAATAATAGAATTGAAAACTTGGAAGTAATATGCAGGAATATGCATCTATCCCATACAGGGATCAAACTTGCAACCTTTGCATAATCAGCACCATGCTCTAACCAACTGAGCTATCCATAAAAGGACATACATTGCTTCACTCTCCTGCTTGGCAAAGGTAAAGGGACGCGGGCGGCACTGTGGTCTAAACCACTGAGCCTCTTGGACTTGCCGAGCAGAAAGTCGGCGGTTCAAATCTCCTGTTGCTCTGTCCCAGCTCCTGCCAACCTAGCAGTTTGAAGGCATGCCAGTGCAAGTAGATAAATAGGTACCACTACGATGGGAATGGTGTTTCTTTGCACTCTGGTTTCCGTCATGGTGCTCCATTGTGCCAGAAGCGGTTTAGTCATGCTGGCCACATGACCCAGAAAGCTCTCTGTGGACAAACACCGGCTCCCTCAGCCTGAAGTGAGATAAGTGCTGCAACCCCAATAGTTGCCTTTGACTGGACTTAACTGTCCAGGGGTCCTTTACCTTTTACCTGCATGGCAGGACTGGCCCTGTGTCAGGAGTTTTTTAAAGGACCTTGAGGCGCTCAACATGGGGAGGTGGTGTTAGGATGCAACCTAAATGTGTATATGATGTCTGGGAGAGAAGTGATAGAAGGAACTGAGTGGTTCAGAAGCCAAGTAACTTGGTTTAGTAGTTAATGGTGCCAATTTCACCCCATTGATTAAGACTTTACTTTCTTTTTCATTTGCTCCCACACACACTCATATAATAATTACACTTTGACAGCTCCATTGGCTACTTATTATTGTCATTCATTATTTAGAGCATTTGCACCCTGCACTTCAGCCAAAAAGACTCCCAGAGTGGCTTACATACAATCAATTAAAACAAGATAGTCCCTGTCTGCAGGCTTGCAATCTATAAAGTATGACTGGCTCAGACCACACCTCAGTGTAGGCTGACTTGGACTTGTCTGAGACAAGATCACAGTCTAAGTACTCAGATCTTGACTGATCTGGAGGTAGTGAAGAGATTAACAACATGAGTTCAGGAATATTTCCAATTGACAGATTCCCCTGAGTTCTCCCAGGCCACACTCTGGACCCTTCATTATATAGCTTTTGTCATATGCTGAACACATAGCATCACCACACAAAAATATATGTTTGTATGATATAGCACAATTGCATAATCACAAATTAGATATTGCCCCTGGCAATGGGGAGTGGAAGGGACAGGAGGTTAAAAGTGGGGTTTTTAAGGCCATCTATTGAGTTCATGGCAGTGGCAATGCTTGGACCAGGGACTTCATCAGCTCTCCTGGGAAGCAACCCATATTGTGATAGACGTTTTATCTAGTCTGCTAAAAGGCTGACAAAAATGTGCATACAGGCACCGAAGTGAGACTTTGGGAATGAAAAAAGGAAATATTTACAGGAAGCTACGAGGCTAGTATAGGGAAGGGTATTTTACCCATGAAAATTGTATTTGCTGACTAGAAGGAAAAGTTTTTGTCGATGCCCTTTAAACTTTGTCAGCACATCACTGTCTGCGGCATAAAACAGAATGTTTCTCGTTTACACAATGCATGCTGTTTAAAATCCCTTCAAGAGGCTGATTACACTTGAAGAGGTCTGTAACCTCCAATGCTTTAATTGCTGAAAAAATAGCTTATGTAGTTAATTCTAAAAGGAGTGCAGATGTATGTGTAGTGATAGCTAAGAGAAGGCAGCTGATTTGGATGTAATGAGTGCTTTTTCATCAGTGCAAGGATGACATTTCTCATTTCCCTTCAAGTAAGCCACTTCATGCCTTTTTAATCTGGTGTTATACAAAGAGAACTGTTCCAAGCCCTATAGATACGTCATCCCTTATCCTATATATCTGTACCATCTTTCTTTTCTTTGCGTTCTTCCCTTTCTTCTTTAGTCCTTCTTCAATTTTATCTGTTCATTGTTTGACCCGAGGGCCACATGTCAAGACCTTTTCGGCAGCCCCTAGCCCTTACACTGCCTTCCCAAAGCTGGGTAAGTGAAGTGCTTGGTTTTTGGCTTGGACCAATGGATCTGGGCACAGATATTTGAGGGGGAGTGAAGCAGGTGGCCCCACACTGGTGCCCCCATTACAGCTCGGCCCGGTGCTCCTCTCCCAGCATCGGAAGAACCAACACACTGCTGTTCTGGTTTTGTGGTGAGCTCCACCGCACCGTGTCCCCCTTTCTCTTGGTATCTGGCAGTGACGCTTGCCATTGGGAAGCAAGGTGATCAATGCTGCCCCTACATGCACCATCCTATTGGCCACTATTGCTTCCCCCAATGGAAGGACTGCAGGGGACCCATGAGTGTGTGAGGCGAATGTATCTTGCTGTCCCTCACACCTAGTTATTTAAAGGTAAAGGGACCCCTGACCATTAGGTCCAGTCGTGACCGACTCTGGGGTTGCGGCGCTCATCTCACTTTAATGGCCGAGGAAGCCGGCGTACAGCTTCCGGGTCATGTGGCCAGCATGACTAAGCCAGAGCAGTGCACGAAAACACCGCTTACCTTCCCGCTGGAGTGGTACCTATTTATCTACTTGCACTTTGACGTGCTTTCAAACTGCTACGTTGGCAGGTGCAGGGACTGAGCAACAGAAGCTAACCCCATTGCCGGGATTCGAACCGCCGACCTTCTGAGTCCTAGGCTCTGTGGTTTAACCCACAGCGCCACCCGAGTCCCACCTAGTTATTTACATGAAATCAAAAATACCTAAATAAAGCTATTATTGTCCTATAAACTGGAAATTAGAAACAAGAATTCTCTGCTTCAGAAAGCCATCCTGGGTTGTCACTCTGTCAGAGATATTTCTGACACATTTTATTCATTAGATGGAGAGTATTCTGAATACAAAAACAGCAACAAAAACTGTAAAGGGTACATACACATACATTCACACACACACACACACACACACCACTGTGCGATTTCCCACAAAAGCTGCTGAGGGATGGTGTCAGCTGCTGCCTATGAAGCAATGGAAGTGCCTTGGGTGTCTTTGTCAATCTTCAGCCTAAGGCCACTGTTGTTGGAGAAATAAGGAAGTGTTAAAAGCAGTGACAGGCAGTTTAGTCAAAATTGGTTTGGGAGTAGGAAAAGGATCATTGAGGAATAATTTGTTAGGCTCACAGTACAAGACAACAAAGCAGAGAGAATGAAAACTTTTTTCTTCCAGCGACAGAAACATAAACAGGAGAATTATGTTCCATTTTAAAGAATTAAGGCAGCTTTGGTTTGTGGCGTATAATACAAAATCACAGCACATGCTCTGTGTTAACAAAACACTTTCTAAGGGGCATTGTGTGGCACAAGTTATCCCCACGGTAGTCTAACTTGGTACTCCAGTCGAGTGATTGGAATCATGCTTAAGTTTGTTTTAAGCACACACTGTATCTAGAGGGGAAAGTACTTTTAAACATGGAAACTAGAATAAGGTGTAAAACAATTAATTCTCCTATTAATGGTTCAAAGATATTATCATGATTATAGGCATGTCCTACTAATTCTGAGTAGCAGATCACTGGGGAAGAGGTCTCCAAATATTTTAGACATCAAAAGTATTTGGAGCATACATTGAGAAATATGTTAGATCTAGATCAATGCAAATTAAACATCCTGTAGCACAGAGTCCTGGGTTGCTTACTGATGTAGACAAACATGCACAGCTTATGGGTGAAAGTGTATGATTGCTTTGTTATGTACAGTGGTACCTCGGGTTAAGAACTTAATTCATTCTGGAGGTCCGTTCTTAACCTGAAACTGTTCTTATTCTGAGGTACCACTTTAGCTAATGGGGCCTCCCGCTGCTGCTGAGCCGCCGGAGCACGATTTCTGTTCTCATCCTGAAGCAAAGTTCTTAACCTGAGGTACTATTTCTGAGTTAGCGGAGTCTGTAACCCGAAGCGTCTGTAACCTGAAGTGTCTGTAACCCGAGGTACCACTGTATTGCTTTACTATACATAATGTCAAGTGAAAATGTCTCCTAGAGCATTCTTGCACAAAATCTCTATGAATTGATGCTTTGATTGCAATTCTTAGTGGCTGCCCAGACACCTGTGAAATACTCTTCACTTGGAAAGCTTTTTGAGGTCATTTTTCAGAAGTACTATGAGACCTAAGTCCTCTTTTGGCATTAATCATGGGAAGGAGACAAGTGTTACGAAAGGGACTATAGATTTGCCACAAAAGTCAGACATCTCCTCCCTCTCCCACTGGTATAATTTCTGATACCAGAAGCCTGCTCTACATGAGAACATAAAGAAGAACTTTTCTGGATCAGGATAAGGGGCAATCTAGTTCACCACTGTGTTCTCAGAGTGGCAAGCCAGATGCCTATGGAAAGCTCATAAGCAAGACCTGAGTGCAACAGTGCTGTATCCCCATTTGTGCTCCCTGGGAAATTTAGAACTCTGGACTTGGCTGGGTAGAACCTGCACTCACATCATGTAAGTTCTGTGACTCACTTTTAAGTTATTCTTCACCTTTAACTTATTCTTTGCTCATAGGTCACACGGGAATATCTTCTGTGATGATCACAAGCCTAGGATCTTGAAAACTCTACCCTAAATTAGGGGAGATATTGAGGGCGGGAAATGGTGAGTATCACTTGGGTGGATCACCAGAATGTTGGGGTGCCAAAGGCACCACTGGATTTTAAATGAAAGCTGTGATCCTATCATATCATATTGCACCAGTGAGAGCCAGTGTGGTGTAGTGGTTAAGAGAGATAGACTTGCAATTTGGGGAACTGGGTTTGTGTCTCCGCTCCTCCACATGCAGCTGCTGGGTGACCTTGGGCTAGTCACACTTCTCTGAAGTCTCTCAGCCCCACTCACCTCACAGAGTGTTTGTTGTGGGGGAGGAAGGGAAAGGAGAATGTTAGCCGCTTTGAGACTCCTTCGGGTAGTGATAAAGTGGGATATCAAACCCAAACTCTTCTTCTTCTTCTTCTTCTTCTTCTTCTTCTTCTTCTTCTTCTTCTTCTTCTTCTTCACCATGGAATAAAAGAAGTGGACCATTTATTACTTGCACCACCGACACCTTGTGGTACCTAAAGCATTCTTCAAAATTATCAAAGGACTAGTCCATCATTCAGTTTCCCACAGTTCAAGATACTTCACAGAAGATGTTTCCTGTTTATCTGACGGCATTAGCTGCCCTACCCCCCGTTGCCCACTGGAAATTGGTTTTTGATCACATATTGTCTCTGAACATGGATGTCCTATTTAGCTATAACGGCACACAGTAGGCCAACCAGCAGAGCTCTGTGTGCCAGCCCTGTTCTCCATAAGGATGCTAGCCTTCTGTCCTCTGGTGTGATGACAGAAAATGTTCCCTGCCAGTGCTAAAGTATGATTCCGCTGCAAGTCTTGTCAATTTCTGTTTGTGGAATGGGGAGAAAGGTGCCATCTTGTCCTTCACCACAGGAGTAAATTTTTTTGACTGGCTTTGGCTAACATCAACCGGTAGAAGAGTGACTAGTGGGGTGCCACAGGGTTCTGTTTTGGGCCCAGTCTTATTCAACATCTTTATTGACGACTTGGATGATGGACTCAAGGGCATCCTGATCAAATTTGCAGATAACACCAAACTGGGAGGGGTGGCTAACACCCCAGAGGACAGGATCACACTTCAAAACGACCTTGACAGATTAGAGAACTGGGCCAAAACAAACAAGATGAATTTTAACAGGGAGAAATGTAAAGTATTGCACTTGGGCAAAAAAAATGAGAGGCACAAATACAAGATGGGTGACACCCGGCTTGAGAGCAGTACATGTGAAAAGGATCTAGGAGTCTTGGTTGACCACAAACTTGACATGAGCCAACAGTGTGACGCGGCAGCTAAAAAAGCCAATGCAATTCTGGGCTGCATCAATAGGAGTATAGCATCTAGATCAAGGGAAGTAACAGTGCCACTGTATTCTGCTCTGGTCAGACCTCACCTGGAGTACTGTGTCCAGTTCTGGGCACCACAGTTCAAGAAGGACACTGACAAACTGGAACGTGTCCAGAGGAGGGCAACCAAAATGGTCAAAGGCCTGGAAACGATGCCTTATGAGGAACGGCTAAGGGACCTGGGCATGTTTAGCCTGGAGTAGAGGAGGTTAAGGGGTGATATGATAGCCATGTTCAAATATATAAAAGGATGTCACAAAGAGGAGGGAGAAAGGTTGTTTTCTGCTGCTCCAGAGAAGCGGACACGGAGCAATGGATCCAAACTACAAGAAAGAAGATTCCACCTAAACATTAGGAAGAACTTCCTGACAGTAAGAGCTGTTCGACAGTGGAATTTGCTGCCAAGGAGTGTGGTGGAGTCTCCTTCTTTGGAGGTCTTTAAGCAGAGGCTTGACAACCATATGTCAGGAGTGCTCTGATGGTGTTTCCTGCTTGGCAGGGGGTTGGACTTGATGGCCCTTGTGGCCTCTTCCAACTCTATGATTCTATGACCTCTCTTCAGTGCATAGATCCACAGAGCTTAAAGGAGACTGGAGCAATCCTTTTCAATGTAACTCGGAAAATACATCTGCTTCTGGCTCAAGGTGCTCCTGACAACCTTCATATTTTGTATTCAGTGTTGAGTTCTATTGTCTGTAATTGATCTACCTGGCTCTAAATCAGCCATTATAAATTTAGAATATGAACATGTGGATGGGATTTGGGATGACTAAGCCGAAAACAGCAAGACAGTTTGTATTAGCATAGTGTTAGGAGATGGATGTTATTTTATGGCTCAGAGGGATTTTTTTTAAGACCAGTTTTTTGAATATGATTTTGATGGATGTTTTCCTGCCATCCTGGATCCCTCGGGTAGACGGTGGGTCCACAGAATGCCTAGAATGGAAGTATTTTCCAGCCCAATTCCAACATCCTGGCTCTGTTTCCGTAAAAAGTTTTAGCCTTGACTTTATTAACAATTTGATATTGGGTAATTTAAGAAAAATACAGCCTTCGGAGATACATATTCCCTGCAGAGTAACAACCAATCTGGCACCTACAGGAAGAGGTAATGAGAAGTGTAATTACCTAATATAAATGAGCTCAGTAGTGCTTGCTTTCCAGTTTGAAAGTGCCACCTGTTTTCATTAGCATATGTATACCTTGGATTTAAATTGTGTAATACATGGAATGGAGTGCACTTTTGTGAACCTAAGTGCATACTGAAAAATCTCTTGATTTTTTTCTCCCTTCCTTTAAGGAAAAAGGTAAGTATGTCAACAAAACTTACCTGAACAAGTGGCATTGGAGTATTTTGTTTGTTGCATTGGAAACAGTGTGCGAAGTTATTTTGTCTTTAAATTATGCAAAAGGAAAGATAAAAAGTGATAATGTGTGGTCATTTGGTTAATCAGTACAACTGACAGCTTGACAAATCTCCCTTGTCAAATGAGGCTGGAACACTTATTGCTCAAACTCTTTACATTTCGCAGCGTTTTAATTTCCCTTCAGAACCTGCAGTAGCACCATGCCTTGCTTCTTGCATTGTAATAAATGCTCTGTTGACAATTCAGGTGAACACAGACTTCTCCAATGCCCAAATCAGCATCTCTCCTGAAATAACAAAAAAAGAAAGAAAAGGAAAATGCATTCTAATTTGAATCCATGTGTTGTTCTGGCAGTTGCCGCACATGCTCTCCTTTGCAGAATGTTGAGAGAAAGTTTTACTGCAGAGGCAGCAGACGAATGCATAACATTTGATTTGGACTCATTCATATGAAATGCACACTTGTATTGAAATATAAAACCCCAAAGTAATATCAACATGAGAGTTTGGCTTATCCCAGACAATTAAGATTCATACACATTCAGCACCTATATTTGAAATGCAGGGCATTTCTTACAACTATATTCAGGCATTAACATTCCATTAAAGTATCAGAGCACAACAGCAGAATATCAAAACTGGGTTAGATCAGGGGTAGCTGATGTGCTATGCTCCAGGTGTTGTTGGACTACAATTCCCACTGTCCCTCACCATTGCCCGTGTTATCTGCCCTTTGCTAATATACATTTTCTGTCTATTGGCACCTCTAGCACTTGCTATGCTATAAAGAAAGACTAGCTAAAAACAGCCTGTGCATCAGATGTTTCAATAAAAGGCAAACCAGGGACTCAGCTACATTAGTAAAGGAAAGGCGTCTTATATGTGTTATAACACTGTGACACCAGATGACGCTGTGGACTCCCGTCTTTTGCCAACGAAATTTCCCATAATAAAGTTTACAATGCGTTTTCCTGAAACGCTTTTTTGATGTGTCAAGATCCAGCCCAAATCTCTAAAGTCTAATTGGATGACACTAACTCAAGGTATGCCAAGTTTGAGAAACAAGTTAGGTAAATCAAATGTGCAGTTTTTGTGTGGTTAACATTTCTTGCAGTTGGGTATCTATGGGTAATCTTTTACCTCTGAGCACAAAGCACTAATTTTCCAAAACTTACCTAGTTCTCCTTTATAAATTCCTGTACTGGAATCATTGGTGTAATTCAGGGGTAACCAAATGTTTTGGGTCAGTGGGCCAATTCGGAAAGTTCAGAAAGTGCTGTGAGCACCAGTCACAAAATGGTTATTGTGGAGTGTGTGGCATAACAGAAAATGGCTGCCATGGGGGCATTGCATAGCACAGATGCCTGCTACATCTAAAAAAGAGTAGAAAAAGAGAAAATATAACACAAAATGGCATAGGCTTGTCTTCCATTGGAAAGGGAAAGGCTTGTTTTTCAATGGAAAATGGTTCTTACTTCTCTGTACTCTTTCACAGAGAGAAGCTCTTTGAACCTCTCCTCTACTCACAGCGGAAGGGAAGGTAGGTGTCCAATCCTGGCATCCAATGAAATGTGGGCATGTAGGAGAGGCCAAGTCAGTGTGAGCAAGAAGAGCAAATGGTATATTGTGCATTGTGGAATGCTGAGGGGATATTTATTGAGAACTTGTGGTGTGCCATAGGAGGTACTGATAGGTGCACTGGAACCTTCTCATGTGATCCCACATTGTTGTGTGAATGACACAATCATATTAATGGGGCTATTCACACAACTCTAACTGCTACCCCATCTGCTGTTTGGGAGGGCAATGATCTCCACACAGCTGTAGAAGGCCTGTGAGGAAGGCTTTAGTATATAACAATGGTCCCTGATTCTAATATTACTGATGCCCATTCTCCTGATACAATCCGTACTGAACACTTGGTAAGGTAAAGGTAAAGGGACCCCTGATCATTAGGTCCAGTCGTGACCAACTCTGGGGCTGCAGTGCTCATCTTGCTTTATTGGCCGAGGGAGCTGGCGTACAGCCTCCAGTCAAAGGTGATTATGGGGTTGTGGCACTCATCTCACTTTCAGGCCGAGGGAGCAGGCATTTATCCACAGACAGTTTTCTGGGTCATGTGGCCAGCATGACTAAGCCACTTCTGGCGAACCAGAGCAGCACACGGAAATGCCGTTTACCTTCCCGCCGGAGCGGTACCTATTTATCTACTTGCACTTTGACGTGCTTTCGAACTGCTAGGTTGGCAGGAGCAGGGACCAAGTGATGGGAGCTCACCCCATTGCGGGGATTCGAACCACCGACCTTCTGATCGCCAATCCCTAGGCTCTGTGGTTTAGACCACAGCGCCACTCGCGTCCCTGAACACTTGGTACTGGGTTGCTAAAAGCATCATTTTTATACAAACATGTACTCTATTCCGGTGTGTTTGTTACTTTATGGCATATTTAATTTGTGATGTGAGGGAAAATGTGGCCATACAAATTCTGGTAAGACTATCAGCACCTATTGAGATAAATGGGATTTTGTAGAATGGTTCTTGAGTACACTGTTTTAAGTATGCCAAGTTCATTAGTCTTTTTTTAAACAACAACAACAAATCTGTAAAATCAGATTCTCTGGAGAGGTCACAGTTTTTCAAACGTTTTGAATTAATTTTATGCTGCTATTTCCACTAACATTGCTTGTTCTTTTCTAAAAAGTCTTGGTGTAATCCTAGATTATGATTCCATTTGAATAGTGATATTACCTAAGCATGACTGTTAAATTGGTATATCAAGGCCAATGACTGCTTAAGAACAGAGAACAATCAAATCTATGAAAAGTGTTTTGAAATAATATTTGGTTTGCATCCAGAATACACAAATTGCACCTCCAACACTTCGTCTCTTTCTACAGGTTTGAACCAAGACACCAGTATTGTTTGAATGGCCCTAACTCTGGCAATTGCAATCATTTATGGATGGCAATGATCAAACATAGCTAGCTGAAATGTGTGCATTCCCAGTGGATTCATCTGCCCTTCAAATGGGCATATCATCATCATCATCATTTCTATACTACCTTCATCTGAAGATCACAGAGGAGTTTCCAGTATATAAATACAGAAATGCATAACATACTAACAAACAAAAACAATACCTCCCCACCTAGTTTAAAAGGCAATAAATTGTTTAATTAGCCATAGACCTGGGAGAAGAGGAATGCTTTTGCCTGACACCTAAAAATGTGTAACAAAGGCACCAGGGAAGCCTGCCTGGGGAGTGCATTCCACAAGTGGGGAGCCACTGCAGAAAAAGCGTGCTCTCGTGTTGCTGCCTCTGAACCTCTTGTGGAGGAGGCACAAGTGGACTAGATGAAGGTCAGGCAGCTGAGACTCAATTTAGAGACAAGATGGTACTGCTCCAACCAACTGGTTGGTGTCCAACTTCTTTTGGAGGAAATTGCAAGCTCCCAAAGCAGTGGTGGGTAACCAATGACCTATATAAACCCATATACACATGCCCAGACCCCAAGATCTTCTTCAGAGGCCAAATTAGATAGGGCAGGTGGCCACCTGATGGCTTTTTCAGTGGTGATACCCTGTTGTAGAGGTGATGTCCCCTTTGTCAAGTTTACAATGCCTCTCCCCACACATGACACGGCAAGCTGGCAGGTTTACTACTTTTAGATTTATTAATCTCTTAGTTCAGCCCTCACTGCTTGAGCCAGTTGGCTCTCCTAAATGACGTGTTCTTCTCCAGCAGGATATTTTCCTGCCAGGCTTACATTGCTCCAATAGCTGACTCTTCCTTCTGCTCCTAGGAGATTCGTGTGCAGCCAGTTCCCTCTCCTCTTCCTCTTGAGCACAGACTGAACCCGGCAGTTCTCCTGCAGTTTGCCCTGTCGGCTCTCTGCTGCTTTAAGAATTGGCGGCCACCATTCCAGAGTGAGAGGGGTCTCACTCTGTATGTGGGAAGGAATCAAGTTTCTACTTTCCTTAGTCTGCCCTCCCTCCTCTTTGGATTCTTCATTTTCTTTCTGGGGAGGAATGTCCCTGACACCTTTCCATTGTGGTCTTACTTTCAGCGTTATCCAGTTCTTTACACTTTGCTGTTTTTATTCTGATGGTATTTCAACTGTTTTAAGAGTTTCAACTGTCTTTGTCCTATGACCTTAACACTTATTAGTGATCCACTCCAGAAACGTTTTGTTAATGGGCAGTATAGAAATGTTATAGACAAATAAGTAAATAAAGGGTATATTTCAGGATGGAAAAATTCGGTCTGGCTTTAGAGAATTGTGGGCAGCACTTTTTTCCTAGGTGGTACCTAGGTGACCGCCTTTCAACTGTACTATGAAGACCGCTTGAAATTGCCTCTGTGTGGCTGCTGTTTTCTAGGTTGTAAGTGGGGGAAGGAAGAATTTTTAAAACCTGACAAAATATACCTTACAGTTTCTGTTCTTCCATCATAAAGGACTTGAATGAAATAGCTAGCACTGAATGAAATTACTACTTACACAGAGAAAATAATTTATAACAATCAGGGCCTCTGGGTACATGGAAAATGGGAGAGAAAGTGTACAGTTTGAAAAGGTAACATTAGTGTCACGGGGAGATTAGATAGGTACTAACAATTTAACAGCCGAGAGCTACCTTTATAAAGTTTGTCTTGGTTTCATTAATCTACTTTGCAACAGAGCGAGGTTCAAGCAACATGGGAGAGCTATGAAGAATATGCAGACGATATAACTGTTTCTTCTTCTGCGGCTACTGATACACTGTTGGATTATCATTCTCTGTCACTTTCATCTATTTATATACTCTGCATGCCCTATAGCAACTGCTACACTATGTTTAATCATATTTAACAGCTTGAATGTCAAAAAGCTAAATAGTTTTTAACTGCTCATTTTACCTTCAACAATATGTAACTTTATTACCCCTATCCTGAATCGATTATTATTTCTGACAGCTCCAGACAGCCCATCTGTATCCTATGCCATAGATCTGATTGCTTCCCATGACCATGGCAAGCCCTTATTATTATTATTAAATAGTAACTACCTGTTGAGTTTACACCATTCTGTTATTCTTCCTTTCAGATGCTAGTTCGATTTGCTATACCAGTTTTACATTATTTTTACTCACTAGTCCTAGAACGTAAGTATTTCTGGAATCTACCACAGATAAATGCAAAATAGATGAGGGAGCTGATCCTTCTCTTCTTTAATGTGCAAGGTGAAATACTGTTCCCCATCATTTTTCGGGCTATGCATCCCATATATTGAGTATGCCAAATATTCCATGAAGCATTGTGTTGCTTCACATTTATGCAACAACGATAACTATGTATATAAAGAAAAATTGACAGTTGAATCCTACACGTCTACTGAGAAATAAGCTCCATTGAGTTCAGTGGGGCTCACTCCTAGGAAAGGGGATACAAATTTGCAATCTGAAATGTCTACTTCTTGACTCATTGCCCTCAATTTACTGAGTGGCCTAGAGCAAGTCAATGTGTTTTTGAAACAATGTTTTATTCTTGACTTCTTGTCGAAACCTTCAGATTTTAGATTCAGTATCCTACGAAATTTTCCCCGTATTCTCTCAAAAGTATTGTTACAGTGGGAACACCAGGTAGAGTACAGGAAAGCTCAGGCTCAGTTTTCATTGAAGGGGAGATCATTGAAGATTTTGTGCAGCTCTGTAATAATTTACAGCTGGCATTATGAGGTATCTCCAATCAAGTATTTAAATTAGGGGTCTCTTGACTTTGACTTGGTGCCCTTTGTGGAGTCAGTCAGGGGTGTAGAATGGAAGAAGAAGCAGTATGGCTCTCCTTTGTTCTTAGCATAGCATCATCCACAGGAAGCTTATTGGTTCCTTTTGACATGGCTTGGCCACGAAATACTTAGTCAGGCCTGGCCAACAGTCAGTTTCTTGCCATGTTGTAGCTGCTTAGGTTTGGATCAGGTGGTAGTACTGAACACAGTAACACTTCATGATTGGATGTTTTATTTATTCAGCATTAGTAACTTACAATGATTTTGGAAATTGGATGTTGCACTATTAAAATCTCATAGACCCAGGAATCTGGCAAGGACAAATTGTATCCAGGCAGACAAATGATGGTTGTTTGATAGAACTAGTTTCTTGGTGAACTAAAAGGTCTCTGAATCCACTGTTTTCACAATACAGTACAATGCTTCTCTCTTCCTGTGTCTTGCCAAATCCTTTTACAGAAAGCCACCTTCCCAGTCCACTTGCTTGCCTTTCTTTCTCCATGCATCTTCATTCTCTTCAGATGGAGGTCTCCACTTCTGCTCCTGCCTCTGGATTGAAACTTTGTGGATATTCACAGTACACTATTCAATCCAATTCTCAGTATTGCTGGAATCTCCTCTGTGCTCTATCCAGGCGTGACAGCTCCTGGGGCCCCACTCTTTTGCATCCCCCAATATTCTTTTTTTGCGAGGGAGGCCCCACCATGGGGCAGAGGAGGCTGAGCATGGAGCCAAGCATGACATGGCTTCAGTGGCTGGTTTCTCCTTCTCCTCCTCCTGCATAGGGGAAGGCAGGGAGAAGCAGCCCCCAACCAGTGGCAAAGGCAGGAGGAGGATGCCGAGTGCCAGAGATGAGGAGGCCCCAGCCATTGAAGCTGTGCTGCCATCATGTTCAGCTACGCCCCTGGTCCCTCCCAGCATCCTGACATCATGATGTGATGTCACATGTGCAACATCACAAACACGACGTTGATCCTCCCAATCTCCCTCACAAGGTGGAGCTTCTGGCTTCATCCAACACCAATCTCAATCTTGTTTGGACTCAGGCTGCATCTCCTTCTGTGCTTTGCTATCTATAACCCACTGTAAAAGGTGTGGGGAAACAGAAACCAACACACAGCTGTGCTAGGTCAAGAACTGTAGAAGTTCTACAGTCCAAATTGCTGCTAAAATCTAAACTGTTGACATCCATCTCTTTCTATGCACTTGAAAAAAAAAGTGGCTTTATACTACCCCCCCCCCCCAATGTATTTCAAGCTCTTAAACTAGCCATGGGATGATATCTGGAAATTCTAATACAATTGTACTTACAAGAAGATTGCAGGCATTTTTGTTGGGATAAGATCAAGAAATGGACATTCATCTACTTACTGCACCTTGAATGACCTTAGCTCAGGCATGGAAAAAGCAATGTCAAAAATAGAGGAATGGTTAATTAAAATTTGGGATATTGCCCAAATAGTTAAGCTACACATATATTTAGGGTTATGGAGGGGAGGCAAAGTGACAATATTTTTATTGAAAAATGGAATGAAAGAATGCAGGATGAAGTAAACCCTTACATGATGCTAGGAGAAATATAAATTGAACAATATGTGGAAAAGCATCATGTTTGTATTTATGTTTCTCATGTTTATATGTTGTTGGCATTTATTTATCTTGAGAGACAATGGAGTACACCTCTGGGGTGAAGTCAAACAACTGCGTTCACAGCACTGAAGTGACCTCCCCGGGCACAAACCTGGGCAGTACTTATGGAGGTCCTGGGCTGCCCAGATGACAAGAACCCTCTCTCAGCCTCGCTGATGGGGTCTGAAAGAAAGCAGAGCAATATATTTGTCACTAGCTTGGCTGCATGAGTTGCTAGAAGGAGGTGTACAAGGCACCATTCAATCCTTTTAGGGTCTCTACTCCATCTTTGTGTAGGGTTACCCCCTTAGCCTTTTCTTCTACCAAAGATATCCTGCAAGGCGGTGGAGGTTTAGGATCAGAGTTTTCCTTCTAGATAGACTGTCTTCCCAGGTTGATGACCACATCTGCCCCTCACTTACAGTACACTACAGTACACTACAGTATGAGCAGAAACTGTCTTCTTTACCATGGGACCCACTACTGGTCTTGTTGTTCAATCTGCTGGAGCCTGTGCTTGCATGCAGGCGAAGTTCCTAATTCACTGAGGGTTTGAGACCCATCAGCTACCCTCACCTGGTTTAGTCAGCCAGTCGAAGCCATTTTGTGGGATGTGGCCGCTGTCACATGCTGACAGCTTCTAGAAGCCACAGGTGAGAACAGAGTCCAGGGTAGGGATCAAAGGTGGGCAAATTACCCCAGAAGGAGTATGACATATCACCCACCAGATGTACTAACCGTCCCCTAATGCCCCATACACCCCATTTTTAATGCTTATATCTATGATATTCTTTTAAAATAATATTTATTAATTTAAACATTATATCTCCTTAAATTTATTATAAGAAACATGACAGCAAAAACCAGACAAAAAAGAAAACAGCCTTTCCCTATTAAAATAAAATTCTTACATTCAGCAATCCACTGATTGAAGCATACATATGCTAAACGTGAATCTCTGATAGCTTCACAAAAGGAAAGTATATGTTGCATTCTTATCTATATTTCTGCACTAAAAAAAACCCCTGCTTGTCTAGATGCAATGATCAGAGACGAATAATACAATTGCGGTAGTATCTCATCATCGCTAAAGAAAGGGCAAGTGTTTTGAGTTGCGATCAAAGGAATGGCAATGAGGAGTGGAGGAAGGTCTGGAATTGGAAGGCAGGATCAAAAGTAGCTTGGATGACACAGCACTAACCACAGCCTTTTTCTTATGATGCATATGAAATTTCTGGCTAACCACAGCCTTTTTCATATGAGTGGGGAAGAATAGGATTGTGTATGCAATGCAGCTCCTCCTCTATGTATTCAATGACATGTATGAAAAGAGCAAATAAATGAGAAGTACCATCTGCCATTGGCAAATAGAAAGGTGTGTGTAAGAAAGAGAATTCATTTTGTTATTCAATGCATTTCCTTGAAAGTTGTGCTGGCTAACCTATTGATTCTGATAGTGCCTTTGTGAGCTTTTCTGCACCACCAGGTTTATTTTTTAAATAAACATGCATATTCATTATAAGGAGAGCAGTTTTTGCTCAAAGTGGACCATCAAAATCCTGCCTCCAGTGATGACTAACAATTGATTCGTGAGTTTCACATCATTCTGCAATCACAAAATCATGTACTCTGGAATAAGTTCATTTACCAAACCGCCTTTCCTGTACTGATGCTAGTAAATGATTGCAGGGATTCTAACAAGTATTGGAGTGTCATTTTTTTTTAAAAAAGAAACAAAACCAAAAATGGGTCATGCACTTCCCATGAACATAAGCTTATCAACCAGTGAATGTCCAGACTTGGTCTCTTGAATGGTAGTTCAAGTAAATCTAGGGTTGAAAGTGTCTCCACCACTACATTATCTTATTCTTCCTCCTGTTTTACCTACCTTGCAACTACAACTCCCAAATGCAGGTTAAATGAGAACATTTTCTAAGATTAGTTTCAATATTGAAGCAAAGACATCCTATATTTCATTTGTAGCCTCCCTAATCTACATTACTGAATAGGTGGACCTCAAATTTCTGTACCTTCTCTTCCAGAAAGGCAACCAGCTTGTACTTGCTACCATTGTGGAAGCCTAACCAAGCTGTTTACTTAACACGTTGTGACATCTGAATGTCAGAGTTTGCACTGCTATCATTCTCCAGTGGATCTCATGCCAGCTCAAGGTTCTATCTTGCCCATCAGTGCAGTGCATTGAGTTCTTCTAGCTTCATGATAATTGCAAAAATAGAAGAAAGACCATACCACTGTTGATGGATCTCAACCAAAACTCTCTGCTACCAGCTGCTTAATCCATGTAGTCCAGGATGACGACTCAGGAACACAACTTGCTGAACAGTAACTTGATTTGTATTTGCTTTTATTATATACAGAGTATAGCACAGATTTGTACAAGTTACTATATACACACAAACTCTACACACCAACCTCTGAACTCCAACACCAAACTACTGTGTCATGCTGCTTATAAGGGAAAACTTTTAGCCAATCACCACCCGTTGCTAGGCTTCCCTATCTCCACGCAGACTTTCTCGTGTACTCTTGCTTCACTTGGCTTCTTGCCAACTCACTAATTGTCCACTTCAAAGCTTCAGTTTCTCACAAACCTCAACAACCACAGCCACAACTCTAGTTTGTGGAACAGCACAGTCACTAGGCTGTTCTAAATTTGTATGCCTGGCCAACTTCCCCCAACTGCTAATGTAGCCATTGAGTGTGGCTCAAATTCCTGAGAGCAGGACATTACACTTTGACTTGGGAGAGGGGAAAGATTCATGGTTTTCCTGATTATGAGGCCCTCACACAGAGTCAATGCACATACTTAATAAATATTACATTCTTAAATTTATGGTGGTTTAAATAAACACTATTCTATTGAAAGGTAGCAAAGCATTGTGTTTGAGGTCCTGAGGGGTGATACACAAACTCTGTTTGTGGGGTTCAATCTGCAATTGCCCATTCACACATCCAATTAATCACTTGATGAATGGGCATATATGCACTCACCCTTTGAACGTTGCTTTAAGAGTTCCCTCAATGAGGTAGTTACATGCTTAAATTATGTCTTTCTACAAAACATCACTGTTACTTAGATTAAACTTTTTGTTTACTTGAGCTGTACTTCAGCTATAGACCTTGCACTCTAAATGAAGATTTATTACTCACTTTCTCTAAATTGTTGAACTGTAGTCATTTTTTTAAAAAAACCCCAACACAGAGTGGTTCCATTTGCTATTAATTATCCTCAGCATTTTCCCAAGACAATGTAACTTCCTGGAGTTCACCCCACAATAAAATCTAATGTAACAAAGTTGTTTCCGTCGGTTCTCAGGAGATGATTAAAAGAAACAAATAATTATAGCACCAGTGACAATAGGGTAATTACTAGACATCATGGCGATGCAGGACTGGGGAATTGACATTTGTCCTCTTTGGTCTCTGGAGCAAGTGGCTGGGAGGCTTGCAGTAAACAATTACCAGTTCTCTCATCACTTCAGTAGAAGTTTAAAACACATGCACATAATTTTCATCTCTTGTATTTGAGCTTTATGGACATCACAGAATGTGGAATTGAGTGGTGCCCTGGGGCACTTTTAATTTGATAAGTAGGCATGTTCCTCGCATTTGCTGAAGCAGTTATGTTCACAGTGCATTAAATGTGTCCAATTTAGTTAAAGTTAAACTTGGTACCTTCTAAGTGCCCTTTCTGGATTTCCCCAATTGTTTCTTAACACTGTGTTTACTTCCCTTGAGAAATATTACTATATAGCACACACACCAGTTGATAAAGGTTTTCTCTTGCAGAACAAAGCAGAGAGGAACACCAGTTGATGAATACTTTAATTCTTTTCAGAAGTTCACACGGTGTGAACCTCTTGGTTCCCTTCTCCCAACATTCTCATTCTCCAGCTCCATAGGCTTCAAGACATTGTGGATTGAACTTCTGCAGCAAGGAGTCTTGTTTGCTCATGTAGGATCACCACATAATTAAGAACTCTGGAATTCCAAGTTTCTAAATTCCCTTGGGAGTGTGGCAGGCTCTCCCACTGAAGAAGTTGTCATGCCAGTGCATGGAGGTTTATGGAACTAACAAGAATATTATAGATTGGGTGAAGCCAATGGACTGGTCCTTACTCTCCCCATCACAAAATCCTAACTGTGTGTATGGTGGCGGCTTTTGTTACAATGTGCAAACTTGAAGACTATACCAAAAGGAGAGGGGGCAGATTGAAGATGGGTTGGTGACAAGATCATAAGGACATAAGAAGAGCATGTTGCAACAAGCCCTTGGCCCATCAAGTCCAGCATCCTGTTCTCACAGTGGCCAAACTGATGCCTGTGGTCAACCCACAAGCATGATTTGAGCACAGCAGCACTTGCCCCTCCATTGTTTCTAGATACTGGTATTCAGAAACATTGCTGCCTCCAGCTGTGGAAGCAGAGCAGAGCCATCATGGCTATCAGTGCTCAGTAGCACGTTCCTCCATGAATTTGTCCATCCCTCATACAAACAGTACAAACCTAACTATATCTACTCAGAATTGAATTCAATGGGCTTACCCCCAAATAAGGGGGGTTAGGATTTCAGCATATAGAAGCAGTAGAGAAGCCAACGATAATTTCTGAAAATAGGGTTGTGGATGCTTCACTGTTGACTAGGCAGTCAGATAGTCACAAAGGTCCTCAGGGCAATTAGTTAGAGACAGGGTGTTATCTTGATTGCATCTGGATGTAGTGAAGACTGTCTTAGCACACCTGGGGGCACTGTTGTTCTGAGCATTCAGATGACATGACCTGATTACCAATTGACTGAAGGTACCATTAAAGTAGAACCATGTTTTGTAGGGTATTTGTCATGATCTGCAAGGATACCCACCACTGGAGAAAGGCGATGGCCCAGGCAAGGTGAGGTGAGTAAACCCTGGTTCCCCAGGCAAGATGATGAGGCAGAGCAAGGCAAGGCAAAATCAGCACCAAGTGTGGGTTCAAGGCAATGGCTAGTTCTCCTGAAGCTGAACCCAAATGCCTGTTGCCTTAGTGAGGTTATAGAACAACTGGCAGAGTTCTATAGCAGGTTGCAGTAGTCACTACAGATCCCATTTTCAGTGCTGGCTTTTGGCCAGTTAGTTTATGGCTACTTTCTTCTGTACCTGTTGGATTCATCCACGTAATTGTATTTCTGGCTCTGGGGATATCTCCTCAGGATTCTCCAAGAGGTTTGTGGATTAGTCATCAGAGTCTGATGTTAGAGGTATCTGTCTCCTTAGGGTTCAGGGAATGGGAAGTGGGCTTCAGTACCCAGATATGTACAGAGACAGAAACAAGAATGGCTCCATCTCCTCCTCCTCAGGATTGTAGCAGCTGGAGAATTCTGACTCTGAGGAGTCCAGGCCCAGAGCCATGACTATATTATTTGTATGATGTTACAAAATGTCAGAATTTCTTCACAAAGGCATAGACATGAGCAATCTGTGGCTCTCTGCTTCTGAAAATATTTTAGATATTATTCAATAGTTTGTAAGGCTACTTGTATATACATTCCACCTGATCTCTCCCTTTTACATCAGTTTGAGACTGAAGCTGGGAGGACCAGAAGAGACAATTCTTTCAGCTTTGACGTTTCTGTCAATGATAGACAGCTTATTCATATGATGTTTCTATAGTTGCAGTAGTGCAAAGAGTGATTCATACCATAGATACTGAAGCAAAATTTATTAGTTTTGACTACCCTAAAAGACAAGCACAATGCTGAGCCCATGTACTCACATGGCAGCCCTCAGAATCATTTACAAGGGGGAGCAGTTCCATAGACACCAGCTATGTCTCAGCTTTCTCCAGTCACAAAGCTTATCCACCGGCTTCAATGAGATCTAAAGCTCAATGCATCTCTTTCTGCAGGTCTGTTGAAATGGATAAAGAAGCCTACTGTATTTGTGCATGAGTTCTATGTGCCCACAAAATGTTTCAATAATGGCAATTTAAAAGACTTCATTGAGAAAACTCAAGGGCAAATCTGTGGATAATGGCCAAGTAGTAATTTCCAATGTAGAACTTGTGTTTTTATTAAAATAATTATTTCTATAGAAGCTTCATAAGCTGCTAAGTGCCTGCTACCTTCCTTCTCGACATCTAACACAAGTATAATGTGATAAATAAACTTTCATGAGTAATAAACTTCCATGAGAAATAATAGACAACAGTAACTCTACAAATCCTTCTTAAATGTGAAGAGAAAAAGCCTATTTCAAAGCTCCCACCTACTTAAACTTCATGAATTTTGAATTACAATAGAACATCTTCTGGAGTAATTATGACTACCAATTGATTTTATTATGATGAAGGCAATCAAAGTGCATGCCTAATTAATTTGTCTGACTATTTACAATAAATTGTTATCTATGTTGGCACACAGAGCAAAGGCAGGGATGCATGAGGAAAACATTTTTTAAGAGGACACCCACTGCTGGAACAAATTAATAACTATAATGGGTCTTTCTCCCTGTAACAATATGAACTGGAGGAGTGGTCTGAAAACATTATTACAGCTCTCCCTTCACAATAATCGGCTTCATTCAGCAGTCACTGTTCCACCTGAAGCACTGGGGCATATGCTCAAATGTTGATTAATGTCTGCATCATATTGATCTTGGATAGCTGGGCATAACAGGATCACATTGTACAGTAAACTTCAAATTGATTCTTAACAGAATCATTTCCAAAGTAATTCAGTGCTGATTTATTCATGAATCCACAGGAGCCATTTCTCCCCTTTTCTACTGTAGCTCTGGAATATAAGATATAACGCATTGTGGAATTAGTGTTTAGCCAGATGTGCATCTAGGCAGAAATTTATTTTAGCCCTTCATGTTGGGAATTAAGATTGTCTCCTGAGTGATGAATATTAACTAATAATTACATTGCTTTTGGCACACTCATAAAGTGAGGGAATGTGTCAGAAAAGAGGCATGTGGAATAGATTGTTCAAGTGGAAAAGAATGTATAGAAAGCTTTAACAGGCATATTCAAGCTTAGAACCCCAAGCTTTTATATAAAAACCCCCAGACATAAATTACTGAAGGAAGTGTTTGATCCTACATTACTATAGGCCCCAAACTAATTGATGATTTAACAAATATACAGAAGTAAAGCAGGGCAATTAAAACAGTTGTTTAAATGGGTTTCTGCAGACTGAGTGGCTGTTTTAATTGCTTCTGATCTGCCAGTCAGGGTCAGTCCACACACGAGACAAAGGTGAGGCGACTGTCTCAGTTGGCAGGATCCAGAGAGGCAACAGACCCCAATGCCAACCTTTCTTCCTCCCCTTGTTAATGATGTAGATCGTTCCTTACCCCTTCTTCCCTGGTGGGGAGGTGCGTGCCATTTTGGGGTCTGCCTAAGGTGCCAAAATGCCTTGGGCCAGTCCTGCTACCAGTCTACAAGCACAGTTGCTCAGGCAATAAGCTGGAAGATCCTCCTCTGGGAGTTAAAGGAGAGGGTGTCCCAGAAGGTTTTATGTTACTGTACTAGGCCATTATGTCATGTTGAACATTCCTTGTTGGGTCAGATGGTGCATCCTGCATGTTGTTAAGCCCACTCGGTGGAATTCAGTGCTACAGTAATTTGATCATTCCATCTGCAGAGGCATTTCTGTTCTCCTCTCTCTGTATACCATTCCAGGGGTTTCCCCAACACTCCAGAGCAGATTTGGGGGAGATGCGGGCATCCTACCAACACTTAAGAATGAGCATATCAAAGTATGACCTCTTGCTCATTTAAACATGTTGCTGAAGAGAGGAAATAGAAGAAGTTTTAAAATATATTTGTTACAAAAATGACATATTAGGAAAGTAAATAATACCTTGTTTCAAATATTCCCTTTTTAGATATAAGACAATATTTGGAACACAATATTATTTATCTTCCTTTATTATAAGAGAGTTGCTCTGATGGATAAGGCTGAGTTCTTGGGGTTTTGCTGTAAAGAATACTAGTCAGCCTACATGAACAACATACTGTAATATAGATGTATAGGTAGATATATTTCCTGAAGGGATAATTATGCTAGTTGACAGGGGTTTTTTTGTAATATACTGTGTTATTAGTAATATAGCATCTTGGAAGTTTTGTAAAGGACAATATAATAACATAGCATCAGATTTATCTAGCCATTTAAAACGCGCTTTCCAACTGCTGTGTCTTTTCAATGGCCATTCTGATGTATCTTCATTTCATTAGAATTTATCACTGTGTGTTTTGAGGCCATGAAACTGGAATGGTAAGTGAGCTTTGATCAGGAGAGCAGCTGTCACCCAAAATATATGGCTGTTAAGACACAGCTGATTCTTGAGAGCGATATATTTCAGAGACTTTAAAAAGTGATGAGTTACTAGTAGGTGCGTGATAATTAATGAATGACACTCATTTACTAATAAATCAGTTGTTGTTAGCAGAACTGTTGCAACCGATTTCTGTCGGACTTACTTCTAAATATGTCTTCTAAGTAAGTATATCAGCCAGGCTCTCGTGTATGTACATTGCTTTGAGAACCACCATGGTGGAGTGACCTGGTTGGGGTGAAGGGTGGGTATAGATTCACAAGCAGGTCTGAATTCCTCCCAAGTTTACTGTGTTTGTTTATATATATATATATATATATATATATACCACAGAACTATACATGCAGCAGCAGACAATTGGTGGTGGATTTGCTTTTCCCGTACTGAGTGTTGGAGGTGACACAGAACAAAGATTTACTGTCAGTAAGAAGCAAGATTCAATAGAGAGATCCTGACCAGACTTCATTCTTTTTATTATCTTTTAGCCTAGAGAGCCTGCATATCTCCTTGAAAGTTCCAAAGCAGTGAAAGAAGATGCAGTGGCTATGCCTTCACCTAATCTTTCACTGACCCCTGTAACCACTCTTCTTTCTTATGTGATTTGGGTAGAAAACGGAACTTTTGCTCTCTCTGTCAGACAGGAATAGAAGGGGGTGAGGCAACTGCATCTTTTCTTAATATTTCAAACCGGTAAGGAGACAAACAGTATCTGCAGATGGATGGCTGCTGGCAATGCTGCTAAATCGAAATTATGTGTTCTCTTGGCTAATTCGCACTACAGTGTTGGTAAGAGGATGCTGGATTTAGACTGAGATAGGCAAATCTGTCTAATTCTGGCTTGTGCCATTTTCACACGTTCTTATCCACAATTCCATTACCCTATTACAAAACGTTCTCTGAAAATACATATTTAAATGTATGCATTTAAAATGTGTAAATTTGTTCTGAATGTGCATTTAAATATACATATATTGATGCATTTAAACTGTGGACATCTGCTTTGCAACATTTGGAGGAGAGTAAAAGTTTATGAAGAGCTAAGTTCCAATCTGCACATTATTTAAAAATCAGATCTCTCTCCCCCCCCATGTCTTGCCTGAGGGCTTCCCATAGGCATCTTTTTGGCTTACTGATGAAAAGTCATTAAGGGATAGGACACAACACTAAGTTATTGAACAAAACCAAATACCAGAATTTGGCAACAAATGTGAAAACCCATAGCAGAAATTTACCATAAAAAGCAGTACAATGACAGGACATTTGCTCAGATTTTCTCCTAATGTAACCTGGGAACAAATAGCAAGTCTTAAGGAATGATTCTTAACTGCACTGACACCATCCCCAGGGGGCCCTGGGTGCCTGGGCACCCACAAAATTTGGGCCAGGGCCTCCACCTCCACTGTGGGGCCTTTGTTGGGGCTTGCTGCAGTCGCGAACGTGCTTCCATGCTCTGCTGCCCCCATGGAAGCATGGAAGTGGTGCTGGAGAAAGGCAGCAGAACACACAATGTGATGTGATGTCATAATGTCATATCACACATGCGCACTGCTGAGCACCCACAGTTTGGGGCTGAAGTTGGCACTTCTGCTTAACTAGATGGATCCAATACCTTGATTATATCAATTCTGGAACATTTAAAAACAATCTCAAAAGGCATGTAAGGAAGTAACGACTGGTTTCTTCAATAGGTGACTGTGATGCAATGGAATAGAGATGGCAAACCTGTAGTCCTTTAGGTGATGTTGGACTACAACTTCCATCATCCTTGATCATTGTTCATGGTTATTGGGGCTGATAGGCATCTAATGGCATCTGTCAGTTCAGAAATCATTCATCCCTTCACCAGATGAATGTTCCCTATATTAACAATTTATTGGAACCCTTCTTATAGTTCAGTGAAGGATGTATAGTGCAAGTCTGTGTGCCACAGAACCTAATGCAAATATGTAAGTGCAAATATATAATTGTCCTTGCAACCCATCCCTTCATCTGGCATAGATATCATGATCTATTTTTACTTGCAGAGAGAAACTAGAAAAGGGAAACATTATCCAGCAGCCAAAAGTGAAGTCATGGGCTCTGGTCATTCTTGTATTCTTTAGGCTGCCGGCCAGCAAATGAAGGGAAAAATGAGAACGGGGGTTATGCATACAAATTTCATTACTGATATTTGCTATTTATTAAGCAGTCTGTGGTCTTGCACTGCTTGTAACTCCCCTGCTTTCTAACTTCTGTTCTGAGATTTTTCAATAGCCTCCAAATACTGTAGAGGCAAAGTAGTCTATATGCTTAATTTCCAAGGTTTAATTTCCAACAGTGCCAATTTTTTTTGCCAGTGAAAAGAAAAATATATATTCCAGCTCCCTCACCACAAGCCCATGCTGGATCTCAGATGTGATCTGCAAGTAATTTCTGTTTATAATATTTTGCTGAAGGCTCTTAGAGGTGCAGCTGCCATGTGGCTGGCAGTGCCACCAGGAAGGCTCAGGTTGAGAAGCAGAAGCCCTAGCAATATAAACTGTAATATAAAACTTAAGTTGCCTAGGGAATCTCCAACAGTACTACACTGTTAGATTTAAATATTTAATATAATAAAATCATGAGCCCAGGCAAGTGGTTTGCGTGATTGTCACTATGGGGAAATGACTCCATGGCTTATTGTGGATGGATGCAGAAACAAGGGTACTGTAAAACTTTTCTAGAATCCTAAAGTGAAAGAAAAGGTCTAAATAAAGCTTTTGCCTTCCATTTTTATATCAACCCAACCCCACTCCAGCATTGCTAGAAACCTCAATATAATTATTATCACTGGGCTATATTATCCCATGCATCGGATATACCACTCCATGATAGATGACCACTTGATTCAGCCAAGATCCCTGATTAGGTGTAAAGAGCCTACACACATCAGTTTGTACTTATGTAGGGGCTATACTGACAAGGTCAATTGAACTCTATGTGGAATAACTTTTGAAAACCAACTGAAAAATTCAGTTTGCTGAAAGTGATGTGGTCAGGCTTTTGATTCTGGGTGTAAAGAGCATGTTCTATCATTGTTGAAGTAACTGCACCAGTTCCTTATTTATTTCTGGGACCAATTTAGGCATTGGTTATGACCTCTCAAGCATCATCTGGCTTGGAAGCAGAATAGCTCAAGGGCTACGTGGTCCAGTAGCAACCTGCCATATATAAAGATCCTCAGCATGATCATAACATGAATTTGTCTGTACTGGAACAAATGAGGGGGCCTTTTCTGTGCCCATACCTGTGGTTCTCGAACTCCCTACCCAGAGAAGCCTTCCTTGCCCCTTCCATTATTGCTACCCAGCATAGCATAAAGCTCGCCTTCTTCAGGAAACTTTTTGTTGTTTAGAGATTGGATTTAAATGCTTAGTTTGATTGTCTGACTCTCCAGAGTATGTTTTAGGAGGTTATATAATTTCCTTTATAGCTCTATATTTTTAAAACAGCTGCTTGTTTTTAATGATTTCTGTCTGTTAGATTGTTATTCTGCTCCTATTGCTTTGTTGCTTTCGGTCATTTGAATGCATATTTTCTGTAAGGTGACTTGGACTTTGTAAAGAAAATGCAGGAGCTAAATGGCTTAAATAATAAATTAATAAATCATATCGGTTCAGGCAGAGCTAGCAGGTACAATCATGATGACTCAGCAAACTCGCCCTCCAAAACTGGTGCTACATGCGATGTAATCAAATAAAAGGTATAGGTTAGGAGCACAACTTTTGTAGCAAAACATCACCTTCATAATCCAGAAGCAGGTAATAGTCAGTGCATTGCTGGAATTGCAAATAATACAAAAGAACATTATCTTGCATTGTCTGAATCTTCTTTTCCAAAGCGAGGCTATGACTTCTCTTAAGTTGAATTGGGTGAGGAAGGTTTGTTATCAGGAATTATTGGCTTTCTGTATAACGGCTGTTCTCCTGCAAGTATGCTAGGTGATTATGATATCCAACAATCAATTACACTTTGTTTCAGGACCTGTAATGGCTCTGCAAATCTGTCCTGTGATTACTTTGTAGGTGTCCATTGTCTGCAATAGCCCTAGTAGATAGCACCATTGCCACAAAATATTTTAGAGCAAGAAGGTGAGCAGGTTTTCTCACATTATCCACCCAGACTCATGATGGTAACCATAACAGTTAGCATCTGCCTAGTCCCAAAGCATCTGCCTACTACCAAACTACATATTTTTGCCCAAGACTGCTGCTTTCTTGTGAGTTGGGCTTTTGTCTCTGTGAGAGTTTGGTGCTTATGAATGAGCTTCCTGGGGCATTGATGCTGATCTCCTGGTAACAGGGCATAAGTCCTGCCCCTGACTTAATTTGCTGCCAAGTCACCAAGAGAAATTTCACAGTGTTTGTGCTTTGCTCACTAAATCTTTGGGGATATTTCTGGGGGCTTTATCTATTCCTCTCCCAGTGAGAATTGTTATCATTGTGATGTCAATTCAATTTTTCTTCGGATACTTCTATCAGGGCATGCTTCAACATACTCTGTGCATGCCACAGAATAGTTCTTATCTGGAGAAGTTCTCATGCTTACTGTGTGAACTGAAGATTTATAAGTAATAATTTCCAAATAATTTTCAAAGGACAGACTATAAATACACTTATTTTATGGTATTCAGAACTCCTTAAACAACCATAATTTATTGGAACAAATAATGGCTAAAATCCATACATTATAACTACATCCCAAGCAAGGCAGAAATTGTGTTTATATGTTGATCTTTTACCTGAGCAATTTTATTAATTCAGAAATGTAAATGTACTATAAAATATTAATGGAGCACTACATTATGCCAACAATTAAAATGTCAAATTAAATATAGCTGATGTAGTTTCCATGAGTCTATTGATGATATATGATCCTTCTGTTAGGTTAAACAATCTTGCTTGCAATCAAATTTTAACACACAGTCTTAGCTTTGAAATACCATAAGTAGTAATCTTGTTTCTGTGTTATAAGGTAGATCACTCCACTGTTGCTTGTTCCCATTGCCTGCCTAAAATGTGAATAACCTTCAGATTTACCTAAAGGGGAGAAAAACAGCAACCATCATCTCCTATCTTTAACCTCAGAGGAAGCTCCTTTCTTTATGTTCTGTCAGAGGAAATGGTTTGGAAGGGTAATTAATAATAAATGAATTTAACATTCATTTGGAAGGAGGCAGGCTTTGGGTGTGTGTTGTGCATACAACTCTCTTGAGGTGAAAAGAATTATACTTGATTTGATTCATTTATGGCTTGGCCTGTACATGTAGGAGAATGAGATGTGGGAGTCCAGAGATGGGCAGAATAGATAGTGTCATTTCTGACTGTGGTTCAAAAGGAATGTTATCCATATAAAATAAAATGCTCTGAAATCAGAAAACTAGTAGAACAGAGACTGGGCTGGGCTGGAATGTTTCTTCTGATGTATCTTTTGTTACTTACAGGAAGTATGATTTATGAGCAGTTAAAAAAGAACAGTAAAAAATGGTACCTGCCTTTAGTGGTTGACTTTAGGAAGACTACTGCCTCATTCTGCTGGCTGCATAGACCTGATCTCATATGAAGGTATAAACAGACAACAAAAAGTGGGCTAAGATTTGTAACCTGAGATACTAGCCATACACATTTTCATATTTGATGTCCCTGGAGTAAAAAATGTTCAGGCTTTAAGTTTAAATATACTTCCTGAGTTTTAGACAGCATGAGACAGAGCAACTATGTACTCACATGTACACTCAAAGTACACACTCCAGGCAACTGGAGAGCTTCATTTAATTCTATGTGTATCTACCTATCTTTAAGTTTATCCATCCTTCAACCCTTAGAAAGCTGTGGTCACACTGGCAAGACTGATGGATGTTGGAGTCCAACAATATATGGAAGGCCACAGCTTTCCAAATGTTAAAGGATGGATAGACTTAATGATAGGTAGATACACGCAGATTTCTTCCACAGGCAAGGGAGTTTTCTATTATTTTTTATGTGCTGTATTTCTCATTACAATTAAAGAGTATCTTGCCATTACTTAGATGGAATGTAGACTGCATCTATTTTGTGAGGTTGCTGCCTACGAATATTTGCTAATAGTTGTGATTTTCAGTGGATAGTGATGAGCTGGCAATTTCTTTTTCCCATTGTCAGTGAATTCATGCTAGTGCACACTATGCTTCAGACAAAGCTCCCCCCCCCCAAGTGTTTGGACACAGACCATCTGTCTTATACATGTTGGGTGGAGAATGAACTTCAATATTAATACTTTTGCCTGGTGTCTTTTGATATGTGAGTAATGTGCTCTTGTGCAATATGAAGGCTTAAGGCAAAATGCCTTCATTTGTAAAGATGTTCTGGGTCTCCGTTGTGAGAGGTTAATTTGCAGCAGAATTTTGTGGGAAGAATGATAGAAGTGAACTAATTATTTTACTATTTTACACATTGCACTTGGGTTACAGATAAGTGCTAATTTGAATTATTACTTCAAATGAGGTGTGTGCATATTCAGTGGAAGTACTTAAATATACTAGTGTATATATAGGAAAGTAATATGAAAATATGAAACAGATGTTTTATCTAGTCAGAATTTCCACTCTTTCACTCCTCTCAGTTCATTATAGGGCTTCCTGATTCATCTTTCAATTAATTCTTTCAAGATAATTCTCACACTCATAATCGCTATTCCTGAGTATAAACTATGTGCAGTGCTAGATGTGATGTTCACACCTGTGTCTTGCTGTGTCTGCATCTTTAAAATGAACAGATATGGTGATATGGAAAGGATCAGGTCACCACTAAGGTATATTTAAAGGAACCTCTACTCCCCAAATGCCCCAATACATCTTTGCATCATTCACATTATATATCGTGTACATGCATTTTGTACTCATATATGTATAAAGGAAACATAAAGTACCAGACTTGCCTATGCATGGCTGGAAGGCTGGCATTTTCATTGAGTGGAGTTACTGGAAGATTGTGTTAGGAGATAGAACAGATTCCCCCCACCCCACCCCACCTAAACCCCATTAAAACATTTGTCTAAATGTCTTGAAACTGATACCATAAATAGTACTGGAGTTTTTAAAATGCCATAGGTGGTTTTTCTTCTTGGGCATGGAATTTCAGCATCTGAATGAATGTCAGCATCTGATTGAACCATATTGTACAATGGTAAAAAGCAAGTTCAGAGCTGGAGGTTTAGCTCGGTAAATTCAGGTGGAACTTATCTTGCTGTGTTCAGCCACACAAAGGCAGGGAGCAGCTCACAAAAGGGCTGTGTTATGCCATTTCTTTGTTAGGTGCCTTCCAACGTCATCGTACGTGACATTCTGTCATTTAAGCTGAATTAAAAATAGAATGTCATAGAATGGTGCAAATAAAAAATAGCAGCCAGGAAAGCAGAGAAATAAGATCACAGGCAAACAAACTAACTGGTTTGTCCCTCCTAGATACACTTTTAAAAACCTACTGTTTATTTGCTGTTAAGAAAGGACAAATATGAAAGTGAGAGCATGCAAAAGCAGAAAAAATCACATGAAGCTAAGCAGAAACCTGAATTATGGATTAATTGTGTGTGCAGAACAGCGGCAGAATAATCTGAAATCTCATATTATCTGTTCTTGTATCCAGAGTCTGAATTAAAGACTCATTGGGCTTGTTTAGTCATTTTTATTTATTTGATTTAGTAAAATTTATATACTGCTTGAGTGTAAAAAAGAAAGAAACCCTGCTGAAAGTTTACAAAAAGGTAAAATCCAAGGACAACTTAAAACAATATGTACTGTAAAGCATACAAAAATAAATAAATACTAAAACAGATTAAAAGTAACCTCAACTTTCTAAGCACCTTGGTAGACTTGTCTAAAAAATAATGTTTCTAGCAGGCGCTGAAAAGAGTGCAGTGAAAGCTCCTGCTTGATATCAGTAGGCAGGGAGTTTGAAAGCATAGGTGCTAAAAGATACAAATTCATACAAATGTGGAATGGATATGATGTGGCACCTGTAGTACTGCCAGCCTAATAAAACCATTGCCTATTAGACACAGAATGAGCCTTGCATCCACACACTTCTTCAGAGGTTTGTAAACAGAAATTAAACTATAGTTTAATAGGATGAAACAGGAAACTGTCAGTTGAATAAACCCTAGAAGTACTGAATTATGGCATGCAGGAGAAAGCAGAAGCGGAAGCCCACATACACAAGGTTTGTTCTCAGTTAATAAACCATTAGACTTATATTATGACAGGACCAGTCCATTAAATCTCTCAGGAACAAAAGTTGGCTCAGTAAAATTTACTGACTTTATGTTGCTTCTGCATTACTCTCTAAAAAGCTCTGCAAAAAATACCCTTTTAGGAAAGGACCTGTAACTGGGCTGTAAGGTAAAAACGGGTAAAGGACTCCTGGATGGCTAAGGCCAGTCAAAGTTGACTATGGGTGTGGCACTCATCTTGCTTTTCCGGCTGAGGGAGCCAGCGTTTGTTCGCAGACAGCTTTCTGGGTCCTCTGGCCAGCATGACTAATCCACTTTTGGGACATCGTGATGAGTGCCAGAGCACATAGAAACACTGTTTACCTTCCCACCACAGTGGTACCTATTTATCTACTTGTTCTGGTATGCTTTTGAACTGCTAGGTGGCAGGAACTAGGACAGAGCAAAGGGAGCTCACCCCGTCACATGGATTTGAACCGCCAATCTTCCAATCGGCAAACTCAAGAGGCTCAGTGGTTTAGACCACAGCGCCACCCCCATCCCTACAACCTGGGCTGTACACAATCAAGGCTAGCACTCTATTCAGTACATCACAGGCAGATATTGCAAACTAGTTCCATATATTTCACTTATATGTGCACAACTCTCTTAAAAAGTTGACGCAGGAGTCTACTGGGTATGAAAACTTTTGGGATAGCTTTATAAGCAGATAGATGACAGTATGCAGAGAAAATAAATACTTGTTCTTTAAAATATCTGTGGTTGTTGCCCAAACTCACATAGCTAAGATCAACAGATTCTTAAAATAAAAGCCTCTTGTTGAAGTCAGCCACTTGTTTAATTTCACTCCTTAACCTCTATCTCATCTATCTATATCTATCTATCTATATCTATCTATCTATCTATCTTCTATCTATCTATCATCTATCTATCTATCTATCTATCTATCTATCCATCTATCATCTATCTATCTATCTATCTGTCTATCTATCTATCTATCTATCTATCTATCATCTATCTATCTATCTATCTATCATCTATCTATCATCTATCTATCTATCATCTATCTATCATCTATCTATCTATCTATCTATCTATCTATCTATCATCTATCTATCTATCATCTATCTATCTATCACCTATCATCTCTGTATTAAAATAAGCATATTACCTCCCTGTTTCTCCCCTAAATATTAGCAAAGTATTTTTACTATATCAGAAGTAAGATTCTAAGCTGGCAACCATGATCTATTACTACTAATTTTTATATGACTATAAAGTATGATCTAGCTTATAAGTCTAGACATTTCAATGAGGATTTAAATTTCCAATAATTCTTGAATGAGCAATGATCGATCTTAATCAAAGAGATTAATAAAGTATAATTGTAATGTTCGAATTTGTAAGTGATGAAACTTTTCTTAAAGTGGATCTAGGTTATGTAGAATATTTGACTCAACTGTACATTTATCAAGTGTCATTAAATATTTTAAAATGAGAATACACTGGAAAGAGAAAACTGAGACTGCTAATATAGACTCATGGCTTCATGGGAACAATATTTGGATCATTTAGCACCCTTTTCTTAATTCTAGTAAAAAATAAATAAATGGCATTAGTCAAATATTCAAAGAACAAGCAATAGTTCAGCCAGCAAGAACATGGGTTATTTTATGATAAATACTTTGCAATTGAATAATGACTATGATTCATTTTTAGCGTGTTTGAAAATGTTTCTATATGCATTAGCATCAGGACAAAGCAAGCCGGCATTGTTTTACATCATGCCCTCTAGAAAGTCTGGATAGGAACCAATAATACACTGCAGTGCATGGCAAATAAGATTTATCACACAAGTGCATCTGTCTAGGTGTATCAATAACTTCAGACATTGTTGGGTTGTAAATTCCAACATTATGTGAGGAGAGAAAAGGTTTGTGACAATGTTAGTAACTGGGATCAATATAATCAGCTAATGCAGAATGTCCTGGAAAAGTCCTGTACAGATCTATTTCTAGCCTATTTTGTGCCCAGGCTTGAAGAAATATATTTTCTGGATATTCTTCATCCTGCTGGATTGCAAGTTGTCCTTCTTCCTCTGCTTCTTCCATACCTGCTTTGACCTTTTGAGCTCCTAAGGTCTCTACTTGTACAGACTTTCTTCCACCAATCTACATATATACACACATGCATATATATAGAGAGAGCTTTTAGTCCCAGTCAACCCTTAAATTATGTTTTTTTGTGTAACAGGGTTAACAAGGAAGAGCTTGGGCCAATCATTGTTGCTTAGCCTAACCTACCTCAGAAAGTTGTTGAGAGGAGAGGAAAGCCCATGTATCCCACCTTGAGCACCTTGGAGGAAAGGTGGGATATGAACATAATAATAATGTAGCACATTTTCAAAGTTTATCACATTAGAATGCAACAACAACAAACAAGAGTCATACATATATGAATGAAAAGCATTGTGCCATTATAACCAGAGATTTTTTGGGGGGGCATTCCATCTGTGGCTGCCCTGAGCAGGGAAATGGCCTTCAAGATCCAATCCAACTCAGCTAGCACTGATGGAGCCAGGAAAACGCACATGCTAAGAAGCAGGTTCTGATAAAATGAGAATGCAGATATTGCCTATGAAATATAATGCTTTTGCTATGTGGATAAACTTTTGCCTTTTCTACTTTTAAAAGAATCAAGAAATCATTTTTGTTTCAAGACCGGTGTTCGCCCTCCTCCTCCTCCTTCTCTTTTCAACCTGGTAATATTATTAATGTACCAAGTAAGAGAAACTGATACCAGTTTAATGAACTACATGAATACTTATGCTAGTCAGATGCTATATACTACAACAGACAAGAAATAGTGCTACCTTAAAAGCACTGACTTTAAGATAACCCCTACATTTAAATAGTTGGAAAGGGTTGCTGTTACTGGTATTTCTTTTTTTTTCATTTTTGACAGATTAAGTTCCTTTTGTCAATCTCGAAATAAATTTCCATGTCCCTATCATTCTTGTAAAAACCTATTTTTGTGAGTAATCTAGTTCAAATTATATTGCACTGTAATAGAAATTATTGACTTAATAAGAAATTAAGTACAATTCTGAGATCTGGAGAGAAAGCTTAAACAACAGTAAAGGCTCTACCTAGGTTTTTCTAAAACACCACAATATTCAGGCATATAAATATTACTGCTGAGCCCAAACCACATGACTAAGAAGCTGTGACATTTTGAAATATGAATGGGCTAGTGTCCCAGACTCATAGCTTCATAGTTTATTGTTTTATACCTCTCTTTACAAACTTGCTTAGTTGTGGATGTAAATTGTTTGTGGTCAAGCCTATTAAATATCTTCATGGCCCATAGCAGTAGAAATGAAAATTATGTATCTTTGCTAACCACACCAGAGATAAATGAAAAGCTAAAAAAAATGGGGTCAGTGCCACAGTTTGCTGAATATGAAATTGTGGAGGTAACGACCATTCGGAATGTTATTTTGGAATTGACTGACAGAACATGCCTTCATGAAGGGTCTCAAGAACAGTATGTGCTCTTACCCCTGTCACTTCAGGACAGCTCAAGTCAAAGTGTGAGGCCATCAGTGAGATGCATGCTGGTATGTGATTTTATTTTGGCACATAGATGTTTATGGGGAAATGGAAAAGTACATCTAGCAGTTGACTGTGAATGACACTGTCAACCATTGAAGCAACAGCTTGGTGAGGTGGCTGTTATGAGGCCATGGGGACTAAGATGAGAAGCTATTTTTAATTATGTTAAATTAACAGGTAAGTTTCTGTTTTTTATTTGCCCCCAAAATAAATGCAGTATCTATTTTGCTAGAAGTAACTAGTGAATGGTCTGTGACCACTTAATAGTGGAGTAGTATAGAAGCAAAGTGGGCTCTACAGATCTGGTTATTGGTCTGTGTTAGCTGTTCTGCTCTTTTCTAAGAAGAAATAGTGGTATGCATGTATGTAGATTTATTACAAAGATAATTATTAAAAGTAATAGATTGTTTCCAAACTTCATCCTACTCAGACTAGATTCATTGGAACTTATGGACCTCAGTTACTTATGTCCATTACTTTCAATGGGTCTAGAAGTAGCTTTGGATACAACCTAATGTATAGAATTATGTAGTTACACAAATAAACAGCTTCAGTCTATTCTTTAAATGGAATTTACCAAAAGCTACAAATCCATTCTAAGGAAGTGTTAAGGATCTGTGATGGCAACATCTCCATCAACAATAAAAAAGACAAATCTCTTTCTCCTTTAGTCAATGTGAAATGTCCTGGAAGGTTGATAATGCTTTTTACCCCAAAGTGTCTTTGATGACTTACAAAATGAGTGCAAGAGTCATTGAAAAGAAAGGAAGAGGACAGATGGCTGAAAAGTGTAGTCCAAATCTAGCATTCTCCATCACTGAAAATCCACAGAACAGGTAAAACTGCTGAGTGGTTTTATAATTCATAATTCTAATAGCACCTTCAGACACTGCATTGGTATATTGTGCAACTTGTGTTCCTCCAAGTCAGATCTTTTTAAAGGCTTATATATATGACAGCAACAATGACAAATGAGAATACTAATGCACAAGGTCCAATTATTTAATACTGATTTCTTCATAGAAACAATCAAGAGCTTTGTGAAGACCAACAGCTATGACTGCAACCTTTTGCAGTGAAAAAGTCTACTTCACCAGGTGCATTACTGAGTAAAAATGTTCAGGATAAGAATATTAACCTGTTCAAGCCTTGCCCACCCTAACTAGGATAAAGCAGGCCTTTGCCTTGAAATTTTGTATCTTTGGTTATGGCTAGAAAGTAAATGTGTTATTTATGTATTAGCTATTATGCCTAGATATGACGAGTTCTGCAGCAGAGCTGATAACATGATGATGTGGTTTCTCTCCACTGCTGAAACAGAATAACTTTTAGTGTGCAAAAAAAAAGAGCATTTTAAAGAAAATCTAAACTGAAAAAATAAGCATTTCAAATGGAATGTACTTGGGCTAATAATATTTGGGTTGGGTTAATAATTAATCAAGCAGAGGCTTGACAACCATATGTCAGGAGTGCTCTGATGCTGTTTCCTGCTTGGCAGGGGGTTGGACTCGATGGCCCTTGTGGTCTCTTCCAACTCTATGATTCTATATATGGAGTATTGTTCTGTCAGAATGCCTCACAAACCATTGGCATCTCCAATCAAGGGCAATCTAATCAAGGGCATCTCCAAAAAAGAGACCTTTGATACAATATGGTCTCCATTTTTCCTCTTTTATTGAAGAAGAACAGGATATTTTAATGTCATCATCATCATCATCATCATCATCATCATCATTACAAAGGTGTCTGTGAAGGAGATATATTCATTGAAAATGTTAGCTTTTCTTCCTTTTCTTTTCTTTTTAGGAAAGGAAACTACCTGTTTGTTAAGTCTGGCACTGGAGGTCCTTCTCTAAATATTCCTGCTGCTTTGTAGGCTTTCTTAATAATAATTACTATTATTTATAAGCTGCCACGTGACTGGGTTGCCTGGAGACCCACGTTTTAGACATTTTTTTTAAAAAAAAGATTGCCCAGGATTTTAACAGCTTTTATATCAAATGTTTTCTGTATTTTTTACTGTAGATATGAGAATTGCTTTTGTTTGTGATGTTTTCGATCTGTTTTATATTTGTTTTATAGTTCTCTTTTGAAGATTTAATCTTGAAAATCTAGATTAAGGAAAAAAAAAATTTAATGGAATGTACTCTGTGTGCGTGTGTTTCCTACTTCTTTTCAGGCCAGAATTTTTATCCTCGGAGTTCAGGATGGAAAGGTTTTGCTTGCCCCACAATGGCTGGAGCGTCTCATTGCCTGTCAATACACATATTTATTGTTTTGCTAAGTTAGTTCAATTTGCTCCAGGAAGCCACTTTGCTCTTTTTATTTCAGGCCACGACTTGACAGCACCCATCAAGTAACCCAGCTAATTACCAAGTTAAAGCATAGCCAGGAAATGTACTGCTTTTAATTATTGTTAAAATCCAAATAGTGTCCTCATGCTCAGAAAAGGATTTGGATTCAGCAAATGCCTCTGCTAACAGAAGGGGAGGGCAGGAGATTTGGGCCAATTTGCAATTCCCCCTGCAGCCCCTTCCACAGGGTGCTCCAAACTGTCTGGAGCCAGTTTTCAGGAACTTCTGGTGGTTGCAGGGAGAGTGAAATCAGCTAGAGGTGCTCCTCCTCATCTTCCATTAGCGGAGGCACCTGCTGAGTCAAAGGGCACCAGAGGTTTCTATTCAATTTATACAAAAGACATGGGGCAAAGTCCTTGTTTCTTTACCCCCATTCATACAGTCAGCTAGAGGTGGTATTGAAATCACATTGTGGAGGAACTTTGTGAGTACTTCCTCTCTACCATGGAGATAGCCCCCGTTATGATCTTTATCATGTGTACTATTTCTTCCCCAAAGAAGAAAAAGAAGAGCAGGCCCTTGTCTACTCTTGCTCACACAGAGGTCTCTGTTCATACTGCGGGAATATCATTAAAAGATATAAAAACTGATAATTGTATATGACAAATGTAGAAAGGTATGGCTGTCGTGCCAAAGGCCGTAAAGTTAAAATGGACATATGCAGGAAATGTGACAATAGACAATTCAGTCCGATGTAATAAATTAATATGGAGACTCTATAATTTCAAAAGACCAAGTGGACCACCACCGGTTCTTGGTGGATGATCCAAAACTAACAGCAGGGCTTGTGTTGATACAAGAAGCAAACAAAATTATGGAGAGAACATGAAGAGGTGCAAATGGAAAGATGGATGTGAGAAGATCTCAGAATTTCGTTGCTGCTATGTCGGGAACAATGGTTGGATGGTGTTCTCAAAGCTACAAACATGAGTTTGATCAAACTGCGGGAGGCAGTGGAAGACAGGAGTGCCTGGCGTGCTCTGGTCCATGGGGTCACGAAGAGTCGGACACAACTAAACGACTAAACAACAACAACATGTCAGGAACGTATTTCTGATTGGTTGAAATAATCTCTTCACATGAGTCAGGAGCTATGTTTCAAATACGTAACCAAAGTTCACATAAGTTAGACATATTTGTTTCATGTACACACTGATTTCCTCATTTTACACAGTTTACATTTCCTATTGCCAGTTTTTTAATCCCTTCCATCCCTCTGCTGTTTTTTGGGTTGGACATGGGCTGAATGTAAGTGACCCTATATTTCATTTCAGTCAAGGATGTGATGATAAATAGCACACTTTGTGCTGCATAGGTGCACGTGATGAATCATACAGATATCGCTAAAAGCCTTCAGCACTCTCCCTGGTACCTTTCTTAGCATCTGTGCAATGCCAGATATGTAGGAATGAATGGAACAACCTAATCATCTGAAATGCTTTTTGAAATGTGCTAGCAAGATGGATCTAGATGGATTTTACATCAGAGATCATATTTATCCATTCCTCTGCTACTTGGTGGTATTACCAGTGAGGTGATCTATTAATGTTACAAGGAGAAATTTTCGTGATGGGGGTCAGGTGGTTGAAAATGAATTTAGCTTATTTTTTTCCACTCCTCACTCTGTTCCAGCTAGTTGATTTTCTCGGCTCTCTGATTTCTTGCTGCACTGAGAAAAACCCTCTGAAAAGTGCAATTAAAGATTTTCTGAATCAGTGGCTGTTACTTACAAATACAAAAAATAATTTAAAAAGCTCCATACCAAAGTTTGATTTGAGATAATATTTCCCATCCCTTCTTATTTTCACAAAACTGCTTTAACCGTAGCTGTATTATAATAAGTCATCTCACTTATAGGCCAGATCATAAATTTGTTTCCAACATCTTTATGGCCTTCGAAAAAGCAGAGATGAATTGAGCACTGTGGGGCTGACTTAATTGGCTGAAACGCTTTTAAAATGTGATGTGGTGTGATTTAATCAGACTGTGGCACTAATGGAGTTAAGCACTCTGTCCACTAGGAAATGATATGATCTTTCAGAGTTCTAAGTGCCTGTTTATGGCTCTGTTGAAGGTGCTCTTTTGTAACTCCTGTATTCTAACCCATTGCCCGGGGTTAGAGGGTTTTTATTTTATTTTTAAAAAGCAGTTATGTACTACAAAATGTAGAGTGCCTAGGTCCTTAAGTTGGACTTCATGAAATGTATTCTTTAAAAAAAAAATCAATTATGCAATAAATAAACAAATCAGATGAACATTCTAAAACATCTGATAGCAAATGGACAAATCTCCCCTTTCCTCAACAGCAGCACATCTGCACTCATGCCCACATTTCAGAACTATCTGTAAATAATCTCATTTTCTATTAAATGAGCATTAGCTTGACCAAATTACAGTGCTTGAACAGTACTAATGGAAAGCGCTTTAGGAATTCTCTGGCCTTATTTCACATTGAGAATATGAAAAAAGAACCCTGCATTTTCCTAAAATGGAAGTGCCTGTGGGTATCGTCCTGTGATGTCATATTGCACAACAGACTTCTGCTTGCACGCACAGGATTTTCCCTTCCTCTTCTCCCCCTGTAACCCCCCTCCCATGCCCCCAAATCTTCTCCAGACGGTTGAGGTACCCTCTGCAGCAAATTGAGGGGTGCAGGAGTAAAGAAAGGTAGAAGGAGAAGTTTAATCTCCACCCCAGTTGCCATCACCCTAGCCTTCAAATGCCTAAAACAATGAGTTTACTTCAATGGAAAACTCAAAACAAAATGGGAAACTTGCCACTCTATTTTACAGTTAGACAGTCCTCAGTGGTTGCTTGTTGCTTCAGTAAGTCATTCTAGTTGAACCTGGATATAAAAATCCCTGGTGTTGTAGTTGGTTTAAGAATCTCAGATTCCAAACCCAAGTCAATTATGTGGGGTTGTGTGTGTGTGTGTAAGAGAGAGAAAAAGATACTTAAGGCATTCTAAATACCGCAAAATTCTGAGGGATAAAATAAAAGTACAATGTGATAACTGAAAGATGTCTGCTTCTTTTTGGCTTCCTAGTATGGTCACCAAATTCTGTTCCATCACGGTGAGATTGATGCCTTCAGGCTAGAGGAAAGCTAAGGGCCAATGGGATCAGATCAACCAGACTGCAGAGTCTGCAATGTCAATGACATAGTTAGAATACCACCCTATTTCTTCAGCTATATTTCCAGTCTTCTGTTTTGCCAGGTACTGTATGTGCCTCAATTCCCAGATATGGTATAGATTATGTGGAATCAACAAATTTGTATGATTGGTTAATCTTTAAAGCCTGATGCTAACATTAGAACTACTACATACAGAATATGACTGTAGTGTGATATATGGATATATACAAAAAATAATAGGAATTCATATGATATACAAATATGCTAGTCGAGGAGCTCCTTATATGAGAAAATAGTATATACATGGCTTCATTTCATTTTCTTACTTTGACGACAAAAGCAAATTTAAGTCTTCATATATTGCAAATTGAAACGAACAGCTGCTCAGTTTCTTCATAAACTTTAATATGGTTGCTATAAAACCTAATTGTGATGTTTAATAAGTACCTTTACTGGTAAATTCTAATTAATCTGAGATAGAGGGAGGAAATAGAAGTCATTTTTAAAAAAACGGACTTCCTTTCCTATCCACTTCTAATCTGAATATAACCTAATGAGGCAAATTTAGTTCGATATTTAGCCTAGCCATTCTTCTCTTGCGGCTAAAGAAACAACAGTTGTTGTTTTTTTACAGCCATTATACATGTAGTATAGCATTGCTAAGGCTATTGATTTGGTCAATAACCATTTATTCACATCTAAACTAAGCATAATTGGATGGGCACAAGATAAACTGTAACACAGTAGTTACCTAGTTAGGCACAGGAAAAGCTGAGAATGAGAACTGAAGCTGGTCCTTTCCTGGCATAAATGTATTGTATCATGTACCATGTACCATGTACTTCCACTAAAGTGTTTCTGAGGATTTCAGTGAACCACTTAGTAGTAATAGTAATAGTTACAAATAGTAACAAATCAAAGCTCATGTTTTAACAGTGTTTATTTTCTTCGTCTCTGGCATCATCATCAAAATCAGCATTGTATTATAAAATCATAGGTCCTAAGACAGACCATTAGTACATTTTTAAGGGAAATATGAGTACAGTGAACTAGCAGTTTATTATAAAATCATGGGTCCCAGCTCCAAGTCTTGTTGGCTAGTTTGATAACCCAGTTCTGGTCAAAATTGGGCCAGCCAGCAGAGTCAGAAAGCAAACTAATCAAATGCAGAAACAAATACAAATATTCTTGACTTTTTTCAACCTTTCCATGGCCCACTTGAAGGGAGCTCATGAACCACAATTTGAGCATCTGGCAGAGCCCATAGAAAGAGAGAGCTAATTAGTACATCCAAGTAGATTTTTTATTATTATTCTTTTCTCAGCCAATACACACATACAGAAGATTCATTGCTGGGCCTACCATTGGGCAGTGTGAAGCAGCCACATCAGGCAGAAAATGCTAGGAGATAGGGAGCCAGCAGGATTGGAAGTGGCTATTTTGGCACCCAGGACCAACAACATGAAATGCATCCCATAGTCAACCATGTATGTAGTGACATAAAAGTTAACAACAGTTGTAATAACATGATAAAAAACCCCAACATATTTCTTTAAATTACATTATTACATTACATTACATTATTACGTGCAATAGCACGTAAAGGAGAAACATTTAAAAAATCATAATTATTCTATCAGTAACTTTACACATTATATTTTTTCATGCAGTCCCTTACCAATAGTGTCACCTAATACATTATTAGAATAAATACATTTTATTTATGTAAATAATATATATAGGTCTACTACAGTATGCACACATTTAACATTAATCATGATCTGACACCCCCTTGAATCAGGTGCCCTGGGCACAGGACACCACCCTAGTTTCATCCCTTGGGAGTGGCAGGGAAGTGTTGGAAGACAGAGTTGTATGTTCCATGTGACCTGCCCTACACCCCACAAAGCTAGTTAGTGCCCTCAGTTACATGGGTCCTGGCTTCCATCTCAGAAGCAATGTCAGAGGCTCCTACGGGTGTGTAAAAAAGAAAGCTTTAATCAATGCTTCCAGTGATTTTGGTCAGACTAAGAGCACAGATAGCAAACGGTGCAACTAAGAGCTGAAGAATGATATCAATGGGTCCAAGAAGAGACTAAAGTTGAGAAGTTGCCTCAACAACTGGTCATGTCCCTCCCATCAGCTTTGGAGGGAAGACGTGGTACACTCAAAAGAGCTCTCTCTTTCCCAATGAGATTGGTGTGCTTGGAGGTGTGCGCTAGCTGTCCAGCCTCCTCCAACTGTCCAGTCTCCCCTCCTGGCAGGTCGACATCTTCCCCTGTTGCTAGGCAATCTTCTGCTCTGTGCAAGCAGCTTGACGGAGCCACTGGTGCTTCATCCCTTCCCTGGCTTCTAAATGCAACAGAGTAGGGGTGCCATCCTCCCTCTCAGCCCACCCCCTGCCAATGGAGTGCTCTGTGCTCTCCTCTGACTCATCTGACAGTCCCTTCCAGCCCTAAACCAGTCGCAATTGAGGGACTCACAGCACTGTCCTTTCCCCAATGTTGAAGTAAGGTTCAATTACCAGTCTGAGCAGCTCCCTGGACTGAGTGCGTAAAGGGAGCTTAGATGAGCACTCGTATCTGGTCCTTTGCCTCAAGCAATGAAATATATTGGGCTGGCTCCAGCAGACTCCTCTATGTAAGAAGACTGGATCACATCAGTCTGCTGGCAAGGATGCATGTTGCCCTGGCTCTTTCTAGATGAAGGACTCAAATCATGCTTTCTGCTACTAGCTTTAATCAGATCAGTATGGTACATAAGCTAGGCAAGGGTCACTGCTACAGCAGGCACATAGAATGTCTAAGCAAGCTGAGATGTTGATCCAACCTGGACTCTTGTTATAAAGGAGTGGAGTGGGGATGGCTTCATTGCAGATCTTCCCACTTCTCACCTTCATATGACCAGTCCTTCCAGGATGATTCCTCGGGACTCATGACACATATGTTTGAGTGCATCCCTGAACCCTTTCAACATACAGGGATGGATTCAATTAACTTGTCCTGCTAGCAGAAGTCAGGGCAAGGATAGTCACCTGCTCTATGGGGCTATTCCCTCCCTCTCTTTTCCCCAATCTCCTTAGCGCTACGTTGAATTCCACCTATTGAAAATTAGAACACCAGGGGAAATCTAGCCTAGACTGCTTCCCTGACAATGCTAGTTTTAAGTGTGCAGGGACAGTGTGTGTGTGCATGTGCATGCTGGGAATTCATTCAAAGAAACAGCTCCTCGTCTGCAGTTTAAATGCTGTGGTAGGAACTACACAATGAGAATCTGCTGATTGTAAAGAGAATATCATGCTCTTCTAAATGGATGGCAGGTCTATGTGGATATTTAAGAGAGGCATTATTTATATCTGACCTTGCATGCTTATCAATTAATGTCTTATTGATACTACAGCCAAAATTGATCTCTGCCTCCAGTTGCGGATTCTCTTGATGAAAGGAGGAAGAAAAACAAGCAGGTTTTAGTGTGTTGCTCTGCCCTCAGGAATGGTTTTCTTGAAATATCTGGCATGAAATACATTACTCTTAAACCCAGTAAAGATTTTGCTGTGATCTTTGTGAACTCAGAAAAGACCTTTCACTCTGCAAGGGATATTGGCTTGGAATATATTGGGTATGCAGAGCACTTTGCCAAAAATAGACTTACGTGTGCATCAAATGTTTACTTCTATAAAGTTTGGTAGTGGAATCAGGCTTTCTGTTGGATGAGGCAAAGGTCTCAGTTGCACTCAGCTGGTGCAGGAGAATCAGAGTTGCTGGAGGGAAAGAGGCAGTCAGGCTTGGAGTAAGAGGGCAAATTGAGCAGCAGCAACCCTGAGTCATTACTGAGAGTTACAAGAACAGAGCTGGCCTGTTGCCCAGGCAAGAGTTAAAAGGTCACATAGAAGAATTTGCAGGTAGTTCAGAATCAGCAGTAGTCATTGAATGTAGAAGGGGGCTTCCCTTATACAACAATGTTTTAGTTTTTTTAAAAAAACAAAACACATACACAAATACTTGTTTAAATGTACATAGTAATCATAGGGAAAAATAGCAACTTTTAAAGATCTGAAAAGGAACTGATTTTTAATGCTCAAAAATGGGTGCACAGATTTTTGCCCTCTAGGGTCATATGTAGTGGTGGGTGTATGGTTGAAGACCCTCCAGGTGTCCCTATATTTGCCAGGGATGGTTCTGGATTTACAGAAGCCAGTTTCTGATTTGCTCCCAGAATGTTCTGCTTCTCCTTAGGATGGACCTATGGAGAAATGTTGAAGGGTATGGAGTTATGCGAACTCTGAGTCAAGGAGATAAGTAACTATACAACCTTTAGACATCTATATAAGGAAGTTTTAAAAAAATGTTTAATGTTTTATTATGTTTTTATATGTGTTGGAAGCCACCCAGAGTGGTTGGGACAACCCAGTCAGATGGGTGGGGTTCTGGATTTACAGAAGCCAGTTTCTGATTTGCTCCCAGAATGTTCTGCTTCCCCTTAGGATGGACCTATGGAGAAATGTTGAAGGGTATGGAGTTATGCGAGCTCTGAGTCAAGGAGATAAGTAACTATACAACCTTTAGACATCTATATAAGGAAGTTTTAAAAAAATGTTTAATGTTTTATTATGTTTTTATATGTGTTGGAAGCCACCCAGAGTGGTTGGGACAACCCAGTCAGATGGGTGGGGTATTATTATCATTATTTTCATTGGAGAAATGTTGGAGGGTATGTGGTTGAGGACTACATGTCAGTGGTTGTGGTCAGTGATGGTCAAGGCCATGAACACGCACATATTCAGCAAACACACATGCATTTCACTGGGATGCACAACCTTGTAATCATGATACTTGACAAATCACTGTCCGCACGCTATTAATAGCAATCTTATCTAAAGTAGGATTGATGAGGCATAGAAGTTCTAACTTTTCCCATGGCTGTGACCCAGTAAAGAACACTGGCCCTGCTTAGTTAACAGCTGGGCAGCAGGAAAAGGAGTAGCTCTGTGGGGCTAGATGAGCTGCACAAAGATTGGCCAAGAGAGGCTAAAATATCCCTTTGCCTAATTATTATTATTTATAAAATTTATCTACCACACCTCATCCGCGGATCACGGAGTGGTTTACAATATAAAGACACAAAAATACACAGTAACCAACAAAAACAATTATGCCCCAAAGACCACGAATGATGTTCGGATGAGTTAGTGTTCCCTGGTGCTCTTTGGCCCCATGTTCAAGTCAAATAGTCATGCTGCTGACTGCAGGTATCACCTGACAGCTTGGTCTTTGTAAGCTTTTATTCAATGGCACCTTACCTCTTTGTTTCCAAACAACAATTCTTCATTTTCTTTCCAAGGGGGAAAAACACTTGCATGAAATGTGAGATTGTCATTGTATGAGTGAGTAGTAAGACTGGCCCAATTTATCATTTTTCCCTGTACGCATTAATGTCAACTTTTCCATACCATATTTGCATGGCAAGATATGAGAATGAAAAAGAACACCGTAAGTTACCATAGCATATTAAAGCATTTTAAAAAACCAAATATTCATTCTGTTATTAGTTCTGCCACCATGAGGCACGTTCACTAAAAGTACTAATTAAGGAAGCAGGGGTGATTGAAGCATGAATGCCACTGTATTCTTCTAGGTTCAATATTCAACATGGATCTTTTTCCACTGGTACAATTGCCACAAGCTTTTCACATGTCTGATTCTGTCCAGGTCACTACGCATCAGGGGGTATAAATAATCAGTACCTGTTGTACAAGTTAGGTAGAAAAATAGTAGCTTAGATGCTCATCCAAGTGTAGATTTATGCCAGGATTTCGTTCCTCTTGATGGATGCATGTTTTGATAGGCATTCTGATGTGAATTAAAACACACATTCTCTGACATAGCAAGCACAGCTAGTCATGCATAACTCCATATACCTGTTGCACATGTGTGGACAAAGCCTGATGGAAAGAAGCAAAACAGTTTTTAAAATTATAGCCGACATTTTCCAGAGTGTTCTATGCAATGTATTTCCCTCATCCAGTTTTCCATGTGCTCAGTTATCACGGAAAAGCAGGACATTGGATTGAAAATGTTGGATAGCAATCAGCAGTTTTGCACATACATACCAAAAGTTAACTACTATAGTTCAGAACCCCTCCCTCCTGCAGCAGAAAACATTTGTTTGAGGATCTTTTTGGCTGGTGAGGTAGAGGGAAAGGATATCCAACATATAAAATATTAGCAGAAATAAACACTGGGGAGTTTGTCTTTCTTATAGGACTTGTTGAAAGCATGGAGTCAACAACATAGCCCATGAGAGTTCAAGTTACCTCAGCAAGGTTCATGTCACGCTGGCTGGTTGCTAGGCAACATCTTCATCTCCCTCTTAATTAGCTGACTGTCAATAGAATTAACCCTTAGATTAGTAACAGAATGATCCCTGCTTTTGCTCTTGCAACACTGACTTAGGCAGTGTTAATGGCCCAGATTATAAATGTTTCCATAGATGTGAAACATCTCTGTGTTTATTCTGTTAGGTCCTTCAGCAGCTTTTAGATATTGTCCATTCCATTCTGCTTGGGTTGTCCCAAGTGATAGTGACCCATTGATTTAAATATGGTTTTATCTGCTCATGTTCAGAATGAAGTCATTGAGTTATATGAAGTCATATTCATCAATAGCTAGGAGCAATAATTTTACTACTACAACTTCCCTAAGAAGGTCAAATGACTAACTCTGCCCTTGTGGCATTCCAGAAAGGCTCCAAGATCTTCCTATTTTGGATGACGTCCAGGGCTGACTTGATGTGTGTGTGTATGGGCATCTCTGAATCACTAGTTTTGCTGCTGAAAGTATTCTGGTTTTGATTGTTCATTGTCTATCTTAACTATGTTGATTTATTGCATTTTATGTAAGTTACCTTTAATAACCAATAGTGAGCAGTTGCTGTTGTTTTTTGTGATATGTATAATGCAATAAAACATTGCAGTTTTACCACAACAGTATTGTGCTTCTACGCTTCTCTTGGCAGACATGAGGTGCTCATCTAGCTTTTAACTGCTCCTGCCTTTCACAGCCTTGCCTTTCTAACTGCAGACTGAGACAATATAGTTATGGCAACGATGTGGAACTCTTGGACACATAAGAACTACCCTCATACACAAGCTTTCTGTTGCCAAGCAACTCTACACAAGCCTTGACATTTATCTCTTGTGAAACAGAGCAACTTGTTTTTTTTGCTTAAACCTCAGCTAATTGCATTATCAGAATCTGAATAAAATTTATTGAAGGAGTATTGATGAGGCTTAGATCCATGACAACACGTAGATGGTGGAAAAACCCAGCAATGTGTGCTGGCACTACATGGCAAAGAAAAGTTACTACGTTAGCCAGTTTCTTAAATACATTGGAAATACTGGTCAAAAGATAAATCTAAATTATGCTTCTGCATAGTTCTGAACAAATCCCACCAGAAAATGCCTTCACTAGGTTTCTTTACCAGGGTGGCATTGGCCAGTGATCAAGAGCTGAGCCATGAAAGTGAGAGGTGAAAATGAGTTTATTTTATTTATTTATTAAATTTTATATCCTGCCCTTCCTCCCAAAGGATTCCATCACCCCATGAGTCCCTACAGCTCTGCCTGGTCTCCAGAGATGTTGGAGGCTGGTTCTGGCTCATCCATTTTGCCTACTGTGCCACTAACTCTACCTCCAGAGTAACAGAAACCATGTGCAGTTCCACTTCTTCAGCTGTGGGGTTGTTACCCTGTCTGTCCCGCCCACCTCTGAGGAGGCAGGTCAAGGAGACACCAACACAGAGATGGGAACGGTTAACCCATCTGGCAGAAGTGCTAAGTTGCTTGCCCAGTATAAGAACTGGAACCGCAGGCTGTGATGAGTTGTGCACATCCCTTTCCCTTATAACAGGGTTTCAAGGTTTCAGTATACCTAAAGGAGCATCTCCACCCACATCGTTCAGCCCGGCCACTTAGGCCCAACACCGAGGGCCTTCTGGCAGTTCCCTTCCTGCGAGAAGTGAGGTTACAGGGAACCAGACAAAGAGCCTTCTTGGTAGTGGCGTCCGCCCTGTGGAACACCCTCCCATCAGATGTCAAGGAAATAAACAACTATCTGACATTTAGAAGACATCTGAAGGCAGCCCTGTTTAGGGAAGCTTTTAATGTTTGATGTTTTATTGTGTTTTTAATATTCTGTTGGAAGCTGCCCAGAGTGGCTGGGGAGGCCCGGCCTGATGGGAGGGGTATTATTATTATTATTATTATTATTAATTTCAACATATTTGCTTGCATAGACATACGTAGCACCTGCTGTGCCTTTGAACTATGTTTTGCCTACATATTGCTCTGATCCGAGCATTTAAAGATTTTGGCAGAAACTGCAACCTGAATTTGAGTTCTCCATTGAGTTACAGCCCAGACACACAGAGCATCTCTTCACACAGTGAAATTGCAGGCTCAGGGCTGCATGGGTATAAGAAATTCAGGCTAAAATGATTTTCTGCAACAACCTCCCCCTCTCTCCCTAACTATCTTAAACTACTGTTTGTGGTACCATGAAAAGTGGGAAATGTTTTCCTTTCCTAACATTCTTCTAACTGAATAATAAATACCCAGACAATCATCTATCACTCATATTGCACCTCACTGAATCTAGAAAGAACTGTACAAAGGCAGCCTTTAGTGGGTAAAATGAAAGAAAAACTGAAAACTCCACCTTTCATAATTATATTTATGTAGCACTAAGGAGCTTCCATAGTACTTCTGCACTTATAAAAAATAGGACTGTGGCACTGCATTCACATTGATTTTCCTCAACAGCAACAAAAAGATAAATAATGTTTTAATGTTCAACGGTAACTCAAAATGATAAGCAACTCCGTTGTCTGTGAGAGTCACAGCATAAAACATTGCATGTATTCAGTTTATAGATTCCTTGAGGAAATGGTGTCTGCAAATAGATCACAGTGAACTAGAATGGAAGGTTTTCAAATATACGCTTAAAAACACAATTTACACCCCTGGGTGCCAAAACACAATTAACTAACAGTCCGATCCTACAGAAAGTTGACTGGAAAGGAAGGGGGGGGGGTTCCTCCCTAACAAGTGTGGTTATGGTTGCAGCCTTCAGTGCATAAATGTCCCATTGCATCACAATCCTCGTTATGAGAGAAAGCACCTCTAATGTAAGGAGCGCCACCCTACAATTTAGACCTTCTGGGAAAACCTTGCTCAGAGTCTCCATCATACAAAACGTAAGATCTGTATGTGATATATATGTAGGTATGTGTTAAATAATGTGCGTATTATATAATCTTATTGCTAGGTGACCATGGACATGGTCATATCTGAATGTAATCAGGAATTTCCTGTTGGTTTCTGGTTCTTATTAAAGATAGACAGCTAAAGTTCTTCTCTAGCTTCCTTCAGTGACAATGTGTTAGGAGAGAGGTTTTCAGCCTTTTTGAGTCTACAGCTCCCTTGACCAACTACATTATTTCTGTGGTTCTCTAGTGAGGAAACAAACTCTGAGTCTCAGGAGCTCAGTTATGTCACCCCTTGCCTCCCAAGCCATCAGTCCCTCACCCCTTTTGGGACACCCTCGCTTGTGGAGGGTTCCTTCAGCATCCTCTTCTCTTCCCTCCCCTCTCCTTGGGAGTCATCACCCACTTGCTTGCTTACTCCAAGGTGACCCCAGTTCCTGGCAACCAGCATTCCCTGGCTGGCCCAGAGGTACCAGTCACATGGAGAGCTTGTAACTAGGGCCACTGTAACAATCAGCTACAAAGCCTCTAGAGGCAGAGACACGAAAGGGAGGAAAGAATGGACTGGTGGAGGCTGGTTTCACTTGCACACCCCTGACCACCATTTAAGTCATCCCAGGGTGCCATGGCACACTGGCTGAAAACCACTGAGTTAGGGGATGGAGGAAGGCCTTCTTTGGTTGTAACCTCATAATTATGAGGGTCTTTGCTGAAGACTTTCCATGCAAGCCAAATATGTTAGATATTTTGTGTTTCATCTTTCTTCTTTGTTGTGAATGAGGAGACAGAACTAAAGGCTCACAACAGTTCAATAAGTATTCAGGAAAGTAATGTGTTTGTACTGAATGCAAGTGGAGCTTGTAGAAGAATCTGGGGAGAAAAATATATAGCAGAGTTTTGGCAGAGATGCTAAAGAAAATTAGTGCTAACACTATTAGCTGAAGGAGTAAATGCTGACTGCCCTGTGTTGTAAAGGTTACACTTTTGTATACTCTGGCGGTTAGGCATTGGAATATGGTTGTGTGTTGGAGGGCAGGGTGTGGCCATCACCTACCCCTCCATTTTATGGGTATTCCGGTAAAGGAATTCGGCGGTCATGGATCCTGTCTGACGCCCTTGCTGGTGACTAGGGCCATGGCACGACCCCCGGTGACATCAGGGGGATCTTGTAGTTGTATTTGCAGCAACAGGCTCCTTCCACTGGTGGTTAACACTTGATAGACTCATCCCTCCCTGAGGGGCTGGAGTCATGCTCTGTTGTTTTATCCAATGCCTAAGCCAATACCCCTCACATGCTGTAATCAATAAAGTTGTGGGCTTTTTTAGCCCATTAACGTAATATACTGTGTCCATGTGTCTTTCTTATCCTCAAGCGGGTGGCGGGTCCTTGAATCACAAAGAAAATGAGTGCTAACACTATTTGCTGAAGGAGTAAAAGCTGATAGCCCTGTGTTGTAAAGGTTACACTTTTGTATATTCCAGGGGTGGGAGACTTGCACCCCAGTACAGACCTTGTCTTAATTTCATGAGGGTGAAAAGGAAGTGAAAAATAGCTAGAGGATAGCAGAAAAACAGGGGAAAGGGTGGCACAGAGCAAAAAGGAGAGGTGGGTGGAATGGTTTCAGTCCCACTGTCAGCATGCAGTTGTTAAGAGAACAGTGGCGTAGCGTGGGGGGGTGCAGGGGGGGGGCGGCCGCACCGGGCACAACATCTGGGGGTTAGGGTTAGGGGGCGCAAATCCACGGGTTAGGGGGCGCAAATTACTTGCCTTGCCCCGGGTGCTGACAACCCACGCTACGCCACTGTAAGAGAATAAAGGTTAATCACCCTAAGCTATATACCTGGGAGTAAGTCTCCATCAAACTCAATAGGGCTTAATTCTGAGAGTATACTGTATGTATAGGATTCTACTTTAAGTCACCTATTTGTTTGACTTAATTTAAGAAAATGTATCTATAGTTTTAATCTGGTCCACATGTATGATTTGCCCATTTTAACCTACTTTTCTACATTGGGCAAAAAAAGCTATCTAAATCTCATTAATATATCAGCATATGCATTCAGTTCTAGCTGAGTAGGTTAATCTTGTAATAGATAATGCTTATACAGCAGCTGTAGTGATTGCAGAAAAGCTATAACAAATTACATTAAAGGTGTTGGAGAAATAAAGTAGGGACTTTTTATTATATGTACAAGAAGAAAGTGTCATATAATATCTCATTTTGACTAGTGGCCTGGCCTTTAGCAGAATATAAATATTATTGATATTGATGTTGCACCATGAATCACCTCTCGTTGCACTGGCTGCAGCAGTAGAACCTTTACTGTACATAGAAGGAAAAAACCCAACCATTATTTATTACTAAAAGCTAAATCTTTGATAAATTCTTAACAGGAATATGAGCTCACACTTCAGTTTCTTATCCTCTCACAAGATCATACACCTTCCCACCTTCAAGGCTAATACCATTAAAATACTAATAATCTTACTGCACCATTCAAAAACCAGTTCTTGTTTTCATCTACACTCCTATCATGGTAACACCTGAAGCAGGTTGCTTCACTGTTGCATAGCAGGGACACTCCTAGTTTCATAATCACAAGCACAATTCAGGAGAGCTGCTTCTGTCTCTTGTTGTATTTTCTTTTAAATGAGCAAAATAAGCAGCACAAGGAGCAATGCCATTCATGTAACAACTGATAGCTGAAATATCATCTGCATCACTGCAAACATGCATAGCTGGTGTGGTCATTATAAACTTTTGGTATATTATTTGAAATAGCACAAAGCATAATAGGACAGACTTTCCTTACTTAGCTCATGCAGCATGCTGTTGTAATAATGCTAACTCATGCAATCCTACATCCCAGCAGCTATGCATAGCTTTAGGCTTGTGATGTTCAAATATATATCAATTTTAAAGTTTCTTTACAGTACTCTATTTGTGGAAGTTCAAGTTATTAACCTTGCCCTTCAGTATTGTTCTGCTTTGTGCATCCCTGTATACCTTGGAAATGCAGCTTTGTGCTCAATATGCATATCCAAATAGTAGCTGATTTTGCAAAGCATTTGATGATGATGCCTGCTATATAGATGATCTCTGAGCTGTGTTTTTTCTAAGGGGTTTCTCCTTTTTTTTTTTGTCTTGGTAAGCAAAATTATTCTGCAATGGTGAAAACAACTGAGGAGGTGTGTATTCATGAGCTAGTGGAACATTTGGTGTGTTCCATGCAGAAGGAAAAAAGACAGCCTCAGTCTACAGTCAGTAAAAAGCCACTTCTTCAGACCAGTCACTGTGACATCCCATTTAACAATATGTGACTACTCAAGAAGTATTTGAGAGCAAGCAGCTTATGGATTGCAGTCTAAGTACAATAGATACTGAGGAATAAGGAGGAGAAAGATTGTGAAAGAGAAATCAACAATTTAATGGGAGTGGGTGAAAGGGGCAAATAGTTAATAATGCTGTTGAAGACAGTCTATTTCCTTGTGAGACAGTGCTATTGCTGGTGCTGGATGAAATCTGGGAAGACCCTTCCCATTTTCATTTGTTCCAAATGGTATAGTAGTACACCATTTCATCTTTACTAATGCCCACTGAGCTATATTTATTAAATGTCCCTAATACTGCTCACAGAATGACACCACTATATTCATACATTTATGTGATTAACATGGAAATATTTTATTATAATTATCTGAGCCACCTAAAGCCTAATGGAGCCCTCACAGTCTTAGGCAGGTTAGTGTGAAATTTAATTTGCACTAATCTGCTAGGCTGATGGGTGTATTATAAATCAATGTGCAATGAAGGAAGGTAATGCAGCTTAAACAAAAAAGGCTAGAAGTAAACAGACCTTGAATAGTATTTTCATAAAGGGATGACTAAAAGGGTGACTTCCAATTACGCATAGAGCAGTGAGTGACCTAATTTTTACATGCATCCAGGTGAGGTGAGAAGTCTGCTACATGTTTAATATGTTTCAAAATGAGGGAAAACATTCATTGGAATAAGGAGCCAAGTGATATGCTTTCAACTAGCCAAGCACATCCTATTCAATTTAGGACAAAACACCTACATGCATGTCTACCCAGAAGTAAGACCCACTGAATTCAATAGGACTTATTTCCAGGTAAGAGTGTAAAGGATTGTAATCTTAGGCTGCACTCCTGTAGTCACCTAGAATTAATCCTCATTAAAGTCCCAGAAGTGGGACTTACTTCTGAGTAGACATGCATAGAGCTGTGCTGTTAATCACTTAATCATTGTGGGTTTCCATTCCTCAATTGGTAGATACCTGCTTCAATGCAAATTTGGTTTTATAAATACAGAACTTTATTTTAAATATTTAGACCCATTTCCAGTGTCTAATGATAAAATAAAAACATCAGTTTAACAACAAATAATTAACAACAATAAAAAAATGAAAGCTGCAGATTAAAACTGCAACAAAAATGCGTAACACAGAAATGGTACACTTGAGAACAGAAACTTTTTGGTGCAGTAGCACAGAATCGGGTGAAATCCCGAATGAATAAAATGGTTTTTGTGAGCCCAGGCTGCTGGGAAGGGGGCACAGAAAACAATACAAACAACATGACAATATATTGTGATCAAAATGACCACAACTTTATTGAATTCAGATGTCAATAGGTTTTGCCATAGGCGTTGGGTATACATATTGAATCAGCTGATTGCTGACTGCTCATTTAATCAGGGTCTATCCTGGATTAAGGATCCTCATATGATGCACATCATATACAGGTAATTCGTCTGGGATGCCATTTTGGGCGTTCTATGGCCCATTGGCTCCTTTTTGGGCACACAAACAGAATGGATTCCTCTGAATCCCTTTACATTTTCTCAGGCATTCCCCACCTCTCCTCTGACTATGAGAACACTAGAGTAGGAAATCAGATGCTGATCTCAGTTCTTAGAAAGGTTCATATGGCAGAAGGCAGGACTTCAAGAACCTCATTCCAAAGCTATCTTGGTATTTAAGGGTTAAAAGTTAAAATCATCACTTTGAGTGTGGTATCCCAGAACTCAACCTAGACAGGATGCCCAAATTGATGGTACCAGAAATGATTATATTGTCAATTGTTGAGATGTATAGGAGAAGTATACCGTATTTTTCGCCCTATAGGACGCACTTTTTCCCCTCCAAAAATGAAGGGGAAATGTGTGTGCGTCCTATGGGGCGAATGCAGGCTTTCGCTGAAGCCTGGAGAGCGAGAGGGGTCGGTGCGCACCGACCCCTCTCGCTCTCCAGGCTTCAGGAGAGCCCCACCCCCAGCCCCACAAGCTCGGGGGAGAGCAGGGAGGCGGAACGCCGCCATCCCATTGTCCCCAGACCTGGTTTGGGGGCTGGCGGCGGGGAGAAGCCTGCTCCTCCCCATCGCCAGCCCCGCAAACTCGGGGGAGAGTGGGAGAGACGCAGCGCGCCTTTCCCACTGTCCCCCGACTTGGTTAGAAGGCTGGCGGGGGGAGAAGCCTGCTCCTCCCCGTCGCCAGCCCCGCAAACTCGGGGGAGAGTGGGAGAGACGCAGCGCGCCTTTCCCACTGTCCCCCGACTTGGTTAGAAGGCTGGCGGGGGAAGAAGCCTGCTCCTCCCCGTCGCCAGCCCCGCAAACTCGGGGGATAGCAGGAGAGGCGCGGCGCACCTTTCCTGCTGTCCCCCGACTTGGTTAGAAGGCTGGCGGGGGGAGAAGCCTGCTCCTCCCCGTCGCCAGCCCCGCAAACTCGGGGGAGAGTGGGAGAGACGCAGCGCGCCTTTCCCACTGTCCCCCGACTTGGTTAGAAGGCTGGCGGGGGGAGAAGCCTGCTCCTCCCCGTCGCCAGCCCCGCAAACTCGGGGGAGAGTGGGAGAGACGCAGCGCGCCTTTCCCACTGTCCCCCGACTTGGTTAGAAGGCTGGCGGGGGGAGAAGCCTGCTCCTCCCCGTCGCCAGCCCCACAAACTCGGGGGAGAGTGGGAGAGACGCAGCGCGCCTTTCCCACTGTCCCCCGACTTGGTTAGAAGGCTGGCGGGGGGAGAAGCCTGCTCCTCCCCGTCGCCAGCCCCGCAAACTCGGGGGAGAGTGGGAGAGACGCAGCGCGCCTTTCCCACTGTCCCCCGACTTGGTTAGAAGGCTGGCGGGGGAAGAAGCCTGCTCCTCCCCGTCGCCAGCCCCGCAAACTCGGGGGAGAGTGGGAGAGACGCAGCGCGCCTTTCCCACTGTCCCCCGACTTGGTTAGAAGGCTGGCGGGGGGAGAAGCCTGCTCCTCCCCGTCGCCAGCCCCGCAAACTCGGGGGAGAGTGGGAGAGACGCAGCGCGCCTTTCCCACTGTCCCCCGACTTGGTTAGAAGGCTGGCGGGGGAAGAAGCCTGCTCCTCCCCGTCGCCAGCCCCGCAAACTCGGGGGATAGCAGGAGAGGCGCGGCGCACCTTTCCTGCTGTCCCCCGACTTGGTTAGAAGGCTGGCGGGGGGAGAAGCCTGCTCCTCCCCGTCGCCAGCCCCGCAAACTCGGGGGAGAGTGGGAGAGACGCAGCGCGCCTTTCCCACTGTCCCCCGACTTGGTTAGAAGGCTGGCGGGGGGAGAAGCCTGCTCCTCCCCGTCGCCAGCCCCGCAAACTCGGGGGAGAGTGGGAGAGACGCAGCGCGCCTTTCCCACTGTCCCCCGACTTGGTTAGAAGGCTGGCGGGGGAAGAAGCCTGCTCCTCCCCGTCGCCAGCCCCGCAAACTCGGGGGAGAGTGGGAGAGACGCAGCGCGCCTTTCCCACTGTCCCCCGACTTGGTTAGAAGGCTGGCGGGGGGAGAAGCCTGCTCCTCCCCGTCGCCAGCCCCGCAAACTCGGGGGAGAGTGGGAGAGACGCAGCGCGCCTTTCCCACTGTCCCCCGACTTGGTTAGAAGGCTGGCGGGGGGAGAAGCCTGCTCCTCCCCGTCGCCAGCCCCACAAACTCGGGGGAGAGTGGGAGAGACGCAGCGCGCCTTTCCCACTGTCCCCCGACTTGGTTAGAAGGCTGGCGGGGGGAGAAGCCTGCTCCTCCCCGTCGCCAGCCCCACAAACTCGGGGGAGAGTGGGAGAGACGCAGCGCGCCTTTCCCACTGTCCCCCGACTTGGTTAGAAGGCTGGCGGGGGGAGAAGCCTGCTCCTCCCCGTCGCCAGCCCCGCAAACTCGGGGGACAGCAGGAGGTGCAGCGCGCCTTTCCCACTGTCCCCCGACTTGGTTAAAATGCTGGCGGGGGGGGGGAGAAGCATCCTTCTCCCCGCCTCCAGCCCCACAAGCTCGGGGGACAGCTTCCCGCCCCAGCCCCGCACCTGGGGGGGAAATAAATTTTTTTTCTTTATTTCCCCCCCAAAAAACTAGGTGCGTCCTATGGGCCGGTGCGCCTTATGGGGCGAAAAATACGGTAATAGATTGTGCTCCTTGCACAGGCCATCCAACTGGGTGACCAGGATGGTTTCAATTTCAAATGCAGGTCGGAAGTTAGATTGAAACGAATCTAGATTAGAGAAGAAAAACCTATAGCTTTCTAGATGTTGTTGGACTACAACCTGTACCATCTCTCACCACTTGTCATGTAAATTGGAGATGATGGGAATTTAAATCCAATAACATCCAAAGGGCTACAAGTCCCCTCCCCATGTGAGCTAGATAATCCATGTCATTGAGGAGCCAGTACACATCTCAAAACCTTGCCCTCACAAGGCAGGCTTGCAACTGGATGCACAGCAGCCTCCATCAAGAGAGCTTCAAAAGCTCCACCTAAAGAAGTATTCATTATCTGCTGGATCTATCTTGGCTGATAATATCTGGCAAGGGAAGTTTGACTGAAGTCAATAAAGGGTCTGGGTCTACTTTAGGCCTCAAATAAGCTCACTTGTGGTACCCAACCTACCAGGGTGGGTGGCTCTTTTGTGCACATTTATTAGGCTTCCATAAGGTACTAACCTTCCATGATGCAGGAGCACTGGGGAGAGATTTACAGAGGGCTAGAATGAGATTTGAAGAAACCAGACGTGGCCTGTAGGGTATATACTGCCTGCCTCTGCTTTAAGCATTTTATTTATACTTTCTCTCCCTACCCCATTACCTGGGGTGTGCTGTGTGTGTGCCATATTTACAATGCCTAATAAAAGGCTGCTGCAGCAGGTAGCCTGGTCTTCAAGGTGCTCCAGTGGTGTAAGACTCATGATTGAAAGGCACTTTACAAGCCACAGATGAAAGGAACAATAGAACAGCCAAGTGCACTTATTAATAATTTATTTAAAAATCATACCTTTGATGGACAAGGCATTGTATGTGGGTTGTGCACAACTGACAGTATTGACATTATTGTAATTTTCAATTGGTTTTAAAAGACCAGGGGGCGGGGTGATGGTGTGGGAAACGCAATAGTCCAAGGGAGAAAATACATTGGGATAATTGTTAATAGAACTTGATTTATAGCTGTACTTCACTGTGTAGGTTCTTAAGACTCGCTGCAACTTCCCTTTTGTTTGGACTGATGAATAATTAATACCCAAAGCTTCTTATATTTCTTTACGGCTAACCTTTTGACCAGTGTGTTAGCTAAGCATTATGTTAGATTACTGATAGAGCTTGGAGGAATAATGATAGCAATCGTGATTGCAGCTATTGTTCGTATCATAGGGGTGGGTGGGTTATTAGGTTAGAAGCACTGAACTGGCTTTTTTAAAGGAATACCTTTGTAGGAAAAGAAATCAAGGTAAATGCCTTGGGTTGTTTTTTTTTTTAAGTTGGCTAGCCTTTCTTCCTTTCCAAAAAAGCAGAACTGGTCATTTTTCAGGGGTGCAGTGCGGATGATTTGGAGTGGACTTTAAAGAAGACAGACACCACTACCCTGGGGTTCAGCAATAGCTAGCACACCAAGTTAAAGCTGTGGTTCCTGGCTTTGAGCCTGATTCTAGTGCTCACTGAACCACATACCATAAGACCAGGCCTCATCAAACTGGATCCAGGGCTGTAACACACACCTTCCCCTAGACCTGAGGAACCCACATTACAAAAGGCGGGAAGCCATGAAACACAGAAGTGCCAGTCTCTACTTTTCCACAAGGGAGTGGAGTCTAGGAGATATGGCATTGAGGTAGATGGAGCCTGTCTACACACCATACATTAAAAGTGAAGTGGGATATGTGATTCAAATGTATGCAGCCAAGGGCTCAAAAGGAAAAAGTTCATTTCCAGTCCTTGTTGAAAAAAGTTACACTCTAGGAGCTCTCCGTGGTGCTGATTAGCAACCAGTCCATCTTGCAGCAGCCTTGTCTTGTGGGCTGGGTGGGTGTGTATTCCAGAACAAGAAAAATCCCATCACTACTTATCACCTATAAGTAAATGGAACCAGGATTTAGTTGCATACAGACAATGTGGAGGGGCAGCTAGTAACTAGCCCCTTCACATTGTTTGAAAAGTTAATGTAGTAGGCAGTTTTGCTGGCCCATTTTGCTGAAGCATACAGCCTTCCATTATGCCCATTCATCCAGTTTGGGGAGATCCTTTTGCAGCTGCTCATAATCCCCTTTTGTTTTTACAACCCTGAACAATTTGATGTTCTCAGCAAACTGGCCTCACTCCTGGATAATTTACAAACAAGTTAAAAAGCACCAGTCCGAGCACACAGACATGGGGTACGTCCATGTCTGCTTTATCCCTTAGGTGTTATGGCTCACAGAATTTTGATTTATGAGCATATTATTACTACTTTGTGGGCCTTAATACAGATGTTCTCTCCCCCTGACATTTGTTCATGCACTTGGGAGTTGTTTTAAAGTGAAGGTGTCTGATCCTATTATAGTTGGTCAATCTCTCTCATAACATTTTCCTTACTGTCTGTTTATTTTTTATATTCTCATAAAGCAATGGCCCTTGTTTCCCTCAGTGGTTTCTGCTCAACTGCAGAGATATATTTAGAATTTACACTTTTCTATCATGCCAGAGAAGATCAATGACCCATTACCCAGCAAAGATGAGATGAAGCAACTGGATCAAACTGAAGACTGAACTTTCCAAAAGAGACCCAATCCATCTTATTTCTGCTTTATGGATAGTACTGAAAACAAAACAGTCCCTCCAGAGATGGTTGCATGCAGAAAGGTCTGGTTATGAGACAAGGCATGGGTTCTGTCTAATCAGTGCTGTGAAAATGGAGATTGTGTTGGCATTTGATTGAAACACATGTTATAAAAATAGCAGGGGGATCTGCTTGTGGAAGCAGCTTTTATATGCATTATATTATATATTATAAAATATATAATATATAAAATATTATATATTTTCCTTTCTGGGCTGTGGCTCATCTTTTTAATCCCGCAGGCCAAAATTCTATATTCCAAGAAGCTCCCCCAAACCTCTCACCCTTGGGAGGTGAGACTTGTGTCAACTACGGCTAGGTTCTTTTCTGTTGTGGCACCTACCCTATGGAATGCCTTGTCGAGTAAGGTCCATCAGACCTCGTCACTATGCTGCTTCAGGTACTTATTGGCAATTGTTTTTTAGTTTTTTAAAAAGATCTATGGTTAATTGTAGGGTGTATGGGGTGTTAGGGGAGGGACCTAGTGGGGGACATGTCATGCTCCTTTTGGGGTAGTATGCCCACCTTTGGACCCCACCCTGCACTCAGCTCTCACCTGTGGCTCCTAGAAGCTGTCAGCATGCGACAGCAGCCACACCCCATGAATTGGCTTCATCTGGTTGGCTAAACCAGGTGAGGGTAGTGGATGGGTCTCAAACCCTTGGTGAGTTAGGGACTTCCTCTGCTATAGAAGACAGGCTCTGGTGGATTGAGCAAATTAGACCAATAGTGGTCAAGAAGGTGGCTACTGCACATGCTGTAGAGGGAAGTGTGGGGCAGATGGTGGTTGGGAAGGGAGCCCATCTAGGAGAAGGAAAACTGATCCTAAACCTCTGCTGCCTTTCAGGATATCTTTGGGAGAAGAAAGGGCCAAGGAGTAAATCCTACACAAACCTGGAGTGGAGTCTCTAAGATGATTGGATGGCATCTTGTACACCTCCTTCCAGCAACTCCTGCAGCCAAGCTGGTGCCAAATGTATTGCTCTGCTTTCCTTTGCGGTCTTGTCAACTGGGCAGCCCCTGAACCTCCAACCAGCACTGGAAGTTCGAAAATTTAGTCTGAAAATTATGACAAAATATTGGAGTGGATTTGGCACCAAACTAGTGCCAAATGTATTGCTTTCCTTTCCTTTGGACCAGATCTGTGAGGCCAAGAGGTGGGTTGGTTTGTTGTCTGGGCGGCCCAGGACCTTCATAAACACTGCCCAGACTTGCACAGAGGTTTGACTTCACCTCTGGAGGTGCACTCCATTGTCTTTCGAGATAATGCACTTAATTTAATGAATTAATAGTACCCAACCTGTTTAATAAATTCCAGCGGCAGACAAATAACAGAACTGAGCCTGCAAAATTATGCAATTAACAATATTGTTGGCATCCGTCTAAGTGCATACTTTCTTTTTCCAGGGATCACTTGCTTTATTCTTTGTTCATTAGCCACCTTTAGTCCTTTTGAGGAAATAGGTACATTGAAACATTGTTGTTGTTTAGTTGTTTAGTCGTGTCTGACTCTTCATGACCTCATGGACCAGAGCACGCCAGGCACTCCTGTCCTCCACTGCCTCCCGCAGTTTGGTCAAACTCATGCTGGTAGCTTCGAGAACACTGTCCAACCATCTCGTCCTCTGTCATCCCCTTCTCCTTGTGCCCTCCATCTTTCCCAACATCAGGGTCTTTTCCAGGGAGTCTTCTCTTCTCATGAGGTGGCCAAAGTATTTGAAAACATTAAAGTAAGAAATCTTACATGCCTTTTTTTTGGGGGGGGGGTAGGGGGCACCAGAGCTCAGTGGTAGAGCACATGCTTTGAATGCAGACTCCCTGGCCTCTTCAGTTAAAAGGTTCCAATAGCAGGTGATATGCTGCACTGCCTGGAGAACTGCAGTCCAGCACAGCAGACAATGCCAATCTAGATGAACAAATGGTTTAGCATGGCATAAGTCTGTTTCCTATGTTCTTTTTCGTTGTTGTTTTTTGTTTGCTCTGGTCAAAGTGGATGTATTGCAACCTGCACCATTGGAATATACCCAGAAATATGGCAGGAATCCAAATCTACTCTGAATTTAAGAATTGTTGTTGTTTGAGAATACAGGGATGATTCTCTGATTCTAATTACATCTACCACTGCCCATACACATGCTTCTTTATCTTTACTCTTTTTGAAATTGTGAATGCTGGACTTAGATGACGGCTTTCTCCATCACAAAATATAGAACTCATTTTTTAAAGCTTAACTTTCTTGAGCGATTACACAATTTCAGTAGTTGAACCTTGAAGAAGCAAAGTGAGACTGTCAATATAATTTTTATGGTTGCAAGAGGGCACTTTTCCTGCCTCTTTGGATCTCTTGCAAGGACTTCTTCCTAGCAGGGAGCTAACTGGTTCAGTGGTAATAATGTATCTCAGAGGCTTGTATAATACTTTTCCCCATGGTGAGCTGATTGCAGAGTTCCAAGATTTCTATTTCCTCTGATATGTTTGAAAGACACTTTACATCCCATTGTTTCTTGCATGAGATAGATAAAGCGTAATGCCTTCTGCTTTCACTGAAGCTATTCAGCGCTGACAACTTTGAGCTATTGTTTCTGTACTTACGCCATATAAAGCATTTGAAGCCTTCACACCAGCATTTTGTATTACTTGCAGGGATTCATTTGAAATGCAAGGTCTGTTTGTCCTTGTTGATGTGAATGGGTAATTAAAGTCAATTAAATAGAAGCCATGCAAAATAATGGGCTTGATTCCTAAATTTTGGGAAATGGATCTCTTTTTAAAATAGTCAATTGAACAACCTTACTTTAAATTCTGCAGTAATCTTTTATCTCATCATGTTTCTAAAGAGAGCAGCTTCTGTATTCTTTCTGTGCCTTCTTATATTTAGTATAAATGATGGTATAGGCAAGGATAAAATAAGACCCTGAAATGGTTGCAAACCAAAGAGAATGTGACTAATTCTATGCATCCATCTGCCCTTTTATCTTTCTTCCCCCAGCTATACAACATTACGGTATGTTTTAAACCAACGGAGCTTCCAAAGAAATGTTGAAAGATGTGTGTAAACCCTGTGGCACACCTAAAGAACTTTCCTGGATAGCAGCCATTGCTTTAAGAATCAATATTTAAAGAGGAATTAGTGTATGTGGTTTTCATAAAAAGAAAGGATATGCCATGATTGCATATAGGCTGAGGAAATGCCCATGAAGTCTGGTAGGGGAAGTGGGAGAGGAAGAAAGAGAAATCATGGCTATGAATGAATGAATGAATAAATGCCACAAGCATAGCTGGGCCTTGCTATGGTCAACTTGCCGTTGCAATTCTTGGCTTTCCTGTGGGACCCCACTGTGTGTATCACCCTCTAGATGAGAGCCATGGGTTTCAGCCTTACATTCCCACTGTTTTTCTATAAACCTCATTATGTTTGTTTTTATCAACTAAAGAAATGAAAACAGATTTGAAATTATACAGCTATTTATAGAATGACACATTCTGGCTACTTTCTCTGTGTGAGAGAGGGATTGAGTGCTGAAATAAATGATCAGGAGAATCACATGTGTGGGATATGGATTAAGACATAATTGTGATAGAGGGCCTTGTGTTTATTTTCTCTTCTTTCTTCTTCTTCTTCTTCATTTTCTTCCTTTGCTTATTGTTGCTTCTTTCCTATTTATATTAATTAGATTGGTTTGCTTTTTATTGTATTATATGTTGAAAACTCTTAATAAAAATGATTTTTTAAAAAAGAGAATCATAGGATGAAGTTTTGCTTGGGTTCATCTTCAAATGGCAGAACTTTGAATGTTCCCATACTAAAATATCACTGTATACAGAAAATTAACAGGTTAAGTGGAAAAAAAGATACATCATGTGATTCTCTGGAGCATGTGTTTTATCTAACAGGTGTGAACTTGCACACACATTCGGAGAATGTGCTTGGTATTAATTGGTTGCATAGTTTTTGAATTCATTGTTGGCTGGAAGTCAGTGTTGTGCTATGATGACCACTTCAGCAGCATAAGCATTTATGTTGCCAGAAGAAATGATCTCCCTTCTTCCCCTGCATGCTTATCATAACCCTCCAGAGTGGATTTGGGGGAGGTGTAAGGGGGCTCAAGGGGAGGAGAGGGAAGAGCCCTGTTGCACCAGTAGTAGTCCTTGTACTGGCTTCCACAAGTGCACCAGGTTAGTTGAATCCACCCGGAACCTCTAATAATGGTTACTTAGTAGAAGGAAGACAGAACTTGTGATGAACAATCATTTTATCTCATTGTAGTCATGATCATGTATGGTCCTTTGAGAGAAATGATGGATCAGCAAGAAGTCAGGGCTCGTGGACTTATAACTCCCTTTTCAAAGTTCTGTTTGCCACCTCAAAGGATGGATATCCTAGTACAGTTCCTTCTGCTGGAATTGCAAAGGGAGGAACGTGCATCAAGAAATGACCCAGGCTCATTGGAAGAAAAGAGGAATAGAGTCCTCTATCCTTTCCCTGTTAAGCTCTCACAAAGCAGAGTCTGTCCTTTGTTGTAACAGAACAATATATCTATATATTCCTGTTGCTATTACTAGCCTCATTTATATTTATGAGTTAACATTGCAAAACAATTGCATGTGAAGATTAACCTTTTTGTTTAAAATAAAACATTAGGTGCATGGGCACCACTGATTTAAATTATGCAGGTCAGATACAGCCTGCTGGTTTCTCTTTGTTGGCCTTTCACAGCCTCACATTCCCCCTGTTCTTCAACAGTTTCTGCCAATCAGCTAAGGAGAGGGGAGGCTGAAGCTGTGACATGCACTATGGAAGGGAAGCCTACCAAGGAAGCACAATCCTGGCAAATTCGAGGGTGGAGGATATGGAGGTATTCTTGTGTCTGTGGATGGATGTGTGTGAATGGCACATCCATGTGACTTTGACCCTGCTCATAGCTGGCATGTGGTTATCCACAAGATAATGCAGGACTCATGAAGAAAAAGATCAGTGACCTCTGACTCAGAGGCAGAACAAGGTGGGGCAGACCGCCCTGGGTGTCATCTCCGGGGGTGGGGGTGGGGTGGGGTGGACATTCGGCATGCCACCTGCCCATGACTCCAGCCTACCACAATCTGTCTGGGGAAGGGGTGGAGCTGTGCAGTCCCACACTCCTGGGCTGCTGGAGGAGGCATGCAGGCAGAGGACGTAAAGGAGAAAGGCAAGCAAAGGAACAGAGGGTGGAGGGACCCAAACCCTGGAATCCCCCAAAAAAGCTCAACAACTCTTTGGTCAATCCTTCCCTTAAAAAAGGTCAACAACTCCTGGCAATGACAATGGGTAGATACAGGCAGTCTTTATACTGTGAGTAGATCGCTGTCTCTTGGGAGTCGAACTTCAGGGGGGGGGGGTTTGAAAAGAAATTTTCTGCACTGGGTACGACCTGACCTTGCTACGCCACTGCCCTGACTTAAATTAAAGGTATGTGTGCTGTGAGTTTCCAGTTAGTCCTGGAAAGTTTTGATTTCCCTCCTGCCCCAATGTATGCCATCTATGCCACAACATTCTTGGATGATGATGATGAAGAAGAAGAAGATTTAACAGCTTTGCTAAAAGACCAATGGAAACAGACCCTCATATATATATGAGCCTTGTATCCATGCAGTTGTTTCCTTTAATGGATCCTTGAAAAGCAGCTAGGCAGAGGAGAGTCTTGACTTTTATCAATGGACCAAAGTGAGCTGCTTATGTGAAGGATGACCTAGAATTCATATTGACTGCTAGTGTAATATAAAACTGAGGAGTAAACCTCCTTCCAGAAAGGTTTTCTTTCCTTTTATGACTAGAGGTGTAGAAATAGTGCTATTTAAAGTGGATGAGTACAGCCATTGTCTGAAAAACATAAAATAATTTATACTTTTACAGGTAGCGGTGCAGCAAGATGAAAGGCCTCCTTTTAGATCTAATTGAACTTGAATGACTGCCAATTAAGTTAAGAGCGGCAACCACAGTGTGCTTATTGCACATTTCAGTGTCTAGTAAAAACCAACCATAGGGAAGGGTGAGAGTGTAATTCTTTGAGACAGTGACCCATGGAAAGGAAATTGCAAAGGCCACAAATTCAAATAAGCCTGCAGTTCCAATGCATTCTTCTAAATCATTTTGCAAGTTTATATGGGTGAAGTCAGGTGTGTACACAGCCAGTTGTTTGCCTTGTTTCCCTTTAGAGAATAATAGCTTTGCATCTGAGAAAGCCAGCTGCATTTTCTTTGGGATGTAAGTATCGGTATTGGTAAACAGTCTCAGCACTTTATTTCCTGTTATTTTATACCCAATTACCAAATTTTAAAGCTACAGAGTATCACACACTGCTTCTAAAGAGTGGAATATCAGACAGTAAGCAATACAGGGAAGGCAGGATTCAGAAGTGCAGTTGAACAAACCTCTGAAATGAGGACGTGTGTCCTGAAATTATTACAGAACATCATATGCTGGTTTGAGGTTGAATTTTATAGATGGAAGTGTCAAAATGTTCTTGTACATCAGGGTTGGTTAGCCTTTTTGATGTTCTTTAGCGTAACTTGGTCAGAACCCAGAATGGGTTTCCATCATGAAGACTTCAAATATATATCATCTTATTCACTGCTTTATGTATATTTGCAGAAATAGAGCAAAACATTACAGCTTCAGGTAAGTTTCTACTTCCAGCGGGGAGACATTATGCCCAAAGTGAATTAAACATGGAGGAAGTCGTATTTCTCAAGCTGAATTTTTGAAGTAGGTTGTTCCAGTTCGGTAGTAATTTGAGCTTAACCTGCATTTACTACAGAGTTTAAATTCATGTTAAAAAAAATTTTTTTTTTTAATGTCGGCATCTGCAGCATTGCATATGAATAATGCTGTCTCTCTGCTCAACCTGGTGGAATCAAGTGGATATTTTTCTTCTTTAAGAAAAACCAGATCATAAGAGTAGAGAATTTCAAGATTGCCTGTCTCTCTCATGTAATTATCTGGAATAGAAGGAACTATACCACAATACTTTTGAAATAGTACCTCCTTGGTTAATGTCCAAATCTATTTTATTTGCTCGGGGCAATGCTTTAATAATACAAGGAGACTAGTGTAGGCTTATGCCTTATTTTCCTGTATTTCTAGCTATATATTACCACCAATTATATTTTGGCGGGTATGGACAGACCTTGGTATCTGTCTTCTTCCTCCATGTGTACATAAATCCCAAAGGTAGGCAATAACCATCACCTTATACTGTATCTATTTTTTATGTTTAAGATTAATAATAAAAAGGCTCATTGGCCTTGATACAGAGTTATTCTTTGCATGCATGTGCTTACCAGCAGAATTGTTTCCTAGCTGTGGCTTCTTGACAACAGTGTGTGTGTGTGTGTGTGTAGCCCCCTACTTAAGAACAACCTACATACAAGCTAAGAAAGCAATTCTTATTTTAACCTCCTTCCTTATACACCCTTGCCCTCTGAAGCTCTGGCCATTTCCCCAGTCACTTTAGTTTTTTTCTCTCTTGGAAAAAACTGTGGCTGAAACTCTCTGATCAGTCTTGTCAAGCCTTGTTAATGGCATGATCCAACCTGGGAGCATGAGAGACCAACCCCAATAACCTCAGTTCACCTCAATATATGCGGTACACACAAAGGCAAACCAGTATATAGTGAACATTGTGTATACAATCAAACCTTGGTTGTTGAACGTAATCTGTTCTGGAAGCCTGTTTGGCTTCTGAAATGTCTGACAACCGAGGTGCGTCTTCTGATTGGCTGCAGGAGCTTCCTGCCCTCAAGTGGAAGCCACATCAATTGTTCGGCTTCTGAAAAATGTTTGAAAACCAGAAAATTTATTTCTCGGTTTTCAGCATTCGGGAGCCAGGTTCGGGAGACAAGTTTTGACTGTGTGTGAATTTGTTGGAAGGAGCAGACTCCCCATAATCCAAAATTTAGTAAAGGGGTAGAATTTAGCTGATTTCTGCAGTTTAAAGGGAAGGTGCCAAGCCAATGAGAAATAGGAGCTGAACCAGTTCTCCAGCTCCAGAGATCACTGATAGCAATGCCATTAAGAACACAAGGAGAACTAGGTACTGGGCCATTAAGAACAATTGACCATGCAGACACTGTGCTTGCCTCAATCTGTCTGTTAGTTAGCAGAAGACAATAGAAAAGTTCAGAGGAGGAGGTAGCCCCGGTAACAGGGGAGGCATGATGTCACCACAGGAAGAGATATCATTTTACAACAGAGGTTTGGGGAGCAGGGGTTTCTGGGAAGAAGGAGCAGGAAGTGGGCAGAACTCCATGTGAATACTAGCTGGATCAGGCAGTTACCGAGCACAGGCATCATCTATGCAGGGCTGTGGGTGCTGAGGCAACCACAACATTTTCACTGTGGCTGGGTGAGCCAACGCATCATGTGTGTGGCGTCATGGTGCGTCAAGGCCCAGCAGGACTCATTGCAGTTGTGGGAAGGCCCAACAGGCCTTTCAGAGGGCATGATGGGCCCCATCAGGCCTCATTGCGCTGTGTGACATGGCCCGTGTGACGCATCAGGCCTTGTCATGACGCACGTGACATCACATGCGCGTGACTGGCACTCCCAATGTGGGGCAGAAACTGAATGTGCCTCTTACAGAGAGACATGGGGATGGCACTTAGGATGCCTTTGAATCCGTTGCTGCACTGCTTGGAAGGACAAGCCCCTCTTGGGGTGTAGAGGCTGTGAACGCTCTCTCCATAAAACTCAGGTGTAAATATGTGTGAATAAACCATATTTCTAAGACTCCGCTGTGCCTCATTCCAGACAAAACCTGAATTGCCATTAGCGCTGACTGAGTGGGTTTTCTCAGGGGAAAGCAGTGGGACAAGAGAAAATGTTGCTACTTGACAGCTTGGGGTTTTCCATTGTCACTTAATTTAGAACACCATGTGATTCTCTAACTTGTTTTTCTGTTTTGTCTGAAGCTTTGTTCAGTAGCAGCATGCCTGTTCTTTTAAAAGAACAGCTATGGTGCAGTTATTTGGTGGCTGCAGGGTAGGGTGTGTGTGTGTGTGTGTGTGGAGTTTCAGAGCCCCAGTCCTGTGCCACACAGCCCAGCGCTAATGATGCTACTAAATACAGAGGATACCCTGGAGTCTTGTTTTACAATTGCTTGCCCTGATAAACATTGCACACAAGAAACAAACTTGATCTGATTGTACATACAACTGTCTAAAGATTAATTCAGTCTAGCATTTTACAACTAGACATACAGTCACATCAAGCTTGCTTTTTGTTTGTGATGTTTTTATCAGTGAATACAGGTGCAGGGGCAATAAAGATGAAAATGAATTGAAGGAACCGAAAGCTGCAGCAAGATGCAAATCTTCCAATTACAGAAATAATTTTACAATTCTTTTAATTAAATCAGAAGTCAGAAGTGGAACTCTGGGGCAGAATGAACCAGAGAAAGTACAAAAGAATAGAATACTGTAATGGAAATCCTGTCATCCCTACATCATGTGCTGAGAAATACATTCTTAGAATGATGTTTACTTATATAATTAATGTTTGCTACAAAGGATTTTAAAAGATTTTAAGATTGGCTGTATCATACCCTATGTTTATTTATTTTTAATCACTGGGGCTATTATTCTCTCATGAATCAAGAATCCTTCTCTATTAAACATAACAAACCTAGTAACTTTATTAATTTACATATCTACTAGTTGTTTTTAAAACAGAACACTTAAAAAACTGAGGCTGCAATCCTATACACACTTACCAAAGAGTAAGTTCCACTTAAGTCTTTGAGGCTTGCTTCTGAGTAGGCACACACAGGATTCTGCTGTGAATTGTTATTTCCTTTTTTAACATGCATATGAAAATGATTTACATTATTCTTAAAAACCTCTCCATCACACCTCCTGTTCTATTGAGTAGTAAATGTCATGTTTTAGCCCAGTGAGAATTATAATTACTTCTTGAGAACTGGTGGTTTGAAATGAAAGACACAGAGAGACAGCTAACTGTTGAGTTGTCAATGTGAAAATATAATTCAATATAATAACATATCTGATTATGAACACCAGCACTACTCCCAGAGGGAAGTCTGTGTTTATATGCTCTAGTGTAATCAAGATAAAATTATTATGTGTACAAGTGACAGGTAATCCTATTTCTTTTAAAGTAATAATGCATTGATTTTAATAACCTATTGTGTGCTTTATAACAGAGACCAAGGGTTCTTCAATAGCATTAGGCATGTGGTAGCTATAATAAGTGACTGACATTTGTAAGCCTGTAAGGGGTGGAGGAAAGCATATCATATTTGTAAGGCATATGATCAGGATGTAGAAGCTAAATATACTTAAGTCTCTATGACTGCCTTTGAAGCAGGTGGATTTGTCTAAGGCTTCAAAATTCATTATGGACTTGCCAGGCAGAAATTCAACTTAAGTCTAAATCCTTGTTCACATAAACAACAGGTGAGGTTGTTGATAAAGTTGCTCCCAGACTATGCCACTTCATATTGCATGTAGAATATTGAATCATTGATTGCTCATCTTTATTAAAATGAAACAACAGCCATCAACTCACCACTCTTGAAAGCTAGAGGGCAAGAAGAATTCTAGCCTTGCCAATGGGCATTCTTAAGAAATGTAATAATAATAATAATAATAATAATAATAATAATAATAATAATAATAATAATTTATTATTTATACCCCAGCCGCTCTGGGCAGCTTCCAACAAAAGATTAAAAATACATTAAAACATCAAACATTAAAAACTTCCCTAAACAGGGCTGCCTTCAGATGTCTTCTAAAAGTCAGATAGTTGTTTATTTCCTTGACATCTGATGGACGGGTGTTCCACAGAGTGGGCACCACTACTGAGAAGGCCCTCTGCCTAGTTCACTGTAACTTCACTTCTCGCAGGGAGGGAACTGCCAGAAGGCCCTTGGCACTGGACCTCAGTGTCCGAGCTGAACGATGGGGGTGGAGATGCTCCTTCAGGTACAGTAGAACCTCTACCTATGACCACCTCTACTTGGGTCCAATCCAAGTCGCGACTGCGGCAAACCCGGAAGTAAATACTGGGTTTGCTGCAATTCTCGCACGTGCAGAAAAGGCTGCCGCCATCTGCACATGCACACAACAGCACGTCTACCAGCGAGCTGTTTTGCCTAAAGGACAGGGCGCCGGAATGGATAATGGTGGTAAGTAGAGTTTCCACTGTATACTGGGCCAAGGCCGTTTAGGGATTTAAAGGTCAGTGCCAACACTTTGAATTGTGCTCGGAAATGTACTGGGAGCCAATGTAGGTCTTTCAGGACCAGTGTTATATGGTCTTGGTGGCCACTCCCAGTCACCAGTCTAGCTGCTGCATTCTGGATTAGTTGTACTTTCTGGGTCACCTTCAAAAATAGCCCCATGTAGCGCGCATTGCAGTAGTCTAAGTGGGAGATAACTAGAGCATGCACAACTCTGGCGAGACAGTCCGCAGGTGGAGCTGGTAGATAGCTGCCCTGGACACAGAATTGACCTGTGTCTCCATGGACAGCTGTGAATCCAAAATGACTTCAGGGGCACAGCTACCCCATTCAGGACCAGGGAGTTCTCAACCCCTGCCCACCCCCTGTCCCCCCAAAACAGTACTTCTGTCTTGTCAGGATTCAACCTCAATCTGTTAGCCACCATCAATTCTCCAACTGCCTCCAGACACTCACACAGGACCTTCACCACCTTCACTGGTTCTGATTTAAAAGAGAGGTAGAGCTGAGTATCATTCACATACTGATGAACACCCAGTCCAACCCCCTGATGATCTCTCCCAGTGGCTTCATATAGATGTTAAAAGTCCTGTTCAGGTATTTGAATGAAAAGGAGAGTGGGGGCATGCATAAAAACTGCACCCCCAGTGTCCCTATACTGGATCTATATCAAACCTTCACATTCAGCATGACTGCTAAAGAGGACTTCTATGTGCATTCGGCTTCTAAGTGCAGATTTGGGGTTGTTTGTTACAGATTACTTACAGATTAATTTGTAAAAGGAACGGAACAGATTTAAGGAAGAACACATACAAAATGCTGTAGACTGGAAATGAACGGATGTGCCCATATTAATAGAATTTATGCTCTTATTAGTATTGTGAACCACCCTGGGATGCATTTTACAATGGCAGGTGGTATGTAACTTGATACCACTTCTAGAAAGTAGCACTTGAAGACATTTGCTCCACTGATTCGTGATGCTGCTTTCCATTATGTCCTCTATGCTTGGCACTATCTATATAGTGCCCCTGGGATAGGTCACTTAGGTATCTGGAATGAGATGAGCCCCAGCTCTATCTCTCCATCTCAACTGAATCAGGTAAGGCAGCACAATAGTAGGTGCCTAGAGGCAGTAACGGATTGGATGAGGGCCAATAAAATGACTAGATGGAGGTTCTGTGGAGGAGTGGTTCCTTTGTTTGGGGAGTGAGGAGGTGGCCTGTTCTGGACAAAATTACAATCTCTGGGAAGGAACAGGTGCATAATTTGGAGGTCCTCTTGGATACAGTTTAGGTCACTGGAGGCTCCAGTGACTGTTGGACTGCTGAAATTTCCTGCTTTGGCTGTTTTGCCAGCTATGACCATTCTTGCTACAGTGATTATCTCTTGTCTAGATAATCTGGGTGATCTCACATCTAGGTTACCGAATAGGCTGTATATGGGGCTCCCCTTGATGGTTTGCAAGTTCCAACTGGCGCAGAATGCTACTGCTCACCTACTTACACATATTTCTTATGATCTTCACAGACTGCTTATCTGTGGAACTGCTTATCTCTGGAGGTGGGTCAGGCATCTTCAGTTTTGCAGGTTCACTGCTATGTAATATGCACCACCCGGCGCTCTATGTCCTGCTGATCTTGTTTTAACACCCCCCTCCCGAAATCTGATCTGTTGAACAGTTTACTAGTATATATTATCATGTTGGTGTTTCCATCTGATGAGTTGTTTTGTGATTTTAATAACTTTGCTTTTTACTGGTTGTGACTACGCATTTTGTATAATAACTTGTTAATTACTTTGTGATTTTTATGAATTGTTGTATATAAAATATAAAATAAATGAGCATGCTCTTTCTCTGAAAATCTGTAACCAGTCTGAGAAGAAAGAGATGCAGATAGGAAGCAGACTGTTTCTATTTTTTTATATTTTATAATATTTTTTATTCATTTTCCAACAATTTTTATACAATCAACTCACATTTTATCACACATTCATTTCTTTTTTTACTTCCTTCAGCTCCTCTGCCGATCTTTCGTTTACATCTATATTATTAACGCATTTCTTAACTTAGTATTGCCTTTAGATATCTCCTTCCCTCCTATTATTTTCTTTTTTACAATATTTCCCTATTTTTCACAGTCTCTTGAAAATCAACAAATGTTATCTGTTCATCACATATGCCTTTCAGATAATCTGTAAATCTTCCCCAGCCCTCGATGAACTTTTGGTCTCGTTGATACCGAATCTTCCCCGTTAATTTGTCCAATTCTGCATAATCAGTCAATTTCAATCTCCATTCTTCCACCGTCGGTATTTCTTCTTGTTTCCATTTTTGGGCCAGAAGTGGAAGCAGACTGTTTCTAGGCAGTATTTGCTCCCTCAGCTCTGTGTTCCTATGCTATTACTTCCTCACCAATCTGTGGTTGACCTTGTGCTTTTCCTTTTCTTCTCCTTCACCACAAATGTAGGCTTCCCCTGCCTGTAATATATTTTAAAAGTCATTCTTGATATTGAATGGTGTCGAATTCAGTTTGGATTAAATAAAAAGGAAAGGATAGGGAAATACCTACCTAACTAATGTGTTTCCTTCCCAAGCCATTCTTAAATTTTGAGCTTCTGCAGGCAGACCTTGGAGATAGACTGTCAGTTTTCAAACCCTCTAGATTAAACAAAAAATGCAAGTGACAACATAAAATGGAATTCCTTATCATCAACTTTTTATTTTTGGTAGTATTTTGATTTTAAAAAACAAAACCCAGAATTATTATGATTTTTCTTAACATTATCTTAAGTAGTGTCTGACCCATTTTCTGTGCTGTTATATTTTTAATACATTGAAATGCTGTCTTAGATGAAAAGAAAATGCAAAATTCAAAACTATATGGCACAATTACCATCCATCCCACATGTATAGTTGCAGCCCAACTGGTATTTCAGGACATGCTAAAAGTGAAAGGAAAATACTCACTGTTGCAACAGGAGGGCTATGTGCAAGTCCCAAATGCACATCATGCTGTGCTCATCCTCCTCCTAAACCCATAGGGTTCAGACCCACAAGTAACTTCATCCTAGGGAAGAACAAATCCAGAGAATGTAGCTACTTTTTATTAAGTTGCCAGTCATTGTTGTCTACTTACATATCTAGAGAAAGGATAATTCTAAAGCAGTCCAGTAAGCTCTTAAACTGAGATTTTTTCAAAGGGAAAATGGGATGCTTTCTAGTAATGAATCACAGTGCAGAAGAACATTTCTTTACATGGAGTTAAATATGCACTGATGCATATGCAAGAACTGCAACAAACATGCAAAGGGGATTACAACTATAACCCAAACCTCCACTCTTCTACCACTGACAGAAGCAATTGTGAAATCAGCCGTTGCTCATAGACCCATAGTCTATAGAAATAACATCATGTAGTCACCATGCAAAATTTCTGCTTTATCAAAGGAACCTTCTCACACTTCCAATTTATATCAAAATACCTAGTGCTGCCTTAAGAACATTTGGTACCTGAAGTGGAAAATCAAAAGTAAGTACATCCATACAGGTGTGTGCACATGTACTCACGTAAAAATGACTACAACTTCATACTGGAGCTCTTTGCTGTTATATTAAGTTGGAGGAGCTTAAAAATTGAGTTCTATATCACAGAAGAAGCCTATGCATGAAGAGGCAGCTCTTTTTGACAGATGTGCCCTATCAACACATGGATTGGTGGTCGTGGGTGGGGGGTTGTTAAGACTGTAATGCAGGTCAGCATGCACAACTTTGCTGTCACATTCACACAACTGTTAAAATGCATGGGAATGCTTAGATAGGACTTTTGTGCATCTCACATTGCTCTGTAAATTGGCTGACCTCCCAGACACCATTTTATTTTGGGGGGTAATGGCTGTGGTATTGCTCACATAACTGAAAGCAGAGCCCTAGTTTTCTGATGAAAAGTATAGATAATGAAATATAGCAAGTGTTTACAAAAGCAAATGCACATTATTCAATTAGAAGCATGCCATGAGTGCTTGTGAATCAATAATTATTTATAATTTCCTAGCAACAGCTTTGCATTTACATAGAAAAACACTGGGAGCTGCTCACTGTGTTCCTCACAGTAATTTTGTCTAAGGTGCCATTGAAATTGCCTGTTTCATAGAGTTAAATTATGCTTGCAGAGATGCAATAGTGGAGGTACGTGATCAAAAAGCCATGTGTACTGAGAATAAGCAGAGTTATTTTATTTTTTATTACACTTTCCAAAAACTGTACTACATTCACTATTTTGTCCCAAAATGTAAGATTAACCAAATTTGCCCTTCAACCTTTTGAGTGTTGGGAGTTGTAGCGACAGATATATTTCTCAGCATGTTCTTGTGGAAGCTTCAATGAAAAAGTTGTTTCCTACAATCCTCTTCTTAAAACATGCTCTGAACTTTCTGTGATAAGAGTTTAACTTCACTTTGAGGGACCTGGTTTTATCATTTTTATTTATTTGAAGGAAAGATTTCTCTTCGTGCTGAGATGTGTGACAAACCGCAGATCCTTCTTTGCAATGAACTGAAGATATTTACCAAGTACAAAACTCTTCAGACTTGAGATGGCTGAATCAGACCAAGCTGTAGCGGTGAAAAGAACAGGTACATTCCCAGTAACTTTCTCTGGATTCAATTTTTTGGAAATTGGATTTAAGATTAAAAAATCTGGTTTGCTGAAATGTGTTTTAATATCTATGACTGTTGGCTAAAACTCTTAATTTTTAAATTTAAATTTGAAATTTGGCACTTGGGATTACTTTTCTCAATCTGGCAGAATCAATGATTTATACAGATGTCAGATATAGATTGTCATCAATGTACCTTCCCATGCAGATTCTCTGGATTATGTGAAAAGTCTTTGGGCCACTGCCACACATTCCTTGTAGCAGATAATGTCATAATAATGGAGATTCCCTGGGAAATGCAGAATATCTATAAAGGAAGCTGTGTTGCATATTAGGATATGGAAGGGGAATACATGTTAGGACTGCCACATAGAGCTGCTGGCTGCCATGCTACAGCTTTTTTTGGTAGCCTCCACACAGGGGTCCACCTAATAAGAAAAGCAGCTGTAAGAATTTCTAAATTTCACTTGTGGGGGTAAAAAAAAATGTATTAAGCTATATTGCAGCAGAAAAGTCTGTAAAGGAAATGAGGTCACTGTATCCTCTTCTATCAAGTACAACCTCAAAGTGATTAAGTTAAAGCAGGTGAACAGTAGTTTGGAGTAACAGCTGATGTGTCAAGACATAAAGCACAGACATAAATTGGTTACTGCTGCTACATGGTTCTAAGTCAAATTCATCCATTTTGTTGCAGGTCTATCTACCATTGTAGTGCCTTTGCCTGCCATTCTCTCCTCCTTTTGCCTGAGTTCATAAAATTGGCTTGGTGTTCTGTCTCTTAATGGCCTCCTAATCCTTTGCAATAGCAACTCCATCACAACAAATGAGACAGATAAATTTCAAGTTCTTTTCTATGAACAAGTAATTACCAGTTCATTCCCTATTGAATTCCTTCTGTTCCCTTTCTGTTTTCCTTTTCTTTAGCTTTCTGTCCTTGTCCACGTAGAATACGCTGACAAAACTAAATGTAAGAGCCACATAATCACCAGATTGCAGGAGGTACGAAAAAGAATAAGAAAGAACTCACTACTAGATAATTATGCATTGACTCTTGTCCACCTTCTTTTGTAAAACTAAGAAAATATCTGGGGGGAACAGGAACAGTGTATCAGCGGAGGAAAATGTTATTTCTGCCAATGTGCTATGGGTGAGAAACATTTCCCCCCCCCCTCTACTTAAAACAATGCACTGATATTTTGCAACTCAGAACAACTCTATTGGTTTCAGTGGCTTGACATAGCGATAGGTGGTTGTTTCTTAAATTGAAGTTTGTACAAATGAGGATTTACATGATTCTACACAAGGAATGTAAAGTAAGTTCAGATAATTAGGAGATTTGGATAATGACAGAATGGTGATGTTCTCCTGAACCTGGCATACCACTGAACGATTTCACAGAAGCAGATTTTTTTTTTTTTTTAAAGATCCAATTAACGTTATATTATCATTTTCCTTTCATGATATCCCCTGGGGGAAATGCCATTGCAAATTGTCTCTATTTAGCAAGCACATGGAAATGAGATCCAATCATGTTTGAAAATACACGAAGTAAATTACATTTTAAACCAACATCTAGAAGTTTTAAACCAAGGTTTGTTAGTAGAGAGTCACATGCTGTCAAGTGCCCAGTTTTTTTAATCAAGCAGAAATAAAAGCCTCACTGGTCAATTACAAGGAATGAGTTTCCTTGTTTAAGAACAACACAGTCCTTAAGCATAAATCAATACATTACAAGTTGCAAAGGAGAAAAATCTGAAAATAAGCCCTCACGTATTTGTTACATAGTAAAGGACGTCCAGGAATGAGGCAAAATAGTGGAATGGATGTGGAGGTTTCGATGAGGAAGTACCAGTGGGGTTGAGGGTTTTGTCTAATGCTAAATTTAGATAGGTGTCAAATCAACAATATAAGCTGAGCTTAAGTGATGGACCTGGCCTACCTTCTGATATCACAGTACCACTTCTAACACCACTAAGCTAAAATTCATCTTTGCACATCCGGTGCTTTATTTATTATAAACTGCACAGTTAATTTGAATCCATTTGAAAATGTTCCAGAGATCGTGTCCTCCCTAAAATAGGGCACGTGTTGTGGTGAGACCTGGAGACTGACCTCCTGGTTGTGGGTGGGTATATTGGACAGCCACAACATCCAATTGGTAGGTCCCTCGTTGCTGGGTTTAAACTGGCCAATGGGGTGCAGTCTAAACGGATCGAGGGACCTATATGCATGTGACCCAGAGCTTACTCTTTCGGCTCATGCATCGGAACACCTGCCCACCTCTCCCTACTTTTAGGGCATTTTGCGACTGACCTTGCTATGCCGTCGTGTGTCGTCTGTTGTTAGGACAGGGGAACGGCAGGAATTTTCCCCACTTGGCTGATTGGCTGTTGCCATTTGGGTTTCGCCTGCCACTTAGCAAATCATCACAACTTGTAAGGTTGCGGATAGGCACTGGTTCATGTGATAGGGACGGGAGAACAGTCTCGCCATCCCTATGTGAAGGGTATTCCGTTAAAGGAATCCAGGGACTCAACTTGGTTTGGTCAACCCCCGAGAGAGTGTTGTGCCTGTACCTGAGTCCAGGGGAGCATCTGGGGGAGTGAACAGAGTCTGTTCCCGGTTTTTTACCTTCCCAGGTGTTCACCCTTGGCTGACCTATGCTGGAGCCCTGGGTCAGTGCTACCTGCAAGGGTGCAGGGAGCTAGTCAAACCAGAGCCTATGCAACCACTCACTTTTCTGTAATCAATAAAGTTGTGGCCTAAATTCTGTCAAAAACCAAAACTAAAATTTGAGTCAAATGTGTGTTTATTTAGGGGGGAGGTCTCTGGATCTGAACACGCAAACATATGTTTTCTGCTTATTAGCAGACTAAAGATACAAGCCCCATTTGAGCTTGAATTTTAATCCTGGTTGTGTGAAGAAGTACATCCTCCCAGTATTCAGTGTCATCCATCTATTTAGTAGGAAGTTGAAAAGTGTCCCCAGGTTCACTGAAAAACATCTAGTAACCTTACTATAAAGCCTTAAACAGCTCTGGACTGCAATACCTCAAGGACCTCAAGGACAACCTGTCCCCACATGAACCAACCAATCATCATCTGAGGTCATTTTTAGGTGCCTCCTCTGTGAGAGGTCAAGAGGATGGCCACACAAGATTGGGCCTTTTCTGTGGTGGCTCCCCGCTTGTGGAATGCTCTCCCCATGGAGGCTTATCTGGCACCTTCATTACATAACTTTAGACTCTAGGCAAAAACATTCCTTTACACCCATGTCTTTGGCTAAGTAAACAATCTATGGCCTTTTAAACTGTGGAGGTGGGTGAAGGTTATTATTTTTGTTTTTTACCATGGAATGTATTTTTGTGTTTTTATATTGTAAACTGCCCTGTCTTCCTAGGATGAAGGGTAGTTTAGAAATTTAAAATAAGAGTACGGGGGGGGGGGGGGCGTGGCGTGGCGAGAATCCTAAATATGTATGTCAACAATGTGGAATCCTATCTACACTTACTTAAGAGTAAACTCCACTGAAATCAATAGGACTTATTTGTCAGTAGACATGCATGTAATTGCACTGTTAGGCAAACATCATATTTAGGAAGGTTACACTGGCATACCTTACAACATTTCTCCAATGAAAATAGCGATGTCCCATTCCATAATGTTAATATTAATATTTATACCCCACACATCTTACTGTGTTGCCCCAGCTACTCTGGGCAGCTTCCAACATATATAAAAACATAATAAAACAGTTAACGTTAAAAAACCTTCCCTATAAAGGATTGCCTTCAGATGGCTTGTGGGTCGGATAACTCAATCCCCTCCAACATTTCTCCAATGAAAATAGGGACATCCTTTGGAAAAGTGGGACATTCCAGGATCAAATCAGAAACCGGGACAGCTTCTCTAAACCAGGGACATCCCTGGAAAATAAAGACACTTGGAGGGTCTGTACTGGGCCATCCTGGCCTGCTGACTTCTTCATTCCATGGCCACAGGAACAAGTCAGCCAGCTGCTCTTTCTCAAACTTGTCTCTGGGTTAATACTATAATTCAACCTTAGGTCATCATAATCTTTACCAGGCCTGAAGACTATTAATATAAATGTCTATCTCTAGCAACTCACATTGTTATCAGTTAAATTGTTTGGCCAACACAGCCAAAAATGCTATATGACCACACTGATGGTAGCAATAGCTATTACTAGTGTTCAGGTTGTCAGTCCTGCTCACATGCAGATTGACCATGAATTGAACATTGAATCCATCTTCATTCCTTACATTTATATAGTTTTTCTCCTTCCTGCACCATTATGTATTGCTTGTTTTTCCTGATAAAGTTGTATGTGGGGCACCAGGGTAGTTACAGATTCTGCATTCCAGAAAAATAAATAAATGAGAAGTGTAGAGAGAGCAACTTCTTATGGCTGCCTCATATGTCTCAGAAGATCCTGGCCTGGTAGGTGAAGACCTGGGTGAAGATGGTAGGCAGACTTGTGAAGAGAAAGGCCACTCCTGTCCCACTTTGATTTGGTGAATGTTACTGATGATACATTTAGAAGCCGTAGTTCTCACAACTCTGGATACAGGCCTGATAATTGTAGTTTGGCTGCTTTGGAGACTTACAGCTGCTGTGCCACTTTGCAATGATTTAGCTAAGGTAGTAAAAGGCCTATATATAACAGCTGCAAATCAATCAGAGGCAGGGAAACTAAAAATACATCCCAGCAAGGTCTCAAAAACAGCAGACATTAATTTTATTGCACATTATTTGGTGTGTGTAAATAAAGCTCAATGATAAGCAGTGCCATCTTTTAATTAATTTCAGGCTGACAAAATGAACTAGAAAAACAACAATTAGTATGCAAGAGTATTTAGGTATAAGGTTAACTATGGGAATGAGCCGACTTATGCGGTATTGCTAATAGAAGCTTCAGCTTGTCTAAAATTAATTGTATTAATTCAAAATAATAATAATTGAAAGTAGTTCTGTTTTCTATTTGCATGCCAGCAGACGCCAGGAGCAGGAGCCATGCAATCTATGTACCACCACGAAAAGCTGGTATTGATGCCAGATGCTTATGAAATGGCCATTTGCCATGAATGTTGAGATTCCTGTATTGGGGGGCGGGGGACGGGTTGGACTAGAAGAGCCTTGGGTCCCTTCCAACTTTACAATTCTATGATTCTATGAAGCGGGTAGGCTGGGGCACCCCTGTGTTTGATTATGGCCAGGTGGCTGTGGGTTCATATCCCCATCCACTGGGTGACTGGTGCAGTAGCCGTCTCCCAGCCCTGCATATCTTAACAGGGTTGTTGTGAGGCTACTATAGTGGCAGAATGGCATATACACCACACTAACACCTACATTGGCTCCCAGTACATTTCCAAGCACAATGTTGGTGCTGACCTTTAAAGCCCTAAATGGCCTCGGCCCAGTATACCTGAAGGAGCATCTCCATCCCCATCATTCTGCCCGAATGCTGAGGTCCAGTGCCAAAGGCCTTCTGGCGGTTCCCTCACTGCAAGAAGTGAAGTCACAGGGAACCAGGCAGAGGGCCTTCTCGGTAGTGGCACCCGCCCTGTGGAACGCCTTCCCATCAGATGTCAAAGAGATAAACAACTACCTGACATTTAGAAGACATCTGAAGGCAGCCCTGTTCAGGGAAGTTTTTCATATGTGACATTTTGATGTATTTTAATACTTTGTTGGAAGCCGCCCAGAGTGGCTGGGGAAACCCAGCCAGATGGGCGGGGTACAAATAATAAATTATATTATTATTATTATTATTATTATTATTATTATTATCCTTGGAAGAAAGGTGAGATAAACTCACAAGAGGTAAGAAGAATGAAAAGACCAGTGTGGTGACTGTGGAGGTATGTGATGACAGTCCACTAATAAGCAGACAGACTGCACCAATTACATCTTGGGAGAGGAGAGCCTGCTTCTGTGACTGTGTATATCACAAACGTATAGCAGTGCATTACAGCAGGAATGTAGATGCTCAGGTCTGGGGGAAACCAATCCATCCTTCCAGGCCTCTCTATCTGACCCTCTGGACTGTCCCCAAGCCATGCCCCCTGTCCAGCCATACCAATCACTGGCCTTGCTTTGCATCCTTCTTCAGTGTGATCAGAATGTGTCCCTGAACTCTGATGATGCTTCTTGTGGATGATTGTGTATGTAGATAGAAGCCTACTCTACAAAGATAAAATTCACATTCGTTTCTCCATTCACCAAATGACATCTGGCCCCCAGAAGGTAGCCCTTGGGCTGAAGAAGGTTTCTCACTCCTACATTAAGGTGGCAGGGTGCTGATTACAGCCGATAAATATTTGCACACACTTCTAGGACTAGGGGATTATGAGCACAGCCTGCAGGAGTAAGTAACATGAGTAGCTAGGATGGGGGGGGGGGCAGGATTCTATATACAGTTATGCCTTGGCTCCTGAATGCCTTGGGAGTCAAATGTTTTGGCTCCCAAACGATAGAAAACTGGAAGTGAGTGTTCCGCTTTTTGAACGTTATTTTGGAAGCTGAATGTCCGACGGGGCTTCCACGGCTTCTGTTGGCTGCTGTAGACTTCCGGAACGGATTCTGTTTGACTTCCGAGGTACGGCTGTAGTTCTACTACTTTCTATAGATGCAGATGTGGGACTAAGAAGTAGTTTTCCTTGGAACAGTCTCTCTGTGAATTGCCCCAGCTAAGGTTGTTTTCCTGAGAGGCGGTGGGGAGAGTATGATGGTACTAATTTCTTTTCACTTTAATTTTCTTCATAAAAATAAATAAAGATAGTGAAATTGCAATATGTATCAATCTATATTGCTATTTAAAGAGATAACACCAGTCCCCACCCCAGGGAAAGAAAGTGATATGGAGCAATTCACAGATAAACTTTTCAGAGGGAAATTAGTCACTGATCCCCTGGAAGGGATCAATAGGAAGCAATAAAACTGCTGGAATATGCAAGCAATAAACCTTTATTTGAAGTTGCCAGGAACATTTGAAGATGTTCCTTACCTGTGAGTAGGCAGCACTGAAGGCTTTTGGCCACGGGGAAGGACATTGGTAGCTAAACATAGCATCATATTCAATGCATTACAGAAGCTTCATTTTTATTCCGATTCCAGTAGAAGAGCAGTGACTCCCAGAACGGATTGGATTTACTGTGGAAGCAGCTCCAAAACTGGTTACCCCAAATTCCATTCATAGCCACACTACAATTTGTGAGCTGTTGCAATGCAGCACATGTCAGCAGGGATATCAAAGGTGTCCAAAAGGAAGCCTCCTTACCGTATCAAATTTGCATGAATATGTAATCCATGAACAAACCAAGTGTAAAAACTTGTGGTGAAAGCAGTATGTTTTGGCAATGATTCAGAGGGTAAAGATTAAAGATCTTGTATAACGGATGTCTGAGACACTTACTTTACTGGGAAAGTAATGAATAATAGAAGGGCTGATCCATAATTCATTTGCAAATAGACTTTGTGTGCTGTTTCCTTTCACTTACCTAGTGTAAATGGGAGGCGTTGTAATGGTAGGCTGGTATGAGAGCAGTGTAAAAAATATCCCTTTTTATTGTTTTAGAAAATAAGTTCAAATATTTGTGTCACCCCCTGCCTGTTGGTTGTAATTATATCTTTTAATTCTCAGTAGTAATCACAGAATTTGCTGGTGCTAAATTTTAGTTCTCTATCTAAATTGCAGCATCTCTTGATTTTTTTTCTTTTTACCCTATAAACAAAAACACATTTAAATTGTATATATTATGAAGAGGGGAAATCAAAGGGAAGCTACAAAGCCAAATATCAAAAGCAAGTCATCATCGTTTGAAAATGAGTTGTTTCTCAATTTGAAAGACAGTTGCAGAGTGTCAGATTCTGTTAACTTATTAGCATTTCAGTGCAGAGCCAACACTTAGGAGAACAGGAAGCTCAACAGGAAGAAATGTATTTTAATGTGGTATGTTTAATTTTGTTTTAGTATGTACATCAGTATGCACTCTGCAAGCATCCCTAAACTTCAACACAGGCAAGTTCAAATTTAATTTGCACTTGAGACAATGCGCATGAAGGATTTCAGTCAATATCATGTGCCTCATTGTATGCCTGGGTTTGGCATTTGATATTTTTTCCCTGACAATTCAGTCACATACTTTATTTGCATGAAGCGAGTTTCTTTTAAATGTCAAGACTGAGGCACCATGATAGGTGTTCACTTTGATTAACATATTGACTTTTAAACAAAGACATGCTATTTGTACTTTCAGCCCCTAAAAATTCAAAATTGTGGAACCAGGCGCAGGGCACCCGAGCTACTAGGGATGGGGTGTGGGATGAAGAAATAATGACAAGACAACAGCATGGGATCAAATGGCCAAAACTATATTGAATACAGTTGTCAGTAGGTTTGGGCATTGGCATTGGGTGTGTATGCTGAATCACCCAACCGGTTTACATTGCGATTATTCCTTCTCTGTTGATCTTGGGTATTTGGACCACTCTATGACATGAATTGTAGGGACGCAGGTGGTGCTGTGGGTTAAACCACAGAGCCTAGGACTTGCTGATCAGAAGGTCGGCGGTTCGAATCCCCGCAACGGGAGTGAGCTCCTGTTGCTCAGTCCCAGCTCCTGCCCACTTAGCAGTTCGAAAGCACCTCAAAGTGCAAGTAGATAAATAGGTACCACTCTGGTGGGAAGGTAAACGGTGTTTCCGTGCACTGCTCTGGTTCGCCAGAAGCGGCTTAGTCATGCTGGCCACATGACCCAGAAGTTGTACGCAGGCTCCCTTGGCCAATAAAGCAAGATGAGCGCCGCAACCCCAGAGTCGGTCATGACTGGACCTAATGGTCCCTTTACCTTTACTTTATGACATGAATTAACTCCAGGTAATCCCTCCAGAATGTCATTTGGGGGAGTTCTATGGCCTGTTAGCCCCCATGTGGTCATTCAAACAGATTCGAACCCCCTGGACCCCTTTAACGGAGTCCCCTCAAACTTTGATCAATGAAATGGGTGTGTGGTTCTGACCCATGCTCTCTGCCAGACTAAGGATCCAACCCAATGCCTTTTCTGTCAACAAGTTGTGACAATTACTGTGAGGTAGGCAAAACCTCCAGACAGGTCCAATTTGTCTGCAGGTAAAATTCCTTCCTGACCGCAAATATAACAACCATTGCAAGGCCTTTCACATGCCCATTTCCATTCAGAAAGGGCAAAACATTAGGGTGGGAATGTGAGGGCAGTCAGTTTAAATGCAGTGAAGGCAGACCTGATTGAAGCCAGGCTTCACTCAGGTCCACCCTGCCTGTCCCACCCCCAAATTTGCCAGTGATTGGGCAACTGAAATCTAAATCTTGTAGGCTTTCCTCTCACCCCATGCAGGTGATGGAGGAGATTTGTCACTGTCAGCTGCACAACAGTAAAACGATCCCCCCCCCCCACTGACTTGTCCAAAGCTGTACCGGGCCCTAATTGCCACCCCCATCAGAATCAGGAAATGGGCTTTATGTCTTTTAAAACTGAAACAGTACAAAGATGATGACTTGCTGAGACCATAACAAACACAGTAGACTTTTTCATCTCAGGCCATAGCATGGTATTTGACTAAGTTTTCCTCAGACAAGTGCCATTGAAATTAATTTAGTCATGTTCATTAATTTCAATGTGTCTAAGAACAACTTAGTGGAATGTCCCCCACATAGACTATATAGTTAGTACTAGTACCAGTATTTGGTTGGAGTCACACGACTAATTTTATGCCTAATTTCTGACTTTATGTGCTTTTTATTCCTTGACTGCTTCCTTCCGCAGTGTGGGACTGCTCTTATTCTCTTGCCCAGCCTTTTCTTGCTTCCTTATTGAATAAAGTCTGTCAACACTTCACCCTCAGCAGCACATTCACCAAGGCTCCATAAACGCATTGGGTTTGATCCAGACTAGGTCAGTTTGACTTTGTTCCTACTGAAGTCAATGGGGCTTAAGTTCAGTAATGGTTAACTTGTCCCATGGAGTTCAATGGCACATAAGTTCAGCTAAGTTAGTCTGGATTCAAACCCTTTGTTCCTATAAGATTAATGGGACTTTCTTCCAAGTGTTATGATTTGGACTGGAGCATTAGACAGTAGCTGTGAAAATGTCTTTTCCATCAACAGGCTGAAGCCACAAACATTTCATGTCCTGCAAAGACCTGCCTGGGGCTGTCTTGTGCTCAGGCCATTCCTGAACCATCCTGTTGTCAGACTCCCCTTGCAATAAACAGAAGAAAGAAGTTTGGCCAATAAATTATCCACTAAGAATAATTGGTCATGGTCAGGGCAATCAGTTTCCCTCTGACATTTAGCTCAGCACTTCAGACCATGGTAACAGAATGAAAAGTTGTCCGCGGCTGATGCAAATTGTTGGAAGCTGAAACAGCTTAATTGAGAAAGAATAATACAATCTAAAGAGGTCACAGTCCTTTTGGTGAATGAAGCTTTCCCAAGCAGATTTATAGCACTGCATCAAAGCTCAGGAAGCAGCATGCTATTCTCTTCATTAATCGGAAGCATGCCTTAGCCTGCTTCCTTGTTTATTTCGGCTGTTATTAGAGCCCAGCTATTTGTTGCAGGTAAAACAAGATTTAATACGCTTGAAAACAGCAAAATTAATAATGCATATGTTTCAATCTGTTTGACGGTACGCTCCATTTCCTCGGTGCCCCAATGCACTTCCCAGGCTTGGTGCCAAGTTTTATTGGGGAAATTGGTCTTTAGTCAGTCATTATCCAGAAAGGGGCTTTAAGGGGACCAAGGAAGGAGAAACAAGAAGAAAGGCATATAGTAGTTTCTGGAGAGGCCCTCAAGAAGCTCCTATTATCCGTAATCAGAAGGATAGAAAATTATACCAATAATACAAGTATGCAGAATTACAATCCTTTCCATGGTACATCCCAAAGAACCCATAATTAAAAAGATTTATATGAAATGTGGACAATGAAGAATCTCCTGTGAGCCTTCCTTGCCACTGTCATATTCAAATAAGACTGGGAATGGTGGGAGTGAGGAGGCACAACAAACATTAAAAGCAGCTGAGGGGGTGGTGGTGGAGTGGCAGTCATGATTCAATATGAGACTGGGAGTTTAAGAGCCATAAAAGTCAATATTCAAACCTGCTTTTCTGAGAACCACCTTATCACTACTAGAGAATCTGAAGGTAGTGTGTGGAACTTGGCCTCTGTAACTGATCCCATAGAGAGCCAACGTGGAACTGGAAAACCAAAGTTTGAATCCCTGTTTGGCCATGAAGTTCACAGGGTAGCCTTGGGCCAGCCACTCACTCTCAGTCTAACCTACCTCACATGGTTTTTGTGGGGCTTAAATGAGGAGGAGAAGAAACATGTAAGTCACATCGAGCTCCACGAAGAAAAATATCAGATATAAATGCAATAAATAAATAGTCCTGCCCGGGACACAGTATTCCTAGATGCTGCACTCTCTGAGATGTAGCTGGGGGTAAGTTTTCATGCAGCCATTTGAGTGAATGGGAACAGTCTCTATATGCTGCTCTAAAGGTGTGCATCATAAGAACTGAGAAGTCATGAAAACAGAAAGGATGGCTCTGCTGGATTCCCCCCCCCCCCTTTAATGACATGGTATTATTCATTTCTGGTCAGATCATTAGGTGAAAATGAAGCCTTAAACAGAATAAAGAAAAAGCCAAAGGATAGTATTCAATAAGAATTCTGCAAATTGCAGCTTCCAAGTTTTTAGTGGTGCTTCCAAAACTTGCAGTTAGCTAGTCTGCACTGCAAATCTAACCTGGCAATGAATATTGCAGCAAGATACAACTAGCCATTACTAGAAAGGCTCTTGTGCCCACATCAATGCACAGAGCACGACGCAGAAAACTTTGCAAGTGAAACATACACCCACCACAGAAAAGAGCCTAGAGATTTAGTAGCTGCAATGCCTGATCTCTTAAGAAAACCTGGGGATAAATAACAACCAAGCCCCCATCTGATGCTCTACTATGGCTCTGGTCATTAATATCATATATTCTGTATAGGCTTAGCTTCACTAACACACACTTTCAGGCACCATGTAGCTATTCTGTTTCAACTATGGTTCATTATCATTTGTTGGTGATGTTCCAAGAAGAATTGCTGATCATTCCCATCCAATAACCCTAGGCATTTCTATTGTCTACTTACTTATGCAATTTAAACAATACAATTCTTGTGGTGTGTTTACCAGTTCTATTTTTATAATGTTGTTTTGGATTTGTGAAATGCTAGCAGTTTACATTGCATATTTTTTCCCCAAATGATAACACGTATTTGTATAATCTGTTTTTCTGGATATTTATGGCATTGTAATTAGTCCAATCACCAAATTCTGTTTAACAAGCATGTTATGTGCAGAAGTGAACAGTAAAGGGCATCATATTAGCACAGTTCCTTTGGGATAGTGCTATGCAAACCCTATTAATAGTAATGAAAGTCAAACAGTTAATCCTGGGGCATTGAACTGAAAAAAACCATTCCCCAAAGTTTTTGAAGCAATGCCATTTTCATATCAAGCAGTTGTGAGTGTATTGATGTTGTTCCATAAAACTTAACATCCAAGAAATGAATTCCTAGATGTGTAGCAAAGGTGATCACAACGAATTGTTCACCAGGGAACTTCGCAGTTTGCTATACATAATTTTTATTGATGAGAAAGATGTCAGGCACATAGGATTGGTACAAAGGTGACAGATCCTGGAGTTGCGTCCAATTCATTTTGAAATTATGTTAAATTTTTAATTAGCCATTAATTTTTCAGGTAAACTTCTGTTAGGATTTTTGATCCAGAATATGTTTCCTATGCATTGTCTTTTAACTTCAGTTTCAAAGGCATGAGGTACAGATGTCTTGGTGGTTTAGCTATGACCAGCAGACTGTTGAGAAGGGGAAAAAAGGCCTTTCCTAAATTGATGTGAGGAGCATAGAAACTCTAGAGCAGCTTCCTGATTCTTCTGGACAGCTCTAAACTTCACACAACAAGCACCACTGGACACAACGGTGTTACATTGTGTGAAAAATTACCTCACGTTAGGTGTGGTAAAGCTTCTCTTTATTACTGCTGATTCATCCAAGTGTGTGAAGGGCTCCCCTGTTTTATTCCAACTCCCATCATTGTCTTACATTTTCAGACCTTCACAAGAGGTTCAGAGGATGGCAGCACAAGAATGGGGTGCTGCTTCTTCTTCTTCTTCTTCTTCTTCTTCTTCTTCTTCTTCTTCTTCTTCTTCTTTGCAGTGGCTCCCCCTTTGTGGAATTCTCTCCCCAGGGAGATTCGTCCCAGCTTCACTGCAGTTCAGCTTCCTTTCTGCACAGATCATCAAGCTTGTGCAAGATGCATCCAACTGCATCAATTCCCCCCCCCCACACCCGAAGCATGTTTGCACATCCAGCCAGTGCCCCCTTTTTCCTTTGAGAATTAAATTCCATATGCATGTAAGTATATTTGTTTATTTAGAATATAATTTTCTAGCCCACACATCATCATATGATTCTGGGGCAAGTTATAATATAATAAACCAATAAAAGAACACTGCAATAAAATCAATTCAGCACAATTTATGAAAACAGATTAAAAATGCAGTGAATCCTTAAACACACCCAGGGACTCACAAATTAGCAAGAATTGGACACAGTTTTCAGTCTCCAGCAGCAGAGCTGCAATACCTACATCTCAGATTGAATGTTGTGGATTGTCACAGCATCCTGATAAATTCTAATAAATAATTATATCCCAATTTAAAACTGTTCTGTAACTATGTTCAGATGTTAACTAATGATTTGTTCAGGCTATTCTTAATGCTCTGCAGCCAACGGAGCCCTTGGGCACCCTTGTTTTCTATACTTTCATGGAAATGGATTTTAAATGAAGTTTTTGCAATGTATTTAATGTAGGGCAATGCACCAACACTTTTCTGCTTGATCAAGATTCCTATATCATATTTACTCTTAAGTAAGTCCTGTTTACCTATGTTAATTCCTGTCCAAAGGTACTACCTGTTTTACTGCTCCCTTTTGACAAAAGATAGCAGTTTCTGAGAAATGGGCTAATGTAGAAGCAACCAGTCTCGATTATAATTTTCAGTGATTATATAAAGAGAAAAATGTTTCTATAAGAATTTGATTCTTAAGCACTTAGCAAAGTGATGAGTTAAGTACTGGCTGTGCCTTCCTTCTGTTGAGGCAAATTATTCACTTAACAATAAATCATACTCAAATTATGTGGCAAGCAACTACTTTAGGATTTCAATGAGATCTGCTTCATTATCATAGATTGAACACCCAATTAGAACAATACATTTCCTTTCCTTATTTGCAGAAGACAGCTGTTATGTACATGCAAGGTACACACAACTATCCATCTCTGTATGGATAGTGCTGTTTTCATATGACGTTATCCCCAATCCTGTACTGGTATTCTCGTCAAAGAACTTATAGGGGCACATAGCAGCATTAAGTCACTCTAGGAGAACAACACACAACTCAAATCCTATTATTCTTTCCTTCAATAAATCACCTCATTGACATAGCCCATATCTAGCAAGATGCATTGAGCTTTTATAGATATTTGATTCCCAGGATCTGAAGGAAACACTACAGAAACTGACACCACAGTTATTTTTTAATGCTTAACAAACATGAGGGATTATAAAAGTATATAAATAAATCTCCAATGATACTATAAAAATTAAGAGGGGGTGAATGGTCTGCAGTTGGGTAGAAAGCTTGTTCTTATCTCCTCTCCCCTGGCAAAGAATAATTAAAATCTTAGTTTGACTGAATCTTGCACTTATAAAAATTTAATAGTTAAAACAGGAATAAGAGCAAAATCAGAGACTTCTGGAGAAGAAAATCAAATTAAATGTTTAAGAATGCATTTTTTCTTATTTAATCTTTATTTTTAAATTCAAAATAACTCCATTCTATGTCATATACTATGAATATTGCATTTCAAAGTTTTAATTTATGTATTTTGGTTTATGTTTCATCTTAAGTATAGTTTTTCCATAAGCATTTATGCATGCTGTTTTGTCCTCCTGAAGTTATGCCAGTGATGAGTGTGGCAGCTTATCTGAATGGTTTGCAAATAGATCAAAAAATGAAGAAATTGTTTACCGAGGTAAATTATGATGATGTCTTCATATTCATGCTAATGTGTGACTACACTCTACCCTTTCCTTGCGTCCTCTTTTATGTGTGCGTAGTCAGAAGAGTATATATTTGATCCTTATGTGCTGTTTCAGATGTTCAGAAATTGACAAGTTAGAGAAAACTATTTTAGTTTTTAAGGCACTGCTTGAGACACGCATTAATGTTTATCATAAATGGACAGAAAGTATCACATATGCGTGAAATCCATATTGACTAAAATGAGGACATTAAAATATATATATCTAAATTGTAGTTTAGAAATTGGCATACATGTATAAGCTGATTGAAGAGGATGTACCCAAAGGGTCTAATGGTCTGCATCACATCCAACAGACGTGGGATATTTTTGAAATTTAAATTAGCAGAGGTAAACAGGCACAAAGATTTATTTGAATATATATCCAAGGCTAGATTTGAAATTTGAAAAACACTTTAAAAGCAGCTGTGTTTGTGTGTGTGTGTAGTGGGAAGGCTGCTGCAAATTGGCAAAGCCCAAGTGTAGGTTTCAAAAGAATTGTGTATGGATTATAATTTCTGCAAAGTAATGGGAATCACTTTCCCCTTCTGTTGTGACATGAATCCTGATATGGGATTGGCTGCTTGGTTTCTGTAGAAACATAATGGGATGACAAAGTCTCATGGTATGGTGGTGTGTGTGTGGGGGGGGGGGTGTTGTGAGGGGGTGTCATGAGAAGCCTCTTAATCCTAATTTGCTACCTAATTGCAACTGCATCCTTTAGTCTCAGATAAGTTACTGGAATGACTGAGCAGCCAAGACTGGGCAACAAAACTCTTTCTAATCAATTTCACTCACTCACTTACTCAGGAAGAAAGGAAGGAAGGAAAAGTTCCTGAATAGTGGGGCATTGTGAGAGGAAAATATTGTCATGCACTCTCTTTTTCTATCTCACTAATGGGTTACAGGTACAGGTCTGTGCACATAAACTTAAGGTTTTTTGTGTTCATTTTTTAAAAAGTCTTTAAAAGCAGTTCATGAACTACTCCAGTAGAAAAGGTAAGTGTGTTACTCATCAAAGGCACAACCCAATAGATACACACAATAATAACCCCCAAATTTAGGCATGTTTATTGTTGCACTACAGTCTGTGCCCAGATAATGTGTATTCTTTGAGATGTATCTATTCACAGCATGCTGAGCCCTTTTAATCTTTGAATTTTTGTACAACACCTAATAGAATTTAAACAGTTTTCAGTTCCTTCTTCTTCTTCTTTGGCGATCACTTGTAGCCAAGTAAGATTGTCTTCCATAAACACGGTTTTAACAACGAGTCCGTAAGTGACTCTGGAGGCCAATTCTGGATCCACATGTCCTTCCACAGTGGGGACATTGGTTCCCGGGCAGGAGTTGATCACAGTGTGGATTTGCCAAATGTGCTGTTGCCAACTCCTTCTTTCCCAATAGCCCCAGGCCACAGATTGAAATCTTGCCCAACTCTTGCATTAAAATCACCCAGGAGTATAATTTTATCTTCCTTAGGTGTCTCTGTTAGGACGGTATCCAGCTGAGAGTAAATTTTTTCTTTAATGTCTCCATCGGCATCCAGTGTTGGCGCATAAGCGCTTATAATAGTAGCCTGTTGCTTTTTGGTGAGCTTTATTCGAAGAGTTGAGAGTTGCTCATTAATGCCGGTAGGGACTTCTGACAGGAGCTTCACAAGGTCATTTTTGATAGCGAAGCTTATGATTATTAACAACATCAGTTGTTTTATTTCTGATGCAGGAAGGAAGTCTAATTGCTTATCCATATTTAGAACACCTCTGTAACTGAAAACATAATATGCACACAGGTATCAAGAGCAGGTGCACACTAGAAGTTATCCACTTTCTCATCTCATGGTGGATATGATCTGCTTTAGGCATTTCCACAGGATAATTTCCAGCAGAAACCTGTTGTAGTTTCAAAGGACTTGAAATTTGCTGTGAGTGTGTCAGTCCCATTAATACAAGGGCTGTTGAGGCCAGGTAGGAGGGCCTCTCCATGGAGGTTTTATTCCCTTGCTTCTTGCTTGGTGCTTGTAGAGCTTCTTTTGAAGTTTTGCTAGCATGCCTATGAAATGAAGCTTTGAAGTTCCAAGTTTTGAAAATAGGGACTGTTGGCTTAACCACAAATCTCTCCCAATCGCTTTATTTCAAAGGCCATTTCTCCTTTCTCTCTTTGCTTCCCCCTGCATTCATTCCTTTGCAGCACAATCATTTAAATGCATGCACTAAATTTCCTGGCTGTAGAAGCCAGAGGCTACAGAGGAAAACATGGTCCCAGGTCCCAGTGAGAAGACAAAGACTGAGGGTGAAAGCCATCTAGCCAACTTCTTTGGCAGCTGCTGTTGACTCTAGAGATGCTTCCAGCCCATATCCTGAAACAGACATCTGAAAAATGGGGGAAGCAAGTGTTTGAAATGCAAAGCACTTTCCTAATGTTTAGCAAATTGACTAGAGGGGCAGTTAACTCTTTGCCCCCATCAGGTAGAATAGCCCCTGGGCAGCACAGGCCAGTGGTTCAGTTAGTCTGAACTTCTTTAGCTCACTCATGTTACAGAGACCAACACTATTTATATGTTTAAGCCATTTAGTAGACCAAGGCTCTAATGAGCACAGAAATGTTATTTTAGTTGTGATGCAAACATGAAAAGCTTTTTAAAAGCCAAGACATTATTTGGTTAACATTTACAGTGCGCACATTTAAATGACTAGTAATGTATACAAGTTTTTAAAAAATGGAAAACATGGAGGATTACCCCTCCCTCTGTGTGAATATATTATATTCAAAATCTACCAAAATCAATTGTAAGGCTCTTTTAACACTGGGGGGGTGGGGGTGGAATAAGTGTCTACCTTCAGTTTTCTTGTTAAGGAATGTGCTTCTTTACAAATGTTATAAAGGCATATCTTTCAAAAACCATTGGAATATCCCTTAGGGAGGATACATGTAGGCTTCAAGGAGCAGTAACTTATTCATTGCTAAGGACTGAATTGGCAATACACTGTTAGCTGGAGAGCTACATATGTTGTTGTCAGTCACATATAACTTGTACAATATAGGGTTGTTCACACATTTCCCAGAACACAGATAAAAGCTGTTTCTACACATGTAGAAGAGCTTGTATGAGGAAATGTATACTTCTTGATTATACAGCTCAAGTACTGTATTCACAGGAACACAGATTTTACACTCATATGAATGGGTGACTTACCCTCATGTGTTGGTTTCACAGACCTACAATGATGCCAAAGAATATTTGCCCTGGGACAAAAATATACATTTCCAAGACTTTGCACTATGAGGCTTTGTACTTATTAGCTTCCATATACCCATGTTCAGCCCACGTCTTCAGTGCCTGCATGGGCTGGGCGACGGGAGCACCTTCACTAACCTTCCGAGCACAGGAACGCAGGAACAGCAACACAGCATTCCCGAGGAATAGGTCCTGGTGCTGTGGACTCACATGTGCTCATGTGAGCACCCAAATGCAGCAGAGCAAACGGAAGCAAAGCTGTGGAGGTTTTGTAGCATACCTAATTTATTTTTCCTAATTAAACATATAAAAGAACATAACAAACATGTATGAGAGAAGCAGCTCTCATACAGCCATCCTGTCTCTAGACAGATCAAAGGAAAAGTCATGCAGTACTAGAGATGTACTGAAAGTAAAACAACATGATCAAGTGATCCTTGCAATGGGAGGGATGAAAATACTGACAATTAGATCACCCCTGAAGGGACAAAAGAAGGCAAAATCACCTGCTTTCTGCACAGGCATGTCTGCATGCACTGATCAACTGATTACTTCTACTCCCAAAACAACAACAATAAATTCAGACACTGTCTTCGTTTTCCACCCTAACAGGTAAATAACAGTGCTATCATGGCACACATCTGCTTGGTGGCAATGTAGGGTGAATTTTTTGGTGTAGAAATAGAGGTGGAACCTGTCATGCATCATTGCATGGTAACATGCGCGCGCGCGCGCGCACACACACACACACACACACACACAGAGGATAATATATCTCAATAAGAACAACACTACATTAAGACACTACTCATCTTTGTTATCATTTCCCTGGGAACCTAACACATACTTATGTCTTCACACAAGGGGAATATACAATTTACTTGGTGCAGGTCTTTGGTGAGATCAGTTATGTCAGGAGGAAATCTCAAGTGGCTGTTCATGACAATTTTCTTGAGCATCAGAATAAAAAGTGCTGGCTTCAATATACCATTTAAAAACCTAAAGCTGTGACCTGTTTAATCTCAGTTATTGATATCCACGTTCACCTACAGCTAAAACATTTTTTTGCTATCTGAAAAAAATAATTAAAGACTCTAAAATCACTGAAGACTATCAATATGTGGTAACCTTCGCCATATACTGCAACACCTGAAAAATAGTGATGGAACATTCAGAATCATGAGAGGATCTGCCTTAATTCCTAGTCTGCATTCCTCCACCACAGAGCTTCATAAGGTGTTAAGTCAGTATCTGAAGCAACAGAGAACCATATGGCAGCAATAAGATGCAGTTAGAACGATTTCTTAAGGGAAGTCTCTGCCTATTGTTTGGGTGGGCAGGTAGAAACTTTGACATGATTCACAGTTACAGACTTTAATCACGGCTCAAAGTCTAGAAAGCTGTTAATGTAATTCTATATTTGGCTTCTGCAGGTGGATTTGGGAATTGGAGGTACGTTTGACGAGGAGCTGTAAAATAATTTAAAATAAACTAAAAAGCTCTGTACTTGTAAACCATGATCAATCCTCTCTCTCCAAGTTGTTGGAGAATTTCTACTGCCACTTGTGATTACAAGAATATCACATCTTCTAATTAGAATGGGTTCTTAAAAGTCTGTATCATTTGATTAGTATGAAGATGGATGTTAGTGCTTGCTCAGGGTATGAACACAAGCCTTGGGATTTATCTTACGTTGGATTCAGTTTGAGCTGTGAGTTATGTATACAAGTTGGGATGTGAGAACTAGATGTGCTCTTCATATGACTGTGTGAGGTAAGCAGTGGCTAGGGATGTGAGATAAATTGGAGTCAGTTCATGCTTATGGATGAAGTTACCTAATTAGAACTTTCTAAAACAATATGAGAAGCAAAACATCTCTCTCCTTCAAAATGAACACTTCTCTGAATTTTGTGATGCAGTTCTCCGGCCAAGTAATGTGTTCACAAATGTATATACTATGGTAAGGTGCACATCAAAATGCTTACATTTGTGGAGATACCATTAAAAATGCATTCTGTTGGGGAAATTGTGTTTCAAAAATGTATCTATGAGGAAACAGTTACACAAAACACTGATGAATTTTCATGAAGGCTTAAAAAAAAAAAAGCACCTTCATGAACAGATGCAGAAATGTGGATAACTAAACTTTAGATTGGAAAAATGAGAAGCACAGAGAGCAAACTGGACAGATTTGCCCATCCCTAGGTATGACCTGAGGCACGGGCCTCCAGCTTTCAGGTCTGGCATGATGGTGTGCACTGTTTCAAGATACCACCAGAATTTTTGTTCTGTCCCTTTGTCAAGGAATTGGAATGCTGGGTAATTCTATTTATAGGATTCCAGTAGCTAGGTGCATGTTCTGTCATTTGAAAAGCAGTTTGCATGCCAGCAGATAGCTATGCAAAAGCATTTTGCATTTTTATACAGGAGGGTATGACCTTCATAATTTACTTGGAGCTTCCATTCTCATTACCTGTGGGACACTCAATCAGAGATGAAAATAAATTATATTGTTCAGCTGCTTTTTCTCCCTGTATTCTGTTTGTAAGTGGGTATTTTTCATTGACCTGAGGTATTTGTAACGATGATGTGTTCTCCAGTTATAAATATTGATAGAGCAAAGATGAAAACATTTACACTTGGAATTTTTGATTAGTTTCTATAACACTTGTGGAATAAGCATTAGCATTCTAGGAAAAAATATTCATTTATTTTGAAAAGACAACAAATCATAGAAACAGTAAGTCATGCTTCAGGGTTGTTTTTTTAATTAAGTGCTTTGCTTCACCTATTGCTTTATTTTGATTTTGTTCTCCAAAGGCTGAACTTTATGCCCAGTATTATGGTAATGCATTGCATATGTAACAGTGTGGATTACGACTTGGAAGGAGAATTTAAAAAAACCAGCCAAATGAAGCACTTATTGTACAGTAATGTCAGTTAGACTGTGTCAGTATCCACCATTAGAGTCCATAAATCTACTCAGCTTTTCAAAATATTGAAATGTGTAATATTTAAGACATCAGAGTAGCTGTCGGTCATAGTCGGTTCTAATTAGTGGAAGCCACTGTGTGTGAGGTTTGACAAGACACTTGATCTGCCTTTGCCACAGTTGACCCAGTTGTGAAACTGATAAAAGATATCGCATAAAGGCAAGACGCCCTGAAAAACAAATCAGACAGAGGAGCAACACACAAGAAGAGTTCAAGTATTATGGGGGAAATATGAGAATCTTTGGTTGGCATATATATTTGAACATTTATCTATCTATATGAATATCTATTTTTCCAGTCCTTTTTGGGTTGAAAAATGAGGGGCTGGTACTCATATACAGTGGTACCTCAGGTTACATACGCTTCAGGTTACATATGCTTCAGGTTACAGACTCCGCTAACCCAGAAATAGTACCTTGGGTTAAGAACTTTGCTTCAGGATGAGAACAGAAATTGTGCAGCGGCAGCGCAGCGGCAGCAGGAGGCCCCATTAGCTAAAGTGGTGCTTCAGGTTAATAACAGTTTCAGGTTAAGAACAGACCTCCGGAACGAAATAAGTACATAACCAGAGGTACCACTGTAGTGATAAAAGTGTCATGAGTGCCAACACAAAATGACTGCCCTGTGTAGGAAAAAAAAGAGGTGCTGGTACTCTGCACTGGTAAGCGCTCTCTCTCTCTTTCTTTCTCTCTCTCTTTCTCTCTGCCTCTCTGACATATACACACACTATCTGTGTGTAATAGAGAAAGAGAAAAAGATATTCCGTTAGCAATTTTGGACTTCTGCAGTATCCATATGAGCAGCTGGACAGGTCCTGCATGATTTGAATTTAGTGAGGTCTGGTAACATCATTATGCCAACTGGGACCAATATTTCATATTTTGGCCATGGAAAGAAACATTAAGAGAGACCCAAAGTTTATTTTAATAATGAGTTCTTGTGCAGCAGATTCTATGATCAAATCATATTGTTACGATTATTTTCTGTATTTTTCATAGCTCATTTCCTAATAGCAGTAAAATGACCAATATGAATAGTTTTTAAAGCAAAAACTCCACCTATTTCCAGTACATCACTTTTGCATATTTCCCCTCTTAATTCTATTCCATTACATTTTTGCACATATTTTAATATACTTGTGGATGCATATTTCATCTCAATAGAGGCAGAATCCTCTGGAATAGCATACGTTCCTAGTTAATGCTTTTAAAAGTATGCAAAGATGTAGGCAGAGGCAATCCCTACCTAACATCAGAGAAGACCCCTCAGTGTATCGTCATGAGAGGTAATTAGAGTAACCCTTGCTTTTGTATCCACTAAAATACATCTGTCATTACGACCTAAGTGTTGGCTCCTGACTGCCTCATGTCTGCTGTACAGACTGTCAGAGAAGACCTCTCCTCCTCCCAGAGGGGAGGAGTTGTGAGCGGGAGCAGCTTCCCGGAGCAGCAGGGATGCGTATACGGCTCCCTGCCTCTGATTGCTTCTGCTGCCATGGCCAAGCCTTTCAGCCAGCCAAAAGGGCCAGCTGGTGGGTGGGGTTTAGCTGCATTTAAGCAGCCACAGCAGTGCTCTGACCCCAGTCGGTTCCTGCTTGCATCGGATCTCTCGCCCTCCCTCCCTTTCAGGTCAGCTTCCTCTGCATATTGACCTTGCTATGGACTTTGGTTGGTTGCCTTGGTTGCCCAAGGGGACCGGTAGGACTTTTTTTATCCATTTTGCAAATTGGCACCAGCCTCTTGGTTTTTTTGCCTACCTCGTAGTAACTCGTCACAACTTTTTGGTATTGGTGGTTAGGCATTGGAATATATGTACTGTGTTGGAGGATTGGGTATGGCCATCATCGACCCCTCCTCTTTGGGGTATTCTGTTAAAAGAATCTGGTGTTCGTGGATCCTGTCTGATGCCCTGCTGGTGGCTAGGGCCATGGCATGACCCCCAGTTACGTCATGGGGAAGCTACCAGTTGTATTTGCACCAACAAGCTCCTCCCACTGGTTGTTAACCCTTGAAATGACTCCCTGCTGAGAGGGGTGGAGTCATGTATTGCTGTTTTATCCAATGCCTAAGCCAATACCACTCACATGCTGTAACCAATAAAGTTGTGGCCTAATTTTGCCCATTAACCTAAAATAACATGTCTTTTTGTCTTATTATAATCTTATGCGGGTGGCAGGTCCTCGACTCACAAGTCAGGATATCTTTATGGGAGTTGATGTCCCTACTCCTGTGGCTGCTGTTCTTATTCCTCTGATCATATGGGAAATACATCTATATACATTAGATGCTGCAACAATGAGGGAAGAAGAGGTAAGTTTTTGTCATCATTTTCAAACTAAATTTTCAAAGTTCTATTTAAAATATTATATTTTTTCTACTTTTCACTCCTTTGTTAGAAAATGCTTCCATTTTGACAGTATTGTAGCCAGCTCATTTAGGCACAATCCTAAGCATGTTTCCTCACAGGAAAGTTCCCCTGTCTCCAGCTGGGCTTACTCTCAAGTAAATGGGCAGGGTATTTCCGTCTAAGTAATTTTAGACTGAGTTATGTTGCATTAAACAAAATGAGTTTGGAGGGTAAAACTGGGAAGCATTTAAGGAGCTCAAGTTCCAGCTTGTGCATTTGTTCACAAACTGTTCATTTAAAACATTCTTCTTGTATTATTTTGTGTGAGACATTGCCTCCCTGGATGACTGCAATGTTTAACAGAAATGAATAATAAATACTGGTATAAAACATGTCAAGTCAATCTAACATAAGTTGCTGAATAATTCTTGCCTAAAATGAAAGGATTTCCTTCTCTCTCAGGAATGAGCCTATAGTCACCTGAATAGCTTCACATGATAATTATAACAGGGAGAAAACTCTTCACATTCTGTAGAGGTTTGGTGGACAACCAAAGATATATCCATTTGGCACAACAAGGCATTGGGTTGCACCCAACAAAGGATTAGCCATGGACTTCTGCTTGTGCAACAGAACTTCCCTTCTCTCTCTTTTCCCTGTGGACACCCCGCAAAGAATGTGTTCTGGGTTGCCCCCCAGCGAGAGGCACGTTAAGTTCCTCTGTGCAAGCAGAAGTCCTTGTGCTAATAGGGCAACTTCTTTGGATACAATGCAAGATCATCTAGGCCACTTCACTCTCCAAAAATTCAGGGCCGGCTAGCAAAAGTTTCCTGTTCCCTCACAGACATTTCCAGCTAATTAATGCAATCTTCATAGTAATGAGGGTAGCTGTGCTGTAGAAGAAGCTCTTTGATAAAAAAAAAAAGGCTTTTTAAATGCCAGCACAATGTGTCATGTATTTACCATTATGTGATAATGTCACCATCTCATCTTTATAACCTTTTATAAAATCACGGCTATATATAGTCAGGTGTAGCTGTTTCACTTTACACCAATTTATTAAATGCTGGGGTATCAAGCATTTTTTTTTTTGCACGCAAGAAAGTTCAAAATGTTGTAATGACAAGGATTCTGGCCTCTATTATCAACAGTGTGTCAAAATATGTCTCTTCCTGGGATATGTTTCCGCCAGCCAGTGTATCCCGAGGCTCCACCTTGGTTAGTTCTCTGCAGCAGAGTTACTGTATTTCATATGGAAGACTGGAACTTTTAAAAGAGATGCCATCTTTTCCAATCTGTTACTTTGACCATGGCCATGTCATTTGGACTCGCATATTAGAAACAATGAAATAACATATTAGAAATAAGCCCTTTCTCCTGCTTTTGAAAAGAGGATTGCCTCTTGTTTCTTATTTTGAAGCAGTGCTTGCCTGTCCAACTGGTTATATGGTACACTAACCAGAAAAAGGTGTCACAATCACGGGAGGTCAAGGAAAGTAGAATTGTGTCCTACCACTCCCCAAAGCATGGAATGTTCACAGGGTCCTGGCTATATAGTGAATGCACCTTGGCTGTGAGTGCTGAAAACCTGCTCCCTGCCTTGAAGTCCTTTTTCCAGCTGTTCTGGAAGGGCAGGGACCTGACTGACTCCAGCTACAAAAGCTGAGGCTGCTGAGAAGTCAGAGACCATCTTGGCTATCTCTTACTGCAGACCTATGTTGTTGAACCTGCTGCCCGCCATGAACCACCATTGGCAAGATGGGCAGCAACAGCAGCAGATATGGTCTGTGGTGATGATAATATTTTATTCTCTTGTTAATTATGTTGTGTACATTTTATATTTGACTTCCTTTAGTAATGGTTTTGGGACACGGGTGGCGCTGTGGTCTAAACCACTGAGTCTCTTGGGCTTGCCGATCAGAAGGTCGGTGGTTTGAATCGCCGCGATGGGGTGGACTACCGTTGCTCGGTCCCAGCTCCTGCCAACCTAGCAGTTTGAAAGCACGCCAAAAAGTGCAAGTAGATAAATATTGGTATCACTCCGATGGGAAGGTAACTGACGTTTCTGTGCACTGCTCTGGTGCGCCAGAAGCGGCTTAGTCATGCTGGCCACATGACCCCAAAAAACTGTCTGCGGACGAACGCTGGCTCCCTGGGCCTGTAAAACAAGCTGAGCGCCGCAACCCCAGAGTCATCTGCAACTGGACTTAACTGTCTGGGGTCCTTTACCTTTACCTTTTTAGTAATGGCTTATTTCAAAATCTTTTAGATAGCATTTTAGTTTCCTATTATAATCCTTCCATTGCTGCCAAGCTGGACAAGCATATTGTCAAGGCAGCCACAGCAGTGACTTGCCTCTCCAAAGAGTATGGGAGAATGTGAAGGTCTATGAAGCTTGTGTGTTGAGCATGCTGCTTTATGGAAATGAGTCATGGGCAACTTATGCCTGCCAGGAGTGATGCCTCAATACCTTCTATATGTGCTGCATCAGGAAGCATCACATGGCAAAGATGTGGTCTCCCAAGCCTCAGACACTAGACCAACTCTGCATTACGAAGATGTCTTCAAACATGAAGCCTGACAACATTAACTCTGCTGTATGGGAATGCCTTGAGGATGAGCTTAGAGATAGATAGTCAGGTCGTGTATACCCACAGCAGTGACTAGAGGCAGAATGACTGCTGGGAGAAGCACAGAGAGAAGAAACCTGGTTTTGGTGCTGCAAAACAGGACGTCTTCATCTGCTCCACCTGCAACAAAACATATCTCTCCCATATTGGTCTCTACAGCCACTGAAGTACTGTAACTTCCAGCAGTCCGACATTACCCACAAAGGCACATTTTTCCACTAAGTCACATGGATGCAATGTTGCTTTGAATGTATACTTTCTATCTGACTTTCTTTAGTGATGCTTTATTCTGGATTGTTTTATTTGATGTTTTAATGTGTTGTGAACCACTTTGAGATTTTTTCCCCTTATAAATATAAAGTGGTATAGAAATGAAATGAATAATAGTAACAACAACAACAACAACAACAACAACAACAACAACATCTGAAAGTAAATAAATTCCATATTGAAGCCCAGTTTGTGTGTACATTTAAGCTGGAACACAGTTGTTGCTTAAAACATAACCACAAAATCAGGTTGCTCAGAATGTTTCTGTTTGAGGGGATGATCTGGTCAATATGAATTGGCAAGCTCTGCTATCCATCACCCCAACTAAAATCCTGTATAGGTCTAACTCGTTTGGCTTCTTTGGGTGTGGAGTATGGAGGTTTTTTAGGCAGAGGTTGGATGGCCATTTGTCATGGTTGCTTTAGCTGAGATTCCTGCATTGCAGGGGGTTGGACTAGATGACCCTTGGATCCCCTCCAACTCCAAGATTCTATGATTCTATGGGCACAGTGTCTCTCCCATTTTTCTTCACACATAATGCTATTTCCCATGCCTGGGAAATAAAATCTGCAAGCTCAGGAGGTTGTTTTTTCTCCTGTTCAATTTATAACTTAAAATAAGTCAGTGACATGACACTAATTCAAATTGTGTCAGCTTGAAATTAAATGTGGTCCTTAGATCTGGAACTTTGTTCTTTCATCGTATTTGAAAAGCAAAGAACTTTGCTTGTGCTATGTGTCTAGACACAAACACATAAGAAGATTTCATTGGGAAGTTTTGCCACAGATTTATATTGTGATTAAAATGGAAAGAAAAACAGTCTTAACCAATGCTGCACTGGTGACATATTCAAAACTCAATGTGTATAGTGCTTAGTAATGTTCAGAATTAGCACCATGTGTTTTGAGATTCTGGATCAGGCAGTTGTAACAGACCAATTTTCCAGGTTTGTTTCAAATGTGTGGGGTTTGATATTTTAGAATATGTTATTCTGACATTTTGCATGTAAACAATTGCTATCCATCCTTTGGGCAACAGAGCAATAATTTATCATAGCATTTTGGGGGATCTGAATCAACATTATGTTATTGGAGCCCATTGTTTATTTGCTTTAAGAATGAGTCAATGCAATAATAACAGTGATGTGATAACAGCTTTTGCCCTATCCTAAACCAGCACAACATCAAAACAACTCTGATGTATCATTTATGGATATTGCTTGTAGTCCAGTTGTTCTCAACATTTCAGGCTTCAGGGAAAGGAAAACTGGACGGAAGTTCTGCATGGCTTATTAAGCGGAAAGAAAAGCCATCCTAATTTTAAAAGCAGAGAAAATGTTTACATCAAATCTAGCACTCCAGTGGGAGAGGAAACAGCTCTGTAGCAAAGAGCACATCCTTTGCATGCAGAAGGTCCCAGGTTCAGTACCCAATATCTCCAGAAAAAGGAGCATGTAGAAAGTGATGTGAAAGACCCTGCTCTGTTTGAGACCTTGGAGAGGAGAAATCAGATGTAGCAGTAGATGCAACTGAGCTAGGTGGATAAATAGTTTGACTGAGTATAATACAACTTCTTCACTTCTTCTTTTTGGTCCCTAGTTCATTTGCCTTTTTGTATTCATATGGGTTGCTTGCAGGACAAAAAAAAAAAGCCCTTCTATTTTGAAGTAAACAACCTGATCCTGCTATGTAATTTTCATCAGAAACCAGTCCCACTTAAATCAATAGGATTTATTTTCCAGTAAGCATGCAAAAGATTGTAGCGGTGACCTGAGATTCTGTTTGCTGAGAGTTTAGTCTCCCTAGAGCCCTATTCAGGGTTGTCTTTTAGATCAAATAGATAAGGGGAAAGAGTGGGGCTAAACATGCCATCTCCAGCTCCAGTTCTGCCCCTGCCATCCTTCTTGAGTTGGAGGAACACAGGGAGTTTCCCACTACAGCCTAACCATACAGTCCCATACATGCCCAGGCCAAAAAAAGTCCCACTGAGTTCAGCAGGGCTCACTCCATATTTCTCTAACAGGAATTGGATTTCAGCCAGAGTTGTTTAGCAACTCAAGTACAGAATACAGTACATTTGAAATATGGCATATCAGTGCTAAAGGCTAAGAATCAAGATGCCAATAAAGAAACACTTGAGCTCAATAGAGAGACACTTCAGCTCAGTATTTCTTTGTGAAATAGAGAGGAACAGCAAGGAAAGTTCATAATATGTTCACATTTTATGCAACACACCTGGGTTACAAAATGCAATATTTGACAGATGAAAACAAATATTTTGTCAGGACCGGGGATTTCTATGTCTCCTTCAGTGGCAACAAGAGGCAGGAAAAAACAAAGAGTCCTTAGTAATGCATTTATTCAGTCATCACGGTGAGAAACAAAAAAATCCAGTCAGCCTCTCATAATGGTGTTGCTCCAACTGAGCTCCTCCCCCTTCTCTTCCTAGCAACAACACTTCCCCTTATGGTGTCCGTTCATGGCCAACTGCCTCTGAGTCCTTTGCTCTTGCACTCTTAATGAACATTGAGTTCTAGGAGAAGGGAGGTCAGCTATACTCTCCAGTGACAATGTGTCAGCTGGCTGCTCTGACTCTTCCTCCCCCTTCTCCCAACACCCCCCAACTCTTCTGCTTTCCTGTCTCTGAGCTGTGATCTTCCTCAAACCCCTGCTGTAAGTCAATACTGCGTTCCTCTTCTCTAGAAGCTTCAGAAGGGTGTGTGTGAGATATCCACAATTCCTCCTCTTCCCCTTCGATCCAGTTCCTGACATGTTTGCTACATCACTTTTTATTAAGAAAGATGGACACTTTGCTTCTTAATGTGTTTACATGAAGCAACTTCTTGCCTCCAGCTTCAAATTAGGTTCTGTGCCCTCTGTACACATTAGTCACATGTTGGGTATTGCTCTGTTGAATCTAGATCATTGGGCAATAATCCCCATCATGCCTGACCATTTGCTAAATTGGGTGGGGATGATGGGGATTGTGGTCCAACACCATTTAGGGACTCAAAGTTGACCCAAGTTTGAACACTGATTTAGAATATAGTAAAGAGGTAATTGTTCTCACATTTCTTCTTCTTCTTTAAATATCAAGGCAAGCTGCATATGGCAGGGAACCATTTTCATATACTAAAGCCACTGCACGATAATGCTGCTACCAGCACTTTCCAATTGCTCTTGCCATACCACTGCCATTTCGTAGATTACACTGCACCAGTACCAAAGAAGCAAATATGGCAGCACACTATGGTCCAGCCGGGTTCTGTAAGCACATTTGCAGGCCAACACTCAGAAGTTGAAGTAGCCCATTTCATTCTGCTTTGGGCTGCATCAGAAATTAGGTGCCCATGTTTCAAAAATACATGTTATTCTGACACTTGAAAGATTGTTGTGATGGCTGAATGTCAAGGGGAAAAACCTGACTGGAGTTTTAGGCATTAGTTACAAAACTTCCCCCTAAAGATCCAATATTGACAAAATTATTAAAAGAAGATTTATGAAGCTGTCATACTAGTTTCTGCCAAATAATGAGGAATCCAAGTAATGTGTGACTGAATTAAAATATTTACACCTTGGCCAGTGGGGTGGAATACTTTGTTGTAAAAGAACATCCCAGACTGACAGACTAAATTCTTGATTTGGTTACTTCCACCAGTTCCTTTTACATTATTTAGTGCAAGGCACTTCCACTAAGAATATAATGGAAGTTATAAATGAGTAGTAATGGGAAAACATGTTTTTCTTGTTTGCTCAATGTTAATAGATTAACAATTGTTTTTTGTTTCCTTTTTAAAAACAGCTTTGGAATTAAATTCCACTACCACAGATTTCTGTACAGAGATTGATCAAGAGATTTATTTATTTTTTGCTTTCTTTTTAAGTTGAAAAAGGCCCAAAGAGATTTTACAAAGATGGAGCATTAAAGACAAAGGGAATAAATCAATATGTAGGCTGGCTGGAAGTGGTCTGTGGCTGTAAGCCATATTTGTGAGCATTGTGGAAACTGCCATATATGTGAATCTAAGCACGTGCAAGCAGTTTCAGGATCACAAGAGTCCAAGCTGTGAAGATGTTCTATGTTGTAATAAGAAAACATTCTAGAAACATTGCTACTATGTGAGGGGATGAACATTGTGGGAGGAGAAGTAAAGTACAGAAAGCTGGATTTATGCAGCATTAGAGTTGCCTAAATGTGCTTCATTAATCAAACCACGGTTCTATGCAAAGCTGTACAGTTTCTGCACAGTCAATACAATGCTGTCTAATCACTGTAGTGATGACACCTGAGCTAATCCAAAAACCAAGCTGTGTGACAGCACCAACTTGGTCTCACTTGTAGAAACAACAAATTGAGAAGAAAAGGTAGGTATAATCACCATGAACCTGAGCCTATTACATAACTGCTAAATAGAAGTATGGTAAAGTATGGGGTGTGGGTGGCACTGTGGTCTGTGGTCTAAACCACTGAGCCTCTTCGGCTTGCGGATAAGAAGTTCGAATCCCCACGACAGAGTGAGCTGCCATTGCTCTGTCCCAGCTCCTGCCAACCTAGCAGTTCAAAAGCACTCCAGTGCAAGTAGATAAATAGGTACCGCTATGGCGGGAAGGTAAACGGTGTTTCTATGTGCTCTGGCTTCCATTCCATTGCGCCAGAAGCAGTTTAGTCATGCTGGCCACATGACCCAGAAAACTGTCTGTGGACAAATGCCTGCTCCCTCGGCTTGAAAGTGAGATGAGTGCCACAACCCCATAATCACCTTTGACTGGACTTAACCATCCAGGGATCCTTTATCTTTTTTACCTTTACATAGAATTATGTTAGTCTAATAAAGGTATCACTAATGTGATGTTTTCCAGATGTTGCAAACTACAACAATGAGTTCCTGGATACTCTGCCTGATTTTATGACATGGTTGGTGCTCCTGTTGATGCTCTAGTCTTACCATGGAGCAAGGAGATGGAAAGGACTATAAAAAAGGATCACTTCTGAGTGCCCTCTCTTATGTTGCAGGGCTCATAAAGCTTCATGGTATTTGGGGAGCTTAAGATGATGAATAAAGCAGGATGAGCACAGGTGATATGAATCTTAGGATGAAGTCAACAAATAAAAGTACAAGCACATCTTCATGTTTACCATGTGGTGGTGGCATTTCTCTCCTTCTTTTCTTTACAAAGGTATATTGCCCATTGTCCCGGCACAGTATCAAATAAGTTATTTCCAATGTTTTGAATGACAAAATACCCCTTTTCTTGTGACCATTGCTGACCTCTTGACTTCATCGCAGGAATGACTTTATTCAGCAGAATAGAAGAGGATTCGTACAAAAGAACACGATGAGAAATGGAACAAAATACTGTGCCGATTCTATCAGGGATTGTGGTGCCTTCTCCTTTACCCACTTGAAGAAGAACTGTCAGCAGGGAAATGATATAGTATGTAACTCTGTGAAACTACCAGGGGATTTTATATTATATTATTTGACACATAAGACAAAAAGTTTGCCCCTGTGTGCCTTAGATAGGGTTTTGTCCTTGAATCTTAACTACTTGACATGATGCTATAAGGGAACAGTTCATGAGGTACAGAGGATGTCAAAGGCACTTGGGTCATTCCCATGTCATTGCTTTGCTTGCATATTTGTAAAATAAATCAAAATTACAGACTCCTGTACAGCTCTGGTGATCTCTCCTCTCAAAGGAGGCTGAACATAGGTAGTGCTGGCCCCTAGAACTTCTCCTTGCTGCAGGAAGTGTGGAGTGCATACCAATGTGTCAACGGGAAGGTACAATACAGGTAGTACATCTCTTTATGCAGTTTTTGCTGTTGCATCATATTTGTGGTTGTGTTAATATAATGCAGAAATGCTTGATTATTTTGTTCAGGTCATGTGGACCAAAGACTCTGTCTCTGTCTCTCTCCCTCTCTTTGTCTCTCACACACACCATGAAAACACAATCATCAGCCAGAGATCTCTTTCCTGAATTTTGTGATGCTGTTATCAGCTCAAAAACATAGAAAAAAAGTGCAACAATATGTATAACAATTCACAATATACTATTGAAATATGTAAACTATGGCCAAACATCTGCACTATGCAATATAATATATTAGTCATATTTCAGTGCAAATTTCTCGTGTGTGTGTGTGGTGTGTGTCCTTTAACTGTTTGATACAGTAATTGGATGCTCGTATCTAGTTACAGGTAGGTAGCCGTGTTGGTCTGCCATGATCAAAACAAAATTTAAAAATCCTTCCAGTAGCACCTTAGAGACCAACTAAGCTTGTTATTGGTATGAGTTTTCATGTGCATGCACACTTCTTCAGATGCATGTAGTGGATCAATGACAGAATACAGTGGTACCTTGGGTTAAGTACTTAATTCGTTCTGGAGGTCTGTTCTTAACCTGAAACTGTTCTTAACCTGAAGCACCACTTTAGCTAATGGGGCCTCCCAGTGCTGCCGTGCCGCCGGAGCACGATTTCTGTTCTCATCCTGAAGCAAAGTTCTTAACCTGAGGTAATATTTCTGGGTTAGCGGAGTCTGTAACCTGAAGCGTATGTAACCTGAGGTACCACTGTATGTAAAAAACAGAATGGCACAGAAACTGATTGACCTTTCCATCCACAGTATATTATATACTTATTGAGCGGTTGATGGCATCTAGAATCACTTCATGTCCATGACCATATTATTTGAGAGATATCACCTTCTCCATCTTGCTATAATGCCCAGACAGAGGAGTATCCAAATAGTTAAAAATATTGCCAATATAAGTCAGGCAATTCATTTACCCAGAACCAACACCTTGTGATTTCAAGCATTCGCTTTATTTCAAATGTATTTATTGTTCTTTATTGCCTATATGACTTTTCTTTCTTGTGCTGAAGTATACTGTGTGGCTATTTACTTTTCTTTAAAAGCAAGCCTAATTGCTCTCTCCAGGCCCCCTTCCCTGCAAAAAGGCAAACCTGCCCCCTTCATTACATTAAGGGTGTGCTTTGACCAGTCACCTGGATATGTCCCTTGGTGCTCTGTTGTGTTTCCAACAATAATAAAGTTTTCATGTGTGCAGTTCCCATACTATTGAACTAAGGCAGCATTTCTATTCTGCAAAATAGTTTGGGGTTTTTGAATGCCACGTTTTTAAAAGCTTTGGAATGCCAAATTAATATACTTCATTCTCCTTCTTTCTTTTCTTGACCTGCTGATGAAGAGAGACAGATAATTAGTTAATTAATATACTACTTGATCCCCAGCTGGCTTTTAAGCAGTTTACAAAAACATAAAAGCCAACTGCACGACAAAATTGTTAAATAAAACTCTTTTATTAAAACAAGTAAACGACCATGGTTAAAACTTGCAATAAGACAATTCCATCAAAGGAGTACATCACTTAAAACTTGGGTTAAGAGATCAAGTGCATATTCAAAAGCCAGCAGAATGCTTCTCATACTTCAGCTGGGAGTTCATCCCACAATATTGGTGTCACCAGTGAAAAAGAGTATCTCCATGTCACCACAAACCAATAATCATTAGGCCATGGAAAGAATATCTGGGAATGACAATTGGTTCCCCATTCTTAATCAGTGCTGATTCTTTCTTGAACAAAAGAGAGGTGGAGTTCATAACGCCTCTTATATTTAACACTTTTATAAATAAACAATTGATATTTCAACCAAATGTAATGGAACTATCTATAGACAGAGTAAATGTATGCTTTTTAAAAATATTATTATCCCAAGTCAACTTTAAAGCCGACTAGGATGAAGGAATGGAGGGGATGTTCATAAAATTTGTAGATGGCACCACACTGGAAGGGGTAGCTAATGTTGCAAAGGATAGAATCAGAGTTCAAGAATGACTTCACAGATTGGAGAACTGGAACCCAACTAACAAAATGAAATGTCAGATTCTGTATTAAGGCAGGAAGAACACCAATCTAAGATGGGGGACACCTGGCTTACCAGTAGTATATGTGAAAAGGATCTAGGGCATGCTTCCTCAACCTCAGCCCTCTAGATGTTTTTGGCCTCCAACTCCCATGATTCCTAGCTAGCAGGACCAGTGGTCAGCGGTGATGGGAAGTGTAGTCTCAAAACATCTGGAGGGCCGAGGTTCAGGAAGCCTGATCTTGGGGTATTAGTAGACTACAAACGTAACATGAGTCAATAGTGTGATACAGGAACAAAAAAAAGACAAACACAAGATGCTAACACTATTCTAGACTGCATCAACAGAAGTATAGTGTCCAGGTCAAGGCATCTATGCCCCTCTATTTTGCTTTGGTCAGACCACACCTGGAATACTGTGTTCAGTTTTGGGCACCAAAATTTAAGAAGGATATTGACAAGCCAGAACATGTGTAGAGGAGGGGAAAGATGATCAAGGGTCTGGAAACCATGCATTGTGAGGAACGGTTGATGGAGCTGGGTATGTTTAGCCTGGAAAAGAGAAGAATGAGAGGAGGTATGAGAGCCATCTTCAAATACCTCAAGGACTGTCACATGGAAGATGGAGCAAGCTTCTTTTCTTCTGCTCTGGAGGGCAGAACCAATGGATTCATGTTACAAGAAATGAGATTCAAACTAAAGGAAGGTCTTTCTCACAGTAAGAGCTATTCAACAATGTAACAGACTCCCTTGGGAGGTTGAGAGCTCTCCTTCATTGGAAGTTTTCAAGCACAGGTTGGATGGCCATCTGTCACGGATGCTTTAGTTGAGTTTTCTGCATTGCAGGAGGTTGGACTAGATGACCCTTGGGGTACCTTCCAACTCTACAATTCTATGATTGATTCTAATCAAGAGGTAAAAGATTCACATTAATAAAAGAAAGCAATTGAGAAGGCTATTAGCAGGCCCTTTTATCAGTACGTTTCATGATCATCATAACACTACTTCCCAAATACATGTGGACAAATCTTGCATTGTGTTTCTATGGAGCCTTGGCAGGAAAAGTCCCAGTTGCTCAAATGCACGACTCCAGCTATAGTGTTATTTTGAAAAACACAGACATTTTGACAGATCATGCACATAAATCTGCCTTGGGAGGAGTTTATTATGTACCTGAAAGTGTCATAATCCCTAGTTTTATGCCTCTGGAGAAACATAAGCTGGTCTTTTCTAAATGTTTATTTCTGTTTCATGCAATTATCACTTCTAGCTTTTAGACATTGCCAGATATTCCCACTTGATTACACTTAGCCCTTAATTTCTTTACGTCTCACTCTCTTGCCTCACCTTTTCTTTTTATCCAGCCTGTCTGTTTTGTTCATTCCCCACAGTCTTTTGTTATCCACTGTAGTTACTCCTTATTTTTTATGAATCCTACAGCCAACCCCCAGGCATAAACATCCAGCTTTCCTTATTTTTATGCATAATTTGTACTCTACAAATAGTCAGCTTCTCATGTTCTCCCACATGAATAAAAGTCTAACAGTTTTGATAAATACAAAGTGTATCTCTTTGTTTGTCAAGTGCCTTGAAAACAATAACTACCACCCACTAGAACTCTTATCAATGTCAGCGAGAGTTACGTGAGTGCTGCAGATGAAGAATATATCCCCCTACTGCTATTCCTATTTAAATGTTTCATGCGCTGTACTAAATTCTGCTTGGCTAGCTGTAGATATATTAAAAGCATTACCTCAACATTCCATCCAAACCAAAATGGTACATGATGGCTGCGTTGTCTATAATAGATGCTGCTGTAATGTGGACTGGAATATTATTTTGTTGACCTAAGTACAATTACTAATATTTATAACAATGAAGGCAAGCATTAGGTTTTTATTATGAAGATGTACGTTTGCAAATATTGTCAGGCGAGATAGCAAAATAGACTCTTATAGCTTTTAAGCCAATTTGTATTATTGCCAAATCCTCCCCACCATGTTTGAAGATTGAAAGCTTCTTGGACTACTGCCTAGTTTAAAAGAAAATCTTCATGTATATAACTGATTCCCAAGGGGATAAATGCACAGAAAAAGCCCGGCATCAGAGGTGTGGTATTTCAGAGGAGAAAATATAACTCAAGGGGATAAAAGCAGTGCACACAGCCTCTTACCAGCCAACACTATTACGGACTCAAAGGAAACTAAGTCTTCTGTACAGATGCTTGATAACCTTGCCAAGAAGCCATATGTTACTGCTAGAAGAATATTTACACAGCTTGGCATCTGGATCCTAATGTTGTCGTACATCCGAGAATGAGAGAGATGAATAAATCACTGGAATAAAATGGTTTCTGCATAACCGAAGGCCACATTAGCAAGGGCAGCTTTTAAAGAGGCAGCTAACTGAAGTTCGCACATATTTATATAGTGTCAATTTATTTATTTTGCAAAAAGTATGAACAACTTACCAGAATAGCATGAGCTGGCACAACGTACTTGGATTCATCTAAACCTCATCCAGCTTGTGGGTTCAGATAGTTTTGAAAAAAGTGAATAGCAAAGGGGTCTGCTCTCTACCTTGCTTTCAGTTCCTGCTATGCATTGGAAGTCCAACAGTACAGTGTACCTTTGGTTCACTGTTGCAGCAGCAGTGTGCAACTCAGGCTCAGGGGCTAAATTGGGCCTTCTATGCATCTTTGTCAGGACTTCAGGACTCTGCCCAGACCACACCCTGCGCTGGATCTGCTTCGCATCTGTGCTAAGTGGTTTTTCCATAGCAGCAATATGTCACCGAACTCTGATAATAGAGGGCTCTTGAGTGTGTGTAGGAACTAGCTTCCTATTCAAAAAGATTTACATTCTTTGCTGTGTCCATTTTTGCCTCTAGCTCAATTCACCACTGGCCTGTAGTCGCAGAAAGTTGCCCAGAAAGGACTGTGGCCCTCAGGATGAAAAAGTGTCTCTGTTATCACTGACTTACAGAGTGAAGCAGAAACCTAAGGAACTTAGTTTAGAAAATTAGTAGGCCAGATGTCTGGCCCAAAATATGAGGTGGGGGGGGGGGAGAGAAATAATTACACCCATGACCTGTTTATTGGACATTCATCATTATTTGCTTGCACAAATCATGGTGGTGAGCTCTTTATTAAGCATTTATTTTATGACAAAGCGTGTACTCAATAACAGAGAGCAAGTGTTGTGGTGGTGTCTAGCAGGCCACCCCACTGTTGTTGGGCAGATCTGTTTGAGTGGCCACAGGCAGTCATTGGACGATTGAGTTGTTGGGGAGATTTCAATGTTGCCAGTTTGGGGGTTGGGCCAAAGGTTTTAAATACAGGACACACAGCTTTGGGCGCCCCTTTTGCTACGTGCAATGGATCAAGCTGGGGGTCTTATCTCTTTGACCTTGCTATGCCTGTCATGGGGTCGCCTGCTTTTGGGGCAGGGGCCTGGTAGGAATTTTGTCCATTTGGCTGATTGGCTGGTGCCATTTGGTTTTTGCCTACTGTGTAGCAAATCGTCACAACTTCTAAGGTTGCGGTTAGGCATTGGTTAAAAAATTGGTTCGTGGAGGGGTAAGTGCCTGCCCCTCCAATGCTGGTGATTCAAGGGAATTCCGTTAAAGGAATCCGAGGGCTTGCCATCCTTTCGTCCAAATCCCTGGAATCGGGTTTGGGACGCACAAGCCCCTGGGAGCATGCGGGGAGAGGTGAGGGTTTGTTGCCCAGCTTCATTTATCCCCAATATTGTTTTCCCAGACTGGCTTCCGCTGGAATCCGGAAGTCAGTTCTGTCCCTGGGGCAAGGACAGATAGTCATAACCAATGCCTAAGCAACCACTCACATGTGTATATTTAAATAAAGTTGTGGCCAAAATTATGCCCAAAAACTTTAAACAAAAATTTCTGTGTGAAGTGTGAGTTATTGGGGTGGCTTGGGGACCTTGACACGCAATGAACATTCATCCTGATTTGCTTGCAAGGAGTTCATATGTCTTCCCATTAGCCATTTGTTCACCCCACACTTTTTCAGTGCAGTTTCCTGCATCTTTTCAAAGCATAAAAAGTGGGATGTGAGAAAGTGACAGAGCTTCATTCACTTTAACTGCACAAAACTGAAGTTTCAGGGTGCACTTGAATATGTCCTGCAAAATGGTGACAATCTGGAAGCATCCCTTTTTTGGCACCCTGAAAAAGCAACACAGCAAAAACAACAGTAATAAAGGGCAGCAGAAAACCAGTTTAACATGTCTGGGCACATAGTACACATAGCACTCCCACAGCATCTGGTCCCTGCCTCATTCTTCTTAGTGAGATTACTGGTCCAGTTTGTATCTCATGACTAAGGGGAGCATATTGTCACTCTGCATCTGCACCCCTCTAGATTTTAAGCAGGGTTAGTCCAAATAACATTACATCTAGACATTTAGCTCTATCAGATCCTGGATTCCCAGTTGGCTTTGATAGGATTGCAGCCTCAGGGAAAGAAAAGTACTAGGTCAAAAGACACATTTGAAAAGCAGTTTGATCACAGCCATTGCTATGGATTTTGCTTTGACGCAACATCAAGCCTGGGTGTGATTTGCAGGTAGAACTGAAGCCATGCTAGGAAGAAAAGAAAGTGCACTTGTTGCCCAGACATTTTGACATGCTCCTCTTCCGATCATCATAATGTCCCATAAAAGGTCAGATATATGACTGTGACTTGGAATGAAACAGACAAAGTGAGGTTAAGGGCTGATATGAAGAATCAAATGGGGGAGAGATAGAGGAAGAAGAGAAGGGAGGAGAACCCCTCCACATCATTTATGGGCTGGTGGAGAGACAGTGTAAATTGTGGAGCTAGAAAGTCTCACCTCTGACCCTGAGATCCTTCCAAAAGACAAAGACATTTTCCAATTATAAAGTTAGAAGTTAGTGCACAGTTAGAGAATCAGGCTCGAAAGGATTTATTAACTAAAAGGCTTTTGCAGATAGCCATATATCTGTCTGAGCAGAGCGAAGGCTTCTAGATCACATCTACTGGACCAGCCCTCACTGCACATGACTTCCAGCAGCACATTCACACATGCACCAAAAGGTGGCAGCTGGCTCCCTCTCCTCCGCCAAAAACACACACAAGTATCTATCATCTGAGGTGACCACGTCACTCTGCTGGTAGGACTAGGTCATTTCCTTCCTACTTCATGGACTTTTAAAAGAAAAATCTCTTTCTTCAGAAAAGTATAATCCCCTTTAACTACTTTTCTGCTATTCTCGACTCCCTCTTAACCGAACTGGAGTTTCTCTCTTGGGGGCATTAGGGTGGGGTGGGGACAGGGCAAATGGTTAACGTCTCTTGAGCCGATGTCCCAATATTGATCGTCTCTCCCTGCTCTATCTAGCTGTTAAGTTAAACTTTTTAAAAAATGAAGTGCTGTACTCTTTAAATTCATTTTTGCTGATGGGGGCTTTCCCCCTAAACTTAGGGGTTTGGGGGGGGGCAGTATTTTTTTGCTGTGACTACAGACTTCTGTCCCAGCCTGCTTGAGTTCTGATTATTGTGTCTCTAAATAAATAAATAAATAAATAAATAAATAAATAAATAAATAAAGGCTAATATGACTGCAAGTGATGCAACTAGCATCATATATAGTTAAGCAATGCATTTTCTTTAGTGTGTAGTTAAGCAATGCACATTTTATGGATGGAAGCATTCAAGCAAAGTGAGAATGTGCAGCTTCAATGAAAACCATGCAGTTTACAAAATAATATAAAATAAAATGCTGCCTTAGTGCAATCTTTCTGTTTTTATAATTCAGTCTTGTTTAGGAAACTGAAATATACAAAGGTGACAATAGGTTATGCTGAAGAACCAATTTCATGCCTGGTTAAAATAAACATGGATGTAATATCACGAAGCTATTTGTAGAAGCCCTAACTAGTCTCTGAGGTGGGCTCAGTGTGGCAGCATATTCATGCTGGGCAAATCACAACAATGCTGCTAAGAGATCTCCATGTCAGAGGCTTAAGAACTATCCATGTTGCAACTGCTTACAAATCAACCTATTAAATATTATAAGCATTAACCTTGTTCTGATCTTGGATACGTAGCTGTAAAAGTATACTTAGGCAGCAGTAATTGGAAAATGTGAATTTTTAGATACATGGGACTGTTAAAAGTATTTTTCCTGAGGCACAGCCAAGGGCTAGATTATGCCATATAGTTAGCAGCTAGGATGGTAGGCTCTGCCTGTCATTGCTGTTCAACTGTCCAAAAGAGAAGAAAGAAATTATGACTTAGTGTTTTCTATAATTTATAGGAAGTTTTGTCTTTTAGCTTTACTCGCTGTGCAGATGAAACAGATTTGGAAAGTTTCATCGTTAGCAATTTAAATAACAAAGCCTAGTTAAATATAAGGGTGTTTTTTTTTAAAAAAAGCCTAATAATATCTCCCCAAACTCGACATATTTATAATCCAGCTTCATTAGCTGTACAGCTGCTCACATGAAATTTTTGCAAAATATTAAAAGCACCAGAAGAGGCTTGAAGGACCAAAGATCTCCCTTGTGCAGCACCCCACTTCCCATAGTGGCTAGCCAGTTGCGTCTGGGAAGCCTACAAGCAGAACTCTTCCTCGGCAGCTGCCTTCTTCTGTACCTTCTTTCCTAAACCAAAAAGTTCCAAATGCTGCCTTTCTTTGTAGGGTGGTCTCCCAAGCCCTTGGTCATTTTGGTTCTGTTTCTGTGCAGCTTTTCCAGCTCTATAGTATATTCTTTCAAGGTGAGCAGTGTTATATGATGAATCAGTGCCATTCTTTCTCTCAAAGAGAGAGCCAGTGTGGTGTAGTGGTTAAGAGCAGTAGACTTGTAATCTTATGAACCTGGTTCACATCCCCGCTCCTCCACATGCAGCTGCTGGGTGACCTTGGGCCAGTCACACTTCTGTGAAGTCTCTCAGCCCCACTCACCTCACAGAGTGTTTGTTGTGGGGGAGGAAGGGAAAGGAGAAAGTTAGCCGCTTTGAGACTCCTTCGGGTAGTGATAAAGCGGGATATCAAATCCATACTCTTCTTCTTCTCTTCTTCAATTCTAATGATACACCCTACCCTTCTCTCTCTCTCATATACCCTCTTTCCAAATATAGATACAGTGGTGCCCCGCAAGACGAATGCCTCGCAAGACGGAAAACCCGCAAGACGAAAGGGTTTTCCGTTTTGGAGGTGCTTCGCAAAACGAATTTCCTATGGGCTTGCTTCGCAAGACAAAAATGTCTTGCGAGTTGCTGCATTTTTTTTCCGCTCCCCACCCCCTTTTTCTAAGGCACTAAGCTGCTAATAGCCTTTTAGCAGCCAATCCGCTAATCCCTTAAGCCTTTAATAGCCGCTAATAGCCGCTAAACCGCTAATAGCGCTAATCCGCTAATGGGGTTGCTTCGCAAGACGAAAAAACCGCTAGACGAAGAGACTCACGGAACGGATTCTTTTCGTCTTGCGAGGCACCACTGTATATGCTTGCCTGTTAGCACTAAGCACTGCAGTCTTCCTAGCATGCCATTCAGTTTTTCAGCATATAAAGACCTCTTTAGATTGCACTTCTCATGAGCAACTTCTTCCTCCAGTGTTGGATCTCTTCAATCAGGTGTCATTTCTTTCCAGTGCTTTTTTCTTCTTCTTAAAACATGTTTAGGGGTACTCTCATTTTGACTCAAGAAAACCACCATTTTATAGTTCAAATCAGGAAAAATAAATACGGTAAATGGACAAAAGTATTCACAAAATGTTTAGGGGTGTGTGTCCCCCCTCGGAAAAAGCACTGATTCTTTCTATAAGCATGCTGCATAAATGGTACCCTCAGTCCACCCCCTTTTAGCTGATATGAAACATTAGCACCATCAATTGTCAGGGATGAACCAGGTGCTCCCTCAGTTCCATTCAGTTCTGCCTTTCTCCCCAGAAGTTCACTTTAAAGTTACTCTGCAACCTGTCTGACATCCAGCACCAGCAGTTCAGTTCCACTGCAGTTCAAGTGTAGCCCTGACTTCAGCTACAAAAGCTGAGGCTGCTGAAGAGTCTAGAGACCTTCTTGGCTGTCTCTTAGTGCAGACCCAGGTCATCCAGACTGATCTTCCACAGCCACCACCCGCCATGAACCACCATTGGCAACAACAGCAACAGATATGTTCTATGCTTAAGATAGCATTCTTTTGCTAATTATGGTGTTTTTTAAAATATGACTTCCTTTATCAATGTTTTCTTTTGAAATGTTAAGATTATTATTTTTGTTAACTCTGCTGTGTTAAATGTGCATTCTATCCTTGACTTCCTTTGTAATGTTTTATTTTGAAATCTTTGAGATAATATTTTAGTTTCCTGTTAAATATGTTGCTTTGAATGTATACTTTATATTTAACTTTCTTCTGGGTTGTTTTATTTGATGTTGGAAACTGCATTGAGTTTGTTTCAATAAAAATATAAGTGGTATAGAAATGAAAATAATAATAATAATAATAATAATAATAATAATAATAATAATAATAATAATAAATTTTATTTATACCCCGCCCTCCCCGGCCAGAGCTGGGCTCAGGACGGCTAACACCAGTAAAATTACAGTAAAAACAAAATAGGGAAAAAATCCAATTTAAAATGCAGTCTCATTTTAAAAGTAGCCCATAGATCAAAACCATAGGGGAGGGAAACATAAGGGTCAGAATGAGTCCAAACCAAAGGCCAGGTGGAACAGCTCTGTCTTGCAGGCCCTGTGGAAAGATGTCAAGTCCCACAGGGTCATAGTCTCTTGTGACAGAGTGTTCCACCAAGTCAGGACCAGTACTGAAAAGGCCCTGGCCCTAGTTGAGACCAATCTAACCACCTTGCAACCTGGGACCTCCAAAATGTTGTCATTTGTGGACCTTAAGTTCCGCCGTGGGGCATACCAGGAGAGGCGGTCCCGTAGGTACGTGGGTCCTAGGCTGCATAGGGCTTTAAATAATTAATAATAATAATAATAATAATAATAACCTGCCACTTTTGTATGGTATGTTCCAAAATGCTTTCTATTGCCTAACTAATCTGAACCCTTCTTTCCAAGCACAGTTTCATTCTCTGATAGAGACAGATTGCTGTTAACTTTTCTCTCTCTCCCTTATTCCATATTATCAAGCTGTACATTCACTTCCACCCGAAAATAATATTGGGGCCTTACCTGCCAACTATACCTATTCTGTCTTTCATTGGGCAAGTAGCTCTCTTATTCAATTTTACTCAATTCTGAAATGTGGAGAGTTTGAGTATTTTGGAAACGACAGTGAATGACAGTGGGTGAGTAGGTGGGTAGGGAACAGATTTAAGCGATGAGCTGCATTGTGCAGAAATATATACCCCGAAGGGAATGATAAAGGTATGTCACCAGACCTGACTGCAACAGGAGCTAACTCAAGTCCACCTAGCCATAAAATTTAGGCACATATTTTCCTTTGTCAAATACTAGAAGGTGAGAAACTTATACCAAGTCAGATCACTGGTCTATCTGTTTTAATATTGTTTACACTGGCTGGCAGCAGATCTCCAAAGTGTACAGCACTACCTGGAGATTTCAGGAGTTGAACCTGGGATCTTCTGCATTCAAGAAGTTCTGTCCACTGAGCTAGTTCTACAATTGTTAACAGGTGCCTCCTTTTACGTTTTTAAAGATTTTATTTATTTGCTAATTTAACCGGTGATAGACTGCAGGTAAAAACTGAGCTCATATCTTATAAACCTGTGGCCATTAGCAGCAGCACCATTAAGATAGCAAAATAGCCTGTGGATCAATTTCTGGCCTGTTAACATATTACAATCAAACTTTCTGCCTCAGAAGATGAAAACATCTCTACAGCAGGAGGCTTGCAAATATTCCAGGCTAATTTGTTAGGAGCTTGATTTACTGAAATGCCAGTGGACTTTACCTAACAAGACTGTTATAGCAAACAACTCTTGTGTTTCATTCAGTGGGCCTGCAGAAAAGGGAGGGAAAGCTGTGAGGGCTGCCTTTGGCGTGATGAAGCTGCCACTGACTCATAACTCTCCAAAGGGTAATGATATCAACACAATCCACAGGAGGATTCTTGTCTGTAATAAAGCCCTGATTCAGAAACCATTAATAACTTTTTATTGATCATAAGAAAATCCTCATCTGAATTCTGCCTCTGTGAAATCCCAATAACATGGCACAGTCACATTTTCTGATGGAGACAGAGTGAGCGGGTTACTCTATGCTTCCCCCACCCTCTCCTCCCTTGCCTATTGAGATGTGCAGTCACTTCCAGTAGAAAATGAAGTTGGCCGCTGTGAGCATTAACCCTGGCTTCTTCAAACGGCCTCATATCCCCTAGAGGTGTGTTACACTTTCAGGATTTAATAGTCACTTAATAAAGTTAGCCTGGGAAGGGGAATAGAAGACTTTTGTTAGAGAGGAGAACTGGAAAAGTTTAAGGATCTCCAGAATGTTAATGGTGCTGTTTCCCTCTGGCAACAATATTACTAATATCTGATTTATTCCCCAAATGACACTGGAGCCAGAATCAACCTTAGAGTAGCTGAACAGGATCTTAATGGTCCACCAAAGTCAGGGGTAGCCAGACTGGTGTCTTCTAGATGTTATGCATCATTTCTGACAATTGGGCACGCTGGCTGGGGCTGAGGGAACTTGTAGTTTGCATCAGCTGGAGGATACCATATTGTCTACCCCCGACCTAACTTAATGCATACTAGTTTGCATACTAGCAGTTCACCTCTGTCAGTTTTATCATTGGATTTGCCTTCTCCTGTTCTTGAGTTTACACTTGACCAGAAACTGTAAGATACTGCACTACTCCGGTTCAGAACTGAATCATTATTTCTGTCTGCTTGGGCAGAAAAAGCTGGCAGTATCTCCACTTCAAATGCAGCGACTTTCGAGCTCCCCTTAAAACAAGAATCAATGAGTTCAGTAATTGAGTATATCTTTTCTAGATGCACTTTCCCTGTTTCAGCCTCCAGAATACTGAAGTGACCAGAGTTGTCCATGCTTTGGTCACCTCAAGGTTGGATTACAGTAGTGTGTTCTATGTGGGGTTACCTTTGATATTAGTCTAAAGGTTGAAGCTAATGCAGAACGTTGTGACTAGATTGCTTGTGGGGCCAAACTACCACCAGCCTAGAACACCTTGTGCACAGGCTTTGCACTGGCTGGCAATTGGTTTCAGGGCTGGAATACTTAAGCACTGTAGTTTGCGATCCTGACTTTCCTTATTCAATAAGCTGGGTGACATTGGAAAGGTGATCACAAGTTTGATAGGAAAAGTGAGGGGAAAGAGTCCTTGTGAACCCCATCCCGGAGCTCCCTTTCACTGAGAAAACCAGGACAGAGCCTCCATTTTTTATGTAAGTTCTTTGAGAAAGCTTATCTCTGTTTGTTAGAGCATGGTGCTGATGATGCCAAGGTTGTGGATCTGATCCCCATATGGGCCACCTGCATATTCCTGCATTGCAGTGGGTTGGATTAGATGACCCTTTAAGTCCTTCCCAACCAGTGCTTGAGGTATGAAAGCTAGGAGCTAAATGGCACCTTAAATGTGCAGTTGAACTTGCAGTGAGCCCAGTCAGATTTGAGAATCAAAACCATGCTTATGAATGCACAGAACAGAAGATTTATGACATTTAAGTTTTGGCAAAAATGTAAACAATCACTCCTGTTGTTCAGATAGTTCTCATGCTAAAACTGTGCAGCAATATTGCTACATATGCAGGCCAGGATCCAATAATATGGCAATCAGTTCCACATCCCTAAGGGTTTATTTGGCCTTGGAGCAGTAATCCTGCCATTCCACATGGCAGACTACTTTGGAAACAGAGGGTGGTTTCAACAGCAGATTGTGCATAGTATGAAGGCTTGCTCTATGTGAAAAGAAAAGGGGAAAGGGAAAAAATAATATCTAATAGGGGTATACAAACCCTTGGGTTTATCTAAAATAGATCCTGGCAGTGGTGTATTTATTTATGTGACAGAACCAATTCTGAAAAGAATATTTACTCTTTGTTTGGCTACATATATGGGAGCATACCAACAATCACTTTGCATATTTTGGACAGCATAGCCAATGATCCTTTACTCTGTCAAGTTGTTTTTGCTGCATAAATCAGTCAATGTGAGATCATTTCTCTACCAAGCAAATCAAGAAGCTAGTAGTTTGTTCAAAAGGAAAAATCAATGGGGGAAATGCAAATGCAATGTTGCTTGCGAATGTGAATTCATTCTACTTTTGTCACACTAGCTTGTTTGTGAAAGGGTATCAAAACCAGAAGGAAAACAGGCCTCTTTCCTCTGCTGCTAATGACGTTAACACTGTGTGAAATGTGCCGTATGGGTGAGTTGTGTTCTTCGCTTTTATTGAGACTCAGTTGCAAAATATGCTGGATTTCTGCCACAAGAAAGAAGGGGGAAGAAAGCAATTTCACTTAAGCCTATAAACCCATTTTGAGTGAATTACCCAGTGTTTAAATTGTAAAATCAGAATCAGGGAACTATCAATCAGTGTACTTTTTTTGCAACTCTAACAGTACCAAATTTGGCTAACGCTATAACATTAAATAAATAAAAATAAACGAAGCTGCCCCTGACCAGAATTTCAAAAACATGAATCTATTAATGATTTTGTCTTCTTCTCCCCAAAAGCCTGTAGTTTACAACAAGTGCAAGGAAGTCCAATGAGTGTATACACGTTTCTAACTCCCTGTAATTTTCTTTCACAATAAGGCTATAATCCCAATTATATTCAACAGATTTAATGGGACTCAATGGGAATTATGCACATCTAGTTATCACAGAATTTTATTTATATATGTAACATTTTTGTATACCTTTTCCATCACAAGGGACCTCAAAGGAGTTGGCACAAGTCAATCAAAGCAATATAAATACAAATCCTAAAATGCAATGTTAAACCATAATAAAGCAGTGGTAAACAACATAGCAATACCAAAAAGAATTAAAGGCTGAAGTCTCCTACATATGGCTTCCAAAAGCTTGGGAAAACAATAGCATCTTCACCAAGCAGCACAACCTGAACAGTGATGGATAGCCCTATGGTTTGATCCTGCAGAATCCTTTTTATGGCCCTATGGACTCAGCCTATCCATTCCAGGAAATCAGCCCTGAGTGCTCACTGGAAGGACAGATCCTAAAGCTGAGGTTCCAATACTTTGGCCACATCACAAGCAGAGAAGACTCCCTGGAAAAGACCCTGATGTTGGGAAAGATGGAGGGCACAAGGAGAAGGAGACAACAGAGGACGAGGTGGTTGGACAGTATTCTTGAAGCTACCAACAGGAATTTGACCAAACTGTGGGAGGCAGTGGAAGACAGGAGTGCCTCATGTGCTCTGGTCCATGGGGTCACGAAGAGTCGGACACGACTAAATGACTAAACAACAACAATGGACTCAGCCTAGAAACTCTAACCAGTGTGTTTTGTTGGGTCTCTGCTTAATTACTGTGATAATCCTCAAAGGCCTTGTTCCCCCTCCATCTTAAGCACAGTAGGTGAGCCGCAGGATGTGGGCTTTCTGATGTTGATGACAAGAAAGGAAGTTCAGCCTCACCACAACACTCCTTTTGATGAACAGGTTCCCCCTCCAGCATATTGACTTTGAGTTTATTGTTGTTTTAGCCTAATTGCATGCATTTTGTTGTTTGATATTGTTTTAATTTCCTGTCACATTGTTTGCTGCCTTGATTTATTTTTCTTTTATGGGAAAGAAGGGGGCAGATGTGGAAAATAAGTAAAGGAATAACCAAACACACATGTCTGAATTAGCTCTTGTCCAATTTTAACACTCCTGGAACGGCAGTTCCCAAGTGTGTGTGTGCTCCCTTGGTACCAAAGAAAAAAATGAGGACATTTTGGCAAATTCATAAAATCCACCAGGACAGAAATTTTACCCCTGAAAAAGAGGACATGTCCTGGAAAAAGAGGATGTATGGCAACCTAAAAAGAAATAACATGTTTTAATCCAGCAACATGTTGTCCTTAATCCATCTCATCTCTTAGAAATGCAGTTATAAATTATTCTTATTTGTCTTTCTAGATGCTCCATACTGCTGCTTTCAGAGGTCTCTAGTGTCCTTTCAGTGAAGCCAGCGGGTTATTTTCCTGCAAATATATTCACTTTATGGAAAACAAGCAAACAAACATAGATTCAAGAATCAAATGCGCTTGTTAAAGAGCACTTCAGAACACTCAAGCTGTTCTACACGATGCCCTCCTCTTTATCATGGCCATACGATTAAATTCTTGCTATCCATTGAACACAGTATGAATATTTCTTGCACATCAGCACAAAGTTATCCAGCACAGGTGTTTCTATAATTATGATATATGGTGAAAATTCACGGTGTTCAATGGCCCTCACAATCAGACTTCCACCTCATCAGTCACATGTCAGTTTAACCCCACCCTATGTCCTAAATCTTCATTCCACTGAGGAAATGCCGATTGGGAGAGAGCAGTTTGCAGCTGTGGTTTATCATGCAGAACGTTTGTTGCAAAATACATGGATTATTTTTTAAAGTGGTTTGTTTAATGTTTATTTTATTTACAGCAAATTACATTTTATTTAACCATGATCATTATGCGAAAAGTATGAAAGCATAGCTTTGTTTCTTGGGGAAAAAATATTGTACCCTTCAGTGAAGATTGTATTGCATTTCTTGCATAAGGAATGTTAACCTTGAAGGTAAAAACAATTCCCTTCTTACCTTCTTGGTCCCATAGAAGCCCACCTACTGTAATTCTCTGACTACGTGTACTCAGACAGCAATGGCAGCTGGATCAGCCCTAGCTATTCACAAGATAAATCACTTCCTATGTTATGTAGAATGATTAAAGGACAAGTCACCTGGCTGAGCTTGGGGGGGAAAAAACTCATTTACTGGCAGCAAAGGAGACAACCAGCATTTTATGACTAAATCTCTAAACTGTCTTCATGGACCAATACAGAGCCAGTTAACTATAATTATGTTGACTTTCTTTAATATCGTAACAGTTCTGTCTTTCAGTCTTTTATTGTATAAATATATGTTACTGCTATGATTGCCTCTTTTTTAAGTTGTTCAGAACCTAGAAAGTCATAATTGACTCAAAATTATTTAGAACCAACTCCTCATTCTCCTTACCTTTATATGCTCCCATCCTACCTGCCCTGTCTTTGATCTGTCTGTTCCATAGAGGACTTGGGGACATGCAGCAGGGTAGGAAGGCAGTAAACGATGGAGTCTTTGCAGGCACAGGGTGAAGTTCTCTTTATGTTCTTATCTTGTCCAGCACAGGTCCTATTGGAGCTTCTCCTAGCCTCTAGAGGCTGTCATCTGCAGCTGGGGATCATGCAGGCTTTGAAGATCTTATGGTCCATACCTGCATTGCTTTCCAAGGACAAAAGAGCTCCAATGAACCATCTCCTTGCTGGGATAAGCTGTTATTATGAGGCTTTGGAAACTGGCTAGGTAGGAGGGGGTTATGCACTTTTCTTTTTTGAGGCAAACATTATCAGGCCCTGAAGCTCAGATTCAGGCCCAGCAAACTTCACGGTCATCTTAAATTGAAACAGCTATAGATTTTGGATGGAATTGAAGAATATTAATGAACTTACAGGCTTGGAGCCTTTACTGGTTTCAAATGTCAGATGTATTTCAAAACTTTATGCTTTTGTTTTTTAAAAAGGTAGATGGCTTCTTTCATTTCTTATTGTTTTGCTCACCCCACTTCTACAAAACGAGAACTCAAAGATGCCTCCTAAGTCCATTCTTAGCTTTCTGAATTGCTGTCTTTCTCAGTCTCACTCATACTTCAGTCTCCTTTGTTTTCTCTCTTGCACAGACCTAACATCTTCCCTCCCACTTCCTAGACAGGCAAATGAGAATGAGTCATCTCTTCCAGCCATTACCTTGGGCTATCTTAACTTAGATAAAGACACCTATCACCAAAACATAAAGGCTATCAACACTCTGGCCAAGTCTACTCACAAAAATCTGACAGGAAACCCATAATATGCACAATGTAGAGGGGTTTTTTAATCCCCCCCCCAAAAAAAAACCCTGACCCCAATGACTGCTCAGAGCTGCTTAGGTTTATACAAAGAGCAGATTTCTTTAAAACAACAACACCCATCTTTAATCCTTGAACAACTGACCCTTAAATCACATCACATACTCACATAGTTTTCAAGAAATCTTGCTATGTGGGCATCTGAGTACAATGCATATAGTGAGTAAAAGAAATGAGAAAATGAAGAAATGGGGAGAAGAGAAATTGACCAAGGTGAAAGGGAGAAAAATAAAACCCCACACAATTTTCAATTGTCCATGTGAGCAATAGAGAGTAAAGAAATGTAGCTTACTGAGTACACAACAAATGAAAGCTTGCACTTATTTGTTAATTCATTGGGTTGTTTTTTTAAAAAAAATAAAACACCCTAAACTACAACTGTTCATATCCAAAAGCGGAATGAACCCTTATTGAGATAAAGCATAGTCTTCATTTCTTGTGGATGGGCGTCCTAGTTGTGTCCTGCAAGCAAGTCTGCTGTACAAAAGATAAGCATGTTCCATGTGCTGCTTTTTCTTTGGCTGTTCCTCCCACCTGTGCTATTTTGTGAAGAAATAAATCCCAACACTTTCACAAAAAAGCAGGCTTGTTTTACTGGCAGACTTTCAGCTTCTTGCTTCCCAGAAGTAACTAGCGTTTGTGGCAGTCTTCTTTGATTCTAGCAGAAATCCCAACAGAAAAGAGTTACTGTTGGATATGTAACAATACAGAGTCCTAGTTTGGTGTTTTAGGAACATTCCCTCTTTACTTGTATGTCCTTTCATTGCCACTGAAAACTGAATGGCCAGCTTCTCTGAGTGATCCCCAAGTAAGACATAGAATAAACCCAGTTGCTCTACTCTGACCATTGACTTAAATGGACATAGCCTTGCTTTTTTGGGAGCCACTTCCCCCATTGTGAAGCATTTTTCTGGGGCCCAAAATGATGTGACCTCACACATGGACAATACCTTAGCCCTGTGCCCCAGCTTTTTCGGAGGAAAGCCCTTTGTAGGGCAGTCCTCCATTTTAACATATTTTCCATTTCAAGGATAGGGAACATGTGGATCTCCGGGTGTTTGCGTACATCTCTCATATTCCCAATATTTAAAAATGTGCATTAATGCATATAAATTATCGCAAGCAAACTTTATGCAAATCTTTGTTCTCTTTTGTCCTATTTTTCTCAGTAATACATTTCCTTTGGAGGGGTGATGCATAATTGGCAACTGTAATGGGTAGTCAGGTTCTAAAAGAAAATTGGCATCAACCAGCAGAAAAATCTTCAAGCTATAGACCATATGTGCTTAGATGGCATGAAGTCATTGACAGCGGGGAAGGGGACAAGAGTCTTTCCTGAATGTTCCCTTTAAGAGGCTGATTGGCAGTAGTCCTTTGCCTTCCCAGAAAGCACATGAAATTTCTCCAGATGCTATAAAATATTTCCAAATGAGACGTACTGCTTCTTTTCCTAACAAGTGAGACTATGTCTGCATACCTGCAAGACCTTTAAAGCACATTCAGTGCACATTCTACCCCCACAGAGCTACAAATCCCAGCAACAAACTACAGTGCCTAGAATACTTTGAAGGGAGATATGGGCTTCAGATATGCTTTATAGGTATAGTACCTATGCTAAAATAAAAAATAATAAAAAATAAATGGCACTGAATGGCCATGATAAAAGATTTTGCACAATGTTTCTCAAATTATAGTCTATACAACAGAAGAAAGTTCTGAAAGCTTTTTCTGAGCCAACGAAATGTGGAAACAGTAATGCAAACCTGCTACCTAGCAACACTTCCCTTTACTCTTATACACTTGTACTCAGACTTTGCAAGCTACATTGAGCTGATCTGCATGTCATACTTAGCCAAAACCCTCCCAGAGAGCAGATCACAACCATTTCCTTCTTGCCTGGAGCATGAATGCTCATACATTTGCACTAAGCTTGGTTTAGTGTGATATCCAAACCAGACTGCTGTCTCCCAAAGCAGTTGGTGCTCGTTTCCTTGAAAAAGGGTCGCCTGAAATGATACTGACAACAAGCAGTTATGTGTAACAGAACTGGAACCTGCAACAAAACATTGCAATCTGTATAGGCTGGTTGGGTGAGATGCTTACCTGACTTCCTGTCACTGGTGCTGCTGAAGCTTACTGAGAGGGGAGGGGTGATGTTGGCACAGTGCAAACACACTTATGGGCATGCCTGGAAGGCTCTACCAGTGTGTTTGTAGCGTGCTGGCATTGCCACTGCTTCTCTCTTTTCCTCTCAGTAAGTCACAGTAACACTGGAGGTCAAGTAAGCACCCTACCACACCAACTGCTACTGATTGCAATATATCATTGTCCCATAGAGTTACTTCCTACTAGGGTTTCAGCTAGCATGGTGAGTGGGTTGTTCTTTTTTGTATGTGTTTCTGAAAACTTCAGAGTTACTCCTAGCACCCTGATACCCCCTTCCTCCTCAGCTGCCATGATTTGGCTACAGTCTTGCAGGCACTAGCCACCTGAGCTAACTGTTGCAGGAGGGGGGGGGGGATAAGAAGCTTGGGTTCATTTCACCAGGTTGAATCCAAAGGTCACCTTCCTGTGACACTAGGTGCTGTTGCCTTAGTGAACTTTTTGACTTTTCTATAAATAAATAAATACAAAAAATGTGTGATGTGGAAAATCTTGTTTGGAACTCATGGGAGTTTCAAAAACAGTTTGTGGTGCATCATGGGAAGATGTTGTTCAAAGGGGAAAAAAGGTCCTGCTGAGTGCATGGAGGCCCTTGGGTATGCCTGGATGAGTTTGCTCAGGATTGCAATCAATATGGTTAGGTTTAATCATGTATTCCCATTCCACTAAAATGTAAGGCATCCCACTGGTGGCAAAAAATTGGACACATGATAAAGTGGTTTGCAAGACAGTAGTGATTTGTTGAATCCCAATCATATATAGATATATAAACATTTAATCTCTTTAAATATAACCTAATTAATTTTCTGCTCTGGCACTTCATGTGTTGTTTCAAAATTATAAGATGATATTTTACCACACTACCTCTTTTAAGATTAAAAGATGGTATAGCCTTAGAAATCAATATTGCTTTGGGGAGGTTAGACATGCTTTCATAATATCTCACTGCACAGAATATATGAGGATGGCCACAGAAGAACTCTCTTTAATCTTCACACTAGGTTATGTCTTTGATCATCTATTAACTGAGACTATAGTATATTAACTTTCAGCTGAGTCAAGATAAAAGGTTTATGTGAGAGAAAAGTTTTCTTCTTTGCTATTCAGCACTCTTGGATATTAATAACAAGCAATATATGAACTGTCTCTAGATATAAACAATGTAGGCTACAGAGAACAAACTTTCAAATACGTTTTTCTGCATAGGTTTATCATGTCTAATATATTAACAGAACTGCATCTCAAGTGTTGAGTAACAAAAGAATACTAAAGAGGAAAAGAAGGAGCTGTGAGACTCTTTTAAAAATAAATATATGGGAGCAGGTACAATTACATATTTTTATTCTCCCCCCCCCAAAAAAAAAGCCAAAAATAATTCAGCACTGGAGATACGCAAAATAATAATAATAATAATAATAATAATAATAATAATAATAATAATAATAATAATTCTATATCTCCCTTCATCCGATGAAATTAGGCTATTCCTGTCCAGATAGGGATGCAGCTGGGCTACCAGCCAAAGCTGATGCAAGGCACTCCATGCCACCAAGGCCACCTGAGCTTCACGTGACAGCAATGTGTCCAGAAGTACCCCCAGGATGCATACCTGCTCCTTCAGAGGGAAGGTAACACCATCAAGAGCAAGCCACCTCCCATCCATCCAGTCTAGGGAACTACTATCTAAAAGTGCCTCAGTCTTATCTGGATTGAGAACCATCCAATCCATTACTAGGGCAAGACAAATAGTTCAACACATCCACTCCCATACCTGCAGATATAAAGGAGAAGTAGAGCTGTCTGTCATCAGCATATCCCTGACAACATACTCCATCCATCAACCTAATCCTAATAGGTACCCTAACTCTGCAGAAAAGAAAAGTTGCTGAAAGCCTAAATTTCAGCAGGAAGGGATCTGACCATTACAACGAACTGATGTCAATATCCCCTACTTTCAGATCACCCTCTTTCTGCCCAGTTGAGAAAGCAAGGTCCAAAGTGTGGTGTTGGGCTGGTGACATGTTGGGACAGCCCCATGGTTACCTGGCTGCCATGAAGTCCTGAGCCACCCCAGAGCTATCCTCAGCATGGATGCTGAAGTCCCCCAAAACCAGGTGTCTGGGAGTCCAACACTGCCTCAAGACCAGCTCTGTTAGCTCAGGCAGGGAGACTGCTGGGCAGTGAGGTGGGCTGCAAAGGACCAGAATCCCTAATCTGTGCTGATTGTTCAATGCCAGGAACACACATTCTAGATCCCACCACAACTGAACAGAGAGCCTGGAAGAAGGGAGAGTATTTCTATAGACCAAAACAACTCCCTCTCCCCAAGGTTATCTCCATGAGTTTAAAATAAAAGTCAGGAAGACAGATGATAATGATTACAATTTGTGTACTGTCCTTCACAAATTTTCACAGCAAAAAAACACAGAATAAAAACATAAAGTACATAATAAATACAAGAACAGAACAGAACAAAAGTGCCTGCCCTCCCATTTCCTCCTATTTTGAGGCAAACAATACAACCCAATTAAAACTGGCTCATGGCTGGGGATTGGTTAACACATGACCTGCCCAGATTACGCATCTCAGCACTTGATACCTTGAAGCTGAGATCCATTTAAAAAAGCATTGTGTTGGAGGTAAAGTGAGATAATACAAAAGTTCTATGGAATGTGTTAGATGAGAGCTCATACGTGTCAGCAGAACACCCACTAGGTGAAAACCTTTAATACGCTGAGCTCTTCTCTGTATTATATTCCTGAAACAATATTGTTTTTAAAAATGCCTTCAGATGAAAACATATTTGGAGTCACATTAGATGTGCACTTACCACAACTGTAAGCATTGTATTCTCTATATGTGTAAGGTAGACTTCTGCCTCAGCTACACATAGTGCACGTAGATTGTACAAGACATCTCAGTACTTAGCTACAAAAACTTAAGTTTTAGTAGTTTCATGTGACATTATGTTTTAGAATAAGATGGGCACATGGACATTTGGTGGAAGTTACTAGCTTCTCCCACACCCCAAGAAAATAATGTCTAGAGTGATGTACACAAGAATGAAACAGTGCCTATTCAACATGTAAACAACTCTCCTCGGCACATACTTAGATTTTATGTTATAGTTCCACCTGCCCCTGGGGGAAAAATAGCCCACATTACAGAAAGGCCAAACCACATTCTCATCTCATTTGGAGTGTTTTGTGAGAGTTTGCTGCAGTGATTTACTGTGAACAAAATTAAGAAGAAATAGCTGAGTGCATGCACCCATCTCTTGAGCATTCTTCATTAGCTCTTTTGGATCATGGCAAAAGGTATTTTGGGCTGGTGCACCAGGCAGCAATGTTAAGCACAATCTTGCACTTGGAATTATGTTCTGTTGAAACCAATGTGACATAAGTGGTTTCTTCCAGCTGTTACTAAGAGCCTTAAACCCACAAAGGCTCAGGGCCACCAGTTATACACCATCACACTAGGAACAAGGACAGAAGGTGCTTTTGGACGGGAGCTTAATTTACAAATGAGTCATTGGCATTTTAAAAAACATATTGCATTCTCCTTGGGTAAATCTGCATTAAATGGGAGGGAGGGAGGGAATGGATGGACTAGCTTTTTGATGTCAGCATTGCCATCTAGATGCCTAAAAAGGAACTTGCATGCATGAGAAACCCTGATCCTACAGTAAATACACATCTGAAAATACCCTAACACTCAGGTACCTTTATTCCATTTACAGTGTCAAAGGGTCTTAATATAGTTAAATCTGCCTCTTTATCAGTCAGGGGGGCTGTCAGCTCTGACAGTTCCCTGAAAAAATAATTAAAAACCATGGCACAGAACAATGATTAGAAATATGCCACTGGGGCACATATTGTCTAGATTGCTACCCTGCCTGTATACCATCAGGTAACAACTTATGTCTCAAGGATTATTCTTGAGAGTGCACCTTACAGCATAACCATCCATTGCCAATAGCTCAAGTTTGTTCAAATACTTCATTTCTTTATTCACCAGCAGTGAAATCCTATATGTTGTTTAGTCGTGTCCGACTCTTCGTGACCCCATGGACCAGAGCACGCTAGGCACTCCTGTTTTCCACTGACTCCCACTGTTTGGTCAAACTCATGCTGGTAACTTCAAGAACACTGTCCAACCATCTCATCCTCTGTTGTCCCCTTCTCCTTGTGCCCTCCATCTTTCCCAACATCAGGGTCTTTTCCAGGGAGTCTTCTCTTCTCATGAGGTGGCCAAAGTATTGCAGCCTCAGCTTCAGGATCTGTCCTTCTAGTGAGCACTCAGGGCTGATTTCCTTAAGAATGGATAGGTTTGATCTTCTTGCAGTCCATGGGACTCTCAAGAGTCTCCTGCAGCACCATAATTCAAAAGCATCCATTCTTCAGCGATCAGCCTTCTTTATGGTCCAGCTTTCACTTCATGGATCACTGCCTTGTCATGGTGAAGGAGCCTGAATAACTCAGAGAAGCTATGAGCATGCCGTGCAGGGCCACCCAAGACGGACAGGTCATAGCAGAAAGTTTTGACTAAATGTGATTCACCTGGAGCAGGAACCAGCAAGCCACTCCAGTATCCCTGCCAAGAAAACTCCATGGACGAAATCCTATATAGGTGTACTCAAAAGTTAGTTGCAATGAGTTCAATAGAGTGTATTCCCAGGTAGGTGTGTATAGGAGTTCTCTGTTGCTGATAACATTTCTAGAGAAACTTGTCTACTACAATCTCAATATATTTAACACAAGACATGCAATAGTGTCAATAACCAAAGAAAGAACAAAGTAACTACATTAACAGTAACAAGTCTTTATCATAGTACTTTCCAGGAAGATCCGCATTTCATGGTCATAAACAGCTTTCTAAATTAGTTCATTCTTGTGAATATGAGTTCATTCTACACTGATGGTAATGGAGTCTGCATTTTAAGTACAAATAAAGAAAATACCCCGAGAAAATTCTTGATAGCTGAGACTATGGATGTTTTCGAGCAATTGTACTTAAATTCTTTTTAACATATAATCGCAAATTCTTTTACTTTAAACTCAGCAGTGGCTAAGAATTAAAGAGACAATTAAAAACCAAACATGATCACAAACAGCATGGTGGAAAAAATACAACATTAACACAGCGCACAACGTCCCTTTTATTACTACAACATTACATTCCTTCTGGGAATGTATGTTAATGAAAAGTCTTCCTAGATACACAATACTTTGAAAATCGGAGGGTGTTTTTCCCTTCAGAGGAACAAACCATCTAAGAAATAGTATGTACGATCTTTGAGGGAGATTATTTAATGGATTTTATTTAGGTCAAGAAACATTATTTGTAAAAGTAACACAATTAAGGAAAAAATGAATACCAGTTGACATATAAATTTGTATTTGTTGTAATGGCATTCAAATACCAAGAGTATATACTTACAAACAGTTTCCAGCCACCATTGCCACCAATGATTCTGCGTTAGCTCTAAAGGGGAGGAAATGTGTGAGTAACTGCTTGTCGGTAGGTGATTTGTGCAATTTAAAACCCCTACATAAATGGGGGTCAAGGTTACATGAAGCGTCCATGTGTTAGCTCCCCTTTGTAGATGCTTTGAGCAGACATGTGGCATTGGGGCTGTAATGTTTAGGTAGTTTTGACGAGAGACATAAAACTGACCACTGTTCTCCATGTATGTGTTCTGTGCATGAGTAACATCTGAAAAGGGCTACAGGGACTACAGGGACCATAATTGTTTCTTGCTTTGTTTTTACTTTCGTTATTTTGTTAAGCTATTGTATAGTTCGTATTTTGATTTAATGCTGTATTGTTTTTAAGACTCAGTTGGGAGGCACCCAGAGTGGCTGGGGAAACTCAGCCAGCTGGGCGGTGTAGAAATAATAAATTTATTACTACTACTATTACTACTCATAATGCCAAATTGTCAACACACCTGACTACATCAGCTATATCAGCAGGAAGAAGTGCAAATGCCATCCTTAGATTATTCAGAAGGAAAGGAGCTGGCTTCCTCCTGATGGCCCTAAAAGTTTTTCAGGCAAAATCTTTGGCCCAACTCCTGTATGGTTCTCAAATTAGCCCCTCTGCCAACCTTAAGACCCTTGAAACAGTTCAATCAAAGTTCTTAAGATCACTATTTGCTACCCCAAGATGCACACCTAATGCAGTCTTAAGGCAAGAGGCAGGACTGCCCAGAGTGGAATTAAAAGTCTGGGAGCAAGCAATATCCCTCTGGCTGAAAATCCACTACAATCCTAAGGGACTGTTACCTTGCTTCCTGGCCGCAGTTCCCTATCCTCCTTGGCTTCTGCAAATAACTAATAAGATCAAACAAATTGGCCTAAACCCTGAAAATCTTTTTATTGGAACTCTGAATAAGGCAAAAGCAATTATCACTCAGAGACTTTACGATGTCAAATTACAACAAGAAGACGCCCTACTCCCGGAGACGTATAGATGTTTAAAAGCTTGGCCTAATTTTGCAGCTGCCCCTTACTTAACTAACATCACTAACGAAGCTTATAGATGGGCTTTTTCTAGAGCCTGCTTTGAGACAATGCCCTCAGCAGTGCTGCACGGCAAATTCACGCGGGTACCAATGCATGCGCGTCTCTGCCCCTGTATGTCTAATAAGGTAGAATCTGTCACCCACATCCTTCTATTTTGCAAATTTTATAGTGAAGAACGAGTTCAATTTATTTTGCCGCTTTTATCAAAATTTATACCCCTACAACATTATTTGGAATCCTCCCCCGAAATTTTACGAAAATACCTTCTGAAAGATTCCTCAAGCTCAATATCATATGAGGTGGCCAAATTTTGCACTTTGGTAATCAGGAAGCGTAAATCTCCTCTGTTGAATGGCACAATGCGAAGTTGCCTTGTGTAATCCTTTTTCTTTTTCTTTTTTTTTTCTGATGCCATTGTTGAATTCTCTTTGTCTGATCTTGTGGTGTTTAGTGTTACTGGCTTTTGCCGCAATAAAACTTGAACTTGAACTTGAACTATTACTACTACTTGCATGCATGAACAGACTGCCACAGATAAAGTGGCACAGGCAGAAATTTCATTTCATTTCATATCCCTTTAGTATGTTTACAAAGTCTGCCAGTCACCATGTTTAGAAGTTTCAAGGGACATACATGTGTAAACCAATCTCTTTCTCTCTCTCTCTCTCTCTCTCTCTCTCTGTGTGTGTGTGTGTGTGTGGTTTCGGGGAATCAAATCCCTTCCATGGTGGCAGCCAAGAATCAGTGAAACGATAAAAATTCTCCCCAAGCAATTCATTCAATAATTCAGAGAGAGCAATGAGGGAATGCAGTCTTCCCTAAATAATGGTGTTGCTCCAAATAAATCCCACCCTCTACATCTCCCCTATTCTACGTCACCCTGCATTGGCTAATCTGAGCTTTCTGCCTCAGATCTCTCTTCTCCTACCCTCAATGCATGCCTGGTCCAGGGTGGTGGTGGTCAGGAATGCTTTCCAAGGACACTGAGTCTGTCAGCTGTCTCTCCCCTGGTGCTTCTTCTTCCTGCTGTTCCTCTTCCAATATCTTCCAGCTTCTGCCCTCTGCAGCCTCTGAACTATGCCCTTCTGCAAACTACTGTTCTAAATCTGTACTGTCCTCCTGTTCTCAGGAAGGTTCAGGAGAAGGGGGGGCAGCATTCCTCCTCAGTCCAGCCCCTATAGCGTGTATGTGTAAAATTATGGTTATAATCATGCACTCCAGGAATGGGAGGGGGGTATTGGTTTGCGTTTGTTCTTGTTTTCATTATGTATTATGTATTATTTTTATTGTAATTTTATGTTGTGAACTGCCCTGAGATCTAGGGATGAATGGTGGTATACAAATTTTAACAACAACAACAACAATGTATTCTTATTAGCTAGAAAACAATGCCCTTCTTTTACTCCCATTTGACTAGCTTACTACAGAGTAACACAATAAATATATAAATGAAGTGATAATCACAGCCATCTCTACACCTTGTATTTTAATGCAAAAATATATGTATCTTTTGTCATCTCAACACATTGTTCTGAAAAGCCCTTTCAGTCTCAGTTCAAATTGTCAGGTCTCAGTGTTCTTTTTCTCTCTGTTCCTGTCTTTTAGTAGAGTACTCTTAAAAACTAACACAGTAATTTTCCTTGGCTTTCGAAGTGGTGGTGGTGATATAATAATTGACTGGAATTGCTTCCTCTTCATTCTAACAGCCTTCTGAAGTCCTTAATATCTTTTGTACAGAGATAGAAAGATTTAGATTTGGTGCAATTGGCACAGTGGTGACCAGAAGTGAACACTGAAAACATTCAGGACGCCACCTATATATACAGGCAAAACATCTGCAGTGCAAATTAAGCATATCTTCTTTACACCACAGATACACAATTATTTCAAGTCTGATTCAATAATGCTACTTGGCAGGAGTCCATATTTACAGCTTGATAACACAGTAAGCGTAGCTAATTAAAAAGGTGGATTTATTGCAAAAACAGATAGCTCCGGACAACTCTAACAAAGCCTCCGGCACCATTACTCAAGATGACCCTTCTGAAGTCTCCTTCCGGTATCTTCAGAAGATATTGAACTTTCAGCACTTACGTATTTTGCTTTGCTTCCTATCTAGCAGCCCTCCTATTCATCGGCTTTTCGGACTGATTGGATTAGTTCCAGCCTCTTCTTGCTCTGACAGATTGTCTCCTTCACTGTTTTCGCCTGTTTGAGCTTCCTGAGAGCTTTGGCTGGGTTCCAGCCTGCTTTCAGTCATTCCCTCGGCAACTGGCATCCCAAGGGGTGGGGGAGCTGCACTGTGCACTGACCGCTGTTCAGCCTGTGTCAGATCTAACCCTCTCTGTTCTGCAGCAGGCTTGTAAGTTCCACTAGGAGCTGGCTCATTCCTGACACTACTGGAAATGGCTGCAATCTAAAGGGATTCTATATGTATACAGGTGAGAAGTGTTTGCAAAAGTAGCTATTCTGATTTTCCATCTTTATTCTTTCTCTCATTTTTTTATTTTGTGCAGCACATCTCTCTACTGAAAAGGCAAGTCAATGTTAATTATTACCTGTGGTTTGATTTTTCTGCTTTTTAAGTTTCAACTGTGAAAGTTTTGAAGAAAGTCCAGTGTTCATATTTAGTGGCTAACCGTATGTGCATCTAGTTCCTTTGGATCACAGATTATTTTTTCAGACTACTCTCACTTGGGAAAAATGATTTATCATGCAGGGTTTCAAACCACAATTTTTCTATTTGCAATATTTCTCAATGACATCGATCATGATCAATGGCAGTATTGATCAGCCTTCAGCCCTTCATTTCAAAATGTGTTTATTTGTACCAAGTTGTATTTAGATGAATAATGCACCCCCTATTCTCCAGAAAAAGCAAGGCTAAACTATGGAAATGTCAAGCAAAAGCTTAAAAAACAGTAAAAATAAAAATGGATTTAGGAGTGTTCCAGCAACCCAAGGGCTAGAATGCAGTACTCATTATTTAATGCAGGATGCGTCAGAAGTTTTATTCGAGATCTTTGCATTTCAAATAAGCACTGGGTAAAGATGAATGATAAGAAAAGTGTCACAACATTTCTAGATTCAAGTGTACGGCAGAAACCTTGTGAACTGCTAAATATTTCCAATGCCTATGGTGAGATATGAACATAGGAAGCACACCATTGGTCCATCTCACTCAATATTGCCTGCACTGACTGGCATAATCTCTACAGGATTTCATACATCATTATCTCCTACCTGAAGATGCTGGAGATCAAACTGAGGACTTTCTCCATGCAACGAAGATGCTCTACCAGTGAGCTACAGCCCTCGAACCACAAATAAGGGATCCCATCAAGAAAGAAACAGACACACACACACACACACACACACTGATCTATATCTTTCCTAATTTGCAATGAAAAACTGTGTATCAACAATTACTTTGTTCAAATGTTGTAATCCACAGAATTATGTTCACCCAGTTGCACATGAGTGTGCAGAACAGAACATCATGTCTGTATTATTAAAGTAACAAATACCATTGAGAAGGTATCATAATTAATACCAGCTAGAATCTACTAATAAAGTAATGGGGAAAAAACTCAGTTCTACTTTCACACTTTGATCTCTGAACACTATGAGCAAAGCTGATGAAATTAACTTGGAAAATTATCTTTACTTTGGATCTGGTATTCCAATTATGTAATATTATTATTAGCTTTAGTGCAACTGCACATTTATTAGTTTCTTCAAAGTTACTTTAACAGATACGCCATCAAAGATGTATTAATTCTTGCCTTGAAGACATGCTATATTCATCATTTCACCCAGAATGATTAAAATATATATGAGAATATTATTGTTGAGAACTAGTTTTCTACAGCTTGTGTTAACATCAGTTAAAATTAAGGTTACATCATAAAACTGTCGTAACATTGTCTTCTTAGTTCCAGCATCATATATAATACTATTATACATTACAAGAGATTGAAAGACTGTGGTGATCGGAATATTGCTGCTACGCTTTGGAGCCAACAGTTTAAAAAACAGACAAGGCTTATTTTGCTCTGCAGGTGGAATCTAAATAGGTTTAAATGGTTCAACATTATGTTCTGAGTTAGAATCTATATTCCATTTGTAGAATCATAAAATAATTGGATTTCTGAAAACAACCCTGAGCACAGTTGACTACGGTGGCTTATGCATGTGTAACTGGTGTGTGTATGATCTCATCGTCCTACAATAGGTTCATAAGAAACCTATTGATCTGAGAACACTAAGAAAAGGAAACTTAAATGTGAATTGTCAGGGAAGATGTTGTCCATTACCTGAGCAAAGTTTTATATGGCATCAAAGAATGTAAGAACAAAACAATCTTCTATAATCTAGTAGAGTACATCCTTCCCTCCACAGACTTGACATATTTGACAGTTGTTGGAACTGCAAGATCTATAGAACTATTTGCTGCAAAGTTTGGTGGGGATAAAAAAGGAGCTAAGTTTGAAGAGGAAAGGTTGTAGAATGAAGGTCTAGTATTTTTAACAATCAAGATAGACTTGCTAGAAAACCCTTCTCTCTATTGTGATCGTATAGCAGAGAAAATGTAGTTATAGTTGATGTCACGTCAAACAAATAAAGGTAGGAAGGAAAGTTCAATAAACTCTGCACCATGCAATTGCTTTAAAATTCTGAAAGCAGCTTTGAAAATGTTTTGTTCAACAATATCTTTACATGTACATTGAGTTTCTGTGAGTGGCTTTGGATCTCAAAAGAAGAAATAGAAAGTCAAGGCTCCTCTCTTCTGACATTCCCCCCAGTGTATGAGCTGAAAGTGGCTGGTGATGATGGTGATGCCACACACCCTCCCCTCACACAATGTATAGCTGTGCCCACAAGATTTTTTATTTTAATTTAATTTTAATAACTTGTATCCTGCTTTTCCCTATTGCAGATGGACCCAAATCACAAAATTAAAATCAAGAAAACATCAAAACTACAAGACCAAAGTACAAAAAACCAAAACAAAACATCTGGGGGGGTTCCTCAGTGTATTGTTTTTAGCATATGTAGCAAATTTAGCAAACAGCACAACTTCTTGCATTAAGTTGGACAAAGCAGGTCCATTGTAGCTATTAGTGCTCCACAAGGACTAATTCTCTGTCATTTGGACAGAGATGCTTCCTCAGACAGGTGCTCCATCCATAAGGGAGCACTAACAGAGGAAACACCAAGCTGAGGAAGCATCTCTGTCCCAATGACAAAGCATCAAGCTAACAGGTGAGTTAAGCTGCTGAATAACTAAAGGGTAAAGGTAAAGGGACTCCTGACCATTAGGTCCAGTTGTGGCCGACTCTGGGGTTGCAGCACTCATCTCACTTTATTGGCCGAGGGAGCCGGCGTACAGCTTCTGGGTCATGTGGCCAGCATGACTAAGCCGCTTCTGGTGAACCAGAGCAACACACGGAAACACCGTTTACCTTCCCGCCAGAGCGGTACCTATTTATCTACTTGCACTTTGACGTGCTTTCAAACTGCTAGGTTGGCAGGAGCAGGGACCAAGCAACAGGAGCTCACCCCATTGCAGGGATTCGAACTGCCAACCTTCTGATCAGCAAGCCCTAGGCTTTGTGGTTTAGACCACAGCGCCACCCTCCACCCACTTATTAAATAAAATCATCAGCTTGGATTAACAAGGGCTTGTCTGGAGGGCTACATGTCTCCTATCTCTGCTTTACAGGAAAGAGTACTGGAATATTGCTAAATAATATGCTACTTACTAAGTATACTCTCTCTCTCTCTCTCTCTCTCTCGCTCGCTCGCTCTCTCTCACCCACACCCACAAAAAACCTTCTTACCGACCTATCTCTCCATTTTTATTACTTGCTTTATTTACACTTCATAATGAACTGTCCTGCTTACCTCACATTTACTTGATTGAAACATATCCCTGATGTTAACGTAAGAAGAGCCAGACTGTCTTATGGATTTTCTTGATGCTTCATTTGCTTTGCACAACTCTTAAGACTGGTGTGTCCCCAAAGTGTAATACAGAGAGAACAATTAGCTTCCACATTCTAATCAATGCTAATATGAGCCAAAATGTGATCTCCAGGTTCTGCAGGTTACATTCTGCTGCTTCTAATATCGGTTTACACAGTCTCCTCTTTTTATTGCTCATCGTTCAAATGCGGGGTCTCTTCAGGCTAAGTGCTATAACCTTGTAAATAACTCAGAGCCTGACCTTACATTCCCTTAATGGCTCAAAACACCTGGGATGCAATTTTTTCTTAGTGTAAATAAGTAAGAACTGAAACATACTTATGTATACCAGTAGTTAATTTGATTCATTTATGGGTCACTTACACATGCAAAGCATTTACTCTACTGGAGCTGAAGACTGCACTGTTAGACAAAGCTGGCTGAATGCACCAGGCTGAGAACCTGGAGGAAGCACAAGCTGAGGCTCCAGGGCTAGGTCAATGGGCCTTCTGGGGTTCCACAACCATTAGCTCCCTGCTGAGTGGCCAAGAGGGAGTGGAAGGCTATTAATGCTGTATTGCTTGAGAGAGAGCAATTAAGCTGGGCTGCCAGGGGAGAAGGCGAGGACAGCATCCACAAAGCCAACATAATGTGGCAGTACTCTGAGACAACCAGTCATTTAGCACTACATGGGTAAGAGGACATTGTAATTCTGCCGGAACATCTTTATATCATTGTGATTTCTGTTACAGGCATGGCAAAAGTGTTGCAATTGCTTTCTTACAGTTCAAAGTGTATAGGATAAGACTGCCAGTTTGCACTTTACAAAGATCTCATTTCTGGTCAATCACTGTGGATCAACAGCAAGTTTCACATCAGATTATGGAGCAACTGAATTTTCTGGTATCTTGCAGTTTTTGGTAATCTAGCATTATAAAGCCTTAACTTCTATTCATGGTCAAATAAAGGTTCATCCTATTATCATAACCCCAACTGTCTAATCCGGAGGGAAGAAACCAGATGGAACAGGAAGATCAGTGAAACAACCCACAGGAAACCTGAACTAAAACCCAAGTTCTTACACCTAATCCGAGTCTATCAGATGATAGCTTCTTGAGCCAGAGATGCATGAACTTAAAACTCTGGAGAGAGCACTCTCTGAACCTAATCCCCTCCTTTAGACCAGTAGCCTTATGCTCTCCAATGGTTCCTCACCCGCAGAAGCAAGACAACAGTGGAATGAGAGGTACAGTGCACTAGATGCCAGGTTAGAAGATGATCTTTTAAAGGTTCTCTGGTCTTCAGGAAGTGTGTGGATGTGGGATCAATAGTTTGTTGACACTGCTTGGTAGTGGCTCTCTAGGTTTTAGGAAGGAATCTTTCCCCAGTCCAACCTGGAGACACCAGTGACTGAATGCAGGGTTTTTCATATACAAAGCATAGGTTCTTTTCCTAATCTACACCCATCAAGACACTTCTGTCTCTATTCCCTGTTTGTAAAATGTGTAAATACTTTCTAGATGATTGGTTCTTTGACTATATACTCCATATTGTGACTTCAATTATGATATGTATTTTGGCTTTCATGTTCCTGAGTGATCTCCTTTGTATTTTTCATGCACCAAATAACATGGAAATTGTAATTTAAGGCACCAGGGAAGCACATCCTACCATCTTACATGTTGTTTTTATATGAAACTTATGATCCATTGTTGACTTGCTCTTCTGCCTTCCCTTCCTCTTTTCCATTGGTGATGAGAGTTCTGCCTCCTGCCTCTCCTGCCGCAATGGCTGGTGCCATCACCAGTACGTTGGTGGGAATGGAGTCCAGCAGCCCATTACCTCCCAGTAGTCCTCCTTCTTTGTTTAACTACATTTTGAGTAATGCTCCATTTTTCAACCAACTATACAACTCATAAACCTGGATAGTTCTTTTTCATCTTGGACTATGAACTGAGCCAGGAAAGAATTGGACTAGGGGCAGGAATAGGCCCAGTACAGAGTATGAGCAAGCATCACAAATGTGCCAAATCTGTATCCACACTGGGTAATGGCAAGGCTCAGTGACATCACTCTTGTCTACTAGCAGTTGAAAATATATGTATGCCTGTATATCACAAGCTTTATTTACTAATGGTTATATGTAAATACCATTCGAGAAAGCTACAGATGTTACCAAGATTTTTAATTTGTATTTTTATTATTGTAATATTTTTTTCTAAGAAAATTAAAAATATGATGCTATCATTTTGAGAAGAACATTGCTCAAAACATTTATCTCTTATCAATTGTGCTATAGTAGCATTGTCTCAAAGTAATGCTGTGTACCACTGATTTTTACCTAGCCCAAAGACATCAAACTGGAAATTGAGAAATAATACTTTTTAAGATCATGTTTGTAATTTAGTACCCCAACAACCTGTAGTTCATTGGAGGGGAGGAGAAGGTTACGGGCAATTGCTTTTTGTCTCCCAAGCTCACTGCAGGCTGTAAAATAAATGGGATCCTCCTTAATGAGGGTGCTGGTTGCGCACAGGCCCCTAAGCCACCCCCACTGGGAGAGTTGTTGCCAGGCATGGCCCAAGCCTTAACCATTGGGCCCCGGGATCGTGCCAGGCTGTTTGGGCCAATCGGGGCAGTTGGCGTGATTCTTGGGGCCTATAAAAGCAGCAGCGCGGCTTAACTAGGGGAACTTGCATCACGCTGCCGAACACCTGCCCTCCCTCCCTAATTTTAGGTGCTGCTGCTTTGGCCTTGCTTTGGATTGGGTCGCCTGCTTTGGAGCAGGGGCTGGGCAGGAATTTTTCCATTTGGCAGATTGGATGTAGCCACTTGGGTTTTGCCTACGCCCTTAGTAATCATCACAACTTTGTAAGGTTTGGCGGTTAGGCGTTGGCTTATTGAAGTGTGTGGGAGGGGAGGTGCGGCCATCACCTGCCCCTCCATGAATAAGGGTATTCCGGTAAAAGAATTTGGGGGTCCTGGATCTCGTCCGAAGTCCGCTTGAGGGGCTAAGGCCAGGCTAGGACCACAGGAACCCCAGGGTGAGCTTCATTGGTCTTCATCAATGTTGCTCCCTCATTTGGTGTTTACCCTTCCAGACTTCCAGACAGAGAGGCAGGAGTCAGTTATAGTCTGTTGCCAATGCCTAAGCCAACACTGCTCACTTTGCTGTAATCAATAAAGTTGTGGCCTAAATTTTGCCCAGTAACTTAAACTAAAATTATGTGTCAGTGTGAAGTTATTTCAGGGGAAGGGCTTGGGGACCTCGGGGCGCAAATAAATATCCACAGCCACTGAGCTCAGCTTGGTGACCCTCGCAGCACAGTTTGGTGTCCCCCACCCCCCTTAGCTCAGTACAGGGAGTACATTTTAAAAAGCAGCCACTGAACTCAGCTTGGCATCCCTGTCAGCTTGGAGATGAGTGACCACACAGCTCACCCTTCCCAAAGGCCAGCCCTGGATATATACACCTACTTGTTAGGTGTTCTGGGGCAGCAGTAGTGATCAGGTCTGCACACGAGGAATGCTTTGCCTAAGCACCCAGCTGCTAAGAGGCAATGGGTCTACAACACTTGTCAAGCTGGACACTGACAAGGATGTCTCCATTTTCCTCCCAAATCAACTCAAGTTAGGGTACCACTGTCCAGTCAGCTAATGGAGAAGCTCGCCCTCTATTTTTATTCAGTTCATGACTGTCTGCTTGAAACAGGAGAAGGATTTTTGTAATATTTGAGTGATCAGATTTATTATCATTTCAGTACTTCATATAAAAAGAACTTTTGATTTACTAACCTGTGAAAACAGAACTGTGGAAACAGGCATAATTTAGGCTGGCAGCTTTCTTCATTAAAGTGGCATTTTAGTTTGGAACAAATGGCAAAAGCAAATGTGCTACCTAAGAAATAATGTGTCATCTTTCAGCATGGTAAGTGTGTAAAGTGGTTTTCCTTCAGAGTACTTCTCTTGATTTATAAAACACACCAAAAGAGCCTAAATCTTTTTTAAGGAATGTGCATGGCAGTGCTAAATAATGAGTCAACCATGTATAATAAAAATAAGCAGTATGTGGCGGGGGCTGTTGCAAAACCATCAGTGAAGATTGTGTGTATACACACACCTCTTTTTTAAAGTAATAATGCATTTCTAATTTTGATGTTATAATTATAGGCATTAAGACCAATAGCAACAGCACCTTTCCCCCCAATTTTTTAAAGTTTTGAACTTAACGTACTTTAACAATTTAATGGTGAGAAACGACATCTTTTTTTCTTAAAAAAAACCTGCATATATAAGAGAAATATAATATGTAAAGAACAGCAGATCATATATCTGCATGAATGAATCCAACTGTACTTAAAGAGAACATGGGAACTTTGGAAACTCCAGCAGGAAACTACTGAATTACTGAACTGAGTTTATGGGCTTGGGTTTTATTTACACATCAGACATCTTTATTTTCTTTTCAGTGACTATAGAAAAAGACTTTTTAGTGGCGATATAGTCTGTAACTGTCCTGGTTTTGAAATTGTTTTCATGTATGTTTTTATTGTTGAATTTCTTATTGATAAATCACTTTGGCATGTTTCATAGGAAGTGATTCTTAAATGACGTGAAGAATAGTAAATAAAATCACACTACATGTCATCATCCAAAGGATAATGCATTTGGCTCCTTCCTATGTGAATAAAATTTGATCTATTAAAAAATACCACTTTAGCTATATACATATAATACAAGTCAAGCCTTTTGGTTTTTTTTATTTTATTACTATTCTCATGACAAGACCACAAATGGAATAAATGCTTGCTGGTATGAAAGATAGTTCAAAAACCATAGATTCAAAAAACTTTCTCCCTGCTGTTTTTGATAGCATTTGACTTGGATCCATCTGATTTGCATCCTGTTAAAGAAAGAATGTAGAATTCTGAAGAATCCATGTTTGTGAGACTACATATGAGGAAGTATCTGTTTAAAGGTTATGTTAATTCATAAAAATCCTGAATGTAACCCATTGTCACATTCAGAGTAACTTTCTGAGAGTGCATATTTGAATTCTGAAGGGTCTCCATGGTTTTTACTTTAAGCATGCATACACTCAAGAGACTCTGGCCAGTGAACTTACCTGATGGCCAAGATGACAGTTGTCAAACCTGTACCAGTGTCAGATGGATGAACTGAAATGGAAAATTATTATACCAGGGATTAGCTGGTCCAGTACAAAGGCTCTACTGAGTATTAGACAATCTTAGAGACTAAGAACTGCATTTGGAAAATGATTTTATTGCTATCTCTTCTTTAGCTCTGAAAGCTAGAAATCCACTCCAGAGATGGACCAGCTGTTTTAATTAACAGTGACAGAACTGGAGGCAGAAGGAAGTTTATCCACAAAAAGAAGTCAGATGATATGCAAACTAGGAACTAGTGGCCTCTGTGGACATTATAAATTATGTGTTATATAGTTCATCATTTTGACCAAACCCAAGTTTAGAATGAAAACACATACAAAACTACAGCAATGGATACAAAGACAAAAAGGAACAAATTCCATGGATGTAGCAGCCAGTGAATAGAAATGCAGCAGAGGTTTATTGGAGGCCAAGAAAGAATCCAACAGATCCCATGAGTGGTACAAATGTTGCCAGGGATAAAGACTTTGCTATGAAACCTAAAGAGAGAAATTGCAAGGTTGCAGAGCAGGAATGAACACAGAAATTGGAGCAATTGTTATAAGGAGAGAAAGGTTATAGTCCTAAACCCACTTACCTGGGAGTAAGCCCCATTGAATTCAGCCACTCTTTGTCACCATTACATGCAGCATTTACTGCAGTGTGACAGCTATTACTAGTCACTACATGTCCTGAAGTTTCAAGCAAGAGATGAACAAATTTCTCCAATCCTGACTTCTAGTAATTGGGATTCTTTGAGCCTTCCTTGTATATTATATTTTTATATAAACCAAATATTCTTTTAAGGGTACACCAAAAATGTAAATTGTGAATACGATAAACATGTGTTTGCAAACATACAGGTAACCTAATCAGCTCCTTCTTGAGCATAGACTCTATGGCAAATTCAAGTTTTTCTGTGCATAATATGTGTGAAATGACCTTTGGACTATGTTCAAAATTTTATCTTTTCTGAAAAATAGTTATGAGGGCACGAAGCTTGAATAACCTCATTTGTGGGTGCACTATTTAGTTAAGCATTAGTTTGTCTTTGATAAAGCATCTTTGGACAAAGTAAAGCAAATCAACAATGAATATTGTGTAGTTTTCAAGTTTCCCTAAACTGCTATGCCAGTAATCTATTCTAGTCTTTAGAGAGGGCGATATCTATTGATAGTATCCAGAGTAGTCCTGCAGAGTTTAAATTGACATGTATGTTTCCTCTCAGTAGTGTCAAGGCTGTTATCAGCACCAGATTTAGCACTGATGGATGGGAGGAAACCTTACGAAAATCCACTTCCTGGGGACCCATAAATCCTAGAGCTAGGGCTGGTTGGCAGAATGAGGCACATGCTGGAGGTTCAGTATCTGATAAGGCAGAGTCCATAGTCTTTCGTAGTCCACATATAATACCCACAAAAACTTTTGTATTGAATATCTTCTCCATTTTTAGTAAGCCCCATGGAAATCAATAGCAAAATACAGGTAAAAATACACTGAGGATCAAGCCACAATGATTAACTCACAACTATTCAAGCATAAACAGAGTGATTGACTTAGGACAACGTGAATGTGCTTATGTGAATTGTTTGTGATTAGAAGGGTAATGTACAACCAAGTTATGTACAACATTGCATTTTGTTATTATTATGAATGAATAGGTAGAAAACTGGTATACAAAGATTAAGATTTGTGTTTACAATATGTATATACAAACATTACTGTAATAACTGTATGAATAATTCAATGCTAGTAATTTGCCTGGCTAGATCACATTTCACAAATCTTTTATAAAAGAAAAGCAAGTTTCCTTCATCAATTTTTTGACTTTTAAAGGCCATTGGCTTATAATTCACTTCCTAGAGGCTCCTTTCCAAATCAGTAACCATGCTTTTGCCATCTTTTTACATCATCATTATTGGATCATTATCTTTGATAAATAAGAGAGAATCAATGTACATGTCCATTGGGATGAATTGTATAAAAATAATAGGAAATTCTAGTGAGAAATTGCTCATGGCCTGCATTTTATCACACCTGCAGCCAATCTAACTTACAAGCAATGTATGACATCAGTTTGCAACTTGTCCTCTTATAGCCAACCATGCTTAAAAGCTAGGGTTCCCACTGAAATACTAGATGTACATTTGCTGGAATTTTATTCCAAAATGTTGGTCCTGTTCCTTAGTTTTATGTCCTTAGCCTGCCTTCATTTTGTTATTTGTTCATTTTTTAAAAAATAAATAAATAAATACTGTATTTATTTATTGTATGAATGGTTTTCACACTTTTGTGCCCTGTCCTGGAATCTTCTGATTAATATTTTCAATCCACTGATCAATCACGCTCTGAAGTAAAATGGAAAGACACTACATCAAGACCACTTTGTTCAAAGCTATGTGGAAAGCACCAGGAATCAGTGCTGGCTGGTGCCTATGAGGTCTGGTAATGAAGAAAGCAGGGAGACCATCAGTAGGCGATGCCAATGCCAAGATTCTACTGGGATGAAGATGTGAGTGCCAGCATCACCCCATTGACTGGTGGCCAGTAGAAAGATAAGCAAGTTGGGGCTGGCTAAGAGTACAGCCCCAAGACTACAGTTGGTGGGGCAGTGTCCCATTTGCTCTAATGGACCAAACTCTATTTCCTTAAAGGAAGGCAACCCACTTTGCCTTTGCCTATATTGCAAAGCTGCAACAGATACTTTTATACCCACTGTCCCAGCCAGCAAACAGAGCTTATGTGTTAAATGTCCTGGAGAGTTACTGGGGCAAAGGTGTAGATCTCTGTAAGAAATGTAGGTTAAATGTTCCTCATAAATATACAATAAATGAACACAAAAATCAATGATTCTCACAGGATGTAATCCTAACCATTTTCATGGGAACAAGCCACATTGAATTAAATAGGATTTACTTCTGAGTAGCCAAGGCTAGGATTCTGCTGTTAGACTACTATCCAAGGCAGGTTTAATGTTTTAAGTGCAAATAACACGAGGTAGCTGCTCAACACATTTCATAATTTTGAAAAGTATGCAAATAATGCAGAGATGGGAAGGTCCATCTGTTTCTGTGTGAGACACTGATTAAGATCTACCTTTGAGAAAGGACTTTGTGTTTACTTTAGTCTTCCTTTTTTTTGTTCTTTATTTTTATTTAGATAGTTTTGTATTGTATTGTATGATGAAAAAGTTTCAATAAAAATTTATGGGAGGGGAAATAAGGCATTTTCAAATACTTGTAGAGGAGCAAAACTATTTGGTTTCAGGAATGCTTTTTGGCAATTCACCAGACAAAAGTTCTAGATTGCATACATTCACTTTATAGTTTTTTTGACAAGTATCAATTTACAATATTATCATTTTGCATATTTGAGATTCTAGAAGTACTTCAATGAGTTATCAAAAAGTCATTTATGGGTCATGATGGTTTCATACAGTATGTATATACTGTATTTATTTGAGTCTAATATGGGAAAGATTACGGAACAATATAGTGACAGCTGAAGTGCATTCTAGACAGCTGTCAAAAGAAGCTTTTGAAAGTGAGTAAAAACTGGTAGAAAGTTGTCATGTCAAATATATATGACCTATCTCACTCCAAAAAGGGTTAATCTAGATGCAATTAAAATGCAAATGTCAAAAGATGAAGAGTAAGGCTGATCCACAAAGCTGTCTAGCAATGATCATTTATCTAGCAAAGTTTATTCCAAACATGGTAATGGTGACAACACCATTAAGGCAAGTTATTGACCCAAGATGTTGTTTTTTACTAGGTGCCAATCCAGGAAATAGCATTCAAGCAATTAAAGAAACCAACTACCCATGAAAGTATCTCTGTTGAAGTATTACAGTGTGAAAGAACCAGTAACTCTGGCCACTTCCAGGCTTTGCACAAGAAAAAGTACAATAAATAAATACTGAATACCATATCAGGAAACATTTGAGTTATGTAAAAGGAAAAAGGAAAGTTTGGTGGGCCTCAACAAACTGTTGGATGGCTGAACATGTGCGCCCAAACAGAATACTTGGTACAATCAGATAGCAGGTGCCAAACCTTCAGGCATAAAACCAAAAAAGGAACAGATATTGAATCATGAAGAAAGATCTAAATATGTTATGGACAAACAAGATTCTCCAGGAAGAATGAATGAACAGTAGCAGCCTAGGAAGACTTCAGAGGAATTTTGGACATTGTGCTGTTTTTTTGTGACTCCATCATGAGGCAGAGTTATAAGACAGCCTACCATAATGGAGGGATGCGGGTGGCGCTGTGAGTTAAACCACAGAACCTAGGGCTTGCCAATCAGAAGGTTGGCGGTTCGAATCCCCACGGCAGGGTGAGCTCCCGTTGCTCGGTCCTTGCTCCTGCCAACCTAGCAGTTCGAAAGCATATCAAAGTGCAAGTAGATAAATAGGTACCACTCCAGCAGGAAGGTAAACGGCGTTTCTGTGTGCTGCTCTGGTTCGCCAGAAGTGGCTTAGTCATGCTGGCCACATGACCCAGAAGCTGTATGCAGGCTCCCTCGGCCAATAAAGGGAGATGAGCGCTGCAGCCCCGGGGTCAGCCACAACTGGACCTAATGGTTCAGGGGTCCCTTTACCTTACTTTTTACCATAATGGAGGAGTAACATTTTCTAGAAAGGAAAGAGGTAGTAACAGTTGGAACTATATGAACCAGGAGCAGATGATGGAGGGATGAAGTTTTGGTAAGCACCAGGAGAGAACTGAAACATAGCAGTCATCTTATGTTCAAGACCTGCATAAAGAAAGTGCTGGGGAGCATTTATTCCAGATTGAAATCTTCTATGACATCATTTAATGAAATGTGTTTAGCAAATATTACAGTTGAAGATCAAGAACTGCCTCTCACCCCAAAAGCATTAAATCTTCCCATCTAGCTGACTGATTTCTTCATGGCAAGTTTTCTTCCTGATTGCATCTGTGTTGATACTATAGACCAATTTCCCCAAGATCATCAGAGAAAGGCAGTACCCTGGGGAGGAAGAGGGGGTTGCCTCACCACTTAGAAGAAACAAACAAACCCTCAAGTGAAAAATGAAAGACTAGTTTTGACACAGGAGTTCACAGAAACACCACAGGAACATAAAAGCCAAAGAGAGAAAGAAAGAAATTAGCAATTCAAAGGCAAGATCAAAAGGTACTTGTATTGGGTTTTGGCATGTGAAAGAAGAGATTCATTTAGGTGCAGGAAGTATGAAAGGAAAATTGAAGTTTTCTTATTTATGTTATTTAATTACATTCTCATTAACCCTATTAGTAAACTGTAACGATAATAGATTCTGAAAGGGAAAAGAAGGAAATTTTATTTTAGTTTCCACATTTCGTGGAAGGGAAGGCTTGCTGAGCCTTGATCATTTCTCAATCTATCCTGTTTAATTTGCTTGAAGAAATCTTCATAAGAAATGAAGCAGCTTTACTATTCTTAGCTACATAGGTGCATTTCTTATTAAGCACATGCAAAATATATATGTTCCTGGCTCTAGGAATTTTCAGAATATAAAACGTTGTTTGTCATTGACACTTAATTTTTTTTGTATACATAGTATCTAATATTACTCATATTTAGAATAAACCAATTGAAATAAATGGATTTAAATAACATATAGTACAAAATTTACCTATGAAAAATCAGGGCAGATGATTTTAGCACAACCTATTAACTATGTATTAATATTTACAATAAGGGTCTTCAACTGTCTCCTAATCACTGATTCATGGGGAAAGAAGAGTGTGCACTGTCATATAATCGAAGTACATTCATTCCTAACACTTTCTTCATATTATGGAGTCCAACCATTCATAATATCTCTATATTTTTCTTGATAGTTCAGCATTGCTGCCAATTTATTTCTAGATGTCCAGTTTTCATTATTCCATCAGCGGGAGTAGCATGAGGAACAGAGGCCCAGGACAGCACATTCCAAGAACTTCTTCCCAGGAGAATTCAGACATTTACCTATGTTCAGGAGTATTGTAAAGACTTGTTCACTTATCCAGGTTTGGGCTGGCAATGAAGTGTTTACAGTTCTAATTTTCACTGCTGTTCACAATATATTACAGCAGTTGTTGATTTACATGTTGTCCTATGTGATTTATTACTGTGAGATGCCCTGGAGTTCCCTTGGGGAGGAAGGGTGAAGTATAAATTTGATATAATAAAAAACCCCAATAAAAAATAAGCATTCCCCCCCATTAATCACACAAGCAATCACAACCAAACACATTTTCACCCTTTGGCATTTCCACCACCTGTGTGGTTCTTTACAAAACCAACATTTGCAATATTTCTATTTAACCTTTCACAGAACTCTTCCATAGTGTTGAATACCATTGCATGGACACCTTTACACACTTTTCTGTGTGGTGTAGCACAAAGCTACAGAAAAGGCTGCTCTCTTATTAAATAAGAATAATAATACACCATCTGGTATTTTAGCTTACATATAGTATCCTTATCCAGTTTGAACACATAGTGGTGGTTTCCATTAGTTTGTTTAGAAAATATCATTTTCTTATCCATCCGTTACAGACTTTCAAACTCAGTTTTGTTATTCCCGATTTAACACTTAACATTTTGTCTTAGTCTAATTAGTAAAGTTCTTATCAGAATAAACAGGAAAAGAAGGGGGTGGGTTTGCATTGTTTCTCCCTCTTGTTTTAACGTATGTATTTGTACCCAGTCCTGAAGCTTAACCCCTTCTCTTTCCCTACTTAGGCTGACATGTGTATGGCAGGCTCTTGAAATCCCATGGCATAGAGAACATGTCATATGTCTAGTTGTGTGAATTGGCTTCATGCATAGTTTAAAGGTAAAGGGACCCCTGACCGTTAGGTCCAGTGGCGGATGACTCTGGGGTTGCGGCATTCATCTCGCTTTAGTGGCCGAGGGAGCCGGCATACAGCTTCCAGGTCATGTGGCCAGCATGACTAAGCCACTTCTGGCGAACCAGAGCAGCACACAGAAACGCCATTTACCTTCCCGCTGCTTGCACTTGCACTTGATGTGCTTTCGAACTGCTAGGTTGGCAGGAGCAGGGACCAAGCAATGGGAGCTCACCCCATAGCAGGGATTTGAACAGCCAACCTGATTGGCAAGCCCTAGGCTCTGTGGTTTAACCCACAGATTGTTCTTCTTTTATCTGTAGCTGCCTTGAGTCCCTGTCAGGGGGGGAATACAGTGTATGTATAAATAAATATATAATAAATTTCACCCTATAACAGTTCAAACATCATCATCAGTGGTTTCCACTGATGAAGACATGGCCTAATACCATATTGCACAAATGGATAGTCTACCTCAGGTTTTGTTTCAAGCATCTGTCAAGTTTCAATGTCATTGTGTGAATGAGGCATTTCACATGTTGCCATGTATGTGTATTTTATGCTCTCAAACTAAGATTGAATGAAAAATAATAAGATGTGGGACACCTGGCTTGCCAGCAGTACATGTGAAAAGGATCTAGGGGCTTTAGTAGACCACAAGATTAACATGAGTCGACAATGTGGTGCAGCAGCAAAAGCTACTCTATTCTGTCTTGATCAGACCACACCTGGAATACTGTGTCCAGTTCTAGGTGCCACAATTTAAGAAGGATATTGACAAGCTGGAATGTTTGCAAAGGAGGGTGACAAAGATGATCAAGGGTCTGGAAAGCAAGCTTTATGAAGAATTGTTGAGAGAGCTGGGGTATCTCAGAGGACATATGATAGCCATCTTCAAACATCTAAAGGTCTGCCACATGGAAGATGGAACAAGCTTGTTTTCTCTTGCTCCAGAAGGAAGAATACAAACCAATGGCTTCAAGTTACAAGAAATGAGTGTTTGATGAAACATCATGAATAACTTTCTGATAGTAAGAACTTCTGATATTGGGATGGAGGTCCCCTTCCAACTGCTCAATTCTATGATTCTAAGGACTCCCTCAGAAGGTGGTGGACTCTCCTTGATTGGAAGTTTTTAATCAAAGGTAGGATGCCAGCTGTCACTGGTGCTTTAGTTGAGATTTGCCTTCCATCTCTAAAAAATTCTATGATCTCCCAGAATTCTCTATCCTGCTTGTGGCTAGTGAAATTGGAATTTTGCTGAATGTCCTCAGAGGATGTGGGGGATTCTCCAGCAGTGGGAGAGGGAAAATAAAATTATATGAGAAGAACCCTGTTGGATCAGACCAAAGACCCATCAAATCAAGTGTCCTGTTCTCACAGTGGTCAACCAGATACCCAAGGGAAGCTACAAGTGGGGAGAGTGGTGCTGCACTCAGGAAGTACTTTGGGACTTCCTATAGACATCTGGTTGGCCACTGGGATGGCACAATGTTGACCTAGAAAGCCATTGTCCTGCTCCAGTCTGATCCAGCAGGATTCTTTTTTATATTTTTACTTAGGTTCTTCACTAACAGTACAATCAATGGCACCCACCCCCCACCCCCCGAAATAAATGAATAAAATTCAATAGAGCTTTATTCCTAGTAAGTGTATTCTAGACTGTTATGAAAAAGTGGGGAGTTATTCTGCGAAAATGTATTTAAAGGATTGAGTGATGATTCTGGCACATCAGTGACAACAAAGTTACAAATGGAAGGTGATATTGACTACAAGAAAATGTATATGTGTAAAAAATATGCATTTAACATGGGATCATCTCCTTTTATATGCTGGGGGAAAACATTCTATGTTGGTTATAAATGAGCTTCATCTATACCTGAACACAGCAAGCCTATTATTATTACTGCAGATTGATGTGGTTAAAAACTTCATTTTGGGGATAAGAACTTCATTCGATTTTCAACATCAAAATGACTGTCCTTAAATGATAGCTGGATGTCATCTATGTTGTGAAGAACTGTGACCATTTTGCATTTGATTATATTTGCTGGGCATTTTTAGTGCAGTCAGGTAAGCAATAAAATGAATATTTAAAATGGCAGTTCAGTTTGCAAGTTTGGGAATTTGGGAAACTGGAGCGAATTCAGTGACTGTATCAGTGGAACTTTTTTTAAAAAACAGCATTGATGAAACATTTTTAGCAGCCCAGTAGTCATTCATTTAAAGTATTTATAGGTCGGTTTTGGGATTTCCTTGTGCATAGTGCCGGAAGCTATGGCACTGCGTGATTTGTGACTTCCAGGACTAGAGCCTTAGAAAGGTCAAATCCATGCCAAATATTTGACTCCACAGCTAACCAGGGAATAATAAAACAAGTGAGTCCCAGAGGTGCCAGTTTCAAGACTAGGCAGCAGTGACTGAACAGGAATCAAAAGTAGGAAGAAGCAAGGCAAGGTGAGAAGCAATCTAGTAGTAAATAGTCAGAAAAGGTACATAGCTCAAGCAGCAAGGAAACAGGAAATGAAATACTAAGACCCAGGTGGAATCTGCACACATATTGAAAAAAACGCTGTGAAAATGCTTTATTTTGAAACATTTTGAAAAATACATTGAATTTTGCATAGCTCACTGTCGCCATCTGGTGTCACATTTGTATATTGCACTTTACAACACATTTAAAATGTTTTATTTGCAGATGTGTAGCTGAGTCCCCACTTAATAATCACACTTGTCAGCTGATTGGGCTGGCTTAATGGTGGGGGTCGCAGTCTGAAGCAGTTGCTTCCCTCTAGAGCAGGGGTATGGAATTTCGTTAGCCCAGTGGCCACCTTCACATATGGGCAACCTGGGGGGCAGAGTAATGCCAGTAGTAGGTGGGGCTTGATGTAGGGTTGCCAACTGTCCTGTATAATGTAGGATTGTCCCGTGTTTCAACGTAAAATGCTACACCCTGTATTGATACAGTTTTGTCCTGTATTTCGAGTTTCTCTCTCTCTCTCTCTCTCTGCCAGGTTAGGGATCCTCTCCAACTGTATGTGCTTGAAAGGGTGTGTGAAAGTTCCTGTATTTAAGCCCTGGGTAGCTAAGCACAGACAGATTTACAAGTTCATCTGCGTGCGTGTGTGTGACAAATTCAGGAGGAGCCATCCTGTTAGGCTGCAATAGATTGTCATGGTTTGCTTTGAATTTGTTTCATTACCAGATGAAAAAAAAAATCGTCCCCCAACCACACCACACCACCCTGTCATGTATTTTGCCAGAACCAGTACCATCTGGCAGTCCTAGGCTTGAGCCAGTGGGCAGAGCAACATGTGTTTTTTGTTTGTTTGTTTAAAAAGACTTTTCTCCGTAGCCCACAACCCAACCATGCAAAACCCAGAGGTTTACACACATGTGCACCCGCCCACCCTGTTCAAGGACACCTTCTGCCAGGTAAAAGCACATGAGAAGGGTCCAGAACAGGGATCGTGAGAGCCAAGAGGAAAAATGGCCTAGGCAGTGGCCGGAAAGCAAGAGACAGAGGTCTGAAGGGCCACATTATTCTCCATCCCTGCTCTAGAGCCATGAAACCAACACAATAAATTACAATTAACTTAAGCCCCTTTGTTTTCCATGGACTTAAGTACTTCCACTCAGATTGGCTGGTGGATTTTATTCATGCTCTCATGGTGTTTTCAGTGCGATGTGAAGCTAATATTTGTGTTAAATGCTGTTGAGCTAAACAGAACCTGCAGACTCCCATGTTTTTTACGTTAGCACCTATAATATAAACTCACTGGAAAATTAATTTCTAGCTGGAAAGGAAGACATGGTATAAATTGAGAAAAATAAATGAATAAAAACCAATGCGCCTTCAAAACTGAGCTACTACATAAATAGAGTGTAATCATATAAATGAAGGTTGTGAAAAAAATGAAGCGTTTCCATGAGTTTCATTAACTGAAAAGTCAATTTGCTGGTGCAAGTCAGCCTGCTTACAAGCACTGTCCAGCTTTTGTCCAGCTATGTGTGAATTTCCAAATCCCTATGCTGGAAAAAGGGGGTGAGAAAAGAGTAAACTCTTCCTGTCCATTAAAACAGGAAGTTTCTTTGCTGAGTCTGCCAACAAAGGGGCCATTTGTGAAGGTGTTTTCATAGGAGTCTTTTGATAAACTACTGCAGATGAGTTTACACAGTGACAAACAGCACCATATGCCTGACTCTGCAGTCCTTCCAACTCACTCTGCTTGTCGCTGTCTCTTTCTTTACCTCTCTGGAATAAAAAATGGCTGTAATTCCTGCTGAGTAGTCTAAAAATGTGTTTTCCTCCCTGCAAAAATGTGGACTTTGGGAGAAGTGGCTCAAGCAGAAAAATGCAAGGTATCAACTCAAGCCTCATAACTTCAAAGGCAAATCTGTTTCAGAAATAATAGGTTGTCTTTAATAGTTTTGGTATCTTCCCTAGAAACTAGAGAAAACGCGTTCAGGGAAGCGAAAGGCAAACGGAATGGAAAAATTACAGCTGCAATCTGAAGCACATCTACTTGGAAGTAAGAGCTGGTTCACACATGCTCCAGGTGCACAGGGCATCTACACTGTGAGGAGGGGGTAAAAAAGGGAGACATGGGCTTTTTCAGGTTCCCACACTCATATTGTGTGTTAAGATTCAGGACTTATATGCACCCATACTTGCAATGAGCCTCGTTTGTCATTTTGTGTTGTAAATGACAGGACAGGCCCAAGACATTTTGCCACCTGAGGCAACCCCAAAATGGCATCCTCTTTCCCCGCCAGTGAAGAAGGGGTCAGGGCAAATCTACATCAGGAATAAGGTGGGGAAGAATGACCAACATCAGGCTGTGCTGCCTTGGTGGACCCTGCCTCCTGAGGCAGTTGCCTCACTTTGCTTCATGGGTGGGCCGGCCCTGTTAGCATGGGGTATGTGTGTGTGGGGGAATTCCTATTGTTTGGACAAGCTTTATGTTGTATATGACCCCCACCTCCCTCCCATTTAAAGAAATGGCATTTTCTTCTGACCAAATGTAATAAGGATCATAGTTTTTATCCTTTAAAAAAAGTCTCTCATAACATTTTCACAGGTATGTATAAATATCTTGCACTGCACTTGTAAACCAGTAGATAGCACAAGATGTGGGCAAGCTATCTGTCCCCAAGGGATTACATGCCTCCTTAAGCTTTTGCTGCTTCAAGCCTACTTATAACCAGCAGAGGTAAAAGTCACAGCCGTTGCATTGCATGTTCCAGGATGGGGATGGAGAGATGGATGGAGCACTGTAGGAAACAGCAGGTTAGCAAAGATAAAAATGCACATGAAAAATGGAAAAGCATGGCTGGGCCCAAGCAGACATCTGTAGGTCAGATATGCTCGGCAGGCCACCATTGCTTAAAGTCTCGTCTTAAATGTGTTTATCGAGAAGTAGTTCTGCCCCTTGATGTGTACTTTTGCCAGCATGCTTTAGGCTGCTTCTGCTCCTTCTGCTGCTGTACTCCTGCTGGTCTGTACATATATATATATATAATATCTTCTATTTGTCTGACATTAACCCGGAAGTAACTGCAAGGGTGGCTCACTTTTTATCAATGGCATTTCTCAGGGTGGTGAATGGCCCTATATATCAGCAAGAAACTCCAATGAAAATCCTTGTTATTGCTTTTTTTTCATGGCTGTTTATTTGTATATATTTTAAAATTTTATATATGGATGTTTTATGATGGCCTGTATTTGTGATGCCTAATAAAGGTTTGATAAAGTATTTTATTTTGTATTTGTCTTATTTTGCTTTACTTGTCACTTTAGGCCACCGCAAAGTGGTTAATCAATGTGGTTAAACAAATGAAAGAATAAATAAAGACTGGCTCGTGGTTCAGCTTCCTTGTGGGTTTATATACTAGGGATATGCATCAGTTCTGTGTAGATGCCAAATAATGAAGCAATTCAGCGAGATTCAGGGTCTTTACCCGTTTGCTGAGTCAAAATGTGATGGCAATAAACCAGATCAGGCACCCCCATAAAGTGTTGTACTGCTCTTACAGTTTCCGTCTTTCTCTTCAGGATAGCTGTCAGACCCTCAAAGTGTCCCTATTTTACAGGGATAGTCCCGGATTCACAGAAGCCACCCCATTTTCTGATTTTATCCTGGAATGTCCCGCTTTTCCTTAGGACATCCCTATTTACATCAGAGAAACGTTGGAGGGTCTGGAGTTATGCAACCCCTGAGCCAATGAGATAAGTAACTAAACAACCTTTAGAAGGCATTTGAAGGCATATAAGGACATTTTTAAATGTGTAAATGTATTATTATGCTTTTATATGTGCTGGAAGCCACCCAGAGTGGCTGGGGCAACCCAGTCAGATGGACGGGGTCTAATAACAACTACAATAATGATATTGAATAGGATGTCCCTCTTTTCATTAGAGAAATGTTGGAGGGTATGAGCTCCATGTTCTCTTATATTTCTGTATTTTTCTCTATGAGTTTTGCAAGATATGAAGCAGTCTAAAATGTTGCCTGGATTTGTTTGTTTGTTTGTTGTTTAAACCACAGCAACTGAAGTTTTTGTTTTTTTAAAAAAAGAAAGTTAAAATTTCATTTAACCAAACAAAGCAAAACCAAACCGATATTGCTCTGCTTTCACTCAAAAATGAAATTAAGCCAGAACTCTAGGTAGCCCCCCCCCCCCATTGTAAGGCCTATCAGAGGCCTGTAAGGGGACTTAGGAAAGCCAGTGGTAGCCTACAATATTTTTTAAAGTGTCAAAGCAAAAATACACAACATTTGGCCGTCTCATAATTGTTTTAAGGTAATAAAGAGCAAGAAATAAACCCCACTCTCATGGACATAAAAGATTATGGCTGAAAATGAGTTTCTTTCACTTCCCCCACAATAAGCTCTGGACCTGTGCATTTGCAATTTGTCAGGCTTAATCCACTCTGGAAGGGCTTCTGTGTCTGCAAATTTCATCTACTTTGGCCAAAGTGGAAAAATTATATTTGATTTGTAGTGAAAGGGGGTCACAGCTTGGGATTTGGACAGCAGAGAATACAGACTGAAATGAAGAGAGAAACTCAGAAACAAGGCCAAATGCATAGATACAAGGTTAATCTTGAGACCCCATGCACATGCACATCCCTATTCTATTGGGGTTGCCATATTTCAAAAATGAAAAAGCTACGCATAAAACATATCTAAAATCACTCCTGTTTTTAGGAAATGCCCAAAATTGTTGAGCTTTTTAAAAGAAAGCCTGGAAGTTGTTGAGTTTTTTTTTTAAACACACACACACACACACACACACACACACACACACACATTTTTCAATTGGCTTGCCTAATTTCCAGGACAAAGTGCCACCTTTCAGAAATTCATCCCAGACGTCAAGTCCACCTTTGAAATTCCAGTAACATCCAGACTTATGGCAGCTCTAATTCTATACCACACAAATGACCTCCTTCTAGCAAGCCCAACCACATATCTTCTTTGAAGTCTTTGGGTATATCCAGGCCAATGCGGGAACAACTGCAGAAGCAGAAACAGCTAAACCTCTGTGTAGTAATACTGGTGTTAGTTTAGTCCTGCTGAGTCAAATAGGATTTAATTTCTATCAAATATTGCTTAGGAGTGAACCTTAAATAACTAAGTAAATAGCCTTTCCCCCTTGTCTTCTAAATTTACTTCAACAGCAACCATTACAAGGGAATAAAGTCATTTGCATTTTTTAGAATCCTTTATCTGAGGGCTGGTGAACAGATCTTAAACATAGTAGCTTCCCAGTTCGGGAACAATTTTCACGGATCTGAAAGTCAGGACTGGAGCTCAGTTTAAATCCTACATCCTATGAGAATATGTCTTGGTGTGTACTTGTTAGAGCCAATTTAGTTTGAAGCTAGTGCTCGCTTGACTCTTGACATTGATGGATTGGTCAGTTTTTTTTAGAAGCCAAACACGAATGATAAAGTCATAGAACACATGCACATATACCTTTCTGTTGCTGCTGCCGACCAGCCTGTCAGTTAATTTTGATCAGTTATTTAGTGTTTAGTCAGTCAGCTGAGCGATTGGAATTTGTTGTGATGTCAAGTCCTGTTTAACCCTCATTTTCTCCAAGAAAAAAAAATAGAGCTTTTTCTTGTGATAAAAAAATTGAGCTTTTTCTTGCAGCTATGGTTTGGCATCAGATTCATATGATCAATGACGTGTGTGTGTGTGTGTTAGCACAGTCAATGTATTATGCAGGAACACTGATTGGGCCATGTAGCTGGGAAATGTGTGTGCTCACACGGATATGCACATCTACCCACACCCACAACACCACACACACCTCCCCAACATGTACCATATGAGTTCAGCAACTAAATGATTGACTTTATTTTAGAAAAACTAATTGTAATTGTATGTATGTGCTAAAGGTGTGCAGTCACCACACAATTCATTTTGTATCTGTGCCATTGAAAAGCACAGTGGTGAGTAATCACAAGGGCTAGCAGACTAAGACATTTTTGAGTAGCCTTGGTACAGCTTTTATACTCAAAAGACTGGTTGACATTTTGGCCTTAGTTACAGGTGGGTAGGGTCTGATGAGAATGACAGTAGGAGAGTTGCTGAAGGGGTGGGGGGTGGGGACAAGATGAAATGAGATGGGAGGAAGAAAGAAGGCACAACTTAGAGAATTAGTGCAGTTATTAAGGAGGGGTTGTGTTAGATCAGGCTATTAGACTGCTAATTTTAGTATTTTGTTCTGGGTATTATTTTCAATCAATCAATCAATCAATCAATGTTATCTGTTTTCACTATTGGTGTCCTGTCTGAATGCTCATGCAATGTGTCTTGTGGATATATTCAAGTAAGAATATACATCTCCATAAGGTGGTCACAGCAAGAAGGGTTGGGTGGGATCTGCTGATTTTGGTTTCTCTCAGAGTCTTATTTTTCCAGTTAAGTTCACTTTGCCACATTTCTGCATCAGCTTGTGGAGTTACTATTTTTAAAAAGTATCTTGCAAATTAACCAGCATTTAAGCGTACATTTCAAATATTTTACGTCTTGCTTTACCTGACTGTTGCCTAATATGCAAATTTGCTTTGAATAATTTGGAGAAGTGCAAATTCCAAATGAAAGCTGTGTTTTGGTTCACATATTGTTTCAGGAAGTGCAAATTAGGCAGGTGTGGATTAAAATGTGAACTGAACTACTCCCATCTGTAGTAGCAGGTATAGTGAGGACCATTAAATAAGTCTGAGCTCGACAAAATGGCTGAGTGATAGACTTGATTACATCCCCCAGCCCGTGTAGGGAAGTCTGAAAAATCTCCTTGTAGGGGAGTCAACAAATTAATAACATAACTTCGTATGTGTGCGTGTGTGTGTCACTTTCCACACCCCATTCCCCCTTTTTTTAAAAAGTATCATTGTCCAATAGGCCATAAAACTGACCAGAAAACTTTAGAAATGAACCTGAGTTCTCCACGTATCTAGAGGAAAGATTGATTTGCTGCAGCCTTGTTTATACACTGTTGGCCTTATCACCTCCTTGACAGACCCCAATTCCATGAAAAGTGCTATTCGTTAAATTACACAGGAAGAGTGGAAACAAACTATCTTTGGATACAGTAGTGTCTGTGGCTTAGCTAGGGTGCAAAAGGTAACTTTGTGACAATGAGAGAAAACCTACTGAGAGGAAGCAGCGTTTTCTCCAGTCCTTGCATTTAGTGTGAATTCTCTCTGATCAGAAAGATCGTGGAAGAAATGAAAAAGATAGCTAAAAACTTCAGAGAGCCAGCAGATGTGATAAATGACAGCCAGCAGGACTCTGGACCATTACAGCTTGCTGAGCCAGATGTCCAAATGATTTTTGAAACGCTAAAATTGAAACGTTTCCTTCTCCACAAAAGAAGAAGAAAATAAATGGTACTGTGGATCACCTAGAAAAATGTTTTGCATTGAAAATATAATATAGCATTTGTGAAAATTCCATTTTTACAAGGAAGACAGCTAGACTTCAAAGCTGTTTCTGGCTTCATAAAGATGCTCAGGGTTATAAGGCAAACCAAAATATTGTTGCTTGATGCTGGCCACTTTGCAAGATGGGGCTGTCAAAATTCTGCCTGTTGACAATTGTGTAACAGCAGATTCAGACAGGGAGTATCAATCCAGAACACTTGATAAATTGTTAGCTGGGGTTGTAGCAGCAAGGCTTTGCGAGGCACAAAGCTATGCATAAAACATATCTAAAATCACTCCTGAAGTACTAGAGTGAATTCTGTCTAGTATACAGGCGATATAATCAGTGTGTGCTCTAGCAGTGTTTATGTCTTGCCAGAACAAGAGATAACAAGCTCTTGAAAAGGTATAGCAGGTCACAAAGAATATGAAGTTGAATGTCATAGACAATCACAAAGTGAGCTAGGTTTCGATTCTGTGTAAAAAGACTTTATAGTGTGTTCATACTGTTTTAGGATGCAAAGATACACACTCTGTCTATACTGATTACAGTTAATATGGAATAGATTTCAGTATGTTTGAGGATCAGTTCAGATGTCTCCCAAATGGCTACTTTCTACATTATGAGTTCGCAACTGAAACCACTCCAAAAGCAACTTTCACATTTTCTCATTTTTCATGTTTTCTTTCTCATATTGTCCATGATAAAGCATTTTTGTTTTCAAACATGTTCTCAACTAACTCCTGTAAGAGGCAGCTGTAAGTGTGTTTACCAAAAATGCTCTGGGGATGATGCTATATCATTGTGTAGCATTATTCTCCTTGCACCATTTTGTAGAAGGTGTCTTCCATTATGCAAGGTTGGTGTTTGCAGCTGTGGAGTTGCAAAGCTTCTTTTTTTTTGGGGGGGGGGGATGAAAATTGAAAAAATTGAATCCTCTATTGGCTCTTAAAATAATATCCCTCCTCTAAGGGTGTCCTGTCCTGTGTTCATTGCAATCAGCGCTGCTTCTGTTTCTCTACAGTTCAGTTTCAATTAGAACCTATGTTCATCTTGATAACTGCTCAGGCTGAAACTAGTGTAATTTAATATGTAATTAACTACATAACCAATGTCAATGCATTTTAATTTAAGAATAAAAAACAATGCAAAAATTAACAAAAGTATTTGCAGCTTTTCAGACTAAAACAAAACACTTGTATTCACTTTCATGACTTCCATTCCTGACCTTTGATGAACATGAAAATTGTGGCAATTTTAGGCCCCCATTTCAGTTTCTGAAAAGATAATTCAACATTCTTAGCTTTATACCTCAAACATTTTCAGACTGCATCATATTCTCTCTCCCTCCCTCCCTCCCTCTCTCTCTCTCTCTCTCTCTCTCACACACACACACACAGGAAAATTCTGGACCAACACTAATAACATGCACATTTTCTTTAAATAATAACTAACAGCAGGGCTCTGGAAAGGAACAGACCACTGGATAGATGCAAATGAGATGTGAAAAGGGTCTCAGTTATTGATAATGGGTTGATAGGGTCTCAGTAGAACATATTCTTTCTGTGCAAATAGGGTGGCCTGGGTGGATAGTAAATTATATCCAGGGAAATATTGCTTGATTATGTTAACATAGTTAACATAGTGAGTTAACATGGATCGAGTTAATAGTATGAAGCATGGGGGATGGGAGAGTTTTCAGGCTGTTGTATGTCAAATTGGCTGGTTTCTGAGCTCACATAAGAATATTTCTCATCTAAGTTTGAATACATATATAGACTTTGTTTAAGCCATTATTGCCATTCTAAGAACTTAGGATGAGTCAGGCTAGAAATGTGAACAAATTAGCTTTATGTCTATAAAGGTGCCTTGAAATTATTAACAAACCTGATAAAAACAGCTAGAGATAGAAAGACTCTTCAGTAAATAAGCAGTTTCTTTCTTGGATTATTATAAAGAAAATGGCTCTTGGCTCAGGAAAGCCAGAAAGTAATTTTGCTAAAAGCTTATTCACTTTATTACCACAACAATAAAATTTTGTATTACAGATCTGTATGTTTTTATTGCTCTAGTTATATAATAAAATACTATACTGAAACATTAAGGTTCTCAGAATCTTTTGCCTGACTGAATTTGTGAATTATTTCTATGTATTTATATACTTTAGTCTCCATGTCTACAGATTCCTCATTCTGTGAGCTTTCCCTGGCATAGGGTACCCAGAGCAAGGGACAAAGGTACCTTATAATAGTCATTGAAAGGTTTCACTAGTTCGTTGCTGATGATATCATTGTCATTAGGACATTTTATAGTGCAATTTCAACTGTGTGCTAGAAAGTGAATTATATTTGATCAAAGAATTTAATATCAGGCAAGGTTTATGGTGAGCAAAGTAAAGAATAAGGAAATCACCCAAAATTACACCTTTACACAAAGTAGTTATATAATTTGCAATAAATCTATTGAAATGGAGAGTGTAGGAACAGAGGGACAAAGGGAAACAAAATGTATGTTCTGCTGTCTGCTAGTTGGGTCCAATCCAGAAAACATTAGCCACCACTAAATCCTATTAAGTTTAAACAACTGTGCTCTAATTTGATTGATTTCAGTGGGATTTGGACTGGAACTACAATTTTGGTGGCAGAACCTGTGTGTGGGAACTTGGGTCTTCACTGAACAGCTGCAAAGCAGTGAGGTGAGGAGCAGGTCTGCAGCAGAGACCAGGTAGATGTTACTCAATGCTTTCCCCATAAACTCATCTTTGCCAGCAACACCCCCCAGCTGCTTTTTCAAACTGTATTTCTGATGGTTAAAAATCTATTGAGGAAAGCGGATAGCAAAAGGAAAGCACAACAATCCAGCTGTCTTTCCTACAAGGGTTTGGCAGCAATCTGTATCTGTTGCTAAATTTGTTCTTCTGATCTTAGAGCCCATTCAGATAGAACAAGATCTTCTATACATGATCCACTGGTGTGAGTATGTAATCGCTTGTATGAGCAGCAAGACATAATAGAGTAAGAAGCTGGATTGTTGTAACCTCCTCCAAACCATCTTCCTATGAAATTTGAATAAGTATTATTATTTATCATCAAGGCTTGAAACAGAGTGTTACTAAAGTGAAAATATATCATCAATATTGTGGCAAATGACAATGAATTTTGGTTCAGATATGTGAGGCAGATGTAGTTCTAGTCCTTAATAGGGGGGAAACAACAATACAGTGGTACCTCGGGTTACAGACGCTTCAGGTTACAGACGCTTCAGGTTATAGACTCCCCTAACCCAGAAATAGTACCTCGGGTTAAGAACTTTGCTTCAGGATGACAACAGAAATTGCTCAGCGGTGGCTCAGAGGCAGCAGGAGGCCCCATTAGCTAAAGTGGTGCTTCAGGTTAAGAAGAGTTTCAGGTTAAGAACGGACCTCCAGAACAAATTAAGTTCTTAACCTGAGGTACCACTGTATATGATTTCCCCTAGAAAATTTTTGGCAAAATGGCCTCCTCCATTGTGCCGTCTGTGAATTTTGGCCACAACTGTGCATTGAGCTGTAATATTGTTTAACTTTATTTTGATATTATTGAAGGAAGCAATAGGCTTGGGCCCTATTCCTCCTCATTTTAGTCTCTTGAATCCTTAATCCATGAATGTAAACTAACAACAAGGTTTCAGTCAACTTTAATGGAACAATTAAAAGGTGAGGAGAGAACTGAATATGGGCAAACCACATTTTCCCATACCCTGCAGGGCTTGTGCAGGCAGAGCAGGAAGTGGTTGAACACTTTCCCCCTCTCCACTCCTATTCCAGGTATGTATGTATGTATGTATGTATGTATGTATGTATGTATGTATTTATTTATTTAAAAAAACCCATTTCTCTACTAATTCCAATGGGAGGAAAATGAACTCTAGGGTTGTGTAGTTTGCCCTCATAATGTTTGGGGAACGGAAGGTCCTGTAGCATGCTCCTCTCTCACACACAAAAAGAGTGAGAGAGGATATACATTTCTTTTCAGCCCTCTCCAACACTGGAGTTTTGATTGCAGAGGAGAATTTTAGGAGCTACTTTCATTCAGCCTTAAAATAAATAAATAACCAAGACACTTTGAAGCAGACATGAACTGCAAAGTGAGATGAGTTAAAATTAAAATTAGACATTATACGTTACTTAGATTGGTTTCACATTAGTGTAAATTAAAATTAGACTTTCTAAATCATTTCAAATGGTTTTCTATGAGTGTCAGGCTAGGCTGTAAAATGTTTTTAAATTGTTGTTTTAATCGTTTAGCTTTCTTGTTTTAATTTTACGTTTTATCTATGTATGTAAGCCTGTGTGGAAGGCTTTGCTCTGAGACGCGGTAAATTCATCCCTAAACAGCACTGTCCACATTCACATAGCTTGAGACCTATTTCCCTTACTACAATCCAGTGAAAAAATTGGCAGACTTGACTGAGGGAATGGCTGTGCTCCATGGCATTACCACCCACATCAATGTTCCTGACTGAAGTAGCACTAGAAAAGTTGGAGAAACAACATCTACATATTTCACAAAAGAGCTTTCACACAGTGATTGCATGAAGGGATCTCTACATGATTAAGGGAAAATGGGGCTATGTCCCTGGCCTGGACACTACACAGTTTCCACAACTGAGATCCATATTTTGAGTGTAGACCTTTACAGGGGGAAAGCCTAAGTGTGTAGATCTCTACATGCATATGCTTCTTTGTGAGCCAGAAGCCTTCTTGATTGACATTTCAGTTCATGTAGAAAGCCTATGCAAATAGAAATCTGCAAATAAATGTGTTGTCCCTGCAGATAACATATCAGACTTTAAGACTAGGGAAGTCATACTATGCTGGACAGTGGGACTCGTTTCATGACCTCCTTCCCATTAATTGTGTGTAACCTCATTCATATGATTAACACATGAAGACAGTTTAATTTATATATCTATATTCTTTCACAACACTGAAAATTAAAGGGAAAGTGGATGGAATCCTAAAGATCAGGGGACAAATTAAGCTATGTAGTTTTGTTACTTGGCCAAACATTAAGCCAAGGTCTTAATGATCTTACCGGCATATTTTTGGCATATATTTTACTTCCATGCTATGCTCTATTAACTAAAATCTCTCAGCTATTTTTAACCATGTTCATTCCATAATTAATACTTATTAGTCCTTTGAGACAGTTAAAAATTAGAGAAAAAGTAAAGGCAGAAGTTTTGAGTTCATATAGCCTACAAATTAGAATCTAAACATTGTATGAAGTCAAATGCAAAATGTCACACTCATGTGCTTAATCTTAATTAATCCAAAACAATAACTAGCCCTGATTTCATTTCAGGACTCATCCTCATATTTTCCTAGCAGAATGGTTGCTAGTGGAAACTTCAACTGTGTGCTTGTCTCTCTATGCAGTTAGTTACTTGACAGTTGTCATACCCACTTGATTCAGGGCAATTTTAATCATGCCAGGGAAAGCCTACCAGATGTCACTCAAATGGTTGAATGTTACATGTAAATGTTTGATTGTATTATCTTCTTTTTTATCACAATAGACCTGCCTTTGGAAAAGACATCTGTCATAAAAGGAAACACCCTTAGCTTTGATTATTTTAGCCATGACTGTTCCATCAATGTAGAATAGTTCCATGGGGTTTTTTTCTGATGCTAGTCATACTCAGAGTAGACCTGCTGAAATTAATGAATATGATTAATTTATAGCATTAATTTCAAGCCACATTCTGTGCCCAATAAGCACAGGACACCTTTGCCCGACTGCGCTGTGGCCTACAGATTGCAGCAAAATACTGGGCAAGGTTTTTTCCTCCTGCCAGTCAGAAGAGAGAGAGAGAGAGAGAGAGAGAGAGAGAGAGAGAGAGAAGTGAAATACGGTAAGTAAGAAGGGAGGGGAGTGATATGTCAACTGGACAAGCAAGCTGTTGAGATATTAATTATACACACAATTACCAATTCAGGGGCTTCATAAAGGGCACCTGTGCATAACTAGCATATGTCTTTCTTTCTTTCTTTCTTTCTTTCTTTCTTTCTTATTGCTCTTTCAGATATAATGTTATTGTTGTTGTTGTTTAGTTGTGTCTGACTCTTCGTGACCCCATGGACCAGAGCACGCCAGGCACTTCTGTCTTCCACTGCCTCCTGCAGTTTGGTCAGACTCATGTTTGTAGCTTCGAGAACACTGTCCAACCATCTCGTCCTCTGTCGTCCCCTTCTTCTTGTGCCCTCAATCTTTCCCAACATCAGGGTCTTTTCCAGGGAGTCTTCTCTTGTCATGAGGTGGCCAAAGTACTGGAGCCTCAGCTTAACGATCTGTCCTTCCAGTGAGCACTCAGGGCTGATTTCCTTCAGAATGGATACGTTTGATCTTCTTGCAGTCCACGGGACTCTCAAGAGTCTCCTCCAGCACCATAGTTCAAAAGCATCAATTCTTCGGCGATCAGCCTTCTTTATGGTACAGATATAATAAGAATCAGCTAAGTGAAAGGACGGAGCACTATGCAGAAGAAAGAAGACCAAAGCAAAACAAAAAGAGCAACTTTACCCATCCAGATCAGAACTGTAGCATAGAATGATGGGTGTTCAATATTTTCCATCACATGTTTCTCCACTGAAAATCATGGCAAAGCAATTTGATGCAAATAGGATCTTTGGGAATGCAATTTTCAGATGGAAAATGGTTGGGGGGGGGTGAACCCCGTTCCCTGTGTACTATGGTTTCAATCTGGATCAGGGCCCCTTGCTGCTCCTGTAATTTTATTTTTAAAAGCCAGAGGGCCCCAGTCATGGGATTCAAAGAGGTGGAGAATTTCACACTGACTTTGGCTTGGTGTTTCAGCACATGGTATGCCCCAGTCAGCTCAGAACTTGGCCTTCCCATTTCTAGACAGAAAACGAGTTTTGTACTGACAACAGTATGATGGTAGGTGACTTGTGTGCTGCAGTCATCTATCAGCTTCAAAACTGTTGAGGATTCTATGAATACTCAAATAAAATTTGAATACTTCATCTTTACTTCCTTTTCCAGCACGCAATATTGCATTATTTTCAGTAAAGTGCTTGGAAAAGCAATTTCATCCCCCCAACTTCTATCATGCAGTGCTCTTAAAACAAAATATAATGAGAAAAAAGTGTTTCCCCTAGAGTAGTCTGAAGCTTATTTTCTTAATAAAAACAATTACCTTAACTTATCATCTTTGAAGTGAAAAAAACACTCCTCCAAAACACAGCCTGTTAGTCATTTCCAGGGCTAGTCTGGCAGCTGATGGAACCTTTAAGGAGTATGACAAGCTGCTCCTGCCCTTTTATTTTAGCATCATTCCATAACATTCAAACCATCAGAGCTGCAGCAAAAAATAGCTACCGTGGGTAGAAAAAAGGGAGACACATAAATGATAAATGCGATGAGCCAGGAAGATGAAGTGTCTAAAAGGTTTGTCCCACACTTTCTACAGTGTTTTGCATTTCGGGATCTTTATGAACTTAACCCTCAAAAACTCCTGTGCTGTCAACTCAAGCAGAGCAATATTGGTAAAACTGACAGTGGTTTGTCACCATCTCTTTGATTTCAGAACACTGGGGATGGTAGTAAAAAGGGGAGCTGAAAGCATTAATTTGTGGTATTAATTAAGCTTTAGATCTCACATTTTATTTTTGTAAGAGTTAGGAATGTAAGGGGAATCCTTCTGGACCACACTAAGAGTTTAGCTAATTGAGCATCCTGTTCTCCACAGCAGCCAGTCAAAGACCCCCTGGGAAGCCCACTGGTAGAGAGGTGGGCAAAATTCCATCAGACTGCATAGGCTCATTAAAACCTACCTCAAATATGATGCAAACTTTGAAATCACCTAAATTCTTCACCAATGCAGACTGAAACCCAAAGTCCAGTTGTCTTTCAAAGACGGAAACATCATCCATTAAAATTTTAAAATTGTAACTATTTTAAATGGGTGTTTTCTTTTTTTAAAAAAGAGTGTATGCTTCTGAGCAAGTTGTTTTGAATCCCACCCCCCACACCCTGTAGCTAAGGGCTCAGCAGAATGATCCTAGGCAGACAGTGATCTTGCAAACAGTGAGGTGGAGCAGAGCATTGGATCTACTGCTGGATATGAAGCCATGCCAGCCTGGGTGAAAGTTGATATCAGGTTCCTTCTTCTTTTTTGCTATGGTATCTCCAGGCTTGACAAGATTAGATACCCAAGTATAAGGACCCTCAGGGAATTCATGGGTCCAATGGATTTCAAACCTCTGGCACCCTGACCCAAAGCATCCCATTTCAGGACTTGCCACTGTCTTCAACTGGTGAGAGAATCACTGGTAGGAGCTTACTGCTTGCCTCCACCACAATTGTGCCTGCTTCACCAGCAGCACTTCCGCAGCAGAAGCACCACCCTAATTATATACCTCCAAGCCATCAACACTGGTGGTGGTGGTGTTAAGATTGCATTCTAATTAACTATTGTATCCAACAAAGATGCTCTGTTCCTGCAAAGACTTCTGCTTGCAAAATTGAATGTTTCCCCTTGTATCCCTCCCAAATCTGTTCTGAGGTCTCTCCTCCACCACCGCCACCCAAACTGCCTGGAGCAGGTGTTGACGGGTGCTGGAAGCATCCAGGGAGAGGACACTGAGGAAAAGTTCCATTGTGCAAGTGGAAGTCCTTGTGCTAACAGGATGACTTTATTGCATGCAGTTCTAAGTTGTGATACATGACCCGGAAGTGTCTGCGGACAGCGCTGGCTCCCGGCCTCTAGAGTGAGATGAGCGCACAACCCTAGAGTCTGTCAAGACTGGCTCGTACGGGCAGGGGTACCTTTACCTTTTTCTAAGTTGTGATACAAATTGGAATAGCCTTGAAATAACACTTGCTTTGCAGCATCCTTCTATTTCTTTCATCCTTCTATTTCTTTCACCGTGCCACTTGACCATGCATTTAGCATCTGTAAGGAAGGACTATATATTCATATATGAGGAGGGTGCCTGGACAAATTATGCCCCCTACCTACCTGTGCATGGAAGAGCTCTGGGTACAAACATTGGTTTGTGCATAGAGACCCTCTTATGGACTTATTGGGTGATGGAAGCATGACCACAAGTTGTTTAAAATTGTTTTTGAAATTGTTTCTAATGCTATATCCTCCCCTAGGACCTTACGGTAAAGGGTGTATAATATAATAGCAAGCATACTGGTGGAATGATGGGATTATCCCACTCATCCTTTCAACCTCCTCACATGTTCTTTGAATATGTGAGGGTGTTCAAATTAACCCCCTGTTTGTACTTCTACAGTAGTTTAGTGGAAATTGGGGGTAGAAAACTCCCTTTCTCATCAAGAAAACAAAAACTTACCTTTCAATTTTTATTTTACCATTGTTGAAAATTTTTGATGGATTTTTCTCAAGCATTGTCCAGGAAAGGAGTGGTGGGAAGACACACAGCTAATGGATTTTGAGGCCAGCTGAGCAGAGTTTGCCAATCACTAACTGTGATGCACACAATTGCCATAAATCAGTTTTTAAAGATGTTTAAGATTCCATTCAGTCAAATTGCATAGCCTGTTAATAAAAGTAGGACTACTGGCAAATATGGTATTGTTCATTTTACTAAAGTCTGCATTATTTGGTCTATTATCTCTCTTAATTTCTGGGTCAGATTTTGTGTTTAAATCAGTTTTATAGAGCGTTTATTGCCTAATGAATATTAATTCCCATTCTGAAAAATTGCTCATCTCTCTTTGTTTGACTCTTGGTTTATATTGAAGTCAAATGGCCATTAAAAGTTTTTTTTCCCCTTCATAAAAAATAATTAAGTAGCACCATCTCTGATTTTCATGGTTTGAAGTTTGCAATTGTACTTTAGTGTAAAAAGGATTGACCTTGGGGAGGAAACAACAATTATAGCATTAATGAAACATTATGGGCATTCTGAAAATGATTCGCCACAATTTATAATTAACTCTACTGTAGATAACTTTAAAAGATACTGGCTAGCTTCTAAAGTAAATTAGTTTTACCAGATTTTTACCAGAGATATGCTATATTTTCTTAAATAAATCTGTTGCATTATAAACTGAATAATCTTAATCCCATGTTGGGATCTTTGCATTTTCTGTTTCAGGATGTGGAATTCTGTGGCTAGCAACCAGAGTTCCATATTTGAGGACTGCTTTGGGGTGTATGTAAGCTTTATATTAGGAGATCAGTGGGTAACCTTAATAGCATATTGATCAGATTTACTCCAATGGAATTTGTATGTCATTAAGTTGTCATTTGGCATCACAAAATGGAGAGGGTGCAGGCTTTAATTTCTCATTCACACTTTATTTTCTGCTGCAAATTCTAGGCAGAGGTCTGAGAAGTTAACTTCTTCTGTACAAACAGAGAAGTCTACTTCAAGGCACAGGTTCAGGATTTCTAGGTCCATATCCAAGCAGGTAGCTTTCTTTGATACCATTACGTTCCCCATTTGTTCCAATTCAGCTGTAAACAACAGGTTTCCCCAGGGACATATCTGTTCCTAAAGAAGAGACTGTTCAACTCTTTGTACACATAGCTCTATCTATACAAAGAAGTGGCCCACTGAGGTGACAAGAAAGGTGTTTGGCTATATTGCTACTCTTGTGCAGGAAGAAGCTGCTGAACTGACATGACTGCATCTGGTTGAGAAATAAACTGAACATAAATTTATGTTATTGTGAAGGTCCATGTCAATTTGTTATTTGATTCATCCAGATGTGTGGGGTTTTTTTGAAAAAAGAAATTATGAGCTATTTGGGCATTTCAGCAGCAACATAGATAACTATGTGTTGGACTCAAGCTGGAAAAAATACCACTCATTGAGTCTAAACCATTCTTCAAGTGTAGTGCACTCCTAGGCATATGTCTTTAGAATTCAATCCAATGGAGGTCAATGAATCTTATTCTCAGGAATGTTTGTATAGAATTTCAGCTTGAGTAGTTTGGGACAAGTTATTTTTCAGCTTTTTCTCCCAGGTGGTACAATAGGAATAATAGTTATCTACTTTATGAAATCAACCAACGTAAAATTATAAAAAGCTATGTACGAATATGAATAATTTCCTTAGAATGTTCTTGGCATCTGTTTCCTCGAGAGACAATGGAATGTCTCTCTGGGGGTGAAGTCAAACCTCAAAATATTAATATAATAGAGGACAATGACATAATTCTGATTAATTTTGAAGAGTTTTGAATACAACCTTTTAAAAAATCCCATTGTTTCCCCCCTTCTTTTCCAGTGTCCCGGTTACTATGAATGTTACTAAAGACTGTATAAAAATTTGTTACCTTTGGATAATACCTTACATGCTTTAAGAAATTTTAAACATATTTGGATGAATAAATTTGGGTAGAAAACAATGGTACATTAGTCAAACATTAAAGCAGCTGAGCAATACAGACTTTAAATTCTCACCACAATTCCAAGTTTCAGTCATATCAGACTTAATTGAGCAAGGAGACTGATAAAGAGAATAGTCATTAATGAACACAAGAGTGGAATGACTCTTGGATTGAACATTGCCATGGGATGTTCCTCTGAATACATGCCCTCCCCCCCGTAATGGATTTTTCAAGAGTTGCTTTTCATGAGAATGAAACAATATACAACAACAAAACAGACACAATCTTTTTCATGTAAAGAGTCCACATTCTCTATGTAACCTAGCAAAGAAGCTATAAAATATAATTTTATGAGCAGTGCAAAGCTGTGACTCAAGGAAAGCATTTTCTGCATGCTTTTCTGAACCATGGTCTTCATTTGGGATGCAGGGAGATATTGCATGGAGAAGAGGGCAGCAAATTCCCATGCATGGACATCCTGGCACTCACTCTGCAATGGGCACAAATGTGGCAGAGTTGCCTTGTAATAGTACACACCCAGTGACAGCTATGATTGAATCAAGTGGCTACACTCAGAATGAATATTTATCCTGCTTTCTTTTTTTCCACATGTAATATAATAATGTGACATTTATTTGCACAGGCTCGTGTCGGGCAACACAAGATGACCCAGTCCCAGGGGGAAAAGAGTCTCTAGATTTTTAAAATCATTTTTCAGAAAGATGCGGTTCATACAGTAAACCATAATTAATGGTTTCTTTAGGGAACTCAGAAGTTTTAATTTTCAATCTTGCCTTGAAAATGAATGCAATGGATTTTTTGGAAGTGAAGATCCCCACTACTTAATCGTAAGTTTCACCTAATGCTGAAAAGTTGATCTGTAATGAAATTGCAAGAACTGGCAACAATGTTCCTATTAATTATTTTTCTCTAGTATTGTTATGTGCTTCAGAGAGAGTCTAACTTCAGGGTTGTGATGAGAAGATGATTTTGTTTGTGTGTGTGTGAGAGAGAGAAAGAGAGAGAGAGAGAGAACTGCAATTACATCTATCATCTATCTATATCTATCTATCTATCTATCTATCATCTATCTATCTATCTATCTATGAAACATTGCTGTCTGCTCCTTCACCCTTTGGGTCTTGTCTCAACAGTGATGCTGCCTCAGAGATTTGTGATCAAGTGGGCAGGTTGTGCTTGCCACTGGGGAAAATATTTCCAGAGTCACCCATTAAACTTGACCCATGTTCCACAGTAAAATGCACATATAATGAGGAAAGAGCAACACGCTGAAAAAAAACCCCCAAACAAACCTGACACCCAGGAAAAGAGGCACTGACAAATATTCTGGTATGGCTCTTATCTTCATAGCTGATAAGAGCCCCACCAGAGCATTATATAGCCTCAATCTCACCTGCTTTAATTACTAATGGATATACTATCACCAAATGAAGTTAGTTTAATATGCAGTACAGACATTACTGTGCATTAACTAAATATTGTGATGTTTGCTCTAGTTGTGGTATATTTAGGAAATGAAAAGAGCACTTTGCTTCGCCGCCATTAGAAGAACTAAAAGAAAGTCCGTGAACACCTGGCAGAGTGTTAACTGAAAGGGGGAATATAAAGCAGGGTTTCATTTATACAAAATGCAGCACAATTTTTGCATTTCTGGCTGTTGAATAAACACACGCATTGGATGGATAAATAGAACGTAAAGAAAGGAATTAATTGCACCAAATACATTTTCTGTCCTAAGTATATTAACAGTCCACTCCATCAGGAAGAAGAAGCCAGAACCAGGGTGTTTTATTCCATTAAGGGAATCTCTTATTATTAGTGCATCACTAAAAGCTGCACAGAAAAACAGAGTGCTATTTCCATCTTAAAACAATTCAAAGGTTATAGGTGGCCTGTACTTATGCCTCACTATGGTAGAAAGTCACTATATTGTGACTGTCACAATACTGTCTGCGTATTAAGCTGCCATTTCAAATAAATACAATGATGGGGATGTATATCTCAATCTTTATCAGAGGGAAAGAGAGAGGTCTCTTTTAGTTATTGTTTTGTTGTTGATTCAACAAATTAAGTATCCAGTAAAATTGGACTACATTTTAGAAGCACTTTAGAGAAAATATAGTTTGATATAAATGCAGCTAAAAAAAGAGCAATACAGCCCATTGCCACATATTACTTAAGAGCCTCAAAAGGGGTAAAATTATATGTCTCTGCACATCCAGGCCTCACCAGTGTATGTATATTTAGTTATCTGAAGCTGATGCTTGAAGTTTGAATCGTCCCCCTGAATACATTTCATATTTTAATAGCTGTGGCTTCCGAATATTGATTTGTATGCAGTGGTACCTCAGGTTACATACGCTTCAGGTTACAGACGCTTCAGGTTACAGACTCCACTAACCCAGAAATAGCACCTCGGGTTAAGAACTTTGCTTCAGGATGAGAACAGAAATCGTTCTCTGGCGGCATGGCAGCAGCGGGAGGCCCCATTAGCTGAAGTGGTGTCTCAGGTTAAGAACAGTTTCAGGTTAAGAACGGACTTCCAGAATGAATTAAGTTCTTAACCCGAGGTACCACTGTAATTGCTTTCCCCCTGCTATAGCTATGCTACTATTTTTGTTTTGGGTTATGCTACTCAGCTACTACTGTAGAAAAACAGGAATGGTAACTGTTTAAATAAGAGGTGGGGAACATTTTCCAAGTTGAGAAACATATTCCATCCTGGGAAACCTTTCAGGGGCCATATGCCAGTGGCAAAAGTGGGAAGTTCATTCAGTGCAAATTTTACCTTTGTCCAATGTTTATTATTATCTGTATACTCTGTCCAGGCAAGCAACAAGCATTAGAGGAGTTTCAGGGCACAGAGATAGTCTCAAAGGCTTTTCTTTTGCCCCTGGGCTTGAGGTTCCTTATGCCTGATTTAATCCATGAAAAGATCATAAGTTGATCTTGTTCGAATTTAAATGCCTCTTTACTTAACCACTGATGATATGGTAGGTTGTTTTCCAAGCTTTCAGTAGGATGTGCCATTTCTCACATTTTGTTTCAGAAGGTTTGTGGTGGCACTGTGGACCTTTTCCACAACGGGCCTGCACACTGGATCCGCGTTGGCGTTTTCATACAATGTATTGAGCATAGAATTGGAGAATTGTAGAGTTGGAAAGGACCACGAACATTTAGTCCAACCCCCTGCAATGCAGGAATCTTTTTGCCCAGGTGAGCAAAGTGGTTGGCCAGGTGGTTAAGGCTGATGAAAGCTGCAATCCAACAATATCTGGAGGGCCTCAAGTCACCTTCCCTTCCTCTATCTGAACATGTGATCTGTGCACAGGAAACCCCTGCATGCTACACAAAATGGATGAAATAATTTAATGTATGCAAAGCACAAACATACTGACACGACAGATTTTTATTCTATTAAAACAGCAGAAAATATTGTTTATTGTTAGTACAGAATTAATCAGGCTCTTACTATCATGCCCCTTGAGATCAAATAATGGAATTTCATCCTACAGCACATTCCAATTTCTTCTTCTCCTCTCTCTCAGTTACTTGACAAATGGGCTTCTTATTGTTTCAGACTGTACAAAGAATTATATATCACATTATGTTTAAGATTAATTAGAGTTATTTTCAAGCATCCGAAGTGACGTGACCAGCAGGAAGTGCCTTCTGGATGTAATGGGAGGCTTGTACTATCTATCTTTTCAGAATCATCCATCATATAATTTCTATTATTAATTTATTTAGAAACTTACATAGGCACCCATCTCAAAGCACTTAGAGCCTTTGCTCATACTATTGCATTGCAAACACACAATCAGTTGCAGAATGAGAGAGGTTTAATGGAGTTTTACCCTTGTCCTGTCACACCCTTAATTGCCCAAGAAATCCTACGGGTGCTTTCAAACCAATGATTATTGTGTGATTGGTGCTTCGCATGAACACATGTTTTTCACAGCATCCACATGCTCAAAATGACAGTCTTATTTCTCCCCAAAAGTTACCCTTTCTATAGAAAATGTGGCAAGCTAAAACAACACAAACAAAACACAAACACCAGCCCATTTACAATAGCTGAATGATTAATTTGCAACATTATTCCTCTGAAATGATGCTCTGTTTGTCAATTTATTCTGTTCCCTGGTTTAATTTTGAAAATTCCTTCTATGACACTCATTTTCTTTTTGACCTAATCCCTAAAATTCTACCAGCGAGTCATCTGCTTTTCTCATAGATCTGATCTTCACTTGTATTCATGCCAAGCTTCAGTTAGAGTCATTTCATTTCACAGTGAAAAGACTGCAAATAAAAATAAAATATTTTAAGGATTTTTAATATATTACTTTATTTATTACATTTATATTTCACCTTTCCTCTAAGGAGCTCAAGCTGGTATACATAGTTCTCTCCCCTCCCCCATTTAATACTCACAACAACCCTGTGAAGTAGATTGGACAGACAATGACTGCCTTAAGGCAGTGAGCTTTATGGCTGAGTGGGAATTTCAACTCTGGTTTCCCAGCTCCTAGTTTGACACTCTAATCACTGCCCTTTATACTCACTGATATATATATTGTATGGTTTCTAGGTCATTGTGATTCCCCCACCCCCCAGAATAGTCCTATGGTCTTTCCTTGACTCTATAGATATTCCTTCCTTCCTTCCTTCCTTCCTTCCTTCCTTCCTTCCTTGATTGAATTTATATACTACTCTATACCCACAGGTCTTAGGGCGGTTCACAGAATAAAATCAAAATATAAAAAGACAAAATACATAATCAAAATAAAAACAACCATAACCCAATAACTCCCCCCCCAAAAAACCCCTCCACATTTTAAAAGGGCATAGGATTTAGTTATCTATTACCTGTGTTTTGCTTTTAACACACAATTTGAAAGGATTATACTTTACCACTATAGACTGAAAAGATTTCCTGGTTGTGGCTGTAAGGCTTTGCCAGGATTAAAGTTGTGAAGGATGAATCTCTCTAATCCATTCCATGTCACTTTAGCATGTTTCTATCCATAACTCTGTTCCATTCAATTTCTGCATTTATCCATAGGTTTCTTTCTTTCTTTCTTTCTTTCTTTCTTTCTTTCTTTCTTCCTTCCTTCCTTAAGCAGCCTCTCAAAATGTGTATTTTAATATGTACTTAAATGTGAGTGCTCTTTTGAAATGCATATTTAAATGTGCACCAAAATACATATTTGCATGCAGTTTGATATATTTAAACTGCCAAGAACTGCATTGCAGAATTGGAAGAAATACATCTTGTAGTTAATTTAAATTATTTTTATTTAATTTCACATACATAGGTGCGTATTCATTTTTGCAACTAAAAGAAAACAGTAACAATTTTAAAATAATAGAAACAGAACAATAAACAACTTTGTCATGGAAACAATCTTAACTTATGGAGAGACCTGGTCTGAACAGATATATTGGATTCTTGTTTCATTACATATGCTAAAGCTATTTTTGGTCATCTGCATACTATCCTTTACTTTTTCCTGCAGGACTAATTGCAGTTGTTAACAGTCGTCAGCAGGTTTACTATATCCATTGAGTCAATCACCCATCTCCTACTACCCTTCTTAGAAAAACCCCACCCCACCCTTCCACTTCTGTTTCAATGTATCTGAAGACATGTGCACATGAAAGCTTATGCCCAGAACAAACTTAGGTGGTCTCTAAGGTGCTACTGGACAATTTGTTTTTTTAATTTCAATCTTAACCATGTCTATTTAGGAGTAGTCTTTTTGGATTCAATGTGTCCCAGTTATGTAGGGTGCCTGAGAACCATATTTCCTTTTTCTCGTGTTAACTTTGTGGTAGATGCCATCATTTCTGAATGCTTCGCTTCAAATGGGTTAATATGTAAGTAGTCAAGGTGGTAGTTTTAACTTCACTGTTAATAGATTGTGCAAATGTCACCTCTGAAAGTGCACAACTGAATAGCCAGATAAAGAAACTAAATCTCTATCTACCCAACTGCTGCTATTCAATTAAGTGAATGTATCTTCTCAAATGTTACACTGAAAAGGCAAATCAGGCATTGTACTTTAGAGCTCATTAATCCCAGATGCTAGGGAAGTCACTGAGCGGAGTGAATTCCAGTTGTGGATTCACTCTGATAAGTATAGTGCATGCTGACTTGGAAAACTTTTAATTCTCAGAACTAATGAGAGAGTGGGTTATCTCATTCTAAAACACAATGAACAAATTGCTTGTTTAATTGCTGTGCTCCCTACTTTATGTTGAGGCACTCACAAATGGAGGCGTTTACTTTAGGTATCATGATGGCTCTGGTCTATTTGGAATTTCAATCCCCCAGTGTAAAACCACGAATAAAGGTAGCAGCCTGGCCAAATAGATGTGATGAAATGACAGCAGTACAGTGGTACCTCAGGTTAAGTACTTAATTCGTTCCGGAGGTCCGTTCTTAACCTGAAACTGTTCTTAACCTGAAGCACTACTTTAACTAATGGGGCCTCCTGCTGCCGCCGTGCCGCCACAGCACGATTTCTGTTCTCATCCTGAAGCAAAGTTCTTAACCTGAGGTACTATTTCTGGGTTAGCGGAATCTGTAACCTGAAGTGTATGTAACCTGAAGCGCATGTAACCCGAGGTACCACTGTATTGTTGTAGCAGACATCAGACAGGAGATAATTGCAAAGGTAGGAGGCCACTGCAGAGACAGGACTTCATTCCTTGTTTATGTTGCTCTTGGATCCACTGATGCACCAGAACTAGAACTGATCCATTCTCCACAGGTCACATCTAACAGGTAGGCATGACCACCCACCTGTCAGTTAGCGGGCATCATTTGATGTCAGGTTATTTAGCATGAAAGGAAGAATTGGAATTATATATTGGGAAGCCAGGTAATCATTTCTGCCCATGGACCACTACTGCCCATGAAGGATACCTTATTTTTACATCATATGGTATTTTTCACAGAAGGGAAGTCTATTCTTCTTGCTTCTGAAGACAGCCTGTGTGACCTCTAGGCATGTTGGGGTGAGGGGAGATTTGTTACTGCCATAATGTTTTAAGTTTAAATGACTGTTTGCATGGATGTGGCCAAGCCAAGTTACCTGTCACCTGAATCTGGGCTTCATGTGCACCTGAGATTAACAAGATGTAATTTATTTCTGATATAACAGAGGGGCATGGGACTGGATTTGTTGGTTAACATGCTGGTTTAGGGTTATGATGGCTTTGAACAGCTAGGTAATATGTCTCCAGATGAGTTTTTATTTAATGGCTCTCTTTCTTCTTCATCCACAGGCTGTGTCCTGTTGTCAATTTCATATATAACAAAACACTGATGACTTGTATAATCTCTGGAGAGATGTGTGAATGTGCAGATCTCGAGAAGCTGTTAAACTTAGCAGCATGTATGGCCATTTCAGAGGAATCATATCTGTGTGCCGGGGTTAGTAGATAGTCAATATCAAATAATGCAATATATTTAGAGGGGGACAGAACAGAAAGGAAAGCAGAGAGTGTTGAGTAGTGTTTGGGGAAGCATCATAGGCTAACAACAGCAACAACAATAATAACCCCTTTCCATTGTTTCCTGAGGAAGTGAAATCACATACAGCAGCGCAGGGGTGGTCTATGCTCCACCTCCCAATTTCAGGAGTATGTCCTTTGGATCCATGTCCTTCTGCCCTGGCATGCTCTCCCCTCCCTTTATTAACGCCAGATGTCAGTAAGACAAGGGTTACTGAGGTTTCCCTGCCCCCAAAAGCTGGATTTCCCTCTTCATTTTTGGTGCGGCAGGGTTGCCACACTGGTCACTTCTTGACAATTGTTAAGTTTAATAAGCTGTACCCACTGAAAGTAATGGGCATGGCTAACTTAGGTTCATTAATTTTGATCAGTCTGCTTTCATAACTCACTTGTATACAACCCATTGCCTTTCAGACACATCAGAAAATTGTTATAGAGAGGTGACATAACACGAAATGTTATCTCCCAAAAAAAGGCATGGAAGGAAACAGGTTTAAAAGAGGCAACTACAGTTAAATGTAATGATCACTGACAGGTATGGAGAAAAATGGAATAAAAAATAGAAGGGGATTCCAATGTTTATGCTGACTACTTGTGGATTAAAAAAAATGCCCCCTTCTGTATTCTAAGAGAAGGAATGGTGTGAGGGGTTGATAATTGGGAGAAAAGAACAGGAAATCACTGTATTATGGATAGAGCAGAAAAGACCCATTGAATAAAAATATTCATAACAATTATTATACTTGATCACAACACAAAAGAAATAAGGGACCCAGATAAAAAGCCAATAGAGTTTTAGTTCAAACCTGCCACCTTTTAAAACTCTGAGAAAAGCTTAAATTCCTGATCTTATATATTACCATTCTATGGTTTACTACGGTGTCCACTTCACATGTTTTACATATTCACAATTACTCAAAAACTAATGAAGAGGGCAATACTGAATAAATACACTACAGAGTAGCTAAATCTATCCTGACATTTTACTAAGGAGACTGTCAGTTTGAATAATGGCTTATTAAATGTAAAGGTGTAAACAGTCATCTTGTGGTGCTGGGACGTAATTGCCATGGTCATTATTGGAAATGACATGATAACTGTTAGACCAACCACTCTCTGTTATTTGGCTTTCAGTGTGTTCACAATGTCATTAGTAATAATTCACTAACAGTAATTCTTTAAAATGTTTTTCATTTCTATGATGCTCTCCAGAGTTCAAAAGCCGGACGTTATCCTGTGATTTCATAAAGCATTTTATCTTAATGGAAGAGAATTAAGGAAGAGAATTAAGGATTTTATTTATTTATTTATTTATTATTCTATTTACCATATTTTCCCATGTATAAGACAATCTTTCCTCTGAAAAAAATTTAGTGGTAAATTGGGGGTTGTCTTATACATGGATTAATATGGTAAGTAAGCAAGGGTTGGAGCCACAGCTATAGCAGGAAATGTCCACAAGGAGGCTGCCTGCCCGCTCTTCTCGGCTTAGGAATAGTACAATATTTTTTAAATTTCTTAATTTTGGTCTCCCCAAAATAGGGTTCATCATTTACATGGGGTTATGTTATACATTGAACAATACGGTATTTCATAAAATCTACACATCCCTTTATTATTATTTTTTAAAAATTCAAAGTGGTTTAGAAAAAGATAAAACACTAAAATATTGTTGCCTATGTAGTCAGCTGATAAGAGAGATATACAGAAAATTGCTATTTTTCTTCAAGCACTGAGGGCAGTAAACCTGTATATTTTCTTCGAGCTGTCTGCTGTAAAGAAAAGAAAAAACACCACGCCACAATTATAAGGCACTGTTGGAAAAGTTTTAGTATCATCTTCCAAAAACTAATGCAACACTGGAAAGATATAAATTGAGATCAGAAAGATGAATAAACATTTTAAATGCTTCTCTCAGATTTAAGAGCAAAAACTTTTATTTGCAATTTCACAGAGCTGAGGGATACTTTAATAAGAAATTAGACTGGAATAAACACTTGTGAACTGTGGAGGAGCCTAACGTAACATGTAATAAAGCTATACAGTTATATAAAGCACCAGAATTAAGTCAGCCAAGCTTCAGAATGGTGAAAAAGTCAAAGGTGGAAATGGCTATGGAAAAGAGTCGCAAAAAAGTCCACCAGGCAGTTGTCTGGACACGTTGTCTGTAGACAGTGAGGTGGAAGGCATGGTTCAAAAAGTTGTTCAGTCCTGGAACAACATGCTGTCACTGCTAAGGGATGACAAGACTTTACAAGAATTTGCAAGCAGAAATTCACTAGTAGTGAATTTGGTCAACTAGTGGATGATGTGGTGTGCTGTCGTGATGAAACATCAGGAAGAGCAACACTGAAGACTGCTACAGGAAATGGAAGAGGAGAAAGTCTTCTTGAGAGCCATAGAGAAGCTAAGAGCTAATGTTGATAACATGCTGGATACTGGGACACAAGTATTATCAAGACAGCACTTGACTGTTTAAAATGTGTCCAGGAAGATATACAAACATCTGTTATTCTGTGATCATTTAGTGGAAATAGTATTCAAGGAGTGTAGTTGGTTACAAGTTTCCATGAGAATATATATTTCTCTCCTTCAGTTACAAATATTTCCATATCATTTACAAATAAAGTATTTAGCCTGTTTCTTTTTTCTTCTTGATGTTATGAACTGTTATCATGTACAGTTTTAAGGGAAAACTGTCCAAATGCATATAATCACAATATTTTTTCTTCAGTCCACCAAAATGTCACAAATTAATGTGCAAGCTTTTGAGTTTTCCAGAATTCAGCACCAGGCTAAATGGTAAACAGAACAAGGGTAGAGTAGAAAAATACATTGGTTGGTTGTGAATCCCTGAGTCTGCATCTTATAGGAGTCTTAAGATGAAATGGAGATATTCAGTAAGACTCAGATAGGTGCTGTCAGGCTTTAGCAATGCACCAAAGGCCTTTTGTGGAAAATACGATGGCTTCTTCCCCATCTCTGGAAAAACAAAAACCCAGCAGTCACCTCAGTCTGTCACCACCCATAGGAAAAACACCTGCTTGAGGAAATTTGTGTCTTGGAGTTTTATCTACTACTGAAGTGAACAGAACACCCTAGAATCATAGAATCATAGAATCATAGAATCATAGAGTTGGAAGAGACCACAAGGGTCATCGAGTCCAACCCCCTGCCAAGCAGGAAACACCATCAGAGCACTCCTGACATATGGTTGTCAAGCCTCTGCTTAAAGACTTCCAAAGAAGGAGACTCCACCACACTCCTTGGCAGCAAATTCCACTGTCGAACAGCTCTTACTGTCAGGAAGTTCTTCCTAATGTTTAGGTGGAATCTTCTTTCTTGTAGTTTGTATCCATTGCTCCGTGTCCGCTTCTCTGGAGCAGCAGAAAACAACCTTTCTCCCTCCTCTATGTGACATCCTTTTATATATTTGAACATGGCTATCATATCACCCCTTAACCTCCTCTTCTCCAGGCTAAACATGCCCAGCTCCCTTAGCCGATCCTCATAAGGCATTGTTTCCAGGCCTTTGACCATTTTGGTTGCCCTCCTCTGTACACGTTCTAGTTTGTCAGTGTCCTTCTTGAACTGTGGTGCCCAGAACTGGACACAGTACTCCAGGTGAGGTCTGACCAGAGCAGAATACAGTGGCACTATAACTTCCCTTGATCTAGATGCTATACTCCTATTGATGCAGCCCAGAATTGCATTGGCTTTTTTAGCTGCCGCGTCACACTGTTGGCTCATGTTAAGTTTGTGGTCAACCAAGACTCCTAGATCCTTTTCACATGTACTGCTCTCAAGCCAGGTGTCACCCATCTTGTATTTGTGCCTCTCATTTTTTTTGCCCAAGTGCAATACTTTACATTTCTCCCTGTTAAAATTCATCTTGTTTGTTTTGGCCCAGTTCTCTAATCTGTCAAGGTCGTTTTGAAGTGTGATCCTGTCTTCTGGGGTGTTAGCCACCCCTCCCAGTTTGGTGTCATCTGCAAATTTGATCAGGATGCCCTTGAGTCCATCATCCAAGTCGTTGATAAAGATGTTGAATAAGACCGGGCCCAAGACAGAACCCTGTGGCACCCCACTAGTCACTCTTCTCCAGGATGAAGAGGAACCATTGATGAGCACCCTTTGGGTCCGGTCAGTCAGCCAGTTACAAATCCACTGAGTGGTAGCATAGTCAAGACCGCATTTTACCAGCTTCTTTACAAGAATATCATGGGGCACCTTGTCAAATGCCTTGCTGAAATCAAGGTAGACTACATCCACTGCGTTCCCTTCATCTACCAGGCTTGTAATTCTGTCAAAAAATGAGATCAGGTTAGTCTGACATGACTTATTTTTCAGAAATCCATGCTGACTATTGGTGATCACAGCATTCCTTTCTAGGTGCTCACAGATTGTTTGCTTAATGATCTGCTCCAGAATCTTCCCTGGTATTGATGTTAGACTGACTGGGCGGTAATTATTTGGGTCCTCTCTTTTCCCCTTTTTGAAAATAGGGACAACATTTGCCCTCCTCCAGTCTGCCGGGACTTCGCCTGTTCTCCAGGAATTCTCAAAGATGACTGCCAGTGGTTCTGAGATCACATCTGCCAGTTCTTTTAATACTCTTGGATGCAGTTCATCTGGCCCTGGAGACTTGAATACATCTAAACTAGCCAAGTATTCTTGTACTATCTCCTTAGTTATTCTGGGCTGTGTTTCCTCTGCTGAATCATTTCCTCCAAATTCTTCAGGTCGGGCATTGTTTTCTTTATCGGAGAAGACTGAGGCAAAGAAGGCATTGAGGAGTTCAGCCCTTTCTGTGTCCCCTGTTTGCATTTCACCATCTTCTCCTCTGAGTGACCCCACTGTTTCTTTGTTCTTCCTTTTGCTACGAACATACCCATAGAAGCCTTTTTTGTTGCTTTTAACCTCTCTAGCAAGCCTGAATGCAGTAGTCAATAGAATTCTGTGCCTTTGGGGGGGTTGTGGATTAGTACAACAGAACAGCATCTTAGCTGATAACTCTTGGGTAAATAGTTGAAATATTTGAAAGCCTTTTCATCAGGGTGGAGTGTAAAAAAAAATTTTTTTTTCTAATAAAAATGCAAGTGAAAAATTAGCTTCAGAATGTAATTACTCGTGCTGGAATTTGGCCCAGAAACTGGAACAGTAGGATTTGGGAATGGATGGAGAAAAGCACATAATTTCATCAGAAAACTAGAGCTTTAGCTCTCATTTCAGTGAAACAGAACCAGACAATTTTGATTGCTGTGTTCAAGGAATTGGGCAGGGGGAGCAGAAGATTTCAAATAATTGCTGGAAACATTCTTCCAGCTAAAATGCTGATTTGACTCAACCTGTCATTAAATATTGTTTAGGAGGTACAGGTTTATCAATTGACCTTTACTTAAACCGTCCTGCCAGCTGTAATGAAACTTAAATATTTATATTATCTGGTTTTATTTTGCCATAAGCTGGTTTTATTTTTCCGGGGAATTTTGTATAGGGTTCTTAGTTGTGCACAGTGCACATTGGGGGTGACTGTGCAGGTATATATGTACATATATGTGTGTGTAGACATACTCCCCCCCCCAAAAAAAAATGCTGAAAGAAGGAAGTCTGTGTGGGACATGAAGGGGGAAAGACTTTCTCTCCATAGTGAATGTCCTCTCACCACCAATGGTGGGTGATACCACCATGAGAAGAAAGCCGGTTTATGTATCTTCTTTTTAAAAGTACATTTTTCTTGAAATTTATTTGTAATGAAGAACAGTATGAGAGAGAAAGAGAGATGAAGAGGCCTATGGATTCCTCAGAATGTCCCATTGTCTCCTTCCATCACTGGTGAAGCATTGACAATAGAACATCAACACTTGTAGACCTTTATGCAGGTGCATTAGTGGTGTATGTACGATTCTGCTAGCAGGCTTTCCTCTCCGACAACAGAGCGGCACTTGAGCTGCACCCACTGGGCACACAGCTGGCCTTTGGCCTGCTTAAGGTTTGCTATGGTGCTATGCACATTGATCTCACAACTACAAATCACCTATGATTCTTGATCATTTTCAGAAATGAAATGCACCCCCCCTCATTACAATAACATTATTTCTCCCTGTGTTTTTCTGAGCTATTTATAAAACATATTCTTGCCATTAGTTTAAGTATCTCACAATACATTCAACGTAGCAGCAGGGTTGTGGTTTTTTGTTTTTGTTTTTTTGAATTATAATGAATACAAATTAATAGGAAGGCCTCTAATGGTCAATCAATCCTTTTGAAAAACTTTGCTCCAGATTTTCATATAAGCTGAAACTACAGAAATGAATAGTTAATTATGATGAGCTGCATAACGTGACAGCATTGGTGTGTTTTCCTCTCTTAATTGTTCTGAAGAGTCTGCTCTGTGCCAATTAGGAATATATTATGAGACACCTCTGAGAGCTGAAAGGGCAGTCAAAAGTAGCCATTTGGAAGCTCCTGTGCTGTTTTCTCACTTTATAAAGGACTTATGTCACATTTCATAACCTTGATCTTACAATCAGTGTCATATCATGCTTCATTAAAATACCAGATGTTGTCAATTTGCAATTTGCACATTTAAATATACTAATTTAAAACACTATCTTATTAGAATTATAAAGGAAAGTAAGTTCCTTTTGGCATTTTAATACTGAATAATAAAAATGCAACTGACAAGTAATTATGAATATATTTGACAGTTTAAAAAAACCAGAATTGGATATTCTTAATGCATTCAATAGATCACACACCTAAATGCTACACAAGCACTTCAGTTTACACTTCGGATTAATATAGTCAATTAAATGCAACAATTTAACATGCTATGAAAGGACAAAAATTATAATTTTCTAGAAATAGGCTAAACGGCCTGCAAATTATTTTTCTAGCTGGTACATTAAAAGTTAAGACTTAAAATAACTTCTGATCTGATGTGTGCCCCTTTATATAAATATTTCTTCATATTCAGTGGTCAAATATAGTTAGTGAACAGACACTGAAAAGACTATCAGGGAGAAAGAAAAAAATTCCATCATGTAGATGACCATAAGGTTTTATCCTGGGAACGAATGTTTGTGCTGACACCAACAGTTTCATTCAGCAATAGATAACTCTGTCTTGCTTGCTTTCATTACTGTTGACTGAAAATGAGGGATGAGAGTACATTTTTTATTAAAATCAGCATAAACTTATGACAATGATATGTAGTGTTCGTGCTACAGCAATATGGGGCCTCCTGGTCCCATTAGTCAGTTTTGTTTTCTTATGATGTAGACATGGGGGGGGGGGGGTGACTACAGTGGAAAGTACAGTAGCTTGAAGTTCAGAAGTGTTCCCTCAGTTTATTGCCCCCTTTATTGCCCCAGATACAGTTTGTAAGATAGTCCATGCTTCTGCGGGTGTATTGAACGCAATTGAACCCACCTAACAAGAGATCACCAAGTGTTGGACATCAGCTGCAGAACTAGATTGTCTGAAGAGCTTGAACTAGGAATGATTCTGCTGTATCCAAACCAGACAAGCTGAGAAAATCTACATTTCCAATGAAAGTGCTATCGTTTGTGCCCCTTCAGATTCATACCAATACAAAGACATCACCTCTTAGCAAGGGCTGGTGGTGGCTGATAGTGTCTTTCCCAGATTAAATATGTTAGCATCCTCAGCTGAAAAGAAAAATCCACAATATTTTCTTAGGAGTTTGCAATCTTTTATACTTATCATCAGAGTTTTTTCTTCAATTTAGCTATCTATGCACTTGTATGCCTAATTTAATATAAGAAGTCCAAACTCGCTTGTGTCATACGTATTATTTGAAATGGAATAAGGTTTGTGATGCCAACCCTAATCCTGATGTTTACAGGGCTGAGGAAAATTGATTTTCTGGATCAGGATCAACCTCTATTCTGCTCCCAACAAAGACTAACCCAAGATATCTTGAAGCTCACACAAAGGGGTTGGAATTGATGACTGTGGTTTTCGTCCTCAGCATCTGAATTACTCACAATATGTTTTATGCAAAAATAAGGGGAAATCTATGCATGGGACTCCAATTGTTCAATCCTTTTAAAAACACATTTAAGATAGCTCTGAGGAGCTCATTCATGGCAGTTAATCAAAGATTGCAAAGAAAATCCTCTAAGATGGTGAGGTACCTTTGATGCTAGCTTGTTTATTGTACTATGCTGCTGACAGCAATCCACTCCATGAAGTGGCTTGAACTGATGGTTAAACAACGTATACACTGAAGTACATTAACAACATGAGAACGGAAGCTAAAGGGAATGCAAAACATCTCTTGATTGTTGGAATGCTAATTATATGAGGCTTTTATTTAACTATTGATTTCCATGGGAGAAAAATATTAGCTGCTTAATTGCCCCATTGAAATCAGTGCTACTTCAAATGTATCCTTTAGGCTGGATTGTGCCCATAATGAATACAATGTATAATCAAAGAGAAGGCAATTGCTTTTTGTAGTGAGATAACCAAACATTATATAACCCAATGGATTTTGTTTCTTAATTCAAATCTGTAGCTTCTACTTTTGGTTCTTTAAGGTGAAAAATATATACTTAGACCCTCAGAACCACATGCTGTGCTGTTCATTTAAAATGGGGATTTCCTTGTAATTTCCCCTCCACAAAAAGCTGCTTTTTGGGGTACAGGGGGCCCTCTGAAATGGTATGTGGAACATCAAAAGATTCCATTTCCTATTAAAGACCTATCCAGTGCAGCATCCTGTTCTCCTAGTGGCCAACCACATAAGAACATAAAGAGCCCCACTGAAACAACCTAACCTAGGCTCATCTAATCCAGCATTCTGTTCACACATTGGCCAACCATCTGCTCTAGGGGTAAAACCTGAGTGTAACAGTAAAACCTGAGTGTAACAGTGATATTCTAACTAGCACCTCGCAGAAACTGGTATTCAGAGATGTGCAGCCTCTGGCAGTGGAGGTACAACACAGTCAGTGTGGCAAGCAACCATTGATAGTCTTGTCCTCTATGAACTTGTCTCATCCTCTTTTAAAGTCCCTCACTTTGGTGGGCATCACTACCACTTGTGGGAGTGAATCTCATAGTTTAAATTTGCAATATGTGAAGAAGTGCTTTCTTTTGTCTGAGACTGTGTCCACATTATGACACCAATGCATACATGGGTCACTGTTCCCATTAGTATATCTCTGAACCTTTGTCCACACATGAGCATTTGAAGTTTTATGCCAGGCATAGGTAAATTCGGCCCTCTAGATGTTTTGGGACTACAATTCCCATCATCCCTGACCACTGGTCCTGTTAGCTAGGGATGATGGGAGTTGTAGTCCCAAAACATCTGGAGGGCTGAGTTTGCCTATGCCTGTTTTATGTCTCCAAAATCAATCTCAGTGTTACCTTTCCACAGCTGATTTCTCACTATCCTGGTCTCCCTCATCTAGACTTTCTCTACGTTCCCAGTGACCTTCTTAAAATGTGGCTGTTATTATTAGAGCCAATAATCTAACATTGTGTTTCTGCTGGTTAATTCACTCATTAATTCACTGCTACCAGTTAGTAGCAGATGTAACTCAGTTTGTGTATCAAGATAAATTAATGTCAGTCACAATATTGAAGTTCAGAACTTAACAAAATTACTATATTGGTTATTTGAAAATATTTGAAAATATTAAGTTGCTAAACATTTTTAATATGTCAAGCAAACTATCAATTTTTCTGCAATTTGTTTTCTGTTGTTGACTAGCCCTAATTTGAATCACATGAAAGTGCTGGTAATATTCAAAATGATGTTGGTAATTTTAAAAAAAACCAACTGGTAATAAAATGTGCTTTAAAATTGCATAAAAGATAAGCTCCTGTGGCTTGTGCAGCCCCTCAAATAAGTTTGTACTAATGGTTCCTCTTTCTGTTAAAATATTTGAAACTGATAAAAATAAAAGATGAAGCTCCACAACATAGGTTCCTCTGAATCTTCAGATGTACTGGTAATCAAACATCCAGATGCAACATAACAGTGAGACAGCAAATAGGTTTTTAGATTTTAAGAGACTATCAAAGTATCAGATGGTCACTCTCAGATCCACCGTGTCTTTATCAGCCAATAACAAACTATCATTAGAATGTGGATTGTCTCCCCAGAAAACATTAATGGGCGAGTAAATGTTTAGAAGATGGGTTTTTTTTACATCATTAAATAGCAGTCTGACAGTGAAGTCTTGCATGCAAATTGTAGAGTGAAATCTATCTGAGTAATGAAAGACATTGTTTTAGTAGAGAAAGAATCTAGTGGAAAGCAAAGCATGGCTACTCCGCCATATATAACATACATTACAGAAACAAGGAGACATGATAGCCTGTCAAACTTCTAGCTAGAAGAGCAAGCTTTGAATTCTGCTTCTTCTCATTAGACGAATTAGGTTTATTTCATGTTTGCCACTGCTATTTGGAGGAAGTCAAGAATATCTTTCAACTTGAATGAATGGACACTTAAACGGGAACATATAAAACAGCTTTGTCTCTCTTCCCATGGTGGTCCTAGTCAGCCTCAGCCTTCATCAAACAACAACAACAACAACAACATCCATGGTTAAGTGGAAGATGATGATGATGATGATGATGATGATGAATGATGTTGTTGTTGTTTAGTCGTTTAGTCGTGTCCAACTCTTCGTGACCCCATGGACTAGAGCACGCCAGGCACTTCTGTCTTCCACAGCCTCCCGCAGTTTGGTCAGACTCACGTTTGTAGCTTCGAAGACACTATCCAACCATCTCGTCCTCTGTCGTCCCCTTCTCCTTGTGCCCTCCATCTTTCTCAACATCAGGGTCTTTTCCGGGGAGTCTTCTCTTCTCATGAGGTGGACAAAGTATTAGAGCCTCAGCTTCACGATCTGTCCTTCCAGTGAGCACTCAGGGCTGATTTCCTTCAGAATAGATAGGTTTGATCTTCTTGCAGTCCATGGGACTCTCAAGAGTCTCCTCCAGTTTATAATTTTATATTTTATAGTTTATAATTTTTTACATTTTATAATGATGAATGATGCAGTGATATTATAAAATATGGTTATGTTCAAATGTATAATGGATATAGGAATATAAATAAAATTCCTCCAAAATATCAATCTTATAAAATAGCAGTGCAATCTTATGCATATGTACTTGGAAGTAAGTTCTTCTAAATTCAATGGGGCTTACTCACATGCAAGTGCACATAGACTTATAAGAATATCTGTAATCTTTTGGATGATGGTTTGGGTGTGAGTTGTTTAATAATAATAATAATAATAATAATAATAATAATAATAATAATAATACCATTTACTTACAAACTTTTGAAGAATACCTTCAAAGCCCCCTTTCATTTTCTTCATAATATTTTATGATCATCTTGCAACATTCATCATCATCATCACATCATCATTATTTTTTCCAGCATTTAAAACTTGAACTGATCTTAATCCTAAAACACAGTTGCCTTTACCCAGGTTTCATCTGATCTATTCATACTTGATGACTGACAGCTGAATGTATGATAGTAGTTCCACTGAAAAACAGCATGAAGCTCTATATCTATCCAGTGCTGGATCTGTCTTAGCCCATCCACATAGGCAAGCTACCAGTGGATTCAGCAGTTGGAGGAACATGGAGGTGTGAACTTGGACCAAGTTTTTGTTTACTGTATGATATCCAAAGAAATGAAATTATTGCCATTATTGTAGTCTGATAAGTAGTCCCCAAGACTACAATACTAGCTGCTCATACCAGTTTTAGTTTATGGGATACAACAAAAGGTTTTCTAAAGAAATATTAGACTCAAGCTTGAACATTTGTGCTCATCCAAGAAATACTTTCTATAGCCATACATCAGAACACATAGAAAGATCGCACCAAACTCTCTATTTGTAGATAGTAATAATTTTAAAATACACACACACCAAAAACCCACCTGCTTCTGGTTAGCTAATTGAACTGGTAATTACTATTGAACATGTGGGCTGTTTGTTTCCTGCTTGAAATAATTATACAATGAAGCCTACATGAGGGCTATCAGCAGGAAGCTAACAATTGTATATTGGTGAGAAGAGTTTGTAAAGCGCTTCTGTGTGTTTTTTTGCCAGACGGAGTAACAGATGGGTTTATAATACTTACAAAAACTGTCTACATGATCTCTGTTCTCAACTGGCAACTGCAGTTGAAACATACAAGGCTGCATTGCATTTGGTCTGCTGCTGTCTGATGGCTAGAGGGTTGTCTTGATGATATAAACTTCAAATTCCTATACCAAGCGCTTGGCTTTTATTCAAACGCTGACTCTCCAGAGCTTCAGAAAATTGGAATTATCCTCTGAAGACGACTGCTAACATTGCTACCAATATTGCACATCTTCTTGTAAGCTTTCATGTAATTCATGACAAATTAGGACTTTTACTTTCCATGCCTGTATTTGTCACCATTTATTATCTGCAAGATAAACCTACATATGGGATTTCCTTTGAAGTTGGCATATTTTGTCTACCTAGTACTAAAATATTTTTAGTACAGTCTTTATATGGATAAAATTATTTCTCTCTTGTTCTCTCTGAAAAGGCAATGCCTTCTTATCCACTACATGGTAATTTATCTACTTTTGAATGCACAAATGCCATTGCATTTTTTTTTTAAAATTAAACATTAGAGTTGAAGTAAATTTCTGAACTAGTGAGTATGAGCTGCAACCAAATCCACCTCAAATTATCATATTTGTTCTCCCCTCTGGAAGCTAGTCAACATACAATTCCCAGCCTTTTCAAACAAGCTTATTTCTGCAAGAAGGAAGATTTCTGTCAACCTAGTAAATTGGAGGGAAAAGTACAAATCCAGAAGGAAATGATACTTGGAAAAATTGGCTTGGAAAGGGTGTAGAAGCAGGGAAATATGGGGGCAAGGTTCCCAAGATTTATTCACAGTTTTTAAACCAACTTGGGAAACTTTTAATGAAGGATGGTTAAGAAATATTTGAAATAAAACAAATACATAAAGAGATAAACTTACACCACACAGACACTGCATTAAGAAATGTTCAAACTGAAAATAGCTCAAGGCAACTACAAATACTCAATGAAAAAGCTCAGTTTTTTATCAAGAGTTCTGAGTTTTGCATTTGTTCCATTGGAAGAAAACTTTTAAGACTGAAATCCTAGTATATATACTTACTTGATGAGTCTTTCTTCTGAATAGATGTGTATAGGATTGCATTGCTAATAATTTTTTTAAGTCACCCGTCTACAGGAGTGAATCAGCTCTCCTATGCACTTTAAAAATTAAAATAACAACATTTCTGCTTCAATTGTGTTTTTAAAATTCATTTTTAAATATATACATTTAATTCTAGCTGTCCACAGGAGTGGATCAGTGCTTCTGCACAATTAATTTTAAAAAACAATTAAATGAAAATGACTTCTGCTTTGGTGAAATTTTTAATTGTGCATTTTTATTTTAAATTTTCCTATCTACTGGCGCATACGTATTTTTGTACACACACACACAAAATCTCCACTCCCGATATTACCAATTTAAATTATGAGCAAAAGACCATAATCTGCAGTAGATGTGATCTCCTTGAAATGCTGAGTAATGGGTGCTAAACCATATATCAATCCTCTTATTTTCAGTCTTTGATTCCATTGCTAGTCATGTCATCCTGTGTCACATGGCAAATCCTCCGCTGGTGAATCAGATGGTGCCCTTCCCTTGGCAAATATCCTATTATTTTCTCAAAAACCCATTCAGCTATCATTCTGCACTTGCTCAGTCCCTAGCAGAACAACATCCTTGTTCCTATCTCCAATTTTACACAAAGAACTTACAGCTAGTCTCTCCTGGCACCACAATTTCTTCTCACATAAGTGAAGAGATCAATAAATTTGCTCTTTGTATATGTCCAGTCCTTCCAGTTCCTGAGAACTGAGCTATCATCATTTTCAATGTTTGCATTGAAACATGTCCTTTTGATATCAGTTTTTTCATCTATTAAGTGAACAACCTATGTGAAAAATTGATATTTTGAGGCCACTTGAAAATTGGCTGAAGGAGGCATGAATACCTGAGCAAGCTTTAAAGTTCACCTGCACAACTTCTGACCCACTGTGTTAAAGTAACCTACCAGCTATTTGCCATGGTGTTCAAGGAGCAGTACAACCTCTTTATTTACGTTCCAGGCAAACATCCCATGACCTAAGACAGAGAAAGGAAAACACAGTATCAAAAGCTTTGCCCAGAGTTTGATGGAAGAACTATGCTATTGCATAGTTCCACAGTAACATTGCTCTGAGACAGTTCAAAAGACTTCAACAGGCTAGCTAAAACAATCACACTTTTTATTATTCAGAACTTTAAAGATCATAGACCAGGGTTTGAAAAATGAAAAAGCTTTCAGAGTGCTTTTAAGTGAATGCAAAGTAGGGTAGAGCTTATTTGCATATGGTCGTTTGCATTAGAAAATGCAGCCTTGGGGAACCTTTGGCCCTCCAGATGTTGCTGAACTGCAGCTCCCATCATCTCTGGCCATGCTTGCAAGCTGGTGATGATAATTGCAGTTCAGTAACATCTGGAAGGCCAAAGGTTCCCCTCACCTGCCTAAGAGAATGATCTAATTTAGTATGTTTATCTTACTTGTATGTAGTATACAAAGCTAAAAAAAGAGATATCCTAGACAATTTTTTTGTTCCCATAGTTAAAATATTTCCATGGTGGGGCAGGGACAGAATTAATGTGTATTAAGTGTTGTATTATGTGGATCTGTTTATTAGAATACTTGCAAAATTGTTAGGCACTGAAAACTGTTGACATTGTAATAAATTTTAGCAACTCAAAGGACTATGTGGGATATGTTGAACTGCTGATCACATACTTGCTAGGAATGATCACCTGTAGGCGATCACCTGTAAGGTGATGGAACATTTCCCACAAGATGTTCTGCCCCACATCACAGAGTAAAGAGGAAACTTTGACTGAATCCACTCACTCTTTCCTGTCTCCTGTCTCCTACATCGCTGTCACTGAGTGTTATTTGTACCATTGCTTTCAAATGCTGCTGCTCAGGAGAACAATTTGTCTCATGAATGGATATTAGTGCAGAGCTTTGCCTTAGATGCAACACTTCAATATTTCCTTGCTCTTCTAGGATTTGTATACCTTGGAAATCAGTGAGATAATATTAAAAGTCTTCATCCCATTCATTTTCAGAAAATACATGTGTTCACTGAACATGTGAGGGAGCACAAGGCTATGTTGGCTACGCATGCATTCTTTGCCTGGGCATCCCTCTAGCCATGACCCATGAAACTTGTTCATTCATTAGAACCCATGAAAGGGCCCCAAATACACACAACTCTTATGTCACAGCAAGATACAGTTAGTGCCAGTAGCTACAGAGGCAGATTTGGTAGGTAAAATATATTTTGCCTGCAGTTCTTTACATGTTTACTTGAGTGTAAGTCCTACTGACCTTGATAGGGCTTCATATAGACACACATATATTGTAAAATTGTTCTTCATCCTGTCTGGCAGTCACATGTCTCAGAATAAAATCTATATTACAGTGGTACCTCGGGTTAGGTACTTAATTTGTTCCGGAGGTCCGTACTTAACCTGAAACTGTTCTTAACCTGAAGGAACACTTTAGCTAATGGGGCCTCCCACTGCTGCTGTGCCACCGGAGCACAATTTCTGTTCTCATCCTGAAGCAAAGTTCTTAACCTGAAGCACTATTTCTGGGTTAGCGAAGTCTGTAACCTGAAGCGTCTGTAACCCGAGGTACCACTGTATTACCAGAAACCAGACATGTTTCTAAATTAAAGTAATTTGTAATTTTAAAAGCACCATTTTAAACACTACTATGAGATGTGGGTGGTGCTGTGGGTTAAACCACAGAGCCTAGGGCTTGCCGATCAGAAGGTTGGCAGTTCAAATCGCCGCAGTGGGGTGAGCTCCCATTGCTCGGTCTCTGCTCCTGCCAACCTAGCAGTTCGAAAGCACATCAAAGTGCAAGTAGATAAATAGGTTACCTTCTCTGGCGGGAAGGTAACCTATTTATCTACTTGCACTTGTACTTCCATGCACTGCTCTGGTTCGCCAGAAGCAGCTTAGTCATGCTGGCCACATGACCTGGAAGCTGTACGCCGGCTCCCTCAGCCAATAAAGATGAGCGCCGCAACCCCAGAGTCAGTCATGACTGGACCTAATGGTCAGGGGTCCCTTTACCTTTACCTATGAAAACAAGTAATTTTAAACTTCCATAAACACTATTAAAGAAGCATTGCCTGCCATTTTGTGGGCATATTCAATCTGAGATAAAAAAATTTAAAAAAACAATTAGGTAATTATATATCAGGTTAAACTTTACCATAGGGGTGGGAAATATTTTTTGTACCGAGGACCATATTTCTTTCTGGCCAACCCTGCGGTAGCTGCATTCCAAGAGTGGTTGTGGCCAAGATAAAAGTGGGCATGGAAGGAATAGCCCCTCCCACAAACCCTGCCACTCAGGGTTCCTTTGGAGGAAGGTGAGGGATAACAGAATCTTTCAGAAAGTGTTGCATCAACTGATAATCCAAGAAGGAGATGGGAAGAGCACTGTGACTATTGGAGGAGACTGAATTATTGATTTCCTCCAATGCTTACAGTGCACCACCCATACTCTTTAGCTCCAACTTAAAGCAGGGGTAGCTGAGAACAGTGCCTTTGCAGTTCCATTTGGACCACCATCTGTGGAGGCCTGGACCATTAGGAGAAATGGGGCACTACCACCCCCAACCTCAATTAGCCCAGTTCCCACATGCCTGCCTTCTTTCTTACAGATTTTCAAGAAGTGGCTCTGCCTGTCATTGGCTCTGGCTGTCCCTATTGTTGCTTTCTCTCCTTTCTGTCCTACCAGTCCAAAGAGATAACCAGCAACCAGTGGCCACCACTGAGCAGACAGATATGATGGCTTGGTCAATACGGCTTGGTCAGATGCAGCCCACAGACTGCCAGTTTCGCACAGCTGCTTTCAAAGATACATTTCTCTCTATTGTTGCAGGATAACATAATATAAAAACCTCAGATACACAAAACGACTGAGGATAATTCTTTTAACACCTTAAATAACACTAAATTGTACGCCCTGCATTGTTCTAAAGAGCTTTCTTTTACTATTCTAAAATACAGATTTATAATATGCAAAATAATTCAAATGACAATAAAAATACATTGTCGCATCATATCAAAGTATAAATAATGACAGCATGAAAGAAGCAAGATTGTTCTTTGGCTACATGTTGTGCAAATGAAAAGCTATTTAAATGCTGAAATCAATTGACTATGTAATGCTATGTTTTCTGATGGGAATATTATAGAAAACATGACTGGAAGTTGTTTGTTGCAATGGTGAAGTGAGTTTTTTTCCTCTGGTTATTATCAGCCCAAACATCCATCATTATAAACTACCTCATTTTTATTTTATTACATTGATTCCCCTTAGCACCCAAGATAGTTTGTACACCTCCAAAATTCAGAAAATATTGATTTACCTAAATTATTCAATACTTTAGTATATGGCTATTATGCCATTTAACACTTTAGGCAAATCAATGTAACTTTTTATAAAAAGCCTTCTTATTCAAAAGGTACAGGTACAACAAACAAAAGTCTTTCACTTGAATCATAATTTTGTCTAGCTTGATAATGTTGCATAAGCTGGCTATTTCTCTACACAACGGAGTGCGTGTTTACGTGAATGTACCCTCAGATGTTGTGCATACACTGAATTATTTAACTTTGCAGAGAACACATGTAGAATTGAGGTGTGCCATTGATTTTGCTCTTAGCATACTACTTCCACTTCAATTCTGTTGAACATTCCTGTCTTTAAAATCAAATCCTTTCTGTGGCTATGAATATACCAAATATGTCACACCATGATGTTAATAATTGCTGTTTATATCATAAAAGAGGAAAAATGCAACGGCAGGCTGTGTCATATACATATTAAAATGTTATCAGTTGTCTTATTTGCAGGAATAGACAGGGATAGGGAGAATCTGTGTGCCCCAGAATTTGCTGGATTGCAACACTTCTGTGCTACATGAGGTGCAGAGAAGCCTCTAGATATGATTTAACTCAGAGGCAGCCAATGGGATGACCTCCAGATTTTGTGGACTACAACTTCCATGATCCTGGATCATTGTTTATGTTGGCTGGGATGGTGGGAGTTCAACAACATATGGGCAGAAAACAACATCTGGGTGACTAAGGAGTCCTCACCACTGTCGTCTTTCCAATACCAGTAGATAGCCAGTATTGTTCCCAACATATAAATGAAGAACTAAAGGCACATTTAAAATACGTCATCCCTACAGATTTAAGAATGGTCTCAGTGGTCTTGCATAGTTGTCGCATATGTGCGTCGGATGCAGAAGGATCCAGTTTCTATCTCTGTGGTGGAATTTCCAGGCTGTGATACGACTCCTATCCATAATCATTGTAGACAATACTGAGCCAGGCAGACCCAAGGACTGACTTGGTACAACACAGATTTCCATATTTGTCTGAAGACCCACCTTCTGTGAATGGACTGCTTGCTGCCATGCAACCTATGAATGAAAGTACAAAACAACCTTCCCAGCCTGACTTCATAAAGAAACCATGATGCTTCCTGGATAGGGACATAGCAGGCCTTCTCCATGTTTTCAAGTGGATTTCCAAACATCTTTATATGGTCCTTGGGATTTATTCCATACCACCTTTCCCCAGAAGTCCCTGTTCTATGCCCTCCTTGAGTTCTTTCGTTTGGTTAGAAAGTGCCCTTCAGCTGTGGTAATGCTCCTTGCTTCCTTGCAAGATGTGTTTGTGTAGAAGCCTCTGACTTCTGCATGGCTGGGATGCAGTGTACTATACAGTAGCAAGAGTCCCACCCACTGCTCCATCTCATTTCCCTTTTGACCCTGCCACACTCAAAATGGACCTATGGCCCCTGGAAAGCTGCCCATGAGAGAATGTGGCCCTAGGAGGGCTCTCCATCCCTGCTTCCAAAGTAACAAATGTAGTGCTTCCACTCCCAGGATAGCTAGTCTCTGAGGAACTGGACAAATCATATATAACCCAGTGAATTAAATATTGCGAAATGCCTAGTGGCAATATTCAACTGTAGAGATATTGCTATATGTAGAAGTCTGTGCCTGAGCTTGTGCTTCACCTCAGCTATTTATTACATTACAAAAGATGCCCAGGCAGCCAATGAGTACAGGATGACTAGAGGACTCTTAGTTATTCTTTCATGGGCATTTTACATATATATACAATGGGAATTCTGTCATAGTTACTAACTGTTAATAATTCTTAACATGAAATAAGCATTGGAATCCTGATTCTCAGGAAATAAATGCCACATTTTTAGTTTGGAGGTTGCATTATTTATAGTCCCATGGGGGGGGGGGGCTTTTAAAAAACACAATGCTGACTTTTAATTTGTTATAGAGATTCAGCTAGCCATTTTATTTCCCCATAATCTTTGTTATTCCTTTGCACTTGACTAAACTATTAAAAGGCATACATTTAGCTTGTGTGGGGAAATGTGCAAATAGTTTCATGTGTCTTCTACAAATATCTTTCCAGTAGCTGGCAGCCAACACTGCCACGGCAGCTCTGCATCCATCACACACTTTTCATTCCTTGCTATTCTTTATTCTCACCAATGCAGTCTTTGCCAATTATTATTTGCTTCTCTGAGTTGACTGTCTGCTAGGCCTCTGTTGTTGAAAATACAAATGTCTGTCATTAATTAACTTCTAATGAGATTATCTCAGGACCATCTCATAAGAGATTATAATACTGCCAGATAGCCTTACATCAAATAATCTTATTAACAGTGCCTCAATATCCCTTTAAATCCATTTTGCAAGACGAGGCTGCACATAACTTCATTATTTCACTCTAATCTCACTTACTCAGTGTGTGTATGTATGTTTTTTATTTGAAATTTCCTCAGTCTGCTTCTGGATAGCTCTTCCCAGATGAATTAATTAAATCTGTAACTGTGTAGTATCTTTGCAATGGGATCCAGAAATCTGCACACTGGTCTATGAATTTCTGCTGACTTTGCACACACTACTATTTAAACAACCGCTCGTGTCCCTTGACAAGTTTTCTCATCTATGGCATCTCCATTTTATCTATGCATAGCCCCAAAGTGACCCATCCATTTGCTGGTGGACAATTCTTTGAGTCTTTCACTGGAACAGGCACTGCATGAGAAGGGTGAATAGAAAATCTAATGTCATTTATATGGTTAGCCTGCATCTTGGATGGAAATGATCAGTTTTACTGTTTGCATATGGGAATCATAACACACTGAAAAATTCAGACTTGATGCTGAGTTCTTGTTCAGAGTCACTGATGAAATGTTATTCGGTTTCAGTTTTGTTTGAGAAAATACGTTTTGCAGCAGAGCACATACGAATCTCCAAAACAAAAAGAAAAGCATTCAGATTGGGAGCAAGGGTCAAGTAAGACTGATCTAGTTACAGCACCAAAGAAATAACAAAGGATTTGGTCTCAAATAATATTTGACTTTGAGTTCTACGCCTCTAGAAGCTTTGGGTTTGAGACTTTGCACAGTAATCTCAATTTAGCTCCAGTCTTTCTACCCAGGCATTATAAGGCATGACATAGGGGTCAAGCTTCTTGAAGGCAGAGAATATTCTCTGCTGCCAGATGAGCCAGTACAAGGATTTTGAGAAACATACTGACTGAAAAAACAAAATGCACTGTCCTAAAATGTATGGAATGCAGGCTTTTGCAAAGGCCCTGGAATCTCTGCTGTGCAGCCGCTATCAAGATGTGGCTCTCAATAGAGCTCCAGCCAATTCTATTCTCCTATAGGATAGCTCATGCAAGCGTTGTACAGAAAACTGTTTTCCAAATTCTCAAGTTTTCTTCCCTTGTAATAGAAGCTGCTGTTTTTCTCCTTTATTCCAGGGTGGTTCAGTGGGTCTAGGACTGAACTGCCATATCTTTGTGAAGTGGCTGAAGGTGGTGTGTGTGTGTGTGTGTATCTTTGCCACTGCACTCCCCTGAAATAGCAATTTACCCAGCACTCTGCAGTCTGCATGGCTCCCAGATCTGAAAAAGAAGTTATCTTATGATGTCTTCCCCTGAATTTTAACCGAACCAGGAAGGTCAAGGAGGATGGGAATTAAGCACCAGAGATCAGCAAGCCCACTGATTTTAATTTTAAGTGATGTCCTTTCTTTTTTAAAAAAGAAAATAAAATTATATGCACTTTTGTTTTTTTGTAAGGGTGGTGCTGTGGGTTAAACCACAGAGCCTAGTATTTGCCGATCAAAAGGTCCCTGCTCCTGCCAACCTAGCAGTTCAAAAGCACATCAAAGTGCAAGTAGATAAATAGGTACCGCTCCAGCGGGAAGGTAAACGGCATTTCCATGTGCTGCTCTGGTTCGCCAGAAGTGGCTTAGTCATGCTGGCCACATGACCCGGAATCTGTACGCCGGCTCCCTTGGCCAATAAAGCAAGATGAGTGCCGCAACCCTAGAGTCGGTCACGACTGGACCTAATGGTCAGGGGTCCCTTTACCTTTACCTTATTTACTTTTTAAAAAAGGAAATGCTGTGAGGAGCATGGCTGACAGCCTCCCCAATTTCCTGCCATTGCAGGGAAGTCCAGTCATGGCTGCCTTGCACCCATTCAGACCTCCTAGAGAGGTTACTTGTAGAATGAGAGAAAGTACACCTCTCAAAGCCCCTGACCACCATCATGAGCGTAGCGCAGTGAAAATCCTGCACCTCACCTGTCAATTTTGGAATGCAATTTCTTTTCCCATTGAGCATAGCTATTGGAATTCAATCTTTATAGCAAAACTGTTCTTACTCCAACTGGAAAAAGCAAGATTGCATTAGCAGTGTAGATATGTTTTCTGCAAGCTAAAATTATTTCTACTGAATTAAAACGTTTAAGTGTAACAACAACATTGTGGGTCCCTACTCAGCTAGGAGTAAAAGTTCTAAAACCACTAAACCCATTTAAGGATTCAGCACACTTTGCTTGTGTTCAGAATTCTGGTTTGGCAAAATAACACAAATCATGTATTAAACTAAAATAACTAAGGAGTGAGAAATTCATTTGTTGAGAGGAGGGGGGATTTTGAAAATCTGTTGTTGTTCTTGATGCTGCTGCTGTTATAGTGTGCCTCTCTAGTGAAAGCAGTCTTGGAATGGAGGGATACCAATCTTCCTTTCAGCTAGAATTTCTTGTTCCAAAGCATGGGAACTTCCTGCTGAGGTGAGAACCCTCCATTCCAGGCTACATTTTTAATTTGAAATCTTTGCTATGACTCTCTGCAGGACATGTTTGAACAAGTTTTACAAGCAAGCACTGAGGCTTCCTGTTGCAGAGAGACAAAGGAAGTTGAAAAGCCCCATAAAAACTGATTGTTAAAAATCCACACTCCTATTAGCAACAGGTTCCCTGTATTGAAGAGAGAGGATGCTTCTGATTTGTTGAGCAAAACAGAACCTCAGTGCACACACATGCACCCCCTTCCATACTCGGAGCACTAAGCACCCCACATTTTAATTTTATTTTATTACTGGACTTGTGCAATTTTGATAGTGCCCGGGGCATGTGTGTACATGCATTAATAATTATTATAGAAAAGAGGAGGCAAAGTGCAAAGATGAATCCTATACAGGCAATTCCAGTGCTTATATCAAGGACATCCCCCCCTCCATCCTTAAACTACACTTTCCTCCCTACTTGTCTTGCTTTCTGTATTGCAGCCCAGGGAGGGAACTGAATTTGGTGAAGTGGGGGACGGGAACATGCTGCAGCATAAAACTAGACCCTCACGCCACTTTATACACAGCTTTCCCCTTTTCTTCTTTAAACAGCAGAGCCACCCCGAAGAGATCCTGGCAGTGTATACAGGGTGAAGGAGCGAAGAGGGGAAATTGTCCTGTTCAGGGGGTCAGCTGGTCTTAAGCGAACCACTCATGATTCAGTTACAAGGTCAGCTGATCTATAGAAATGCCACACAGTTAGACTTTGAGTGTGGTCAGAGCAAAGGGCTTACAGAGGAGTTTAAAGGAGAAATCTCATGTTCAGAGTGGCTCATATGTTGGCTTAGTCGGTAGAGCATGAGACTCTTAATCTCAGGGTTGTGAGTTTCAGCACCACATTGGGGAAATGATTTCTGAAATGTAGGGGGTTAGATTAGATGACCCTCACAGTGCTTTCCAATTCTATGATTCTCTGTGAGGGGGGATGTAAGTAAGGGGGAAATCTTCTTAGGTTAAAAGGGAGATGGCAGCACAGTAGCTGTTTGACTCTTAATGTGAGACTCTTCACTGCACAGCTGTCAAGGAAATATATGTGTTTTTGTGTCCAGATATATAATTCAGAAGGTTATGTTCCAAATAGTTACAGGAGTGAGCTGAGGAAAACAATGTTTTCTGCTTTATCAAGCTCACCACTGCCAGTTATTTGTGGTTATTTTTCCCCATTTTAAGTTTGTTTTTAAATGCACGCCAACCATTCTTGGGGAACTTGTCAGTGTGGGTGTTTAGACAAGGGGATTTCTCTTCACTCAACAATGATGCCATGTAGAAATCTATTCTGTAAATTTTGCCATCAAGAAGCTTTTTATAGAAGATTGTGTAAAAATATTTGCTTAAGGGGTCTGGCTCAGTGCATCTTTTAAATATTATTTGCACTTCTTATAACTATAGCACAGGAAAAGTTCAGTAATTACAATAAATCTGAGAAGTTTGTGTTCTCCTTCGTTTCCCCCTATGGACTGTATTAAAAAGCTAGGGAATTACAATAGAAAACGCACCCAGTATAGCCTTTAAATCTAAAGACTGTTTCTCTGTCTCCAAGTGTCAAAAGGAAATACCTCTGTATTTGTTTCTATTGCTTTAAATAATTTAAACCACAGAAATATTTTATATAAATAAAACAAAAAACTGTCAGAGTGCACTGAAACTTTAATGGCATACTATGGTAGGCGAAGCCCAAAGCATCTTGTTTACTCTTCTCCGTAGGAATTCTTCCTGCATATTTTGCTTTGAGCTCAATGGTATAGAAGAAACTGGAATATTATAGGGAACTGGCTTTTACAAATGAGGAAATTTAAATAGAAAGCGCATTGTGGTAGATTCCTTATATTAAGTGGAGTTCTGTTGAATTCTGCCTTGGAATATATCTGCTGAACTCTGTCTTGGAATATATGGTGATATAAGGAATGCCTCCACTCAATCCAAAGTACCCAACAGCCCAGCTGCTTGACCTCCCTCATCTGGGGCATGGATCAGAGACATTTCAAATGACAATTAAAGTTGTGGATAGAGATATTTCAAATGATAATTAAATCATGCTGTGTGTCAGGGACTGGGCAGATGAGGAGAAGGAGTGGAGGCCGCAAATCCAAGAGGCTTCCAGAGAGGGGAAATAGGAAGGGAGTATGGACCCAGCATCATGGTGGTATGAGACAGGGCACACCCCATAAGAAGAAATGAGCTGTGAAATAATGGGTGGTGAACAGGAGCGAGATATCAGGTGCATTAGCTCTGAACAGAGGCAGCAGTCAGATGTGTTAGAAACAGTACAGCAGCCAAGTGACACAATGTCTCTGGAGAGCATGCTAGAGTCCCCTCCTTCCCATAGAACAAGGCGCTTCATGCATGTCACAGAGCAGAAATCCAAGCAGAGACAGAGAGAATCCCTTAGCGGCCAACGTAGTCAGCAGGATGGGACTCAGAGCTAGGAAGTAACTGCCAGGAGGGAGGAGCGGTCACTCTGAGCAATAGCACATTCCATGGTCTCAGTATATTTCTGTTGATTTAAAAAGAAGAACTGAAAGAAGCTCTCCACGCCTCTGATTTCACTAGGCAGTTAGCCCAGTGAGCTGTTGATGGCACCCTTGTGATACCATGTCACACCCCCTAAAGATGACTTGGTCCTTGCGCCAGGGTCTGTAGGATAGAGTGGATCTCACGCTTCATCTGTGGATGGAGAAGTCCCTCTCATTCTAGCCACTGAACCCCCCCTGGCTGTCTGACTAGAAAAGGGAAAAGAAAAGGATGTTCCAGGGGCAGATTTGAACTTTGAACCACAGGCTCTAAAACTCCCTCATTCCATGAACACTGTCTCAACCCAGAGAGAAAACTTTACGGAGGAGAGGCTGAAGGGGAAACAACAACACTTAAAACTGTTGGTGGTGTGGAAGACATGCCCTTCACTTCCACTCTCCTGGTGTAAGCCCAGCAGGGCTTTGAAAGTGCAGCTCACCCAGTTCTGATTTTATCCTCTCCGAACGTGATAAGATGATCTGACCAAGTATTTCTATCCTTCCTTTTAGGAAAAGGTCCTAATACCATGATACACAAAGAAAGATCACTGATATGAGATTAACCTCTATATGCAAAACTTACTTGCATATTTTTTCTGTGATGATTGAAAAAATTGTGCACACAACACATTTCCACACCATACAAGAAAAATAGATATGCTGAAATACATGGAAAACACTCTAATTAAGTCATTAGTTGTGGTCACACAATTTCCTCTCTTTCTTTAATTTCTACTGGAACAAACTCTTCTTGAATAGTGGCAAAGTCGAGTTCACATTTTATTTTCTGTTGCAAAAATGGAGAAAAGTTATCTAGCTCCATAGCTGTCAACTGTCCCTTATTTGGTGGGAAACTCCCTTATCCCAGCACTGTTTCCCGCTGCTGTCCCGGATTGATGATGTCGCTTAAATTTCCCGGGTTTCAAAGTAAGCAGCTCCTCTCCCTCCCTCCCTGCCTGCCAGTGTGGAGGGAGGCTCCAACTGTGCTGCTTGGCTGCAATGCTCACCCAATAAGGAGTCTAAGAACGACTGAGGGGTGGAGCTTGCATGCCTTGTGCCGATCAAATCGGCTGCATTGCCTGGGGAGTCGCCTTTGCTCAGTGCTTCCCAGCAGAGAGGTGACAGTGATTTTCCTTGCTGCATCCCCTTTACTGGGTTGCTGCACTGTGGGAACCACCTCTTGAGGCTTCGTTTGGCTGCTGGCTGGGCTTTCTGTCTTTGGCTCGGAGGGGCTCAGAAGTTGAACATACCTGTGTTCGGAATTGGATACATCATTGACGGCCCACTCACCCTTGCTGGGGAAAAGGTCTGTCTGGAGCGGGGGCACATGGTGGGGGGAAAGGAAAGGAGCTGGTTGAGTACAATGGCGGGCGGCGATCTCGTGGGAGGGGGGGGCTTTTGGATTTGTTTTGGAGGCTCCTTCGAATGATTGTTATGGGGGAAAGGAAAGGAGCTGGTTGTCTAAAATCCCTTATTTTGGCTGCTGATCCCTTATTTTTGAGGCTGCTGGTCCCTTATTTTCAAATCTGTAAGTTGACAGCTATGTCTAGCTCCAAGGTAAAATCCATGGATGAAAGCAATTAAAAAACAACAACACACAACTAGTCAACACACAAAACTCTGCCTTGTGCTTGCATTCGCCTTTTCTCAAACATTTTAATGCACATAGGACAGTTTGACTTGTGTGTGTATGAATTGCAGGCATGTGAGCTTGAAACTGTTTGAAACTTTCATTTTTTTAAAGAAAACCATAATTGTTTCTTTTATCTGTGCAATTGCTTTCATTAGCCAAACCTTTCCTTTTAAAATTCAAGTGTACATGATGAATGCTAAGTATTATGGTATTGTACATTATACTCAGTGGAAAAATGATCTCTATAGAATAACGGTCATTTTTTTCTACAGTAAATGTGGAGATTGTAGATTCACTGTACTTGTGTTTCTCTCTCTCTCTCTCTTATAAAACTGACTCTTTATAAAGCTCTGACACATAAAATAAGATGTACATACAGTACTGTCAAAACTCAATGAAATAAACTGAAGTAGAAGTATGTTATGTAGTCGTGTTTCTTTTTATCCAGCCACAATGTCTGCTTACCTCTTTCTGGGCGAGTGGTGGTTGCAGCCCCTTGCTGGTCTGCTGCCAACCCAGCAGCTGGGACTTTGCTACCAAAATTGCAAAATTTAAATGAGCCAGTCAGCACCACTGGGATGCCATGAGCTCAATGTTTCCACTCCAAGCCGCCAGCGATGCTTAAAAGCCAACTCCCCCAGGTTCTTTCTGTGTAATTGGCCAGAAGAGTAGACCTGCCTTCTCTCCCTTTCATGGTTCTGAAATTTGTCTTGGTTAACCTTTTTTTATTACATTCTAGTTGCTTCATGAATCTTAACCCTATTTTTATTCCAAGGTTGTTTGCTTAACCATGTTTTATTCCCTAGATACCTTGATAAACATGTTTTGCTTCCTTGTACTATCTGACCTTGCTATGGTTCCCAATGTTTGCCATCTTCAGAGCTAGGAAGGAATTGGCCCTTCTGGAGGTAAATGTCAAAACTTTTGGCAGTTGAGGCAGTCATCAAGCTTTAGGGTGAAGTGGTGCATCACCTGGATCAAACCAGTGGCTTATTCAGTGTACCATGGTAGAGGAGTCTAGGTAGAAGACTCTGTCCAGAAGACATGCATGGGGCAGATGGACCATAGAGCTTCCAGCAGTGGCCTGAGGATGGCCATATCAGTAGAATGTTGTCTTGGGGAGGCCATAATCCATGGTACAACCCTGTTAAAATTTCAGTCCTCCAGAAGGAGGCTAAAATGAATATACACCCAATGCTTGAGCCAAAATCTGCCTACATCTGGATAAATAGCTAATGTTGTGGCGATTTTTAATCCAGATCGTAGAGTGTGAGTTTGTTCATTACACCTTATCTAAAGACACTGCACAGAGATAGGGGTGATGCAACTGGGACCACAAATTGATTTAAAGTATATATATTTTTTATTCTTGATTTTGGAAAATAAAAGATAAATCAGTGACAGAAAAAAACAGGAGCATTATTAAATTCTTACAGCAGTGCTGGAGTTAGCAAATACTGAAGTCCTTTATGTATATTAAGTTTGCAAATCCTCCTATACTTGCATATTCTAAATTTCCTCAATGCCACAAAAAAAAAATGGTCTTAGAAACATCACCCTCAAACCAATTTCCTCTCACTGGAGACTTCTTAATTAACAGCCATATCTGTACATGAAGGATGTATTTTGCCAAGCCAGAAACAACTTAAATCATGTTATTAAATTATGAAGGGAAAAAGCACAAATCGCAGTGGGCCTGTTTAACATCTCCCAAAGCAATGTGCAATGATACTTGGCCTGCAGCGCCTAAATTTTATGTAATGATGTTATGAAATATTTAATAGTCTAATATTTTGAACACCTTTCCAGTGCAACAGACATTAAAAATTAATTTCTTCAAATGGCTAAAGGTTACCTGAACAAATTTTATTAGATGCTTTCAAAGCTGATGAACAGCATGAAGATATTTGAAGATCTACTTTTGTAAGGGAAATGGAATTAATATATTGACTAAACAGTAAACAAAGGAATTAAGATCACAGAACAAGGTAAACTCCCTTGGAAAGGCTTTTTTCTGGACAATGACTGTGCTTACAAAACCATATTTTGGTTGGCAATTTGCTGGATAATTTACTCTATAAGCTTGATGATCCAGTCAAATTAGACAGGATGATGTTAAGGTAGTGCTATGGCTATTATTATACCACTGATACACCCATCATTATGAACACACACTGTGTAGGGTCATACTTACAGATGCTCTGAATGCTAGACAGGCAGTTTAGGAATTCAGAGTGATGGGGAGGAGGAAGAAGAAGTGGGGCTCTAGCAGGAGATGCATCATGCTGCTCCAGGCTGATAACAGTTCTTGCCCTCCATCTTGTCCAAAAGAGGCTGTTTTCTGACCAGATTCTTATTCTTTTCTCCAGCTGTCAGGATCCATTGTTAAATCCTCTGCCTTTCATGCTCTGTTATCTTGACCACAGGCTGTCAGCAAATGGTCAGAGAGACATTAGTCTTGTAACACTGGTGATCAGTGTGTGCTGAACTTGGGGTGATCTTCCAGCCTGGAGGTCACAATTACAGGAGCTTAGTTGGATTGTGTTCCTGGTAGATAGGCATCTCAGGCTTTGATGTGCATCCTCAGTCCCTTTTGAATACCAAGCTTTGTGATGAACTTAACACTGCCTGTAGCTTCTTTCCTGTGAGCAGAGTGTTCACTAAGCATTCGTTCAGCATCCACACCATCTACAGCTGATTCATATTACATTGAGGGCATTTCAGAACACTATTGTAAAAATGTAGAGGTGGTTATTTTTATTTATAATGGGCAGAAATGAGAAAGTGCCAGAAGACACCAGTGAAATCAGCTACCAACAAGTCAAGCTATATCAGGAAGGTTCAGGGAGCATCAACAAGGGTTTGGACTGTATTACTGCAAAAGGACTAAGTTGTCAAAACTCAAAATTATAATATGCCCATCTCTGTTACACTTACCTGGAAGATAAGAAAAGGAAAAGGGGGAAGATATAGAATATGTGAACAAGGCCAATAATAATAATACCTTATAGTTCTGTTTGCAGCAATACTTTTTGATTATGTTGCATTTTGACATTTTTAAATAAAGAATAAAGAATAAATATCATAAAAGAAGGTGCCATTTTTCATGACGAAGACTGACTACCCCTCCTCCTGCACTCAACACTTCCCAATTCTCACCCATTCCAATAGGCAACGGCTACTAGCAAATTGCATAATATTTCATTAGCTGATAGACAGCCAAATAAATTTTGCTGCCTGAAATGAACAAGATGGTTCACCCTCAACAGCACATGAGAAGCCAATTTGACTAACAGCTGCTTCAATACCGATGATGGGACAGTGCCCCTAGCTGCACTTGAGCAAAGCAGGCTAGTTTTGAGCAAGGGCATCTCCTGCCTGAGGCAGTCACCTTAAAATGCCTAATGATAGTGCTGGCCTTGCTACTTAATCTGAAGAAATCAGCTCCTCCACTTATATGTATACCATGAACGTTGAAAGGAAAGGAATATAAACATTTCATGGTCAAGCAAGTAACATGAAGCCAAGAAAGCATTTTGAAAGTAAAATGGCTTAGTTATATCTCAGATGACACAACTCGTCCATAAAAAGTCCATAAAATAACCACAAACCAGCCCCGAACTGCGTTAAAGATGTGATTATAAAATTTCGTGTGGTTTTGGCTTATTTTTATTATTCATAAAAGCAAGTAATGGGAGCAACATTATGAGCAAAGGTTGGAGGGTGGGGAAATGAAAAACTTGCTTTAACCTTGAAATAGTATTTTGAAGGAAGTTCTTTGGATACTGCATATTGCTCTTTACTCCTTGAAGACCTAATTTATATTTTGCTGTTGGGCCCAATCCTCAAAGATGCTATCAACCGTAATGGCCAAGACACATTTGTGTGGGGTTTAATTTATAGCTACTGTAACACCAAGTCTTCTGCTGCCATTCGCCACATTCCAACTCTATATTTTCTCACAGTTTTATACAATTATTAATATTTTCCTTCCTTATCTAACACAATCATCTTCAAATTAAAATTTTATATGTATTTCTTGAAACTCATTTCCTGTTATCAACTCTAGGCTTTCTAATCTTTTTTCCCCCAATACAAAAAAAAGAAAGGTTTGTGTATTGTCAAGTTAATATTTTTACTCAGAAGATGCATTCTCATGTGGGCAAAAATAGGAGTTCTTCTTTTATTAAATAAACCATCTTTTCTTTTTGTAAGTATTCTGTATTAATAATGCATTAGCTAACATGTCAAGTCTTAGTCCACCCGAAACATAATGAGCTTCACATCAAGAATTTTTAAAAAAGACAGCAGGCCTATTGATTTGATGTTTTGGACACTGCACTTCTTTTACTACAGTGTTGGGCTTAGACATTCTGTAAGACTCAACACTGAAGCAAAATACTGAACTGAAAGGCTATGGCTGATTACATGCAGATGAAATGAATTATAATTTTGAATGACTATAAATGACAAATTCAAGAAAAAATGAGGCCTTTCAAAACCATAATCCAGTGAGACAGGAGTGGGAAACCCTGAGACCCTCCAGATGTAGTTGGACTCTAAATCCCATCAACGCTTTTCTGCATGGCCAATAGACTCAAGGATGATGGGAGTTGTAGTCCAGCAACATCTGAAAGACACCTCCTCACCCTGTCCTGTGCTGGAGCGTCGACCGGTTTCCATCTCTTCACTATCCCTCAATCTCCCTGCTTCTAGCACTTCCCAACTTGTTCCTTCCTCTGAGGTGTGGTCCCACCACCAGTCCTCAGGCATGACATCTTCTTCCTTTGTGCCTTCCCTGGGGGGCTCTTGGTTGAACAGATTCCACCACTCTTCCTCATCCAGCCAGTCCCTGACACTGTAGGACTTCTGAGGAAACATGCATAAACTCAGCTGGAATTGGGCTAGCTCACCCTACTGAGTCATGCATATACAGCATGAGCATATGAACTATTACAGTGGTACCTCAGGTTAAGAAGTTAATTCATTCCAGAGGTCTGTTCTTAACCTGAAACTGTTCTTAACTTGAGGTACCGCTTTAGCTAATGGGGCCTCCCGCTGCTGCCGTCTGATTTCTGTTCTCATTCTGAAGCAAAGTTCTTAACCTGAGGTACTATTTCTGGGTTAGCGGAGTCTGTAACCTGAAGCGTCTGTAACCCAAGGTACCACTGTCTTGGATCTTTCTTTGTAAGTTACTGTATTGTATTATTTTGCTGAAGCTGATGCTTCTCTTTTGGGGTGGTCTTGTTTCATTGTACGTGACTTGGTCTTTGTTATATATATTAGCATATAATTATGATTCTGCATTATATCATGTCCAAGTACAATGCCATCACCCAGCATACTGGAATATGAAATAATAATAATAATAATAATAATAATAATAATAATAATACCACACCCATCTGACTGGGTTGCCCCAGCCACTCTGGGTGGCTTCCAACACACACAATAATAATAATAAAACATCAAACATTAATAGTAATAATCAGTTCCTAAGCAATATTCAATAATCCACAGTAAAATTAAATATCAGCAAATAATAACAGTTTACACTTATCAATTACAATAAAGAATTACTAAGCTATAATCAATAAAATAACAACAAATCACAATGCATAAAATACCACAAAACATACAAAACCATGTAAAAGGATCAAATTGCGAAACAAGGGCACACAACTTATAAAAACTCCTGAGAAGGGCACCCTCAAATACCTCAAAGTCTGGGCAGGTGCTTTTCATTTGGCTCTCCAGCCATCTAGTCTTGAAAGGTCAAAACAAGCACTTATTAGTGTATTGATAGACATCGCAGAGCTTTCAGCACAAGTGCTACATTTTTATGGTGACTTGTCCACCCAGATTCTTGCTGCAGCATTCCGCAGTAGCTGTAGTTTCCAAAGGCAGTCCCACGTACAGTGAATTGCAATAATCCAGCCATGAAATTGCCAACATATAAACTATAGTAGCTGGAGCCGTATGAGGGCTGTGTGATCATACAAAGCTATGTGCATAAACAGGAGATAGTTTTGCAATCATCCAAATGTTTCTTTAGCATTGCTAAAGAGCTAAGACGCATCTTAGTTGAAAGTGAGCTCTGCATTTTTTCCCTTCCAGTGGGAATGCAGTTATGGAAAGCTCAACAAAACCTCCAGCTGTATGCATGGATCAGCCATGTATGCACACCGATAGCTTTGTTGATTCACCCTCTAGAGCTGTTAAATACTCATGAGGTTAAGTGTTTGTTCCATCCTCCTCACTGTTGCAGCGGGGAAGCTGATAAGCTTCCGAGAAGCACCTGTGTTAAAGAGTAGCAAGATGGAAATTCCACTTCAGATCTACCAGCCTGCATCCAAGCCTGAAATATAGGAAAGCCAGAAGCACAGAAGTGCTATTTATAGACAAAGTTCACTCTGGGTGCACTGCATAGAGAGTGCCCTGCTGTTCTTTGGATTTTTCCAGCTGAAGAACAAGAAGTATTGTTATTTATGAACTTGTGAATCTCACTTGGAATGCCTTGCACAGGGTGAATCATCCTCTTATATGAACTTTCTCAGGTCATAGCCTTAGATTCTGCAAAATATATATATGTTATTGTGGCTTTCTTCCAATATGTGATGGTTTTATATTATATTGTATTAGCCATAAGAAAAGTCTGTGGGATGGCATTCACCATTTGATGTGGTTTCTTCTCAAGGAACTTTGCACAATCGTGTATTTTTAAATCTATGATTAACAAGGTGTAAAGAATAAACTATAATATACATTCACCATATTGATTCATTGGGACTGGGAGATGAGGTCATTGTTGGTACATTAACTTGTATTCCTTTGCCATTATATTTTCTCACATTATATAACTCTGAAGCAACAGAAGTCAATTTTGAACTCTACAACTACCGCAAAATTGTACAGATCCTGTCTTGCTATTCCAAGAAGAGAATGCCTATTTTTGTTCACGGAAATGAGTCAAATCTAGTAGAGGTTCTCTGCTGGAGAAAGGGATGCTGATTTTCAACAATCAGCCTCTTTTCCTGAAGGCCCTAGTACCATTTTCATAGTTATTCCCCCATAGGGTCCCCCCCACAGACTTTTCAGGAGACTGTGAGGAGAATTGTCAAAAAATGTCTCATGTACATGGGCACATCTGGTTAGTGAAATTCTATGGCAACAGCTCTGGGGTTTCTATTTAGTTTTACTGTTATTCACCATTTTCTGAAGAAAGATACTTAGGGGCATGGACAATATACATCTTGCTGATGAGAAACATTTTCATTCACAATTTTAACAGATTTTTAAAACATCAGCCTGGACCACAGTTGGAAACCTGTCCACCTCCTATAAATAGTCTATTTCAAATTCAGGGCTAACCCAAGACATTTCACTGCAAGCGACAGCAGCAAATGACACCCCTTCAACAAATTAAGGGACATAGTGCCTAACGCCACTCAATATAAATCCGACAAGCATTTCTGCCCTTCTGTGCTACTAAAATCATAGAATAGTATTTCGTTAAGACTGCAAGCCTACACACTTACATGGGAGTAAGCACTCTGAAAACTATTAAACTTATTTCTGAGTAGACATACATAGGATTGTGCTACAAGTCACTCACAACTGCACTGTAAGTAACTAGCATGACACCTAAAATCAGGTAGGGCTAGCTTAAAAAAAAATAAATCCAAAAAAATACAGTGTCCCTTGGTTTACGAACTTAATCCATTCCGGAAGTCTGTTCTTAAACCACAACGTTCTTAAACCAAGGTGTGCTTTCCCATAGCAGCGGGGGACTCAGTTTACAAATGGAACACACTCAACATGTTCTGCTTCCAAGACAAAGTTCACAAACCAAAACATCTGCTTCTGGGTTTGCAGCATTCTTAATCCAAGTTGTTCATAAACTAAGCTGTTCTTAAACCAAGGGACCACTGTAAATTATATTGGTGTCATTTTTAAAAGAATAATAATCTCTAACTCAAGATGTCTGGTCTTCTTTTGTAGAATAATACAATGTGAGCTTGGTAGCAAGCATAATCCATTTTAGTCTGCTCATCTCTGTGCAGTTCAATATCCGCTAAACCTTTGTATAACAATAATTTAGACCTTTCTTATACGTAGGTAGCACATAGGTAGTAAATCACACAGCCTACCATCAAGCTGCCTAATGGAGGTTCCGCTAAACCACCTGGCGTATTGCCGCTAAAAGAAATCCTCATATATTTTTTCCACCCTCTCTTTCTTTTCTTTTTTAATAAATGAAAAAGGCTTTCAGAAACTCTATTTGTTATAGCAGAGCTTCCTGATTGTTCCGTGAGTGCCCAGAGATGGATAATATCCTGCATCCACTTGCTTTCAAATGGTCTCACAAATGTCTCTTAGGGTTACAAATAAGTATATTCAGGATTGCAGCTGCCATCACTCTTTTAACAAGCTTCACATTTATTGTCCAGCACAAGTCAAATAACTGGCTGTTTCTTTATTCCATGCACTTGCTTTTCCCTAATAGAAATCCTTGAGCAAAGGAAGACAAAGTGGGAAGTGCAAACAAATTGCTTGCTTATTGGTTTTTGTTTTTTAAACTCCTTTAAATACTTTCCATCATCATCACGCACAGACATCGTTTTGTGCTTGACAGAACTGTGATTCTAAACTATTAAACTTATACAGGCATGCATTATAAACCTAATATCAGGGAGGCAATCCTTATAGCCATTGACACAAACTTGGCTCCCTCAGGCTCACTATGAGCAGAAAGCTGCTCCTTCACAAATTCTACAGTAAAGGTGACTCGGGTCATTTGTCTTGGGCAGGGGAAAAGGACAAAAATTCAAGCCCAGATTCGCTAACGTATCTCCATGACCATGCCGACAGCCTGAAATTCAGTGTGCTGAAACTGCAGCAGAAATCAAGGAGGAACAGCAATTTGGTTAGGCATGTCATGTCAGAGAATTCCAATGAAAACGGAAGCAAGAACAGAAATGGTTGATGCTTGCCTATTTGCCCCATATCCAGAATAGTAACCCATCCAGCCAATATGATCAGTATTCACTGTTGTTGCTTTTTTCAGTCCACAAATGGTAACATAATTGACAATGCCTTTCTCACATACTTTGCATTGTGTTTCCTTTGCATTCAAATCAGTGTTGTGGAATAACATAATGATGACATTATTAACTACATCATTAATTATGAAAGAATTCAGCAGAACAAAAACATTTTTGTCAGAACCTGAACTGCAGTGGAATGAAAACAGTGCTGCCTGCAATTATAATGTGGCAGAACAAAATGGATCTTATTAAGGTTTACCTTAAACCAGGCACCCCCAAATTCGGCCCTCCAGATGTTTTGGGACTACAACTCCCATCATCCCTAGCTAACAGGACCAGTGGTCAAGGATGATGGGAAATGTAGTCCCAAAACATCTGGAGGGCCGAGTTTAGGGATGCCTGCCTTAAACCTTATTATGTGATAGAGAGATGTGATGGAGAGAGATCCCAACCTCCCTTCCCACAACCAGCCCTGGCCAAGCAACTTTGAAAAGTTTCAAACAGGCAGCAACTGGGTGGAGCAGCACCCAGTTGCGTGACTAGGTGGTATTCTTTTTTTATGATTTCAAGGCTTATAGAGGAAGTCCCAGTATCTCATCAAGAGATACCACTCAGCTGCACAATCTCAGCAGTGGGGTGCCTTTGCAACGTGTAAAGCCATCAGGGAGTCAGTCCTTGCTTCCTGGTGACACCTTGTGTCACCATAGTAAAAGAAGAAGAAGAGTTTGGATTTGATATCCTGCTTTATCACTACCCAAAGGAGTCTCAAAGCGGCTAACATTCTCCTTTCCCTTCCTCCCCCACAACAAACACTCTGTGAGGTGAGTGGGGCTGAAAGACTTCAAAGTAGTGTGACTGGACCAAGGTCACCCAGCAGCTGCATGTGGAGCAGCGGAGACGCGAACCCGATTCCCCAGATTACGAGACTACCGCTCTTAACCACTACACCACACTGGCTCCTGTACATTACATGGGGTGGTGCCAGCTCCCTATTTAAGGACTGGAAGGCCACCTTCACTCCCTCTTCCTCTTTCTGCAGCACTTGCTCTCCCTTCCTGGATTCACAGTATGACATTGGTGGGACCCAGGAGCCAGATAAGGACCGCCTCTGAGGCCAACTTGCTTCACTTGCCTCGAGTTTTGGAGCACTGCAGTGTAGCTTGTCCTATTAGCTAAGGCTTAGCCTGAGGTTCAGTTACTCCTGCACTGGCAGGATTCGAACCGCTGACCTTCCGATCGGCAAGCCCAAGAGGCTCAGTGGTTTAGACCACAGCACCACCCACACTAGTATAACCACGAGATAAAAACACTAGTTACAAAAAAAAATCCATGTAAAAAGAAAGGTCTTAACAACCAATTAAAAAGAGAAGTCTCCTGAATCTGTTACACGGTGATGGGACAGAACATCACTTTATGAATTTGCCCATCCTATTCCAAATGAGTATTGATGGTGATGGTGGGATGTCATTTCAGCAATGTAATGATGCCTGTATTTAGCATACATTTCCATGACTTTTCTTTGGATCAAGCTTTCATTTTTCTCTCAGGGTGGACACCAGAAGCACCATTTTCTATTGTGACAGACACGCTTTGTGGAACAGCCTTCAGAAAAAGATGTGTTGATGTGAATCGCATGGAGCACTGTGGTGGCAATGGAAGTGTACAATAAAGTCAGATCTGCATTGGCTGAGGACTCAGAAACCTTGACAAATTCTCAAGTGTCATTTAAATGTGCCCTCTGTGCCAGATTCATACCAAAATGGCTGTAAATAGGATTGCAGATGCTTAGAAAAATATGAGGACTATTTTTTTCCTGAAGCATTTTCAATGAAACTGGATTGCTGGGCCCTCAGTTGAACTTTCTGGATTAGGCTCTGATGTTTTATGTTTAATATATTTTGCAGGTTATAAAACGGTGTATTGTTAACGACCCTACACTTTTATAAATAATAATGCATGAAATTGTAGGTCATAGTCTGCAGACGGTGCTATTAAAAGTTGGCTATTTACTACTGACAGCAGTTCAGTTTATAGCGATGGTTTAAGTTATTTTCCATTTCCAGTATATGGAAGATCACAAATATTGTTGTTAAAGGAAATACAGCAGCTTGGTAAACATCCATTTCTTTTAAAATGTCCACTGAACGTGTTAAAAGGACATGTGTTATAATATCAAATAACTACAACAGCTTTTCAGTGGACTATATTTCCCCCAAAAGGATTACTATACTGCCCACAACTAAAAATCCATTATTTTATTTTACTTGTGCCCAAAAAGCTTGGGCACAAATCCATGTCTAATGTTTTCTGAACAGACATTTGGTACATAAGTATGTGTGTATTTGTGGCAGATGCTTAAAATGCATCATCCAAAAAGTGCTGGCTTCAGATCCTGCTGAAACATGGTTGAATCACTTCCCTGCCTAGGCCACATTCATATCCACAGCTATGCTAGCTGAACAGCAACATAGCTGCCAGACATGTCTACCACTCCTCTCTCATGCTCTTTTCTCTATGCATGATTTCCCTTCATGAATCCAATGGGTTCAGTGAACTCTTTCAAGTTGATAGCCCCTTTGGATTTGGCAGAATGATCATGGATAGAAGGAATGTATTAATGCTGTGTCCAAAAGTGGTTGTACATTTATATACCCTGCAACACATTTGCCATGATCAAAAGCAGTTCTAGGCTTCAGCAGTTCTCCGTGTATGTGGAGGCTGTCCAAGTATTTTAAATGCCAGGAAAAGCTCTGTATCCATATTCGTAACCATACATGGAGCTGTCTACAATAGTGAAGAGAAGGGGTAGAGTTTCCTAGATTACAGTGGAATGAGGACCAGGGTCCCAACCCTAGCATATAACCAAAGCTCCTAGTTTGGAGCAATTATGCAGAAGCCACCCAAAAAGGAGATGCTTTGAAGATGACCCCCATTAAGAAATTTCACTAACTTTATAAGAGACACTCAGCTATATTTCTCCTTTACATCTGCAGGTGAGGCAGTGGAAGTGCTGGACCAGTGTCTTGCCTCGGTAATGGACTGGATGAGAGCCAACAAACTGAAACTCAATCTAGATAAGGCTTGGCACTGTTAGTGGGTGGCTCCCTAGACTAGATGGGTGGGAGATAGCCTGATCTTGATGGGGTTACACTTCCTCTGAAGAAGCAGGTTTGTAGCTTGGGGATATTCCTCAATCCTTTGTCATGCCCCTATCTGGACAGGGATAGCCTAACTACGGTTGTCTTACTACAATGCATTATCTATAGGGCTGCATCTGAAGATGGTTCGGAAACTTCAGCTAGTGTAGAATTCAGTGGCCAGATTGCTCACCAGAGCAAGACAGTTTGAGCATATAACACAGATCCTGGTCTGACTGCACTGGCTACCAATTAGTTTCTGGGCCCAATTAAGGCCTTAAACGGCTCAGGACCACAAAACCAAAAGGACCACCTCTTTCCATATGAACCTACATGGACCCTGAGATCATCTTCTAAGGCCCTTCTTCGTGTGCCTCCTCGTCGAGAAGTCTGGAGGGTTGCAACACAAGAATGGGCCTTCTCTGCAATGGCTCCACATTTGTGGAATGCTCTCCCCAGGGAAGGTTGCCTGACACCTTCATTATACACCTTTAGGTGCCAGACAAAAACTTTCCTTTTTAACCAGGCCTCTGATTGATTTGATTGACATCCTATTCCTTTTTAAAATGTGGTGGTTTTTTTTGTGGGGAGGGGGTTACTGGGTTGTTGTTTTTATTTTGATTATGTATTTTGTGGTTTTATATTTTGATTTTATTCTGTGAACCGCCCTGAGACCTCCGGGTATAGGGTGGTAAATAGATTTTTTAATAATAATAATAATAATAATAATAATAATAATAATAATAATAATGAGTTATTTTACTTCTGTTCAAAATTCTTGCAGATTATTTGCTCAAATAATATTTGCTATGCCCAAGCAACCCTTACCTTGTTGCTATCTCACCTCATCCCTGCCCCATTGCTGCTCTGCTAGCCCCTTGTGCAGAGCTGCTGTTCTTATTGAATGACTTCTGCCAGAATGTTTCTCATTCCCTGCAGTTATTGCTTCACTAAATTGGCTAATTTGAGTTTCCATGACGGTTGCACAAATGAAGCCCTTGTGTTTCTTGGGAAAACCATAAGCCAAAGACCGAACCATGAATACAGAACCTTAGGTTAACATTGAGAAGCTGTCATAATGAGGAATTCAGTCCCTGGGAAGTGTGATCCTACCCTACTCCCAAAGCATGAATGTGTATTAAAGGTACAATAAATCTCTCCATTCACCATTTAATGCCTATTGAAAAGTTCCCAGCTGATACCTATCAAAATATAAGAGCGTGAAAGTCTGAAGATGACATTCTTACTATCTAAGTATCTCATTCTTCTGATTTACTATAGTGGATGTATTCATTTTGCCCAATTAGTACTCCAGGGATAAGAATTTCAGGACATAACTACTGAGTAATTATCATGGAAGCAGTAACTGATTTGTGTTAATTATGATGGCTGGAGAATTAATGCATTTGAAGAGGACATTTCACTTATAGGGTGTGATTATATTATATAGTACTAATGTATGAGCTATAGAACGACTTAACTCTGAAAACTGCTGCAGTCATTTAATGTTATTGATGTAGATTCTTTGTGTGCAACATCATAGTATTAAGTAATGAGTTGTGTTTCTTTTTTAAAGTGATATGAAGACTTGGAGGCCAAACTCTCAAGACTCTACCCAGGTCACATTCCCTTTCCCCAGGCCACACCCCTCACAAGCTTCCCTTTGTACCCTCCTTAAGTGTTTGCCTGGCTACGATGTGTCCCTGAACTCTGATAAACCCTGCTTACCATTTTGGCCGCTGCAGCAGTAGTGGCCCACCACAGCTGCAGGTAAATTGGGGTGGTGAATCTCTTCCTACGTGGTCACTGAACAGTGTCAGCACCTCTGTTGGCCACAGGGGTTGATGGGCCTCACCTGTGATTCAAATCAACCAATCACAGGCAAGATAATGGGTGGAGTGTCTGGGGTGAACCTGACTGAAGCTGACCCTTGCCTAGCTTCCCTCACACTTGGTAGCTCAGTCAGCAATGGATGTCTCACCCTTCCCCACCCCAATGTTTGGCACTGCCTGAAGGTAGGTAGACACTGCGTGCTCCAAAACATTGCTATGGATTTATTCAGCTGCCATATTGGGGGTAAGGAAGGAATTTGCCTGCAAACAAATTGGGCCTGTCTGGAGGTTTTGCGTACTTCACAGCAACTGTCACAATGCTGGTGAAAAAGGCACAGGCGGTGGCCTGAAGCCCCAGTGCCCTTCATCAATCAAAGAATCAGGGTACCCTGATTCAAATGCCCAGATGTGGGTTAACAGACCATATAACTCTTCCAAATGGCATTACCCTGATTTGATGTACATCGTAGGGTGATCTTTAACCCAGGATCAACCCTGAAGGAATAATCAGCCAGCAAATGAGCTGGTTGGTTCAGGATACATACCCAATGCCTAAGCCCAACCTACTGACATCTGTAATCAATAAAGTTGTGACCATTTCAATCCCAAAATGTTGTTCTGTCTTTATGACTGCTTCCCACGTCCCAACCCTGACAACCTCATTGCTCATTGCACCTGGACCCGCAATATGTCTTGCTTGCCCAGACAGAGGGCGGAGAAGGGAGTGTGAGAGTATATATAAACTAGCCTCCAGTACAAAAGGCTGCATCTATATATGTACATTTACATTGTGTTCTGCTCGCTTTTGCCACTGGCCCAAACACCACTGACATGTGGACCATGAAATGAGGCCTATAAGAGAATGTGATCCTCAAGCTGAAAAGAATTCCCCACCCTTGGTCTAAGTGCTCACCCACTCATGGTTGGGCAAATAACTATGTTTCGGGGGGGGGGGGGCATAAACCAATATTTTTTCGTGCAGCTTATCACACCCCCACCCCACCACCACTCTCTTTATCATTGTGTCATTGTGGCCAGGTGCATAGCAAAAGCATTAGTCCACTTGTCTCCTAATTAAAGGAAGACGGTTCTTTGTCCAATACTAGCACATGAGTGGAGCAGTGCTTCTTTGAAGATGTTTACAATGTAGCAGAAGCTTTGAAATGTTCTGTACAAGTGTGTGTGTGACTATAAGAGAGGAGGGAAATTGTCCTACTAATTCTTTCTGCAAAGAACCACTGTTTTCTTTGGTTTTGATTCAGTGCCTGCCAAACAGGATTGAAGGAAAGAATCTTTGTAATATGCTAGGAAAATACTAGTACCCCAATGAGCAGCACTGACAGAGATGGCTAGACAATAACAATACCTGTACAGTGAAATATATATTTGCAGATATACAGTTTGAAAGTATGGGGAGATTGAATGATTTCATGCCGCTGCCTTCTAAACTAAGTATGCTAAGTATGCTTAGTTTAGAAATACAATACTTGTAATATAATCCTAGTTCATTTTATTTTTAATATAATGTCAGGCACAGCAATCCTACACCCCCTTCCCAAATCTGCCACACTAGAGGAAGATTTAAGGAGACAGAGTGGTCCCTCTGACTAGCTATGGCCAGTTGACCTGGGCTTTGATTCCAGATAGGCTCTGCTACTCTGACCAGCAGAGTATTGGTGGAAGCTACCAATAACGGTATCCCTACTGGAGAAATGGGCTATTTCAGCAGGAGTGAGCAAGGATCCACTATGTTCTAAGGTAGTCCTGCAAGATCCAGGCCCATTCGTTGCCCTGCCCTGAAGCTGACATAGCCAAAAACCTGATGCCACTGGTCCCATCTCTGGCATCAGGCATGACCCCTAAAGCTGGACCAGTGTTGGCTCTAAAGTTTGGAGGACCCTCTCCCAATGAAGCCTGCCCCCTCTACTTCCTCAACACCTGTAGTTGCTCCTCCTCCTCCACTTCCTCATCACTGGTACCACTTGCATGCCTGCCAGGCAAAGAGTCAAAATTAAACAGGCAGTGGCATCTACTGGGCCTCCTTCTGGACCATAGCAAGAGGTTAGTGAACAAGCAGGTTGCAGCAGTGAAGAGGAGGAGCTCTCTGGGGGGTTGTAGACCCTAGATAGATGCTCAGCCATGCTGACCCTTAATGCTGGCTCAGCCCTGGATATCCACACACTGAGGCACATGTCTAAAAGGGGAAATATATGCTTTAGATGCAACCAGGGTGTGTGGAAGTGCTGACCCACCAGAGGCAGTGGCCCCACTTCACTTCTCTGTAATTGCAGAGCTCTTTCCTGCTATTAATATGGGGGCTCTCTGTCTCATCATTGGTTCCGAAATCCTCAAAGATCTCACCACAGGTTCCTTCCCCTCATTCCTTTCCTGAACGTTTCCTCACCCAGCTGATCTCTGCCTGCCCTACATTCTGGGCTGGTTTCCCTTTTAAGTTACACACACACACACACACACGTATGAATGATTATTAGTGCAATAGAATACCTAAACCTGGTAACTTAGAAGTAAGTCCCACTGATGTCAATGAGATTTTCCTCTATCTTCAGGGTGGTACCCTTTATGTGCCATCATAAACTTAAGAGCCATTTGATAGTGCATGGCTATGCAGTAGGTCTTCTGAGTTTAGTGAGACTAAAGCAACATGGCTTGATTTATCTGGATTGCATTCAAAATATTTTTTATAGCTAGGAATTATGTTTCTGGCTCCTCAATAGCCAAAGAAATCTCCAGTTCTATTGGTGTAATGAATAGAGTGGTGGTTTGATTTTGGGATTTTTGGCACTGGATATTTTTTTGTAAATAATAATGATAAAACATTTAATATGGCCTCTACGCTTAATGGGAATGCAAAATGCAATGTCTTGGCTGTTTTCTAATCTGCATTAGAGAAATGCCAAACTGTCAACAGCTCCTGAGCAATATGAATGCTGCAGTTCTTCACACCCCTTTGAGTTCATATCAATCATTTGAAAATAACCACTTTTTTCAGAATGAGCTGTCACTATTAATTTGAATAGTAGCTGTTCAATTGGAATTCATCCAATTTTTATGCAGACCATTTGGTTTCTCATACCACAAACAAAACGACATGCAAAGCAGATTCCCCTGATCCCTTTACTCTTCACTAGAATGACAAGGTTGTCCCCAAAATTTTGGATTTGCATATTCTCTTGGTTTATTTGAAAGGGCATTTTAGTACTTTATTAAATTAGGATCCTATTATATAATAATGTTCCACATGTCTACAAGCCTCTGTGCTCCAACTGAGTTGCTTCACTGATGTGGGCGCAATATAGTATTACTGAAAAGTTGAAATGGAGGGCAAGATAATAGGTTGTAACTTGTAATAGGGTAACTTTTTACAGATGAATACCCTCAAATGCACCTACTCCCAAGGAACTGCAAAGGGAAAAACCCTCCCAAGGAGCCTTTAGTACTTTTATGGCATCACCAGCCAATGTACAGACTCCATCCCTCTCTTCACAGTTATTTCCATTATTTGAGTACAAACTACAGTGGTACCTCGGGTTACATACGCTTCAGGTTACAGACTCCACTAACCCAGAAATATTACTTCAGGTTAAGAACTTTGCTTCAGGATGAGAACAGAAATCGTGCTCTGGCGGCGCAGCGGCAGCAGGAAGCCCCATTAGCTGAAGTAGTGCTTCAGGTTAAGAACAGTTTCAGGTTAAGAATGGACCTCCAGAATGAATTAAGTACTTAACCCGAGGTAAGACTCTCCTCCTGCAAGAGGGGAGGGGTTGTGGGTGGGATCCGATGCCCGCCTCATGCAGGGGGCGTTAAGCCCCCTGCCACCCACTCACCTGGCTGGCGCACCATGCCCACAGGTAAGCGCCCAACCGGACGGCTTGTAGGGGGCGTGGTTTGCAGCTTAACTTGCTGCTGCGCCAGCCATGTGGCCTCATTGTCCGCCTGCGGTTAGGCATTGGAATGTGTTTGTGGTGTGTGGAAGGGCTAGGTGTGGCCATTGCCTACGCCTTCAATTTTGGGTATTCCGTTAAAGGAATCCGGCGGTTGTGGATCCTGTCCGATGCCTGTGTGGCGGGGGGCCATGGCACGATCCTCAGTGACATCAGGGGAGAGCTTATAGTTGGATTGGCATCAACAGGCTCCACCTACTGGTGAATAATCCCCCCTTTTAGGCTCACCCCTCTCCGAGTGGGTGGAGTCAATTGCCGTGATCCAATGCCTAAGCCAATACCTTTTCACTTGCTGTAATCAATAAAGTTGGGGCCTTTTCTTGCCCATTAACCTTATCTTACGTGTCCTGTGTCTTCATTCCTCTAAGTGGGGATCGGGTCCTCAAACCACAACCACTGTACTAGAGAAGATGTATTTTCCATAATAGTAAAGTCTATATTTTTCAAATATTTGATACCTAAGCTAAGTGTAAGGGCAGGCCCAGTGCTATTTTCCTATAAAAACAGGTACAGGAACTCACCCTTGTTCCCTTGGAATGGCAATGGCACCCACCTGAGATGTGCTGGAACTGAGTTCCGGTAAGTTCCAGCTGAAAGAAAGCCCTGAGCAGACCTCGGTCCAATGCAAGTTTCAGCTTTCAGTTTGGTTTTAACAACTAGCTCACTTTTCAAGACTAAAGCATAAGCTACAACTTTAAACTAGAAGGCAATTTACATTTTTTAAATTTAAAAGTTCAAGCTTAGTGTAGGCTGCACTTCATAACCTACAACCAAGCCTGCACCAAACATGAATGGAGGGTTTTTTAATAAGTGTAATTTAAATTCCAGTTTTAAAGTTATAGCTTACACATCAGTTTTGAAAAGTGAAATAGTTTTTTAAACTATGAACTATCTTTTAAATATGATAGCCCACAATACATGTGAAAAGTTCTGTTTTTTGTTCAGTTTCAAAACCAGATAAAAACTAGTTCAGTTTTAAAACTTTCAAATGGAGTCAGACCTTTGTATTGTATAAGGGGCTTCAACTGCTCACATTCTCACTTAAATTCCCACAAGACCAGCACCCATTTTCCCCTCCCCTTACAAAAATCTCCATTCTCAGTGTTCTCAGCTGACCTACACCTACCTTTCAAATTTCAACCAACTGGTATTGGGTGCTCTTGATTTCATTGGTCATCCCAGCAGTGGGCATTAGGTAGTCAAGGCTGTACATTTAGGACAAACCTGTGAACAAGTCCACTTTACATGGACAACATGGACATCCCAGCAATAAAGTTCAAGGTAACCAGTGACTTTTGCAACAGTCCCACTTCAGCAAAGAGGCTATCCAGACAGGGATACTTTGGCCACCTCATGAGAAGAGAAGACTCCCTGGAAAAGACCCTGATGTTGGGAAAGATTGAGGGCACAAGGAGAAGGGGACGACAGAGGACGAGATGGTTGGACAGTATTCTTGAAGCTACCAGCATGAGTTTGACCAAACTGCAGGAGGCAGTGGAAGACAGGAGTGCCTGGCGTGCTCTGGTCCATGGGGTCATGAAGAGTCGGACACGACTAAACGACTAAACAACAACAACTACCACATCGAAATATTTACCGTATAGTCCATGTCTGGATAGGATTTCTATAGGAAGCAGAAACCACCACCAATCAGAACAATCAAAAGAAGTGACTCTGAAGCAGTGATAGGAAGAGAAAACAATGAGCAGAACTGAACAGGGCTGGAAAAAAAGCTGGAATGACAAAATGGAAAACATTCATTGCTATCCTGGTATTTTGCATGTTTTGTGCTTTGAGAGCAAATGTCAAGGTTTGCTTTATAAATATGTATCTCAAATTAATTTCAAAATATGAACTGACATAAACAGATGCAGCAGCTCACTGATGAAAAATTCCAGACATATTGAAACAGAATTATCTAGATGTATTGCTGGGTAGCACTTCACTAGACTACAATATAGTAAGGTATAATTTTTGAAGAGTAAAGTTCAAGGAAGATGAGAGTTACAGCTGGAGATTTCAAATGCTTTATTTTTTTCCCTCAATTGAAGTTAAGATTCTTCATGTTTATACAAAAAAAGCAGCAAGACTTTGAGTGTTTGTGATGTTGATGTTATATACACGTATCAGTCTTTAAAGGAAGTAATCTTTGTAGAAAATAGTAGCATCATATTATCCTTTTCAGTAGACATGGCACTAATGATTGAACCTGACACCTGAAGGTACAAACTGCATTTCAGCTATTAGATTTGATTTGTATATTATTCATTATTGATTTAATGTTCCATCTTTGAGATCGTTGATTTGAAATTTAGGAAGCATTATGAAATTTATTGTTGTCAAGAGATTCCAACAACTAATAGAAAACAACTTAGTCAATTAAAAAAATATGCAGCTTTATTGCTTTGCCAAATGAAAATTCCTGTAACTGCTTTTAAGACTGCACCATATTATCAAATGGAATATGATCTTATGAAATAGGCTGTCCAACCCACATCTCAGTCATCCTAAAAACTTGCATATAAGCTGACTTACAGCATTAGGTTGACATCAGGCTAAGTCACACTGAGAGCCATTATAATTAATGGACCTGTTGATTTTTATGAATGTACTCTGAATATTATTGACATTGGATACCACCTTTCACCATATATTTATTCATTTTATTTATTATAGATCTGTGCCAGTCAAAAATTTAAGATCTCTGGGCAGATTATGACTGTATACTTTAGAGCATTGCACTGAAGATATAATGGGACCACATGAATGGCATTGTCTTCCTTGTAGCTTTATCTTAACAGATTTCTGTTAAGCCAGTGTGGTATAGTGGTTAAGAGCGGTGCACTCGTAATCTGGTGAACCAGGTTCGCTTCCCTGCTCCTCCAAATGCAGCTAGGGTGACCTTGGGCTAGTCACACTTCTCTGAAGTCTCTAAGCCTCACTCACTTCACAGAGTGTTTGTTGTGGGGGAGGAAGGGAAAGGAGATTGTTAGCCACTTTGAGACTCCTTAGGGTAGTGATAAAGCACAATATCAAATCCAAACTCCTTCTCCTCCTCATCTTCTTCTCTTCTGTGGCTTTGCTCTGCATTGCGTTCCATTTTTGCTGAATTTTGGTTTAACAACGAGAATTTCTGTAGTGAACTGGAGCATGAGCAGTTTGCTATTGTTTCCATTCCCATTTCAATTTGGATTTCTTCTCCTCCCCACATACTATCTATGTACACTTATGAGCATTGATAAAACATATGTGCACCCACCCTAATTTGAAGTGTGATTGTGGGATGGCTGTTTCATTGAAACCAATGCCCCTGTCCATGGTACCAACCTTAAACAATCATAGTACAATCATATCTATAGTTGTATGTAAGTTGCTTTTTTGTTCTTTTACAAGTGTTTATAAGCACTCATATGTACAATGGTAAAACACTACACACAAAATCAAATCTTTATGGATCATATTGCAAGAAAAAAGCATTTTTAAATATATATATATATTACAAAACTGCACCAGTAATTGAGGAACTATAAAACAACATATAGTTCTGGTATTCAAATAGCTGGATTGAACTAATCTTGCTTGCTCTCTCTGTGCCTCCCCCCCCCACCTCAACCACATGTGCTGAATGGTTCTAAGACCAAGCCATCAGTTACAAGTATATGCACTGTATAATCAAATGCTTGAAATGAATTTCATGTTATCTGTTTTAAGTCTCAATGGATTTTGCTTAAATACAGAAATAATAGGAAGGAAGAAATACTACTTCATTGAAAAGAAAGAAAACATCAGTGGACCACTTATGTCAGTTTATGTCATTCTTTGTTACACAGTTTAGCCTCAATTAATCCCCTTCTAAATCTCAGCAGTGAAGCAAATTCTTGGCGGACACATATATTAACTCCTTAGATGTAATGAACTTGGATCATGTAATGAATTTGATTTTGGGCACTGTGGCATAAACTATTGTTGCCCCCTGCCCCACCCTGTAGATTCCTAACAGGAGATGGGCTGGACTCCATAAAAACTGGGAAGATCATCTTTGGCAAGAGTCTCAGATGCCTGGTCAAGAGAGATTTTATTAGTAGTATTAGTATTAGTATTATTGACCAATGGCTGAGTCGGTTTATATTAAAGGAGTTCTTTTGTTAAGAATTGTGGACCAAGCCATACAAGGCTGTACAGAGTAAAACCAATACTTTGAAACCACCAGTGCTGTTATGCTAAAACAGGAGTTATATGATCAGATCACCATCTTCCCACCAGCAATCTGGCTACTGCCTTTTTCTCCAGCTGCTGTTTCAAAACCATCTTCAAAGGCAGCCCCATATACAGCACATAGAAGCTCCCTCTATTATCTGTGTCCAGATGAAGCACAGCTGGGTAGATAAAGACAAAGTGGGTAGAAGGCACTGCTCTGTGCCATTGAGACCACATGTGCCTCAATTGATAGTGGTGGATGCAGGAGAACCTGTGGACTGCATAGGGGTTGCATGGCAATGGCTTGCCATGTTGTGTTTTAGTGGAATCTTCTGTACTAAAGTACAAAATCGTTAGCTCTATCAGATACGATGGACAAAAAATATATACAAGCGTCTTCATAGAACACTGTATTATATGTCTGTCTTACTAGTGAATAAACTTTATCTCATATTTTCTTATCTAAAACCATCACTGGAGTATGGCTTTATTTGTCAGTCTTGCTGAGGATGCTCATAAGAAAGTCTGATCTGCCAGTAAAACCTGCCATATTTGTGCTGTTTAGAATCTCTCCCAAATTCTACCTTTGAATATCCAAATGTTCTCAGTGTTTTCCTGCTATTAAATGCATACCAGACTTGTGCATTAAAGTAAGAGTGCCTCATTTTTTCTTCTGCGTTTGCCAACTTGAGTACCAAGTCAGTGTATGCTCCCCACATTCTATAGTTATTGACTGCCTGGCAATAGCAGAGATGAGGAACCTTACATTTTGCGAACAATGTGGCCTGTCTTTTTAAGAGACATGCTTGGCCTGTTGCAGGAACTCCCTTCCCCTCCCTGTGTGTGGTTTTCTCTATAGCTCAGTGAGAACTAGCTGGAACCTTATTCATGCCTGAATAGCAAGCCCTAGATGCTTTGCTTAGTTGTTGATCTGCTGTTCACAAATAAATGCAATCCAAATTTTCTGGACTCCTGCTGTTCCCTTGGATTAGCTCAGACCTGTTGCAAGGTTACTTCATACAGTGAGTACCCTTCTCAAACCCACAGAATTCTCCACAGTCCACATCTACTGCTCAGGCCACAAGCCCTTTCTTTTCCCAGGCTACACCTTTTCTTGGCCTTGGCATGCTCTGTTTTTGCACACTATGACCCCCTTTTCAAGGACAGAAATGTGTCCTTGAACTCTGACAATGCTTCTTGTTTGCCTGGACGAGGGATAGAGGGTAGAAGCTTGCCTACTGCACAAGGGCAAAATTCACATTCGTTGCTCTGCTCACTTTTGCCTCTGGACCTGCTCACCGATGGGCATGTAGCTCCTAGAAGGTATTGTGGCCTTCATAGTGAAAAAGGTTCTGGCCATCTGTCATGGATGCTTTAGTTGAGATGCCTGTATTGTAGGGTGTTGCGCTAGATTACGCTCAGGGTCCCTTCCAACTCTATGATCCTATGATCTCTCAGCTGAAAATCCACCTTTTAGAGGACGACAGAGAAATCCAATTACTCTACTGTGTAATTTAGTGTATACCAGAGGATGACCCTTTTGACCAGACTTCTTATGTTTACTGCAGAGTTCTCTTGGCAACCAGTGGTAAAGTTTAGTATGATATCACTGGAAAATAATCGAACCTATTATGCTACTATCCTCACATCACTTTCTTGAAACAGTTCAGTTGAAGTCAATACAGCTATTCCGGAAACAGCAACCTGAAAACTGTAGTCCTTGGTTCTTTCATTTACATTTGTGCTAAAACAAAACACACAACCAAAACCCATGGTAAACTGTAGGGTTTATTACTGCTTTTTTATTTTTAGAAGGAAAGGACATGTCTCTGTTTTACAAAACAGAAAATGAACACCCTGGAGGTTGTTTTAACAACTTTCTGTAGAGACAAAGCTTAAAGATGAGCAGGAGAGTTTGATTTTGACTAGAGTACTCAGCAATTGAAAGCTGTCTCATACAAAGGAGTTGTCATTTTTTATATATATAAAAAAAAGCTCATAAATATTCATTATCCCCACATAAAAATAGAAAGCAAACACGGGGGTACTCTCTTATCCATGTTCAGGGTTGTCTCCTTTTCTGGACAGTTTATATTCTTCATAATAAATAACCAATGGACTGTGCAGATATCAACATTGTCCCTAAAGTAACATTTCTCTTTGAAGGGCTGAAACCAAAAGGCATCTCTAGGGCATCATAAATCTTAGTTTTCATTTGGAACGTAGGAGACATCAAGACTATAAAACAACATTTCTGCCTCAGAGAAGACCAATTTTAAATATAGAATAGGATTCTTTTGACAGTAAAGAAATGAGCAGATGAGAAGAGGAACTCTTCAATTCACCAAGGTTTTCAACAAAGAGAATACCTGCTAATCTGAGCCCAGGGGAGTGTATGCAGTAGCAATGACCAAGCTGAAATCTTCCAGAAAGATTAATTCATTTTGGTTTCAGGCATGTGTGTGATAGATATATTACAGATAAAAAATATATAACATTAACATTCCATATTTCAAAATCAAATAAGAAACACATCCTGCACGAACTGCTGAAAGTATCAATTTCAGAAGTCACACGCCAAATTGCTTTTTGCTTTTTACGCACAAAAGCATCCAAACATTTAAATAAGGTTAAATAAGTTGATGGAATTGGGTCATATTAGATAGTATAATTGCAGACAGCATCTTGGAACTTTTAAAAGCCATTACAGCATAGCAGGGGTCTGAAACATCCAATTCTATGAAAGGCTTTTTGAACAAATTCACTTTTTAAAGCTCACAGAAAGTCAAGAGAAACAGGATAAATAAATACCCAAATTCTTCTGATCTCACATCCCCATTGTACTGTAGTTTGTTTTGTGGAGAACCCCCTGGGTTTCTACCAGACACTAGTGGACAAACTTCAAACCATCAAAGAAAAAGCTAGCAAAAATCCCCTTTATAAGATAAGAAATATGCTTATATTTGTTTAAAGTGTAAGGATATGACTTATGTCAGCTAGGGGAATACTTCTAATAACACAGCAAAAGAAAGGGAATAGACTAGTCTTTTTTTCTGTGAACTACAATCATTTAAACCATCATATATTAGCCTGGATGAACACTGCGTATTCCCCCACTTCACACAATTGGACCAGTGCTTCAGAATAAAACAAAACTGGAATCTTGGTACAATGGAAAGCTTTTCCCCTGCCCCACTAAGTGTAAAAACTCATTGACAGGACACTGAGCGTACCCTCTATCCAAAACCAGCTCAGGAGATGAGACCTTCCACTGGCTAACTCACATTTTGCTAATATTGAATTATTTATTTCGATTGATACAAGTATCAACAGTTGCAAAGAGGCTCATAAAAATGGTTTCAGCCTCTGCAAAAATGTGCTATTGATTCTAAATTTTAAAAACTACGGGGAGCCAATGAAAGGGCAGAAAGTCTGAATTTAGCTTACAGACAATATTGAAATAGTAAAGTTCAAATATTTAAAAGGAAACAAACAGAGCATTAAAATGAGATATCAGCACTGAAAGAGATTCCTGCTGTGCTGATGCCCTTGAATCTAGACAAATGACTGTGGGTGAGCTGGATGCTGGGAGTTAATTTCCTCTTAGAAATATTACAAGGTTTTGGAGATCACAAGTTTGCAAATGAAAATGCAACATAAAAAGAAAGGAAGAAAACATTATTCAGCATTGGCAAGTAAGACAAAATGTTCAGGAATACTGCAGAATACTAAAAAGAAGAGGATGCAAAAGCAATATATGCAGATTCCCAACTCTAGTGTTGCAATTTCGGATGGAAGGTTACCTATATAATCTGCAGGGTGTCTGTAAAAACTGAGCAGCAGCTGAATGGGAAATGGCTTGAGAGCGTTTGGGAAAATCTTGGCAAGAAAAACAAACTAACAAACCAAGAGGTTAAAATGTTAAACTGGCTATAAAACTGCCATATACTATTCAACAGGGGAGTAGTTTAGTTTGTTGCATTTATTTTCTGCTATTGAGCAACAGTTGCTGGAGGATTAGATGTTTCAAGGAGCCTGAAGGATCTTTTTTTAAAAAAAGAAAAAAAATAATTGTAACAAGTTTTTTGGCATCTTGAAGACTAGCATATGTATGTATTTAATGATGGTCTATAAGCTTTGTTGGACTTGACCCCACTTAAACTGTTATCTTCAGCTGGGGTGTGTGTGTGTGTGTGTGTGTGTGCATACACATCGGTCTAGTGAAAAATATAAACAGTTAAATAGCAACGAAATGATACAATTAAAGCTTAAATATATGCAAAAGACATATAGTGACCATTCATGGCAGGAGTAATTGAAGTTAATTGATATCTTTAGTTGGACAGGGATAGGCACAGCTAACCTGAGTAGGACTGAACTGTCTAGTCATCAGCTGGTGAGCAAAGGGTTCAATCCTGCTGCTGCTGGGGTCTGCTTTGGCAGAGTATTCCCCACCGGAGAACTTGTTGCTGTTAAGTTAGGGTGCCTCCAGACTGTTGCCATTTGGGGGTGAGATTCATTCTCATATTGGAAAATTCAGGTTGCATGATTGTCAGGTTGCACAATTGTAGGTAACTGGAAGATCTTCCACATCAAACCCACTTCCCCAATGGTTGGACCTCTCTTTTTTGGCAAAAATGATGGGGAACTGCACTGGAAAGTGAGAGATAACGCTTGCTTTGATGCAACTTTGTCTAACCTACCCCAAAATACATCAGGATGAATTCTCATTAAGTACTGTAGACAAGGTCCTCTAGTCTGCCTGCAAAGAAATCAGGATGAAGGCTCAATAAACAGTTCTTCTGGCGCTGTCCTTGGCTAAAAAATGACAAAAAAACCAATACTATTTTACACTACTTTCCATTGGTTCTGGTTAGTGTTCTTATGGTGTAATCAGATCTATGTGGCCTCAGAAGTGTGGTCCACTTAGTTAAATGGACCTTACTCTAGGCAAATGATTGCAGCCTTAAGTTTCTTAGTAGCAAATCTAATATTTTAAAGTAGCACATGCTTTTATAAAATCAATAAAAAATATTCCAGTTAAACAAGAAAATACTTCGAAATTACTGCTCTAGGTTGGGATGAGGGAACCAGTCCATTGTAGTCCATGTCACTTTGGCAGACTCATAAGTCTGTTCTGTTCCATTTCCACCTAAATCTTTTTTAAGCAAGAAGGAAATGTGCATTTTTGCATTGAAATATGCATATTTTAAAACTTGTTCTATCTCAAAATGCACAGTTTTAATATATTTTGATACTATTTTGATCCTGCAAGATGACGTTCAGAAAGTGCAAAATCAAGTAGTTTTGATCTTTGCATGAGATTAGAAGGTGCAGAATAAGTGAATTGATTTTTGAAATTCACACACTGATTGAATTTTTCAAATATCCACTATTTTCCAAATAGGGCAAAATTTTGTGATAAGCAGGGTTGGGTTGCATTGTAGAAGTCACCTGTGGTAGCTGAAAGTGAGAGGCAAGGTGGTAGGAATTCCGTGCAGTGTGGATGCAGTGGCAGAGCCAATCCAATGCTCCCACCACTGTATTCCTACCATGCTGACCTTCCTGCTACCTCATGCCTGTATTGGTTACTGCTACTGACCTGCTACTGGAGGAAGGAAGTTTCTTCTGGTTAACATACCAATCTGCTAATAACCACATTTTATGATCCCAAAAAGTGATGCTAGGCATTGTGGGAAGTCTAAAAGATGGCCATATTCAGCTGCTGAGCAGTGCTCAAAGTGTTGAGCTGGGGGGGGGGACCCTCAAAGGGGCTTTAGGGCCACTAGCCATGAGTTTTGCCAGGGTGCTGAAACCCTGGCAGCTGTCCAGGGATGCCAGGTATTGATGGTGGCTGTGGATTTTACCCTGGTGAAACAACAGCTATTTGACATTTGCAGTGTCTATCCTATGCATTGAATACAACCACCAGATTGGGGTACAAATTATAGAAATGTCAACTTAGAAAAACTAATGAAAATTGATGATGCTTCAGTAGCCCAATCCATGGATTTTAGCCACGCAAACATCACATGTTCCAAATTTATTAGATACATTTGTTTACCTTACAATAAACGATTAATAAATACTATCATGTGGAATTTACCTTAATAAATTACCTTAAAAAGAAGAAAGGCGCTGTCAAGCAATGGCTGATTTCTCACAACCTTATCAATACTTTAATTAAATAAATACTCCAACGTGATTTAACAGCTGTAAATGTATTCCCCAGGGATATGTGTTTATTTTGTGCTCTGTCGTTCTTTTATTTTTTTCAAGAAAACTTGGCTTAGATTGAAAATATGTTTCATTTAAAAAGATTTTGTGAAGTTAATATAATTACATGGAAGTTTTAGAAACCAGTAATTTTAATTACTGTGTATGAGAGATGTGTGAACAGCCTTGAAAATTGCAGCCTTATATACTCTTTAGTGTAGTAATTGGTTTTGGTTTTGATTTTTTTTTACATTTTACTTTCATTTTAAAATGTGTATTTCCAAGTCTACAATTACCTAATTACACAGACTTGAATCAATAGCAATTTCTTGGCTTTAAAAAGGATAAGATTCAAAGATTCTAGCTTGGAAAATGATATATGTATTTAGTTATCTTATACCTAGAGGTTTTACTGCAACTTCAGGAAATTGTCTACGTTTTAAATGGCTGAACACAGCTGATTCATTGGATTATTACTATTTTCTTTTGTATTTTTGTACAGTCATACCTCATGTTACATCCGCTTCATGTTACGTTTTTTCAGGTTGCGTCCTGCGGAGACCCAGAAGTACCAGAAAGGGTTATTTCTGGGTTTTGTCACTTGCACATGTGCAGTAACACTAAATCACACTTCGCACATGTGCACAAGTGCCAAATTGTGCCACGCATATGCGCAGATATGGCGCTTCAGGTTGCTGGCTTTTCACATTGCGAACAGGACTCCGGAACGGATCTCGTTTGTAACCGGAGGTACCACTGTACAATGGGATTTGCTCACTTAGTACCTACCTACCTCTGATTTAATTAAGCGGAAAAACTAAATTGGCTTTCAGTGTGAAAATCATGCTAAGGACTTGGGATTGTTATCTTCATTATTAATTTGCATTGCAGATAGCACAAAGCCCAGACAAAGGCCACATTGCATGTGAGAAGAATCACATTGTCTATGCTCACCTGGGAGCATCAGCACTGGGAGTCATTCAAAATGAGGTAATGGGCAGCCTGTGGTTAGAATGTTCTCATATTGAGATGATAGCAGGAGATAGAGAATGATCAGAAAGTTCTCTCTGGCCACATCGGCACTATATATTTAAAGCAGTATCATACCACTTTAAACAGTCATGAATTCCCCTGGATAGTCCTGCAAAGTGCAATTCATTTGTTAGGAGACCCTATTCCCCCACAGAGCTACTATCCTCAGAGCAGCTTACCCCCTTTCCAAGGATATTAGTATCTGACATCCAGCGAATGTCTTGGACCTTGGTCTCCCCTGTCCTAGTACAACACTCTAACTGCTCTGCTACATTGGCTTGCGGTGTCTACAACCATTTGGGGAGGACCACATCATCACTGGAACATTAGTATCTGACACTGTTACCCTTCTCCCTCTTCACGATTCCTGTTCATTAGTATTCAAATCAGTTCTTACATATTTCACTTTGAATCCAACTTAAATAAGTCTTACATCTGGTCACTGTAATACTGTAAGCCTTACTCTGATATAATGCCATTGTATAGTCAATCAGTTTCATAAGGGCACTTATACAATAAAACCATGATTTTATGAAGCACTTTATCTTTTTGCAATTTTTAGTTTCAGCTGACCATGGCGAGCAAAGTTAAGGGATGCATTGTAGAGTATTTTTGCCTCTGGCAAGAATATATCTTTCCCTCGAAAAGCCGTGGATTTTAAGAAAGCAGAGAGAGAGAGAGAGAGAGAGATTGAGAAACATGCCCACTGAAGTGATAACATCCACAGTAATCACATAACAGTTTTATTTTCATTCTTTCCATGTGTCCCCCTTTCCCACTCCTCATTTTCATCTCACGGGCTGCAACATACCAAGAGCTACTCACAAGTAACTCCTTCTTATTCAGCACAATGTGGAGAGTGTGCAGGTTGATTGTCAGTAGTGCATCTCATTACAATAGCAAGGATCATGGAATGTCTTAAAGAAAATGGCATGGTCAGAACTGATTTTTGCAAAGCAGTTTGTCCTAAAATACAGGTAACATGCAACTTATGTGCATCTAACTTGTGTACATTCAGTTTTACCTGCCTGATGATAGATAGATGATAGATAGATGATAGATAGATGATAGATAGAAATAGATAGATATAGATAGATGATAGATAGATGATAGATGATAGATGATGATAGATGATAGATGATAGATGATAGATAGATAGAGGGGTGGGAGTCCAGGGACAGAAAACTTTGGCAATCCTACCTGCCATTGAACCCAATGTGTTTTGACTATACTATTGGCTTTAGGTGCTATCCCTTTAACATAACCCAAGCATACATTCAGAGGACCCTGTAATGCACTTTTCTGTTACTCTCTATCCCTCCTCATCTCTCTCTCTCACACACTGGATAATTTACCCCAGTAAATGTGTTTTTTCACACGTTCCTTGGCTGGAGAATTGCATTGCAAAATTCATTTCTGAGGTTGGCCGTGTTCCCTGTTCACATAGCATTTCGGAAACTGGAAATTAAGTAAGTTTGCCTTTAAATGCAAAGTGGATCATGATTCCTGCCCCCATCTGTAGGCCTCGCCCACCACTGGCAGGTGGACCCTGGAAGCAACCATTTAAATGGACATGCTCTAGTCATAAAAGAAGCATTGTCTTGCTATTCGGGAATCCATATCTGTCAATAAAAATAAATAAAATAAAGTGTGCCTCATCCCTATTTTTACTATAATCTCTTCAGAAAATTTTTACTCTTATTTGAAACTTTTTTCCTCTCAGGAAAAGTTTTAAAATCTAACATTTTGACCTTTCCCATACTCCTTTTCTTACTCCATGGCATTGGGCTTTTGTCCAGATTGGCCAATTACAGAAAAAGCAGCCGAATGGGATCATTAGAAACCAAAGATTAGTTATAAATCTTACAATATTTTTAGAATATATAACTCTGTAATAGAGACAATAATTGTGACATAATTGCACTAAGTATTGTGTTACACCTCAGTCTCTACCCATTACTGCACATTAAAGAATTTCCATCCCAGTAACTCTGTTCTGAGCAACTTCAATCCATTCATCATCATGAAATGTGCAATACCATGAGTGCATTACACTGATGCAAATTTAATAATACTACTACTCCACACTTAATTAACAACTCACATGGCAGGATCCCAGGTCACTTTGCAAACATTAATTCATTAAACTCCTGAACACCCCTGTGCAGCAGAAGCTCTGCCACATAGGCTGCCAATGGGCAAATGTGTGCATCTTAATTTTTTTAAAAAAGGAAAACTGTTAAGTGTCTTGCCCAAGGATTTACAGTAGTGCATCGGGTTAAGAACTTAGTTCGTTCCAGAGGTCTGTTCTTAACCTGAAACTATTCTTAACCCAAGGTACCCCCTTATCTAATGGGGCCTCCCACTGCTGCTGCACTGCCGCCACCACCGTGCGATTTCTGTTCTCATCCTGAGGTAAAGTTCTTAACCCGAGGTACTACTTCCGGGTTAGCGGAGTCTGTAACCTGAAGCGTATGTAACCCGAAGCGTTTGTAACGCAAGGTACCACTGTAAAGGGAATAAGAACTGTACTTGCTGATCTATGGAATGATGTCTGTTGCCAGCAGTTAACAGACAAAAAAGTGACTAGATGTGGGGCAAATATATTTTGTAGGAAAAAACTCAAAATATGCATATAGGGGCTCTCTAAATCTTTGAAGTGGAAAAGAAGGGAAGAAAAATATTGATAACATTCTGGGGCAACTAAAAAAAAACTAGCTGGGGGTCCTTTTAAAAAAATTAAAAGCATGTAAAAATGATCTTCTGGTGGGTCATTATTAAGGGTAGCAATGGTTTAATCCATGCTATAATTTATGACTGTATTTTACACATGCTTACCTGGAAGATAGCATCATAGAAAATATTTCTTTCCCCCCCCCCCCTCTCTCTCTGTGATTCCACAGTAATATAATGCAATTGAAAGCTAAAGGGAGTAAATGTTGTGCTGATCAGTATGTGAAGGAAATGCCTATTAAAAGGAACAGGGGAGAAATTTGATTTAGTTCCCATTTAAAGGTGAACCTACCCAATTTGAACTTTCCAAAACAATATGCAAAGCAAAACACAGTCATCCTATAAAATTTTACACTTCCCCAAATTTTGCAATTCTGTTCGTCAGCCAAGTAATGTCTACAAAAATGCAGAGAGTGAGGTAAAAGCACACCTATGAGTTAAAATAGCATACAAAGTGCATTGCATTGGGTAAAAATTGCTTTGCAAAAATGCATCTTAGGAGAAATTTGCACCAAAATGCAGATGTACTACTATGAGAACTCTTTAATAATAACATTGCAAACTGATATGGAAATGTAGACAACTGAACTTAAGAGGAAAAAAGAAAAAAGAAATGGAGATAATCTGACATCCCTTTAGTGTTCAGTGGTAAAATGTTTTCATCAGAAAATTCAATTTTTATTCACGGTATCCCAGACTGGCACAGCCAGATTGGACACAGACCATGAGTCATGCAGTGGTACAGTTGCCAGCCTTCCCCTGATTTTGTAGTTCACAGCCGACAGAAAAACAAGTGAAAATATTGAGTGTTTGGTGAGCTTCCATATAGCTGGAATGCATTCAGTTTGATGGATCACAGTTTGTGATAGCCCAGCAGTTGCAGCAATTGCTTCAGGATGTAATTGAGATGATGCTAGGATGCTAGCATAATACTACGAATCCTGCCATGTAATCAGGTTCATTTGTCTAGATGGTTAACTTTCAGAGAATCCAGTGGCAAATGGAGAAGAAATTGGCAATGGAAGGAGTGGATGGAGTTCTCAGTTAAACTATATCTGCTATCTCACATTTGTAAGGAAACCAAGATACACAACAAATAGCAAAGAGATCTGAGAACCTGCCAAGAGCATAAACGAACAGGGAGTGTGGATTTGTCCTTTACTTTCTTCTATTACTACAGAAGTGAACTGTTGCTGTTTGCGCTTACCATCTTTCCAATTTGCAACAGAGTTGAAGGTATATCTTCCTTTATCTCATCAACCCTAGGCTGCAGCTTTCTCACTATTTGCTCACTGTGTTACAACTGAGATACCAGCAATGCCCAGCATCATGAAATGGTCCTTCTTCAGTGACCATCTCATTCACAGCATTTATTTCCTGATAAAGCAGTGCATGGAAATGAGCCATCTATAATCTCCTTTCCTTCTCTGATCCATCCTCCAACCGTAATATACTTCTATTGGAGCATATCAGAAAACACCCATCATCCATCAAGATGTCCCTTAAAAAAAAATCGTTTCACCAAAAAATGAGACATTTTAATGAAATAATCTGACATGCTTTATACACACTGTAATGCTGATTGAATTTCATTGATATTTAAAGCTGCTTTTAATTATCAGATTTCCACCTTCCAGTGCTATGGGCAATGAAAAACAATGAAGAGCAAGCAGCATATTGTTTTAGGCAAAAACTGAAATGCACTAAAGTGTAGCAGCTAAATATTTCCTGCAAGTCCTTTCCTGAAGAAGTCAATATAAATATATTATTTAAAAGCCGATATTATATTAGGATAATGAAGGATCAATGAAAAGTGCCCAAACCAAACATTAGTACCTAGAATATACTTAGTTGGCAAAGCTGATGCTAATCATAATACCCTCAAATATTACTTGATGATTAATAATTGCCAAAGGGGAGCAAGCATACTTCTTCTTACCTATTTTCTCTAAACACTGCATGTCTCTGTTTAGCTTTCATCAAGGACAGCTAGTGTTGCATAACAGCTTGTGGACCAGATGATATTGTGGGCATACTGTGATAATGCCCATCTGTGGGCAGAGACCAACTAGTTATACTGCAGCTTGCTTCTACTTCAGCCAGTCAGATTAAAGATAATTAGATTCCCCACCCACCCACTAGACCACTGCGGAACCTTCACAGACTTTTCCGAGCCAAAGTGCAAGATTTCAAGTCTCCACCACAGTATAAATATGAAGAACCTCATTCCTCCAAACTGTTAGGTAATTTTGTCACTGTCACCAGCCATGAGCTGATACCATGTAATTCAAAATCAACTTTTTTATTATCCCCCACACTGTGAAACCCACATACATTGTAAACAAACTGAACTTTACACCAGCAAATACAGATAAAAGGTGCTTTATCCACAAGCACCTTGAAGCAGCCAAGACTGGATATAACTAATGAATGTGTCACCGAGGCAAGGAGATCATCAGAAGTCAAATGACAGTAAGCAAAACTTAATGGGACCGTAGCTGACAAGGGTCTTCCAAAAAGAGCATTCAGACAGATGAATTAATGCCTGGGAGTAGGTTGTAAGTAATTTGCTGTATTTCAGATACTGAGCTACTTATCATGGAGATCACTGAGCTATCATTTATACGCACCTCTTCAAGCACTTCACTCTGTTTTACTGCATGGATCAATTGTGTTTGTAGGGTGTAAAAGCACCACACACTTGAAGACAATGGAATATATGCTTGAAAAAATTGACTTCTCCCATAAGGATGTATGTGCTGTTGATATAAGAGTAAACATCCTGGGGGGTATTAGTGGAACCTAGGTTCTGGAGTCGGAATCTCTGGCTCATCATTTCTCTGGCATATTTTGGCTAATAATGTAATGGGGAGTTTACAAAGCTAGTTATTGATAAACTTGAATATTCAGAGTTCAGTTGTGTGGTTGATTGGACTCATCGTTTAACATTAGCCCTTTGAAACCTTTGGACCAGAAGCTTGCCTACAAAATACTGCTTATTAATTTGTTCATTTATTTCGTATAGGAAATTATGTTCTACCTTGCTAGCAGTCATCATATTTGAATCAACTTATGGATGAAATCAATGGGGGGGGGGAGATGACCCATAAAACAAAAGGTAGAAACAAATAATTGGTGCCTCTGTTAATTAACCAAGAGAAATCAAAACAGTCCAGAAGATGTGACAATAAAACAGCAACCAATGTAATCAGAAACCAAATTATGAATAACCAAAGGTTGAGGCAAATACGACAGGCTATGTGTGGTGCTCAACAGATAACAAAGTTGGCCACACAAAATATATTTGAAATGGGTGTTTTGCTATGATGAAGAAAGTATTATATCCATTGACTACCCACCTGACCTCCATAGAAAGGAACATCCAGACAGGGGTCTCTAGCTTTCATATACCCGGTAACTTGCCTGCTAATAAAGTATCTAAAATAGAATGTGGAATTGGCTTACCAACAGCCAATATTACTATGAAGAACACCCAAGCAATTATACCTGTAATAAAGTTCTATTTTCTCTGCATAAAGAGCTGCATGCTGATATCGGTATGCTTATACCTAAATAAAATTAAAGGAGTACTGAACGCGCGCACACAAATAATAATAAAGATTATAGATGCTAAAGTCAAAGAGAATATTATGCTTGAAATACTGGCCAATAAAACTCCCTGTGTGAAACCCTCACTACAACCCCAAACAGTTTATTGTTTCAGAAAAGCATAAATTCCAAAACTGGAGGTTCAAGACCTTGCAGATAGCATCTGCTATACTTTCCTTGCCAAATGCATAAATACAAGTCTCCGAGTTCAAGTGAGGGCTGTATACAAATAATGTAGAGTTGTTTCCTTCTGAGTGAAAGACTACAGCAGCAATATTTCTTTCCATTAAATCTGGAATAAAGTATGTGCCAGGGAACACAATCCTAAATAAAGAGGCAAAAGATCAGAGGAGAGCAAACAAAACAGTGTAATAAGAAAGGCAGGCTCATTCTGAGGAGCTGATAGGAAAACAAGCTTTCCCATCAGAAAAAAAAATGGCATTATTGTTTGGATCCTTTTATTTTTGATTCTGTAGCAGTTGTTGAGAGTGTGCATGTTTTGGGCTTTTTTTGCAATTCTTATAAGCTCTTAAGTATCGTAAACTATTCTAAGATTGTGAACTCGTAATGGCTTCCAACCTAATTTAACAGCGAATAAAAGCACTCCTAAACAGTAGAATTTGGCAAACTCAGTTTCAAAGGTTAATCAAAACATTTAGTTTTATGGATAGAAAACAGACTTTCAAGCCAATCCTGAGCAGGCTTAGTTGGAAGTAAGGTCCAAGTTCATTAGAAATTCCTTTTGAGTTTGAACATTTAGGATTGGGTTGATTTCCGACAATTCTCTGAGTTTGCGCTTCATCCCATAAAACAAATAACCACAATGGTTTGCAGTAGGATCACAGGAAGCTGCCTTATACTGATCCATTTTGCTCATTACTGTCTTCATTGACTGACAGTAACTCTCCAGGTCTTCATAGCATCATAGAATTGGAGAGTTGGAAGGGACCACGAGGGTCATCTAGTCAAATCCACAACAATGCAGGAATCTTTTTGCCCAATGTGGGAACCCTGAAATTAAGAGTCTCATGAAGGAGTCCTTCCCAGCACTACCTGGAGATTTGAACCTGGGACCTTCTGCATTTTAACTTTTGGTTTAACGTATTGCAAACGGCCATTCTCATACTTCCTGCTTTAAACCTCTGATGTTGCAGGTTGAAGGGGGCAGCATGGGGAATGAAAGCTGCTGCCACCACCACTGTAGAAAGCCAGAAAGAAGCCTGCTTTTTGAAATGCTGCCTTCTTGCTGGCTTCCCTTTGCAGCAGGCACTTAGGAACCCTGCAAGGGATTTTGAAAGTTGAATCAAATGTGGCTGATCTGCCCCACAGAGGCATAAAGGTTCCCCATCCCTGATCTGAGGGAGTAATGGGGGGCTGGTGGGTTGGCAAGCTCTAGGGGTTGGTGAGGGATGGGAGTGGTGAATGTGCAAGTGTGGCGATCACACAGGGTCCCCGAACGTTTCAACGTCTATTGATCCCTGTGCCACCACTTGTGCCATTTCTCACTGCCACCACCCAGGCCCTAGCTGGGACAACACTGAGTCCAGTCAGGGTTAAATTGAAACTTAATCTTTTGTTTATTTATTGCAGTTTAACAAGCGTGTGGTTCAGTCAATTACATTCATGAGGTGCCTCTCCAGACCTATAACTTTTGCTACCTGCTCTCACTCACTAAACCACCTCTCAGATATTTACTTGTCTGTCTAGCCTCTAACTGTTCCTGACTCAGCCTATTTCGTTACACTAACTCAACCTACTCACAACTCCAGCCCAATTCACTCCCACTCCACCCACCCAGCTCCCAATGAACTCCTCCCTTTGCCCCTCCCCGAGCTGGTTTTATAGTCCCACTGACTCCACCCCCCTGGGTCCTGACTGGGCAACCTGTTTAACTATTTCACCTCCAGCACTCTCTCATATGTTAACGTCACAGCAAGATGCAGTCAAGATATGCACATTTCCCAAGCCTTGTTGGGTACTTTCTATAATAACTGGCGAAAGTTCAGTATTTAGTCAATATATGCATCTTCCCAAGGCCTCTTGGGGATTATGTATATTGAATGCAAAATGTGCATAATTCCTTCTTCATCATGGAAGGAATATGCATACATTCTCAATGAGGCTGGTTAATGTGCAGAAAGGCTGGATATTATGCACACTAACCATTCAGCTTACATTCCCCTTAACACAGATGAACAGATATAATTTCAGAGTCTTTAAAATATATATAATGCGATGTTAGTGTACTATTAAAAACTGCTTTGAAACCAATGGAATTTAAAAGTGCTCACCGTTGACTGAATTGTAACCTGAATTGTTTTAGACTAAAATGTTACTGCATCCTGATGTTCATCACAAAGGTCAGCGGGAGTCAAATTAACACCTATAACAATGCCTTTCAATCTTGAGGATAATTTCTCAGTCTTTCAAAGCATTTTCTCCCACTAAGCAGAGTTTGCACACCCTCTTCTAAACTAGTGCTAACGTCTCCTAGGGGTCAAAACTTTTAAAGAAGCATTCAAACAGGCTTTTCCTATATTGCAAGGTTTTCCCACAAAGAGGAATAAAAGGTTTTCCTTTACTTTATTAGGACTACAATTCTATGCACACTCTTGAGAGTAAGCCCATTGAATTCAATAGGACTTACTGCTGAGTAGATGTACATGAGACTGCACTGTAAATTTGTCTCATTATCCAGCTACTGAAACTAGATAGGGTAGAAAGAGTCACTGTAGAGGTAAAAGAGGAATCAAATCACTCTGAAAATATTACATGTGTATGCAGCCTAAGGTAACAATGTATTAAAACTAGCAGATGTTGCCTTTTTTTAATAGAGAGAGAGACTGTTGTCTTGTTAAAGTATTGTATGAAATTTAATTATCTATGGTTTATGCCTCTAGATTTTATCAACCGTTACTAGCTTGAATTTATCTGTATATAAAGTCTGTCATTGCTGCTAAAACTATACAAAGGTTTTCAGATAGAATTGAGACTGACTGAAATTGGTGTATTTGTTTTCATAACTTTAAAATAAACTGAAAATACAGTTGTCAAGGCAAGAGGAACAAGACCTTTGCAAAGTTCTGCGTCATTGTCACTGTTTTCTACACAATGTACCTTGTGGTTGTAAGGACAAACAAATGACTGTGTTGCATTGTCAAGCAGTACAGTTTTAAATATAGGACAGAATGTCATATTGCAGTGGCTAATTACACTGGAATTAGGTGATTAACTGCCTTGCAAGCAGACTACCTTTTGACTTTGTCAGACTGTGACATTTTCAGATACTAGTATCAACTTTCTTTCCAGCTGGCAAGGTGGGGTGACAAAAATGTCACAACTGCCTACAGCGTTCACAATGTATGGTCCTGTAGAACACGAAACTTTACAGGCTCAAAGCAGCCCAGAACATTTGACTCAGATGTACCCTTTTCACACTTGGCCACCGATACAGATTCTGAATCCTTAGCAATATGAGAACATTTATAACTCACCTTGATTCTCATGGTTGAAGTGAAAGCAAAAGGGTGTCATACCTCAGCAAAGAGGCAGTGGCGGAGCTTCATACTCCGGCACCGAGGGGTGGAGAGCAGGCGGGCATGGCACGCCACCTGTGGGGGTGTGGCACCCAGTGCAGGTGGGGTGACAGCCGCAATGGCACCCCACTGGGATCGTGCTGCCGGGGGCAGTGCACTCCCCCCACACTCCTCTTCCTCCGCCAGTGCAAAGAGGCACATTGTTAATAGCCAGTACTTTCCAATGTGCTTGGGAAATATTTTTGGCAGAGGATCATTTGTGGTGATTCTGCCCAAAGGTTACCAAATATAGTGCATGGTGTTACCTCATCATAGTTCCTGCTGAAGGTTGTGGTCCTTCTTAAATTGTGGCACAATTTAAGAAGGATATTGACAAGGTGAAATGTGTGCAGAGGAGGACAGCAACCGAGATCAAAAATCTAGAAACCAAGCCTTATGAGGAATGGTTGAGGGAGATGGGTATGTTTAGCCTGGAAAAGAGGAGAGCAAGAGGAGACATGATAGCCATCTTCAAATATCTAAAGGGCTGTCTCATGGAGGGTGGGGCTTGTTTTCTCCTGTTCCAGAGGGGAGGACCCAAGCCAATGGCTTCACATTACAAGAAAGGAGATACTGACCAAACATCAGGAAGAACTTTCTGATGGTTAGAGCTGTTTGTTAGAGCAGAATGGGCTCCCTCAGAAGGTTATGGAGTCTCTCTCATTGGAGGTTTTTAAGCAGAGTTTGTGTGGCCATCTGTTATGAATCCTTTAGTTGAGATCCCTGCATTGCAGGGGGTCATACTAGATGACACTTAGGATCCCTTCCAACTCTAGAGTTCTATGGTTCTTTTTCTGGCTATCAGAATAATTTAGCTGCAATTTGTTTTGAGTTCAGTCATTTTTCTATCATGCACACGAACAGGGGAACTGCAGAATGTAGAGATAGTAAAAAGTCAGTGTGACCCTTTGATATGTCTCTTTGAGAAACTGGACCTGCCTGTGTCCTCCCATTAAGGACATAATGATTCTCCTGGTCTTTTTATTGTTATCCATTAGGGAAGGAAGGAAGTCAAGGAGGGGGCTATGATAATATGAATTCTGTGCTAGAGTGGTGTCATGTATTCATCAGAGTGCTCATTTAATCTAAAGGCAACTCTGCAGTTTGATTATACAGGAGCCCCCAACTGCAGTGAAGTACGTGATAATTTATTTCAGTTGGACTGTAAGTTCTAAAATGTATGTACACTTTTAACATCTAGTGTCTGAAAATATTAACCAATTATGTGTGCAGGTGCGGTGGTGGAAGGTATGAGGAGAAAGTTGATAGAAGGGTTATACAAAACAGGATCGATGCATTTCCCCTCTATCTGTGCAGAACCATAGAGAAGAGTACATTTGCTTAAAATTTATCTGTTTGGATTTCTATGAGGAGTAGGAATGCTACTGTGCTCTGATGTCAATTTTCTTTGCCTACTGTCATCCATCTGAGGAGCTTTAAAAGAACATGTGACAAAGAGCTGGAGCAACTTACATATTTTTTCAGAAAGGTAAATCAGAGAGGAATAAACGAATAAATGTTCTAAATGTGGGTGCAATTTTCGGCTTTGATTATTTTTAAAACTAAAAAATTGAAATACAGGTACATAGGTTTTACAAGGGATGTGTGTATATATGCATTATACACACACACACACACACACACACACAGAGAGAGAGAGAGAGAGAGAGAGAGAGAGAGAGAGACTTAAAAAAAGCAAAGCTGAACAAAACTCAGTATGTTCAGGAACGATATTGACTGAAGAAACTTTACCAGCATTTGAGCAAATATCTTACACAAAAGGCCACAAAACACATTACAATCTAGTCATATAATTTCTTCAAATGAAACCACCAATTGTATTAACATCAAGTAACTTTAAATCAGCAACATGTTCACAACAGTAGTATATTTAATTTGCATAGTAAGTAAAAAGGTAAAGGGACCCCTGACCATTAGGTCCAGTCGTGGCCGACTCTGAGGTTGCGGCGCTCAACTGCTTTATTGGCCAAGGGAGCAGCGTACAGCTTCCAGGTCATGTGGCCAGCATGACTAAGCCGCTTCTGGCGAACCACAGCAGCGCACGGAAACACCATTTACCTTCCTGCCAGAGCGGTACCTATTTATCTACTTGCACTTTGACGTGCTTTCAAACTGCTAGGTTGGCAGAAGCAGGGACCGAGCAACGGGAGCTCACTCCGTTGCGGGGATTCGAACTGCCGGCCTTCTGATCGGCAAGTCCTAGGCTCTGTAGTTTAACCCACAGCGCCACCCGCATCCCAATGGTTTAATATTTAAAAGCTGAGTTTATAGCCAAACAGACTCTGACATGTGCCCAATTGCACACCTGTAGGTTCCTCTTAGAATAATGAACCCTAACAGGAAGAAAGCAGGAGCAGGATTCTCGACTTGCACATACAATAGATACAATCCCTTTCCCCCCATCTATGCAGTCACATACACCCTTTTAGGTGCCTGAACAAGGATGAGGCTTTTTAGCACATCTACAGTCATGTTCAGAAGAAGTAATAGTAATTAGATATTCCCATTTGGATATTTTTGAAAACTTATTTTTTGCAGTGCATGTAAGAAAATTCCCATTCCTTTTTGAGCACTGGGGTTGGGTGGGGGGAGGAAACCTAACAGTTTAATTTATGTGACAGTTTGGCAACTTGTGATCAGCAGTGTAACGCACTTGGCAATGTAAGCCTGAAATCCTTGAGAAAAATCTAACATTGTCAGCCGTCATAAAGTTTTCAAACATTATTAATTGATCAAAGATTATCACATCCTCCCAGCTGAGTTTCCAGGGTGACTGTCTAGCCATATCCCAGGGCACTATAATTCATGACAATCTCAAATGACAACTGATAGACATAACATGTCTGCCCGTCTGGTCATGGATAGTAGCACTGAAATATGCTGCCAAACTCTCTGTAATGGCCTTAGTTTCCCTGCAGTATCAAGCTAACATCTCTGCTGAGACTTAACCCTAATGGAAGTAACAATGACAGCATGCCAAAATAACATATGTGGCAGCCAGTTTAAATTTAACTGGAGTATGTTCCAACAGTGAAATTTAGATAGAAATCGGCATAGCATTCTTTCCCTTTCTGCATGCCTGCTGACTGCTCACTGTTCACACCCTTCAGGGAACGGGCCTTTGTTTAATTTGCTTTGGCACCTTTGACTAAATTGAAGCAGACTTATTTCCACACTTGTGGCGTAGAGCAACAGCAATTGCGTAACATGGAATTCAGAAAGAGTGGTTTGAGAAACCATGGCTGGCAAAGTGACAGACACTTCTGTAAGCTTCCCATTTGACGTTTGCAAATGTAAAGCTAATTTGACGGCCCTGCTGCTCGCTGCATACAAATCCACGGTAATGCTTCACATCAAATGTCACTGCAAATGTCAGTGGGTCTCTGCTAGTAGACATGGTGACCCTCTGCTCATGTAGACATGTCTCTCATTTGCTTATTCCAGGATGACTACCTCCCTTCCTTTGTCAGCTGATTTTCCAATACTAGAAATCACTCTTTTTCATTGAAAGTAGCCTTCACTAGTGGCTCACCAGATGGGGCAGAGCTGCTACACTAGCTTTTTGACACAAGATAATATCACCAAGGCAACTATCTATAAACAAACAAAGTCCATAAAAAGTAGTTTCTTTCTTAAATAGGTTTCTCTTAAACAATTGCAAACATAGTAAATAAAGAGTCCACTTGTGATATACCAGTGGTTCAGTGTTCGGACGTCGTTCCAGTGAACAGATGTTTCATTGCTAAAGAGCTTAGTCATTGAGATTTCTGGTAAATGATAGTCTGTCCCCCACTTGCCTCCATTTCTCCACGCCCCCCACCTTTCACTTCCAGTAAACAACAGCAACCTGCCTGCGGAAAAGCTAATGTAACAATAAGACAATGAACAGGGTGGCAATACAATGACTAGTGCAATCTGCACAGGATAATATCACCAAGGCAACTATCTGTAAACAAACAATAAACGTCAATAAAAATGACAAAAAGTGGTTTCTTTCCCAAAGTTTAACAAACCGAAGGGTCCTCTTTCTATGCTCCTACCAATAGAAACATGCAGATGGGGACAACTATACCCCTGCTTTAAGTCGTTTACATACTGATTTCTCTTGTATATTATTTGTTTAACACTGTCTATTGCAGCAGTTCTCAACCTGTGGGTCCCCAGATGTTGCTGGACTACAACTCCCATCATCCCTAGCTAGCAAGGCCAGAGGTCAGGGATGATGGGAGTTATAGTCCAACAACATCTGGAGACCCACAGGTTGAGAACCACTGATTTAGAGTCTTATTCATAGAAGGTTCCCATTTCCAACATGCTGAGCTAATTCCATTGACATATTGCCAAGGTCATAACATAATAATAAGAGCAGAGACAAAGTGTCCAGGGTCGGATGTCAGCTATGAAATTAGCTTGCTTCAATATACCATAGTTAAGATGGGGCACAGTTAAGGGCTGAACGCTGAACTGTGGTTACTAACAAATAGATGGTAAAGCTTCCAATCGTCTCCTTGCAGCCATGCCAGAGGAAAAGGGAAGTAGAGCACATGAACCCTAGGGAAGGTCTGGGTCATTCTGCTAACTCTAAACCATAGTTTAATTGCAGCTTGTCTCATTATCTTGAAACTTTTGATTCGCTTTCTGCGGCAGCAAGAAAACTAGTGATTTTTTTTCAGGCTTCCTTCAGAGAAGGGAGGATTGGAGCAATCCAAAACTGGCAGGTATTTTCACCAAGCAGCTGCCATTATAGAACTTGGTGCCATGTTGGCATATTGCAGTATATTGGAAATGTTAGGAAGGTCCAAATGAGTGCTGAAACCCCTTACAGCTGCTTGGGCATTGGTACAGAGCATTCACATAAAAACGAAAATGTTGAGTTCTTAGTATTACCTAATTTAGCACAAGCTCTTCTAGTTTCATCCTTTCTAATGCTAGAGAAATGGGCAAAGGTAAGCCAATAATGCTTCAGCTGATATGATCGGGTACAGAATTTGGCCTTCAAATATACTATCAAGATTTTCATAAACTTGGCTGGCAGCGCAGCTATAGTGACACAATTCCTGAGAGCCATTGCTAGGTAAGAGGGGCAGCTGGAAGACAAACTTCCAAAGCTTACTGGACGTCCACTTTACATTTTGATAGTGCATTTCAAATATTCAAAGTGCTTCACACACATATATAATAGGTCCATAATTCTTGCAACAACCCTGCAAGGAAGACTAATATTATTGACATAAAGAACTTTCCAAAACTACAAACCTTCGTTCTACGGTTGCTTATTTTGGCCACTGCCTTCTCTCATGAGAGTTCACAGATGCCAGCTTCAACTACATCACTACATCTCCAAAGTTATGAAAAGCATCTTCAATGTCATTGTTGTAACAATAGCTGAGATACATGAGCACCACAGGTTATATTGTTCAGATAATTAGGCAATTCCTCAAGTATTAAAAAGGCTAATGAGAAAACTCCATTGGTCATGTTTCAATTAAGTTTACCTAAGTTTTACTTGCAACTCTAGTCATTTAATTTCCCTTTGATGTGAACACAGATGCTTACATATTGAGTGCGGAGTGCGGAATAAATTTTTGTCAGCTTGTATAATTTCCAGTATTTATTACGTTGCAATAAAATGGGGAATACTAATATGACAATTGGATATATCTCGAAACATTGGGTCTAATCAGATTTATTTCCATGTTGCAACATGCAGCGGGCAGGCAGGCATATACTTGACTAATTTCTTCTTGTTAAAGTATTCATGCATGCCTCCCTAGTACTTATTGTGACAAGATGGAACAATAAAATCAATATCCTTAACTGTCAAAACAGCATAAGGAAATTGCAAACAAACACTGAAAAGCTGCCTTCGAGAAAGGAAAAGGAAAAAAAATCAGTTTAGTGAATTCAGAATAGTGTATCAGCAATATTGTTAATCTTCCCTAAAGCACAGCTTATCCAAAATTGTATATTATTTACTCTGCAGTAAATCCAGCCTAAATCAGTGTTTAGGTAAGTAGAGTAAGTATTATTATTTTAACTTGCATTTTCTGGAAAATGGAATAAAAATGCTTATTTGTCCAAATTGGCTGAGATCTTGTGTCTCTAATAATGAATATGATACTACAAATGTGTTTTGTTTCAAAGTTCAGTTCATTTGTTTTAAGCCCTGACAAAGCTTTTATTTAAAGCTATATTGCAATTGGGACTGAATTCAAATGAGATTCTAGCATCTTGCACCAACAGCATTTAAGAGAAGCATCCCTAAAAGCAAAATGGAAGGAATATGCTTTAATAATGGTGATTGAGAATTAAAAGGGAGAAGGGTGGATACTGAGCCCTCCTAAAGTCAGGGAAACAAGCCTGGCTGTTTGGATCTAACAGCATTTCAGAACCCGCTTGTGGCACTGTTTTCAACAGAAATGCTACAACAAATAAAGAAAATGAAATAGATATATATGAACATTATATACAAATGTATTATATATGATATTATATTTGTATATAATATATAATATTAAGTATTATATACAAATATAAAGAAAAATATCTTTTAGAAGTAGAAACAATTAGGGATATGCAACTAATTTGGACAAATCCTGAATTCTGAGCCGATCTGGGCCATTTAAGGCTAAATCATATTTGGATCAAGGCACTCCAAATTGGTCCAAACCACATTTTATAAGTTCAGATTTATTCTGACCAATTTGGAGGTCAAAACATTCTCTAAAAAACAAAAGAGCCAGTCTCCAAAATATTGCAGAACTGTGAAGCAACACCTTAAAAGGATAATGGCAGCGTGGAAAGGAGAGGAAGGAAGGAAGGGAGGGAGCTGGACTTTGCTGATTGTCAGCTGCAGTTTCCAGTACAGGAAGAGTATCTCCAATCACAGAAATGTTCACTCTTTTGTAAGTTGTCTTAACATTAGAAAGAGTTTGGTGGCATTTATTCATCTTATCTTTTATTTATTCTTAGGTAGCATGCTCAGCCTTTCTTATATACAGCATACCCGTTTTCCATCAATTTCCAGTCAATCTCAGTCCCATACCTAATCTATATATTTTTTAAAAAACCTTGTTTGTTGCCTGCACCTTAGTCTTAGCCAGTGTCATACTTTCCTTATCCTCCCCTCAATTTTATTCCTGGTTATTATTATTTTTTTTTAAATAATTTTTATTAACAGGCCAATCATATCACATTGTTCAAATCACATTAATTCCAGATTATACAGCCAAATTTTAAATTTTTTGGGGGTACCCATATATCAAGCTCCGCACGAGTCCAAATTCCAGATGACTCCAGACATCACTTATTTGCTGCTTTTGTTCGACAGTTCCATCCAGTTCGATTCGGATAGAAGTTTATTACCTTCTTTCTCTTCTTGTTGTTATCATTTATTCCTTTCTTTGCGATCTCTGATGATTTTCACAAACAGATTGAAAGATTTGGTGTCACTGTGTGGGTTTTGTAGTCTTCCAAACTCATATTATTCAGGAACAGCCTCTGTTAGATACTTCCATAAACAAAATTAATCTTCGGTCTGTCCATTATTATTCCTCAGGCTGGCCCGGTAAATCAAATAAATTAATTAGGGGGCTCTGTCAGGTCAAACTTGCATTCCAGCATTCCTCCTCTTCGCACTGATACTCCTCCCCCTCATCTTCTTCTCCGGCCGGCCTGTCTTGGCGAGACGCCATTTCTTTTTAACTGCGTCATAGAAATTCCTCCTTCTCACCGTTTGATCTTCTCTTGTTGTATTATATTTCCTCCCACACAAATCTTAAAGTTCTGTTTATGAATTGTTAGAACGTAACGATCTTATTTCTTCCTGGGGTGGAGGGTATTATTATCACATCATGCAAGGGAAATCGGAAAGGTTTTTCCCTCCACCCCCCCTTCATTCCAGCCATACATTCTCTTGGTAGTAGTTCAGCAAAAGATTTACTTATCCGTCCGTCACTCCCGGTCACAGAGATCCATTAGTCAGCAGTCCTTATCGTCGAGTTTCACTTGATATATGTGCTCCAGCCTTCCAAATCTATTATTCTCCAATTAGTTCCAATTATAATTCCAAGCTGAAGCAACCAGCACGCGCTGATTGGAATCGGCGTCGGGAAGATCTGACTCCACCGAGGGCTTGTGCCAAGTGTTCCGCACCCCCATCTCTCAAATCAGGGGGTGCATTGTAAACACCGCTGGCAGGGCAGGCCCCCCCATACCCTTGGGGGGGGGGGAAGGCTGCCTACTTCCCATAGCAGCCCCTTAATACCTCGTATGGGTCAGAGAGATGTTATTGTCAGCCATCTTCCAACGCGCCACCTAGTGGCCCCCCTATTCCTGGTTATTTTAGGGCTACTTAATATTTTATTTACAGCTGTGTTTTGTTCTCTGTTTCTATCTTTATTAGTATTTTGGTATATGTGTGTGTCAGTAAGGCTTTTTGAGTACCCTGCACACAGTCCAGTATGATAAACAGACCCACAGAGATGAACACACCAATATCTCCAAACTTCTTTATACCAATAATGATTTGTTGTCTCTGTCAGGTACTGTTACAGCAGCTCCTTATAGAGGATGCTGAATGCTCTCTATCGAACACTGTCTCTAACACTAATTTTAAAAAGATTCAACAGGGTGGGGTGGGGGAAGGTAGAACACTTAATGGGCCTTCCATTAGTCATCACTGTATTCTCTATATTCTTTAAGGTACACATTCCTCAAGGCCTAATTTCAAGAGAAGAACTTCACCGCCACCACCAAAAGATGCTAATCTCAGCAAATAGTTAGCCTCACAATATACATACATCTTAACTTGAAATAACATATACACTCTGCTCATATATGCAACTGGTCTTTTGATCGATTACAAGTCTTTCTGTGTGTATTTTGATGTAATGTATTTATTATGACAGAGTCTGTATGCTCCTCCTTTTAGTACAGTAAAATACACAAAACATAGGATGTCTTAGTTACACCTTTGCAGTGGAGTAGCAGGGAGCAGGATAAATGAAAAAGTTAAAGCAAATGAACTCCAGGCTGAGAAAAGAAACATTTGTCTCTATTTGTATTGCAGAATTACATAGTTTGTAGTCCTAAGAGGTTTCTTTTGTGCCGGTCAGCCCTGTTTGAACAGGTATGATTACTTTATTATTACTCCATTTGTTTAAGAGGAAAATGTATGTTTTTGGAAATTAATCTCTCTAAATAATGCTGACCATAAACTGAAGTATTTGCATGCTTGCAAATCCTGAAAGTCTAAGCATATTACATTCACTCATTTTGCTTGCTAGACATATTTTTTTTTTTTTTTTGCACTTATCCTAATTTTGTAGAAACATGTAGAAATTTACTACCTTGCAATCTTGTCCTTTTTACCTTCCGTACATTTATGCACTGGGGTGCAGAGGAAGGGGAAAGGCAGAAACAATGTATTTAAGCTAAGTCATTCACAATATTGTTCATGATAGATTATTATTCTCATTAACTTGAGTCATTATTTTCTTTACAAATAGGCAACGGATGCAGATCTTCTAAATCCTGCTCTGATCAATGCAATGGGTGGAAGAAGTACAGGCATACCTCAAAGATATTGTGGGTTCAGTTCTAGACCACCACAATTTCAGTGAAGCTAGTTGCACCATGCCCTCCTCAAGGCATATAAAACTTATGTTTACATTATGCGGTACTCTATTATGCCAGCACCCTTCACCCACTCCCTGGCTGCAGGAAAGAGTGGGAGAAAATCCCATCTCCAGCCCTAGTGTTATGTACTGAGTTGAATAGGATCCAAACTGCAGCAGTCTGATTGGTCCTAGAACAATAGGATCCAAATTGCACCAGTCTGATTGGTCCTAGAACAATAGGATTCAGAATGCAGCAGTCTGATTGGTCCTAGAACAATGCAGCAGTATGATTGGTTGGCAGGAACCACCCAATCATGCTCCAGATATAAGTGAATCCACAACCTGGTTGGCTTACAGTAGAATTCCAGAATTAGCCAATCATGTGCAGCGCTTTGTGTAAATAATGTATATAAAGCAGATACTTTGAGGGGACTTTCATTCATTCCTCCTCACCACTATGAGCTGAATAAAGAGCATGAAATCACTTTGCGACTCTGAGTATATTTCACTGGCGACGAGGATGGAATCCCGCTGAGCTGACTGCCACACACAGCACCACAGCACCTCCACCTGCCGCACCGCTGCCTCACACCGTGTATCCAGGCTTCAGCTCCCGGACACAAGGAACTCAGAATGGCAACCGACAGCAGCTTCTCGCCATTGAACCCAGCATCTGGAGACTGGGAAGTATACGCCTCCCGTTTCACCTTCCTCCTAGAAGCCAAAGGGGTCACCGATGAAGAAGACGCCAAGAAGAGGGCGATATTCTTCAGCATCTGCAGAGAGGAGACGTTTGAAATCGCCCGGGCTCTCCTTGCACCTGAAGACGTCGCTACTGTTCCATACAAAACAATAATGGAACAGCTGAAGGGGCACTTTTCGCCGCAGCCCTCAGTGGTGGCTCGTCGAAATGCCTTCTACGCAAAGCAGCAAGCCCCTGGGGAAACCATAACTGGGTTTGTGACCTCTCTCCGCCAAGCCGCCCGGTTCTGCAACTTCTCAGAGCTGGAGAACATGATTCGTGACCGCCTCGTTGGTGGCCTGAAGGATGAGGAGCTGCAACGACGCCTCTACGCTAAGAAGGACGTAATGTTCCAGGTCGCTCTGGAGGAGGCCCTGGCAACAGAAGCTGCCGAGAGGTCAACGCAAGAGGCACGGCTGAGCCAGCCGTCCCAACCGAGGGTCCACCACGAAGACCTCACCGACGACTCAGGATCTGACAGGGAGGAGGTGCACTGAATACAGCAGCGCACTCAAGCAGCCCACATACCACAGCTGCCTCGACGAGAAGGAGGGAACTGCGCAAGCTGCGGGGAAAGTCACGAGAGGAAGACCTGCTGTTTCCGCAATGCAGAGTGCAGGCAGTGCAGAAAATTGGGACACATCGCCCGGGTGTGTCGAGCTCAGCCCACCCGACGCCAGGCATCAGATGACCAATCCAAGAGCCCCAGGTCCCGGGGCTCAACACACCAAGGCAACTCGACGGAGCTCACGGACTTTCAGGTATACCAGTTGCCCCACCCCAACGTACAGAAAATTTATGTAGAGGTACAGATAGAGGCGGCCCCATGCCGCATGGAGCTCGACACGGGTTCAACTCTATCCATAATCTCGACAAGGACCTTAAGGAAACTGTGTCCTACTGGGGGTCCCAAACTCAGGCCGGCCCCATTCACCCTCCGGGACTTCCAGAAACATAAGGTCCCCACAATGGGGGTGGGGACCTTCAGGGTGCAATACTGAGGGTGGACACGGCAACTGGACTTGCTTGTGGTCAAGGGCCCCTACATTAGCTTACTGGGATTGGCATGGTTTGGACCACTGGGGCTAGCCATCACCGGGGTGAACCACACTACCTTACAAGTGGACGTGGACGCCATATGCAAGGAATTTCCAGGGGTTTTCGATGGGAAATTGGGACAGTATACGGGCCCCCCCATTGCTCTACAGCTTGATCCCGCAGTACGACCGATCAGGCTCAAGGCCCGCCGGGTCCCGTTCGCCCTGAAACCCCATATAGACGAGGAATTGGACCGGCTCGTGGAGCAAGGAGTGCTGGAGCCGGTGCCTAATGCCCCCTGGGAAACCCCAATCGTCATACCCGTCAAGCCTAATGGATCAGTCCGCATCTGCGCAGACTACAAATGTACCATCAACAAGGCCCTCACGGCCCATGCATACCCAGTGCCAGTGGTCAGCCATGTCCTTGCCACCCTGGCTGGGTCGAAATTTTTTGGCAAGCTGGACTTGGCCCAAGCATATCAACAGCTGCCAGTAGATGAGGCCACAGCAGAGGCACAGACGATTGTGACGCACAGAGGAGCATTCAGGGTAAAGCGGATGCAATTCGGTGTCAGTGTGGCACCAGGCATATTCCAGAATCTAATGGACTCGCTCCTTAAAGGGATTCCTGGCGTCACCCCCTTCTTCGATGATGTGTTGATTGCCGGGCCCACACCAGAGGAGTTTGAGGACCACCTCCGCACCGTTCTGCACCGTTTCCAGACGGCGGGTCTCAAGGTGAAGTGGGAAAAATGTCTACTAGGAGTGCCTCAGGTGGACTTTCTGGGATTTATGGTGGATGCAGAAGGGGTCCACCCGACTGGGGACAAGGTACGGGCCATTTGTGATGCCCCAGCGCCCAAGAGCAAGACTGAACTTCAGGCCTTCTTGGGACTATTGAACTTTTACCATTCCTTCCTTCCCCACAAGGCGGCGGTAGCAGAGCCCCTACACAGACTCCTGGACAAGTGGGCCCCTTGGGTGTGGGGCCAGCGCCAGGAGGCTGCATTCCAGGCAGTCAAGGACTTGCTTGTCTCAAACTCAGTCTTGGCACACTTCGACGAGAGGCTGCCTGTGGTGCTAGCATGCGACGCCTCGCCCTATGGCATGGGCGCTGTCCTGGGACACTAACTCCCGGATGGAAGAGAGGTACCGGTAGCATACTTTCCCCAGACACTCAACGCAACCGAGCTGAACTACTCGCAAATAGACAAGGAGGGGCTGGCAATCGTGAAGGGAGTAAAAAAATTCCATGATTTCTTGTATGGGTGGCCCTTCACCATGGTGACTGACCACAAGCCGTTGCTTGGCTTGTTTGCCCCCGAAAAGCAGACTCCCCCAAGTGCTGTCTCCTCGCGTCCTCAGGTGGTCAATTTTCCTTGCCAGCTACCAGTATGCACTGATTCACCGCCCGGGGAAGGCGATGGGCCATGCGGACGCGCTCAGCAGGCTACCACTACCGGACACAGGCCCCGACCCAGCACCTGCACAAGAGGTTATGAGCCTGGAGCTGCTTCCCGACCGCCCCATTCAGGCACAAGAAGTTGCACACCATTCCAAGAAAGATAGGGTCATCTCCCGGGTCCTGGACTGGGTGTGGAGGGGATGGCCCAGCAGCAGCCCTGGGCCAGAATTTGCTGGCTACACAACCCGCAAACATGAACTATCGGCCCACAAGGGGTGCCTGTTATGGGGAAGCAGGGTCGTTGTTCCCCAGCCCCTCTGCAAAAGGGTCCTCACAGCCCTACATGAGACACACCCAGGGGTAGTAAGAATAACTCCCTTGCCAGGAGTTATGTGTGGTGGCCGGGGATCGACGGAGAGATAGAGGCTGGGTCAAACACTTCCAGGCCTGCCAAGAATCCCACCCAGATCCGCCAAGGGCCCCAGTCCAGTCCTGGGAGTCCACCCGAGCACCATGGTCACGCCTGCATGTGGACTTCGCTGGCCCCTTTCAGGGGAAAACATTCTTCATAGTGGTGGGCTCCTACACCAAATGGCTGGGCTCCTACCCCAAATAGCCAGCTCCATTCCCATAGCCAGAAGAGGGGCAATGGAAACGAGAGGTTTCTTTGCTCTGGAAGCAGTCAGGTTGCCTGAAGGTGCACCCATGTCCTTGTAAGTTCTCTCAAATTTCAGTGGCACCCTGTGCAACACTTAAATTTGCTCCTCCCACCTGTTGTGCTCCGTTCTACTGCATTGTTGTGGTTCCCCCTGCAATGACGCACCCAGTGCCACCCTAAAACTGCTTCTGCAAACAATGAATGCAGAACCTTCTGGACCTTTCATAGAACATGCATTTTAGTGGTACTTAAAAAAAATAAGGGTTCCTTAATCATCCAGCTATGGAGCTAATTCAGTTGGTTTCCTTTGCTCTTGTTCTCGAGTGACCTCCCTCAAAGAGTTAAAAATGTCAAGAAGAAAAGCTGTTTTCTTAGAGGGTATCTATGAAGCATTCAATCACGGTATACAATCTAAGTGATTTGGGAATTTTAACTTTGAATTTTAACTCTGGTTTTAGGATAAATATACAAAGCTAGTGACTTTTTGAGGATGAGTGAATTCATCCATAGACATTTGATATTTGCGAAGATAAGTATAGGTCCAGAAAAGCCTCAACCTACAGATAAGAGCAAAAATATTGAATGCTGACAAGAAAGTCAAGGCAGCCAAGTGAAATGAGCTGAAGAAAGCTGACTTAAAATCAAACCATTCCCACCAGTCTGATGTGGTAGAAATGGGAAGAGTTTGAGAATAAGTAGGCAGATGCAGCCTGACTGTGGAAAATTACAGGCTGATAAAATAAAATTTCTTGCTGTTATCTTCAAGTGAAAAAGGCCTTCTCTGATAGACCACTAGGTACACAGGCCCCCAATTTCTTAAAATCTCAGTTGTTGATCAACAAACAGATTACTTCCTGATTACATTTTGATCCTCAGTTGCTTATCTCGTGTTATCCCCACAATAACTCCATAGGATGGTATGCTGGGGATTTCTAAGACCATAAAACAAGCTTCAATGCAGCACAGGGATTTGAAGACAGGTCTTAGGTGTCTTAAAGCTAATGTTCTAAACCATACTATCACTCAGTAGCTTGCAATCTAGCATCCACAGAGTGACCTGGGACTTTAGGGAGTCATTGATCCACCTTACTAATGTCACAATCCAACTCAGCAAAGTGAAAATCTCACCCAGATCATCCCTCTATTTACCTTGAGATTTGAGCCTGTGCCCATCCCTTGTATATTCTAATATAGACACAGCTATACCGCCTTGGTGGGAAAGAGGCAGGAGGCAGCCAACTCTGACTATCTGCTCCCAGGATCTGTTAATCCAACACATGTGAGCTGCCTGGAAGCACAAACATTTCATTACCTATCATGTGCCACGGATAGACCAAACCAGTGCATAAGCTGCTTTACAACCAATTCAGTGTTAATTATTTCATATTTCCCTGACCAAATTGCTTAGATTTGTTTTGCTGATCAAATCCCCCATAGTTCTAAAAGGAGCTGTCTGTAAATGATAGCTCATTAGGATGTCCTAATTCTATTGTGGTCAGTGGCATTTACAGAGGATCAGCATTGCTTTAATTTTTCCATGTTCTGGACAGCACTGCTTTAAATTGCCTCATCTTTTTTTATTGTGCTGTATGATTCATTTCAGTGGTTTCTAGTTGTTATTCAGTAGCCATGCTTCTCCAGTAAAAAAGAAAGATGTGGGTGTTCTCTTGTAGCAGGGAGGGGGAAAAAAAAGAAGACCTGAGGAAAGAAAACACGTGCAAGAAATTTGAGCTTTTCCAAAGACAGAATCCATTCAGTGTTCCCATCCCTTCACAATTGTGAAAGTCAGAGAATTGTGCTTTTTTAATTTGTTTGCTCATGCTACACGCTGTAAATCAATAGAGTCAATTAGAAAGCAAGGCATCAAAAGAAAGATACAAAACACTCCCTCGCCCACCTGAAATCCCAAGAATTACGAAGAACTGCAGAGGAGTACTCTCCAAGGACAGCTATTTTAGCTCTAGCAACCCAAAGATTCCCTGCTAATTGACCTTTTACTCATAAGGCAAACAGCGGCACTTTGCTAAAGTGACTTTTTGGATAATGTTGCAACACACCATTACAAGACACATCAGCATGGCTGTCAAGCTGTGACAACTGGAATAAGAGCCTTTATTTTTCAAGGGGGAGGGCTATACATTTAAGGTATTCTCAGAACACATATGCACAAAGAGACAGCTCTAAGTACCCCTGGAAAAGTGGCCAGTGTTGTTGCTTTTTTCCAAATTACAGAATTAATATTGCAGAAAACGAGACATTGCTTAATAAGTGAGCTCAGTTCATATAAGTACAAATCCCGGGAAAAGCAATATATTTTCTGCCTAAATATCCTTACATAGCAGTGTTTGTTTTTTATATTATTGTTATTATAACAAATGTGGCAATGGGAAGCTTGCAACCAGCCATTGCTAAGCTGTGCCTATCACACATTACCACATGTACAGACATTCCTTCTAAAAAAACAAGAGAGAGACAGAGAAGCACTAAGCTCAAAAAGAAAGTTACAAAAATTATGGGAAATGAAATGGGGGAAGACCTATTTGAATATGCAGAAATCATCAGGCAATGTATGAATCCCTATATATCAGGGGTTGGGACCTGTGACTCACTACAACTCCCATCACCTCTAGTCATGAGCTATGCTAACTGGGGCTGATGGGAGTTGGAGTTCAGCATGTAGAGGGCTGCATTTAGATCACCTGTTCTTTCCCAAGGTAGAGCATGATTTTCAGTAGCGGATGGCGTGAATCATGCTGCTCCTCACCTCCAGTCAGTCATATTGCTGCAGTTTTATCACTTCTCCTATTGGTTAGTGATGTGGTGTGTACAGTGGAGGCTGGTCCACCAGGGCTACTTTTCAGATCAGTTCAATGCTAAAATTGCAATGCTTAAGCAGCCACAATAGGGAGGAGGATGGGGGGCGGGCAGAACAACATGGATGCACCAGTGAAACAACACATTCAAAAAGCCTTCCCTTCCAGCTAGATGGAATGCCATGTCCCCTCCCTCTCTCATAGGCTGTGGGAGAGTAAGGAGCTGATAATCTTATAGCAAGCTGCCCCAGTGAAAAGTGACATTTCTTTCTTTTTCTTAAATCTCAGAATCTGCCTCCCACAGACATAAAATGCTTGATTGACAATCCATGTAAAGTGATCTTGAATATTCACCTACATATAATATGGTTGTCGGGGGGGGGGGTATCCCTGACTTTGACTGACCCTGTATGATTAAGAATTCAGCAAGAAAGGGCAGAGGAAAGCAGGTCAACACTGCAAAGCACAGTCATTCATACTAACACAATCACACAACAATTTCAGTGCTGCAATCTAAGGCAAGCTAATTTGTCTTCACTGTTCTCGTCTGACCCAGTTAAGCTGCAAGTGCACTCTATAACTGAGGTTTACAGCGGAATAACACTTTAACCAAAGTGCTGGAGTCGGAAAGGTGAGCTCGAAGAAAAGGTCAAAGCCATCAGGTTACTGTGTATGGCCAGGAATGAGTCCAGCAAGAATTCATTATGCTGCTAGAGACTCCCATCCATTCAGCATCTTAAATAGGCTTTCTAAGCAATTTGATTCTCTGATTCCAGGGTTACTGTGATGCTTGTGAAAGCCACAATTTAACGTAGGCTCAAAAGAGACAGGATAAGACAAAACCTTGTTTCTACATTTTTGGGGATTAAGGAGAGTCTCTGTAGGCTCTGCATTGGCCCCTTCAGTACAAGTAATCTTGTTTGAAAGCCAGAAAGCACAGAAGTAAGTAGCTTTAAATGTGATGGAAAGTGCACAGGTCCAACATTTAGAAACTGCCTGGTCATGGTCAAATGACATTTTAACCACTCTCTTTATAGGTTAATTAAATAATAAAATGAATTAATTACCCCATTCCTTAGTGCAAGAGTCCAGACTATTTGAAAAAGGACTCTATCTGTGCCAACTGATGGGGACAGGCCTGCCCATGTCGCGGGAGCCAATGGCTCACCTTTTGACCTCTCTATGAGTAATATTTTAAATAATGTAGAGACTGCTTTGACTTAGGAACTAATTTAGATACACCATTGGGCTCAGAGCCTCTGCTACAGTTCTACTGCATATCTCTATAAATATTACAGGGAAATCTGTGGAGGGAGTTTTTGTTCTTTCGCCTTCTTCTGTTTCTCTGTTCTCTGTTTTCTTATTATATCCCCATCTCTACTACATTTTAACAAGGTTTCTTTCACCACCTTCTTCTTCTTCTTCTTCTTCTTCTTCTTCTTCTTCTTCTTCTTCTTCTTCTAAAAAAGCATGCAATTCCTGGAAGTGAGCTACACTTGATAACATCCTAGTTTTGATCATCCTATAAAGTCTAGGCTATCTGTATTTGGGAAGGGATCATAGCTTGCAAAGCTAGGACATATGCTTTTCATGCAAAAAGTCCCAGGTTCAGGCCCTGGCATCTCCCATTAGAAGGATCAGACAACTTCTGATGAGAAAGATCCATGCCTCAGAGCTGCTGATAGAGAAGACGATCCTGGATTAGATAGACAAAAAGGTTGGTCTGGTGTATGACACACTCCTGTGAGCCTGTTCTGCTTGATTGGAGAGGCATTTTCCCTTGCAGTTTAGAAAATAACCTACAGAAATGAGGGCTTCAGCTTGGAAAGCGTTCAGTTTGGAAGAGTGCTCTGAAGCCAGTTGTTGCTACACCACCACCACTACAGAAACTGCAAGGCCCATTTCCCTTTTCACAGCTAAAAGTTATAACAGAGGCAAATAGCTTTGGAAGAAAACAACATTCTCCAAGCACGAACCCTCCAAACCCCAAGTTGAATCCAGTTCAGACAACTCTGGTAGGTCATGGCTCAAACATGTGTCCCCCTTTTTGCTATTGTTGGACTAGATGATCCTCAGGGTTCCTTCCAACCCTACAGTTCTATGATTCTATAAATACACTCTTCCATTTCTGCAAATTTGCTTTCAGAAGGGGATTTTCCCTATATACCTCAGTGTGCAGAGACCCCATGCAGCCCCTTTCCTCATTGCAGTGGCCAGTGCATCCAGAAACATCTACTTTACTTCTGGAGGAAGCAATAAATATGAACCTGTTCAGAACATCCCTCTCTGGATCCTTAATCAGCTTTGGTGATCAGACTAGGCTGATCTTTAAGCTGATCCTATGCTTATGTAAATTCCAAGAAGACACCTTCAAAAAGTTGTGCAGAGAAAGGTGTTTTAAGTAGGACAGAAAGCAAACGGAGCCACATACATCCAATATGGAATGAACAATGACTCTGCTTTATATCTGTTCTGCAAACAGTCATCTCAGTTTGCCAATCCCTAAGACAGGCACTGAGCAAGGTGCTGGCAGTAATGTAGTCAGGCCTTCAGGCCAGTAAGCCCACCTTCAAAAAAGAGGACAAAAGGGAAAAGTGTGTGTGTGTGTGTGTGTGAACACTGCTTCCCTGGGTCTCTCTGCAGGTGTGTCCCCTATCTCCTACCGAATAGGGTACTTTTTGCCATTGGGAAACATGGGTGGCACTTATTACTTACCTTGTATAAAGTATAAATCCCTGCGTAATCCAAAGCACCAGACCTAGACATTTGTGACATTGCCAAATAAATAATGATGCCCAAATGTCCCTTCCAAGATCACAGTGAGTGATGAAATAAAAAAGGAAATACTAATGCCTGAAAAAGCAATCAGTAGAGATAACTAAGATCCCTAAAATCCACAGCAACAACTGGTTTTTCTTTTCCCTAGCCTCCAACTTTTGGTAGGGTTGCCATATTTCAAAAAGTAAAAACCAGGACACCCCAAAAGTTGTTGAGCTTTATTTTGACATACCCCAAAGTTGTTGAGTTTTTGTTTACAAAAACACCCCCCCAACATTTTCAATTCTGCCTTTGAAATCCCAGTAATGGCAGCCCTACTTTAGGATAGATGTAAATGAAAGCTAGAAAGAGCTCAGCAGTGCCTCCAGCAATGAACTACTTTTATCTCTGTGAGAAAGTGCCCAGACCTACAGTTCTCATTTATGTCTACCTTTTCTGAGACTACTCCAATCCACAGCAGGGGACACGCTGACACCTTTCTAGAATTGCTATAACCAGTGTTGTCTACAAGTTTTAGGCAATGCACCCTCTGTGATCCTCCCCCTCAGTGAATCTGTCTTGTCAGTGCACCAGAGCCCAGGGGATCTTGCCAGTGGCTCCCCTGCTGGGCTGTAGGTCCTCAGCAGATGCCCAACTATGCCTCTCACTGATGCCAGCACTGGCTGTACCCTATTTAATATCCCTGGCTCTGGTGCTCCCTGGCTGATGGTTCCCCTTCTCTCAAACCCACCAAACAAAACCTATCTGTGCTTGAAGATGAGGACCATAATTCTAATTTCAGTCCTTAGCTTCTCCTGGCTGTTGTAGGATTCTTGAAGATACTTCAAGGTAAAGGTAGAGGGACTCCTAACCATTAGGTCCAGTTGTGGACGACTCTGGGGTTGCGGCGCTCATCTCACTTTACTGGCTGAGGAAGCTGGTGTTTGTCCGCAGACAGCTTCTGGGTCATGTGGCCAGCATGACTAAGCCACTTCTGGCAAATCAGGGCAGCACATGGAAATGCCGTTTACCTTCCCGCTGGAGTGGTACCTATTTATCTACTTGCACTTTGACGTGCTTTCAAACTGCTAGGTGAGCAGGAGCTAGAACCAAGCAACAGGAGCTCACCACATTGCGGGGATTCAAACCGCCAACCTTCTGATTGGCAAGCCCTAGGCTCAGTGGTTTAACCCACAGTGCCACCCGCGTCACTGCTTGAAGATACTTACTAGGCACCAGTGTCACTGATCCTATCTCACTGGTGCTTGTTTTCCATTCTCTAGAATTCTTCATATTGTTTAAATGATATATTTCTAGCCAGAACTGTAAATTCTTTTTGTTCCAGGGCTGATGCCATAAATCTTGTGTTGTACATTTGCTGGTTTGTTCAGTGACACGTAGCAATATTTATCTTACATTCTGCTATTTCCATTTGTCCTCACACTTTTCCACATTCCTGTTTGAATCTGAAGTGTATTGAACTTTGTTCACTGTACTTCAGATGTCAGAGTAGATGGATGACTTTTCTGTAAGAATGAACATTGAAGCTGGCACTCGAAGGGTAGATTTGATGCCGGACATACATTATTTTCTTACAAATATGTTGGCATATCAATAGCTGTCCCATATTTTTCTGCTATTCCTTGCACAAAATGCATCTGATGTCAGACTTTTCCAATGTCTATGAATCAAGAAAAGGTATCACCCCCCCCCCTCAACCAAGGAGTAAAACTGATTCCCAGGACATTTTAATGCCTCATATAAATATCCCTTTATATTCTACCCAGAAGAATATACAGATAAGACAGTCAAATATTCATCCTCTGTGCTTCTGCTACATGGACTCTTTTACATTTTCAACTAATAACGAGAACAATGGAACAAAAAATGTATTAAAAACTAAACATTATTTCATTAATAGGACCAAAGCTTTATTCCCCTCTCTTTGATATGTTTATTAATGCCTTTTAATCCTGAAGAGCATATTAATGGAAATCTTCATTTGAATAATGAGACAATTAAACAGCTCATGCCATTCATAATCAAAGGCATATTTAAAAGTGGCTGTAGAGAAAAAGAGGGGCAGAAATGGAAATTGCGTGTCTTTAAGACTAAGGCCTTGCTGGGTGCTTGCATGCTGGTGAATTAAGTTGCAATACCTCCAGAAATATTCATGAGAAATAAAGCAGAGACAGTTTCTTTCAAGTTAAGCACTTGGAGGGGCTGGTTCACATGTGCATGAGTACTACAACAGCCAGTGGTTTGACTGCGCAAATCAGCCATCAGCAAAGATTGTGATTAAAATAACAACTAAACGTGTGAAGTCCCTTTAGATGCAACACTGATACTGCTGAACCCTCTATAAAGAAAGACATTATTGGATGTTATTGACCAAACACTGGAAGTCATATTAATCCCTCGTTGGAAAGAATTCATTAATTTGCTATAACAGCAAACACACATCTTATTTAAGAGAAAAAAATACAGCAAGTGAATATATAGAAATACATTTTGGGGAAACTGGATGCCATTTACGCAATGTTGTGAAGAAAAGCATTACCTCCCACAATGGCAAGTCCAAGTAGGTTTTGAATACTCTTCCAGGAGAAGATATTTCCATTTCTGATGTTAATATTATATGTATTTAATTGTGCGACATTGTGAAGTGATACAAATATTTTGATTAGAATTTTTTGTGATTACACCGGAACCTCGGGTTGCGAACGTGATCCATGCGGGATCCTCAGTGTCATCTCTAGTGCACTACTTTTCAGTAGAGACAACTGCAAGTCTTGTGTGAGTATTCATATGACTCACAGCACAAGCATGTAAACAGCACCTTAGGGCCACTGATTTTGCCTACTGATGGGAGGAGTATCAATACATTGAACTGTCTCCATGAAATCAACAGAATTTAAAGATGCATAACCTTTGGGAGATTGTGCCAATAGCCTTCTAATTGGGAATGCATAATTCACACCACAGTTTGCATAATGTGTGCCTTATTGGGTCGACACAGGCACTCGGGTCTACTTAACTCCCAACGAACTAGGTGGCCACCTGCATACTGCTGAAAACTGCTATTTCCCTGGGGCTGCACTATGTCTTAGCCCCTTATTGTGTGCACTGGCCTGATTACTTGGATAGGTTCTGCATTAATGATGCCACTCACTATGAGAAATATGCATATCAGTGCAGAAACCCTTCACATGTGCACACATAAAGAATTTCAATAGGAAATATGTTTCTTCACAGGGCTTACTCTAGGATTGTGGGGGTCTTTGGCATGCTCCCCCACTATGCCCATGCCCCTCTACATTAGAAAGGTTGATGGACTGTTCCAGTTCTTCTGTTGCCCAGTTCCACTCCCATTACTCCTTCCTAGGTTCTTCTACCAGTGGATAGGGACATGGACAGGGCCATCCTATATGCAACTGGGAGAGAGAGGAGGTGGTGTGGCCAGAGGAAGCAGATGCAGAAGCAAAGTTATGGAGGGCAAGCATGAAGAGGTGGCTCTGGGCCATTGGCAACTGCTGCCTTGGCCCTTTCAACATATTATATCTGCATGATATGAAAAAGTTCTCAACAATATTGACTGCCCAGAGTTGTGAATTTGAAAGCTAAACACAATTCTCCAAGTTTTGCAATGCCTTCTTATTACTTTGCCTCTAAAGCAGGAGGTTGGAAAGGCAGAACACGTTAGCTATGTTCCCACATTATTTTAATTGACTTAGAGTCAAGAAAAATAGAATTTGGTTACTTAGGCAGCAATACCATACATAGTTACCTGCACTGACATCTGTGGAAAAGAAACAGAAAGGCCTGGGTTCTTAGAAGCGTAAATGCTCTGGAGAAACTCTGACCACCTTATGTGCAGGAGGCTTCCTTTATTACAGAAAATGTTTTGATTTGATGGGCATACGGTGGCTTATTTTTCATATAAAGTTAGGCTGAAATGATATGAACCCCAGATAAACTGATAGCATCTCCCATATAACCCTGATGTAGAATATCATAAAGGGGATATGGTGGTAGGAATAATATGCTATGTGACCTGACAGAGCCATCATTTGGATGAGTTAATATCACTAGGCAGTTCCCATGAAGCCAAACTGTTTTCCATTGGGCTACATCTGCTCTGCGAACGAATAAAATATATGCTTTTTTTTAAAAAAAAGAAATAATGTCTTACAGCTTTTTACTGACCTTGGAAGCAACATTATTATCTAATAAAGTGTTCAAAAAAATTGTGGCAAACCACAAAGGCTCCTGCAATGCTGTATTACAAAAGGGGGCACTTTGAAGCTTTCAAGATACTTTGAAAGTTACTCAGGCATGGAAGAAAACTCATGGCTGCTAATTCTGTGCTCTTAGCCTTCCTGTGCTTGGGTGCACAAAATGGCAGCTGAAGAAGAGAGTTTTGTTTTTGCCAACAAGGATACTAACACCAACTGCTGTGAAATATTTGTTCCTAAAGAAATTATAGGGATCTGAACACAGACTTATCTAGTGCATTAATGTCTTACTTGGATCGATAGTAACATTAACAGTAGCTTCTCTTCCCACTACACTCCCACACATATGGAAGAGGATTTCTGTGCCTTCAGCAGTTGCCTTCCAAGCAGAAGCTGAAATGGTGAAGCTTCCTTCATCATGGCGCCTGATGCCAGAAAGACTGCAGATGTTTCATTCTTGACCCACAGTCAAGGCAAAAATGCACCTGTCAGGAAAGAAGTTGCAACTCTAATAGGAAATACTCTCTTTTTATTTTGCTGTGAAATCGGCCAATACATTTGTAGCTTCTATATAAATAACAATTATTACCCCAAGATTATTTGAGGTCCATTTCAGGCTGCCGCGGTGCCAGATCTTTGCACGGAGACTGAATTTTAATCACTAGCCTCCGTGTTTGCTATGAAACTGTGGCAGGGAGCTATCAGACTCTTGCCCTTGCTCATTACAAACTAGAAAATAGTTCAATGTATTTGGTTAAGCCTGTAATTCCAGTGACGGGTGAAAATGAAACACTGACACCCATTTTACTTGTTCTTCCTCAGTAAGTGCACTCCAAGTAACTCAATATCGTTCCTTGAAAAACAGGAGCATCTTCCTTTGCAGCTGTGTGATCTGTAGCAATATTAGGGGAAACGGTACGAGGGAGAAAGCATGTATAACAGAGACTTGGTTGAAGAAGAAGAAGAAGAAGAAGAAGAAGAAGAGGAGGAGGAGGAGGAGGAGGAGGAGGAGGAGGAGGATGAGGAAGAGGAGGAAGTCCTGTGATGCTGAAAGGGGAGTTGGGGGTCTGAATCTGATTGGGCAAACAGCCCCTTCTCCCTCCTAGTACCCTGATAAAAGTGAGCAAAATCCTTTGCACAATAGAGCAAGCTAGTGTAAGTTAAACTACCATAAAGTTACACAGATGCAACCCAGATTCAGCAACAAGGGGGCCTCCTGCTCTGGTTAAGCCTGGCAGAAATAAATCAAGCCTTTCAAAGAGCGTTTCAATCTGGATCTACACTGAATATGACTAACATTGGTTACTGCCCACTGTATCCCAAATCGTATTCCATTAAAGATCTGCCGGGGGGGGGGGAAACAAAATGAAAGATGTGTTCACAACTGTAAGATCACAAAATTCAGCATGCCATAACAAAGCCTACAGTTCCATCTTTCAAAACATTATACAGCCATGATTTGTTTTAGGAAACCATTCAGATTTCTTTCTTATCATGGGGTTCGAATAATAATAAAAAAGCTTTCTTTCTTAGCATGCTACACAAAAGGAGTCCAGTTTGTTACAAATTAATCATGCCATTTTCTCTTTCTTTAAATCATTTGTAATGTATTAGTTTAGCCATTGAAGCAAACTCTCTAGAGGTATTTCCAATTATTATTATTATTATTATTATTATTAATCATGAAAAACACACCCTTTTTTAATGCCTCCCTTTGTTAGATAACAGAAGCTAACTGGTGCATCTGCCTTAGAAATAAATAAATAAAAGGCAGATTTTTCAGCTAGATAAATACAGTTATGTGCAGTACAGATATTCCTTTACACACCTCAGCAGCCTCCTTAAAAGTATCTCATATGCTGATACATGTTATATTCAGTTCGGTTAACACACCAGATTCTGACAAACTGCAAAGCAACTGAAGACAGTGCACCAAAAGGTTGACAGCTTAGATTGCAGAGATTGCCTTAAATACTAGGTGGAGGCAATATCATTTTAACCTCAGACTGACCGAGCAACTGTATCAAGCAAATGGACATAAAAAAACTTTAATCAATAGAAAGATGTCATGATCACATAGAAAAAGAAAAATGATTGTAAGTCATAGTGATGGATTTTTTTTCGCACAATAAGCTTCTCCTCCCGCACTGCGAGAGAATCACACAGAGCAAGGATGGAGGAGAAGCAGCAGCAGGAGGGAGGGAGGTGCCAAAACACCTTCCTTCTGAAACAACAATTGCCTTGAACAATAAGCACACCAGCTCAGGGAGAAAATCTTTGAGTGCAGTATGTTCACGATCAAGGACAACAATCTTTTCAGTAATTATCATAAACATAATTGTGCAAGCCTAACACGTCCTTCAGGAAGCAGAATGAAAAGTACACAACTTTTCATATTAGCCAACTCTAATCCTTCACAATCTGAATGCTCATCTTTGATGCAATGGAAACAGCTATGAACCAAAGGCTACATAATATACCAACAAACAAAACCTTTTCAGTTCTCTCATGGAGGAAAGTAAGAAGAATGTTAATTATACATTTCAAACTCTCTGCTGCTGCTGTAAAAGTGGTACCTGATCAAAACTTGCTGTTCAATTAGTTTTTAAACACACACACACACACACACACACACACACACGGAGGCAATGCCCACTTCCATTGTCACCAGTGCCTGCTGTTACTATTTAATAAGTATTTAGCAATACTTGGGTTACCTTGGTAGCCTTACAGCTCTTCACTTGGAAATAAGTTTCATCAAGTGCTGAGACAGGCATAGGCTTCTCCGTGGCAGCCCCCAAGGTATTGAACTCTTTTTCCTCAGAAGTGCATTTGTCACCTTCATTATATCGCTTCCAGGGATGCACAACTCTACCCTGGCTGCTGACACATGAAGTGTATGTTTTTAGGATCCACCTCATATTTATGACTGTCAGTTATTTTAAGTTGTTTTGATATTGTGCTTTAATGCTGTAACCTCCCCTGCGATCTAAGAGTGAAAGGTGGGTAATATATTTTTGCTGTTGTTGTTGCTGATGTTGGATATTATGTATATGGGTTGGCTTAAGATTTCTGTCCTCATACAGAGGGAGGGGAAGGAAGGAAGGAAGGAAGGAAGGAAGGAAGGAAGGCAGGCATAGTCTTGCTATGCCCTACCCAATGGGCTGAATTGATTTAAACGGGCACAGTGAGAGAATGGCAAACCATAAGTGTAATGCAAGTAACTGGAGTAAACTTAAGGCCTCAATAAGAAATAAAGGGTTGTCAGGGGTCGCAGAAGCAGTGGCGTAGCGTGGGTTGTCAGCACCCGGGGCAAGGCAAGTAATTTGCGCCTCCTAACCTGGGGCAAGGCAAGTAATTTGCCCCCCCCCGCTGCACTGTCCCTCCCCCAGATAGTCCCTCGCTCTCTCTCCGCGCCGCACCGCACGCCTGGCACCCTCCCCTCCACAGTGGGCGGCGACCCGGCGGCTCGGATCGGATTCGCACAGCCAGCACTGCAGAGAGAGAGAGTGAGTGAGCCAGGTAGGGGCAGAGAGCTGCGAGTGCGAGCGCGCCCCCCCCAGATGTTGCGCCCGGTGCGGCCAGCCCCCCCTGCACCCCCCACACTACGCCACTGCGCAGAAGGATAGTGCAGAAAGGGCAACCACATCTACCTTTATGTTTCAGAGTAGCAATGGATGAATTTGTTTATTTCCTCTTCTCTGGTGGAAGCCATCTTTTTAAAGAAAAAAACACACAAAAAGAGTTCTCCTTTCACAAACGTTTTCTCTCTATCCTCTTCAGAAATCACAGATTCATAAACTGTATTCATAAATTACAGGTAGGAACCTTAGAGTTAACAATTGCCCTCAAGGAGGAAGCTAATAGTACATATATAATTATTAATAACTGTTATTATCAATCTTGTATTACATCTACTAAGAACAATGTCCTAGCTTTACATATTATACTGCTTGCAGGAGGCAAAAAAACCACTCTGCTATACGTAAAGACATCTTTAGGTTTGGCCAAGTTGCCAATCAATTTATTTTAATACTTAAAGAATGAGTGTATGTATGATGGAGATGGCAATTAGAAATCAGTTCCTAAGACCCTTGCTTATTTCAGTAATCCTCATGAAAGAAGCATGGATTAATAAATTAAATGTGAGAAACACCTTAATTCATCTATAAGGAATAATAGCAAAAGGCAATGAGGAAGCATCCACAGAAGCTACACAGTATCTAAAACAAAGCAGACACCTACAGCATGTGAATACCAGGTCATTAATGCATGCATAGTACTAAGGTCTCATCCAGTGCTGGAATGAGCATATGACATGGGGACTTCTTTTCATTTGAAAGGACCAAGCTCATTCTTGGGAAAAGCTGCAAAGAAGGGATTCTGGATTACTGTCTGCTCACTTGGAGGTGATTTATACTCACCCCAGACAACCAGATGAGTGATTATTTTGCAAGCCTGGGGCTGTGATGGTAAATATAATCTTCCTTATTTTCAACAAAAAGAAGAATTGGACAAGTTCAGTTGTGAATATAATTGGACAAACTGGATATGCCTTTCTCAATCTAGGCTTTCAAGTTCAGAGTTGATAGATACTGTTCTGGTTGCAGTTGACATCTTCTTGATGAAGATCCTTTTATTTGAAACAGATACTTGCTTTTAAAAAAACCCTGTCTTGTCAAGCCTCTTTTCCCCTCTTACTCTCATTGCAATCTGTCTCAAACTTGGCTGGGAGGCTTATTGAGAATTTACTTTCTACACTGCCCTGGGCAGCCTTTCTTGTTCTCTTCTATTTCTCTATTGCTTCTTTTAATTACTGTTGCTCCTGAAACCAACTGTTTCTCCCGTGTAAAACAAATATACTCAATTTTCTGGCTGCACTGATTGACAAAGCTGTTAGAGGTAAATGGGAGAGAAGGTTACAGGTGGTTGCTTTTTTTAAAAAAAGTAATTAAAAAGTTCTGAAAATAATGCACAGCATCAGGGACTATTTGAGTTTTGACAATTCATTTCTACAGAATGATAGTACCCATGTGTTCTCAATACAGGAATAAACATACGCCGACAGCGATAAACTGAGAATAACTTCCAAAAATGGTTGCCAAATTACTGATTATTAAATTATGATATTAGATTATTCTGACACTCTCAGCCTAGGTACATTTATTTTGATATATTCAAAATGCATGTTTGTAATGTACCTCTTAACACCTGAGACTTAGTTTTCAGGTCACACCCAGTTATTGTGCCTATAATCTGAATTTTAAATTGGCATAACCTGTCCTGGATCTGATGGTGAAGGGAAAGTAATAAATTTACTACCACTACTTCTTCTAAATCTTCTAAATTCTTCTAAAGTTATAAAGTTCCTTTCATCTACTAAAGAAAATATCAAGCTATTAACAAACCTCATTTATGAGCAAGATGATTTGTCTCTAACAGAGTAATCACAAGTGGGGCCATGGAGTAGTAAAGCAAGGGATCCACTGCTGCACTCCAAGCCTTGCAGGCCTGAACCTTCCAGGGCAGAAAGTTGTTTCTTTCTATGCTAGCTCCATACTGGCCTTGGATCCCCACCATCAAAGCAACCAGTTCCAAAACTGAGCAGGAGCATATGTGCATGAAGAGGGACAAACTCAGACCCCCTTTTGCAAACAACCTTCACAAGAATTCATGTCAGTAATGTATTTAAATAAAGTGGGAAATGGTGTAGGCAGACAGGAAGACATTGTGAGTGTGGTCAGAAAGGGTTTCTGTGGTGGTAGTGGGGAGTGGCAATGCTGGGCGACTGGCTGGTGTTTTGCTGCCACTGAGCAGGAGGCAAAGGAGGCAGCGGGGAAATTTCTGTGCCAGGTGCACTGGCAGAACCAATCTGGCATGCCCACCAGTGTGCTGGCAGCACCACAATGTATCTCCTACTTTGCCACCCTCCTCCTTAGTAAGTGGGGGAGGCACACCAGCTGGATGAGGGCAGAAGGCATGGCCTCCTGTTTTCCACCCCATTACTGCCAGTCAATCAATATGTTTAGAATCAACTGTGATAATGGCTATTGTCTCTGATGGTTGGATTGAAAGGAATTGCAGATAAATTCCAAGTGTGGCAATAGGTTGGATCATCCAGTTGATGCTGAAACAGTAATATGGGGGCCTCCCTATTTCCAGATATAGTCAATATCAGGAACAAAGCTGTCCCTCCCCTGACAAACATCCTTACACAGCTTAAGCAACCAGTGGTGACTTCACTCTGAAAATTAATCTACTAAGGAAAATGTAGCAAAGCATGCAATATAAAAAAAGCTTTTGTGCTGATTTGTTTCTTGTTTCCCATCAACAGTTCACACAGCTGAGCCATGGCAAACAGCACAGCAGCAGGCATGCCCAGGAACTCGATATTGCACAAGGCACAAACCATGCAAACACAGACAACCCTGCCTCGTTCCCGATGGAAGGTTTTGCCCATGTAGCACCTTCCAGCTTTTTTTCTTCTTGGTGGTACAATCACAGTTCTCATCTGGCTGCTGATCAACTAGTTAATTTTGATAATGGCATAAAGTTGCTGCAGTATATTGCAGTCTCTCAGATCCTTTTGCCATGATAAGAATGTTGCCCATAACAGCAAAGGACACAAAATGTGCTTTGCTGTTTACTGTATTCGGTAATGACTTGAAAATGTGGGCTATTGCTCTATTGAATTGCTACTTTTTCAGCTGGAAAGCAAGCAGTTATTTACTTTAAGCTCAGGCTTATAATAGTTTTGTTTTGCTGTGTCTATAGTAGTGGTTAAGATTTTCATTTAATGTGTGAATTAATTCTGTCCTGTTGTGTTCTGAACATTTTAACAACAACTTCTTCTGTTTCAGCCTCTCTGCACTTTGCTTCCAATGTTTGCAGAAAAGGTCTTTGGGGAGTTGAGCTTCCTCTGCCCAGTGCTTTTTCTTGTCTGAAGTGAAGACAATTATTCTGCCCCTGAGGACTGGTTTAAGGGTTTCTTGGAGCATTTCTAGTGCTACCTCTCCATTGTTGTTAATTTGCAGGAACTCGTTTTATTCCCATTTGTTTGACACCTTTGAAAGGTGACTGTCCCAGAAGAAACTTGTGAAGTTGCCACAAGCTAGCTGTTGGTCTCAGGGCAGCTTTCAATGGTAGGAAAGAAACAGAACCAAAATACAGGAATAATTTCATACTTTTTCAACTTTCAATGCACAACATCACGGGGATGTACAGGAACACACATACACAAGAATTAGCTTGGAATTAATTGTTAGAGTGTAGGAATAGCAGCTATGGACAATAATGGCAGCCCGGGGCATAAGAAGAGAGGCCACAATTGTAGATAACCAAACAGCAACAAGAATAGCTGGAATAAGTGAGTTAACTATGCCCTCCCTCTTTGAATTTAGACTGACCAATATTTTGGACTTATTAAGCTCATGAAAGGAATGAATACCACATGCATTTCCTACACCACAGTCTCCCAATGGTTCTTCCATATGGTATGTTCAGAAAGGACATCTAGGAATAATTCACTTCAAGTTAGGGATGGGAGAATCAGTCAATTCCATTTCCTCTCGGTTTCTCATTTTTCCAGTCTTAAATTCAGCAGTCCACATCAGAGCAAAACAAGACGCCATTCATTCATTTAAGGGACTCCACTCCGGATTTGTGTTTACTCCTTAGCCCTCTCTTCTCCTGAAGGTCCCTCGCAAGGCAGTGGAAGTTTAGGATCAGAGTTTTTATTCTCATCAATGGGCTACCTACCTGAGTTGACAAGCCCTATCTGCCCCTCACTTCCTTCTACAGCATGTGCAGAAACCACCTTATTGACTGTTGGACCCACTACTGGTCTCATGCATTCAAAGTGCTGGAGCTTGTCTCTGCATGCAGGGGAAGCCACTAACTTATCAAGGCTTTGAGACCTATCAGCTACCTTCACCTGGTTTAGCCAGCCAGTTGAAGCCATTTCCCAGGGTGCGGCTGCTGTCACATGGTGTCAGCTTCTAGGAGCCGCAGGTGAGAGATGAGTGCATGGTGGAGACCTAATATGGACAGACTACCCCAGAAGGAGCATGATGGTCAGTGGAAGCACACTCTTCATGAGGTATCCTAGGCCACACTTCAGGGCAACAGATGTAACAGATGGAGTAGGTACACGGTATATGAACAGCCAAGGCACAATCCTGTGGCAATTTCTCTAGAGGGGAATAGAGCTCTTGGAATAGCTCAGTAATCTCCTCTGCCTTCAAAATCAGCGATGTAAGTGAATGTACTTTATCCTCCTAAATAAGAGGCTGCTATTGTTGAAGGAAGTATGTCACACATGCTTCTCACAATAATTGGCACTTTTATAGATCCATTGCTTTAAGTCTCTTTATTCAAAATAAAAAGAACACACAACAGCAATAGCTAACGAGCATACAATTGTGCACATTATGGCTCTTAAACTGGCTAGTTGATATATAATTAGACTACAGCAAATATATGTCGGCAATAAACAAGAGCGAGCCACAGTTTGGCAACAGATCTTCTTGATAGTATATTGTGGGAGGGGAAAGGACAATGATTTAAAGACATTTGTTATTTCCTGAATTGAACAACTGTAAATCTCTTGAGAGAATTAAGAACAGAGCAGCATAGACCATTCCTTAGTTATGCTCTTCAAAGAATTATGCAAAACCAGCCAGTTTCCATTCAAACTGCTTTCTGCTATTAGGATTATTTCATCAAACGGCAGATCAGGGACCAAAAACCACTATGATTCAGATACAGCAGGCCTGCACAACTGCTGGCCCCTGAAGCCCAACACAGATTGGCCACCAGGAAGCAGTAGACAGCTTGATGGGGCAGCAGCATTCATTTGACCTCCTGGCAGCTGAGACACTGCTACTTACCAGGAAGGAGAGGGAAGAGTCAGCAGGGGATTGGCTACAACTGCAATCAGGCATGTAAAGTGGCTTTCTTCTTTTGCCCCCTGCCCCCATTTACAGTTGCAGATAAACAGCAAGCGAATGCTCAGGAGGTTATTGAACTCCCAGTAGGCCAGCATTCATGACTGGTGGTTGCACTGAATTTTGTGGTTTATAAAATCTAGTTCAGAAATGAACAGAAGGTAGATCAGGATCTACTGGTAGATCACTGGCTGATTTGCAGAACACCCAGATTTCTGGATCCAATTATTCAGCAAGGACAAAGTAACTAATTTTCATTTAAATCTGGCTAGTGAAGTGAGGAAAGCTAACTAGAAGTGGACTTTCCTGTGACTCTGAATGTGCTCAGAGGCACCCTGTTCTTTCATGCTACCTGTATGTCTTTTGCACCTGGCAGTGGTTGCTAGATCTTGGGGTTCTAGCAGAAGTGGCTCATCAGGTGGTACAGAGCCACTATTTTAGCTTCCTGGCAGGTGGGGTGCTGTTGTTTACTGGAAGGGAAAGAGGAGAGCAAGCAGGGAGTTTGGCACACTGCAGTCACAACTTCAGGATTGCAGAATTGGCTCTGTCAATGCATTTGCACCTTGCCTCTCTCGTCCGGTAAGCAACAGCAGGCCATTTGCTGAGAATCTAGTGTATGGCCCTACCTCACCTGTCTAGCCAATTCTGGGTTATATTTTAAAAAAGGATGTAGCTTTTTTTTTGGCTTTCATTTTCTGTTCTCTAGTCCATAATTCACTACTTTTCAGGTGATCCACCACACATTCTAGGCAATTCATTTATTAATTTGAGTAATTTATAGTCTTTCTTCATTTTTTACAACTTTGAGGGTAGTTTCCTGTAATGTTAAGAACAATCTAAAAATTGAAAGGATAACAAACCCCAAAAATCAATATAAAAATTAAAAAGAGCAAGAATCAGAAGCACATGTTAACCCTGTAAACCCTGTTGTGGCAATAAGAAATCAGCAGCAGCATTAGTATCACTGTTAAAAATAATAATAAATAGTTTGCATGTGCCACAACAGCTGATCATAAAGTTATTGGTTGTGTTACACCAATGGAGGACATTGAACTCAGGCTCACTAGGACTTGGCTCTAGAAGTTAATGTTCTCAGTCTCATGACCTTTTCTTTTTCCCCAATGAAAGCTTTGTACTGAAAGATGTGTGGAAATAATAAAGAACAGTGTATTTAAAGTGCATTTCCCTCAAAGCTCTTTAATGGCCCCTTGTCTACATTTGAACTAATGAGGAAGAAATCCCAGGCCACAGAGTATAAGTTCTTGACAGGCATGAGTCTTAGCACATTTTTTCACAAAAACTAATTATTATAATTTGAAATAGGTCATCCTAGGGGGATTCACTTTACACCCCTTAATGTTGAGAGACCAGCAAGTCTGCACCAATCTGCCCCACCTCAAACAATGTACACACTCCATTTGCCCCACCCTGATTCTGACACTTGTGCCTGCCACACCCCTTGGAGTCTTTGTGTCAGTGCAGAAGAGTTCTATACAAATTTAGATTCATGCACACTGGAACAAGTAGAAACACAGCTCAGTGATCTGGGCATTATCTTCACATACATCAGAATCTTCTCAATTGTGGGGCTGGAGTGGGGCTTATTGAAGAATGAGGGGGAAAACAATTATTTTGCCAAGGAAAAGCTTCACGATTCACTCTCTCTTTCTCACATAAGTGCACACTTCAAAACTAGAACACCATCAAATCCCCAGTTTGCCAGAATTTATACGCTCTGTGATATAACAACTGTATCCAGTTGCAAAACAGCCTAACAAATCTGTCCAGCATCCATTAATTAGCTGGAGGCAAGCAGACAGGCTGCTAAATAGCCAGCCACAGCAGACATAAGTGATGTTCAATTTAACCTAATATATATATTATTGCAGTCAATACCAAAGAAATAAGCCAAAAGAATGCATGATGATCAGATCAGCTGACAACAACTGGGAGAGTGAACTCAGGGAGGGCTGGTACAATCATTACTCTGAGTTAGGCAACCATCTCAGGTGGTGGGTGGTGAGAGACAAGAAGCACAGTGAGAGTTTGGAGGATAGAGCTCTGCACCCCACTTTGCTTGCCCTGCACCTCCTAAGCAGAGCTGTGTGCATCACATTGCCTGCTCTGGGCCTCCTATTGTCCTCAGGTGTGGTAGAAGATGCTGACTTATCATCAGGGCATGATTCAGCTGCCAGTCTGTCTGCTTCTGTATGCTGTTGAATATGAGAGGAGAAGTAGCAGTTGGTGCCTATACATTTTGCTAAAGGAGAATATAATTTTCAGGTGAGGTAGATGGTTAGGCTAGTTTGTTAGACAATAAAAGGAGAAGGTTATCAGTGAGGGTGAGTAGATCAATTTTCTTGGCTCTTCCCTCTTCCCTTTTGGAAGGCAAGGAGCACCATTTAGTTCACCTCTGTTGCCTAAATATATTGGGCCGCTCCTGGGTACTGGATTTCAGCCTTGGGAGGAAGCCCTACTGAATTCACTGAGATTAATTTCCAAGTTAGACATGCATGGGCCTGTGCTGTGAGACTGCAATCCTATGCACACTATTCTGAGAGTAAATCCTATTGAAAGCAGTGAGGTTTCTGAATGAGCTTGCATAGAACTATGTTGCAAGCATTTTTTCTACTGAGTTATGGTGTGTCAATGTCAGAATGCTATTGATATTGTTGTTTCTCTCTTCCACAGACAAAAGACAGACAAATGCAATGGAGAATAAGAAGAAGAAATGCCCCCCCAACATTACAAGAGAAAGCAGGAAAAGAAAAAATGGTGGCCTTCATAACTCACTATTCTCCTGATTATGATAATGTAAAAGTATAGGTGTTGTTACAGAACAACAGTCTAGCAAAGCAAAACAAACAGCTTGAAGTCATCACCTAGTATTTCATGATCACAGTTCTAATATCGCCTGCTATCATAATTCAAACAGAAAAGAAAATTTTTCCACAGTTCATGGAGCCTATGGTTCAAGCCAAGACAGCTTCCATGTGGCTCGCCACACAATAAATTCGATCAGTCAAGAAGTTTAACCAGTCAAGCAAAAGAACTGTCACAGCAAGTAGGATGCTCTTTCAGGAAAAAAAAAAATCTGGCGCAGCGCGTTCTTAAGCAGCAGGCCGGCCAGACTTCTGCGTCAATCGCGCTGATTTCACAGCAGTTCCTTGGCTTTAGAAAACTTAGCCCTACAGAATGTTCCACATGTTGTTCTTCCATTCATCTTTTCAAGCAATAATATGTTTTTTTCAACCTCATGAAAACAGTCAATCTGTCAACAAAGATCCTGGAAGATAACCTCTGCCTACCTGTTAATAGGCAGGCAACTGAGCTGTCACAAGCTGAGAGATCTGTGAGAATTGCAAGCAATCCAGCCCTAATGTGAGTTTAACCAGCTTGCACTATTCATCTTATTGCAGGCCTAACGCCTCAATTTCTGCATTTTGATTGCAATTAATTACAAGGGCTTGGATTCAGATTTTCCTTACGTGAACAAAGTGAACATCCCATTCATGAAACTGGGTTTTTCTTTCCTCTAAAGCCATGAAATCCTGCTCCTACAGACTGTAAAACCCTTGGGAATGGTGTGTTGGTGGCAGGTAGAAGGGGAGTTGACAGAAGTTTCTCTTCCTTGTGTAAATACAGGAGCATTTTAATATCCAAGTTAATGGATGTCAAATTGATTTGCTGCTTTTATGTCTGTGTGGCAGAAGACTGGCTCAGCAGCTCCTCTTCATATGGAAGCCTAGGGAAGCTGCATATGTCCCAAGTGCAGGGCATGGGTCTGTGTCACAAATATACAGCACTCTTTACAAAAGGGAATGCAGACAGCTTGAAAACGCATGAGGAGGTTTCTGTAACAGTCCCAGTTCAACTCATGAACACCAACATTTTATTAATTCTCTTTCCAAAGCAACTTTGTGGGTGTTTTTTCCGAGTCATCCAGATCAGCTGCACTTTCATTTAAACTCCCATTATGTGGGCAATTATTTGCTAGATAACTCTTATCTGGAATGGCCTTGGAATGATTCCTGCCAAACCCCCTGCCTGACCAGCAGATGATTAAAACCATGTGGAAGTCCTGACTCACGAAGAGCAGCGAGAGTATGGAAGAGCATTGCATGGTTGCCCAGGCAACAGGTTGCCTCCTCCAACCCTGTGCAAAGGATGGGGAAGAAATTCAGGTCCATTCACATTTTAATATGAACCTACCTAAGTCACACTGCAGCTATCCTTTGAAATTCAAGCTTCTTCAAATTTTGTGATGATTTTTCCCCCAACCAAAAAATGTTTCCAAAATACATATATTAGGGAAAGTAACGTAAAAAAAAGCACCTTATTAGGAAAATTGCTTGCAAAAGTATGTCAAACCTGCATACAAAATATGTGTATTAGGAGAAACGAACAATTAAAATGGTTATAAATGAAGACTTATTTAGAAAATGCAAACTGATGCAGAAATGTAGCAAACTGAAGGTAAGTTTGGGGAAAAGAGAAAGTGAGAGAAACTAGAATTGATAGATTCATCCGTCCTGACTCTAAACTAGAGTTTCCAAGCAATAAGGGTTCCAAGTGTTCAATAAACATTGTGTTATATGGTGCTTATAAAGGCATCCCCACAACTGCAGTTTTGTCATTGTGCGTCATTGAATTTTTTTGTTACCTACCCTGAGATGTTCTGAAATGCTCTGGATGTTTTTGTTTGTTAAAGCAGAGCAACAAAGGATTTTTAAAAAGCTTAAATGAAGCTTTCAACTTAAAAAGAAAAAGAATATATACTCTGATGCTGAGCCTTAACAAAAAACATTCCAAAGATCTTCAGTGCTCTGCAGGCAACATTTTGGACAGCCTCACTTCTTGCAAAGCCCATGAGAAATGGAATATATGAAAACATGCAGTTATTCTCTCTCTCTCTCTCTCTCTCTCTCTGTGTGTGTGTGTGTGTGTGTGTGTGTTTGTGGTGTCCCTGATCTGACTTGTGGGGTACTGACATCTTGCTTTCATTTCAGAAAGGAGAAAGACCTCTAAATCATCTCATTCCACCTTGGTTTTGTTTCCCACAAAGAGACCCAACACAACCCCTAGTAGATATTGCTATCATGGCTGATGCTGATGAAAGACCTATCATCCACATTTTTTTTTTATAATCCTCTTTAATAAAAAACAAAAACAAAGCTAGTGATCATGACCACTTTCTCTGGTAATATAATGAAAACCCAAAATCAATTGGTATTTATAAACATCTAGCCTTTCTCTGACTGGTAGCAGCTCCCAAGGTCCCACAAAGAGAGGTTTTTTCTAGTTTTGCTCTCTGATCCTTCTTTTAATTGGAGGTGTCCAGGATTGAACCCTGGGATTGTATGCATGCAAAGCATATACTCTGAATTATGAGACTTCACTCATTATTTACTGAACCTATTTATTGTTTAAGGCTTCCACATTCTGCCTTGTTCACTTATGGCAGATTGAGAAAATTTCAAAACGTAGGTATGCATAGATAGGGCTGCAAGTATATTTCAGTTCCAGAATTGCACAAGTGTAGAAAGAGAGCACAACTGAAGATCCTGAAATAGCTCAATTGTCATTCATAAAAATATATATGAAATCTATAGAGTATATAGATTTGAATATTTGATACAATGCTTATTGAGATTCCTGGTTGGGAATTGTGAGAATGAGCTTGATATTCACTGGTGGAAAGGGTTTTGTTCTCCCACCCCCCACCCCCAATGACATACAACTGTACCACTGTCCATCATTTTACCCAGACACTGCTGTCCAGTGCCAAGGGCCTTCTGGCGGTTCCCTCACTGCCAGAAGCCAAGTTACAGGGAACCAGGCAGAGGGCCTTCTCAGTAGTGGCACCTGCTCTGTGGAACGCCCTCCCACCAGATGTCAAAGAGAACAACTACTATCAGACTTTTAGAAGACATCTGAAGGCAGCCCTGTTTGTTTAGGGAAGCTTTTAATGTTTGATGCATTACAGTGGTACCTCAGGTTAAGTACTTAATTCGTTCCGGAGGTCCGTTCTTAACCTGAAACTGTTCTTAACCTGAAGCACCACTTTAGCTAATGGGGCCTCCTGCTGCTGCTGCGCCGCCGGAGCACGATTTCTGTTCTTATCCTGAAGCAAAGTTCTTAACCTGAAGCACTATTTCTGGGTTAGTGGAGTCTGTAACCTGAAGCGTATATAACCCGAGGTACCACTGTACTGTATTTTAATATTTTGTTGGAAGCCACCCAAGTGGCTGGGGAAGCCCAGCCAGATGGGCGGGGTATAAATAAATTATTATTATTATTATTATTATTATTATTATTATTATTATTATTATTGTTGTTGTTGTTATTATTATTATTATTGCAGGAGCAATGTGAAGTGTATATGCAAAATAACCAGATATGCCAATGTACTAATTTTGCATTCTCAACACATCAGTTAAACAGAATTCAGATGCTGTGGTTCAGAACTTTAGTTAACATTGCAGAGTATAGTTTGGTTTGGGATACAAAATAGATGATTGCAAAGTACATAGCTCTCAGCATTTTGCACTTCACATAGCCAGGTATGCAAAGCCTGTGGGAACGTCTTTTTTTTTTTTTTAAGGGGATGTAGGAGGTAATGTATGAATCAGTCCCAAGACCGAGGCTGAGGTTGAAAAACTGGCAGGAGTCTATTACTGGACATTAAAAAGTTAGCTTTCTAAGATTTACTGTTGCATAGGAGTACAGCACTGTAATAAAAATACGGTTGCTAATTAATCATTGCATGACTCAATGGTCCGCTGCTCCTGTGCCTTGCCATTTCTTAACAACATGACTTGATCTCTTTGGGCCTCGTTACTCAAGGATAAGTCATTGAAGTGAATAAAAATGTTGTATAACCAAGGCCAGCTGGGTAATGTAACTAGCTGTATGATTTTGTTCAGGAAAAAACTAAGAGGCTGTATCCATGAAATTATAACACAGGCCTTATTAGCCACTGTATATAGTGAGTGTGGATTCAGGTGTGTGAAATCTAAATGTGTTTTCCTCTGTGTGTTCCTTACCTTTCAAATAAAAGCCGCAGGATCTATTCATCTCGCTTTTGTCACATTATCTATTAAAGTTTTAACACTGGCCTTATTAAAAATGTCACTCTGACCCATTAGAATATCCAAAGCAGTCAAAGTCTGTGTTGTAGCAGTGTTTCTGCCAAAATTGATCATTTTTCTCAACTCCTGCACACATTAATGTGCCAAATATGTTAAAAGGCAAAGTTTGGAGCTACAGTAACTAAACCACTTTCTCCCATTACAGGTTTGTTCTGAGCAGGCCTTCAGGCCTTCAGCCCTTTGATTGAAGTCCCTTTCCTCCCTTACGCCAATATGGGGTACCCCATGGATCCAAATGATCCAGGTTTTTTTTATGTTCGCCTTGTGACTCAGGTCAGCTTTGTATATAGTTGAGAAACAGATCTTTATAATCCCTCATGCAAATGGACCATGCAGAAGAGGTAGAAGATGGAAGTTCTCAAAGTCCCTTTCATGCAATGCTCAGATGTGGCACTTGTGGCCTTCAGATGTTGTTCAACTTCAACCTTTATCCGCCCCAGTCAGAATAGACAGTAGTCAAAGATCGTGGGAGGTATAGTCCAAGAACATCAAGGGCCACAATTTCTCCATACTTGTGGGATGAAGAGGTGACATGAGTCCCTTCCCCAAGTTCAGTTGGGGGGGGGGGGAAGTACTGCTAACATGTTGCTTCTGTTGTTTCCAGGGTCTGAATTCCAGAGATTGTCAGAGAGGAAGTAATAAGGCGCTTTGTTTCCTGAAATGCTAAGTCACATTTAAATTTAACACGAGTAGGCTACTGAGACTTTAGCCAAGCAATTTTTTCACCTCTCTAGCCTCAAAATTTAATTTTCCACCTCCTGCACTATAACTTATTTGCTTATTTTTTTAATTTGCATATTGCTCTATATCCATAGATCTCAGGACAGTTCATAGCATAAAAATCTTACAAAGTCATAGGATATGTGACTTGAGGGAGCTGGAACTGGTTAATGGGCATGACAAGTTCTTTCACTACTGATTATCTGTTGAGAGTGTCTTAACAGATGATTGCCAGCTGTTTTGAATGCTATAGATCACTGAGCACCTTAGTTTTTTATCATGCTTTTGAAATGTTAATACAATTTTGTTTTTTGTTATCTTTGCTGTGTTAAATGTGCATTCTGTACTTGACTTCCTTTGTAATGTTTTATTTTATGCTAATATTTCAGTTTCCTGTTAATTATGCTTTGGAAAGTATACCTTATCTTTGACTTTCTTCTGTAATGTTTTATTCTGGATTGTTTTATTTGATGTTTTAATGTAAACTGCTTTGAGATTTTTTTTCCTTAAAAAAATTAAGTGGTATAGAAATGAAATGAATAAAATTAAAATTAAAATAATACTGTATTAAAAATGCTGTGTCCTCCTAGCCAAAAAATGATCCTAATAACTATGCCATTGGCTCAGTATTTTTTCTTTGCTTTGCTCTGTCAGATCAAGATGTCATTCTTATTATGGACAAGTAGAGATATGAAAACAATCTTAATATAAATGTTAGCTTTCAACCAAGTATCAAAATAACATCACGTAATCTGTTTTGCCTTCTGTTGCCTCATTTACACTTTACAGGGTGTTAAAAGCTGGAGAGGTACAGAATTAGCAGTGGGTGCTAGTAAAGGTATACTTATTTCTGGTGCCATTAAATGTCCTCTATTCTTTTCAATTATGCATTGGGATACAATTTTCACTGGAACTGATCCTCCACAGATGCTGGATTTCAGTACGCCTATTACTGCTGTTACTATATTTATCCACTAAGTGGGAAGGCTAATGTTTTCCAGATGTGGCTGCCATTTTATAAGTCAGAAATAGATATTACATCTGTCTGCTGTCTTTTCCTTGCATAACATGGGCTCAAAATATCTATTAGCTTAGGTATTCTGTTACACAGTTTCACATATTTAACCACAGCTGGCCCAAGACATTTTGCTGCCTAAGGAAAAAGGCAAAGCATAAGGCAATCAGATTGGCAGCTAAATATTGCTTAAATACTGGCAACGGGACAGGTTCCTCTGCCACACCAGGTGGGAGAAGACTAGTTTAGGGATAGCTAGCTTTGGGGTCTCAAGGACATTGGTGTGGAGGCGAATTATTACAGCTGCTCTGTCATCCAGTATCTTCCGCCTGAAACTGTCACCTCAATCTGCAAAGGGCCTTAAACAAAGTCTAGGAAGAAGCCACTGCTGGCACAGGTTTATTGATAAGAATCCAAACTTTCTGTAATCAAATCTGGACACCCCACCCCCCATTTGAACTTTCTACGTTTATGCTTTCTGGTCAGTCTTGGTAGCCAATAGTTATTTTCTGCTCTTCAGATGTGAAGTCAACTCCTGCCATGTTACTCCAGCAGTGTTATGTGCATTTTCAAAGCCAATATTGGTTTGATCAGACTGAACAATGTTATTGTGCATTAATGAACATATGACATATTTTAAAACATTTCATTTCTCCCCCCCACACACTTTCCAACTTTTAAGAACCATCTCTTTCTCCCAGGCATAGATTTGAAGTTTTCATTAAAATCTCAAAACATATAATAGCAAAGATTGACCAACTGTACAAACAGGAATATATAACATTTAGCCACTTCTTGATTATTTTTAGGTAAAGAGGAACAAGAGTCAAAATCCTGCCCCTCTCACATCATGAAGGTTCATGGAGAAAAGTGAATTTCATTTACTTCTTTCAGAAATACCACTGGATTTAGTTACCTTTAATTTGGAAACCAAAATACATATAGAAACAGCTCAGAATTTTAATAATATACCCATTGTGATACAAGGTTTATTATGGCATACTCCTAATATATTTCAAAGTAACAAAATGGAAGATCTCCATATGAAATTCCTTATGATCATTGAATCCTGGATGATTTGGAAGTGGGCAGGGAATCTGTATGTATTTCTGAAAATGACACAAGATGCACTTCCTTTTTATCCTCCTCAGTGTTTTCCTGAATTCTAGGCAACATGAAGTTTTGAGTACAGCAAGAAGGGTTTTTTTTTTTTTTTAAGAGCTGCTCTTCCATTAGCTTTCTTTCCAAACAATAGAAGCTTTCAACAGAGCTCTTATCATTCCTCATCTTTAGATAACCTCTTCTCTACCTCCATCTCAATGCAATCTCTATCCATCCCCAGGATTCGTACAGAATTATTATAATCTTCAAATCAAATCAACTTGAGGAAAAGAAAGTATTACACTATATTATGTATACAGGCCCATTATTGCTTTGAGTGCTTGATTAAAGAAAAATAATTACAGAAATACGCACACTCCCTTGCACTTTCTTCCATTAGTACAAAGGTTGCAATTCTGCCTCCTCTTCAAGGAAGCTTCCAGGAGGGAGAAAACATGTGTCCATTCCTCACTGTTGCAACCTCAATAGCTTTTTGAGATAATTCCATTATAAGTTTCCTTTTAGATCCCATAAGCAGCTCTGTTCAGGCAAGACTGGACTTCACCTTGATTTGGCAGAGTACATGCAAGCCAAGTTTCCCCAACTAGATTTGGACAAGTCCCCCCCCCCCTCTCTCCTTCAGTTACCCAAGTGTCAGATGGGAATTTGGATGGATCCATCTATTTCTGCTTCATGTCACTTTCACAGGTATTCATTCATAATTCCAACCCATTCAATTTCCACATCACCCTCATTTAATAAAACAAAAAACCATGCAACTCTGCATTTCGTTTGAAGGATTTTGTCATGAAAGATGCATTTTGGTAATAAATCTTATTCTAAAATATTCATTCCATGTGCATTCTGGTGGGTGTGTGTGTACGCTGAGAACTGTATTGCAAATTTCAGTGAAGTGAGAAACCAAGAGATAACTGCTTTTGGATCCACATGTTAGTCCCAGAACTTTAGATCAGGTCAGTTCACTTGGAAATGGAGACTGGATGAAACCCTGACACATACTTGCATGAGAACAGCAGTGCAATCCACCCTGAGGCTCCACAGGGAGACTGGTCTACCACCACATCCACAGCCTGGCCACTAATGACAGCAATGAAAGTTGAGTGGTCAGGCAGACTGGGCCCAATCCCTGCACCAGCTCCAGTCTGGTGCCACAATCAGGCCTGGATCAGGGTCTACATTGGCTGGAACTGGCTGTGAGAGTTGCTTGTGATCTAGTGGATACTGTGCAGTCTCCATCTTACTCCACCCTCAGAATGCCCCAATTTGGGGGGTTTTCACCAGGCTTTTCCAGTGTGGGCCGCCAGTGGCCAGAAGAGGTGATTTGCACCGGTGCCAATTTTACTCTATGGCTGGCAGGATGATGACTGAGCTGACAGAAGGATGCCTTCACTCAATCCACCCATCCCCAGCCTGATGTAATGTTTGTGTGTGTGTGTGTGTGTGTGTGTGGCAGGGTAATGATTTTGCAGGGTTAGAAAGATGAATACAAATGGCAAAGCTGTTTGTAGAAGGACAATAAGCCACGTTCTTTACACTTTCATGCAGTCTTTATTGCCCATAGTCAAACACTGCCACTATCAACTTTTTACATAGTAAATTATAATTTTTCATGATTCTAGACCTCCTTGTTATTTGTAACAATCTGCTTATATCATGATTAGTGTGAAATATTTATGGAATGATATACAGAAATCTATAATGCACATAAACAGTGGTTTTATTCCTCCAACCAATGAGTCCACGATAACTATTTTTATACCTATTGCTATACTTGGTGCATTTCTCCAATTAACACACTTGTAAATATGTGATTGTTCCCTTTGGCATCAAAAGTAATAGATATTCTTTGTATCCCAATTAAAGTGTAAACATCCTTTGCAGACAGGGATGGATGAATCTATCTATTTCCAGTCTGTGACATTTCCAAGTCTTTTCATCCATGATTTCATTCTGTTCTGCTTCTGCATCAATACAATATTTTTATTTTAAAAATCCCCTCAAAACATGTCTTTGAGTATATATTTAAATATCCCCTTTCTCTCAAAATACATATATATTAATACATTTACAGAGAATTTCATCACAACATTATAAGAAGTGTGAAACCTGGTGTTCCAATATGTACATTATTCAAAGAGGTGGAGATTAGGTCATTTCATGTAGGAATTTGCAAATATTACATTCCTTCGTCTTCCATGCTTCCATGCAGAGTCCCCTTGACTCTCCCAGATGTGATCAGTTCTACCAAAGCTGTCATTGCAGCCCCAGATGCGGGACACAATAACTTGGCATACTGGCATTGGAATTGGTTGATGTACAAAAACCTGTATCCAATGCAGATTGGCTTATCTGAATGAGAATGTGATGCTGCACTAAAAGATATGCAATGCATTAAATAAGATCTAGTGCTTTACATAAAACAATACTTGCCCTCTTGTATGTTGTCCCGTACTTAAGATGATGCTATGATCTTTCTTTAAAGATTACATTTTTATAAAGAGAGAGATCTTACATCCTAACATTTTTGCGTTTGGGAAGTTATTTTTTTGTTTTTAAGGGTTTGCTCACATATGTCATTGAAAATATTTATAAATGTCAAGGAATGAAGAAGAAAACATAATTCAAACTGAGTTCCTACATGAATTTAAAATGTTTGCTTTTTGTGGCAATACACAATACAACATTACTAGGCATATGGCATTGTAATAAGAACCATATGTCTTCACTGACTGGGGAACATATGGCAGAAGTTTAAAATAAGTAGGATTCTGAGGGGAAAGAAGGATGAGTCTTTTTTCTATTAAAAAAAAGGGAAAGGGAAGGGAAATTGTTTGTAAAAAGAAATGCTGTTTTTGTAAAGAGTGATTAGGTAACAGCACATCTTTGGCTGAATCTAGCAGACACCTGGACCAGATTTAACATTAGATGTTATCAACAATCACTGTGGTGTATTGCTTAGCATGTTAGACTAGGTCCTGGTAGATCAGGGTTCAAATCTCTACTCAGCCAAAAAAGTTACAGGGTGACCTCAGGCCTGTCATTCACTCTCAGTCTACCTTACTTCACAGGCTTGTTTTGAGGATTATTTTTTTTGGGGGGGGGGGGTGAATTGATTGGAGGGGTATAAATCCCTCCCCACTGCTCGCTGTCAATTCCTTTGATATTGTTTGTGTAAGGCTAAAATGAATGCCCTGGACTTTTAACTATAATTTTTAACTTTAGAATTTTTATTCTCTTTTATATTAATCTTCTCTGTACATGGATATATGATTGTTAATGCACAGTCTTTTATTGTACAGACCATGTTTTCAAAGTTCTTGTTGATACAATAATTTCTTGAAATCTGTATAAAATAAAATGACTTTTTGAAAAACTCACATTGGGCTATTTTGAGTTACACCATGATTAATGTCTATTAAAAGTTCTATAAAAGGCCACACTATATATATATATATATATATATATAGAGAGAGAGAGAGAGAGAGAGCAGATTCTCATGGATATCATGTCATTGGGTGCTTCAGGTGAGACCAAAAGTAGCCAACATGCTGCCCTCCAAATCCTAAAACTATTACTAGGATCAGGATGGCAAATGACCAGAAATGTTGGGAATGGTGATCCAACAACCTCTTAAGGGCACCACATTGGTGACCCCTTTTCTAGAGTGTCCAGAACAACCTGGAGTTGTGGCAGTGTTGGAACACAATGGAGTCAGCATTGCTAATACATTCATCCAAGTACTTGTGCTTAACTAGGTTGTGAAGTGGCCAGAAAGATGCCAAAAGTGACAGTACCGTAGAGCGAAAACCAGCATGTCCCAGTATTTTGTACAGTTACTTTCCTAAAAACACCTCCCTGTTAATTCCCCTTGGCAATAGCTGATTGGAGCGATTTGAGGAGTAGCCAGCAGGCAGAACAACAATCCTGACCATATGACATTCTGGCTGAAAACACTCACTAGATTGAGGAAGGATAAAGGGGAGAATATTGCAGTGGAACAGTTCCATACCATTCTATCTCCATTATTCTGTACCATATTGTACACCTGCCTGTGTATGAAGAAAAGGAAGGTAATTGGTTAACTAGGGTTTATATTGCCAATCCCTGTTTCTAGCAAAGGAAGAGCAGGGGGGAATAGAATTACGATGGTTTGATCAGCTAAAGAAGCTAGGATATAGACAGGTTTGTTTTTCTGTGACAGACTTAATACAGCTTCTGCTGAAATTCCACATGTGATACATTGCCCTGTGCTGTGAGGTGGCGGGTTGCTTTTGATCAGTCACACTGGATTACATTACACATCAACAGAATGAATGCCATCAGTCCAGTCACATCACATTATAAAACGGCATATCATTGTGGAAAGCAAAGAAATGGAGGAGGAGGAGGCCAGAATGTTAGAGGTTATAGTTAAGGAGGACTTCGCGTTCATATCTAACTAGCAGTCTTTTTTACTTATCTCTTGTAAGATAGCAAAAATTATTTATAATGGAGAAAACAAATCAGTTAATGAGAAAATAGATAAAAATGTACATTGGAGTTGCTTGTCAATGGCAGTTGGTTGCTGCCACCCCCTATGGATTGACTGAGATCCTATCTGGACTCAACTTCCAAGGGGAGTTGGGGCTATATCCGTGCCTGGGCTAATGCCAGTGGCAGCCCCGCTGGTCACAGCAACCCCAAAGGGGATGACACCCAAGAGTATGTCGCCTTTTGTGGGTCTGCTTCAGGGGAAAGGGAAGGGCCAAGTCTACACCATTAACATCTGGAGTCAAAGGGTATTGGTTGTGTTTCTTTGTTTTGTTTCATTCTCTTATAGGGATGATCCTTACATAATTATAAATCTGCCACCATGTTGTTTTACATTTGAATTTTTGGGAGAGAGGGAAAGATATGCATGGGATGGGATCATCTGGGAGAGTGGGGGTAATTGCAGCGGGTTAGGGATGACTAGCAGAGCTATAATGGCAATTAATGCCTCATTGCAAGAGCATGTAGTCACTGCCTGCTTAAAGGAGTCAGTGGTCAGACCACACGTTAAAAAACTCTCAGTGGATTTGGAAAATCAAGTAAATACCAGCTGATTTATTTTAATTTCCCCTTCTGGTGCAAGGTTTTGATTGGGCGGTTGTTGTGCAGATCCAGGCCCTCTTGGATAAAACCAATTTTATAGATGCACTTCCATTACGGTCTAGGCTCTGTTTTGTCATGGAAACTGCTTTGATCACTATGTATGATGACCTCTGTTGGGCGGGGGTAGGGAGTGTGTCCCTGTTAATTCCCCTTGGTCTCTCAGTGGCTTTTGATACTATCAACCCTTCTGGAGTGGCTGACTGAGCTGAGGGTGGGTGGGTGGCACTGCTGTGAGGTGGCTCCAAGTCCTACTTGGATAGTTGTTTCCAGAGGGGGATGCTTGTGGCGTGTTGCTTGGCCCCATGGAGCCTTCAGTTTAGGGTTCTGTAGGGTTGAAACTTATCCCCCATCTTTGTTTAATATCTACATCAAACTACTGAATGGGTTCACCTGTTGTTTTGTAGCACCTTGTCACCATTATGTTGATGACACACAGCTCTACTTCTTCACATCTGCAGGTGTGGCAGTGCATTCGCTAGATTGATATCTTGTCTCAGTAAGGGACTGGATGAGAGACAATAAACTGAAGCTCATTCAATAATGAAGCCTTTCTTTATGCTCCTCTTCCATGGGAGTTCCAAAGGGTGACAACACAAGAGTGAGCTTTTTCTTGCTGGCTCTCCACTTGTGAAATGTTCTCCCCCAATGAGGCCCATCTGGCACTTCTCTGTCTAGTTTGAGTCACCAGGCAAAACCTTTCCTTCCTACCTAGGCTTTTGGTCTTTATTTTGAAAAGTTCTTAAGTATCCATTAGACCTGTCTTTTATTTGTATAGATGTGTTTGTGTGTGTTTAGGTTTTTATTGGTTGTGTGATTATTGAAATTGTTTTTAGTATTTCTGTTGTGTTTTTATATCAATTTGAGTCATGTGTATGAATAAAGCAAAATAATAATAATAATAATAATAATAATAATAATAATAATGCATTTTTTGCAATGTTGACATAATGTCATCTCATCAATATCTTTCCACCAGTGGCAATATTTTCAAATTAAATATTGCATATTTTTAAAGATCCGGATAGGAGTCCTTTTCTGTGGCTTCTCACAAACAACTTGATTTTAATTTTCCAATATGATGCATTGCCCTATGCTGTGTTATGGCAGGTTGCATCTGATCAGTCACACTGGATTACATTGCACATCAAAGCAAGTGTTATCATTCCAGTCACATCACATTAGAAAAGACATGTCATGTTGGCAATTTGAATTGGAGTCTTTTGAAGGGTAATTTTCAAGTGCAAGATTAAAATACTGATCCTAATCAAAGGTCAGCAAGTAAGTATGCTTCAGCTATTGACTACAATATTTTGTGGGGAACATTTTATTTCAAAATGTTTTGAACATGACTGATTTAAGTAAACGCAATACAATGGAAGGTGGGAGATCAGGTGAGGAGCACAGAATTCAGGGGGCAGTCTTCAGAACATCAGTGTCAGTACCAAACTTGAAATCATCTACAAGCACACCTACGACAGACAGAGTGCGGGGAATGTAGTGAGACCTTTTTGTCAGAGGAAGAGTACACAACTGAATTCATGGCATGCACCATAATCTTCCAGCATGCATACATACCCCATCAAACATGTTTGCACTATCTGCTTCATTATTAGTTTGATATGAAGAAGCTGGGGAAGGTGCAATCCTCATTCTCAAATGTGCTATTGTTTGATGTTTTCTTTTGTGAGGGGAAATGCTTTGTTCATGCATAGAGAAGTGTGTCCTGCTTATAGTACACATAGGAACTCCTGCATAGAGGTCTGGGTATATATAATACATCCCATAGTGCTGAACAATAGGCTAGTTAGTAGAAGGGTCTGCTGAGCTGGTATAAAGGTTCATAAGACAGGAGTGATGTATCAACAGTTATATTACCACAGCAGAGTAGAATGTGATGCTGTTTCAATATGGCAGTGATATTGCAGCATCCTGATTGGCACATAGTCTGCATCCAACCTCCTGGTTCTAACAGAGTTTAGATATCATTTACATCAATGGGGAAAGTTAGTTGTAACTTAAACACCATTGATTTCAATGGAAACTAACTGTAAGGGGCTTAGGATCCAACCCAGCTTTTCACTATTTGCACAGGCCTACCACTTTTTAATGTAGCCATAGACATTCCCGCATACTTTCACAAATAAGAATGGAAGAGGAGATTCTTAAATAGCAAAAGTAATCTTCTTGCTTCATGTGATGAAAAATATCACAAGCGGATAAGAAAAGCAGGTTTAACATGCTGATCTTTGAACAGAAGGTCAGTGGTATGAATAAAGTGTGACAATCCTGGATTTATTCAACCTGCAGTGACTATTTTGTGCTAGTAAAACTGCCTCCATATTATTCATGCTCTTCAAACATTCTGAAATGAAGCGACGGAGAGGTATGCACATCCTTTGCACTGATTCACCCTGATTCCACAAAAGCCATGTAGAAATGATTAAATTCCAGGGATAATCAACCTGCTGTTCACTTAAGTTCTATAGGTCAAAATTTCTCAGGAACAAAATCAGATAAATTTCCTGTGGTTTTTCTTTTCCGCCTTCTTCTTAGCCTACTGAAGTCCTCCCCCATATATATTTGGGAATAGCTGTGGATCTAGTTTTAATATTGTTAAAAATCATTTTACTATCCTTGAAGGATACAATGGATGTGGCTCCACTCTTTCCAGTTCTCCTCTCTACAGAAAACCATACTATAGGCAACCCTATTAATAAGAGAGTTTGACACCCCTCCATTCCTTGGCCAAGCATCAATAATCTCTGGAATTTGGTCGTCGACAGGCATGGGGCTTTTTTTCTCTCCCCCAAATGCTTTTTATTGAGATTTAAGAACACCAACACCGACCAACAAAAACATCAAATCTTATTACATATTACATATATACTACTTTATGTTCCATAGAGCCGTTGACTTCCGGCCTTCCCTTCCGCAAGTTTTCTTATTCCAATCTATAATTCACAGTTTCATTGGTTAAAAATTACACCGTGACATAAGATTTAATTCAATCCTGCCAACGTTTTCATATTTCTACTGTTCTCACTTATATAAACCATAAATTTACTCCATTATTTTTGGTACTTCGTCTCCTCCTGATTGCAAATTCTGTGTGTCAATTTTGCCATTTCAGCGTATTCGACCAGCTTTATCTGCCATTCCCTTACAGTCGGAATCTCCTGTAACTTCCACTTTGGGGCTATCAAAACTCTAGCTGCTGTTGTTGCATACAGGTATAGTCTTTGGTGTGTCTTCTTAATATCTTCTCCCACCAAACCTAGCAGAAATTCTTACCGCTTTTTTGGAAAAGTATATTTAAACATCTTTTTAAACTCATTATAGATGGGGCTTAAAGTGAAAATGAATATCCCAAATTCAACATTTGGAGGAAGGGCCTTAGTTCAGCAGTAGAGCAACCACTTGCATGCAGAAAGCCCCAGATTCAATACCCAGTAACTCCAGGTGGGACTGGGAGAGAACCCAGCCTGAATTTCTGGAGAATTTGGACACTGTAAACAGTGCAGGGCATGATGAATCATTGATCTGTCTCAGTATAAGGCAACTTCCTATTGACCATTTTGACTTGGTTAGCTTGCAGGTATTATTTTCAGTAGCACATAGCAGATCATAAGACAGACATTTGAGCTCAGTTCCATGGACTGATTCTTTTTTTAAAAAACAAACAAACAACATTCACCCAAATATTTTGTTCTCCGATAGCAGTTTTTCACTGGTTTCTTTTCCGCTTGCGACAAAAGAGCAGGTACCAACAATGGCCTTCCTGAAAACTGTCCTTTCTTCTTTTAATGCTTGTTCCCAGCTCACAACAGAAACATGACTTTCTCAAAGATGAAACATTTTAACCAATTTATTTTATCGCTACTTTGATTAAATTCAATCACATTGGTAGTGTATGCTGTGTTTCCTTAATTGCTTCTTGGCAACTAGCCGACTCACTCCATTATAATTATAATACCCTTTATATCTAATAAGCAATTTGATAAAAGAAAATTTATTTTTGTAAGCTCTCTTTATCAAAGACTTTCTTAGAGTTAATGTTGGCAGACTTGCCCAGTAATGATTTGAAGCCACTTTCTGTTTTTTAAATATAGGCTCAATTCAATCCAATTGAATAGAATTATTCTGGGCCAGACCCTCAAGTCTCTCACTGGCTCCAGAATGCATCTGCAGCAGGAGCATGGAGACTAATCTGCCTAATCTGAGTTTAACCTAAATAAATAAATAAAGTGATTCAACGTTGTTCTTGATCTTTATTAAATATATACTACACTTGATCTTAGCCAAGGTCTTCATTTGAAACAGGATTGCTCATCCTATAACATTTGTGCTCCCAATAGAAAACAATTTAAGTATAAGAAGAAAAAGAAAAAGTAAGATAGCAGTTGTGGCTGGCTAATGCCATGGTCATCCTGCTTAAGTTACTTCATGTGTGTTGTTCAGCAGAGCTCTTTTGGTGAATAGGGAACATCTCCCAGCTCTGACAGGAAACATTCTCCCCATTCATTTCAGTGGAGATTCACCAAAGTCCTCTCTCTTGATTCACACCTTCATTGGCTTACTTTTTCAGAATATTTGATCAATGGCATACATAGAAAAGCTTAAATGCAAGCTAAGTTAGGAATCACCTCCTCATACCTTCCTTCCCACCCCCTAGGAGCAGAAGTCTCTGTGACTCACCAAGGGTGGAAGCATGGCTGAATTGGAAAGAAGGAGGGCCTTCTTAGTAACTGCACCCAGATTGCAGAACACCTTGTGCTTTAAAATACACCTGGTTCCCACTCACTGTTTCTCATCAGTTACTGAAAACCTCATTATTCCAGTTAAAATGATTTTTTAAACTGCTGACCGGGTGTAACTGCTTTGTACTCTTTTCCACGGAATTGTGATTGCTATATATGTCATCCAGAGTGATGTATTTACACTAAAAAGACAAGATATAAATACTCCAATGAGCAGAACAGAACAGAATAAAACAAAACAAAATAAAATCTTACTTTTAAAGAGCTTTGCATTTCAGTCACTGTCTCCAGTACAACTGGGTGTGCATTCAGGAGTTAAGGCTACATGTACATAGCCTGCTGCAAAAAGGAAGTGGAAGGACCACATCCATCTATCTGCTTTCTCTTCAGCGGCTGATGGACTGAATAACTCTCCTTGAAGCTCTAGTAGCCAGAAGCAGCAAGATTGAGGAGCCAAACTGTGCATGCAGCACTCATTTTTATTTGTTGTTCCACACCCAGAGAGGTGGAAGCCTGCTTCTATAGTTCAATTGGAAGCTTATCTTATTGCTCTCAAATGGCAACATTTAGCAGGGTTTTGAAAGTAATCAGACTTCAGCCAACATCAATTTTTCTGTTGGGGATTGTGTTTCTTTTTCAGGGAATGTGACGGTTAAGGGTAGGTGGGACTCATTAGACACTGGAATTTAAATGCTTAATTTAAGAGTTGCAATGTTCTTGTATAACTGCATTAATTCATTAACCCAGGTATTACTTTTTATGACCCTTGAAGACAATAATTCAATGCCAGTTTATCACAGGGAATGTTGTGGAGCAATAGATGGTTTTGGGTCCAGATGTTTTGCCAATCCAAGGCGGTTGAAGGCACAACACAAAGTGCCACAACTCCCATCCCAAACTGTGACCCCCATCACACTTGGACTTGGGGGGAAAGCCTTCTGATGACTACCAAATGGATCTTTCATGCCTAATTTTAGTGAGGGATGGGTCACCTCCCATCTCATCAGTAGATGTCATGGACAATGCCAGAGAAGGGATTAAGGGGTTTCCACCCCCTCCAGGTCAATCACAGATGTGTCCTCGAGCAAATACTTGTTATTTGTGCATGTCCTTATGGAAATTTAATCTGTTAGTAAGAAAATCCAAACATATTTCCTTTGCATGCAGCCTAGATGCTCTTGCTGGGATAAGATGAGCTCCCTTTTCGAAAGTGCCTTTCTGAAGCACATGTGCTGTTTGTTTAATGTTCTGCTGTAGTCTTTCTATATTGTGAAGGTTGCACAAGAGTCAAGGGAACTAGATGGTGAAGCCACTGGGCAGTGATTACACTACCTCATTATTTGAATCAGAGAGCTAGAAGAAATAATGATTATCCAGTGGCTTTTCTGATAAGACACAGTCTCTTTAAATCAGTTATTGTTCTTTTCTGGAGAGCATTCAGCAACTGTGTCCTTTGATGCAGAACCACTGGGTACTTTGACAGAAAATGCCTAGCTCCCTCCATTGCTGCCCAGTTGCTTGTCTCTTGTTCCCCAGCCTTAATGGCATTAGACAAGCTTCTCCTATCTGAAACCATTTGGGGAATCGCAGCAAATGTCCTCTGACCTTGATCACTGTGGAACAGTTTAAAAAAATTTCTTCGCACAACATGTTTATTTGCATAAATCATTAAGATGCAGGACAGCAATTCTAAGTGCATTTTAATTTCAGATATCTGTGCTTTGGGAAGAGACATGACACACCCACCCACACAGACACCTCCCCCCCCCCTGCAAAAAAAGAAAATACAGAAACAGAAATGTAAATGTGTATCGTATATGTTGAACTTGAGGATAAGGACTCCATCAACTAGGAAAAAAGCAAAAAAGTTTTGCACCCTCTTGGAACAATGCCACAAATGTACTCTGGTGACTGGTGAGAATAAGAGTAGTAGTGAATCTCTTTTATGGTGCTGTTTTCAGGACATAATGTGCTGGTTTTATGGCATACCGCCACAGCCAATGCCTGAATTGCCGATGGAAATGCAATTTAGGATCCTGAGCAAGATCTAGCAGTGCTCCAATAATTTAATCATATCCATCATAATTTTCATCCCATATCACCATTAGGTGATAATTACTTATGTTAAAGGAAGGCATTTTCATCTACGTCCACTGCGGTTCAACATCGCTTCTGAATTTCAACAGAATAAAGCTACAGGGAGATAGAGAGGAAACAAAAGAGCCTTTTGATATCCTTAAGGCTTGAATGACTATGTACTTAACAACAGCATGAAACACAGATGCAATGCATCTTTACATCTAACAGGCTGTTTATGGGGGATCTATGGCCAGTCCTCACTAAACACATCATAAACACATCCCTGAAGGTCTAATGTTTTATGGTTGCATCTCATAAAATCATTCCTACTTTCAGAGAATGTGTTTATACATTTGGAAGTTTATCTGTATTCTACACTTTTTTTTTTACAGCTGGAAGTCAGACATTTCATTTTGTTCGCTTTTCTCTTCCAGTTAAAGGCAAGGTAAAATGCATTTCATTTGCCAAGCCACTATTCTCTGTCTTCCTGGTAAGGCCCAGTTTGCCTATGTCAGGACTGATAAGCAGATGGTTTAGTAGGCTCAGGCAGGTGCTCACCCTGTACAGAGCATTGACTTGTCCAGATTGATGAGCCATCCCAGAAACAGCAGAGATATACTGCACTTGTCTATCAAAACAAAAGAATCCACCACCTTTTTTTCTCCACCCCTTCCTGTCTCGAACTTGGGTGTTGTACCAATCAGCTTGATTGTGCCTTTAACGACAGAAGAGCTACTTGGAATCTTAGGGTCTGTGTGTCCTTGACCCATCTCAAAACTCATTGTAAATGGCCCATCCAACTTGAGAATATGAGAGTCTGCTCTCAAATAAACCCACTTCACCTCATTCCCAATACACAGTACTAACACATAGCGGGGAAATAAGTTGTTTAATTAAAATCTGGCTGGTTGATGGGACTTCCTTGGGATGGAGCTCTGAAAATCATGGCTGTCTTGAATGAGTCATGGCAGTTAAAGGGTAAGAACTCTATTTACCATCATTCCTTTTGTCTTGGCTCCTACATGCCACACATTCCATAACATAGTTCTGGGACTTAAGTGTGGTGAAAAATGAAGGGAAAATGATATGAGAAAATAAAAATATTTTTTTTTTCATGGGCTAAAGCAAAACGTAGCACTAATACCTTGAAAGGGGTTGAGCCTGACAGAACATCTGGTTCCAAATTTTTACTGGGAATACACATACAAATTTCTGATCCTATATAGACCAAAAAAGGTTTACTTACGAAGTTCAGTATCAAGTAACAGCAGCAAACAGGAATCCTTTACAAATGTCTCTAGCCCCTTCACCACTGTGAAAAGTGGTCTTCTTAGCCCCTGCGTCTTCGCTTTATGTGACTCATATGTTGGCAACAGCAATCTTTAACAAATTCCTTCTTGAGGAACACTCCCCAGACAAATTTGTAGCTCAAAATGTAGCCACTGGTTTTGCTTTCTCCAAATATTCTAGAAAAGTTCTTGGCAAAAAAAAAAAGTGTCAAACCGAGAGACAATACATTTAGAAATGTTTCTTTGACAAAAAAATGTATTGTAAAATATCACAATATAGTTTTGATATGTATCACAGATTAATATGGAGCTGAGACTCAATGAATTTATTGTTGAATGCAAGTGAAACTGATAGAGAATGATTTGTCCATCCCCATCCAGAGACTAATTAGCTCTGGCTGTAACTCTACACATACTACCTAATTGAACAGTTATTTGACACTCATAGAAAATAACTAAATATGGAGGCAGTATTGCAGCAGAAGCACAAATGCAAATAGAAATCTCACTCTTTCTGCTTCTTCACCATAAGTGCCGCTCCTATCTCAAAGGCTAACAACAGCAATGAAGATAAACTGTTAATTCAGATAAATCATACTCTGGGTCATTACATTAGTTTTGTATGCATGTAGAAGAATGAGGAAAGGGAAATGTGGCAGGTATTTATAAACAAATCAGTTCTGCAGAGACCCTGACATTCTTTGGCACAATTGTTAGGTGACATTGCCTATTAATTTGAAAAGAAAATAATAGGTGGCGGAGGAAATATGAAAACAATAATTCACTTCTAGTATATAGCACAATTCTATGAAATGCCATTTACGTTTCTTTGCCCTGGGAGCAGACCAGAGTGAAAACTTCAGCAGCCAACCCCCAAGCCACAGCAGATTGGTGCAAATTCAAACCTGGATCTGGTGGGAACCCAGAGAGCATTGTGGTGACCAGGCAAAGAGGCCAACAGCTGAAACAAACATGGTGTGGCTCCATGGGGGAGGGGGGAGGAGCCGCCACGCTGGGTTGCAAGTGCCTCCCACCCTTGGACCAATTAAGTGCCTATTTCCTTCAGCCCTACCATCCATTGCTGAATGGGGTAAGTGCTGGAAGAAATATAAGCATGTCATTGAGAAGATAATGAAAATATTCAGAGTAAGCATGGGACATGCCAGTGCCACTTTGCTGCCGCCACCAATGGAGCACAATGGCAGGGCGGCAGAGCAGGGCAAGACTTTCTGTTTTGAAACAGGACATATTACCTCTGTCTCTCATTTCTGGAGCACACACAAAATGAAGAAAGCTTTGAAAGTAGAAGCTTTGAAAGTGCTCATTCGGAGTGCTGATGTCTCCAAGATACACTGATATAGGAGGGGGACAATCAAAAGGAATTTGTTTTCAGATGCAATTCTTGTGGCTTGTAATAATTTTTCATTGGGTTCAGGTTTGTTTTGTGTGCTCAGTTTTCAACATACTATTATGAAGGTTGCACGCAACCCCCAATCTCTGCCAGGTGGTAGCAAAATTCCAGGGTGGTGGTGGTTCAGGCACTTACTCAGGTTTGTGTTTCAATTGGGAATCAAGACACAGCAGAGATCATCCTGTCTTTAAGAAATATGGTTTGTTAACACATATTTACACCTCGGTCTGAACACTTGGGAGTTCAGAACATTACATCTCAAGAGGGGTTGTTCCCCTTGCAGTGCAGCACTGGATGCCCAAGGCATCCTGTATGCCATCTTTCTGCCTCTGTCCTAGCCTGTCCAGATGGTTCTGACCTTCAGCCCCAATGTGGAGCTCTACCTATTTCCTCCTCCTTCCCAGCAGACTTTGCAGAAAAACAACTCCTACCTTTCGCTTCCAGCAAGCCACCTGTCTATAACTTTCATTTTAAATACCTTTTGCAAAAGGCACCCCCCCCCGTGGTGACATCAGGTCCCCCTTTTATCTTGGTATCCTCCCACTTTCTTGTCTGATGCTGAATGTCTCACCTTTTGTCCGGATATTGACTCTGCTACCACTTGTCTTCAAGAGTAACAACTTGAATAAAATATTGCAGGGGCTCAGGTAAACCCTAGCCTACATAATCCACCAGAGGATGCGGCACATGCACACAATTTGAAGGGCAATGACCATCAGCTTTGGGACGGGCCCAGCCCCCTGAAATATTTCATTGCGGGGAGGCGAAGGGACCTCAGCGCACAGGAGTTTCTCCGATGCTTGTCCTTGTTCCTGGGTGGCACTCTCTAAACCTAGCCCCTGAGGAAGTTGATTTGACTTCAAACCCCACATTTACTAATTTCAGAAATTATGGGGAGAACATGGCACCCATGAATTTAAGCAAACCCATAGTGGTAAATTTTGTACAACTGTGTTGTGGAATTGTTGGAAATTAAAAGGGTGACTTTGAACTGCCTGACACTAATAAATAAATAAATAAATAAATAAATAGCATCATGGCAGGCATCAATAGTGGGTCATGCCAGGGCAGTGGGACACTGACAGTCACATGATAATGCCAATCATGTGTACTAGAGTAAAAAGAAAAAAGAAAAAGAAGGAGTCCATGGTGATAAAACTTTGGATTGTCAGGAAACATCTTTAAAGTTGTGGGAACAGAAATAACCGTAACTGACCTCATCTCTGGCCCTTCACAAAACATTTCAGCCTATTCAATGCTGTCATGAAAATCCTTTCTACAAAATTAATCAAAATAGGCTTGGAAACCTGTCATGTGAACTGAAACGTGACTGAACGACCGTTAACAAAGGATAATGATACACTGATGTGTATCAAGTTGTGGGGAGGTGCCTAGTGGGAACTAAAGCAACTGGCATTACTTCCATATTTATTTGACATTTTCATTAATGATCTGGAAAGGGGAGTAAACAGCAGGTTAATGTAATTCACATATTATCCTGAATTGGGAGGCATTGCAAAATAAAAAAAACAGCCAAGGCATGGAAATAATAGAGAGGGAGCTAAGATATTGGAAACATGGCCTTAGCAACAAAATGATATTCACTTTGGAACACAGCAATATAATAATATCAGAGGGGGGGAATATAATCCAAAGCAGATCTATTGAATGCGGGAGTGAAACCTGAAAAGCAATAAAGCTTAAACAGCCATAGAGATGGTAATGGAGAGCAAATTAGTCAGGAGTGCATAACATAATGCAGCACAGAAAAGGGCTGAGCCATTTTGATGGAAATATCAATGTGATAGCAGAAAAAAAGGTGGTAATAACATCAGCCAACATCAGCCCAGAGTAATCATACCTGAAACATTGTGTGCAATTTTGGGTAGCACCTTGTCAAATTCAAAGCATTTTGTTGCAAAACCTGCCACACTACCAAGGGTCTTGGGGAAGGGAGACATTATCAGGAATGAATTTAAGAGATAAGCATTAATCTGTATATCATGTGCAAGCAACATTGGAAGGAAGGACAGCTTTATATTAGGCTTAAACACCCAAACAGGAAGCCTAGGTTATCTTTCCAATTGGATATGCTTCTGAGATGACATGCGGAGGAGAAAGTTGCAATTATTTCCATATTTATTTGACATCTTCATTAATGATCTGGAAAGGGGAGCAAATAGCAGATTTGCTTCTTTCTGCTCCCCACCCCATGGGGTTAAACATGCCACAACCTTATTAAGAAACATAACACAATGCAAGTTATTAGACTACAAAAGTTCTAACCCTTCCTACTGCAGTGCCCATAACTGGTATGCATAATTACCTGCCAAGGTGTCCTCCTGGGATAACACTCTGAAGTTAACCCCAATAAATTAGCCATTCTTTTTGCAGGAAAAGGTAAGTTCCCTACATAGCTACCTGCAATTCTTAATGGTCGTAGTATATCCAGGTTGTACCATACCACAGACAGGAACTCCACTCTAAGGCCACTCAACCCTCTGAATGGCCTGCTTTCCCCTATCTCTTCCTAGGTAGCCTTCACAGACAACTTCCTGTTCTGCACTGATAGCTAGTGTAAGGGACAACCTGAGTTGGTTCTCTCTCTCTCTTTCTCACCCGCTGCATCCTACACACAGGTTTGATCTAGGTGTCTGAATTCCAAAGTCCACAGGTATTTATTATTATTATCTTCTGTATCTTTATCCCACTTTTTAGACCCAGCCACCATATGGTGGCCTACAAATAAAATGTTAAAAGCAGTAAAAAGAAGAAGAAAATAAATAGGAAACATTAAACAAAAATAGCATTGGATAAAATTCTATGAAGAAAATCCCAGTCCTCTGAGCTGCTACTATCTACTTTCAGTGTAGAAGCCACCATGGAAGCTTTTCACTGAGATGACGAGATAAGGGAAAGTGCTAAACCACTCCTTCCCACCTCCTGGAGTCCTGATTCCCTCCTCTCCCCCAGTTACATTGCTTTCACACAATCGACATCATGTCTGCTTCTTTTCCCCCTCCTGTATTACACACTGATAGTAATTGCCTTGCTTCGCCATACACCTATGCTTGTTTAGGAAGTCCTATGGATAGGCTTTCCTGTGGCTTTGAAGGCTCTGTTGCAGAGAGACATTTGGAAGAGTGCTTCTCCTCCTCCCATCATTGTACAGCAGAGAGGAAAGAAGCTGCGTTTGCCAAATCTCTCCTTTTATGCAGGAATTCAAAGCAGACTATCCACCATTAGGCCGGGAGCTGGAAGCTCTCTCAGGAATTAGCCTTTTCTGGCACTGGCAGTGTTATAGTTGGCGACAGATATTCTAATCCGCTTCCGAATGACTAGTCCGCTTGTGTGTTCTGTGGATTTTCATTTCCTACAGACGCTCATCTCCTGCCCTCTCCACCATAGTAACCTTGGTTTTTGTTTGTTTATGCATTGCGTTGCACCATAGGGTCACGCCAAGTGAAAATACTTGCACTCTAATTTATGGCTCGCCTGACTTAAGTTTAATTTAAAAGAAGAAAATGGGAAGTTTGCATGCAAGCAATAGGTAGAGGTCTAGAATATGCAATATCCTGAAACAAATAATTCATGTCATTCTTCAGGCTAACATTTAGCAAATGTGGTGACATTTATGCAGTGTTAAATGATTGACACCTCTTAATTCTAATGTAGAAGCTAGTCTAGCATTTCTTTTAGAGTGCTAACATATCTATGTGACATTTCTTTGCAGTAAAACTGTCAGGTTTGTAGCACTTCCCATACATGAGAAATTTCTCTCCCTAACACAACATTATTGCAAAATTTAACCTTGTGTAGAAGGTTGTTATGACACCCAAACTTAGTGAAATATGGCTGAGGAGAAGCACAGTGACACTGTGACACAAGACGATTTATTTGTTACCTTTTCCTAATTTTTTCCTAAAGCAGGGGTTTTCCTTATTTGTTAAGAAGCTCCATCTTTCACTTGCACCCAGAGTGGGAAGGTCAGTGGAATCTAAGTGCAAACAAAGATACAATGTGATATGTTAGTTTCAGACAATGGAGGATTGGATATTGGAATTATATTTCAATTTATTTATGTGGACCAGTGCCGAGGCAGTTGAACATTGTTTGTAGCAGGCTCAGCAAGACCATAAGTGCCCAAGACCTGGAGACCTAGATTTCATGAGCTGATTTATTGTCATTTCATGTTCCAAGAGACAGGGTGTCTGGTATACATGCCCAGAATTGCCACAGCACTAATTCATCTCTTCATAAAGTCATTAGAACATTTCTTTAAAGAGGGCACTTTTAGAAGCCTATTTGAAGCTACACCTCCTGACATGGAAGCCCTGTCTCCAAGTCCTAGATATGTGACTCTACCTATTCAGTTGGAAAAGAAAGGCATCTAAAGCAATTCAACCACCTTCTCTACAGATGTCACTGAAGTGATGGGGTCAGGGGCCGAGACCATGGCTAAGTGCTACTCTGATAATGCAAAGACTGAAATAGGGTCCATTAGGTAGAGAATAGGCACCAACCTACTAGGGGCTGAGATCCTTTCAGCCCACCCCCCATAAAATATTTGAGGGATTGCCCTCCCAGTTGATGGGCATTGCCATTCCAATGATATGTGTTTTGATTGATTATGCAGGGAAGGGCTTACCTGCCCCCCTATATTTTATTCAAGTTGGCACCCACAGAGGCAAGGGGTGGGTGCCATCTTGTCCTTTGTCTCAGGCTGCAAAATGTCTTGGCTTGGTCCTGAATTGGACCAAAGTCAAAGAGGTGCTTTGGAGTGTGAGACAATGGACAAGATGGCACCCACCCCATGCACACACAAAAAGAAAACCTGATTTGATTGGCAGTTCAATTTTACTGGCGATGAGTCAGTGCTCTCTATGGCATCTGAAAGTTAAGGCAGATGCTGGCTCCCAGCATCTCTCACTTGAGATGGTTTTGGATGTTAATAGATCACGCATCTTGCCAAAATGGAGCTCCCTCTTCTGATTCGTTATGTCTGCTAAAGTGGCACTCATGGATCTCACCTGTGATCTTGTTTAAAGCTTTGCAGCAGAATTGGGGATTTACAAGCATATGACATGCTTCTTAACTGTGCATGATTGGCCCTTGGCATGAAGTCAACTGTGACTGGCAACCACAACCGTTGTAAATATTTGTATAATTCCACAGTCAGAACGAAATGGGAGGTGAAAAGAAAACAGGGCAACCCTCCAAAAAAAATGCCAAAATATTCAAATGCTTAAATATTTGCAGCCCGCAGACATAATTTATTTGCTGTTTTGTGTGGCATTAATATGGCCCTCTGCTATAAGCAAAGACTCATGAGCATTTTCCATAAACTTTTAAGTTCAGCCTCGAAAGCGGAGCTGGTTAAGTGTCTTCATGCTGCAATGTGAGCTCTTGTGCTCTGTTTGCACAGCAGCAAAATCTAAATATTGAACAACGGGAATGTATTATTGACTGACTCCATATTAAGCAACTTAACCTGAGAGAAACCTCAAGCACCTAACAGTTGGAAAAGCTCTATTTTCTCTTCTGTTTAATCATAGCATAGTCTTTTATTCCACAGTATTAAATATGCATAGACAAGTAGGCACAACGCATATGCCACAGTGGCACGATTTACATTTCCCTTACACAATAAATCCTGCTCCTATGAGCCGCCATGGCAATGAGCCATTAGCTCCAATGGAAATAATGGCTTGTGGGATTGTGACCTGCTCCAGTGGTATCCATCAGGATTCAAAAGACCTCCATAATGAATCCCCTAATACAAGTGCATGCTCATGTGGAGCTCCAAGGGAATGAAGAAATATTTCTAATTTCGGGAGTACATCTTACTGTGCTTTGCATAATGACTGTGAATGTATTACATCAGATAAATGAATGAGAATAGCTTTTAGTGCGGCATTCCATCAGGGGCAAATAATAAATCAACAACCTATGAACCCGAGGTCCATTTGGAGCATGTTTAGAGCCCTCGTTAACCCACAGGGGCCAATTTGAATAGAAACAATTTTAATGAAGGAGCAGAGGAGCTTTTAATAATTTATTACGTCATGGGAGAAATGGAAACGTACCAGGAATGATAAAGTCTGTCTGAACACGAGCAGTATCCAGTGGCTTTGATGTAATTCTCTGGTAGCCCTAGGAACTTCCTCGTTACACAAAACGGAGGATTGGTTGCCACGTTCAGTGCACACTTACTTGGGAGCATGCCCACTGAACTCAGCAGGGCTATCAAAGGATTGGACTTTAAGAAACCATCTGCTTGTGATGGAGAACCATTAGCCTTCCACAGATACCCCCAAGGATAACCTCACCCTGTTGCAGTGATGGAATGCCATGGGCCCATGTTTTCACACCCAGTTATGGGACCAAGTTCTGTCATTTTGGACTTAATGCCTTTGCAGGCTACACCACAGGCAATTCTTTACAAGTAGTAGTACACAAAGATTGCTAGATTGCTTAGGCAGATATGAAGGCAGAGCTTAATCCGTTGTGGTGAAGAGACCAAAATCTAACGTGGCATTTTACAGATAAACAGTCTATCTTCATATTACCTTTGCATGTGTGTAACAGAACTCAAAGGGCCTCAGATTTTGGTGTTCTGCTTTGTTTTTAAAACGAAATATAACATTAGGATGCTAAATTTGAACTAGAGTAGAAGTGGAGGTGAAGGAATCTTTAACCATTTCCCCCACAGTGTTTGTCTACTCTAGTCATACTGCCAAGCCTTTTCCGTCCCTGCCCCCCACTACAGGGTTTCCAATCCATGACTGGACATTTACTGTACATGTAATGTGAAGTGAGTCTCTACTTTTATTGTCATGTCACCTTATATAAGATGAGCATACTTCTACAGATGTATGCACAGAGTAGACAGTAGGGCAGTGGAATATGGATGGATGGGTAACTAGACAGACAACGCAGGGGAGATTTATTTTTCAAGGTGTAATTAAAAGGTAAAGGAACAGATCCCAGTAACAGAAGTATGGCACTTGGTCTATTATCACTTGATAAGAGGTCGCCTGATACAAATGGACTTACACACACTGAGATACTGCAACTGGGGGCTTAAGCTCTAGTGGATCAAATATCCAATATTTTTATTCAGATCAAGGGATGGATTGTTAAATCTGTAAATGAACTCCCATCCAGCAGCCTCACATTTGTCAATCTGCATTGCTTAAGTATGGCATCTTTAAGGTCAAACACTGAATGTACAGAGAGACTGAAATATTGGTCTATTGGCTTTCTCTGTGCTGCCATTTTAAATGTCTGATTTATGTCAATGCATACCCTGCCACCAAAAGTAATCTCTTTGCTTTGTGTGAACTGTTAAAGAGCACTGCTGGCAGATGATTAAAAGATGTGCACCCCTTGCTTGCATGGCTGATTGCTATTGGATGCAGACTCTAGTACTGCCAGATCAGATGAAGGGGTGGCTGGCAAGGGGTTTGTTGCTGGGCAGAATTCCTAATATCAGGTTTCCCTTAGAATGGTAGATCTTGTTAATTAATAAACTATTTCAAATTGCAGATTGACTATAAGCAAAGGTCAGATCCAACCTTCTTTCCAAGCCCTCTGCGAAAGGCTCATAATTTAGCAGGATGAACTTGCAGTTGATAATTATACAGTAAAGTTCAGTGAAACAGTTGTAGTCTCCCCCTTTTTTTATATAAAAAGGCATTTTTATATAAGAAAAATGACCTCTGACAAATGTGTTTCAGTCAAAGAAGCTTGGGTATGAAATTATAAGTGAACCTATTGCTGAAATCCCACAGTCAATTCCTAACACACCTGGAAGCTCAGTAACTATTTGAGCCTGTTTGGATATTGAGTCTTCTGTTACTTCTACATGAAGATGAGGCATAACAGCTCCTTCTGTCAGCACAGGCTACAGAAACCAAGCCAAAATATAGCAATCTCTTCTGAGTTTAGTTCCCCTGTGGTGCTATGTTTTTACAGTAACTAGGGTTGCAACAAGGAGATGCAAGATACAAGGACGCTTGGGAAACAGGGAAACAGTACCTGGACAGCCTATTTATCTTTTGTTCTCGCATTGTGCGAGTACATTGTGAGGAATAATGATCCATCAGTGTCTCACATCTGAGGTACAAGTGAAATAGTTTTGGATGTCCAAACTACCCACATTTCTTTTTACAAGGAATCCAAAGCAATGATATTGCTGCATGTCTTGAAAACACCCACAGTGCCTGGTGCAATGCATGATGTGTCCCTGATTTTCCTATGATGGGGCATCATTATTTCATAGCCAGAGGACACTGTATAGGGTAGGTCCAGTAAGGATGCTTTGGACATGATTAATCTACCTTTACTTACAGTGCAAGCTTGCTGTCCTTACTTGGAATGGCTTGTCAGTGGGATCTATAAATGTTGAACCAATTGAAAAATCAGGCCAATGCACATAGTAGCTTTTGGAGCACCTCCTTCAACTTCTATATGACATTCACTATGCCTCAGGGCTGTCTCCTTCACTGAGATGAAGTGCTAAGTACAAGAAAAGGTCTCATGGCTTTATAAATTCACTTTCCTTCTGTAGCCAAATATTTGATTTGAAAACACTTTATGCCAATCTTAGTCCCAAGAGGACGAGATTCTTTTAATATTTCAGGCTACACAAAAAGAGAGAAAAAATCGGTAATAAGCTTTGCACGTTTTCAAATATGAAACAATCAGTTTGGGGGGAAACTGGAAGAAACCTCTCAAATGGCTGTTTGAGGCGACATTAAGTGTTACTAATCAATAAAATTCATTTGATTGTGCAAATATGTATGAGATGGGCTTGCTATCAGAACATAGCATGTGTCATGGGAAAGTAATCAAACCACTCTGATTAAATTCTTGTAGTCGGAAGAAGAATTTCCATATGAGGTGAGTTTTATTCATTCACACATGATTGAAATCTATCTTACAACTTTCCAAACAATTATCCAGCTGATAATGCAAAACATGCAAGCATGAAGAAGTGGAAAGAATGAAGATTTGATTACGCTGCCTACTGCAAAGCCTTTGGAAGTTAGGGAAGGTTGGTTTGGTGGGTTTTTTTAGAAAAAGGCATTGGTGGCAGTAATAACATTAAGTAATTGTGAAACAGGCTATAAGTAAAAATGGGGAGTAAAAATGGGGGAAAAGAAGCTTAAGGAACTGTAATCTTTGTGGCCTTTCTCCTCGCACAACTGCCACCACAGGGGGATTTTCCTACTCTTTTGCCTGATGGATATACAATGCAAGGGTTAATTATCATGATTGTGAGCTTTTCATGAACATCTGTTTGGCCTATGAATACTGGAATCAATGGGTTTTTGACTATTTTGACAATTATGAAGTAATTCATAGGATGTGATCCTTTACTGTGTATTAAAGGGTGCCCAGGGCACCCTTATTTCTTATTTCTCACCCATTCTGCACCCAGTCTTCCACTCAGAAAGACATAGATATACAGTGGTACCTCAGGTTAAGTACTTAATTCATTCCGGAGGTCCATTCTTAACCTGAAACTGTTCTTAACCTGAAGCACCACTTTAGCTAATGGGGCCTCCTGCTGCCACTGTGCCGCCAGAGCATGATTTCTGTTCTCATCCTGAAGCAAAGTTCTTAACCCGAGGTAATATTTCTGGGTTAGTGGAGTCTGTAACCTGAAGTGTATTTAACCTGAAGCGTATGTAACCTGAGGTACCACTGTATATGCAGAAGTGCATAGTATGCTTGGGCATTTTAGAAAATAATTTAGAAATAAGATATGTACAACTTCCCTATCCCCATCTAACCCTCCTTGTCTGTAGAGTCAAGGTATGTGATGCCTAGAGAACATGTAATTTGGCTGAGCATTGGATGGAGATATGGGAAAGGAGCACAAACTTTCCATTTCTTTATGAAAGCCTGGCCTAGTGCCTAAATACAGCCACACGGCTCTACTAAGATGGAGAATGAAGGAAGCGATCTGCATTGAGCTCTATGGAGATTCCTCTGAGTGTGGGTACTGCATAGTGGAAAGCACTGCACCCTTATTTGGTAACATTTTTTCTCTCTGAAAAGATGGATAATTATTGGAGTGCATTGAAACAGCATATGGCATATTGACTGATTTTTCCATAGGAACAGCTCAACTTTTCCAGACATTTCAAACAGTTTCATTTCAGTGTGTCCTCTCAAAGTGGGCAAAATGTGCTATGATTAAAGACAGACACTATATAGATAAGTGTCTTATCTATATAGGGCATTTTTGTACCTCTCTAGTATAACTATGCTGATTTCCACCTCCTCCCCCCCCCCCAATATTCACACATTGTGTGTGTGTGCATAGGAGTGTGTGCCTGTACACAGTGCACTTCATTTAATTTGTTCACATTTGAAGGAGACAGCCACTTTCAATTAGGAAAACCAGAACTGCTGTAGGTAAATGACTGCCAATTACATTGAGCATTGAGCTGTCACCTTTTTCATGTGGTAGCTGCGACTGTCACTGATTTGTTCTGTCACTGGAGGCTAACTAAAGGGACAGGAGGAGAGCCTATAGTCCCTCTGCTGTTCTCAGATAATCCCACTCAGTTTACTATTGGTAATACACCTGATACACCCATGGAAGTTTCATGGAACATATGCAGCACAGAACAAATTTCAAAAGATTTGCCCTACAGAGCTTGAAATCTATGATTAATGGGGTTTTTTTCTATAAATTCCTGAGGGAGTTAGGGATAAAGGGTATAAACAAATATTTAAGGAGGGAAGGTTACAAAAATGTTTTTTTAAATAAAAAAATAGAGCTGTGGACTCTGATGCATCTTGGGATCATATGCAATGAAGAGAAGGCTTTCAAGTCTATTTTCCTAGCTCTGGATGAAGAACTGTGCATGCATGCAGGAGCTAGATGCCTTATCTCTGCTATCCCAGATTCCAGTTGTAATGTTCATCCTGACTGACTTGCACTTGTAAGTCGTGTTCTCAGATAAAGTAAAAGTATCTCATTGTCTTTTAACTCAATTCTTCCTTATTATTTGCTTGTCTTCACAATAAGGTATCAACCAAGTAATCAATAAAAAAAAATCCAAAAACAGTTAAGAAGCTTTATACAGAATATTGGATTTCAATATAAATAGTTTCATCCTGTCTAGCATTGCTATTCAGGCTTGCAGAATTCTTCTTCAGTTTCCTGCTGTCTCTGCTTTAGAATTCAAGGTTGAGAAATGCCAGACTGGGCTATTTGTGATATCTGCTCATTTGGGTTGATACAGATTCCCCTTCTGCTTCCTGCTCTTGTGTCTGTTAACCTTCTTCAGAGGGTGGAGCAAGGTATTCAGGGATGAATTTGAATTCCAGCCTGGAGTTTATCCTGCCCACGCTACTACTTACTTCTGACTTCTGACTTATTTCACACACACACACACACACACACACGTGCATAAGCATAAAATTAAGAATCTGGAAGCGAGCAACGGAAGTGGTTGAGATTACTAAGGAGACAGGAAAACAGCATTTGGGGAAAACAACTGTTGGTGGCAGCAGTGACAGCAGTGGCTCTCAGCAAGCAGCTCTGAAATAACTTTGTAGGCTATTTTAGAGGCTTAGAATGGACAGTCCAACTCACAGTAAGGAAATAAAGAGAGGGAAGAGGGAGGCAACTCAATTAAGCCACGATAGAATTAAAAGAGACAAGGAACATTTAGAGGAAGAAAGCTGGATTAGTTAAAGTATAGTAGAAAACAACCCAGAGACATAGAAATGAAAAAGTAACCATAAGACCCAGTCTAGGATTTTTCTGAAATGAGAGTCTGGTGCAGCTTTATAGATTTATTGCAGGGATTGCCGTTGACAGCACATGCAGACATATATCATAAGCAGGTTCAGCCATGCCTAGATTGAAAACAGGGTTACCACTTTGCACCCTGTACAGCAGATACACCTTTTAGATCTCCCAGTGTAGCAATGGTAGCTCTATGTCAGGAGTGTCAGCAAGCCTTCACTGGGAGCTGGCTCATTCATGGCGCTCTGTCCACTCATTCCCTCTCCAGGCTTGTCATCTGCTTGCCTTCCTTCCTTCAGTTTCTTTGGCAAGTGGGGATTCAGGTGTGCCACATGGTAGGGGAGATGGTGAAGGCAAATTACAGGGCTTCGGGAAATGGGCAGGGGGATTTAGTGCCACGTACATCTGATGCCTTCACATTTAAAAGGAACTTACAAATACTCCCATTGACATAACTAGAAGCACTTAGATGTTGCAGCAGGGGTGGGTGAAGCTGTCTCTGGTTCATGCCCCTTGCGTATGTTCACCACCCATAAACCTATTCCGTTCTAATTCTGCATTAATCTGCATTTAAAACAACCACCCAAACATGTGCATTAAATTACACATTTATATATATATATATATATTTGAACACATTTCGTCTTCTGACTGTGCAACCCTACACATATCAGCTCAGAAATAAACCCCACCAAGTTTAATGGAGCCTGCTTCCTCACAAGTGTGTCTAGGGTCACACGCACACCATACATTTGAAGCATTCTTATTCCACTTAAAAGAGGCCATTTCAGATGCTTCCTTTTTTCTTTGGAAAGATTGCCACAGCTCCTGATGTGTTAGAATAACAGCAGGGATAGGCAGGCAGATGGAGACACACACTTCGGTACTATTACCATACCGTTATGTTTTGTGCTCTAATCCTGCAAATCAATTTTGTCGGCTGGCGCTTGAAAATGTGGCAAGTTTGTGCTATAAAGATGTTCCAGGAGGAAAAGAATGAGAACAGCATTGCAACGGCAAACAAATCAATTGGACTGTATTAAAGCTAAACAGACGGTGCCAAAGATGAATGTTGAGACAGGAACATGAACAAAGATTACCATGGGGTCTAGACATATACAATGATTAATTGTCACCCGCATCCTCGGAAGAAAAAGCACAAAACAAAACAGCTTTTCCTTCCTGGGCTGGACAATCAAAAGAGAAAGGAAATCACATTATCCCCCTCCAAGGATGAAGGAAATAGAAAAATGGATATTAAACGTCCCTGGCTCATACAGCGCTAGAGATCTGTCATTCAGCTAACAGTTCCCATTTTTAAGAGCTGTATACGAAACAATGCTATCACTTTGACCCAGTGCCCAGTCACCGTTGCAGGAGTCCTATCAGCACTCAGCGCTCTACTTTTCTTATACATTGTGCCATCACAATGCATCACTTAGCCAGCCAAAAAGAGTCCCTAATAGGGCTCTAATTGTGGTGCCGTTCTCTCTGTGTGCCCCTCCAGGATGCAATCAAGGAGTGTTTATATAGCTTCTGGCCATTAACACATGGTAGTGAACCAGTTGCTCAGAGAGTAATTGATGAATTTCAAGACTCCGAGACAAATTTCACCTTCGTACAGTGGGTGCTTGTAGCAAATTTGCTTGTAGCACCACATGATAAAAGAGCCTATTAGTATAAAAAATTTATTTGGCAGATATAGCTATGAGGACTAGGTCATGGGAGTATTAGAATGTCAGCTGGGAGCAATGCATCAGATTTATTTAGGATTATTTGTTAGTTACCAGGTCCACAGAATAAGAAAAATAGATGTCTATTTAATCTTTTATGCCTTCCTAAAGTTGCTTTGGCACCTGGTGAGTCATTTTATGAGCTCTCACAACCCTGGTTTTGTCAGAGACAACATATTTCTCCTAAGCCATCAGATGCTTCCACTCCTTGCCGTACAGCACATGGAATCTTTTGCATAGATAATGCACATCAATTTGCTGAGCTTCCTGCCAAGAAATAAAATAATGGAAACCCATTATTGAAGTCATTGTTAGTAGAAAACACTGAGCAGCTCTTAGGAGGCACTCCCTGGAGGATTATGTCATCTACTGTTTATCATCCAGCTTGCCTTTAAACACCAACCCTAGTTTCTTCAGCAGTTGGGCAGCTAGAAGGTTCATTCTCTAGATAGGTTTCAAAAGAATTCAAGCTATAATGTTTGCCCAACATTTTCCAATATTCCAGAGAGGTGTGTCCATCAGTGCAGAGTAGATGGCCTTCTAGTTGTCGGATGCCAACTTTCTTCAAACCCAACCAACTTAGTCCCAAAGCACTTTAAAGACTGTCTGACCCCTTATGCTCCACCCCGATCACTGAGATCCTTCTGGTGGTTCCTAAGCCCCCTGAAGTTTAGCTAAACTATAATGACATCTAACAGGTGCTGCCCATTGGAACTCCCTACCAGCAGTGGTTTGGTAGGAATCATCCTTGTCATCAGAGGCAGATTTAGGGAAGTGTGACTGGTTTGGTTGCACTAGGCGCTGAGCCTCAGGGGTGTCACAATGATGCTTTAGAATGGAACGAGAAAGGTGGTGAAGTGCAAAATTTTGTCATTGCACAGGGTGTTTATCAAATGTGAGACCCCGAGGTCTGCCACTGCTGTCTAAAAAACTTCTGAAAAGTGTATTGGAAAGTGTATAGACAGGCCTTTGCAATATTTTGTCCTTTTTAGCCAAACAGTATTTATTGATGTTTTACTGATTCCCAACCAGATCCTCTTCCTCATGTAGCAAACTGTGGCATATTGCCATTTACAGCAAAAGAGTTGGCTTGTCCTCAGAGTTCTTATTGTTCACTTTGAGTCTATTGTGCTCTCCCTGTTTGTGCCGCTTAAAATATGTCCTGAAATGACATAATCATTGAAAAATATTGCTGTGTAGATTAGGTAGGAAAAATATGGATGATGGAAGGAAGCACCTCAAAGGGCAGCTTAGTTGTCTGGTTCTTAGCCTTAAGTAAATATACAGACTTGCTTCTGGAAATGTATTGCAAGTGTCAAGAGAGTAGTAATTAAACTGTTGATAATCATTTTTTTCCAAGTGAATGGATGAGAATGAAACAGGACACTTTACATTTGAGAAGCCTACCTTTCAGATATTCTTCTTCATTTCTGCAGTTCAGACCATTTTTTAATTTTTTTTGTATTCCACTTAATGGAATTTTTTATTTAAAGATACCCAACAGTGTGCTTGTCAAAATGTTACTTATACACACACACACACACACACACACGTCATTAATCAGTACTGGTGAGGAAGATAATATATTGTCCTTGCAGAAGGAAGCATGATTTAATGGATGGATTGTGGTGAAAATGGTGAGCATTGTAGTTTCTCATTGCCTAATGCTAATGGATGTAAACCGCAAGTCACTTGTACCGAATTGTTAAGGGTAATTATTACCTGATGAAAATAGCTTTGTATAGAATAAATACAAATGAAGGACAGCTTTTGCTAAGACCAATATTCTGTTCCTGAAAATGAAACAAATACGTAGTGTTTTAAATTAAAGTTCTCACCCATCTTCAAAATGCCTGGCAGCGCTGCATGAGTCGGGGCAAGCAAATAAGTTATTGCCATTTTTAATGGGGTAGATGTGGTTTTCAACTGCTGTCCTTTTTCTTTGTGTGTCATCAGCCTACAAGGCTATGTTTATGTTTATGACAAGCCTTCTCCAACCTGGTCATCCTTAGTTGTTTTAAACCACAACTCCCATCAGCCCCAGCCATCAGCTAGGCTGGTGGGATTCATAATCCAACATCTGGAGGGCAGCAAGTTGGAGAAAGTCAGTTCATACGGTGATAATTTGTGCAATGCCATCTGCAAACAAGAGCAGAAGATAGGAACTGCATTGATCCCACCCACCCCACCACCAAAACTTCTTTTGGACCTCCACATTTCTTTCACTGTCTCTTGGTGGCAGTATTTACTTATTCATTTCATATATATCCCACCTTTTTTCCTTAATGGGCCTCAATATTCCGTAGTATTTAATAACAATAATAAATGTTCTTGTTGGGCCCTATGTTCTGGATCTGACTTTCTTGTCCACATTTATTTTGTTTAGAATGGGAAAGTGAAAGAATCTGAAATCAATAGACCTGCCCATCCCTATTTCTTGCATAACAAAAATGTATTGAAGTAATCTAAATGAAAGCATGATGAACCATGCAAAAAGAATGTATGGTTTGTAGCGCGCATGCAAAAAGCACAACTTTGACCTTCAACAGATAGTCAAATCTGCTGCCCAACATCTGATCTATAGAGATAGCTCCATAGTACTCCAAACAGCTCTTAGTGTTCAAAGCTCAGTAGCATTCCTTTGTCAAGCCCAAAACTCTGGTCAGTGATTGTCTTAATCCACTGCTCTTCAACCTTGGGTCCCTGGATGTTGCTGGGCTACAACCCCCATTATCCATGGCCATTGGTTAGACTGGTTGGGGATGATGAAAGTTCTAGACCAACAACGCCAAGGTTGAAAAATGTTGCCTCAATCCACAGTGATAGTTCTATTCACAGAAAGCTGATAGGCAGCTCTTAAAATAGGAAAACATAAAATTTCTGAAAGACTATCACTCAGAGTTATCCAAAATTTTGGCATGAATCTAAGCAAGTTAATGATTGTTATGCATAAGTGATTACTCAATGCATGCTTCAAACATTTAATGGCTAAATCTACACTTGACAAGACAGAAATAATCTGAAAAGAAATATACACGGAAAATGCCAGAATTGCTATTCATACAATCAAGAAAATGAATGAAAGAATGCATATTATTCATCAATGGCAACCATTCTTTCAAGTGCTGTTCTTTCAGACAGTCAGCATTTACAGGAGATTAGCCTTGACACTATGGAACTTAAACACTACCTGTGCTATTTAAGCAGATTTCTTTTCTCTAGTTTAATAGAACACAAACTCTTGCATTCAATGTAAGTGCTGTTTTGTTAGGAAGAACAAAATCACACAACCTTGTGTAAAAATTGCATAAAGAAAGCAAGTGAATCCATTTTCTTTTTTAACTAACAAGTTACCTTTGTAAAGATATGCTGGTGCGCACATGATCTATCCTAGGAATGGCACAATATATTTTCCATACCAAGCAGTAAATAAGTTCACCTTTTTTTGCAGTCTCCCACTCACTCTGGCATGTAAGGAATGCATGAAATAGGAAGTGCAGGAAAGAATGTGGAAATGGGTAAGCAAGGAAAAGCAAGGTCCTTGTATAGGCATGATGAGAAAGAATGGTAGAGAATGGAACTTACCACGAATGCCTCCCTTGTTCTCTTATAATGACAATGGTGCCCACCTGAGAGGTGCTGGAACTGTTCTGGTGAATTCCAGCTGGGGGAAAAAAGACAAGGGTACGTTTGGTAATATTAGGAACTGGGATATATAAAAGCATCCAAAAACTTAACATAGCCTGCACGGGCTCCAGGCTCTTAACTTTATTTCTTTTTTAAATTAAGTCTCTCTAGTCTTACTAGTAAGAAAGCTGTGAAGCAGGATGTGCAAGTGATCTGTCTGAAATGAGCCAACTGAGCTACTCCTGTCTTCCAGTGCTTTTAAGCAAGGGGAGAAGTCAGAGATGTGATTGATAAGTGCACTGTTTGGACGCCAGGTGAAAGGGATCCCTGTCCTAAAGAGCTGTGGTTTTCCTTTCCCATCTAGGTTACTTTTCCTGCTTCTGCTTCCTTTTCTAGTCCTTGTAATGCATGGAGTCATCGCCCCCCTCACCAGCAACCAGGATGGATCTTTTCCATGGTCTGAAGTACTCTCTGTAAGTTATTTTCTGCTAATGCTACTACTTTACATAATAAGTGCAGGTGGAGGTTTAAAATCCCACATCCCAAATAAAATGGCAAATACAAAATGTGAAAACTTTGGAAAGAAGTTTAGGCATACTGCTTGCTGTGCAGATGCTAAAAACCAGGCACTTAGTAAGAATTTACTATATACACGTCTAGTCAGAAATAGGTCTCTTTGCATTTAATGGTGCTTACTTCAGATAAGTGGCTATAGGGTGGTAGCCTCTCAGCTTTGTTTTAGGGTTGGCACTGGGGAAAAGTAGAGTTCTTGTGCCTTTAGCAGCTCTGTACAAGGCAGAAATTCAAAAGGCTATGGCTTTTCTAGTATGGAAATGCAATAATGTGAAAGGTTTTACCTTTCTGTCAGGCATTTTATTATATGTGTGCCCACTAGTTTATTTTAGAGCCCTTCACTCCACTTGCAAAGGATGACACAAATCTGCATGTGACACAAAGCATATTTGCAATGAAAAACTGTGTCCTCTTTTGCAAGTTGGCCCAATACACATCCCGGGTCCACAAAATCCTGTTGGCACCCATTGTGGAAAGTGCCATCATATGATGCTCAGCAAGTTAAAGACAGAGCAAGAAAGAAAATTTACTCACAAAGAGATGAGAGAACAAGAAACCCGTTTTGAAGAATTTAACTGGATTAAAAAAAAGTCTGTGAACATTTGAAAGACTAATGAATGACAAAGACAGTTCAGTGCAGATAAATGTTGAGCCACAGTGACTTTGATGAGTCTTTATAGCACAATTGTGCATGTATTATTTAAAAAGGGAAGAATGAAAAGGGGGGAGAGTCAAAGGGGGGAAATCTATGTCATTGATGTAAGAACAGAAAGCCAACATACATGGAAGGGTAATGACTCTAAGGGACCCTTGATGGCAAATGTCTGTGTGGTTTCTAAAAGACAAAATGAAAGAGAAAGAGCTTAAAAGATAGAAAAGATGGAGTCTCCGTGTGCCATAAAGTATAATCACAGCAATGTTTTGTTAAAGGAGGGGGGGATTAGTGAAAAATGAATAACTCATACCAGCACAAAAGTAGCCTTTATCAAAAAAAGAAAAGGAAAAGGAAAGGAAAAAGATTACCACTTAGTCACCACGAAATGCTCCTTTTCTACAATGTTGGTGGAAAAGTAGTAATGGCGTTATTCCTCAAACTGACCTAATCCTTGCTCCATGTATACATTGCTAAATAAAGGTGACACTGATGAGAAGAGTGTCATGCAGACAGCAGAGAAAAACAGACGGCAGAGATGAAATTTAAAAGGTGGCCAGAAAAAGGCGATGAAGATGGTGATATGAATATTCGTAACACAGCCACCTTTTGAAAACAGGCCAGCTAGTCCTTGAATCTGCAGGGACAAGATGAGTAGGAGAGTCTCATGGGACTTCTTGTGATAAGGGAACTAATAGTGTTCATAATTTGGAAACGTGTTTCGAGTCACAATATTTTAATTATTGTAATAATTGCAAACAGTGTTTGAAAGCAGGTCACTAATGCCTAACGTTAATTATAAACTCCTATAAACCCTCATTATCCTACGTGCAATTTTAACCATCAGAGTGGTTAGAAAAAACAAATGACATGATGGCCCCATTGGCATTATACATTTAAAGCAGCCTCGTGTCATGGATCCCACCTTCCCCAAATCCTGGGAATGGTGGTTTGCTAAAGATGCTTGTTCGGAGACCTCTATTCCTCTCGCAGAGATACAATTCTCAGAGTGGCTTAACAGACAGTTCCTTTTGTCAGGGGACTCTGAGTATTGTAGCTCTGTAAGGAGAAGGGGGGGGGGATAAAAGATGTACCAAGGAAATCTTCAGTCATTTTGTGGGGCATCAGGAAGAGAGTACATCTTAAGACTGCCTTGGCAGCTCGGCAGCATTCCCTGTCTTATGGCACTACATTGTGAGGGCAGGCAATAGGCCACCAGAGTGAAGCACAGAAAGACTGGAAGAGTCGCCAGTCCAGGCAAATCCATAGCCTGACCTCTGGCACAATGTGGGAAAATAAAGAACAATGTCACATGTTTCACAGACAGCCAGGTAGTATCCCTTGGCTTCCTTTGCAGTGTAGCATGGCAGAACAAGGAGCATTGCCTAGTTATTTAAGCAAGAGATCTCTGTGAGTGAGCAATGATATTCACAGAAATTTGAATTCTAAAGCACCCCTAGGCTAGTAGCCGTTCAGTTCCGTTTTCAGCTACAATGGAAACACGTAAATCCCTTGTGAGGAGGAGCCAAAGTAAAGAAAAATATATTATAGCCTTCATATTAGCACACTTGAAAATTAATTTTAGGTGGTAGACTAACCCCTAATTATAATTAGCTAGGCATGCTTTGCTAACTGTCATTCAGAGACCACGGAGGTTGTCTGTGAAATTTAGATAACAGCCATCATAGATAACAGACTTGCCATCGCTGGACTGATCCCTGTTCCACTAAGAAAGCAAAGTGAGACATGATCTTGATTTTGCTGAGGTTTGTTGACTCTTTTCAGTGCTGTTCAATCTGTACATCATGATCATCCTTGGGAAATGTAAAGAAATCATGAATTAAAGTGACATTGTTCTTCATCCAGGAGCTAGTAGAAAGTCCCCAGCATTGCTTAGGAATTCTAAGAAACTCAAAAGAACCAGTGCACCAGTATAGTTTTGAAAGGTTCAGTCTGCCATCTTGATTCAAAACTGTGCCCAGTTGTATCCAAACATAGAGAAAAACCTGCTCCTTAATCTCAGGAACCATAAAGCAAATTTTAGTCACAGGATCTTAAGAGGTGTCCAAATGTGCACAGGGGAATTCAACTAAGTTTTACTCAGGATAGACCCATTAAAAATAATGGCCATAACATAATAAATTTCAGTGAGTCTATTCTGTGTAAGACTTAGCTGAAATCCACCCAAAGGGAGCAAAAAACTTTTCACAATACAGCATATTGTAGACAGCCGGATATATAGAAAAGCCAATTGTCATATTAATATTGGTAATATTTCAAATATTGATGAATGATCATAAATAAATTCCTGCGGGTCTTAATTTTTAAAGGATTTATGTATTTTTTTATTCTTTATGAATTTAAAAATGAGATTGCCAAGAATGCTGAAAACTACATTTTGAGTGTGTTGCGGCAGATGCCATGCCTGGTTTGGGATCAGGAGTCTTTCAGCTATGTGTCCAATGTGCCCTTAGGCAAGCAATATTTTGGATATGTTAGGCAGATTTCCTTTGCACCCACAAGGCTTATGCAATTTGTTGTTGTCTACTGGGAATTAGAGGCCCAAGCTGTAGGCAGAGGCCTGGAGAACTAATGATGACTGCCTACAACCTTGTAGAAGACAAACAATTCACAATGAAAATGTTTCAAAGCCACCTAACCTCCAATTCCATTTAAACTTTGGCCCTTTTAAATTTTTTTGAGCCTGGGCCAGGTGTCTTGGAAAATAAAATGGGGTGTCCTCTGTATTCCTTCTTCTAGCCCCTAAAAAATTACTAGGTCTCTACATATTTAACTTGCCCCTAGGTATTCCTCGTATTCTTTGGTGCCAAAATTTTAATGATATCAATATTGGTGCCAATTTTTTTTTAATACCAGCTGCACTGGATTAATTATCTGATTTACTCAAATGTCTGTTTCTGCAATAATTATTGCCTTTGAGGATGTAACAGACTGCTGTGGGCAGACTGCAATGCTAAATCTTCTGTTTGAAGAGCTAGGAGAGTCCCCCCCCCCTTTGTTACATCCTCATATTTGGATGGTGTCTGTCTAGAGGGCTTCTATGCTTGCCCACACAGTTCTGCCTCATTTTTTTGTTTTGTTTTTTGTTTTATCTCTGGATAGCTTCCTCTGATTTATTTGCCACTAATTCCATTTTAAAAGCTTCCTTATGGTCAAGGGACTCCGACTTAACTTTATTTTAGATCAGTTAGTGGTTTAAAATGATATATCTATTTGTGACTCATGTTCAGGAGTTAGTTCCCTTTGTGTTCAGCTCTATCAGATAAAAAAATTACAAAGAGTCAGCACAGCTTCTGTATGTCCTACTTGTAGGAGCTTTTTGGCTGTTTGGAAATGGCAGCAACCATATTGACAATACAGGGGAGGTCTCAACAGAAATAGTCTACTTGTGTTTTCAGTCACTTGGTTTCTGACCAAATACACTTAAGGAAATTCACCAGACACTGAATAATGTTCCAGATTTTTTATTTTATTTTTAATGTTGAAGCCAGAAAACAACATTTAGGAGTGGGAACCTGGACATTACTGGTTGGTATAGCAGTAAAACTGCTAACACATTCGCAAAGCTAAGCAGGGTCAAGGTATGGTTTCAATGTGCTGAGATTGCCGCACTGCAAGAGGATGAAGTGGATGACACTTGGGGTCCCTTTCAACTCTACGATTCTATTATTCAATAAGAAGAAAGATAGAAAGATGTTCACACAAGGATCTGTGTTTTTCACTCATTCATAAATTATATAAATACAGTAATGAAAGAGTGAAGTAGCCATATTAGCAGATGATACATTATGTACTATAACACTATATGGCATTGCCATTGGCACTCAAAGGCTGTCCCACCAATAATACGACAATACTAAGGTGCAAACCAGTAGTGAGGGAAGTCACAGGGGGACTGGCAACAATGACCTGCTTGTGAACCACTCTGAAGTATCTGTTTGACCAGCTTTGGTTGAACACAGTGCTGAGCTAGAGTGATCATTGGTGACTACCATGGCAATTCATGCATTGTTGACAAAACAGCTGAAACCTGAGGCTCTGGTTGTGGCCATATTTGTCTCTTAAGGCTTGCTACACTCAAGGAACAGGGTTTCCTATCCTCTGTTTCATTTTTTAATCATTGGCTATGATTCTAAGCACAAGCACAGATACTTGGAAGTAAGTTCAGCTCAAATCAATGGGGTATGCACTTCAAAGTGAATGCATTTAGGACTGATGGAGCAGTTCTTCCATTTTCTGTGAAAGGTTATCCTTTATCTGAGTGTCTCTTTCCACATCACAGTGCACTGAAGTCTATATGCGAGTCACTCCTGTGCTACAAAAAAAGAAGCATGTCTACAGCTGAATCAGGAACGGCACAGGAATACTGGTGCATTATTCCTACCTCGTGGACAAGGGTTTAACTTCAAACTGAGCTTAAATTATTCAGAAAATAATTTTCTGACAAATGTTTTATTTTTTCCGCCTTTGAAGTTCCTCCAGAACCTGGGAAAATCTCAATCCTCCTCTGGGGAATATTCAGAGAAATGGCCTTCTCAAGCCACCATCCATGATTTTGGGGAATGATTATGGATTCAAGTTGTAATATTGCTTAATATATATTAACATAGTCAAAGGAAGCATTGGAATTGTCTCCTACACCTTCTGATCACTTCCTTCTCTCAGCTCATTGCTGCAATCATCCACCAACATAAACTAGCAGTCCAGTTTCATTCCACATTTAGTGAGCCAACATTTTTTAAAAAAACAAACAGATTTTTCCTACATTTTTTTTAAGCTCTGACCTCACTCATTGGCTAAAAACAGTGAATGACAGGAGCAGCCAAGTGGGCTTATTTCACAGAAATGGCTTTCAAGAGTACCTACACATTTTTCTTCATAGCTTTCTTTCTAAGAAGACTAGAGATGTAGTTATTTAATGAAAGCGCAATGCATGGGACAACGGCTATGATCTGTAACCCCTGTACCCTTCTCTACACAGGCCTGCATCCTCATCTATTGTGAAATCAACAGAGGCCTTGTGCTGCTCCACCTAATACTAACTCCTATGAGAGCTGCATACCTGATGTAACAATATACTGCACCTAGAAACACAGAACAGCTCTGATGACCCTTTGGATACATTAAATGAGATTCTGGTGACCTGAAAAAACACCCACCCTCATAACTGATAGATCTTATGTATTACTGTTCCATGTTGCAGGGGTGGGGGTGGGAATTGGATGGTAAAGCAGGAAACCTGCATCCAGTGAATCGTGCATGCTATTTGTTAATCACAGCAAGGCATGCACAGTATATATGATTAATAGCAACATTGCACCAAAATGGATTAAGCCACACTGCATTATTCTTTGGTTGAGCACAGAGCCTTATTTAACCATCCTGATGGATGAACAGATGTGTAGTCAAAATGTCTATTGCAGTCATTAATTTGTTATCTATTCCTTGCTTTCCATTATCTCTATTTTCCTTGCTTTCAAGTATTTCTAGTCTCAAGCTAATTAATTGTGCAAAAGAACCAGAGGCTAAAACAAACACAGGTCACACTATGCAATTGTTTGATAATACTCAGTCCCTTTCTTTCTACTTTATTAATGGTTTGTAGAAGGCATATATTCACTACAACCTCACATAGATTTTTTTTAAAAAAAATACCAGATGCACTGTTGTGGCTTTCTCCAAGTAATCTGAGGAATTATTGGTGACAGGACTGGTAATTGTTTTGACAGAGATCTCTAGCCTGCCCTCTCTTCCAAAAATCTCCCTTGGGGAAATGAGTTACTGTTAATCCCGTTTACATCCGTAGTAGATACACCCAGATGTAAAGAAGTACTTTATTAGGCATACACTTTGCTATGTCTACATTAATAGAATCATTGAACCTTAGAATTGCAGAGTTGGAAGGGATCCTGAGGATCATCTAGTCCAACCCCCTGCAATGCAGAAATATGCAACTGTTCCATACGGGACTCAAACCTGTGACCTTGGTGTTATCAGCGCCATGCTCTTCTGTATTAGGTCCTTATTGGGTACTTCCTTGTACCCTGACTCATTGTTAGATCAGCAAAAAATCAGTACCGATTTTTAAAATCAGTTATTAAAATATATATTATTAGCCGGGCCAAAAACTTTGACAAGGAATAAGTTATTAAGCAGCGTCTACTGCTTAAATGGAATCTAAAGCTCGAGCAAATTTGAACCTTGGGGGACACATTGCTAGGTTTTTCCAAGAAAAGTAATTAACTAATTCAGTGGGTCTGCTCAATTTCATTCTAGATTAAGATGTGGTCTCTCCTTTAAAAGAAAAAGAAAAAACCTAAAAGCATAGAATTTTGAGCAGGATTCCATTTTTCATGATACTACAATACATCAGATTAGCAAATGCCCAATTTTCACATTATGTTTAAACATGAACCATAAAATTATGTTACATTAATTGTGCCTGCTTAAGATGTTTTTGAATGTGTCTGTGTGGAGGATTCTTCAGACGGTAAAAATGGTTCTTTAGCATGCTCAAGAAACCATTTGAAAAATGGGAATCATGCTGGCATAGGGAATACAATCTCTCACCATGCCAGGATGCATTTAGCCCTGTTAATTTGATTAAAATTATGTATATTGTGGTTTCAAAAGAAAGGAATTCTAAGTCAGCCTTCCCTAGCTTGGTCCTTTCAGATATTTTGGATTACAACACTTTTCAGCCCTATCCAACATGACTGGGAGCGAAGGACCTCAAACCCAGGGATTGAATCTGTCTCTTGGGACTTGCCCCAAGGCATCACACCCACTGTCCTTACCTGGCATTGAGTGTTTTTACCTGATGAAATTTCATTATCAAACTCAGATAATGCCTCTTGCTTTCATGGATGGAGGACAGAGAGATCTCTGTGGAAAAAATAAAATAGCCTACAAAAGTAAGGTAGAGGCCAACCTTGGCCTCTGACCCTGCCCACCCCTCTGTCATGTGATTCCTGGAAAGATACACAGGAAGAAATGTAACTTTCAGGATAAAAAAAAAGGTTCATCACCCCTGGTCTAGAACTACATACCAAGTTGCCAGCCTGTAAGAATAACCTTGGCTACCTTGTTTACAAGTGGGAAATGATTTCATTGGGATCGTGACATGGGGAGGGGTGGGTAGAGAGCCCTTTCTAGCACTGCTGAGTCGTCTCTGAATTGCCCTTCCAGCTGATCTGGAAGTAGAGAGCCATCTATATCTATATCTATATCATCTATCTATATCTATATCTATATCATCTATATCATCTATATCATCTATATCTATATCTATATGAATGAGATTACACATTTAATGTAATGTGCGGTTTAGCTCTCAGCTGTATGGTTCAAGAATTCATTTCCTGATGTTTCCAGTTAAGTAAAATGGGTTTAAAAACAAAAACAGAACGCGTTTCACAACAGGGCTGATGCTACCACCTGTAGCGAACAACTAGATTAGTCAGTTATTCAGAGTATCTTGATATGCCCTATGATGGAATCATAACCCTGTTAAAGGAGTTTATACTTGTTTTTTAGTTTAAATGTTTTTATTTTTGAACTCTAAAAAGTAATACAACACTTGAGATACTATAATTAAGGCTGCAGTAAGCACTTGCTTACCTGGGAGGAAGCCCCACTCAGAGGGACTTCCTTCTAAATGGACAAGCATTGGATTGTCCTGTAAAGGAGAACAAAGCAGAAGGTCTTGAATTATTATTGCTCCTAAAATATAGGTAGTGAAATATAACTTCACAGGCTTATATATAATACAAATGGCTGTTTGTATCATACAGTGGCAGACTGAGGATGTCACTAAGGGGTGGTTTGCAAAGGAGTATGGGGAGGGCTCCAGCAGACTGGGGAGGTTGCTGCCTGCTCCAGGGGAGCCTACACTGGGTCTAGCCCTGCTTTGCAGGAGAGGGATGCTTTGCCTGTCCCATCAGCCTCACAGGAGGCAGTCACCTATGGAATCACTTTCCCTGTCACCTATGTCCCAGAGATGCCAATGGAGCATGAACAGGTGGATTAGGTTCAATACTTCCAGGCAGAATATTAGCTTGCTTGCTAAGGAACAGAACCGCTTGCCCTGCTAACTCGTGTCCATCTCATTCCTTTGTAACAGGATTGCTAGGGTAGTACCATTGTTGTATCCATGTATTTGCTTGAGTAGTCATATCCCTTACGGTGCCTTTGTGTAACTGTGTGTTTGAGTAGGTATCCATATTGCCTGCTGTACCTTTCAATAGTCTTTTCAGATATGTATCACAGGGACTTGAACATTAAAGCTTTTGGGGGAAAAGCCATCATCTGAGTCTGTGTTAATCCGCAACTGGGAGTCAGGACAGTTTGTTGCATTTCTTTGGAGTTTGACCTCAAACAATAAAGTTTCATTGCTAATATGTAACTTCTGATGCAGTGGTTCCACTGTAAGAATGATGTGGTAGGATACCACCCATTGTAACATCTATGTAACATCTAGTTTGGTTCTAAGATATGTAATCAGGGAGTAGTCCTCATGATGAGTCTGTTAGCCTCTGCAATACTGCTAATTTGTTTTTGAGAACCCAGAGCATTATGCTGGTATACATTGCAAGGATTTAGGTTCTATAATCTGGCAAGCAAAATCTGCCAAGAGAAGGACATTCCTATTTATGGGAAATCTATACAGATATTTCTTGGTTGAGCCTACTGGATCCAGTCTTCTAAATATTCTGCTCAAATTCTATGCTTGATCTTTATCCTCTGTTCTGGAAGTACTGCAAGTCCCCACGACAACATTTTATCTTGAAATTACTTTCTACTTTGCATGCAATTTTGAAAACAATGTACAATCTTCAGCCTTTGTCTTTATAATGTCAGATCTGGTCATTCGTTTCCAATGCATGCTCTTTCTAAAACTCTAGAAGAATTTAAAGATTTGATTATCATTGTGTTCTTTACAAGTTTTTAGTTTAATCACTGCCTATTTATGTTTGAAATGCCTACTCCCCTTTATTTCCCTGAACACCCAATTTAGATGTTCAGGCACTGAGAAGTTTCCGACACGAAATAAATGATTCCATTTAATCTCTCATGTCTTTTTCTCCAAGAAGTCAAACAGTGATGGTGAACACTGGATTCTTGATTAAAGGGTATTTAAATAGGGGGGGAAACGATAGAAGGAAATTATCTGACTTCATCCAAAAAGCAAGGACATTTCAATGCTAAATTTGTTAATATATTTTTCATGCCCTTGTTTTGCACCCGCCATTTATGCTGTTCATCAAAAACTGATGTAAAAATGCATCTACTCCTAAAAATTCACTCATATTTAAAATGGAAAAGTGTACCCTCAATTAACTATGAACAATAAGAATGTACAGGCCCAATGCCTATGTTTAAAAAATAACAACCCTTGACATAACATGCATATCCTTCTCTCTATATATTTTTCAGGATATTCTACTAATATTGATTGAGCAGTAATATCAGATCCCTTGGATCCAGTCCACATTTTGCTGCATTTTTTACATCAATGACCTGGGTGACTACCAAGTCAATGTCTATCCTTGTTTCCTACAGTTAGTGTGGGGGTGGGAAGGGAATAATTCATCCCACCTTGCTCCATTTGATGGCTTTGAATACTATGATTTGCTCATTGTTGAGAAGTATACACTGTGGGCAGAGCTGAGATTAAGACCTCTCTGTTTCCTTGAGATCCATGCACTGAATATTCCAGAGACCTTGAATATTCCAGAGATCTCAGCAGCAATGCCTCCTTCTGAATATAAAACAATATATGCATGTTAAAGCCCCTAATGGAGCTTTGCCAATTGAATCCCCTCCCCCCCGGTATATCTCAGATATATTATTTCCAATAGATTGCTTCTAAAGTTTTGGATTTTCTTATTGCATCTTTGGGTTGTTTACGTCAATACTTGGAGTTTATAATTGGGGTTGAATGGGGCCTGTTATATATTTTAATACTCCTACAGTGTTGGATTTGTCAGGAATTCTGTTTCTTTTTTAAAAAATGGAAGGTATATGTATTTAAACTAGATATAAAAATAATAGTTCCAGGCCCCGACAAAGCTTTGCAGCTGGCTTTGTAGCTATATCGCCTATAAAAAATGCTCACCCGGCCAACTTGCTTTATTTACATATGACACTGATGTTATTCTCTTTTTTGTAGCTTTTGTATGGTGGTTATTTCATAAATAGACTCTAATTGTTTTATTTTGTTACTGTCCACATTTATGCTGTGCTATGCTATGTTGATGATTATTTAATTATGAACTTTTTTAAAACAACAACAACAAAAAATTAATGAGTTATATTTTTTCTTTTTTAAATAAAGAATGCTATTGTTGGTTTTCAGTTGAGCTTTGGGTATTAACAGATGCAAGCATCGGAAGATGCAGTTACAATTACAGAGGAACAATAACAAAGTATCCCCAAGACCCCAAAGTAGGTTGTAAACATTGCCACCAGTGAAATATATTGCCTCCATGAGTTATGTTCTTGCCATCCAAAATATCTTCGGAATCATTTCAGTAACATTCCACATGCCAAACTCAAGACAAGGATCCAATTCATGTGCATGGGCATTGTGGGAAATACACAATGATGGTTGATGCCACTATTGAAAAGCTAATCCCAGAATTCTGGTCCTAGCTTCCACACTCACATACACACCACCTGTCCTCTCTGCTATTAGGAAGAAAGACTCCAGAACAAGGATCCTAACCCTAGCCAGGAAGCAGTGGGTCAGAGCATAGCAGCAGATGGACTGCCACATCATAAACCCACTCACATTGGCCAAGACAGAAGAGGGTGTGTTTACTTTTACCCCTGTGTCAGCCCTCAGGAGCCCCACTGCACCCCACAATCTGCAGGTTGTGGATCCAGCAAACACAAAATTGCTAGTGCCCAGTTTCAATGCTTTCTGTTACTGCTGGTGGGAGAACTAAGAACAGTACCTTCTTACCTGACTGGGCACAGTGTGGGACTCTAGAGTGATGGATACTTCCCCACCACTACAAGAAAGAAGATTCCACCTAAACATTAGGAAGAACTTCCTGACAGTAAGAGCTGTTCGGCAGTGGAATTTGCTGCCAAGGAGTGTGGTGGAGTCTCCTTCTTTGGAGGTCTTTAAGCAGAGGCTTGACAACCATATGTCAGGAGTGCTCTGATGGTGTTTCCTGCTTGGCAGGGGGTTGGACTCGATGGCCCTTGTGGTCTCTTCCAACTCTATGATTCTATGATTCTATGATTCTATGACCATGACCTGGGGAAATTGATGGAGAACAGCAGATAGACATCATTGCAATAGCCTAAACGCCTCCAGTAACATAGATGAGCAGGTTAGTTTTGCTGTGTAGCAAACAATTCATTATTTCTCTTTCCGCTAATGAGAGTTAAGGTTACTTTCATTTACTTAAATAGTCTCTCTTAAATCTGAAGGTTCAAACTGACCATTACCATAGACAACTAAGCTCTCCAATAGGAAATTTTGATGCTGCATTGTCCTTCAGACCATCTGTTTCTTCTCTATTGCACTGTAATCCTTATATTTCTTCTTCGTTCTCTTGATTGGCATAAGAAAAAAGAAGATAGCCCTATGATTCTTAATGACATATCAAAAAATGCATTCTTGGGATTAAATCACTGGTAATATACAAAAGAGAAGTGGAATTTCATGTCTGCCTTTAAATTTTAAGACAGCTTTTTAAATAATATTACTTATTTTATGATTGGCACAAAGTCCTTACACATAGCTAGGATTAACATTCCTTCAAAGAGACACAGAATGAAATACACTTTGATTGCAAATAATCTATTTTGTCTAACTATTCTGTTCTCAGAGTCTAGCGACTGCCTGGAAGGTTCCTCTGTGTTAGAATGAATGTTATTTCTTTCCATGATTTCTATTTATCACAGTGCTGTGGGACACTACTGGCAATTTAGAGAAGAATAATGCCCCACAGGTTAGAGACCAACAGCAGGAACTGCTCCCATAAAGATAAATGTACTGAAGATTTATCTGTTTACCTATGTAATTTTTCCCCTCTTTAAGATACCGAGGGATTTTTGTGCATCATTTGCTCCTGATTTGTAAGAGCCTGTTGACTAAAGGAAAGAAACATAGCACTTTCCACTCCTCACAGATACAATTCCTCATTTCCAAGATCCTTGTAAGAAATCAGAAATTATTTCATAGTGAAATGTGTTCTGTGGAGTACTCAGTGAAGGCACAGGGATGCCTTAGGATGTGGGTAATTCTGACAGCTGGATCCACCACTCAGCTGGTGATATGAATTAAAGTCAGTATCACTCCACTTTGCTTGAGATGGGCAGAGCAATCCCATATCATCTTTGATGCTAGTGGGAGAGATTTGCCACCACTAATGACTGCCATATGTGAGCAGCCCAGGAGATGAAGGAAAAACAAAACACTTGGGCTGCATTCAGATAGCAATGTATTTCATTTCCTTGACATGTCCTTACCTGAATCTTTGTGTGTTTTTTGTGATTTTTCACATGGCATAAAAGGCACTTCTGGAAATCTAGCACAATCTAGCAGAGCACTCATTATCGTGTTACTTGCTTCCAGGAAAAAAATAATGTTTGCAACCCGTTAACCTGGAAAATCATGGGATGGGAGACTTGTGCCAAGATGTAGACATGTAGTTCCCCAATGCTATTCTCTGATACAGGTCCTGCAGGTTGGAGCAGATGCTCTGCAAAACAATGCCTTCAGCTCCCAAACCATGGAAACCGTCCAAGAGGATGCCATGCCCAATTCTATCAAAAGCTGCTGGAAAATCCAACAGCAGCAGTGGAGTAGCGTTCTCCCTGTCTCTGCCTTGAAGGTCATCTGTCAGGGCAACACTGGCCAATTCAGTCAAACCCAGGCTTGAAACTAGATGGAAATGGGTTCATAAACCTGTTTGCATACGTACATATTATACGTAAAAGATGTATGAACATTGATGGCCTTAACATAAGATTAGACAAACTCATGGAAGATCACACTACCAGTAGTTATTAGCCTTAATGGTTATGTTTAATCTCCACTGTTAGAGACAGTAAAAGGTAGGCAGTAAATAAATTCATTGCGGAAACTTCAGAAGGGGAAAGTGTTGTCCTCTGCTTGCAGGCTTCCTGCAGGCATCTGGTTGGCCAATGTGAGAACAGGATGCTGGACTAGATGGGCCACTGGCCTGATCCAGCAGGCTTTTCTTATGTATTGCTTTGAAAAGTGTGTGTACTTTATGTTAAAAGTGTGCATTTTACATGAAAATGTGTGTATTAAATAAAAAGTCTGCAGAAAACTGTCTGAGGGTGCAATTATTCTAAAAACAAACAAACAAACACCAAGATAATTAATGATTGATGTATATTTCTCATAATATTTATTTCATAGTTGTGTCAGATTTTAAGTACAAAGGTAAGCGGTTTCTAAAGTGATCGATGGTTGTTTGTGGAATACTTAACAGCACTCTGCAAAGATAGCAGAAGTGAAGTTGAATTTTCTCCCCCCCCCCCCCTTTTTAAAAGAAAACTTTACTCATTAATAGCTGGGGAAATACATCTCATTAGTTACATTTAGAAGCTTCCTTTGAATTAATTGGCAAAAACTCAAATTAAAGTAATCAGGCTCAATGAAACACAGCTCATTTTTGCACTTAGAATTCCTTTATTGGTCATGTTTCTGTTAATCTTGAGAAAAACGGAGAAAATTATTTTTCTATTAATACCTACCCCTTTTAACCCAAAGAACTCTGAGCAGTTTGTACTGAGGAAAGAAGGAGTGCTGATTCCATGTACAGCAGATAAGAAATGTATGTTTTGCAGGTTACAGATGACTAGGGAAGGGATAAAACATACTATTCAGGTCACCTCATCCTCAATTGCCCTCATATTGTGGACTTCCATAGGTATCTGTGGGAAACAAGATGGTCAGCTAGATAGGTCCTTTGCATAATCCAACAACTTTCTTCTTGTGTTATTAGAGAGAGGGTACTGGTAACATTTAAAGATCAAAATCATTCTGCCAAATTACTTTTTCACACAACAATGATCTCTGTAGCTTTTTAATATATCCATTGCACAGATGAAAAACCATTTGAGGTAGGGTGATTCTGAACTGGGAAAGAACTTGAGAAGAAGAGGTTGGATACCCACACATGCCAATGCACCACATCATCTGCTACCCCATCTCCAAAGGAATAACCAGACATAACACAGTGCTTTTTTTGGGGGGGGGGGGGTCAAATAAGGCCACAACATTATCAATTACATGTGTTAGAAGTTTGGCAAAGGCATTGGATACAACCATTGAGTTCTGGCCTACCGGCCAGTAGTATACCCAAGGTCAATCTGAGAGTGGGGGAGTCCTATGACCTACATCGTCCCCCACCCCATGGGATGGACATCTTGAGAGTGCTGTGGCCCTAGTCCTCACCTGGGTACATGAACAGAAGTGACTCTCATGGATCCCTTTAGCAGAATACCCTTTTATTGGAGGGATATGCAGAGCTCTCCTTCAGTCAAGATTAAGGCTTACAGCCAAAGTTGTGATGATTGCACCAGAATGGAGCCAATTTCCCTGGTGGAGAATTTACCAGCATGACCTTTCCCCCAAGAATTTTGCCAATGATCCCCTCTTTTCTAGGGGCCAAATTTTCCTTGCAAAAGGAGAGGGTTCAGCACAGTACTATTTACTTAATACTGTGGTACCTTGATTTACGAACTTAATCCGTTCTGGAAGTCCGTTCTTAAACCAAAGTGTTCTTAAACCAAGGTGTGCTTTTCCATAGCAGTGGGGGACTCAATTTACAAATCGAACACACTCAACAGGAAGCGAAACATGTTCTGCTTCCAAGGCAAAGTTCACAAACCAAAACATCTACTTCCGGGTTTACAGCGTTCTTAATCCTAGTTGTTCATAAACTAAGCTGTTCTTAAACCAAGGGACCACTCCAAACATATTTGGTTTGGGAGTACTGTCTCCCAACGATCTCAAATTCTTTCCAGTATTTGCTGAAACTTCTAATTATCCCAGCTGGAATCCACTTTCCTACCGAGGTAACAGGCATGCATTCAGCAACATTGTGCATATGATCAGTCCAGCAACTGTGGCATAGTGGTGGGTTAGAACACAAGAGTCCAGAGGTATTATAAACTGTGTTCCCATGTTCTTCAATAGCTGTGACCCTCTGCATCATCTCCCTCCTTAAAAATAATTGCCCATTGCTATTGCAACTTCTCTGTGCTTTCAGGCTTAACCCCTTTCATTTGGGGGGGGGGGGATGGGAAAGTGGGCATCTGGTGGCAGGGAGGAATGTTACCTCATGAGCCTATTACAGGTCTGAACTTTGGGGGAGATAAGCTCACCTCTAACTGACTTGGTGTTTTCTGAACTAGGTGAGTGAGTTCCTTTCCAAGCATTCCCAATCCAGCATTTTACCATTTCTAATCTCTAATTATACTCCTTCCAAAGACCCTTCATCCACCCAATTCTAACTACTTAGTACAGAGGTTATTGACAGAGAAGCTGTGTCCCCCTTTTGTTCTGGTGCTCATTATGGAAAATGAATTTTCTATTCTCCCCTAAGAATCAGACAGCATCTCCATTGGAATATATACTTGGATGATATCAATTACTATTGTTTTGAAATCATTTAAGTTCAAATGATCTTTTTAGAAAAAACAAAAACCCTTTATATGCAGTTCACTCATAATTTACAGTTTAAATTGTTTGCATGGGGAGGCACCATGTCAGATGCTGAGGAATAAATGGTGGGCAAAGGGAATGTATTAGCAGCCCATAAAATGTCTTTTTCTCTCTCCTTTGGCACTCACAGCTACTAAAGTCATGATGCATAAGAAATTAACAAAGCAAATATATTCCACATTGTTTACTGTACTCTTGCCAGTAACACAAGCTGTTAGCGATAATGGTCTTCTCTGCATGCTACATGGTGTTAAATAAGGATTATGCAGAATTCCATTTCACTGACAGTGGAGCTTCCCTGACATAAGAATGCGAGGCATTAATGACCCTACCTCCTTGAAAGGACAAGAGAATATTTTCCTTTTTTCAAAAAAAGCCTTAAGTACATACTAATGAGATCAACTGTGTTAACACTGAAAGCAAATAGGGACAGAGTTTTTCTTACCGGTAGAGCTTATTGCAGACCATATTTCCACTCCAGAGCTTTGTGCCAAAGATCTTGGAACTTCAATCACCTTAAGAGTGCAATATATATTTGACTGGATGTCTTACTGGAGTTGTGAAATAAAAATGATATTAAAATAAGAATAAAAGGCCACAGCTCTGCATTCCCTCAGTAATAATGGAGAAATTGGACATTGGTTGCTCCCAATCAAAATAGTCCATTGATGTCCACCGTAGTTCAAAAGCCATTTCCTGCCTTATGTCATCCTTTTAAGCTCATATTCTTTCATAACATGCTGGCATTAAAGCCTCACAGAAGGTAAATATCAAAAAGAAAGGCTGAGCATTCTGATGGTGTGCTGCTATTATTTTTGGACGGTGTTCAAGGGTAAACCAAGCAAGTTTCATCAATTAAAAGTTTACAGTGTCCCTCATGGAAAGCTTTTCACATTAACACAACCTATGACATTTTGAGGCAATTTATATAGAGTGCTGGGTGTTAAACATAATACTTAGAATATGCTTTAAATATTCAGTTTTGCCTGACCTCATCTTGGAAAAGAGATTTGAATAAATATTTAAGCAGAGCTTTGTTTGTATTGCTTGACAATATTAAGGAGATTAATGAGGCTCTGTAAAAAGATACTTTTAAAGTTTCTAATCACAGTCTCATGTACGTCATGTAAAATGTTTAGGACATTCTGCAGTGAAAAGCAGTTGAAAATGTCATTTTTACATATGGTTAATAAAATATTCAAACTGATAGTCAACTATCTTGTAACTTGAACCTTAAAAAGAACAAGAAATCCTGATGTTTTTGCAGTCAACTTATTCATAAGAGTATTGTGGTGAGTTTGTTGACCTACATGAAATTTTGCCAGACAAAATAGCCCTTCTGGCTACAGGAATAGGTGACTGGAAAGTTCAGCTTAAAGGACCAATACTTGCCAATACACTGCTAGGCAAATGGGATCAAAGAATGTCTTTTATAGTCAATGATCACATTGAATCAAAGAACTCTTTTATATTCAATGATTTTATCTTGGAGCAAATCCCCTTGAGCCTGTGGGATGCAATCTTATACACACATACTTGAAACAAGTCTCTCTGAACTCAGTAGAGTTCTGAGCATAGGATTGGGTTTAAAACCCATGCTGCACTGCCTAAAAGACTTAGCATAGTGTCTATCACCATTTATTCACAACTCTTACTTGTTAAAAAAAAACCCATTGGAATTAATATAAACTCCAGAACTTCACAAGATACTTTAACAATCTTGTACACAACAAGTTCCAGATTTTCAAGGAAACAAACTTCCCACAATGTGTGCTGTTTATCAGAGAGGAAGAATGAGTAGGCATCCCTCCCTAACCTTTAGAATGCTCCTAATCAATATAGTATTCTGGCCAGAATTCTCCACACTTTAAGCTGTATCCCATCATTGCTTGTATTTAAACTTTAACTTTCCCCTACTTTTTTGTTAATGTGAAAGTTCCACTTTCAAGGATCTCAAAAACCACCAGAAAATCCATAAAGGTAAAAATAAAGCCAATGAATCACGTGACAGAACTGTCATGTTTGTCTAATAGGTTTCTCATGTTCTTCTCTGGCAGAGGCACCTGTGCTTTCAATGGCTACATGATGATGGGATATGCTAGTAGGTGCCCCCTTTCCCATCCTCAAGCCTAACATCAATATCTGGAACAAACAGGCAACTGTTGAGGCCCAAGTATCCCAGAAAGCCTACACAGCTGATGCAAATAAAGGCATATATTTATTTTCCTTTAAACCCTTTTATTTAAGGATGGGACAGTGCTGAGGGGATTTCTGAACCACATGATGAAGCTGGTATCATCTTACTTTACCCAGAATGCCTCTGGGCCACAAAGTGGGATTGTGGCAGCTCCAGCCATATAGTCTGGTGGTGGCCTTCTCAGAGTCATTTGGTGTCAAGTGCAACTGCACTGATGCCTCCAGTCCCCACAGCTTTTATTCTGCAAGCTAGCCAGGGAGGGATCACAAAGGTGGGGACCTAAACTTGCCCAAGTCATTTCAGAGACCCTTCATATACTTGTGTGGTGTAGTGGTTAGAGTGCTGGACTCAGACCTGCGAAAACAGGGTTCAAATCTGAAGTCAGCCATGTAGCCCACTGGGTGACCTTGGGCCAATTACTGTTTTTCAGCTCAACTTACCTCATGAGGTTGTTGTGAGGGTAAACTGGAGAGGGGGAGAAGTGTGTAGGCCCCTCTGAAGTCCTTGAAGAAATGATGGGATATAAATGTTATCATAAAAAATAAAATATATTGGGAAATGTAAAGATGGTGGGAAAACAGTTTTTTTAAAAACAAAATCCTATTGCTTTTCCTTTTCTTCATTCTTCTACTATATTCATCTGAACATCGAGCCAATACAGAAGGTGTGGACACAGGAAGCTGTCATGCCTTGGACCATCTAGGTCAGCATTGTGTACTGAGAAGGCCAGTGGTTCTCTGGGGTTTCGGACCAAAGCATCTATACACACACACAGCTCAGATGGTTAGAGAGTGGTGCTGATAACACCAAGGCTGCAGGTTCGATTCCCATCTGGGACAGCTGCATATTCTGCATCCAGGGGGCTGATTTGGATACCAGCCTCTGGGATCCATTTGTATGAATGGAGATATACACCGACCTTCTATGTAGAAGCTTGAGGGATGGGTCATGGCCAGAAATATTATGTCTCCTAAAGCATTGAGGATGTCTTCTGTATAAACCGTGTCTCCTGTATAATCCATGAATTTGGTGTATCATCAGTTGAGCTGCCATAAAGCAAAAATGTTGGTATCTGCACAATCAAAATATCTCAAGCAGTGCCTGAATTATGGTGGGAAGAGAAGATGTCACAAACCACACACCCCTTGATGTTTTAGCCAATTTATGTTCCTCAGAGCTTTCTAAAACTAGCAATTAATTTCCCCCAGGTCAATAGGAATTCCAAATTCTAAAAGAAAATTTGGGGCATCCCTAATTGTGAGCTGACCACTGTGGTCAAAATATGAAAATTCTTTTTATCCTAACCCAGTACTAAAACAACTTTTTGTTGTGGGCTAGACCACAAAGTCTAGGTTTTCTCTCTCTGGTTATTTATCATACAATTCAGAATTAATAAAATAAACTGCTAAATGGTCCCAGGACAGAGTTTGAATCTACCCATTAGAGTCATTACCTTGCTCACATGTAAAGAAAGCAACTGCCAATAAGTTCAATAAAACTACAGCACAGTCTAAACTGTTAGAAATTAATGTGCAAACTGTACAATTATTGCACAATTAACTTCTTGGACAGCATTGAGATTTGCCCTCAGGGTAAAATAGACCAAAACACCTGTTAAGTAGAGTACAATCTAATTTTAGCTAATGACCTTTATTTCCCTAATTTGCTTAATTCTTGTGAAAAGCTGTGATTGGGAAAGAAAGTCTTATTCCCACAGAGGAATGAAGTGCCAATTTGTTTGAATATCTCCTCAGTGCACAAATTGCATCTCTTATGTACAAAGTGGAATTCATGTACAAGTTAACTGTTCAATTACAGGGACTTATGCACTTTTCATACATCTAATGCACATTTAATTCCTCTCTGAAAGGGGAAAGTAATTATTGGGCCAGATCCAATAAAAATGCAGATGGTGACTCAGGAAATGATGAAGGTTACTGGTAGAGCTACAATCATAAAGGACTTCTAATATTCACAAGCATGCAGAAACAGACATGTTGGAGCCAATCCAAAATCCACCGATTCCAGGCCAATGAAATCGTTACAGCAGGATCCCTGCACAGAGCAAATAATATATCAATATAATATTCCTGTGTCAGAATGTCTCAACTGTCTACCACCAAAGTCTTACCTGAAGGTTTACTGATACAGGAGTTACTTGAGCCTGCTGCCAGCTTCTAGTCTGTTGAACTCTAATATTGTTCTCATTGAGCATTGTTTCTTTTTTTACTCCAGATACTATTGCTTGTTTGTTCATGGTAAATTTTATATTTACCATGTGGCCTTCAGAAATTATTAGATGATAGTCTCCCCCAGCCAGCATAGCATATAAATAGAGACCCATATCAACAACATCTGGAGGGCAACATATTGTCTATTTCTTTTCTAATGTTTATCACATTGTTTTATATTCAGCTAAGTCCTACTCAGAGTAATCCAGCTGAAATGAATGAAACCATGTTTTTCATGTTTATTTACTTCAGTGGGTCTACTGTAAGCAAAAATTTGCATTGACTACCATCTTAAAAAGCAGAGACATCACCTTACCAACAAAGGTCCGTATAGTTAAAGCCATGGTGTTCCCAGTAGTGATGTATGGAAGTGAGAGCTGGACCATAAAGAAGGCTGATCGCCGAAGAATTGATGCTTTTGAATTATGGTGCTGGAGGAGACTCTTGAGAGTCCCATGGACTGCAAGAAGATCAAACGTATCCATTCTTAAAGCCCTGAGTGCTCACTGGAAGGACAGAAGGTGAAGCTGAGGCTCCAATACTTTGGCCACCTCATGAGAAGAGAAGACTCCCTGGAAAAGACCCTGATGTTGGGAAAGATGGGCACAAGGAGAAGGGGACGACAGAGAACGAGGTGGTTGGATAGTGTTCTTGAAGCTACAAACATGAGTCTGACCAAACTGCGGGAGGCAGTAGAAGACAGGAGTGCCTGCTGTGCTCTGGTCCATGGGGTCATGAAGAGTCGGACATGACTAAACAACTAAACAACAACAACCACCCACTAGTATTCTGTTAATTGGCAGGAAATGGCTGTGACAATCCTCATGCTTTGCATTTCAATTCTAAGTCACTGTTTTGTGGAATGACATCTTCCTGACATCTTTATATTTGCTGAAAAACCAGCTGTGCTCCCTCTCCACATCTGGATCAGGGCAGCAGTGGAAGAGAATGAGACAAAAGAGAGGCCAATGCCATTATAGAAAGCACAAGGAAAACTGGATGAAACAAACTTTGCTTTACCAACTCCGAAACATTTTAAAGAAAAGAATGACTGGGCACAACAGGTTTCTCACAGTAATATTGCTGAAGGGTAACGTCAATGCTAGAAAAAGAGGTGCCGGTACTCACCATGAAGTTATTACAGTAGGTGTCACACTTTTTAACAACGAAAAAGAGGTGTCGGTGCTGTGTACCCTTGAGTGCCCCCAAAAGAAAACACTGGGTAACACTCCCCAATGACACAAATAAAGAGTGGGTGAATACTGCTATATGGGGTGTTGGTAGAGCAACAGCTGCAGGGACATTTGTCAATCCTGCATTTAAAGGCAAGAGGGGAAATGTGGGCAGCATGAAGATGGAATTATGGAACACCTAGAGATAGGTACATCACACAGGATTAATAGCTAACTCTGTAAACAAAGCAAATACAAATTAGACCCAGATCATTCACCTGTAATCAAACTTCAGTTCAGTTTTAGATGTATATTTCCCCACCTTCTTATTTTTTGCTTTTGTGGCTTCAATTAAAAGCCATGCTAGGAAAATTTCATTATTATTATTTTTACAAAGAAAGCATTTTGCGAGAGGTGTAGCTAACCAGAGTAGACAGCACTAGTCTTGATGGATAAATAGTGTGACCTGGTAAATTGCAGCTTCTTATATTCTTCTGCTGTCTTGACTTGGTTTGTAATGCAAGATGCTGATAAGCTGAAGACATTGGTGAAGAAAACTTTGGGAGAGGGATGGAAACATGTCCTAGGGCATGGTCTAAGGTGGCCTTCCTCAGCCTGGTGCTCTTCTGGTGTTCTGGGCTACAACTCCCATCATCCCCAGCTGCCTTGGCCAGTGGTCAGGGATGATGGAAGCCACAATCCAAAGCATATGAAAAGCACCAGATAAGGGAAGCTTGGTCTTCAGGTACATGATGCATCTACCTTGCTGCTATTAAGCAAGTCTGGGTCTGGTCAATGCCTGTGTGGGAGACCGTGAGGGAACCCCTGTAGACATTGCCTTGAATGCTATGATGACAGCAGGATATGAAAGCACTAGATAAAGAAACACAAACAAATAAGTTACACCTCTAAATGCTCAATAACCTTTTTTTCTTTAAAAAAGGCCTCCATCCCAAATGTCAAAGTAGATGCTGCGGTTTACCAGGAGGACTGTCCATGATAAGTAGCGATGCTTGGAGTACATGTAAAACTTTGCTTGGAATAATAAGTAATCTCTATGTCTCTCTCTCTCTCTCTCTCTCTCTCTCTCACTCTTCCCACCCTATGTCTTTGTTCATTGGAAGAAACAATTATCTTCTCGGCATTTCCTACTGAAATGCTTTCTTTAGATTCCCCCCCCCCTTTCAGGTCCAGAGAGCTAGAAGCACTCAAGTATGCATTCAAAAAAATGTTTCCCAAAACACTTGCAGTGAAATTTCATGAAAAGATACATTCAGAATCATGTTTTAAAGCACTCTCCCAGGGACTGAAAGAAGAATTTCTGAAGATTTCAGGGATTTGTTTTGGAGCATGGACTTGCTTTAGAAAGATGAACAATATGGATAGAAAGAGGAGCCTCGTCTTTCTTCCATCATCATCACAACCATTACTACTATATGGGTGTGTGTGAGTGGAAGAATTTCAAAATTCATGTCATTAGCAAAAGTTTTACATTTCTAAATGATAACAAACAGCATCTGCTTGTTCCCTCTTAAATCCCACTGTCCGTGTCAATTGCCCCAAAGTCCTCAATAATCTGTTTTTGAAACAGGGCCATGATTTTACTTTTAAAAACTGGAGTTTGGTCACCTTCGATAGTGGGAAGGCTTTAAAAACGGACCATGTAGCAGGATTTTGTGTTTCTGGCAGAGATGGAGCAAACATTTGCAGGGGAGAGGGCTTAAAATGAAAACTCATCCTGCTTGACAAACTAGGTCACCTGGGGATAGGTGAGCTTAACAAGAAGTTTGTGTGTATTTCCCCTCGCTTTATTTTGCTGATGGATCTAGATGTCCATTGTCAGGTAAGAGAGGGCAGGAGGGAATAAAAGGTGCATAAGAACCTGGAGGAATTGATTTTATGAGTCTCAAGCCAGGCAAATGGACTGATATTTCAGCTGGATCCATATAAATGATATTAACCTATTCATATGACTATGGCAAATGTATGTTAAATGTCAATGCTAGATCTGAAGCTAATCCAAATTGGCACATAGGGTACGGTTTAGGAGAATATAAAACTTTTAGAACTCATGTGGCTAATTGAGGAATTAAAAATCTTAACTCCATGGTGATTTTATTTCCCATTTCTAACTGGCGGCTGCCGGGTCAAACAGTATGACTCACTGCTGTAACGCATAGCACAATCTGTTTGCACTCTGACATTCAGATTATAAGTAAGACTGCTCTCATATTCAGACACTATTTTGCCTCATCCTGCAATCTGTAGCCAAACATAATGGCTGAGAAATGGTCCCTGTCAATTTGGTATAGCTCCAGTTTTGTCACTGGCTTAAAGGAGCAATCCTATGGCAAGGTCCACTGGGGCAAACAGCTTAGGGTACAGTGGATTGCTGGCTCAGCCAGCTAATTCCCAGCTCAGCCAGGCTGAGTCAGCATTAAGTGTCCAACCCCAGCTCACCTGAACATAATGTTGATGTAACTTCCTCATTCTGGCTCAGCTGGAGCTTAACTGGATGAGCTGAAGTTGGCTGAACTGAGGCTGGTGTATGTCACCCCTCCAAAAAAAAAGGCAAGGTGGAGCGGGTCAGGACCAGAGTATATCAATAAGGCCAAATCCAAGCCTATTCACCTTGGCCACATGACCTGGCAGACACCTCCAAGTGTCCCTAATTTCCAGAGACAGTCCCAGATTTACAGAAGTCATCCCGGTTTCTGATTTGATCCTGGAATGTCCCACTTTTCCTTAGGACATCTTATTTTCATCAGAGAAATGTTGGAGCTTATGGAGTTATGTGACCCCCAAGCCAAGGAAATAAGTAACAATACAACATCTAGAATAGATCTGAAGGGAACCCTCTATAGGGAAGTTATACAGTATAGTTATAATCACTGTACAGGCAGTCCTGTATAGTGGAAGCCACTGAGAGTGGCTGGGGCAACCCAGAAAGATGGGTGGGGTATTATTATTATTATTATTATTATTATTATTATTATTATTATTATCATCATCATCATCATCATTATTATTATTTTATTATCATCATCATCATTGTTATTGACATCTCTATTTTGATTGAAGAAATGTTGGAAGGCAATATTCATTTCATTCATCTTTTAAACTGCCTTTTATAATTGATCCAAGCAGAGTTCATCATAAGAACAATATTAAAGCCTTGAGCAAAAAAACAATTTTCACTAAGAGCATAAAGATCATTTGTGCCTCCAACAGGATGGAGTTCCACATATAGATCTAAACTTGCTGGCGGGACAATGAGGTGCCTCCTCTCCACTGATGTCAGAATCTTGGTCAACTGATATAGGGGGAAGCATTCCCTTACGCACTCCAAATTTCTGCATCCTCGCATACTGTATACATTGGATGATGCAGGTGGACTTGTGTGGGTACTCTCTGTAGATAAGGAATGGCTACCTTGTTACTCTCCAAATGTTGTTGGACTTCTGTTTCCATTAGTCCAAGCCAGCATGGTCAACGTTTAGTCATAATTAAGAGTCTATTATTACATTTATATTCTACTTTTCCTCCAAAGACCTCAAAATGGGACACGTGGTTCTCCTCACCATTTTATCCTCATAATAACCTTGTGAGACGTGTTAACCTGAGAGATCACCCAGTGATCTTCTTGGAGCAGTGGTTAGCTAGGTTATCCACTGCCCTGGCCTAGATATTCTTCTCAATAACATAATTACCATCAGTTCTGCCAAGGTCCTATCAATAGAGACAAATCAGAGAAAGAAGATAATACGTTATCTGGACTTCATGAGATTCACATTTAAACTATCTGAAAGCAGGCAGCAAGAGTGATAACATTCAATGCAAATCTTTTGCACAGTTGTAATTGCCTTGGAAAATCAAGACGCAGCCCACGAGTCAATAAAAATGGATTTCCCACATAGCTAATGGATTCGCTGGTTTTAAATGCTTCTTATATAACACTTTAGTCTTGACAAACAAACCTGCAGGTGAATTTTCTGTTGGTCAAATTTTCTGCAGCAAGTAACTGAGAGCTGCACACAACAGGATTCACTGCTTCCAATTCAATTGCAGGACACATTTATTCTAGGTGTAGTCTACATTGCTTTCTATGTAATTTATGAGTCTATTTGACTACTAAGGTTTCAGCTATAATTTTAACAGGAAACATGGATTTTCTTTGGGCTCTTTTGAAATTGTTATAGATAATTATACTGTTCATTTCATATGTTATGCAAAGTATCGGTAGTGGCAGTGATGACAGCCCAGGTATTCAGCTCTTACAGCTTTTATCATAACAAGTGATATGTTAAAAAAAAAAAAAAAAAAAAAACACCCAAAAAAAACATTCTTCTGCAATTTACGGTGACTGCTAATAGAGCATACACACAATCGTTTATGAGAAGCTTCTGGGTTCTTGGGTTTTTTGTGTGAGTGTGAAGAATATGTCAGTCTAGGGGCTATATGCTTTTGGTTTGTTGTTTTCAGTGAGTGTATGGAGTTTGCTCCATATCCCAAACTCATACAGAAGTGAAAATAATAATGGTTGCGGTTCGAGGACCCCCCCCCCCAAGTGGCATGAATACACAAGGACACGTGATATAAGGTTAATGGGCAAGGAAAGGCCACAACTTTATTGATTACAGCAAGTGAAAAGGTATTGGCTTAGGCATTGGATTACGTCAGCTGACTCCACCCCCTCAGAGAGGGGTGAGTCTGAAACAAGGGGGATTTATTCACCAGTAGGTGGAGCCTGTTGATGCTAATCCAACTATAGGCTCTCCCCTGATGTAACCGAGGGTCGTGCCATGGCCTCCCGCCAAGCAGGCATCAGACAGAATACACGATCACCAGATTCCTTTAACGGAATACCCAAAAATTGAAGGCATAGGCGATGGCCACACCTAGCCCTTCAACACCACAACACATTATTCCAATGCCTAACTGCCACCCGAGCCCAAAAGGGCTCGCCGCCAATACCCTCACAGCTGTAACCAATCCCTAATGCTGCTGATGACGCTATCTAACCAATCCGTATATGGTCATGAGAAATGACTCGGCCATTCATAAAGCGCACCCAACGGGCTATCACCCGATTTAAGAGTTTCCTGGTTTTTTCCATGGCCATACAGTTCTGTGCACCACGCCAAACAATTCTCTCCAGGAAGGAGGACCAGAACACCGTTGTTCTGGGGAACAAGGCAGCAATCGCATCCAAGTCTCTTTTTATGTTCCATGACAAGTCCACACTTCTTCTATTAACAAGGTCATTCTCCCCTAAATGAATGATAAGGATGTCGGGAGGGCCGAACTTGGCTCCTCTCTCCCTCAGCAATGGCATAAGCTCTTCCCAACGCATGCCTCGTCTCGAAAACCAGGAAACTCGAACTCCAGGTGGCAATCCAAGATAAGGAGTGAGGCCGCAGCTGACTGCCCGTACGCGGGCCCAATGGATTATACTGTGGCTGCAAATCCACACACTTCTCCTGAAAACAGCTGAGAATGAAAGGAAAGGAAAAACGGGTGAGTAGGGGCAATGTAGCAGAGCGTATTCTAGCGAATATAACCTTTATAAGCATTGGATTTCCATCGGCCCATTTCCTTAATCTTATCCACAGGCAGACCCAAGTGCGCAGCTGTTGTGGCGGCGCCAATCCTGAATGAATGTGCAGCATAATCCAGGGATGATAAACCACAAGCATCAATAGCTGTGCGGAGTACCCTTGAGAATTGGTGTCTCAATAAGGGTGACCTGTCTTCGTGAACCAGAAGCGGACCCGGGCCGAGTGGTCTGAGGTAAAGGTACCGCTTAGTGTCCTTGACCGGGCATGGGCCCTGCTGCGCTGACGCTGTAAGTTTAACAAGAACACCCCTACCAGCCTGATCAGTTTTGGATTGACGTATCCGCACCGTCATGCTAGTTTCGGACAACTGCACGTCCTCCATAAGGAGGCCGTGCGTTGAGCCGTTTGTGCTAACTTCGACTACAACTTTGCCCACTCTCAGGGCGCCAAAGAAGGCAATAGCATATGCTGCGGAAAAGAGGTGGGCCTCAAACTTGGTCCAGCAGATTGACCTAAGCTTTGTGCATATCTGAGAGAGCAACCCATAAGAAATTGGCTTACGGCCCTTGGCCCTAGGGGGTTGTAACCTGCCCCAACCCTCAATAGCTCTGCGGATCAGGAAGTCACTGCACAGATTGGAGGAAAACGTGGCTTTAGCAAAGAAGCTGATGGCAGCTATATGTATCTTTAAGGTTTTAGGGGCACGTCCCAAATTATCGAGATGGGAAAGGTATTGCAGAACGTCGTCAGTGGTGGGTGGCACACTAGGCGAAAGCCCAGATATCCCAGACCTGAAGCCCAAGAAATCGCACCAGGCCTTCTTGTAAGACCTGAGAGTGGAGGGTGCGACAGACACTAATACTCCCTTAATCACTTTGCATCTCCAATGTTCCACAGGTGCTCTGGAAAGGGTTCGGGCAACAGTTGCGCTCCAGGTGCCAGCGACCAGAAGCGAGACATCTGAAAGCGAGACAAGGCATCGGCTATATCATTATTGATCCCCGGTATGAATTTGGCTGGAAAAAATATGTTATACTCAAGGCACCGGAGAACGAACCACCGCAAAAGGGAGGAGACCCTCGCAGATCGAGATGACTGCCTAGCCAGTATGTTCACCACTGCCAGGTTCTCGGTTCTGAAGCACACCCGGTGATTTCAAAACTCCTCTGTCCAGATATGTACGGCCACTACTATTGGGAAAAACTCAAGAAAAGTGAGATCCCGCGTGATGGCCTTGCCCTGCCACCCCGTTGGCCAACGTTGAGCGCACCATCGTCCCCTGAAGTACAAGCCAAAGCCCAGGGACCCTGCCGCATCTGATTGGACCTGGAAATCTGAGGACAAGTTAAGAACCTCCTGCCATAGGGATACTCCATTGTACTGGTCCAAAAATGTCAACCAAACCTCTAGGTCCGCCTTAACTGACTTTGGAAGTCGGACCCTGTGATGTGAGTGCTTGAGACCTACTGAAAGCCTGGCCAGGCGGGCACAGAAGGGGCGTCCGGGGGAAACTACTCTGCAAGCGAAATTAAAATGACCTAACAGGTATTGAATCTGTCTAAGAGTGATCTTTCTTAGCGCAAGGGTAGTTCGGATAATTTCCTTAAGGGTGTCAATTTTTTCCTTAGGTAAGCGGGATGATTGGGCAACTGTATCCAACTCGATGCCCAAGTATGTGAGGCGCGTAGCCGGGCCCTCGGTTTTTTCAGCTGCGAGGGGAACACCCAGGTCCTGGGCCAGAGCTGAGAAGGCCCCAAGCAGTGAGGCACATTCCCCAGTGTTGGACTTTCCCACAAAAAGAAAATCATTCAGATAGTGTGTGACCCCAGTGGCATTAGTCCTAAAACGCAAGGCCCAGTCCAAGAAGGTGCTGAATGTTTCGAACGCCGAACAGGCTACTGAGCAGCCCATTGGCATGGCCTTATCGACATAATATCTCCCTTGAAATTTGAAGCCCAGCAACCAAAAGTCATTAGGGTGTACTGGCAAAAGGCGGAAGGCCGATTCTATATCGCACTTAGCCAAAAGTGCTCCATGGCCAAAACTTCTAATTAATTTAACTGCCTGGTCGAAGGTGGCGTATTTTACCGAGCATAACTCTTGTGGGATGGCATCATTTACTGAGCCGCCTTTTGGATAAGAGAGATTGTGAATGAGCTGAAATTCCCCAGGGGTCTTCTTGGGAACGATGCCTAAGGGTGATATGTGTAAATTTGAGAAGGGGGGCAATCAAACGGGCCTGCTACCCTGCCTGTGCTTACTTCTTTGGCTATCTTCCTCTCTGCAATTTCCGGTCTCTCCCTAACAGACTTCTGATTGGGGGAATCTTTTGCAATTAACGAACCCACTACCGGGATTCGAAACCCGCTGGAAAATCCCTCCTGAAGATATGACGCTGCATTTTTATCTGGGTAAAGGGACAGAAGGTCGCAAAGAGGGGCTAGCTTGATAGGGGAAAACGCCAATTCCAAAACTACCTCATATTCTCTTCCCAGCCCCGGGGGCTCCCCTGGAACTGGAGTGATGGAACCCCCAGCCTCCACGAAAGGGCTGTTTTCCCCCCTTAAAGCAAGTTGCTACTGGGTGAGCATCTCTCACATTCGTGAGGGTATTTGCACGATGACCTTTGGCATGACCCTTTATTGTACTCCCAGCATACCTTGCGCCTGAAGTCCCTTCTTGGGTCGACCCTGGCCGAACGGTATGAATCCACCTGCTTTTTCTCCACATACGGACCCACCGCTATCGACCAGATGCCGTTTTCGATCTGGTCCCAGCGTGCCAACGGGATCCTAGAGGCCTTCCTATGAAACTTCTTATCATAGTTTATGGCAGCGGCTTCCCCCGAGAGGGCGCATGCCGTACGAATGTGAGAAAGGTAAGCAACCAAGTGAACTGCTCGCTTGGGATAGGCCGCCACTATCGTCCCCATAAAAGCCTGGAACCCATCTAGCCAGTTTTCAAATGTCCTAGGCATGGAGGGGTACTTGCTCTTCTGCTTCCCGTGGGAAGGCCTCTTTTCACCCCTACCTAACTCCTCTGCAGAAGGAACTAACTTAAACATATCAACAAACTCTCCATTTAAAATTTTTGCACGCAATTTGGGGGAGAGGTGATCCCGTGGGATCACATCTGAAGTTGAGTAGGTGGATGTGGTTGAATATTTTACCAAAGCCCCATCCTTCCACTCCTGGGTCCCCCCAAACTTTTTCCGATGGCAATTGGCCCTCCTTGAGAGCGCCCAGTCCAGAAGACCAGATATTTCCTCTCCTTTACCCCAGTAGGAGCCCAAGGACGCATCGCTATCATACTCTGAAGAAGAACTACCTGTCTCCTCGTCCGTGTCATTCTTCTTTGACTTGCTTTTCTTGCACGTGTGTTTCTTCTTCTCACGCCTCTTCCCAGAAGGCTTTTCCTCCAACACTGCACTGTGGGCCTCCTCCAAATCCCGCTGCTTGTCCTCTGCTGCAGATGAAGAGGCTGATTCTGGTAGCTGCACCCCGGGCCTCTTATCCTCTGAACGATTGGAAGAGCTAGAAGCGACAAGGTTATTAGCACGGGCAGACTTAGATGTCACCTCCCCCCCCGGCCACGAGACGCGGATGCCGAAGACTGTGACCTAGTCTGAACCAATTTTGACCTAAGATTCACGCCCGCCCTTTAAAGAGTCATTAAAGAATCATTAAAGAGGGTGGCCGAGGTGCTAGGTAGATCGTCCCATTGGGAAGATCGCGGACTCTCTGGAACCACCTGCGTATCCAGAATGACGTCGGGAGAAGAGGGAGGGCTGGGGTGTTCATCGGGGAAGCATTGTTCATAACCATCTATAAATGACCTAAACGCTTTGAGAAAATGAGAAATGGGCTTCTGATTATTACTCCTACCCTGTTGTCCCCGGGATGTGTTCCCACCTGCATTGCGTGCTGCTTCAGACACACGCTTTCTCTTAGGTGCCATGAGATGCGCTTCGTACAATAAATTGTAACTGCTGCTTATTGGTTTGGGTTATCTGAATCTGCAAGTTTTTTAAAATACTATATTTTATATATCTATATATATCTATCTATATCTATATCTATATCTATATCTATATCTATCTATATATATATATATAATTTAATTTAAAATTTATTATTATTAGTTAATTAATTATTAATATTATTACTTATTTGTCACTATTGTTTATAATAAAATTGTTTAAATTTCAAATTAATTTGATTATAATTAACAGCTGTTGATCCAATTAATTATTGCTGTTATTATTCGTTCCTTACTTAGTTAATTGTTAATGGTGCTAGTAATCAAACTTGTGATGAAATTGATATCGCTGTTGCGTAATAGGTGCTGTCAAAACAGTCACCTGTCTAAGCACTGTGGGTGTTCTAGTTAAATAAACTCCAAGGGGCAGGCAAAGTGGGAGGGGGGACAACTCAAGCCAGCAGGCAAGAGCAGGAATTAATCTGAAACCCTGGTTACTGTGGAATTCTTTTATGAGCAGAGGTGAGGGGGAATGAATTAGGAAGCGATTAAGCAACAAATGTGAATGAAATAGAATTAAATAGAGGTTGACGGTTCAAATGCACAATGCCGGCCAATTAAACAGTAAACAAAGAAGCACCAAGGTGTGCAAGTTTGAAAACCAGCAAGGGGGTAGCGTACCCCAACCCCGCTTAGAAAGTAATGTTTTAGGAGAAGCCAAAGCTCAAAAGAGAACTGACGCAGCCACACACCAAAACCAGGAAGGGAAAAAACAATTGCCTCAGACACAGACCCTGACCACGTGGTCGGTGCACGCAAATAGACCTGTAAAAGGGAATAAAACTCAAAAATTCGCCGGCAACTCTATCCTGTAACTGAAATAATAAACCCAATGAACACACGCTCGCTCGCAGTGGCGAAGCCGCGGACAAACCCTGGGAAAATCCCCCGTAAAACAAACACACCAACAGGAGCTCGCTGATGGCACTGCCCAAGAGCTGAGATTTTAAACAGATGCGTCGCCACGATTGCTCAATTATCAGGCACACGCTCACAGTGCTCATGTAGTGGAGAAAACAAGAAAACACACACACGCCCGCAAAATATCTTATTGAGGCCGGAGGAGCGCTACCCCACACCCACAGACACACTCAGCCCTGCACACGCTCTCAAAACTCTCTCCGTGCTCTCACTGCTTAAAAAAATTCCGGGGGGGGGGAGGGGGAGAAGGGGGAGAACCTAATCGGCTAATATCCCGAATCAGATACGGGGCGGCTTGGTTAAATTTCTGTAATCTTACAGCGGTTTATGCCCCAAGAAATCAACAATGAACTCAAGAAACCCCCTAGGGATCCTCAGCAAATGTTGCGCTGGCACCAGGCACGCTCTCCCAGCACACAAACAGTGGAGGACTCAAAGCCGTGCTAGCAGGAAACAAACTGGAAAGGCAAGAGGGAAATTGCCCACAAGATTCTCCTTCAGAATTCTCCTTCAGGGTTTAAAGAAGGGAAGCGAAACAATGCCGCAGGGGCGCTGCAAGAGCGCCGATAGAATTAAGGCACCGGGGCGCTGACCGAGCTACTTGAAACGCAGGAGCGCTGAAATACACACACTATCCCACAGAGTGTCAGATCTGATGTCGGAAGAGTGCTGGGAAAGCGCTGCTGGAGCAAAGCGGAACAGGCACTGACTGGGTGAACGAGAAGGGGGGAAGCAAAGCTATAAAAGACCCAGACAAGAAAGAGGACTAACGCGATAGAATGTTCACCCAGACACACACTCACACGCTCAGTAGTGAGCTTAACGTCGCCCCGCTCTCGCGCCAAGAATTAAGACAAATATAAGCAAACAGCGATTTAGGAAAGTACCCCAAAAACAATTAAGAGAGAAATAACCGCGAATGAGAGAACCACGGCCAGGAGCTAAGCAAACTAAACAACCGATGCCCACGTGCTACAAAACACGCAAATACTTCCCTGGCTTCTGTGCTGATCTTGAATCGCGACAGGATGACGAAGAGTGAGGCCGAGGAGGGGCTGCCGCTGCCGTATTAAGGCTGTTGTACACGCCCCCTCGGAGGTACCTGGTTGGGTGCCTGCCGATGGGCGTGGGCGCCAGCCAGGTGAGTGGGAGGCAGGGGGCTAATGCCCCCTGCTAGAGGCAGGGCTTGGGCTCCTGCCCACAACCATTCCCCTCCCTTCAGGAGGAGAGCCTTTGCCATTTAGAAGAATACAATGACATTTATTTCCATTATCAACTATAGAAAGATTGGCATTCAATCCAGGGGCGCATGGATGTTTGCTTTCCATTTCTTGAATACAATAAGCCCAGGGCTGACTCTACCAATGGGAAGAGTAAGGCAATCACTTCAGGTGGCAGATGCTGGGTGGTGGTGGATGAAAGTTCCCATTAAGCTTTCCTACTGAGCTCCTTTGCCATGCTCATCTGTTGGGATTCAGGGGTAACACGCACCAGAGACCTCTCATTCCCTACTAATACTAGCACAGTGTGGTTGATGATTCTTTCCCCTTGCAGTACTGAAGTAAATGCCAGGCTAGTTTGGATGCATGTGTTAGGAGCGGGGTAGTAAATCAGGGGAGGGGGCATATCATGTTCCTTCTGGGGTAGTTTGTCCACCTTTGGTCTCCACCCTGCACTCTGCTCTCACCTTGTGGACCCTAGAAGCTATTAGCATGAGATAGCAGTCACACCCCAGGAAATGGCTTCAACAAGCCAGATAAATCAGGTAAGGGTACCCAATGCATCTCAAACCTGCAGTGAGTTAGGGACGTCCACTGCATGTGAAGACAGGTTCCAGCCTGTCAACAGCACATGCCAGTCAACAGCACATGCTATTGAGGACCAGATGGGGCTCATCAACCTAAGAAGGTAGCCCATTGAGGAGAAGATAAACTCTAGTCCCAAACCCTTGCTACCTTGCAGCTAAACACATTCATGAGAAAGGCTTCAGGAATAAACCCTGAGGAAAGTGACTCTGTGAAAGAACCATACCTGCTGCCTTGTGGGACATCTTCAGGAGAAGAGAGGACTAAGGAGTAAACCCTGCACAAATCTGGAATGTAGTCTCTAAGATGGTTGGATGGTGTCTTGTATGCTTCCTTCTGACAACACCTGCAGCGAGGCTAGTGCCAAATGTATTGCTCTGCTTTCCTTTGGACCACATCAGCAAGGCCAAGAGTGGGCTCTTGTTGTCTGGGCAGCCCGGGACCTCCAGTAGTTAGACTTCACCAACGGAGGCGTACTCCATTGTCTCTTGAGACAGAGCGATGCCAACAAAGTTGGCTTCTGCACTTGTAAGGGACTGGGCATCTTGTCCTCTGCCTCATCCAGCAATATGTTTTGGGGCTGTCCCTGACTACATGCACAGTTAAGTGTATTCGTGACAATCTTTTGATGAAAGAAATAAACTCTCAAATGTTAGCATTTGTTTTATTGTGCAGGGGGAGGGGTAGAATGCATATTACTTTCACATTGATCAAGAAATTGCAAATGCTGAATACATCAGGCTACCATCTTTTGTGGTTTACACTTTCTTCTTTTGGAAGGTGGGAAGATGGATAGTCTCTGACTTGGAGACAAGGATATGATTTCAAACTACAACATGGCTTGAGTCGACTCTTCTTACATTTTCTGTGACAACTTCTTCTTGGAGAATTACAGAACAGTGAACTCTATGGCATTTTGTGGTCTCTTTTATTCTTAAATATTGAAATAAAGTATGTCCACAAGGGACTCCACTCATGTTCTTTTACAGATCTCCTAAGAATACCATTTCTATTATTTTCATTTTGGATGATATTTATTATTGATTATGAATGTTGCAGTCAGAATAACAAATAAACCAATTCAATCCCAATGTCAACAGCAAACTGAAAAACAAACAAGTGCAACACAATGAATATATTAATAGAAAAGGCAATAAAAAGTTGTTGGAGTCATATAAAAGCTAAGCAAAGTGACAATACACTCTTCAAGCCATGTGTGTGACCTTTACAACTCTCAACAGGAAGCTGTCTAAAAGTTATTCAGACTGACATCTTCAAGATGTCACTTTTTATTATGATAATAATAATAAAAGATAAGCTGTCCAGATAGCTGGGGATCAGGAAGAGAGAATCCAGAATAATTTCATAAAGATTCACAGGGTTGTATTTGACTAAAACGGCATTCACACAGCAGTTTACTCCATTTCCTTGATGTTTCCCAAACTGTTAATTTCCACATTAAAATTTATTTTTCACATGATGTAAAGCCACACATGGAAAACTTAAGGAACAGGTACTGCAGTGTGAAAGAAACATTAGGAAAACTAGCACATTATTCCTCACACCTGAATGCATATTCAGTGTCAAGAATACGCTACTGCTGTTCTGAAGATTTATCCTGCATTTTTAGACTATCTTCATTATTTGTTTATTTATTTATTCAATTTATATTGTACCATTTATCAAAATATATCAAGGCGATGTACAACATTAGAAACACATAACAAAATACCAATGATAAAAACATAGTAAAAAGTATACTGACAGACACTCTAATAATAAAATGGTCATCATAATAACAGTCCTCTCCCCCACACTTTTATAGGACATAGATTATTTAATAGCGTGGGCCTGGGTAAAGAAGAATGTTTTTGCCTGGCATCTAAAGACATGTAATGATAGCACCAGGCAAACCTCTCTGGGGAGTGTTCCACAACAGGAGAGCCACCACAAAAAAGGCCCGTTCTCTTGTTGTCACCCTCTGAACTTCTCTAGGGGAGGCATAGAGAAGGGTCTCTCGGGGGGGGGGGGAGAAGGGGACATTTATGTGAAAAGAAATTGCACTGAATATTATGAAATTTCTGCAAATGCGTTAATGAGTTTTGTTGTGCTCACTTTACTTTCAAAGTGCCCAAGAGATGTTTGTGAGGGTCCTCTTTTCATTCTGTAAATCATCTCTGGTGGCCTGCATTCTGCAGCCAGGGACCTGCTTTTCCTGAAAACCCAACACAGGCTGTTGGACATTTTGGGTTTTTAAGTGAAGTCTTTTTACATTTAAATACATCCATTGCTGCAAGATTTTTTATTTTTTTAAACGTTAAGGAAGAACTTCCATTTAAAAAGAAAATCAACAACTGCACATATCTTAGTCATTCAGTAGCCAGCCTCCCTGGTTCCCCATGCTTCAGTTAAAGATCAGGAGAAGGAAGGAAGGAAGGAAGGAAGGAAGGAAGGAAAAAAGACTAGCAATACCTGCCTTACGGCAATAAAATAAGCTCAACCCTGCACCCACTGGAATTATAAAGAAATTATAAAGTGCTGTGAGAAAGAAAGCAAAGGGGAGGAAAACCTCTGAAGAATAGTAGGATATGTTTCTGCACAGCACTGGAGTCAGACCATTGAAACCAAGGAGTTTGTTTAAAAGGTAAAGGTACCCCTGACCGTTAGGTCCAGTCGCGGATGACTCTGGGATTGCGAGCTCATCTCGCTCTATAGGCCAAGGGTGCCGGCATTTGTCTGCAGACAGCTTCCAGGTCATGTGGCCAGCATGACTAAGCAGCTTCTGGCAAAGCAGAGCAGCACACAGAAACGCCATTTACCTTCCTGCCAGAGCGGTACCTATTTATCTACTTGCACTTTGATGTGCTTTCAAACTGCTAGGTGGGCAGGAGCTGGGACCAAACAATGGGAGCTCATCCCGTCGCGGGGTTTCGAACTGCCGACCTTCTGATCGGCAAGCCCTAGGCTCTGTGGTTTAGACCACAGCGCCACCCGTGTCCTAGATAGGAGTTTGTTAGTCATGCCTAATTTAAGTTTCTTGATTTTAAAGAGTTTACTCCATATAAATGTAAATTGGATTACAACCTTCAGTAGTCATGCAGATGGATTAGGGTACATACATGTAAGCACAGGACAGTGAGTGCAAGACAAAAAAAGCATGATGAAAAAGCCACCCAGAGTGATTATTATTATTATTATTATTATTAGTTGTTTGGAATTATATTTATGCTATACCACCTCTCTAGAATTGTTGCTGGTGAAGGAGTCATGTATGGATTCTGGCCTCCATAGTAGTCTGTGTAAATGAATAAGGCACATATAAATGAGCGTTAAGTAAAGGCAGTACAATGTGGTCCTAATAAATGCATATAGAATCACCATAGTCTGAGGGATGTAGAAGTCCACCTTGTCCCATTATTTACATACCAGACTCTTCCTAACCAGTCCATGCTATCCAGACTACAATGAGGCAAAAGTCAGCAGTAGAAACAGCTCAGCCAAAGAGACGTGCTAGTGACAAACCATAAGGAAGGCCAGTACAGCGTCTCAAGAATTCCATCTATTTTATCAAGTACTTCAGCCTGAAATGTTGCAAGCAGTCAGACCCTGAGCATGAACAAAAGCAACTTCCAGAGAGCTATATCCCAAGGGTAATTTTTTATACTAAGCACTTCTGATAAATCCAGCTTTAAATTTGTACGGTGAAATCTTTCAATTCCAAGTATGTTTACTTTTGTGAAATTGCAACATGAAGATAACCTTATGAGAGATAAACAAACTTACGATTTTAAAGCAGCAACAACAATGTGGATTTTTGCTACCAAATGCAGGTTTTTGAAAGCAATGTGTAGTAGGTCAATAAAATAGTCCACTGGAAGTACCATCAGGAACAGAAACTGTGGCTAAAATCCACAATCTGATTCACAGTTCTCTTCTGCTCTACTGGGCTGGCATCCTGTGAATGTCACACGCACAAGGCATAAAGTGCTCTGCATGGAAGACAGGATCTGTTTTAGCCAAAACTAGAGAAAGCAGGCATTGCTTGACATGTTTATGGTTCCTCCATTTTCCAGTTTGTCTTGGTTTGCCTGTGGACAGCATAAAACCTTCCCTAAAGACGAGCAATAAGAATGACTGCTGCCGTTTTCACTATCTATTCAAGGGCCTTGTAACGATGACAGAATTTCAGAGGCAGATTTTATTTTATAGGGCTTTATGTGAAAATGGGAAAGAAGGGGGAAACTTGCATGCTTCAAGAATCATGATGGCCAGAATCAGAATGGCAAAAACAAAATCCATCTGTGAAGCCATAACGAAAAAACCCAGACCTCTGAAGAGAGAGGTTTGGATGATGTGGAGGTGTCCCTCTACCCAGCTATGTTTAACATTACCTTAATGGCAACTTTCTATTGTAAGTTTTTAAACAACAACAACAACAACAACTGGTTCTTATCTGATGAAGCTATGATGCTGATTCGGAAGCTCCTGGGAAAGCAACAGACTGAGCCTAAAGCAGTTCTCCTCAGCAGGTGGAAGGTTTATAATGGCTGCACTTTCCAAGTCATGCTGGGTCATTTCAGAGTATTGAAGTTAGAAGACTGTTGGGACTAATGGATTAATAATAAATAGAGTTTTGTTTTTTTGTTTTGTTTTTTTAAAACCTCACAGTTGTGAGGACTTATAGAATGAAACTGTGAGGAATATTACTTTGGTTTGTATATAGAAGTCACTTTCTATGTCTATTAAAGCAGCATTTACAATCTGATCAACAAAAGTAAACATTAGGGTTGTCACCTGACGGAAGAAAGCTTATTTATTAATCATATGAATTATGGTCCGTCAGATCATCGGTTCCATTCACATATATTTAAATATGTGTAAAAACCATATTTCTTATGTAAGAAGCATATTAAAAAGTGTTAAAAGTAGTTGTGTTCTGATCCATGAGAAATACATCTCCATCCATTTATCTATCTAGTTGGAGCAATAGTTTTGTGTTTTTTTTTTAAAAAAAGCCCCAATAATGTGTATCACCTTTAAGATGGTGCTTACTGCTGCCCAAATATTATTATTTTAAAATGATTACCCTGATAATTAACTAAACATTATAATCCTAGTAAAGCTAAGGGGGTCTATTTAGAGTCTAATTTGTGTCTGTGGCAGCTGTAGATTACCAGTCCATGTGGAATTCCAGATGTGCTACCAGTCCCAGGCTGAGACAGTCATGTACTTGCTGATGATACAGAAAAAAAGGAAGCTTGTATGTGGTTCTTTCTGTCTGCTGCCCCACTCCCACAAATGTAAATCTACCTTTGACATAGCTCCGCACGGTGTTTCCACCGAATTGTGACAGGCTGTATTCTAAACAATTTTCCTGTCACACAGCTGCATGTGTCTCCGCTGGTAGTTCTACTAATGTTCTAGAGAAAAACACTTTGTGGTTCCAATGTGCCAAAACTGAAGCACTAGACTGAAAACCATGACTGTCCCCCAATTCTGTACTGAAAGCAAGGAAGGCCCTAGCTTCCATAGCTATCTGTGAACAATATTTTGATGTTTCAGTTTATAATCCTTCATCTGGCCTCTATATTTCGATAAACTAAGTTATCTCCTCAAGGCACAAACAATTCAGGGACAGAACCTGATCTTTATGTCAACAAGCATTTCATTAAACACCGGTTTATGCAACAGGCATACATATATGTCTCCATATACATATACAGTTGCCTAGGGACTATAGAGCTGGAGGCAGCACACCCTGGCCTCTGGCATCTGCTGGGGGACCAAGGCACTTGAGAGGCTTCTGCTTGTTCCAGGAAGAACACATGGCGTGTATGATTACCTGTGTGGAAGCAATTCATTGGAGAAAGAGCAGAATACTTCCTAGGAAGAATACCCAAGTTGTCCTGCAAATGCAAAAGCAAAAGGACACACTGGCCCCATCCATCAGCCAAAGGAAAATGAGACACCAAGGCCTACTCAAGTGAGTATACCAGCAAAGGAAGGTCAGCTTGTCCATTGCTGAATATAAGTGGCTGCTTACAACTCACCACTTTGCTCTGTCTGTGAAAAACAGATTTCTCTTATCTACCTTTTCTCTCCAATTGTCTTCTCTTCCCTTCTCTTCCCTGTTTAAATTGATGTGAGCTTCTCTGAGAGACAATTGTTGGAAAAGCAGGATATATATTATAGGTAATTAGGTATTTCCATTTATAGATCAGTTACTAGCTGGCGATCTCAAAGCAGTTTAAATTAGATAAAAATAAACACAATAATTAGGGTGAAAATTTCTGGAGGTTGCTGTGATGTGGTTAATAGAGGGTCCAAGGAGGTAGAGTGTGGTGGAAATTCTGTTTCATACAAAGTCCACCTCCCTGAAGGCTTCCCCCCTTTCTATTTTAGCCACTCCTGCTCCAGCCTAGTGTTGCCCCTCTGGGGAGGGTCCACAGGCTTTGGATCCAGTAGAGAACCTCATACCACTGGGGAAACTGCTGCTGGTAGCCTTGCTAACCACTTGAGCCCTCATCTCTGCTGACAGAGAGGAGGTTGCATGCCATCCTAAATCCGTAACCCTGAAAGTAAATCCTCCCTCTTTTATCATGCCTTAAACTGTTTAGACAATATATTAGAGAACTCTGCAGGCTGACATACATTCTCCTTCCCCTGCACGCGGCAGGAGCTAAATGGGATGGAGGCCTTAGGTGTTCTATATATCAGGAAAATGTTAGCACTCATTGGCATTTAGACAGATCAACATTTTCCACTTATATTTTCCATATAAATGCTTTATTTCCATATCTTTCTGATGGTGGGGGAACAAGAATGAAGAGTGCTTTGCAAATTGTCCAACTATGGTGTGTGTGTGTGTGTGTGTGTGTGTGTGTGTGTGTGTGTAGATGATAGATAGATATAGACAGATATACTGTGTATGTCTAGCAATACATATTCACACATAGGTGTCTTATATACAGATAGATCTATGAAAATGCTCCAACTGCTTCTACTTATAGACTCTGTCCCCTGCAGCATGATTCTTGATTGCATTTATGCCAACATAGCTCCATTGACTTCAAGTCGGGAAAGATTTATTTGCTTGCTTTTTCTGTGAATGAGAACTGCATAATAAGACCTCAAAGTAGAGCTTCGATAATATATGTGAATGCATAATTGCCCTGAAATAACTATCCTAGCATTGCAAAATACTGCTCACTCAAGGACTATATATATATATATATATATATATATATATGCCATTAATCATTATTGCAAAAGGCTGTACTGTAGGCATTTGCATGCACCAATAAATTACTTGTGGCCATTCTGAAAGAGAGAGAGAAAAATAGTCATAAAACATTTTTTGAAGTCATGGGGTAAAGCGGGGGCAAAAGGTACTGAAGATCATCTAATTTTACTTCTAATCAGGGGGGGGGGGAGCAATCAGGTTAGCTTATGCAACATGAAGAATGGAAGCCATATCTGCCCACCACCATCCTACCAGCCTACACAACCTCACAGAGCAGTCATGAGACAATGGAGTGAAGGCACCTGCTGTTCAATAGTGGGGAAAGGACAAATTCATTTCTTTAGGGAAATTACTTTTGCAGGAATTCAGGCCTGATGTTATAAAGAGGCATTGTGGGACACTTTCTGAGGCTCATGTCTTCAGGATGGTCACCTATTAAGTCTGATGCACCCCAAACCCTGGGGAGCATCTCTGCATTTTTTTCCATCACTGCATGGACCACCCAGGACCCACTGCCATTACCCCTTCCAACAGCAACATCTGGGACCAGGGCTGCAGGAACAGTGTTACTTGCAGTTGCTTCCATAACAACTAGTCAGGCTCAAATATCATCAATCCTTATTTCCCCACCCCTTGCTTCCTAGTTTTCCTATTCTGTCGCCTATCTTTCCCATCCCACTAGTGTTCACAGTCAGCAATCTATGGCTGACACTCAAGGCTGGTGAAGACCCAGTGCCCCTTCACTTTCCTGACTTGCAAGGACCACCTCTGCCAGTTGCCCTGCCATAGGGTTGCCATAAAAACCTGGACATTTTGCCAATTTAAAAAAAATTCCCCTGCATGGTAATTTCGCCCTTGGCATCCCGGACAGGTCCAGGAAAAAAAAGACATATGGCAATCCTACCCTCCCAGCACAAATCCAAAAAGAGGGCATAGAGCCAAGCCCTGACCCTGTAGGTGAATGTGGACCTGTATCCAAAAAAAAAAACAGCCAGCAGCATAGTCAACAGCAGGCATTCATACCCAATCTTGAAGGCTAACCAACCTTTGCCCAGTGCTGCCTCAGCTCCATTCTGAGCACTGTACTCTGAGCACTGGAAGCCAAGAAGGTTTAAATAGCCTGAGGCTGCACCCCCTTCCAAGTATATGCATGGCATGTGTCTGCACCCTTGCCCAACATGCCTGAAAAATCTGCCCAAACCCCTTTGGGTAAGGCGGTTGAGTGTGAATCATGCAGTTCCATGTGACAATGGAGATAATAGCCTTCTTGGAATTTCATAGCCACCATGGAAAGAAATGTAATTTACTATGTTGTTGTTTGCTACAACTTTTTTTTCAGCTCAGTAAATGCCGTGGTTCGTGGCAATGAAATAGACATTTAATAAAACTGCTACTGCAGCTATGAAATACTTCAGCTTCATTTCTGCATTTAATCATCCATAAAAGAAAACTTGCTTCTTCATGTTCTCCATGCCCATGAACATTATTTCTTAATTATAATCAAGTAGCTCAATTAAAAAAAAAGTCCCTGAATGAAACTGTTAATAGAGTATATACATGCTTTATCTAAGTGAAATTCCAGTGGTGAAGTTTGTAGTTTCAAAATTTAAGGTATCACAGGTAATGGAATTAAATGCAAAAGTGACCTAAAAGGACTTGAAAAAGAATAGAAGTAGAACCCTGTGCAACATCAGAAGATTTCAAAGAATAAGATGCCATACTCTCAAGCACTGTCCTATTTAAGAAAATATTGTGAAAATACCATGTAGTCAAGGTAATGGCAAGAGTTCATTTTGGTTTCTAGTAGAGCAGAATTCATCACAACTACCGGCAGCTTTGATCATTACACAGTAAGAAGACAATTCCAAAGTAACTCCTCATGGAGGGAACATACAAGACACCACTTCATACATTATATTTCAGAAACTTGGAAAGACTATACATGAGTTATGTGTGTATCCTATCTTTGGTAATTTCTTCAACCACACTCTGACTGTCGAGTCACCCAATTTCCAACACTGCTATCATTTTCATGTAGTGAAACCACATGCCCAATGCTTCTGAACCATCAGATGGGACAACTCTCCTGCCTATTGCTAGCTATATACAGGAAAACAGATGCTGTTTGCTTGTGACGGACTAAATATTGGAAACCATTGTGTATAAAATGGCACTGAGTCACTCTACTGGATAAATTTGTAAAGTATATTTTCTTCCCTCACTTACACATGCTTCTTAAGGAGAGCAGTTATCTCTGTAGAATTTTCATAGCTTTGCAAATGAAAATGAACAATAATGGTTTAAATCACAGGCTCTGATGGACAGCTGGAAACTTCAAGCTCCAGAACTATGACACAACCACTTTTCATTAGATGTAAATGGGACAGTTTGTGCAGATCTGAACTTGGCTAGACTGTAGGATGAGCCCTACTATTGGGCACAGTGGTACAAGCTCCTCAGGTGGCAGATGCTGGAGAGTAGCAATATAAGTCTCACCACTCCCCAGCTACACACCCTGAACTCTTTGGTCATAGTTTTAAGCTGAAGATCAGAGCTATGTATGCCACAGACATGTCATATGCCACCTAAACCACCCTGCAGCCCTCGGGTTCATTAGAATACGATATTCCATAGCTATGCCAGGTAGCAAGATTCAGCTGTCAGTGCAACTGGTTTCTGTATATGGATAGAGTAGTGCCATTTTCCCTTTGCCTCAGGCAGTAAAATGTCTTGGGCCAGCCCTGCTAGACAGCATAGCAATTGTACATTTTGGTGCTAAGCTGGAGAATTGTACATTTTAGAGCTAAGAGAATTCTGACGGCTCCACTCCCACCGTTCAGCCCAGACATTGAAGTCCAGCTCTGAGGGCCTTTTTGGTAGTGGCACCCATCCTGCGGAACACCCTCCCATCAGATGTCAAATAGATAAACAACTATATGACTTTTAGAAGGCATCCAAAGGCAGCCTTGTATAGGGAAGTTTTTAATTGCATACTGCTGCAGAAATGCAAAGAACTAAATTTAAAATTGGAAGAATTAGAACCCAAGAGAAACTAAATTTGACTAAAACTAGGATTGTCCTTTCCTAGTTTTGATGCTTAGGTAAGGTAAAGGTAAAGGGACCCCTGACCATTAGGTCCAGTCATGACCGACTCTGGGGTTGCGGCGCTCATCTCGCTTTATTGGCCGAGGGAGCCAGCGTACAGCTTCCAGGTCATGTGGCCAGCATGACTAAGCTGCTTCTGGCGAACCAGAGCAGCACACAGAAACGCCGTTTACCTTCACGCCAGAGTGGTACCTATTTATCTACTTGCACTTTGACATGCTTTTGAACTGCTAGGTTGGCAGGAGCAGGGACCGAGCAACGGGAGCTCACCCCGTTGCGGGGATTCGAACTGCCGACGTTCTGATTGGCAAGCCCTAGGCTCTGTGGTTTAACCCACAGGGCCACCCACGTCCCATATGATGCTTAGGTACCAAACCTTAATAGTCATAAAACACCAACACTGTATGATTGTACAAGACATATTAGAACTTGATACATATCAGAGTTTAGAGTTCAGATAAAGTGGCAAAAATAAATTTAAAAAACTGAATTTTGTCCTAATTATCCTAGGAATGGTGCCATATAGATTCAGTATTATAAAGTTGTTTAAGTAAATACGTAAGTTGTTGCTGACTAACAGATTCTAATTTCTTTCCACATTTCCATTCACCATGGTTCAAATCCTCCTGTTTATGATGAACCAGTGTCAAATTGATTTGGGTTGCATAACTTGAGAGTTACAGAGCTGAGAAAGAATCAGATCCTTATAAAGTATTAGTTAGCTCCAATTCCAACACTCACTGGGGAGGGGGATTCTTCTATTAAGCATTTAATGTGTAATTTTCTCCCATCACAAACTCAAGCAATATACTTTCCTATATAGATCACAGTGATGGGTCCTATAATGTTAGTGAAGCACAAAACGTACAGATGCCATTAGAAGGCATCCAATCTATGCAGAGCTAGTAAAGTGGCAATTAAATAACTTACATCTGCATAAGCTAAAATAGGCGAGAGCTGTTAATTACAAAATTTCTTGGCTTACAGAAATTACCCTCCTGAATTCTCTCCCCAGCCCACTTTGCGATTATTTGAATGATAGCAGGGAACATTAAGAGTGAGAAGGAACAGTGCTTTAGGAACCAAAATTAGTAAAGAATTTCAAATCTGACTAATGTTGAGATGTACATTTTCAGACGTGAGTTTTTACCACCATGCATGGAACTCCTTCATTTACTTTTACAAACTTTAAAGGGGCTATTTTAAGCAATGGGCACAATCCATTAAAATATACTCAGGTCTAAACCCTAATCCATTGCTTTCAGGAGACTTGGGCTTCATCGGCATTATACATTTAAAGCAGTACCATGCCACTTTAAATAATCATGGCTTCCCCCAAAGAATCATCGGGACTAGTTTGCTAAGGGAGAGAGTTGTTAGGAGACCCCCTATTGCCCCCTCCGACACACACAGAGCTACAATTCCCAGAATTCCCTGGGAAGAGAGGCTGATTGTTAAATCACACTGGGAATTGTAGCTAGTTCTATGGGGGGATTAGGAGTCTCTTAAGAACTCACAACATGGATGGACGGAGGAGTTTGTAAATCCATTATAATATTAATATCCATGGGATGTGTAAAATTATGAAAATTTCACATGCAGCTGATAACAATTGTATGGAATATGCTCCAAGTATCTCAGTCATATCAACCACAAATGGAAATCATAGCCTTGTTTCATTCTAAGGCAAGATGTTAAGTATATCTTACAAAGACTCTCTTGCTTGAGAAAGTCAACACACATTTACTGAAGCTACACATAAGAACATTACTGACTGTGCTACATGTTAATGGGCTCTTGCAGTAGACTCAGCACATAAATTCCTTAACCACTGTAGCATTAATTGGCAATTTCCTGTGGTCAAAATAATATACTTAAGTGCTGTGTTATGTCAGCACTGAAAAGAAATACAGGACATTTTATGGCGGCGTCGAGGATAACTCAGCAGGTGTTATTATTATGATAACTGGCCCTGGGGTGCTTAGAGAGAGACAGCTGTATCTGGTATGTAGTTATCTCAATGGGACTGAGATTATTTCATAATAAGCGTGTGGCCCTAATGGCCCATTGCTTAAGTAGTATTCATAACCCTTACACAGAAGTTTCACGCTGAAGAGACGTGGTGTCATCTCTCTGCTATCTCCTTTTAAATATCTCCAGTACTGCAAGGCACAAACAAGAGGTGACAGTAGCACATCCAGGAACTTCAACACATAGGGTTGTATCCACAGCTTTTGTTCCACTTACATAACAAGTTCCTGTTTGTGCAATGACACTGTTAGGAGCATCCTACTCTCGTGTAGGACCCTGGTAGAGACACATGTCCGACAGGCATGTTCTCTCCCTCCTGGTGGATCGTTCATGAGCTTCAAAAGCTTTCTTCTGCCCGAACATCACAGCGACTAATGCCAAAAGGCATTATCACACTTCGGGATCCGCAGAGTATTCGCAGCTTGCATAACAGAACTCAGTAGCACAGCATTTTGGCTAATCTAATTTTATTTACAAATAATACACTCAGAGCATTCTGCTTTAGCTCCTTCTTCTTTCTCATCATACAGCAAAAAAAGAAAGAACAAAGGAGAATAGTCTCACTTCATGGAACACAGTAATATCAAAACATCCTGTCTCTGTCACTTCCCACACTGTGGAATGAAAACATACACTGTCATGTGAGAGACAATAATCCCATGACTGCAGACACGTGGAATGAATCTCCAACAGACACTTCCCCCTCCTCTCCTCTGAAGGCTCTCAAAGGGTTGGGGAACCCATTGTGTGCAGTGCTGGATACAACCCAGAAGTGCCTAAAATGTGTATGAATTTATACAATGAAGGGGGCAGTTAAGGGAGGGGTATGTGAGGGAGAAGCACTGAACCTTCCTCATGTCTGCTGCTAATCTCCCTGCACACTCTCTTTCCCAAGTGCTTTGTCCAATGACTTCTGGCACTTGGCTGAAGATAAAAGCACTTGGGAAAATAAGCTGCAGAGATGCAAACTTTGTGTTTGTGTGCAGCAAGGAGAGGTTTTCAGTCTGCCCCCTTGCTCTGCTTGTTCAAAATAAAACTCCATCTATTATTCCGGTATAATTGCAATAGTTCTATGTTGCGACACACCATCTGAGCATTCAGCAACATGTCTGAATCCAGAAGACCTCCCACATCCTTCAGCTAACCTTTTAGGGAAGGGATGAGAAACTGGACTATCTTCAAGTTCTGTTTTCCCTACTTCTAGGATCTCAGTCTTTTCTTTTTCAGAAGAAAACCATAATTGTCTAGTGAGTTCAAATACAACAACATCGCACAAGCAAGAAAATAAACACAGACACAACTGTTGTCATAGACTGCATACATAAAATATATAAACCCGTTGTCTAACATCTTCCTTATTACATTCAATAACTAGCTTAGTCCAAAGTGTCTCCGCAGACAAACCCCTGGGAGGTTTGGAGGTCTAGGTTCTCCAGGACTGGAACTAATAAAAGAAAGGAAACAAAGCTAATCTTTTTTCTGGATTCAGCTTCAGTCTACGAGCCCATTACTAACACCCATTCAGATAAGTAGCCTTATTTAAGAACTACTTTCCATTATGTAGTTAGAATCACATCAAAGACAGCAAGAGTTGCCCTGGCTGCTTTTACCCTCTGCTGAGACACTGGTGGGGAAAACAGGGGATACCCATGAACCAGGCCTTGAGACAACAGGAGGCCCACACTCTTACTTTTCATTTTTTTATATAAAAAAAGCTTACCTAGTTACACACGAGGAACCTGTTTTTTCTTAGGCTTGATCAGAGGCAGCCAAGCCATTAACAGACCCTCCGTGTCCCTATTTTCCATGGACGTCTCTGATTTAGAGAAGCCATCCCACTTTCTGATGGGATCCCAGAATGTCCCACTTTTCCTTAGGATGTCCCTATTTTCATTGGAGAAATGTTGGAGGGGATGGAGTCATCCAACCCCCCAGCCAATCCTGTATAGGGAAGGTTTTTTAAAAAAATGTTTAATGTTTTATTATGTTTTTATATATGTTGGAAGATGCCTATAGTGGCTGGGGCAACCCAGAAAGATATGTGCAGTATAAATATTAAAATTATCATTATGGAATGTGATGTCCCTATTTTTATCGGAGAAATGTTGGAGGGCATGCATTAGGCAGGGTGAAGCCACTACTTCAGGTGTCAGAAGCCTCTCAGCAGGCATGAATGCCGGTGTCCTGCCTGCTACATTGCCATTGGCAGAGAAGCACCGCTGCCATGGGTGCTGATTTTGGGCAAGATCCCATCCATTTTGGGCTAGAACTTGCCCCAAATTGGTGCTGATTGCAGCTCTCCTTCTCCAGCATTGGTGAATACAGCAGGGTGCATGGTAGTGGCAGAGCAGGTAGGGGCGGGAGAAGCATATAGGTAGTGGCAGGAGCAGTGGCAAGGCAAGGCAGGGTGGCACTTCCTTTTTTGCTTCAAGTAGCGAAATAGGATGTCCCGCCCCTGGCCTTGAGGTATGTATTTCATCAACAGGTGGCTTACTCGTTCCTGCATCTTTTGATGTTAGTATTCCCTGAGGCTAAAGGTTAAATATTAAAATGATTTTTAAAATTTAATTTTAAATATTTTTATGATCTTTAAAAAAGCTAAATCAAGAGTAAGAGATTGCTTTAATTACTTCTAGACCCATTTTTATTGCAATGTCTACTTAAGTTGAGAGAATAATCAAAGTTAGGCTTATGGGCTCCCCATAGGCATTCAGCTGGTCACTCTGGGAACAAACCTCTGGACTGACTTTTGGTCTGATTCAGAAGGGCTCTTAAATAAATATAGGAGAGGGGGGCAACAAACCTGGGCAGATTAAAAATACATAATGTCACTCGGGTGTACAAAAACCTCACCTATAAGCCATATACAGTGGTACCTCAGGTTACAAACGCTTCGGGTTACAAACTCCGCTAACCCAGAAGTAGTACCTCGGGTTGAGAACTTTGCCCCAGGATGAGAATGGAAATCGCATGCTGGCAGTGCGGCGGCAGTGGGAGGCCCATTAGCAAAAGCGCACTTCAGGTTAAAAATGGTTTCAAGTTAAGAACAGACCTCCAGAACAAATTATATTCGTAACCCGAGGTACCACTGTAATGTCATTTCCTAAACGCTTGTTGCATTCTGTTGCCAGCAAGGTTGCTATATGTTATTATTATTCAATATTTTATCCTATGGCATGGGAAAGATGTGATAAAAGTTCGGCAGCTTGTAAAAGCACCCAAGCCTCCCAAAAACGAATGGCTACTGAAAGTAAGGTTAACAGTTTAGATAGTAATTCTAAGAGCATATAAATATTTGCAGACTGATCAGAGCAAAGCAAACAATTTCCAAGATATATGTGCTCTTGGAGTGAGACTTCTTAATAGACCAGCCGTGTAGCAGAAAGACAATAAGCAATGTCTGTGTGCAGCATAAATCTGAAAGTCATATAACTTTGTCTGCACATATACATTGATACATATGCATTTGCCTTGTTAACAATCATGCTTCCGTTGCAATTTATTAAGCCTGCAGCAATTTACCAAAAACACAGCTACATAGAAAGGCTCTGTGGCCTTGAGAGTTATTTATTTGTAAAGAGTGATAGGTACCTCTAAGCTTACTTAATAGAATACTAATAGGGTTCTTCAGTCTGTTTATCACTCCACCATGTTCAATGTCTGGTTTATTTCATTTGTTTCTGTTTTCCTCCCCAAATTTCTGTGTTTGTTTTGAAAATTATTGCAGCTCTAGAGATAGATTCACAGCAAAACACATTCTGTTACAGTAGGCAGGACTGCTCACCAACTCTAGATTCATAGAGAGGGTTGTATCTAGTGGTGCCTTTGTCTATGCGGAAAGGATTTCCCTCAGTGTAAATTAAGCCTCTTCTTGTTTTTCCAATTCCCTTCACTAGCACATTGGGAAGGGTGAATTTAGGGTTGCCATATTCCCGAAAGTGAAAATCTGGACGAAGTTCTTTTGGGGGATTTTTACAGCATTTTTCTTTAAAAAACTGCCTTGTTGCCATACGTCCGAATCGACAAAAACCCAGACATATGGCAGCCCTAGGAAACTGAAACCCTAAGAGAGATGGAAAGGGAGATCAGCAAAAAGTAGATGCACAAGTGTGATTGCACAAGTGGGAGCACTGTCCATAAGGACAAAGCTGTGGCTGGATACCAATCACTGGGCCTAGTAAAATATATCAGTTTGCATTTCTTAGTACAGTGGTACCTTGGTTTGCAACCGCTTTGGATTACAACTGTTTCGGATTACAACCACGTCAAAATCGGAAGTGTGTGTCCCCTTTTTTGGATTATAACCCTTTTTTTCTGGATTACAACCAATTTTTTTTTTGGGGGGGGAGGCCCCATTGGCGAAAATGCACCTTGGGTTACAACCTGTTTTGGTTCACAACCAGACCTCTGGAATGGATTATGGCTATAAACCAAGGTACCACTGTACAGAAAGTATTGATCTGATGTGTAGAGATCTTTCCTATTCTACTTGGTTCAAGAGGGTTCTGGAAAGTTTTCTTTCTATGTGAAAGAAACAGGCAGAAGGTTTCTTGTTTGGGTTAGTCCTTCTTGGGTTAGTCCTTCTGAGTACAGCTGGTTTAAACTGGTTCTGTTATCTTTCTCTCAAGGTTGTGCTGACTATGATAGTCAGGCCAGGAGGAGCCTGGCTCTCACTCACTCACTTTACCTTTCTATGTCTTTGTTCTGGCCGTAGTGTTCTGTTCTGTATATAGTGTTATGGTTTAGTCTTATTATAAGTTCTTCTAAGTTAGTTTATGATAAGTCTGCTGCAACTGGATTTCTTATGGACTGTGCCAATCCGGAATGTATTGGATTTGTGACCAATATGCTCATTTGCCTTCAGTATCAGTAAAGCTCTGCTGGATGAAGTACAATTGCCTCTGGTCTATTTTTTGGGAACTCTGCATCACGTTTAAGTTTTTTTACTCCCCAGAGGAAGCTGGATACCAATAATTGGGTCTAGTAAAATAATAATTGTGTTGTGTATAATGAGGGTAGGAATAAGCCACCACATGCTAGGGGTGGTCAGCAACCACATAAATTGTCTTGTATCTGTAGCATTTGGAAGCAGCTCCATCTTTTCATTGTGTGTGTGTGTTAATTGGACATCTATGCGGCACAAAAGGATCTTGGTGCGCTACTTATCCTCACCAATATTGCTGATCCTGGAAGGCCATGGTAGCTACTGTATGGTAAACTATTGTAGAGATTGCAGTCCACTATTACTAGGATGGGAGAGAAATTAGATTTAGATTTCATTTCATGTTTCAGTTTGCATTTTGGTTTGAACAGTGAAAATTTGGCAGTTTCTCATTAAAATGCATGACATTTCATTAAACTGTATCCACAGCAGTGACCAGAGGAGGAATGGCCTTTGGGAGGAGCACAGAGAGAAGCTAAACATGTCTTTCCCACAGTGGTTTATACAGCCACACCAGACACTGTAACACTTCAACTGTTTGAGTCTGACTTCAGCCCCAAAGGCACATTCCTCCATTGTCTCCTGAGACAGACAGATGCCAATAATGTGATGCAGCTCTCTAACCAAAGAATGTGTAATAAATGCATCTATTAGCGAGAAGTGTGCAGGAAAAGGTGTATATTAGCAAAAATAACATGCACAAATGTATTATATCAGAATAAATTACTTGCAAAATGTGCATATTAGTCAATAAAGTATTTAGGAAACAATCACACTAAAATACTGATGAATTTTCCTGAGGTTTTTAAAAAAGAAAAATCATGAAATGCTGCTAAAATGTGAAGAATTTAAGATTGAAGAACTGAGAAAAACCAAGATTGCCAGATTTGTCCATCCCTAACAATTACAAATAGAAGACTCACTGAGTTCAATGGGGCATGCTTCTTTCTAAGAACCCCCCAAATAGCCTTATTGGGGTTCTTTTATGGCCAGAAGAAACTGGATGTATACAATTTAAGTTACTCATGAGCACATAGACATAGCCCACCAATCCAACTGTTTTAAATTTGAAGGGAGATAAACATAAACTGTTCCCCAACAGACACCTCAGAGTGTGTGTTTTTTCTTTCTCATCTTCTGTTTTCTGCTGCCTTGACACAGAAAAAAAGCCTTACAGACATTATTCTACTCAAATATAGTGCCATTGCCATTTAATTACCATTTTAATTAACATTTTGGAAGACTGCTGCAGATTGCTCTAAGCTCAGAAGTTAGAGCAGGATATAAAATAAATAAGTAGTGTCACATCACCTACCTAGACGGAGGACACAAAGCACCACAGCACTGATGGATATGTAATCCCAGACACAATTCCTTAAAATGTACAACTGTAGCAATACTGTTGTGTCAATTAGTGCTGAGAAGGAAGAAGAGCATAATGATTAATTTCCTAAAGCATTCTGAAACCTTCCTGTTAAGGTTAATGTAGGCAAGGGACTACTACCACAATGAAAACAACAACAGCAACAATACACACACACATGTACTTTCTTACTTTCCACATTGCTCAACAGTTACTATTCTTAAAAGGCTAAAGAAGGGTGAGAAATGGAAGTAAGGCTACTGGTGGGGAGTGGGATTGTAGGTACTTTGCAACCTCAGCTTCTGAGATTTCAAACACCACCACTGATAATTATGTTTTCACAAAGAATGAGCCATTCAATTAGCTAAATCAATATTTTATTTTAAGTGATGGGAAGCCACAAGATCATTCCTGATTGATTTTATGACCCCTAAAGGCAATTAAAAGGCATGTTGTATGAACAAGTGGAGCTATTTATATCCATTTTATTGTTCCACTTTAGCTTTCCCACTTTTGTTGGGCTCCCTTGAAAAAGCACCCAAATGGGTTCTGCAGGTGATGAAATGCTATTTCAGCTCAATCTAAGTTGTATAACTACAGCAATCTAACTTAAACATACAATATAACAATGTAGTACAATAAACCTATGAACATTTCAAAAATAAAAATGAGAACTCATTTTCATCACTGCAGCATTTAAGGCCGTTGGGTGTTCACGTAAACATTGTTCCTTCCTTCAATTTCCTCTCTCCCCTAAAGAGGAGGTAAGCACATATTTATAAAATTCTGACAGACCTGCTCAGTAAAGGTGAAACCACTGAGCACTTTTTTCTTAGGTCTCTACATGTATCGATTCCCCAAAGGTCAATACACAAGACTAACAATTTATCTGCCATGGCATGCCAAACAGGATGGATGACATTAGTTTTATAAAGTCATTGACAACAAGAGCTGGTCAGACATGGTTTGATTAATCTGTCCTGTTTGCCAATTTGTATTGATCAACTTATTTTGACAAATAATTCCACTGATAAGATTTCACCTGGTAGAAAAGAATGATATTAATATACATTCAACAAAGATGTCCTCTCCACATGAGCATTCCATGCACTGTCTTGGCCAACTGCCTTCCAGACTTATCTTAGGAGTCTTTCACAGTTCATCTTTTCTGCAAAACTATGAAAAGTTGCTTTCCATGTGGGCTCTATGTTATTTAGGGCATGGGCCACAATCTACCAATCCTTATTAATCATTCAGTTCTTTAAAAGCCTCTGTGTGAGGGTTTAAAACAAAAAACAAAAGCCCATGAGCTATTGTTCCTTGGAAGGGAGATGTGGCCTAATTTATACTGGCAGGAAGGAAAGGACAATGAATAAACACACAAACATATTGCAGTTCTACCAGCTTTCATACTTCCCAAATGTTCAGCGTAAGAATGGACTAAGCAGCTAATTCCATCCTGTTTAGCTTGCTGGTACTCAATAACGGGTCTGTCCCATTTTATTTGGGTGTTTTGAAGGAGCTCGTAAAGAGACTGCATTTAAATTGTATATGTACCAGTAACTCGTGTTTACTTTTTACAAATGTCCAGTTTTTAATGTAGAATCAGAATGTTTCAATGCTTTTCAATACCTACATATAACATACTTATTTTCTATGGTTCTTTTTCATAAAGTACACATTTTCGAGTAATTTTTGGTGTACTGGAATTGCATCATGAAATCTGGAGACATGTAATCCCACTAAAAGTTGTGTTCCAATCCTCAAGCATGTTTGGAAGTATCAGATTAAGTTGGTCTGCTGCACAATTCTCCATCCCTAATTCCAACACAGTTCATGGCTCAGAAAATGTGCTTCAGATGTGTGTTTTGGGACAAAATTCAGTCATACAGAACTGTGTCACTTGAGAGAAAAATTCATAGAAATATGATCTTTTAAAAAAAATGTAACGGTGGTTTTTCATGCAGCATTTTTTTTAATGGTCCCCAATTTAATTGGAAATAGAATAGAATGGCCATATGAGAGAAAACATAAATAGAATGATTTGCCCACTCCTTATTACAATGATTCTCTGTCACACCATTTTGTCTTATTGAGTAGCCAAGCAAAACACTTCAATAAAGTTCCCAGGATAGGTAAGATGGTGACCTGCACCCTCCCCACCCCCAACCCCAATTGATTGCTTATTTCAACAACAGGGCTGTTTCAAACATGAATTTTGATCATGTGATGACAAGTAATGTCTTGCATATTTATCTGCTGCATTTGTTCTCCACCTTTCTGACAAGACACCCATACGTAAACCGGACATCAAGATGAAGTGCCACAGATAACCATTCATTTTACCTCCTCTCACCTCAAACTCAATGAATTTCAATTGAACCAGTTAACTCATTAAGCTATAGGTTAGCATGTAAGAAGCCATTAAGTTTGAAATGATGCCCTTGCATACTTGAACAGGCCATCAGAGGTATGCTGCCTTGGTACAATGAAGGTGCCTTTCTGGCTAACAAGGATAGTCGCAAGTTACCTGATTCAATGAATTTATCAGAACCCTCTAAAAGTGATGGGACAGCATCCCACAGCATTGCCTCAATTACTTCCTCTGTGAGGAAATACATCCTTTTACATATTTATTTTTAAATCTGTTGTTGGCCAAACAGCCATAACGCTTCTCTATGTATATTTATGTTTGCATTTTTGCATGCAAACACACACTTACTGAAGGTCTTTTTTGTGCCCTTATTTATACTGTTATAATGGAAAACTGCTCAAATAAACCAAGTAACTATTTGATATATCAGTGATGAACTGGTAGAGTTCTGCTCTTTCTTCTAACAAAATTCATACTCTTGCATGTGTGCTCATTTCCTACTTTATATGTGCAAACACAATACACAAACTATTACAAATTATGCACACCCACACATGTTTTGCTTAAATTGATTAATACAGATACACAGATACACAAGCAACAGTATACAGTTAAGCAATGAAAACTCACCCCATCTATTTTCTGTGGGTAATGTCTACATTTTCTAGCAATTTGACTTGTCTTCTATTTGCAGTTTCTTAGAGAACATGCAGGGGTTTTTTTCTTCTTCTTCCAGCTAAGAACGTTTGTGCAGTACCATTTTTTTCTATTAGTGGTGAGTCAACCACACTCTTCAGGGAGGCTAAGAATCGATTTTGGACTTAGTCATTCTAATCAATACAATGAACCTTATGAGGGGGAAAAACCCTTCCAGTCATTCCTTGTAGTAAATAAAAAATTCTGAAGGTGTTCAACAGCCTGTCAGGCTAAGAACATGAAGCCGCAGCCCAAAGCACACAGAACAGAGAAGTGGAGGCAACTCATCTGCAGGAGTTTTCCACTTGTGCAATTGCATCATTTCCTTCATTAACAGGTGAAATAAACATGCTTCTTTTACCATGGGGGGGGGGGGGAAGCCTTTTGAAAAATTCTCTGCTAAGCAAATAATCAGATTAGCTTCTAGAGAAATGAAGGTTCGTAGGTGTTAGGAAGAAATGAAATTTAAGCACAGAAAATATAATTACTGAATATATAAAGGCCAGGTCTCAAATGGTTCAGAAAGAAAAAAAGGAAAACACTATATTTTTACCCCATGTGGTGAAAAGCTTACAGAAGCTTTAACATGTGTGCATGCACACGCACACACACACACTTGCCAATGACAATTCACAAGATTTGATTATGTGGCAGGAAGCTTTCACAAAAGATTTGATTACATGGCACACTGAGCCGAGGCTAGTAAATTATAGCCATCCCCATTCATGCGTCTGCTTGTTATTGTTGTAGTAGAGGGCACAATATCGAGAATTACAAAACATCGTAAACAACATGATCCATTGGAGGACATCAGTTTCAGGAAAATGTAAGAAAATAAATCTACCCGTTTAGAAAAAGAAAAAAACAACAATCATGGAGTCCTAGAAAATGCTTTATTTCATTCCAGTACAGGTCACAATGAGTTATATCCAAATAAGTTATACTCAGGGTAGCCCCACTAAAACCAATGGACTTCAGTTAGCTGATCTCAAGGGACCTATTCTGAGAATGGCAAGGTTAGCTCAGGGAAATGAGTGATCTCACCTTCCTCCTCCATGATCATTTTAACTGTTGCAAAACCTGCATTCACACTGATGTGTAGTTCAAGACCTGGAGTAGCACAGCAGACAAGGACCTGATATATAAATCAGGATATCTCTGGTTTAAATTACATCTCTACCATGGACTCACTAGCTGGCCTTAGCCAAGCCACTGTCTCATACCAAGAGTACTCCACCTATTATACTGTATGAGGATAATGGCAGTGACTTACCTTATGGAACTGCATTCATGATTCTAAGTTCATCACTATCTGTGCTCAGGAATCACTATTCAGGAATTCAGGAGCAGGGCAATTCAGAAAAGGATAGAAATGACGAAGATGTCCCAACAAGCTTTCCCACTTCTCCTGCCAAACTTTTAAAGAAGATGTGTGGTGTACTCATTCATGAGACGCTTCCCCTTATTGGAATATCAGGATTACAAGTGCACACTCTCTTATCCCATTTGCAAAGACAGGCTGTGGTTCAAGGCAACAAGTCTGCACCCTCCTTGACTGGGACTTCCTGTTGCTCAGGAACTATGGAGTGGGGAGGCAGCATCCATACTTCCTCTCCAAAGCAGTAGTAGAGTCTCCCTCCTCCAGCCCAGGTTTCTCCATTTCTTCCCCTTCCTTCAGAGCCTGCCAGCTCAAACTTGATTCCCAGGCTCATGGCAGTTTTGAGTATGCGTGTTATCAGAAAAATCATGGGTAGTCTTTTGAGCCATAGTGTCCAAGGATCTGGATTAATACCCCAAGCAAGCCCACCAGCCTCCTTCACTGCTCACTTTAAGAAAGACATTGTTTCATTCCAGCCAGCATTTGCAGGTTACCATCCTTAAGTTGCTTTATGCTACTACTGCCCCCCCTTTTCTTAATACGATTGCTGCTATATAATATTGAGATATTTGTTTGTTTGCATGTTTGTTTATCATTTCATTGTGCACATTTGTTTTTTGTTGTTTTTTTTACTGTATGCCAACTTGATTATTTTCTCAAAAGACAAGGTGTGCATGCTGAAATAATATTAATAAAATAAATTACTCTTCTGTAATCATGAGGATTAACCGGGTCGTATCAAAGCCTTCACTGTGCAATCTCAATTCCATATGTAATTGCTATTCATCTCGGCAGCCAGGAGAGCTAATGCTGCTCACTCAGACACCTGAACAACAATAATAAAGAAAATGTTTTTCATTCAAACATGGGAAAGGTAGTAACGACCTATGATACACAGTTCACCTACACTGATGCATTAAAACAATGGTTCCCATTCAGTTGAATGTCAGGCAAAGACATGTCTCAAAGTCTTCGGAAATTTAAGGACTATGTCATAATCTACATTGTAACCACAGCTCTCTGGGGAGGCAATTACCACAGAAAGTCTAGTGCTTCTTGACCAGCTGTCCTCTTGGGGCTCAGTTTGATGGCATATGGACATATCTGATGCACTGCAGACTAGCCAAGCTGCCCGATAAGAGTTAATTCAGCAAGATTCTGGGAAAGAACATCCACTCCAATGGTAATTGCAGCTCTGTCTTTTTGGGTCCAATGGCTGCCACAGGAAGACAATCTTTCAGGAGATTCCAATTTTCACTTGAAAAAAGCATCCTCCTTAACTTTGGCATCTGTTCACACAACCCAGCAAGAGCATTACTACCAGTAACAGACTCGACCATTCAGAAAAGGCTAGCCTATGGTTGCAAGATACTCCAGAGAAATGTTCGCCTTCTTCCCCCGCCCCTAAACTTGATTCCTAGTCTCAGCCCCATAATTACAGTAACATTCAAGGTTAGGAACAAACAGCTCAGACAGGGCAGTATGGATCATATGCATTCTGTTTAACTCAGATGTGATATTGGCCTTCCCCTCTATTCATTGAAAGTGCATAAATCATATGCATCAATGCTCCCTATTTATATGGACAGTCCAAATTTTCAGGTAGTTGTCTCTGGCAAGTTAGTGTCCTTGTTCTGCTTCCTGGGCAGTGTGTGTGTGTGTGTGTGTGTGTGTTTAAATGTGCCATTAGCATGAGAGTTGCTAGAAGTGCTATTATTCAGATTTTAATGCAGTCTTCAAGAATTCCCAATGTCAGATCTCTGAATGTGGAAGGACAGGGCTTTCCCCCAGTACACATACAGTCGTACCTCGGGTTACATACGCTTCAGGTTACAGACTCCGCTAACCCAGAAATATTGCTTCAGGTTAAGAACTTTGCTTCAGGATGAGAACAGAAATTGTGCTCCAGCGGCGCGGCAGCAGCAGGAGACCCCATTAGCTAAAGTGGTCTTCAGGTTAAGAACAGTTTCAGATTAAGTGCAGACCTCCGGAACGAATTAAGTACTTAACCCGAGGTACCACTGTACATGTAAATGCATGCACATGAACACTATGCAGTAGAGCACAGCCTGCCTTTGCTATACTGCACATCCTTCCAGATGCCTGCGCATGAGCAATAAGGCACACTGTAGTGCACAGGCCGTCATGTGCCACACCGCAGCTGGGGAGGTTAATTTTAAAATGTTAATGTGAGGGATGGTTGAAAAGTTCTCAGACTAATTGCAGACCTATCCAAATCCATTTGACGTAAGGGCATAACTTTTCAGGCGTCCCTCCTAATATATTACAGGATGGATACATTTTCCAAAGCATATTTCTAGCCAACAGAGCTGCCTTTAAATCACTGAAAGACAGGCTATTGGAAAGTGAATTGTGAATATAGCAAGCCGAAAAGGTATAGAGAAGACAGCATACCTCAATGATGTTTGGTATTAATAAAGAGGTGTTGCAAGTACACAAGAGTGCTGCTATTTCTATCAGGGAACAGCGGTGTGTGGTAAATGAATACTGGCCATTCCTGTGAGGTGACATTACATCCCACTGTTTGGGCACTGTATTTTCTTCGCTACATGGGAGCCTTGGGAAACTTGCTATTTCATGAAGGTTTCAACTTTCCCTGTTGCCATCCCCATGGCTCTCCATGAGTTGGAGATGGGAACATTTCCTACTCACGTTGACTGACTGCATGATTTAGAAGCCTGGTAAATCAAGATTCAAAAATGTCTTCTCGTTGCAGAAGTACTCTCTCCAACTTGTGTGGGTGTTGGGGTGGCACTAGCATTTGGGTCCACACTTTCCATCCTTGGTTTTTGGCCCATGCTGATTTCACACACCTGTTCCATCTATTCAATCCAGTTTGAAATGGCATGTGGTGTGTGTGGGGGGGGAGAAGAATTTGCAGAATTCTAAGCAAGACACCGACAAAAACATGTTTCAGACAACAAATTTACAAGGTGGTCCAAGAGCTGAATTTCAACATTTCTTCATTTCATTTTTAACAGGACACAACTGGTCGGAGGAACTAGAAAATCTATCAACTTCCATGGCGTTGGAAATGATCCAGTGATGGACAGTATGCCAGTGTGAGAGAATATTCTCTCCCTCACAGGAAAATTGTATAGAAGGGAAAGGATGACTGTAGCTTCCTAGCAGGTAGATCCAGGAAGGAAGGAAGGAAAGAAGGAAGGAAGGAAGGAAGGAAGGAAGGAAGGAAGGAAGGAAGGAAGGAAATGGATCCTTCAGACCTTCTCATAGAAGAATTGATAATAGTCTAAGTTCTGAAGCAGACCACATTCTGACTCTACATTAATTCAAGCGCAAGAGGTCAAGTGGATTCATTCCAAAATGTAGACCCCACTTCCATTCTTCATCTAACCCTACAGATAATCTGAAGGATTCAGAATATCTAACAAAGGCTTTAGACATATATGATTAATTTATTAATCAGGTTATGCCATATACACAGAAGGTACACCTAATGACAAGAAGCAAATATATATATCCCAATTACTTTACCTGTTTTTGTTCTTGCCTGGTAATAGTTCAAGGTACTACAATGACATGAACAGCCTTTAGAGATCCGCAACCTGTAAATGTCAATGGAAAGAAAACCACTATTGATTTAAAAGCACTTAGTAGCTAGTCTTTCAAGGAGACAGATGGTATATAGATACCATTTCAAGAAGCATTTTAGATAGCTGCAAAGTCCTGGTAAAATTTGTCTAAGCTCTCTGAAAAAGTAAGTGTTCACACGGAATCCTTGTGTTGTTGTGGCTTCTCTGCTGGATACTCTTCTCTCATAATGATTTTTTTTTCTCCAAAAGAGCATAGTTTATAATCCCATCTAATTTATTATAGGATGAAATATGCTATTATTGGAAAATTATGCATATACCAGAGTAACTAAAACAAATAAGAAAAACCGCCTAAGCTACCAAAACCAACACTTTCCTAAAAATTCAGGGATATAGTTTGCAAACAGTCTAGAAAGTGGCCTGGGAGGTAAAAGGAAGGGAAAGATCCCTTCTCTATTTGCCTGCATATGCCCTTACACCAGCTTTCTCCCATGGAAAGCCAATGTACTCTGTAGGGCTCCAATAGGTCTGGAATTTCCCAGACGTAGCCAGGATTCGACCATCAGAAACAGTGACTGGGCAGAAATCACTGAAATATCTGGGAAAATCCAGACATATGCCAACCCATGGCAGAAGTGTAGATTTTGTTGAATTTCCTTAAAAATATCTCAAAAACTTCATTATTATTTTTTAGATTTTGCAAAAAAAATCTCAGCAACTTTGGGCAAAACTAAAAAAAACCCCAACAACTTGTGCCTGGATTTTCACTTTTTGAAATATGGCAACCCTAGATTAACAGCATGAATTGGGAAGTCTCTAATTCAAATTTCAACTCAGCCATAGACTCACTAAATGGTTCCTGACAGGTCACTATTATCTCAGCCACAGTCTTCTTCAGCAATATGGGTGCAATGTTCCTAGCCTACATTGCTGGACTGTTCTTTGGCAATCACTCATAGCCAAGTAAGATTATCTTCCATGAATACGGTCTTAACAATGAGTCCGTAAGTGAGTGTGGAAGCGAATTCTGGATCTTCTACAGTGGGGACATAGGTTTCCAGGTGGGAATTGATCAAGCCAACAACTAGACTGATCACAGAAATGGTGAATGTGAAACACTTTAAATTCTCAAAATGTTTTCTATACCTGCCAATTCCCCATTTCCCTCTCTTGTTTTCTTTCTCTTCCTGCTTACTCTCTGCTTACTCTCGGTGAACACGGAAGTAAAGTGTTTTAAGAGCATTACTGAGTCAATTACTTGAGAAAATAGTGTTAATAACAAAGTGAGATGACTGAGACATTGTCAGCCGTATAGCCCTGTTCAGGTGTTCTTATCCCAGGTAATACTGAGATATAGCCCCACAGCTCTGCTCCCGCATCTGTGTTTATGTCAGCCTCTGTGATTTCGGAGGCCAACTGTTTGAAACGGGGACACTCCTATCATCATGTTTTGAAATTCTGGAAAATTAGTGTTCTAGAGCAAGGGCCCCCACTTCAGATACATAGCCTCCAACAAAGAGGGTGGAGCAGTGTGCTTATCCCTGCGCCCATCTCTTGTGTGATTACTCCACACAGTGCCAGAACACCTGAATAAGATGCTATTACCTCTGGGCTGTGCATGGCATTCTATTGTGCTGGTTTGGGGGGGGGGGTTAGTTGGTTTTAATGCTAGCATATCTCTTAAGTTTTATGGTAGTATGGTTTTATTGTTCTGCTTTTATTCATTTTTTTTAATTTTGTGAGACACCTAGAAGAGTTTATTTCATTATTTCATCTCATAAATAGTATAATAAATAAAGCCACATTGACTGGCCACTGTGAGAACAGGATGCTCTCACAGGCCAGTGAGCCATTGGCCTGATCCACCAGGCTCTTCTTTTGTTCTTAATATTGGATGATGGTACGTGTGTGTGTGTGTGTGTGTGTGTAATGAAGAAGTAAATAAAGTGAGCAGGGAAGCAAATAAAACCTATAAACGAGGTGAGCAGCTTGAATAAGTCAGGACACAGAAACACAAACCATTTCTTGAAATCGCTTTCTGAATACTTTCTGTCAGATTTCCTCTCTAACTGATGTGTCAACTACCAAAAGTGTGAAACTGAAGCACACAGATTTTAGCCTCAGTGTGCTCTGTGGTCATGGAAGCTCTACAGAGTACTAATAGGTCATTGAGATGGCTTTGGATGAAATCCATTGGTATGATCCAGCCAGAGGAAACTGTTGAAGACCTACTGATTTCCTACTGAAGTGCATTTTTCAATCACTCCAATTGAAATCAGTGGGTTTTCCAAATGCATCACTTTGATCGGATCATGTCCCGTGTGCTCATCTGGACTGAAGGTGTTTGTCTTATTATGATTACTTGTGCAAATAGGCCACTCATATCAGAAGACGTTAGATGAAATTACCCACTGAATCAGGCATGAAAGAATAAATCAAAAGAATGGTTTTGAGTAGATTAAAATTGTACTGGAAATTGTACAGAACATGTTTACATTCATTTGCATTTTAACCAACCTTGCATTGTCCAACACATTTTGCTCACTGTCATGATGGACAAGATTGTGCTTCCCTCGGGGCTTTTTTTCAGCTGGAACTCACTGGAACTGAGTTCCCACACCTCTCAGGTGAGTGCCATTGCCATTCTAAGAGAACATGAGAGATCTGGCACCTCTTTTTCTAGAAAAATAGCACTGGCTTCCCCCATTCCACATACGGAACCCAGTCAGACAGGCAATTAAACCTTACAACACTGTTGCCAAGGCAGGATTTTCCACTGCACCTGAGGACATCCTGTTAGCTTAGGGGATGCAGAACAGGCTGCGTGGCAAACACAACTCTGTCCTCCAAAACCTTGCACTACTCTGGGCTGCCATCCCTGCCATCTGCTAACTCAAGCAGCTGCTTCACTCTGCCTAACGTTAGGGCCATCCCTGTGCATTATTAGTAGCACAAACATTCATTAATGAGGTCTGATGCTACTTTCCACCATGTGTAGTTGGATCAACCAGTGTTCCCTTCATTATGTAGGAGAAGGAATGGCTTCTCAGGTGTCAATCGAATTATGTAAATCTAGTGATAGTAAGATCTGGAAAAAGTTAAAGGTATGTTTAAATCAGGAGCATGGATGTCATAGAACAAAACACGGGGGGAAATGTTTGTGAATTATTTGAAGCATTCTTTAAGAGAGGAGAATGCAGAGCCACAGAATATTTACAAAAGCACGAAATTGAAAATGCATAGCCAATTTTGGGGGTTTTTTTTGCATAGTGAAGAAGGTACATGCTTTACACCGAGGAGGAAATGAGAGCACAAATGATCCATGCACTGGGGATAGGAATAATCCTTCAGGACACAGAAGAGATTTTAGTAAAAGATAGAAGCCACTGGGAGCCACAGCTGCTGTTCAGCTGAGTGAAAATTGGCAAACAAGCCCCCCTAGGCTTCCTCAGAAGCACTTGCGAGCTCATTACCATTCCCCAGGTAGAATTGGGATGAAAGTGTACTCTGAAACCTGCCAATGCAGTATTTATATAATTGATACATTTGTTTTCTCTGAGACTGAAACCAGTCAAGCAATCCTTTATGAACCTGAATCGACAATAGAACTATTGAAAGTTGATTCCCCCCCTTTGAATCTTATTTGAATTTAATTGAACTCCCCATCACACAATATTCTCGAGCATCTTATATAAAACCAGCATTCACAACGTGTAGCATGATTGGAATTCAGAGATGGGCTGCCAACTTCAGTTGTTCAGCTGCCTTTCAAGGTTGCCTAACATTAGGAACAATATGGGGACAAGGTAAAATATGACATTGAGAAGGACCTCCCTCAGAGCAAGTAAAAGAGAGAGAAACACAAAGGATAAGCAGAACCTGGGAAGAAGAATACTTCTGCATTGCTGAACAACAGATGCAAAATTTACGCAGAGTAAGAGAAAGCAGAGTGAGATTACTGCAGGAGAAAGAAGAATGAAGGAAAAGCACACAAAAAATGATCCCTGATATGTACCATGAAAGAAAAATAAGAAAACCAACACCAGCTTCTGGAGCAATGACTCATCTATGTTTCTTCCTCCAGTGTAAAAATGAGAGGGGCCAACAGTTTTCCCTCCCTCGCTTCTGTGATGGCATCCCAGTCACCCTGGGCCTTGTGCTGCCTGGGGATCAACAGAATTCACCCTTCTGCTTGGCCACTCTTCCTAGTTCAGAATTTGCTGCCACCAGATTGCAGTCCTTCCTGCAAAGGCTGCCTATCACCAATCAGCCTAAAAGCTTCTGTTGAGTCTTCCCAAGAAGAACTCAAAGCAGAGTCCACAAGGTGTTTGGGAAACCAGGCAAAAAGTTTACTAACAGACAGATTTGAGGTCCTTATATGTACAAGGATAAGAACACGCAGGCAGCTTCTCCATGGGGCAAAAGAACAAAATAAAGTAGGTCAAAACACCATCCACTTTTCCTGAAATGTAAACTGTCTCTCAAAGTAACATTCTTTCTGAAGAACCTGATGTTTTAGAGTTGCAGCTCTCATATGTCTTTAACATGATGTTCTCTTCCACCTTATCATGCTGAGATCCATCACAATCTCGCAAAGCCAGCTACTCCCAGAAATAGCCCTACAATACATTTTATCCAACGCACACAAAAAACCCAAGGAAGATAGAGGTCTTCCATTCACAGCTCCAGAATTTGTTTGAGGTTATACACAGCTCTGAGGATAGGAACATGCTTCATATCAGAAGTCAGATCCCAGCTCACTATAAAGGTTCTGAGGCCTTTGAACTTGATCACTGAAAATGGCCAAGTTCTTTTAAGGAGTGTCCATCCTAGTTTGAGGGCAGTTCACGCTTCTGCTATTTATAGTGTTTCAGAATACTGCAGACAACAATCCAAGACTATCACTTCAGTGTCAGGCATCTGAATGTGTTCATGTAGCCACCTGAATAAGGGTTGACAGCCCATAACTTGTCCTGAGATGGACAAGTGGACAGCTGACACTATTCATGATAGGCTTCTGAAATGCCGCCTTAGGAAATTGACATTTAGGTCCTCTTCCAGATAACATTCTATGCTATCAGCCACCAGGGGGTTGAAGAATTTAGAAAATAAACAACTGAACAATGGCATCTGACCAACAGAGAGGGCAAGAGCATGCACATACAAGTTTGCATAAAGCACATTCTGGCATATTGATGGAGAGATCGAGTATATTTTCTCATAAAAATATCTTACGAATATGCTTACACAAAATCAGGTCTTAATAAGAAGATTGGAGATTACTTATCTCTGCATACTTAAATAGTGTCTGTCAGCTGCTAAAAAATGCATTGAAGGGAAATGAGGGGGGATACACCATTTAAACTCAATGGATTTCAATGCCCAGCAAGTTGCACATGTACTTTCAATAATTACTGTATGTTGGATTTATTTATTTTTAGTACACCTGTAAGCAGTGTTAGAAAAAGAGGTGCCAGAACTCACCTGAGAGGTTCCAAAACTGTGTTCCAGAGAGTTTCCCCTGAAAAAAAAAAAGCCCTGCTTATAAGTTCTAGTTATCTGCATATATATTTGAGTCATATTTTCAAGTTGCAGAAAATTCCTATGAAGCATGAATATGAAAGTGAATCCAAATGAGTAGATATGGTTCTGTGAAGCGTAGAATGCCAGCCATGACGGATTTGGTTGTCATCAACAGGACAGTATTATTCTTTACTTGGTTCAGTTATCAATTGCTTTTACAGCAAATATTTATCTTAACAGAGTTTATCTTCATTCTGGACATGGGACAAATAAGTGAATATTGGCCATTTCTGCTTACATTTCCATTTTTATCAGAATTCTCTGACATCTCAACCACAAGATTATTTTAAAGGCTACCACACAGTAGGAGAAACTAGCCATAAACTGTGTGTCCTTCCAATGGTAAGGCCATAAAAGTGCTAGCAATTATTTAAATAATGGGAATACGTGAACCCCTACCTTAGTGTGGAATTCCATAAAGCTTCTCAAAACTGTTTGTCTTTTCTTGAAATTCCTCAGAAGTTTTGCCTGAGGGAGAAGTTGCAAATTCACTTTGAATATGGCTTTTCAGGGGTAAAATTTGATGACAGCCCAGGAAAGCACAGAGCCACCCGAGAGATTTTGCTAGCTTTATCAAATGCTAATCCCAAATTTGTTTCTAATTGTGCTTTAGGCAAAATTTTAGTGGCAGCTCTAGGAATTAATCTTTATAGTTCCTTATAAATATAGTAGAGCCTCTACAAATGTAATTTGCTTAGCCCTCTAAGTGCAAATGGAATTCAAATAAAGGAGAATTGGTGCACTTCCAGCTTACAGAACTATGGCAACAAGCATGATTTTGACATGTGTTAACTAGTTTGCAAGAAGGCCATTGTAGTTTCAGCAGAGATGTATATCTATATATTTAACTCCTCCTTTATAGATTGCTATATGTTCCATGTTGCCTAATGCAATGGAGCTTGCTTCTGAGTAGACATTTAGAGTAAGGTAAAGGTAAAGGTACCCCTGCCCCTATGGGCCAGTAGTGTCCGACTCTAGGGTTGTGTGCCCATCTCACTTAAGAGGCCGGGGGCCAGCGCTGTCCGGAGACACTTCCGGGTCACGTGGCCAGCGTGACGAAGCTGCTCTGGCGAGCCGGCACCAGCGCAGCACACGGAAACGCTGTTTACCTTCCCGCTATAAAGCGGTACCTATTTATCTACTTGCACTTAAGGGTGCTTTTGAACTGCTTGGTGGGCAGGAGCTGGGACCGAAAGACGGGAGATCACCCCGCCGTGGGGATTCGAACCGCCGACCATGCGATCGGCAAGCCCTAGGCGCTGAGGTTTTACCCACAGCGCCACCCGTGTCTCTTGACATTTAGAGTATTGCACTGTAAAATTGCAAAAATTAGAGAAATGGTTCTGGAGCATTGCAAATAATAAATCACATCAGGCACTTGGAAGGGCTCATCCTTGCATTCGACACAGCTATTTAGACTATTTTCTGGACCCTGGAATGAGTGCTTAGTCCAAGAACAATTTATACATTATGGAGAATGTGCTATTTCTCATTGTAAATGCTTGGAAGTGGGCTGCAAACTAAATGCCACAGTCATCATTCTAGAGAGAGAGACTTGGCGAGAGTCAAATTACAAATGGTTGAAGATCTGACTTCTTTAAAAGCCACTTGTGGGGGTGCATGGTTTGTAAGTTCATGGTGTGAATTAGTAAATTACTTTCTACTTCTCATTAAAATAAATTGCAATCAGTGAAAAATGTCTGTTGAAGATGCCTTGCTTTGATATGAATGTGGTTACTTTTCTCTTTAATTTTAAAGCAAACAATTACTGCTCTTACTTTTTTCATGGAGTTGATTATTCTTTTTAGAGTTTGCTAACTTGTTTCAGGATCTTTCGCTCTATTTCATTCTCTATGCAATCTGCGGGACTAAGATTTTCAAACAGAGCAGGCATCCACCAGTTCCTCCTTATTTTTGTAATATTAACCCAGCAGGACACAACTCAGATGTAGACCCCTGCTCATCAACTCTATGAACATTGTAAATCTGTCTTCCTTGGCTTTTACGATACGCAGTAGGAAACACCTCAAAGGTATTTTCTGCATACAGTGAAGGAAGATGAAATCATGCTGATTATTACAAATGATACAATGATGACTTTCTACCTAGAGTCAAGCAATCCATTTTATCATTTTCTGGTACTTCAGTCCATTATTATCTACAGGCATTCCTCCTGGTACCAGAGTGTGTTTGAATAAAAAATTATTCATAGCCTAAAGCACTGCTTTAGGGAAGATACTAATTTTCATTCTAACAAGCCATCAAGTCAAGAAAATGACTACTAGTCACTGGAACAGGCAAGATATCAACTAAAAGGATCCTGTAGCAGATGCACCAAATAAGAAAATATATTACCCCTACTCAATTAAAGCTTCATTTACTTTTTCCTCCCGCTAAACTGGCCATTCAGGAATCTCACAAGCATCTGCATGACCAAACTGTAGGATGTAGGTTAACTGGCAGATACATTATTAGAAAGGGCTACACTATGTGTGGTTTGTGATCATTATTTTTCTATTGCTTCCTGAAATTCAGGATCAGGGATGCTTCCTCAATTTTCTTGCCCCAAAAATTCTCACCGGATTTGGAGTTCCAAATGACTTAGTATTGTTTCCAATGTAGAACCAAAGCAATAAGAAGCCACCAATTCATGAAGAATAAATCTATCAATGGCTATTGCTCAGGATGGTGGTACCTCCAGGAAACTAGAGCAACAGGAGTGGCTTGTTTATTCGCTTCCCAGAACCAACCAGTTGGCTATTCTGGAAAACAAAATGTTGGACTAGGTAGAGGTTTCTGGTCTGATTAATCAGGACTCTTGTGTTCTTCACTGTTCTGTTTTTTAAACAAATAAATAAATGATGCTATGAATGTGCAATCTGTCAAAACTTTCAGTTTCTTCAATTCATGTCTCTCCCTCCTATCATCTCTACATTACCAAGTACATGTTTGCATTGATAAAATTCTACCAAACAAATGAAATTATATATTTGGTTGAAGTAATGTTTTTATCTTTAAAAAACAATCAATGTAATTCTACATGCAGCTAGGTAGTTATTTTTCCATAAGGGTCAGCATTGATGCCAAAATCCAGCATCACCTGAGCTCTGCGAGTGTCACTTTCTCCCAATTGAAGTGCAGAGTGTTTGAGGAGCACCGGGACATTCGCAGGGAAACCAAAATGCTTGTTTACAAAGCTATTGTACTACCAACCTTACTGTATGCTTGTGAAACACGGACCACTTATAAATGCCGTCTCCAGCTCCTAGAAAGATTCTATCAATGGTGTCTCCAAAAAATCTTACACATCACTTGGGAAGACAGGCAAACTAATGTCAGTGTACTGGATGAAGCAAAGATCACCATTGTTGAAGCAATGATTTTTCAATATCAACTTCGTTGGACTGGTCATGTTGTGCAGATGCCTGATGATCATCTTCCAAAGCAACTACTGTATTCCGAACTTAAAAATGGAAAGTATAATGCTGGTGGTCAACAAAAGAGGTTTAAAGACTGTCTCAAGGCAAATCTAAAAAAATGTAGTATAAACACTGACAACTGGGAAACACTGACCTGCGAGCGCTCCAGTTGGAGAACAGCCTTTACCAAAGGTGTCATGGGCTTTGAAGACACTCAAACTCAGGACACAAGGGAGAAACGTGCTAAGAGGAAGGCACAATTGGCAAATCCACACCGTGATCAACTCCTGCCTGGGAACCAATGTCCCCACTGTGGAAGGACGTGTGGACCCAGAATTGGCCCTACAGTCACTTACGGATTCATTGTTAAAACCCTGTTTATGGAAGACACTTGGCTACAAGTGATCACCAAAGAAGAAGAAGACAGCTGTATCAAGAGTCTTAAATTGTTATGATCCTTAAATGCTTACATTCTGGAAGTGATACTTCTTAAATCCTGATTCATTGAAAGCTATGTTGCAGATCACTGTGTTATCATTTAGGATTTTAAAAATTGTTTACAAAATCGTAGAACTGCACCATCTAATCCAAACCCACTGCTTAATTCTCTCAAGCAGCTGTATGAGTGTTTGTATTCTTGGAGTTCTTAGCTACCCTGAACATCCCTTTATGTGTGAAAAACTGGGATAAGAATAATTTAATTAATAAATAATATTATTACTGAGTGGAGATTTACCATATGCAAGAGTGCATGAGCACATCAGTAAAACACCACACTATGCTGATCTTACATATATCAGCTGAATTGGTTACCTGCTCATTCCAAGCTCAGTTAGTGCCAGTATTGACCTTCAATGCCCTTGATGGCTTGGAATCATGTTTTTAATAGGACACCTGCAGTTAAACGAAATTTTCTGAGCCTTACAATTAACTCTGAAGTTTATCCAAAGTCATTTTTGCACCATTTTTTAAGAATTCACCTTCAACTTTTGAAGTTTCTTCTGTGTCTCTTGTACTTTGCTGGTAGCATGCTATGGGAAAAGGTGTCATGGCTTATAGGCTTTGACTGTGTTCGAAGGACTCAAGGATTAAAGGAGACAGAGGTCTAAAGTTTATTTATCCAATCAAAATTAATTAGGACTGTGCAGATATCTGAACACAAAGAGAAGAATATTTGGCTAGAAACTGAACTGTCCACGCATTATGAGCACTTTGTGCCCCAAAGTTATGCTTCCAGTCAAAGCAGACTCTGTGGATTATGCTGAGGCTTAGAATGTGGTACTGAGACATGCAGATGCGATTATTCAAAAGGAGTTAATCACATCTAAACTGTTACTATCAGGCACTGGAGAATAGTACCTGATCTCAAACATTTACACTGTCTACTAGAGCTTTCATACTTAAAACGCTGAATTAAATGGCTTGGGCAAAGGCAATGCTTTATTGTCATTTACATATTTTTGTTATTACCAAGAGGAAGAAGCTGTCTTGACAGAACTGATCTACTTCAAAACAGACCAGGGACACTTGTGTAAAACATCAGGGAACTGACTGCCTTTATACTTTCATGTGAATGCTTCTTAAACTCCAATATATTTTTGCAAGCTGCCAGTAAGAATTCAGATCATCTCGTGTTTGGAAAAGTCACAATATATTCTCTTTAAATACCAGAAATCTTTTGTGATTCTCAGCTTTTAAATACTTCTTTTTTCTCGGGTCATTATGGCACTTCTGGTTAACATTTTACATTCTGATATGGCTTCATTCTGGCATTTAGCAGAGCTCAACAATTCTGCTCTTATCAAAACAATAAAAGTCTTCAGCACAGCTGGCTTTTTCAAAGTCTAGATTCCGCAGCATTATGAGGAGTGCTGCAGAAACTTGTAACATAAAAAAATCATATTGTGATATTTATGGATCTGATAGGAATTCAAATGAAGGCCAACCATAGTCCAGTGGTAAGAAAGAGGATCTGGCCAGTTCCTGACCACCAGCAGTCCTGTGGGCAATATTGACAGGTGCTTGGGGTCTCCCATCTGTCAATCACTTGATATTGCAATAATGTCAGGTGACCCCCAAAAAACATTCATTTGAAGTCTGCAATCCAAATGAATATTTGCACTTACAGAAAGCCCCACTTGGTAGATGCACCTTGACTCTACTGCATGTGCATATGAATAAAAGCCAAGGTGGTGTATTAGTTAGGGTACTGGACTAGAACTAGGGAGACCTGGTTTCCATTCCACACACAGGCATGAAGCTGCACGGATGAATGTCAATCTTAGATTAACCCACCTAAATAAAATGGAAAAGAGAGAAGCATGTGTGCTGCCCTGAGATGCTTGAGGAACAGGTGGGATATCAATAAGCAATAAATGTATGAACATTGCATCAAATGGTATCACACTGCCTATTTGTTCTCATGACTGCTTCTCAAGGTAAAGGTAGCTTAATGTTTTTCAGCTACATCCATTCTATAATAAGTAAAAGTGTGAGTTTAAAGCTACACCCCTGTATGAACTCACCTGGGGGTAAGTCTCATTAAACTAGTTGTCTGAGAGGACATGCATAGGATTACGTTCTAAACACTGTAAACATTGAGGCTAATGAATGCAATGAGCAATAGGTAAGAAATGAAACATGATGTGATCCTGCTCATTCCATTAGGATTGTTTGTTGTATTGTGTGGTCAGCCCCATCTGATGGTCTGAAAAGGGCTAATAGGCGAATGACTGATTTCCAGTCAGTTTCGGGTGCACAGATAGGGATGCCACATAACTGAGCAGAAGCCATGGGACTGCAAATCCACATGCAAATGTACCTGGACTCTCCATGCAAAGTGCTTGGTTTCTCAGTCTGGTTTAGTTATTTGTAAAATATAGCTGTAATAAAACACTCCCTGGGCTTACAAACAATAACCTTCTTAGCTTATGGAACCACTTGGCCTTCACCCTTTCAATATAGACATCTATTTTATTACCTCTACAGTCTCTCTGCAGTATTATTGCTTAACTGCTCATATACATTGACATTTACAGCCTTATCTGAAATTATGACACTTTGAAAAGAATGACAAATTTAGGACCTACATTCTCAGCTATAAGGCACCGTAACATTCAGTCCAAAAGAGTTATGATCATTTCTGGGGGTGGGGGAAGCAGAAACCCTCTCTCAGACCTCACCCAGCTCTCCCCAAGTTATTGTCATTCTGTCATACCCTCCAACATTTATCCAATGAAAATTGTTGTTGTTTAGTCGTTTAGTCATGTCCGACTCTTCGTGACCCATGGACCAGAGCACGCCAGGCACTCTTGTCTTCCGCTGCCTCCCGCAGTTTGGTCAGACTCATGTTTGTAGCTTCAAGAACACTGTCCAACCATCTCGTCCTCTGTCGTCCCCTTCTTGTGCCCTCAATCTTTCCCAACATCAGGGTCTTTTCCAGGGAGTCTTCTCTTCTCATGAGGTGGCCAAAGTATTGGAGCCTCAGCTTCACGATCTGTCCTTCCAGTGAGCACTCAGGGCTGATTTCCTTAAGAATGGATACGTTTGATCTTCTTGCAGTCATGGGACTCTCAAGAGTCTCCTCCAGCACCATAATTCAAAAGCATCAATTCTTCGGCGACCGGCCCAATGAAAATAGGGACATCCTAAGGAAAAGCGAAAGGGATGCGGGTGGCGCTGTGGGTTAAACAACAGAGCCTAGGACTTGCCGATCAGAAGGTTGGCAGTTCGAATCCCCGCAACGTGGGTGAGCGCCCGTTGCTCGGTCCCTGCTCCTGGCAACCTAGGAGTTTGGAAGCACGTGCAAGTAGATAAATAGGTACGCTCCGGCGGGAAGGTAAACGGCGTTTCCGTGTGCTGCTCTGGTTCGCCAGAAAAGGCTTAGTCATGCTGGCCACATGACCCAGAAGCTGTACGCCAGCTCCCTCGGCCAATAAAGCGAGATGAGTGCCGCAACCCCAGAGTCGATCACGACTAGACCTAATGCTCAGGGGTCCCTTTACCTTTTAAGGAAAAGCGGGACATTCCGGGATCAAATCAGAAACCAGGGTGGCTTCTCTAAATCAGGGACATTCCTGAAAAATAGGGACATTTGGAGGATCTGCCCTGTTACTAAAAACAATTGTCTACAAATGTATCTACTTTTTAAAGTTATAGCTTGTTCCAGGAGTCCAACCTTTTTCAAAAGCAGTATCCTTGTATAAAGGTAACAGGTTCATGGAGAAGGAAAGGGCTGAGGACCACTTTTGATTGTTTTCTGTAATACTGCAAACCCATTTCTCCTCCGCTCTGCAAATAATATCATTCAGATTCATTCAATTTTAGCTACTTATCAGAACTTCTCAAAACAAGAGTTTAATGAAGAGCACTAAGTATTGAAGCGTCTCTTCCTCTTACTAAAAAGCAGAACTCTATCAACAGGGTGCAAGTAGAGTGGAAAGAAAACTTAGTGGGGAGGTACCAAAAAACCAAGAGAAGCTAAAGTTGAGGAGGAGCTTGAACATGTGCTAAGTAAAACTGAAAAGTTCAAGAGATTTTGGTTGAAAAAAGGCTTTGTAGTGAAACAAGGACATTGTTTCAACTGAAACACATTGGGCTTTTAAATGTTTTACAAGACCTACATTTTATTTTATTTTAATTTCTTAGCACCATTTTGAAGCTCCATCTCTTCTTTTGCCTTGTTTCATCAGCTTTGGAACTGCTTTGGGTTCTGTTAACTAACCTGTTGGCAAACTTTATATCCACTTATATACTTTAAACAAATGGTTAATTGTAGAACTGTTAGTACTATAATGTAGTTATATTATCATTTTTATGATGGCTGTTTGTTATACTATTCATTAAGGCCTGACTGCACTTTGAAGTTTTGTTCTGTGTGGTTTATGTCTTAACATAAATAGTATCAGTTCATAATGTGTTTTCCTGATTGATATTTGTAAAATGAACTTAATGTTAAATTTTTGTACTAGTTGTTTTCTTGGACTGTTTGTTACATTATGCTTTGAAATCAATTGTATTTGGCTTTCATTTTTTTAGTTTGATGTACTGTAAAATCTTTGGGCATCTTAATGTGAATTAACAACCACAACAGCAGCAGCAGCAGCAGCAGCAATCATCATCATCATAATGGTTATCACATAAAATGGTTTATTTTAACCCCACTCCAGCTGCATCTCAAAGGAGAAGTGAAATTCACCAAGACTTTGGGAATGCTAACTGACCCTGATGGAATGTCACTCCTTGGCTCCTGTAGCAAATTCAGTTAAAAACAAGATGACAAAGTCAGTCAAACACTATTTGCGGTATGGCATTTCTCAAAGTCAAATCATTGGGGGGATGACATTTCCATTAAAGCTAAGCTTTTTAAAAAAGGTGAGGGATTTTTATTCCTCTTTTCTTAGCCCCAACAGCCTATACCTTTCAGGTAAATAAAAGTGATGTCACTATGTAATGCTTTCTTCAGCATATAAATCTAAATGGATAATTTCATATCTGGCCCAGACTTAATTGGTTCGAAACCCTTTTGTACTCTGCTTTTTCTTTGTTGACTAATTTTTGGGTGTTGAGGGAAATCAAGGTCAACAGTTTCGTTTTTACTAGGCAATGATTTGCCCTCAACAGTCCTTAATTGAATCTCCTTGGTAGGATAATGTTAAGCATATTCCCCAAATACACACGCCTGCATTTCTTATTGACTTCAGGGAGAGCAGTACATGTCATTTATGGTTAGAATGACAGCTGGCTTGCTGTTTCTTATTTTAGGTAAGGATTCATATGGTAAGTACTATTGACTTGCAATTTTAAAATGTATTTTTACCTTAATGTTATATTTAAATCTTTGTAACACAAACCAAAAATGTTTGCCACTTTGCCCACTTTGTGATTCAATCACTATGCATTTGTTTTTGTGCAGTTGTATGCATGTGTATGTATTTAAATCCATTGTACAATCAGGTGAGGATGTCATTTGCTATTCCGAAAGAGGTTAAACAACTGGTTACTCGGTTTCAGTTGAATAAAAGTGACAGGGAAGCTGTCTTTTTGGCTCAGTTTGCCAGAAGCAAAGAGGAAAGATTCCAAATGCAATTTATGAAAGGAAGTTAAGCAGTTTTGAAGAGCATCACTGCATAAAGTTATCAGAATCTGCAAGGTAAACATTCAGCACCTGAGAAAAGAGAGGGGGAAGGAAATCCTTCATCACTCTCACTTTTCCCGGTACAAAATCTCCCCGGATTTCAAAAAATAGTAATCAAGAAAACAGAATAAATCATTAATGTATAAAGGCGTCTCTACATGCGGTGGTCTTCAAAAATATCAGTAGTCATCAATAAGGAATGTTTGTGAGACAGGATGGTCTTATCACTCCAGTATACTCACATCCGCTTTAAAGGCTTTCTATACCTTGGTTAGCTTTTTATTCGAAGCAAAAACCTATCAAATATGTATTGGTAAGCAGCTTTGGAGTACCTCTAATGGTTTTCTCCCAAGGGCACATCTAAGGCTTATCAAGTGCTGAAAACTTCTGGTCAAGGTCAGCGTTTCCAACACCCTCCCTCTAACTTTTCAGTAAGGAAAGATTGGCATTTGAGGTTTAGGGTTTTGTTTCGTTTTAACTCTTAAAGGTGAAAGGCTTCATATAGAACATTTTTGTTAATACAGTTCCAGAAAGAAGTGGGGCATTTATATATAGAGAGAGGGGGAATGTATTTGATCCCCTGCTAAATTTGCCTGTTTGCCCTCTGACAAAGAAATGACCAGTTCATAATTTTAATGGTAGGTTTATTGTAGCTGTGAGAGACAGAATAACAACAGGAAAAACCCCAGAAACCCAGAAGACAAAAGTCAGAGATTGAACTCACCTGGTGGCTTTAAACCTTGTCTTGTATTTTATTCTGTGAACTGCTCTGAGATCTTGTGAGGAAGGGTGGTATAGAAATTTAATAAACAACATAAATAAAAAAAAACCAGCCACTCTTTCTCAGCCTCAGCCGCCCACTGAAATGTGTGAGGAATACTGATCTACCTTGCAATACTGCACCAATATAATTTGGGTCAAGCACTAGTTATTGTTATGACTATTGTTTACTAGGTGTTGTCAGTCTCCAGTGTAGGCGTGGGTAAGCCTTTTCAGCTCAAGGGATGCATTTCCTTGTGATAAGTCTTCTGAGGGCCACATGCCAGTGGTGAGAAAGACCAGAGGCAAATGGAGACAGAGAAATGGATGTGAATTTTACCTTTGTACAGTGCTAGTTTCTACACAAATTCAAACTTCCATCCATGCAAGCAATAGCTTAAGGGCACAATCCAGGCAGGCAAAAACCCTCAGGTTGCAAAGCAGGGTGTGTGATGTGCAAGGCATGTGAAGAGGGTGGTGGTAGCCTGCAGAGAATTCTGATAAAGAGGCCTGGGTGGCCTCATTTGGCTCCAGGTCCTGAGGTTCCCCATCCCTGTTCTGGTGTTTTCTCTGTTTACAAGTGATCAACAAAAACCATTTTGGACATAGACCTCATTTTGCAAACCAGTTCAAAATCATTTTGTCCATAGAGCTCATTTTGCAAACCAGTTCAGTGGAATCTGGCGGATACCTCGGAGGGAATTCAGGGTTGCGTTACTACAATTGTTCTATCTGCTTGCCAGATGAAATAGATCTAGTTGAATCTGGCCAACAATCCATTCTCCCTTTCTCCAGAATCTCTGCAAGATACCACCCAGTTAACTTCATTCACATTCGTCTTCAAGATGAACCTTTTAAAGGGACTGTTTTTGTTTGTTTTTGTTTTAAGACCTACCTTTTAATGAAACACTGACACACACAACTCCCCAGGAGTTCCTATGCCCTACTGTAATTAATTCTGTAACCATGGCTAAGTGCATGTAACTGAAATAATCACAGGTGTTGGTCTGTAGTAGTCGAAACAAAATAAAAAAGAAGTGTGCATGCACACAAAAGCGCATGCCAATAACAAACTTAGTTGGTCTCTAAGGTGCTACTGGAAGGATTTTTTTTTTATTTTGGTCTGAAATAATCACACATTCTTTCTCTGTCAAATTTTAGATTGTAAGCCCCAGTAAACTTTGCACCCTGTGAGGTACATTACAAATGGATGGCACTATATAAATAAGAAACAAGAAGGAATAAGAATACTGACCAAAATTAATACATTTACTAAAGGTAAAGGGACCCCTGACCATTAGGTCCAGTCGTGGCCGACTCTGGGGTTGCGGCGCTCATCTCGCTTTATTGGCCGAGGGAGCTTCTGGGTCATGTGGCCAGCATGTCTAAGCTGCTTCTGGCGAACCAGAGCAGCGCACAGAAACTCCGTTTACCTTCCCGCCGGAGTGCTCCCTATTTATCTATTTGCACTTTGACGTGCTTTCGAACTACTAGGTGGGCAGGAGCAGGAACCAAGCAATGGGAGCTCACCCCATCACAGGGATTTGAACCGCCGACCTTCTGATCGGCAAGTCCTAGGCTCTGTGGTTTAACCCACAGCGCCACCCGCGTCCCAATACATTTACTAAAACTACCTAAATTCTACAACTTAAGAGGGGGGCCAATCAAATATGACAGTGTGATTTCCAAATCATGTGTATCATTGTGTTATAATTCAGTGTTCGTTGTTCCTTGTATTATAACTAATTGCATGTAATTGCAAACTGGGAACCACCAACGACAAGGCAGGACCCAGCAGCAGCAGCAGCAGCAGCAGCAATATAGGACAGGTTGGCAGGTGCAGTGTGGGTTCAAGAGAAGAAAAGTGGGAGATCAACAATTCAGTAAGCAACCCAAAGCAACCATTTTCTCCTCTTTTCACCACCGTTTCAGAGTCCTTCCTGGATGAAGAATGTTGTTCAATTATTGCCATACAGCTGGAGTAACCGCCCCACACCTTAATTCTATTCTAGGCTTAGAGTGCCTTTTCTCTGTTAAAGTACAGAACAGCTAAACTGAAACAAATTAGTTCAAGTCCCACATAAATAAATGTATATAGCCTGCTCGGGGATATAAGCTGCAGTAGGTGGGTAATTTGTCTCTTGGCTTCCAGTCAGAGGCTCAAAAGTTTTTGCCTCTTTTGCCAGAATATGTAGGCATTGATGTGAAGGAGAGGAGTCATCAAGGTAACAGTATTTGTTTATGGCCCACCTTTCTGCTAGGGGATTTCATGGGAAATGCTGAGTCATCTATAAACTTCAAGGCAACTCTCCCCTCCCCCAATATGCAGTATATTAAAAGGGATATTATTCGTGCTTTCTGGCCCTTGGACAATCTGTTTTTCTAGGCCAGAGCTGCAACATTCCTCCCCCCACTCTAAGTATTGCTTAATGTCCCACAGTGATGAAAGCCAGTGACATATAGTGTATTTGTTTTCAAGCTCTATAAATGCGCCATAGAAATTTGAACTGGGGGCAGTTCAAAGTCTTCATTTTTGCTTAGTCCTTTAGGAATTCACATTCATAATTTTGTTCAACCCAAAATGTCATTAGCAAAGCAAAACCATTTATTTCCCTACACTTTGATCTGACTTTATTGCATAATGAGAAGGAAACACTTTCCCAAATCCTATCCTTCTGTTCAGCGTATGTCCTTAAGTATGAGGCTATGGCCTGTGAATATATATGTGCATATCTCCAAGTCTTTGGCAGAGGGGAATTCAGCAGGATCATAGCTTGGTGATGCAACATCTGCATCGCATGCAGAAGGTCCCTACTTCAATTAGGGTTTCCATAGTTCAAACAGTGAAAAATTCGTTCTGCCAAAATTGCCCCCCAAATGCTGTCTTTGAGCTATTTACATGGGAAATCAGCAAAAACGGCACTACTGACATGGGCTGCCATATGTCCAGATTTTCCCCACAATCTCTGGCATCAGACAGCTTCCTATGTTCCTACAGGATTAGGATTTGGAGCTCTTGGTATTAAGAATCTTCAAATGCGCAGTTGCATATTCCTCTTCCTGGAATCCCTTTCTCCTAGTCTAGCATTTAGCCCTCTTCAGCTGTTTGGGTTCACACATACAGGTGGCTTCCACCATCCACACATGTGCTGACTGCACATCAGATCCATAGAAAGGGAACATCTGAAGGATAATTCTGAGCACGTTTAGGTGAATGCAATTAGACTCTACCTCCTAATTAAGAAATGTGATATACATAGTGGTCAGCAAGGGTGCCAACTTGAATGAAATATTGGGAGGCCAGGAAAGTCCCACTCCACATAATTGTGAGCACATGACACAGCACGCACACATCATTTGAATGGCAATGCCCATCAAATTTCAGGAGGCGGCCCCCTCACATACTTTACTGGGTGTCAGAGAGACTTTGGCTCCCAGGAATTGGCTGCTATGGTGGTCAGTAGGGTTGAGCTGTGTTGTTTCCCTTACCTCCCAGCAGCAGAGTCACTGAGGTCTTCTGGGACGGAGGGAGAAGAGAGAGGTGGTGACAAGGCTGGTGTGGTGCAGAAAGCCCAGAGGAGCCAATAATACACTCCTACCAGTGTGTTTGCACCACAGTGACCTTGCCACTCCCTTCTCCCTCCTTGTAACCACAGTAACCCATGCACAGGGAGGACAGGTAAGCAGAACATGAGTTTTACATGAGGTTTACATGAGTGCCAGCAGTCAGCCACTGTGAGAACAGGATGCTGGACTGGATGGGCCATTGGCCTGATCCAGTTATGTTCTTATGCCCATACCCACTCCCCACTTATATATATATTCAAGTGAATGCCAGACTAAGAATTAAGTCATGGGATGAACTGGCCTGGGATTAACCTAGAACAAGGATGTCCAACAGGTCAATCACGATCTACTGGTCGATCCCTGGGAGGTTTTGGTAGATCATGGTTGAATGCTGGCTCCTTGGTCCAGCCCTGCCCTCTCGCCCCATCCTCAAGATTGCTTGAACAGAATATGGAGCTCTCACCGCAATGCTGACTGTTTCATTAGTGATCTCTTGATGAGTGACTTTTTTCATTTATCCCTTTGCCCTGATCTCCCCAAAATACGGGATTTCCTCCCTAAAAAAAGTTCAACAACAAAAGGGGTAGATCACTGCCAGTTTTTAATTATGTGAGTAAATTGCAGTCTCTTGGAAGTTGGCCGTCCCTGACCTAGAGCATTCTGAAATGTCAAGAATGCATCTGTCAGAAATATCACAAGCCTAGATTAGGAAACTATTAACAGGGAAAGTGACAGATTAAACCACCCCCTCCAAAATTTATTTATTTATTTATTTTCAGTGGTGATGATCTGTATTAGGAAATTTATTCAGTAAAAAATGTATGCTTCTATTATACCAAATAACAGTAGCTCTTTTCAGTAATATATAGAGCTCTTTCCATTTAGTAATATCAATGTCTTGAAGCATTTCTACAGAGGCAATATATGAATAAATATTATAGATAGATGATAGATAGATAGATAGACAGACAGATAGATAGAAAGATAGATATAGATACAGATATCATACAATGTTATTCACTTTACCTCTGAAGTACCATTATTGTTTACTTCATTCATTGATTATGATAAAGACAGATAAAAATCTATTTTGTGCAATAAGTGGCTGTCATTCCATCTACATTTCCCAAGAGATACCTGTGTGAATGTGCTTACTGTGAACTCACAGAAAGCACATTCATGCATTTCAAAGATGATGATGTGCAAGGAAAGCTGTAAATAATGAGTGGTGAGTGACAGGAAACGTGTAGAGAGATGGGAAGCACACTGATCATAGAACAAACCCCAAGATCATTCATATGTATGAATTATCTCTATACTAGGCTTGCAGACATTCTCAACCACCAGGCAGACCCTGCTACATATTTAGAGTAGCAAATTTGGAAGGGGGTAGTGTTGTATTGTGGGACAGCGGGTGGTGCTGCGGGTTAAAGCCTCAGTGCCTAGGGCTTGCCGATCGAAAGGTCGGCGGTTCGAATCCCCGCGGCGGGGTGCGCTCCCACTGTTCGGTCCCAGCGCCTGCCAACCTAGCAGTTCGAAAGCACTCCTGGGTGCAAGTAGATAAATAGGGACCGCTTACTAGCGGGAAGGTAAACGGCGTTTCCGTGTGCGGCTCTGGCTCGCCAGAGCAGCGATGTCACGCTGGCCACGTGACCCGGAAGTGTCTTCGGACAGCGCTGGCCCTTGGCCTCTTTGAGTGAGATGGGCGCACAACCCTAGAGTCTGTCAAGACTGGCCCGTACGGGCAGGGGTACCTTTACCTTTTTAGTGTTGTATTGAAGTACTCAAGGGACCACGCCTGCATTCGATCTATGAGAAGCATTTCCCAGTTACTAATAACAAAATCCTACACATGTTTACTCACTAATAGTGATGAAGAAATTCATTTCATATTTTAATGCAAACCTACCTAACTGACAATTTCCGGAAAAAAATACACAAAACAATATGCAATTGCCCTCTAAAATCTACACTTCTCTGAATTTTGCAAATCAGTATACAGAATTGTATATGTTAGGAGAAACTGTGCCTAATAATGGATGCATTTATTATGATAACATGCAAAATCACATTATATATGGGGAATTGGCAAAATGTGTGTTTTGCCAAAATTATGTGCAAATAATCAGTGTTTTTTCTAGAAAAAGGTGCCCTCACCATGATCCCCCCCCTCTCTCTCTCTCTCTCTCACACACACACACTTTGTGCTCCCCTCCCCTTCTTCAACCTCTCTGCCCCACCTTGCCTTGTCTGCTCTTCACCCACCCCTAGAATTCTGCCTTTCTCCTTCTCCACCCTTCCCCTCCTCCCAGCCACCAGCCGCACTGTCCATACTCACTTCTACTGCTTGCCCCAGCCACAGAATGGAGGACATCTCCCTCCCTCCCCTCTTCCTCCCCTGCCCTGCAGACCTGGAAAGAAAGAGCAGAGATGAATGGGAAGCGGCACTGGCGCTTGCCCAGCTGCTTGCAGCACAGCGAGGCACTGGCATATCAGCACATCCAGGAGGAAAGAGTGCATTGCGGGGCAGCCAAGGGGGAATGGTATAACCTGTTGACAGAGCGGCAACTGAAACCCCAAACAAGGACTTCCTTTTCTTCACCACCACATCACCCTCCTGCTTTTTGCAACCCCTCTTTTAGCCATAGTTGCTTGCTCTCCACACCCTGCATTTACCTTATTATTTGAAGGGGGGGGAGGGTGCCAGTACTGCGTATCGCTGAGTACCACAAGGAAAAAAGGCACTGCAAATAATGTATTCATTAGGAGAAATTCACACTGAAAAGTTGGCAATTCTTATGATTATTTTTGAGGGAGGGGAAATAGCATACTGATGTGGAAGAATAGCAAATTTAATTTAAGTTTGTGGGGAGGCGGAACTGAAAGTAAGAAATGTGTCCATCCCCACTTAGTTGTAGTGTTGGTTCTGTTGCGTTCAGTAGGCCTTATTCTCTAGTAAGTGTGTTTAGGACTGCAAACCTAGCAAGGACAACACCCATATTTTTAATTCTCTGCACTCAGAATTGTGGACGGGCATTTTATATCATTGCTAGCCAGTATTTTCAGCCAGCAGTCCAATCAGATCATACCACCTTGCTACCGTCAACACAGCCTAGCATTTTCGCTGAAGGGGGCTCTTTCTGATTCCGCTGCTCTCACAGCAATTTGCTTTCATTTTGCTGCTGGCACAAATAATATTGATAGCAATTCTGGACTTGATTAGAAGTTCGAAGAGGTGCCTTCAAGAGACAACATCCATAGTATAAGCTGTGTTTACTAAGGAGCAGTTTCCATAAGGAGTCCTTTAATTTTTACAGCATAATGCTAATTGCCCTTTCTGGCTTGTCCTGCATGAACCTCATGAAGTTTTTGCTTCATCGCAGGCATTATGTAAAATAAAGGACAGAGAGTATCTTGGCCATGTGTATGATCCATAATTAGAGGGATGCTGTAAACTACTAATAAAGAATCCAGATGACAGAGAAGCTGGTGCACAACCTGGCTAGCCTGAAAGGTTTTACAGATTGTTAATGACACCTTGATTGAAGCCATAAGAGGTGACTATGAAGCTCACCAATTACTGCATCACATCAACATCATGAAACATAATACTATACCAGTTTTAGATTATACATTGTTCCACTGCTAAGCAAACATCTCAGCATGCAAGTTTAGGGCTTCACTTTGGCCCCACTTACTTTAATGGGACTAAAGTGCATATGGTCCATATATTTTGCTTACCTGAGCTTTTTCCTGGGCTTCTGGCTTCTTCACCCAGTAAGCTATATTATTCGGTAGAATAATGGATCTAATTCATGCCTTCCTGCAATAGAGGATATTATAAACCAAAGCATTCCCAACTGGTGTTTTCCTGGTTTCCCAAAGTCTTTATGGAGAGTGCACAATTTTCTGTGCAGTTTATTCCATTTCTGGATTTTTGAGTCTCTAAAAACAGGGAACATGGCTCCCAATTACAAGGTGAGCCTGCTCATATGCCCCTCTCTCTTTACAGTCACCCCTTCCCCAAATGGGCACAAAGGGGGCAGGGCCAGCTTTCATGCAATTTACATTTCTTTTCATATTTTCTGATAGCTCTGCTCCATTGCTGAAAACTAAATATGAAAATGCAGAGTTGTTTCTTTCAAAAGGGAGTCATTTAAAACCTCATTTACAAACAAGCAAAATGTTTTAAACCCATTTACCCCAGGCTTTAGATTTTATTAAAATATTTAATGCTATGAATTGACCTTTCTGAGCTGAAGAAAGCAAAAATGAAAGAATAACCAGCTTTTCAAGTCTGATTCTTGCTTTCTTTAATTGGCAACTGTTGTATCTTGGAACAGTTTATAGAATGGTTTAGGAAATGTCAGATTACCATGAAATAGTCTTCCTTTCAGAAAACTGATAATAAATTCACCAGTGCTTTGTACATAATACTTCTTTATTTATTTCCAAGGTCAGAACAAGTAAGCATTTTCTTTCTTGTCTATGGACCGCTGACAGTCATTTTCTCTAAAGAATAAAATAAAATTTAGGAAATACGTTTTGTATTGAAGCATCAGTCTGCATGTGAGAAGCAACAAATTATTTTTCATTTAAAAAAGAAACATAGGCTGGGACATTGCAGGTGGAGGAAATAGTTACAGCCTCAAGTCATTCAAACACAATGCTCCTATGGAACAATCCTATACACAAGAAGTTGTCGCAAACCAACTCAGGTTTAAACTGAGTAATTTAAACTGGAGTCAAGTTACATCAGATCCAAATTCTGTTCAGGAATGGGGCTGCTGGCAGAGGGAAAACCAGTCTTTGAATCAGTGTTCTCTGCTGGGTTGTATTTTTGAAATAAAAATTATAGAAAGCCCTTTATTAGACCATCAAAATGTTGTGAAATAATAATATAATAATATATTATAAATACAATGCAATAAATTATAAATAAAAGTTTGTTCTTAGAAAAGTGGCATTGGTCTGTCTAGCACAGCTGTGACTGGACTCAAGAATAAATAGATGGGACACATGAAATGGGTAGAACTAAGACCAAGAACAAAGGTGTTTTAATAATAACATCTGCAGGGGCAATGAAAAGTGCAGGAAGCTAACCTAAACTTCAAGGCTGGGCAGGCCAAACCCAATCCGTATCAAGAGTTTTGTTAAATGTGTGTCTAATAAGCACAATTTCCACGTGAAATACAGCTCCACTCACATTTATATTGAGTGGAGATAGCGACACAGAAACCCTTACATTAAGCAGCTCCATGTGATTGGGACACTGGTAGGAAGGACTAGGGTGTGTGCGCATGACACAGTGGGAAGAGAGTGATCCCTCCTGCTTCAGATTGTGAGTGCCTTGGATGCAAATGCACTCGTACTTTGGTTCTCGAACAGAATCCATTCTAGAAGTTCGTTTGACTTCCGAAAATGTTCAAAAACCAAGGTGAGGCTTCTGATTGGCTGCAGGAGCTTCCTGCGCTCAGTCGGAAGCTGCAGAAGCTGCATTGGATGTTCAGGTTCCAAAGAACATTCGCAAACCAGAACACTCACTTCCGGGTTTGCACCGTTTGGGAGCCAAAATGTTCAAGTTTGAGAACCAAGGTACGACTGTATAACTAAGACCTCCCCTCAATTTGAACTTTGTCCTGTTATATTTGGGATAAGCCATGAATGCTTATTATGCCAAAAATTTAGCCCTTAGATGTTGGATGTGAACACTTCCCCCTCCCCCTCCCAAACTTTGGCTCTAATTAAGTGCCATGTTTACTGTCAGAAACATATTTAGTGATTTGTTCTTTTTTACAACATCCTCACTAAACAAGAACATCTGTTTCACATTCTCTTTCCATTTTCAAGGCGAGCTATTGTCATAAAATTTCCAAATGTCACACTCTCTGAAGAATAATGAATGTGGATGATGAAAGCATTAATTACTTAGGGGTGAAGTAATATCACCTCTACCTCACACCATTTAAAAAACCATCTTTTCTCTAGCAATGTGACTAGAAAACAGTATGTATGTAAAAAATTTCAGAGATACCATTGATGGAATCTTTGGAGAAGCTGGAGATGGCGTTTATAAGTGGTCCATGTTTCACAAGCATACAGTAAGATTGGTAGTACAATAGCTTTGTAAACAAGCATTTTGGTTTCCCTGAGAATGTCCCGGTCCTCAAACACTCTGTGCTTCAGTTGGGAGAATGCTGCACTCGCAGAACTCAGGTGATGCTGGATTTCAGCATCCATGTCAGCCTTTGTGAAAAGATAGCTGCCCAGGTAGGATAAGTGATCAACATTTTCCAATGTTACACCATTAAGTTGGATTTGTGGCACTGCAGAGGGGTTGTTTTGTGCTTGCTGGTGTAGCACTTTGTTGCTGTTTTTTGGATATTGAGCAATAGGCCCAGCTTTTTGTAAGCTTCTAAAAGGCTATTTAGGATGGTTTGGAGGCCATCCTCTGAGTGTGTGTACACTACATTGTCATCATCATATTGAAGCTCTATGACGGAGGTTAGGACACGGGTGGCGCTGTGGGTAAAAGCCTCAGCACCTAGGGCTTGCCGATCGAAAGGTCGGCGGTTCGAATCCCCGCGGTGGGGTGCGCTCCCATTGTTCGGTCCCAGCGCCTGCCAACCTAGCAGTTCGAAAGCACTCCCGGGTGCAAGTAGATAAATAGGGACCGCTTACTAGCGGGAAGGTAAACGGCGTTTCCGTGTGTGGCTCTGGCTCGCCAGAGCAGCGATGTCATGCTGGCCACGTGACCCGGAAGTGTCTCCAGACAGCGCTGGCCCCCGGCCTCTTGAGTGAGATGGGCGCACAACCCTAGAGTCTGTCAAGACTGGCCCGTACGGGCAGGGGTACCTTTACCTTTTTATGACCGAGGTTATGGTAACCTTACTCTTTGCTTTCAGTCTACTCATGTTAAAGAGCTGGTACTGCATATCCTTGAGTACCCCCAGAAAAAAGACATTGGGTACGGGAAACTGAAGCGGGGGGGACTGGAGTGGAAATGAATATTTATCTTTATTTTATCTTCAGATCTTTATATCTTTATTCCATTATATCTAACAGATGTTAGTAAGCACCTAAATCTTGGAGGAAACTGATTTTCTAGATTTCAATTGAAGTTTAGGCCCTGTTTTGGCAGAAAAACTGCTTTGGTCACCCTGTATGATTACCTATGTTTGGAGAGAGACAGGGGAAATGTGTCCCTTTTAATTCTCCGCAAGCTCTCAGTGGCTTTTGTTGCCATAACCATGGTATCTCTCTGAAGCAGCCGTCTGGCGCTGCTTTGTGATGGTTCCAGTCCAACTTGGATGGTCATTTCCAGAAGATGATGCTTGGGGAGTGCCCATGAAGCCTTCAATGCAGGGTTCCTCAGGGTTCAATTTTATCCTTCATTCTGTTTAACATCTACATAAAACTACTGAGTGGGTCATCCAGAGTTTTGGTGTAAGTGTCAGCAATATGCTGATGACACACCTGGAAATGTCAGGAATTGGGATCTCCTGCATGCAAAAAGATGCTCTGCCACTGAGCTACAGTCCTTATCATCTGTTGGAATTAGGGAGAAATGGGCAGAACTTTTGCACATGTGTGCCACTTTTGCTTCTTTTTTCTTTCTTTTCCATTTCACTGGGGGTGGGGTGGGAACATTGCTCATTTGTATCTTGGTCCTAAGGCTCAGCTGGTTAAATCTTCACAATCTGAATCAAAAGCTATGAGCTATGATCTTTAACCATGTTCACACTTAAACATAGTCAATACAAATTAAACCTAACATTTATAGTTGTTGGCATACTTTCCATTAATAACTTTAATGGAAACATTTGGAGAACAATAGGCAATTTTCCATGCAGAAAGATCCTGCCAAAAGAGAGGTTTTTGGCTGGCACAACAAATCCTTAAATAATTGCCTTCAGCTGTCTGAAGCTGAATTTTTGGCTTAAAATCCGCCAAGATGGCAGAGGGAGCATGATAGAGAGATAGGATTATGACATCCCTGTAATGCAGACTTTCAGTCTCCTCTGACTAACCTGCAAAATCTGGATAATGGCACCAGACTCTCTTTCAGTCCCTAACTCCTCTGTCTAGCCTGCAATACGTGGTATAGCCCCAGAGAGTGCCTCTATTGTAGTCCAGGGTTACTGCCATAATTGTGTTTGGGGGATGCACCGGAGTAGCTTGATTATGGACTGAACCAGATGTTACTATGACTTTCCCTGAAGTACATGGAGAAAATGGATTAAAACATCATCTCCCAGAGCACCATGTCTCCAATTTTCAAAGGAGCCCAGATGAAAACTATGCTAGATCCTCATTATGGCTCCCCTGAGCTATGTCTGGTTTGGTCCCATATTAGAGTTATCATAAACCACACTCTCTTAGGTTCAGCGCTACTACTTTATTGGCAGTATGCAATATTAATGGACTACAATACAAGGTTGCTGTCACTCAGGGAAACTTGGATCACTGATTGCATCTACTGAGGCTGTCAAACTCAGCAATAGGGATTCTGGGAAAGAACTCTTCTGACATTTTTTCTACACGGTTCTACTGATAAAATCTTATGGTCTCATATATATATATATGTATATCTCCCCACAAAACATCCACATTAAACCAAAATAAACTGCAGAATGCCGCTTCAAACAGAGCTGAAGTCCTACAGACAACAATAGAGGCATACATATCAAAGAGAAAGAAATCAACACTGCAATAGTGAGAATGTCTTATTATCTGCGGGGGGGTTTAGGGGGGTTCCTACCACAAACTACAAACTAGCCATCAATTTACATGCATTTCTCTGCTCTGTCAGTTTCTCTTAAACTGATTCCTGTCAAATTAAGCCCATTCAATAATACACTTGGACTTACAAAGAGCAAAATACTCAAGAAGTATTATAATTAGTTTTCAGATAATTCAGTGATTTGGGGGGAAGTTTTATTTTTATTTTTTAATGACAGTGTGTTTCGCTTGGCATTTTCAAAGTGTTACATATTGACACTGGCTTCGGGCTGAAGTCCCAAGCCCTGTCGCCTTGTGTCCAGTTCTGTACATAACACAGCCCTTGAGCGAAGATTGCCCTGGAATCGAGTTAATGAAAGTATTGACAGACTCAACTGTGGCATCCTAAACAAGATGCTCTAATGATAACACTGTCTCATACCAGAGGCTAGTCAGAAAATTGGACACAACTCAGTGCAATGTTTCCCCCCTGAAAAAACAAAAGATGGAAATAAGCTTTAATATACAAACCTGTCTGACTGCCAAAAATGCAGAAGGAGTTCATGAAAGATAGTCAGAAGCAGTTTAATGTAACTGGGCCCACCAGAAACTGAGGATCAGGGATGGTTGGGAAGGAGTCAGATAAATTAATCATGGACATAAATAGGTATCATTTGCCTGCCTCTTCCTTGTCATAGTCTTCTTCCCGCTGCTACAAAAGTTTGTTTCTCTCTTTCCCTGTTACCTATGCATATATTTTTTTTTATTTGAAAAATGAATTGCTTTGAAATGACTCTGCCTTATGACACATCAAAGCAGCTAAGAGCCATTTGAAATTCATAAGGATTCAACACTAAACTTTTAATGTGAAAACCTTCAAATGGGGCAGAGGTAATATAAGTATAATAAGTTTGGGTATCGGGCAGGAGAATCCAAACCCCAGTTAAGTAGCAGCACAGCATAGCACAGAGGTGGAGCCATGGCTGCATTCACCACCCTGTAATCCCATTAGCCAGGGTGGAAGGTGAAAAGGCAGGAAACTCAGTATGCCAGCCTAGAGCTAGTACAGGAATCAGACTCAGATTGGGGCCAATGCTTTCAAGTGATAGCTGTGTGGTCAACTCAGGACCAGGAGATTGTGGGACAGCTCAGTGCTTCCTTCTCTCCACCCCTGGATCACCCACTTTCCGAGTGCTACTGTTGGCAGAGATCCCACCAGTAGTGATTCTATCCACCTACAGATTCATGAGGTAGCAGTAATGGAGGATGGAAGATATGGTCTGGGAAAGTGGCATGCCCCAAGCAAAGGGAGTTTGGATTGCAGCCAAAATGCTTGCCTAAATAAAAGATAGACCTCTTTTCTACATGTTTATTTTATTTTTTTTAAAAAGACCACCACTATTGGATAGATAAAAGAGGATGATAGCAGATGAAGTTAAAATTCAGGTTCCACTTGGATATGCTCAGTACAGTGGTACCTTCATACTCAAACGCCTTGGTTCTCAAACGCCAAAAAGGGGGAAGTAAGTGTTCCGGTTTTCAAATGCTTTTCGGAAGCCGAACGTCCAATGAGGTTTTCAGGTATTGTTTCCAGAGCACCTGCACCAGTCAGAAGCTGTGCCTTGGTTTTTGAACATTTCGGAAGTCAAATGGACTTCGGGAATGGATTAAGTTTGGCCCTTTTGTTTTTGCTATTTATTTTGCATTTTTGTTTTTGAGTCTTTTTTGGTTAATTTGTTTTTCAGGTACTGATCCATTGCAGAAATGGATAAAAGCCGCCCCCCCCCCCCCATCCAAAAAATGACTATCATCGTGCAGGTAAGAAAAAAACGATTTTTTAAAAATCATCTACAATACTGTCTTATTTATTTTATAGTACATTGATTATTGCTTTCATTTTATGGATCAATGGTCTTGTTAGATAGTAAAATTCATGTTAAATTGTTGATTTAGGGGTTATTTTTAAAAGTTTGGAACAGATTAATCGGTTTTGCATTACTGTCTATGGGAAAGCATGCCTTGGTTTTGGAGCACTTTGGTTTTGGAACAGACTTCTGGAACAGATTAAGTTTGAGAACTAAGGTACCACTATATCAGGAAATTAGGATACATGGATCTGTCAGTTTCAGTTAAACATTGTTGGGTGAAGAACTGTATTGCAAAAATCAAATAAATGCAAATTTCAATGGATAGCTGCATTTTGGTTGACATATTGTTTCACCTGAGAGTTAGGAAGTTCACCAAATGGAATTTCTCCCCCATTGCCACCATGAGAGATAATGGATTTAAAAATAAAATAAAATGAAAAGGGGTTAACTGAAAAGTTAACAGCATTCAGAACAAAGGAAGAAGAAAAAACAAAAATTCAACAATTAAGCTTGAGTGTCTTGTTTATACAAATGAGAAATGAATGTCAATGCCAAACCTTTGATTTCTTTCTGGTTTTACAACATCAGAAAAACAGTGTGTGGGGACTTCTGGAACTGAAACATGAACTGCATCACAGTCAGCTTCTATATTGACAACCTCTAAATACTTCAAATGTCCATTAGTAAAGTGATCTCTTGTATACACAGATATACACAGGAAGTTAATAAATTAATAAAATGAGGACGTGAATGTCTCCATCTTCTCTTTGCATGTAAATCCTACCCAGACCTTATTTAGATATGTATATTTGATTTTACAGATTTCCTTATTTTATCTGAATTTATTTATTAATGGATTTTATATTATTCATGTGCACCACTTAGATTTTTTAAAAAGAACAAATCAATTGTTGCATGCACCCTGCCAGGATAAAACACTGGGAACATTTAAAAGTACTTTTCATTCAGAGATATTGTGCTCAAACTATAATGGGAACCTGTGACAACTTCCATTAACCCCAGCCAAGATGGTTCTGATGACTCAAGTAGGCACACACCATTCCCACAAGTTTAATACATGAGATGGTGAGACAGATCTAGACTCTTTTCCTCCTGCCACTCCCCACCCCACCCCCAGCCAGATCACAAGAAATCACAGAAAACCAGCACTTCTCTATTACAAAACTTACAGTCTTGAGCTTAACCTTAAAGTGAATAAAATGTGCATGCAATCAAGCTCTGCTTAGTTTGTTCTAGATTAGCCCATTCCAAACTGAGTATGAAGAATTGTGTCCATCACTAACAAGGAGTGGGCTCTTCTGAAGATAGCTGCTTCAGAGGGCAGGCAGAGGAGGAAAAGGCAGCAGCAAATTCAGATCAGGAAAAAAATAAAGAGGTAAACTGTGTTCTCACTAAAGGAGAGCACGTGTTGCGGATGGGGCCAGGCAAAGCACCCCATAGTTGCCAGGCAGGATAGATTGAAGGGGCCTGGCTTGGATTGGTGGTTGGTGTTGCTGGGGTAAATTTGATGTTGCCAATTTGGGGGTGGGAACAGAGATTATTTAAACAAGGTTCACAGCAAGCTGCTTTCTCTTTCGCTGTGGGCACCGGATCACCCGCCCGCCCTCCCTTGTTTGGGCTTGTGCTTTGACCTTGCTATGCCTGTCATGGGGTCGTCCGCCTTGGTGCGGGGGCCTGGTAGGAATTTTTCCATTTGGCTGATTAGTGTGTGCCATTTGGTTTTTGCCTACTGCGTAGCAAATCGTCACAACTTGTAAGGTTGGCAGTTAGGCATTGGTTTAAATTGGTTGGTGGAGGGGTATGGATTGGCTGTGCCTGCCCCTCCAATGCTGCTGCTGCACGGGAATTCCGTTAAAGGAATTCAGGGGCTTACCATCCTTTTGTCCAAACCCCTGGAATCGGGTTTGGGCCGTGTAAGCCCCTGGGAGCATGCGGGGAGAAGCTGAGGGTCTGTGCCGCAGCTCCAGTTATCCCTGATCTTGTTCCTCCACACTGGCTTCCGCTGGAATCCGGGAGTCAGTGCTGTCCCCCAAGGTGGGGGGGGGGGACAGATAGTCATAACCAGTGCCTAAGCAACCACTGACAATTTTTATGTTTAATAAAGTTGTGGCCAAAATTATGCCAAAAACCTTAAACAAAAATTTATGAGTGATGTGTGAGTTATTGGGGTAGGAGTGTTTTGGGGGACCTCAGCACGCAAATAAAAAAATTAGGAAATCCAGTTGTAAAATATATTTAAGTTCCTGTTTATCACTTTAAATGAGCAAGCTGGTCTTGAGAGAGGAACTGGTTTCTCTTGGTGAATTTTACTTTTGTCACTTAAGTGTTAACTAACATTTTGGAGCATTTTATACGGAAAAAGAAAGAAACACTTATTTTGTATCTAAATTCCAGGCTCTTTAGATAAAGGTATTTATTATAGGTTTTCACTAAAAGATATCACTATCAATCAAATCCATCATGTGTGAGTCTTACTTTATCATGACACTGAAGTATATACACCACCAATTGCAATTTGGGGAGGGGGAGGCCTTCATGATCAGCAAAATTAATCATTGCTTTAGGTCCCCCATGTCCACTCATGAATTGATCATTAAAAATAAACAAACATTGAGATGATATATCTACTCCTAGTCTAAAAGCATAACTATTCCTCCCTGATTGATGTGCTAGAATACAGTTATATGAACCTGTATGCTTTGATTATAACCCTTGGTCAACTTATAGCATCAATAAACTGCTCAACGAGAAAGATCAGAGAGAAATGCAAGGCATCCTTGGGAGGGAGAAACCCAAATGCTTGGAAACAAGAAATTACACTGACGCAAAGAAGAAATAATAATGGTTACGACTGGGACTTGCACCAAATTGTTTTCCATTCCTTATTGTACAATAGTTAGTCAGGATTCAAAGCCCACTGAAATCTTTACTAGTCTTTTTTAGGGGGTGGGTTGTCCCTTTATTTTTCCCACCCCCCTAAAGATATTTGTACTTTGGCGACGTTTCAGGGTTCCCCCATGTATGCTGATACTCCACTTTCATGGATGGAAGGCATCATTTTTTTCTAAATGAAGACCAGCACTTGGAAAATAGATGTCACAATTAGTATGTGTGAGTGTGTGTGTTTATTTTAAAATAAATTAATTTCCTTTCTTTATTCTAATAATTTAGAAGTTGCCCACAAACCACACAGATCATGGACAACAAAATACAACAAATGCAAAACATAATTCAATGGAGAATCGTAGCAACTAAAACAACAACATGTAAAATCCAAAAAGCAAATTGAAATAAAATATAACCCTTTTATAATGCCTGGGCACACTGGAAAGCCTTAATCTGATGCCAGGGAAAAAATCCACTAAACATATTGTTTCAGTTTTAATGATTTTAATTATCTGTATCTGCCTGATTCTCCTGCCATATTTGATATTTCCAGTGTAACTAAATACCTGATACTTTTTGTCATTCAATAGTGCCCTCTCGGAAAAAGGAGAAAGAGAAAAAGATTCACATCAAAAGCACCAGCATGTTGCATCTACTTCCTTATCTACCACTGGCTGCCTCCAAGGTTTTCAAAAGCTATTCTTGCAAACATGTTGTTTAATGTGAATTCATCTTTCTCTGGTTTTCCTTAGCATTGCAGTAATTAACAGTCACCAAGAGGCAGTTTAATTTAGCACATAGTCCAAAGTTTAACTAAATTAAAACACACATGCAGACAGAGTTAAATTTAGAACCATAAGGCAGATCACCAGGAGAACACTCCAAAATTTGGATTTCTCTAGTCATTAAACACATTTAACCAGAAGCATTTAATTTTTAAATAACTCAAGAGGAAACACTCCCGTGTTCTTTAATCATTTAAATTTATGTTTTCTATGCCAATAACTTGCATATAGGATTGCAGGCTTATTATAACAATTAGCAATGTGATTTTCTGGAATTCTGTGTGACATGATTCATTTACAATTTTCAGTTATAATTTTCAGTATAATTTTGTAGACTACTGCTTGAACCTGTAGGATTGAGAAGTGCCATTCTTCTCATGTTAGTGGAATATTCCCATAGACAATCTCAGAGTTGCATTAAACACTTAAAATCAAGGAATACAATTAAACACACCTAAAAGTATATATTAACCAGTTTAAACTGCCCTGATATCTACGGATGAAGGGTAACATACAAATTTCATACATGAATGAATGAACAAACAAACCAGCAGGAGAACTTATATCATACAAAAATAATGAGACTAAACCCTGCCCTTGCAGACGACCACACGGCCTGGAGACAGGCAGTCAGGTCATGCCGTGACCAGCCAAAGAATGGCCGCTGGGAGGAGGGCAGAAAGAAGTGCCTTGGTGCATCTGTAGCAGAACAGCCAGACACATTCATCATCACCCAGCTGCAACAAAACATGTCTCTCCCATATTGGTCTCTGCCGCCACAGCAGGCACTGTGACCTTCCAACAGTTTGACTTCACCACAAAATGTGCACTTCTCCATTTTCTCTCAAGACAGATAGATGCCATCAACGTTACGAATATAAAGCACGGACTATTGCAAACATATGTGTCTTCAGCTGGTGCCAGCATGCATGAGATTCAATGCCAATCATATTTCAGAGGGAATGGAGTTCTCTAACTGTCATATTTCCACTGAGAATGCCTTCCTTGGGGTTGCCACATAATGACCGTCCAATAACTACAACACCATCAAGGCCTCCCTTCCAGATCTCAAAACATAGGCAGGTCTATATGGGAAAAGGTGCTCCTTCTTCATATGGTCATGATAGGTTGCACCACATAGCCTAGTCACCACATTTCATATTAGCTGCATTTTTCAGACCAATTTCAAGGGCATCCCTACCTAAAGCATGTCACAGTAATCCAGCATAGATATTGCCAATACATGGGTCACTGTGACTTAATCTGTTTCGTACAGTGTTGACTGGAGGAAATTTATCTATTTCTGTAACTGATATCTCCCTCTTGGTCTAAAACCAGATTCACAAGAGGTCAGGAAACTCTGCAGTCAGTTCTTTGGAGTTGTGCAAGCATCAGGGATTTCAGTAACCCTTGCCTTTTAAATTCCTTCCAAACAAACCAGCAAGAAACCATGTGATGCTGTAGGACCATAATATATTCTGACTGTATGAAGGTTGTCTAGGTAGGTGAATTGCTTCAGTCATCTATATTTTATCATTTGAGTTCTCATTTCAGTGAAATATTTGGAAGCTGAATTGCATTTTGCTGATTTAACTTATTTTTTATGAGGTAAATTGGACTTTCCAGGTTAAGTCAGATACATACACAATTAATTTTTCAGATTTTTAAAACTGTTACCCCACAATCGCGGACATGGGAGTGGTGGTTCCACAGCGATAATGTTTTTATTTAATTACTTATTTGCTGGCTTGATAATGAGAAATGAATTGGAGTACCTACCTTCACTGAAATAGACAAGAGATTATGAAAGAAAAGTTTCTATGGAACATAGCCCGGGGGGGGGGGGCAACAGGGGCTGTCAGCTTCAGAATTTGGTGGCTACTGTTTTGAGTGGAGAGCTGGGCTGAGCGAAGCAAAATATAGATGGATAAAGCGAAGAGAAGACTGGGAAGAGGATGATCCAAGTCCATTGCTTCATCCAACAATGCTAAAATAATTTTAAACAAAATTTTGCCCAAAGTTCATGGATAGGGATATTGGGAAGGCTATGATGTCAAGTATTCTCCAGTGGAGAACTGGAATTCTCCATAAAATCATGAGGAGCTCATAAAAGATAAAAGTACAAGCAAAAATCTGTCAGGAAATTATTTGCTGAGAAGTTTCAGATCCTCCCTAGCACAGAACATATAATACACTTTAGTAATCCTCTGCCTACAGATGTCTGGTTTTATTATGGTACAAAAAGCTCATGCAAACCACACACAAAGACTGACCCCCAACCAAAAGAAAGGTGATGGAGAAATCGAAGGATCCAGTGCTTAGATAATTTGCCATTGCTTACTGCCTCTAGGACCATTCCTGGTTAGAATGAATACATTTTGGACTTCATACCCCTTATCTCTGCCAGATAAAATGGCTATAAACACATCCAAGGTAAGTTGGTTTATGTGCAGCTCAGTAAAGTGTGAAGCATTCAAAATCTTCATGGATCATTGTGACTGCAGCCAACTCTACTGTGTAATTCATGAATTCCCTGATTAATACGCACATTATCCACTGCTGTAATGCTACCAGAGTTGTCAGCTCTCCTACTGACTTCTATAAAAACAGAGCTAAGTCAGTGCTGTGTGCTTTAGAAGATGATAAATGCCATGCTTTGCATGCTACTTACCTATTTATTTCTCTACAATAGAGGAATCCCACGGGGTCAAGTGAGAGTCTTACTGCTGCATTCAGCAACAAAATGAACGAGTCACATATTTGTGAAAACAGAGGTTGACCTACCGAGGTAAGATTAATGATGTCCCTAATCACTGAATTAGTTAAGAGACAGAAAATATTTTCTGCCACTGGTTTGCAATTAAACCAAACTATGACGGTGTGGCGCACAGCCCCTTAACTGTTTTGTTGAAATCGATGGCAGTTTTGTCATCAAGTTCAACAGAACAAACAGCAGACCCCAGCATCATTGAAATGTTCGCCAATCGGCTGATATAAAAACTGTGGTTAAAATGTGAAGTAATCCAATTATACCCTCATAAAAGGGCATGATGTGCGATGCAACCAACGTAACATACTAAAACAATATCATTCACACCCAAAGCAATAAACATGCCAAATCAACCATTGTATTTCATGAATAAGCTTAGTTACAAACAAGGGGAATGCAGCAAATCAATACGTTTCATTACTCAACACACAGATAGGAGAGACAAACCAATTCATTATGCACATAACTCAGAATGGCTCACATAAAGCCAATATGCCATGTCCAGAGGATCTCTGTATTTTGCTGCCTGCAAACAAGATGTTCAGCTGTTGAGAGGCCGGCTGATGATGCTGGTGCCTCAGAGTGGATGAAAATGCTTATCTCTTTTGAGAAAAGCTCAGCTATTTTTCCATATTTGAAAATGTGGCTGCATTGGAAACTATTCTTTCAGCTAAAGTGAAAATTAAAATGAGCAGATTGCTAAATGGGATATAAAAATTGGTTTAATTCAGCTTGATAATAATATATTGAGTCTGGAAGATGACACTCTCTCACTCTCTCTCTCTCTTGGTTACCTACAATTATTCTAAACAGTGCATGTCAATTATTTTAGATATCATTGAAAGCAGCTATCATGAAAAATGCAAAAGGACTTCATATATATTCAGTGTGGCCTTATTGTCTGAATGCCTGCATCTTTGTGCTTGCTGACAAAATTGCAAGCCTGTCAGCGTGTAAAGGACAGATCATTCCATCTCTTTAGTGATGAAGTTTCAAATCCACAAAGCAGGAGCTATCTGCCCTTTGAGATGATTAGGATGCCTCAAACCTGACAGCTGGGGATAACAGCTTTCAAGAATTCTGGAAATGAAATCATACCTATGTCTAAGACAACAAAAGGCAGGTGCGCACGAAACTGAAACAGACAATGGGAAACATAAGGCTGGAGTGATCTTTATGTTTAGTGTGATCACTTCAAATACAATTTTGAAGAAAATGATTGCTTTTGATTTTGTTCATGATATACACAGATGAGGGCACCAAAAACCCATATGGGTGTGAGGTTTGCCAAGGAAGGAATATTGAGGCAAACAGATGGCTGTGCCATTACCATATGGCTCATTGGAAATCGGACCTTGTTAGGGCATTTTGCCATTAGAAAGATCTAATGTTATTGTTGCACTAATATTTTAAGCAGTATAACAAAGTATTCCAAAGCTATTGTATTATATTAGCATAAAAGGAGTGGTGCCAGCGAGATTGTCTAGATATGATCCTGCTGAAATGCACAAAACAGATTATTTGAATTCCGCACAGAATTAAACAAGATTGGTGCTTAGGTATGTTTCAGCATAGAATCTTTAAAGATCATAAATTCTATCTATTCCCAGTCTGAGTTACTTTCACATTTCACTCATTATTCTGTTCCATTCCATTTGTCTGCAGTTCTTTTTTTAAAAAATCAACTATCTCACCATAGGTATTTAAATGTCTCCCCTTTCAAAACACATGCATATTTTAGTACTTTTAAACTGTTGAGAACCTTGTTGCAACATGGGCTGTAAAAACTGGTAGATAGCAGCATTCCAATCTGCATTTTAGTCTAAGAAGTGTGAATTGAGGTGATCAAATTCCTCAAGGATTCCTAAGATGTTTCTCTCTCTCTCTCTCTATTTGAAGAGGAAGTTCTTATTAAAGCCTTTACAAAACATTTCATCATTTTGCTTTAACAAGTGAGAAGGAAAGGAAGGGATGGGGGCCTCCAGTGCTTCTTTGGGACTCTTCATATTGCCAAATGTGTACAATGAGGTAGCGGATTAGTGGATCAAAATAGTGAAGAAAACTAATCCAACATCATATAAGTCACAATTTTTGAGTGAGAATGCCTCCAATAATTTGTTTCAGAGATACCTTTCCATAGAAATGAGATTTATTACCCAGGAGAATCTTCCATCTAAAAAAATAATGCTTTGAACATGAACCTTAAGAACTATTGTAATCTAGCATCGCTACTCACATCTATCACGGCACTGTGGTATCCCTAGAGGACAAATCTAAAAGAAGAAAAAGAAACAACTTGAGCACTCCATAGTTATTAACAAACAGAATATCTGTCAAGTTTCCTAAGTGCTGTGGACATTAGGCAAAGTTTGATTATGAAAAAAAGAAAATCACGCAGTAAATCCTGGAGAATTTCTAAAGTTAAATAGAAAGCCACTATTCATTGTCCTTTGACTACTCACAACCTATATATCTGTCTTGTTTTCTCTGCCACCCTCTATATGGGTTGTTCTTTCTAATTATTTCAATTACTTCCAATGGATGCTTCTGTACACTTTACATATGTATTCCCCAAGTATTCAGACTGGTAGTGTGCTCCTGAAATAAAATTATTTGAAATTATTTAAAATTATTTGAACAGACTCCAGAGTCAGATTGTCATACTCTGGGTATGCCCCTGGTAAAACATTCCATAGAATCATTGTAGAACTAGAATGAAACCAAAGGGTACTTTAGTCCAATCCTCTGCAATGCAGGGATCACAGCTAAATAATCCATGACATACTTATATCCAGCCTCTGTTTAAAAACCATCAGTGAACAAAAGTCCACCGCCTTCCAAGGTACCCTCTATCCCTGTCAAAGTGAACTCCCTTCACGTTGACCATGGGATCTCACCCAGTAGTTCTTTAAGATTTTTCAAATCAGCTTTCTTAAAGTTCAGAGTGCACATCCAGCACCACTCAGTTTTCCCTGTCCTCCGTATAATGAATTTCAAGAGGCCAATGGTAACTTCCTCCGAAGCTTCCCATTACTTCCACCTGGTTGATTAGTTCTTCCCTGTTGGTGAGCGTCATGTCCAGGATGATCATCTCCTTGTTACCTCTTCCACTTCCTGAGAAATGAAATTATAAGGAAGGCAACTGAGGAATTGGTGGGACCTTACATTCTTGGCAGAGAATGCCTGGTGCAAGTTGACAAATTAAGTGCTATGTGCCATAGACTTCAGACCCTTCTATGGCTGTCATGACAAGAGTCTGGCCCTTCCTGCCGTTTCCCACACTGCACTACTTACTGGAGATGGGAGTGGACAAGAGGGTCAAGGCATGAGGCTGAAGCAGGGTTTGAGAATGCCCAGTCTTGTAGTTCCCAGTGTTCCTGAACACATTGCACATGAGTAGCCCTCTTCAGGCATTCAACATCCAGCCTTTTCTGTGGTGGCTCCCCGTTTATGGAATGCCCTCTCCAGGGAGGCTCACCTGGTACCTTCATTACATATCTTTAGGTGCCTGGCATTTCTCTGCAACCAGGCATTCAGCTGATCAACATTCTAGGGCTTTTTAAATGTGTTTGTGGGAGTGGGGTTATTGGTTCATTTTTGTTCTTGCTTTATTATGTATTTTGCATTCTCATTTTGCATTTTTCTGTTGCAAACCACTCTGGGATCTTTGGAAGAAGGGTGGTATAACAATTTAATAAATAATAATAAGTCACAGGATTGGGGTTGGAGGTGGAGGCAGTAAGGAAGAGTGGCTTCCCCACTACCTCCCTCCATCTCTAGCCAACCACCTTCCAAGTGGGGACTGTCTGACGCAGGGAGTCATTTTTAGTCAGCTAGATGAAACAGTTTTGAATGACCTGCTCAGTATTTATGTTGGAATCTGACATCAACTGTGAGCTTCTGAATAGTTCTTCCCTTTCTTTTGTCCTCAGAATATGAGTCCTAAAACAATGCACTTGGAATTCAAATCCAGCTTATCTTCAAGTGAATATGCTGCAGTTCAAGGACTTACGTTCTGTAAGCTGAACTCGCATCATAATGTTTCAATTAATGTGCCTTACACCTAAGTTAAGTGCATTGAGAACCAAGGTCTCCATTTTGCAGGTTTATGCACATCTACCTGGCAGAAACCCAGCTCAAATATTTCAAGTTGCGCTGTGTGATGGGTTCGTGCTCATTTTGACAAAAGAATTCCTTACATATTTGTCACATTCTTTCCAACACAGTTACAGATAGCATTATGCTTTAAAAACAACAACAATCAGGCATATGTCAAGGAATATAGAAAAGCCAGAAGTGTAAAACAGACATATGGATATTTCACTTTGCATTTGACAGTGAGACTGCAGTAAACAGGCATTTGTCAGAAAAGAACTTGGATTTTTCTTGCAGGAACAACTCTCCCTAGCTGGTTTCTAGTCTAATCCTATAAGGGTCTTCTGAGAAGAAAGTACTGTTGAGATCAATGGGGGTTTAGTCTCAGGCAAGGGGACACAGGATTGCATCAAAAAGCACCTTGTCCTTCTTCCCAAATGTGATTGCTAGCATGAATATCAGGGTTTATCTGTTCCCGACAGTAAATTTTCATATTCCCTTCTTCAAGACTATTCCCCAAGTTCTCTGTTCATGCTTAACTAACTCTTTCACATATTCCTTTTTTGCAGTACTTGGAAAATGATTACCTAATATTGTATTTGGTCTTATGGGAGTGAAGCTTCACTGGAAGGGGTACATAGAAACACACCATGTTATGACATTCAGGGTGGTTGGAGAAATCCTATATGAAACAAATCATATGCTGCCATTTCCTCTTTGCAGCTCTGCCAGTTATCATATCCCTTAGTGGCATCTCCCAAGAAATAAACAAAGTGATAAGGAGGGGAAATGCAACATATGCTGGAATTCCAAGATAGAGTCAGGCAGGGGTGTGCTCTAAGATTATTCATATGTTCCACTGAACACAGGTATCAGCTGTCTCTAAACATGTGCATGTGTGAAAGCATACACACTTGTTGATTTGTACAGCTTGGCTACTGTGTGCACAAGCCCACAGAATGTGTACTTGTTGAACATTACCTGCGAATAATTGCCCAAGTATACATCATGTATTCACAGGTACAGATGGTAAACTCATTGAATGTAATATATGAACATTCCTACTGTTACCTTGGACAGTTTGGGTTACATCCTCAATTGCCGCTTGATGGTTTTTCATGACATTAAATACCAGTTACCCTAGGCAGTTACTTTGATTTGCCCAGTGGTAGGATTGGCGCTGCCACAGTTATGTGGCTGCTGTTCTAAGTGGGCTCTCCTTCCTCACCTATGTGCAGGTAATTGCGTGTGGTGCTCCACAACAGAGGTTTTGAGGAGCATAGGGGGTCTGATCTTCTTGCCTGGCTGTAGAAGGGTCATTGCTGGCTCTGGGGCTTAGGAAGCGGGTGTGGTGTGCTGTCAACTTTAATGTCTTGTGTACTGTGATACAGGGGGCTGCTCCACTGACATATAAACGACATGTTTAGGATTGCTTCATTAAAAGGAGGGAAGAACTGCAATGAGAGAGAGAATATTGCATGCTAAACTACAAGGCATGTATAAAAAAAAATAGCTTCCAAGCTAAATGTGACCTAGGGCATCTACATTATTTGCATGCCTTCCACAAAATATCGCATCAGCTTTGTACAATCCCTGCTCTCAGAGCAGTTGGGATGCCACTGGGCTTTTAGGCTGGAATCCCCACAAACTGGGCCAAAAGGAATTCACAAGGTAAGAGAAAATTCTAGGTTTCATCAGCACTTGGCATCATCAGATTGTACTCTTTGACCATCTGCTACTCAGCTGTTTGAGCAAACAGAGCTGGACCATCTTCACTAATGTTTCTTGTCTCAGATGCTGTTCTGTGTCAATATGTGCATTTCACGTATATTAGATGCAGGGAGATGGCAGTGTATTCTCTTTGCTAGGAATGCAAATAGAGCTGAATATCTCCAGAATCCTCATCTTTTTTTTCTAAACAAGAGAACAGAACTTGGCACTGACAAGCCAGATCTATGCCAAACTGAAACACACAATGCTTCCGATTTTGTCATTTAATCAGCGAGAATATAAATTAAGTATTACGAAAACAAAATTATGGAATCATATTTCAAAATACTAAAAAAAAAGATCAAATTGCATGTGTAGCGATAGAGGGAATTTGAAAAATATGTTGGCATTTATTTCTAAAGGAGTCTGGAAACATGAGCCGACATAACAGCTACATTGTGTTCACATAAACCTTCCCCCTGGTCTCAAAGAATGCACAGAGTAACGAGAAGAGCAGGACAGAGGTCAGAGGTACACAGATGAGGTTTGAGAATGCTTGGGAAACATCCTGGAGGGGAGGGGCCTTAAAAGTAGCAGAAGGCTGGGACCTTTGGTCCTGGCAACTGCTCTAATACAATAGGGGCAAGACCTACTGGGAAGGGATGCTGAGACCACCAGGTTGTGTTGTATTTTGTTTCCTCAAATAAAGAGTTAAGTTCACTGGCATCGGAGATTTGGATTGGATTTGATATCCCGCCTTTCACTCCCTTTAAGGAGTCTCAAAGCGGCTAACATTCTCCTTTCCCTTTCTCCCCCACAACAAACACTCTGTGAGGTGAGTGGGGCTGAGAGACTTCAAAGAAGTGTGACTGGCCCAAGGTCACCCAGCAGCTGCATGTGGAGGAGCAGAGACGCGAACCCGGTTCCCCAGATTACGAGACTACTGCTCTTAACCACTACACCACACTGGCTTCCTTTCTTGCCAACCTTCGTCTGACTCCTGCCCTGGCAGCAAGTAAAGTGTACAAAAGCAACATATACTGACACAAATTCCTATAATATGTTATGCTTTCATGGGTTTTATCAATCCTTTTTTTAAAAATTCCATGTTGATCAAAATCCTAAACAAATATATGTAATTCAGTCCAATGACCTTATGTTTCAGGTAAAGTCATCTTAAAAGTTTTGAGTTGCAAAGCAGGTTTGGGGAGAGGATGCTTAATTCTTTCTACATCCCTTTTTCTCTGCAGCGGGAAGGTAAACGGTGTTTCTGTGCTCTTTGGCACTCATCACGATGTCCCGTTGCACCAGAAGCAGTGTAGTCATGCTGGCCACATGACCTGAAAAGCTGTCTGTGAACAAATGCCGGCTCCCTTGGCCTGAAAAGCGAGATGAGTGCTATACCCTATTGTCACCTTTGCACTTAATCATCCAGGGATTCTTTATCTTTTATCTTTAGCTTATACAAGAGATGTGTATGTATGCTTGAACATAAAGATTTATGTATTTGGACATTTGGATACCTTTTTAAAAGAAAATGCAATTAACAACACAATCCTATGCTTATTTACTCAGAAGTAAATCTTACTATACTCAGATGGGCTTCTTCCTTATATATGTACTTTCCATCTTCCAAAGCAGTCCAGAGATTCTTTTTGCTGCAGGCTCCTCTGAACCTGGGATATCAGTTGAAGCAGTTGTCAGAAGGGCATATTATCTCCATGACTGCTTCTGTTATCTTTCCTCCTATCAGTCTGTAGCCAACATTACTGGAGTATACTGTCTAGTAAAATTGCATTTGTGAAACTAAAGCGGATCCTCCAGTGGGTCAAAACAGGATCCATATCTAACAAACACAATAAACAAATAATTAAGGTGGCTCCTTGCTATCTTCCAACAATTTTAGCCATTAAATTCAATTTGCAGTGGAAATGAATGGGGAACCAAGTCAATACAATTTTTGGCAAACTTTCATTTCTCTGGAACCGTGTAGCTTTAAGATGTTTTCTATCTGCTACTACTTATGTGTCACCTGTATTGGTTTGTCCCTCTGGTTATCAAGTACCTCACTATGCATTACTGACTAGCATAGTAATGATGTTTTATTTTATTATTCCACATCCATATAAACAGACAGTGATCCCTTACAGGAGTCTCAAAACCCAGCACAAGTGGATCATTGGATAAAGTATATATTACTGAGACAATGAAAAAGTTTATTACACTTTGGGATCCAGCTGAAAGCTCCAAAGGAACAGGGACTTCCATTTTCATTTCGTTGTGACAGCAAGCTTATGACTGCATTCTCCAGTCCCGGTATAATGGAAAACTCCTTGTTTAGTAGGGGTGTACATCAAGCACAAGATTTGTTCAGCATTTCAGAAAACAATCCTCCTCAGTCAAGGATGCTTTGTAGGCTGTCCAATTGTCCTGAATCATGGGGTACCTGGCAGCAAGTCCTACTGGTGTACACAATCCCACGGCAGATGCCATCACGTAGTCCAGCAGGCCCAAGGCCCAAGACAAAGGTTCACTTTTAGTAAATGCTTGTCTGCAGAATTTTTTTTAATGTCTGGATCACTGAGGTGTCACAAGGTGTTTCAGGAGTCCCTACACAGATCTTACTTTGCCCCAGGCAAGCACAATATCTTAGACACCCAGTTCACGTCAAGATCCAGGATTTCTCTGAGTCCGATGCACCCCTACAGTGTTTACACTGAAGTGAAGCCCCTTCAGTATAATCCAAAAGCATGGAGACAGAGCCCCATGGGAACAATGATATACAGGCTCAAGTTGCTGCTCTACCTCGAAATGCTGATTTGAGCCCCAACTATGCGTATGAAATTACGCATAGTTGTTCTGATATGAAAGGAGGTATTTTACAAAATATGTCAAATGTGAGAGTAGAGGAGTTAAAGCACAGTGTATGAGACATTTCCCTCATTTCATGAGAACAAATATGTGAGTGGTGCTCTTGTTTGAACAGGATATGTACATGCATAGTTATATCTTGAAAATTCACATTCTGATGTTTCAATCATGTCATATTATATGGTGTGTTGCATTTTCCTCCTCCTGTTTGAAAACAGGTGCAGAAACCAAGCTGGTATTCAAACTCAGATTTGTTTCCTGAATGTGGATACCCAATTTCATTTCAATATTACAACTTTCAGTCAAGTAATTATACCTCAAGCTTACAAAAGAATGCCAAGTGGGTGACTAATTAATTTAGTCTATAACAGCCATGATAAGGGACGCGGATGGCGCTGTGGGTAAAAGCCTCAGTGCCTAGGGCTTGCCGATCGAAAGGTCGCGGTTCGAATCCCCGCGGCGGGGTGCGCTCCCGTTGCTCGGTCCCAGCGCCTGCCAACCTAGCAGTTCGAAAGCACTCCCGGGTGCAAGTAGATAAATAGGGACCGCTTAGTAGCGGGAAGGTAAACGGCGTTTCCGTGTGCGGCTGTGGCTCGCCAGAGCAGCGATGTCACGCTGGCCACGTGACCCGGAAGTGTCTCCGGATAGCGCTGGCCCCCGGCCTCTTTGAGTGAGATGGGCGCACAACCCTAGAGTCTGTCAAGACTGGCCTGTACGGGCAGGGGTACCTTTACCTTTACCTTTATAACAGCCATGATACTGGGGGGAAAGCTGCATGGCTAGTCCTAAGTATCCAAAGACTGTTTGGACAGCAGTCTTAACATGCCAGGCAAAGGCTATTGTGCAGGGATGACTCAGTTTGCATTCCCTTATCGTAGAATGATCTGAATCCAGGCTCGTCATGGGTCTGGAGAAAGCAGAACCATGACCCTGGGTTCAGGTGGCACACTCAGCCAAGCCATGGCTTAGATCAGCGTAGCACAGCAGCAAAACAACCAGGGTTTGACTTAGCATGGCATGCAAACAAGTCCAATGAGTTTGCATATTTTTTTATCAATGTGTGGTGAGGAGCAGGAATATATTAACAATTACATCAAGCATTATACAACAGCTAGTCATATATGTGGTTTGAATGGTGAACATGAAGGATATTCAGTAGTTCTCCTCTCCTCCGTGCTCCAACATGTTTCTTTTTATCCAATTTTGCAAGCAACTCATTGCCCCAATTCCAAAATTGCATCAGGGGAGTACACTAGTTTAGATGTAAAGTGTTCCCATTGTTCTGTTACTAAGCATTGCAAGTCCATTGAGAAACTAAGGGAGTAAAATTATCCTGAAGTACAATCACTTATATAATATAGTTAATGAAAGTGCTTCCATGTTCCACTTCTTTTTCTTTTTCTGTTTCCTTTTCCTCCTCCCCCCCTTTTTTTTCTGTTTCCTTAATTTAGATTGAAATACCACCTATATACTTTCCTGGAAGTAAGCACAACAGAACACAGTAGGGCTAACCTCTGAGTAGACATGCCTAGGCTTATGCTGCCAGACACATAGATGTTTCCATATGTCTGGGATATCATAGAAAAAGGTAATGCAAGCATACAAATCCTGATAATACATGATAGAATTTTTGCTTAATGCACGTTTTTCCTTTTAAGACTAATGCGTTTAAAATATATTCCACAGTTTTATATTTGAATAAATATATACCCCAAACTGTAGATTCAAAGGAACCAAGCTAGAATATTGGCATTATACAGTCCCTTTGTAAATGTCAAGTAATGCTGAATGTGTTTTGAATTTTTAAATTGCTTCAGAGTTTATTCTTACTATTCACTACATGAATTTTAAAGCAGGTTTGCTTTTCAGTTCAGAACTCCCCTTTTTATTTCTCCTGGGTACACTAAAGCCTTTCCACAAAAAATAATATTATGAAAATGTGTGTGAAAAGATATTTGAATTCTTTAGCATGTTGCACTGAAGCAATGGATATAGATGGATATATCCGCTTGTGTTTATAAACCTCTGCCTGAAGCGAGATGAGCACGGCACCCTCAGTCGCCTTTGACTGGACTTAACTGTCCAGCAGTTCTTTACCTTATCTTACCCTTTACTCTAAACATAACAGCCCCTATCAAAAACCCCAGTTTTCTGCATACGAGGATCTACGGAAGGAAGAGAGTTTTTCTCATTTACACATAAAATGGAAGCAAGTTGGTGGTCTCTGGCAACATTATTTCTTTATTCTAATATAATGCATGGGGTATTTTTTAAAATGGAAAAATTATCTCATGCTATATCTCTTTGGGACGCGGGTGGCGCTGTGGGTTAAACCACAGAGCCTAGGGCTTGCCGATCAGAACGTCGGCGGTTCGAATCCCCGTGACGGGGTGAGCTCCTGTTGCTCGGTCTCTGCTCCTGCCAACCTAGCAGTTTGAAAGCATGTCAAAGTGCAAGTAGATAAATAGGTACCGCTCCAGCGGGAAGGTAAACAGAGTTTCTGTGCGGTGCTGTGGTTCGCCAGAAGCGGCTTAGTCATGCTGGCCACATGACCCGGAAGCTGAACACCGGCTCCCTCAGCCAATAAAGCGAGATGAGCGCCGCAACCCCAGAGTCGGCCACGACTGGACCTAATGGTCAGGGGTCCCTTTACCTTTACGTTTATATCTCCTTAGTCAGATGATTAGTTACCTTGGAAGGATGACATGTAACAAAATGGGATGTTGTTGTTTAGTGTTCATTGTGCAAGTTTTTTATTTCTGCCTCCCCAAAAGCCAATCAGTCCTCATTGGGCTGTTTGTTGGGGAGGGGGTTATTCCTCAACAGATTTTTGCAGTTCTGCAAAATCTGCCAAGCCTTCATTGATACCTTCTTTGTGTACATAGGTGGTACATAGGCATAGGCATTCACACGCGATCATCAGAAATAAAGGGAATAGTTAGAACAAAGTGGAGAGAGAGAACATCACAATTTACAATTTGATGTTTTGTACCTGTGCCTCTGACAAGCCATTTAAAAGGGATCTGTAGGAATTTAAAACAAATAGGATTTTTATTCAGGTAATCAGGCATGCAGAGTCATCAGGCATTTGAGAATTAAGATCAGCCATATCCATGTTTTGTCACACTTTTGCAAACAGTGATGGGGAATAAGTCAATTTGTAGAGATGTGTAACAGAGAATGTAAATACAGGCTTATATTAGTCAGGTGTCCTTTAGGTTAAGAAAGGAGGATTACTGGCAAATAGCTGGATTTTTAAAAGATGAAATTTCATTCCTTCACAACCAAGCACCCATTTTTCATGATGAAAAGCATGTATTAACCAACCCACAGGCAGCAAGCACCCTGGAGCAGTGTCTGGTTGGTTGTCTAATTTGAACAAGAACATAAAAGACCTTCTGGATCGGATCAAATTTCTCTGTAGTCAAGCATCCTGTTCTCCACTGTCCATACGAAGGCTGGTCCATCAATGAGGCAAGGAGAGCCAGCAACCTCGGCCAATATGGTCAACTGGGCAGCTGATTCCCATGTCAACTTCAATGCACTTCCCTGCACTTGTTTCTGGTGCAGATCTTCCCTGATTCCCTTTTCCCTGGTGGGGAGGGAGATAGTGCTGTTTTGGGGTCTGCCTCAGGTGGCAAAATGTCTAGGGTTGGTCCTGGTCCAAACAGATGTATCACATCACCTTGGACCATTGCCTCTCTACTTTGCCCTCTTTAAGATGTGCTGTAGTACTACAATGATAATAATAAGAGGAGGGAATCAGTAATTCAACCCACCCACTCCCCTTCATGGAACCAGAAAATGACATGGGGCAATTCACAGAGACGATATTAAAATACAGTTTGCCAAATGGGATGCAAAGGTTAGCTTCCTGACTGGTGGGTCACTGTTGTTTACTGTGAAGGATGGGCGGGAAGTGATCCATCAGGAAGCATAGTGTAATGTGTAGTGTCCCACCTGCTGGGAAACTAGTGTATCGGCTCCACCCCATCCGGTAAGCTGCTTCTGGGCAGCACCCTGGCTCTATAGGACCTGTGTTTACCCATTTTTGTGGTCCATTGGGTCCAGGAAAATGAATATGATTGGCCTGAATAGGGGTTGTACCACGACCAAAGGCTGCTGTGCTACGCACCTTGACCTCAGAATAGACTCCACTGAGTATGCTAGAATTTGCTTTTGAGTAAATGTGCTGTGTGTGTTATCCAAAGGCAAAAAGTGAAAAAGAAAGACTTGATCTCAACAACATGCCTATTTTAAGAAGAAGCTTCTATATGTCAAGAGAAGCGTGAGATGCTCATGTGTTTACACAATTGTTTATTCAATTCATATCCCACCCTTCCACCTGAAGGAGCCCGGGGCTTATTCTTGGCATCCATTTGTCTCAAGAAACAATGGAGTGCACCTCCAGGGATAAATTTAAACCGCTGTGTTAGCAGCACTAATGTGACTTCTCTGGGGTGCAAGCCTGGGAAGAAACTATGGAGGTCCTGGGCTGTCCAGATGACAAGACCCCTCTCTCGGCCTCAGCGAAGTGGTTCAAAGGAAAGCAGAAAAATATGTTTGGCACCAGCTTGGCTGCAGGAGGTGCTGGAAGGAGGCGTACGAGGCACTATCCAGCCATCTTAGGGACATCACTCTGAATTTGTGTAGGTTTACTTCTTAGCCTTTTCTTCCCCCCCAAAGATATCTTGTAAGGCAGTGTAGGTTTGGGATCAAAGTTTTCCTACTCTTAGATGGGCTACCATCCCAAGTTGACGAGTCCCTTCTTCCCTACACTACAGCCCATGCAGAACCCGCCTTCTTGACCATTGTACCTGCCATTGGTCTCAACTGTTAAATCTGCTAAAGCCTGTCTTCACAGGAAGGGGGAGATCTCTAATTCACCGAGTGTGTGAGACCCATCAGCTGCCCTCACCTAGTTTAGCTGGCCAGTAAAAGATGTTTCCCAGGGTGTGGCTCTGCCACACAGCTTCTAGGAGCCACAAATGAGAGCCGAAGGTTGAGTGTGGACAAAAGGTGGACAAACTACCTCAGAAGGAGCACGACATGTCCCCAACTAGAGGTACTACCTCTCCCCTAACACCCTATATTCCCCAGGGCAGCAAATGTACCAATAATATAAAACCTTTAAAAATATTCCACAAAACAGTTAAAAATGTTATTCAGGAGAGCCAGGAACAGTATTTTTGACTGTTGACTGCCTGGGTGAACAGGAATGTTTTAAACTTTGTCCTAAAATATAAATATCGAGGAGATGGATGTACCTCATCAGGGTGGGCATTCCACAAACGGGGAATCACCACTGAAAAGGCCCTGTCAATTAAAGCCAAATCTTAGTGGGGAAGTGGCATATTTGTGATAGGTTAGCAGGAGTGTGGGGTGCAGGTTGTTCTAATTTTGTACTTTTAACCATAAGTTTGATTTGTTAAAATTAGCTCATGATCCTTTTCACATATTAAGATCAATGTTATCCCCTGATAATTGCTGATAAAAATGCATTTCATAAGTTGCTGGCCCTACAAAAAAAAACAAAAACCTGGTTTCTGGTCCTATCATATGCTATGGGTGTACTAAGAAATTTAATTTTATGCATTTTCTCTTTTAGTGAACATTTGTTTTAACAGTGCAGATGCTGGGGTCAGATTTAACAAAATAGCTTAGATTTACACAGACCTATAAATATCTTGCCTATAAATATACTTTTTGTTATTCTCACTTACAGAAGAAGCCACAGTAAAAAAAAAATCTGCAATTTGAAAATGTATGCACATTAAAAGTAACTTTATCAACTATACATTTTGGGAAATGATTTATCGATTTGTTTGGCCGTTTCTAAACATATCATTGCCAAACTTGGCATGAGTGTTCTTGGGGTGAGTGTGGTGATCCTTGTCAATGTTTGGATGTTGACTGCCATTCTCAGTCAAGATAGGGAACCAATTTTTGGCATAGATTTGGCCACCTCTTGAAGTATCTTCACCAGCTCAGTGCAGGTCCCTACAGACAACGTTCTAGATTGCCACAATGCCATGGCGCCCCCACTTATATAGCTGTAAACCATAAAAGCTGTGGCCTGTCTTAACCCACACACATTTTTTGTTTTACTGTTAACCAACCCTTGTTTCTGGGGCAATTTAATGTGCCTGCCCCACAATTTACTTGGTTTCTATATAATATAATGGTGGGCTTAAAAAAACCCCCAAACTTTAACATTCCTAAATAATTTTATTGTCTCCTAAAATGTGTAGGAATCCTCCAAGAGTACAGGTGTGGCTCCCTGCTTCATACATTCACTTTCCAAGTCACACAGGATAATCCAAACAGTGATAGGGACAGATCTAGCTAGTTCACTTATCTTTGCACCACAGGAATACACAAACCCTTCACATGATTTCTGAATTCATATTTCAGTGCCAGAAGAGGACTATTGTGTTATTGCTGTTTTCATCATTTCACTGGAATGTTAAAGTTTTTTGTTTTCTAATGGAAACCAAAGCAAGAAAAACACCACCAAGAAACATCTCGTTTGTTTCAGGTAAATTGAGCAGGCAGGACAGAGGCTATGAAAACAGAGACTCCTAGCATATTTGAACATAGTTGATAGCATAGGAAGCAGTCTTTCCCTACTGCTGCGTTACATTCTCGGCATCTCTTTGTAGGTCCCAGACAGTCTGCAATCACTACCCCCCCCCCCCACATTCTTCTTCTTCTTTACTCAGCTTTGTTAAAGGCAGGCTTCATTTCTTTGGTTTTCTGGGACGAAAAGGCACAGCTTGCAGCCGCTCTAAAGTTGTCATTCTTAAGGAGCTGCTCCTTAAAGGATCCGATTCCTTCTATATTTCGAAAAGGCAAGCCAGATGTTTGCTGGCTGTCAAACTGTGCTAGGGATTGTACTTTGGGTGGAAAGGTGATGGTTTTTTATGAAGTCTGTGTTTGTGCTGTAGGACTGTGGTTTGTTTGTTTGGGTGAGCGAGGGTTTCTGCTCAGGGAGGACTCGAGCAGACTGTGAGAGTTCACAGGGCTAATTGGAGCCGGCTGCGAGGAAGACGGATCAGGTGAATCGCATTAGAAGTCCAGGTAAGAAGGAGGCATTTGGATGTTAAAAGGTAGGTCTTTCGCTTGAGTAGGGAGGTGGGAGAATTCAAGGGTCTGGGAGAAACTGTTAGGTTTTGACCAAGGGAACACTGTGGTTTTCCATAAGAAAGTTAGCTGTGTAATAACTAAGCTTTAATGTCAACGTTCTGAGGAGTTTGAGGGGATCTCCATAGGGATGAGAGGGAGGAGGGCTGAAAACCGAAACTTGTAAAAGAGAAAGTTACTGAGCTACTGCTTGCCACAAACTAGCAGCAAACCGTGGTGATAGCAGTGGGAAGGGAGCAATCTAAGTTGCCAGTTAGGTTTGAATGTGTTTCGCTGGCTGTGTTCCTCCTAGCTTTTTAACAGCAACCATTCATCACACACAAGTCTAAGGGGAAAGTGTTTGGAAATTCCTGGCATAAAATGAATTGTATGCAAAAAGTAAACAGTAATTCAGTTTCTACAATCTTAGCTACAGCTCAAGGAAAGGGGAATGGCAGTAGTGAAAGCCTAAATGATAATCTAGTATCCCCAAAGAAAATCACTATGACACTTAAAATTGACACAAGCATACCCACCATTTTATACAGATGGCATGTGCAGCAAAGCACTTGTTAGGACATGGAGGGAATCCACTCTAAAGAGGAAATTCACCACTAGTGAAAACACATACAAAGCAAATATTTGGAATACCTGACTAGGAATTCAGCCACTCAGTGTGAAGAAGCATTTTAGAATCTGGATCTTATTGTTGGATGCAATTTCTTTTAAGCTGCTTGTGAGAACTTGCCTTTGTGTACATAAAACAATAGTACAAAAGGACAACAGTCAACTGCTTCAAATCCCTAGGATGACAATGGATCCTCATTGAGTGTAAATTAGAACAGGGTGACATCAGTCACTTTCATTATTTCCATTATCTCAAGTGTAAAATGCATGCAGGCCTAAAGATAATGGTAGTCTTATGCAGTGCTTTTTTCGGGGGGGGGGGATGCAGGGGGACGCATAGCCCTAAACATTTTGTGAATCTAAGTTTGGCCTCATTGAGGGGCAGTATTTCAATATGAGTAGGGAAATGAGAGTACCCCTCAACATTTTTTAAAGAAAAAAAGCACTGGTCTTATGCATTGTGACAAAATAAAGCTAATGATCACCTAATTCAGTCTGAATAACCAGTAATAAAGTTGCTCCCTAAAACCTGTGTTATGTATCATATCTATATATCAATATATATCAATATCAATTATTAGTATGCAGAGGGCTATATTGTTCCTCCTATCTTTAAAAAGCTTTTTGTTTTTTGTGTGCTTGGGGTGTGTGTGTCTGTTTGTTGGGAGGGGCAGGGTGCAAAAGTTTAGCCTGTTATTTGGAGGGCAGATTTGGTGTGTCATCAGTTTTTCTTCTGTGAAATTGCTATTTTTAGTCCCCAGGCCTAAGAAAAGCTGGGGACTCTTAGATTATATGATGACATCAGTAAAGTAGGAAGAGAAGAAGCAATAAGGAAGGAGAGAGAAATGACAGGCAGTCACTATGTGCCTAGTGGTTACTTTCAGCTTACTGGCCTCTCTTGGACATACTGAACAAAGCTAGAAAGGCAAGAAACCCTGGTTTAGCATTTCACCCTTGCAACCACTGATATTCCAAATATTATTTTATTCCTTTCAGTCTTCAAACTGTGATTTCAGATTATTGTGGAAACTGAGTGGAATGGAATAAGCACATGCAAAATTGATGAAGACTGGAAATCCACTACTGGAAATATAGAGATCCATCTATACCTGGTTGTGATGGTGGTGTTACAGGTATCATGTACGAAACTGAAGACAGGTTTCCGTCATCTAAGTGCAACCCTCTATTGGTTCCAACATACTGTTTTATTGGGATATCTGTGAAATTAGTGCTGGTCTGAGTCTGGCTCCTCAGTTTTGTGGGGCCATTTGCCCTTTGAGAAATTGGGAGCAGGTTTCTGAAGAATTCCGAGGTGTCATCCAAAAATGTTCGGCAGTAGGCTGTTATCACTGTATTCGTAATGAGCGATGGCAGAGGTGTTTCTTTAAATGTGTTTTTATATAGAAAAGCAACAATGGAATTAATAAGCACCCAAGCAGTACCAAATGGTTGACATTACCTTTTACCAATTATGTTCTTGTCTCATTACAGATGCAGTTGCATAGTTCATTGTAGACAATTGTCAAGACATCTCAAGGATGGGGGTTGCCACTTTTCAGAAATATACAAAACAAACAAGGGAGAGCAACCATTTGTTTGGCCTTGTTAGCAATATGTTAGCAGAAGAATCTTTCTGTGTGGGGCAGAGCCACTAGGCTGCCTTCCAGCAGGTAGGTCGCTCTTTCCTATCAAGAGCAGAAGGGGCAAGGTGGCAGAGCACTTGGCACTGTGCACCTTGCCACCAACTCCCACTTCCATCACCCAAGTTAGCAACAGCATCCTACCTGCCAGGAAAGTAGCACAGCAGCTCCACCCCACTCCACCAGCTGCTTCTGGATGTGGTTTGTGGTTCTCTACGATTCCTTCTTTCCTCCCTTCCATCTCTGTGCAGTTAAAGAGAGATGGAGGAGAAGGCTCAGCTTTCACACAGAAGTGGCAAGGATCTGGCTGCTTCAAACTGCCTGCAAAGCTCAGCATGAAATGAAAGTCAGCACAATCCTCTGCATATATTCTCAGAAAGGAGCCCCATTAAGCTTAGTAGGGCTTACTTCCAGGGAAGTAGATGTAGGATTGCACCCTGAAATGCCCACTACATTCCCCAAGATCTGGAGGGCTTGGGGAAATGATTGGGCGATTCTCTCACCTTGCTCTGGGATTTGCAGACAGCTAGTAGTCCCTGAAATCCCTCCTGCTATTTGTAAGCGCTTGTTCACTTTTGCCATGCTTTGTAAGGACTCAAAAGCACTGAGGGGTATATTTGCTGCTTCAGAGTGTCTGGAATTCCTAGGGTGCACTGCAAGGTCCCCTGGGAGGGGCAGAATCTTTCTCCCCACCAACAACATCCCCTTTCTAACTTATCTGATTTACATGAAAAACTCAAGGGAGGACTTGTGTCATGCGGGGAATGGGCAAGCAATCACATCTTCTTTCTGATTTCCATGGAACGAATGCTGCTCCAGCCCACGCTGTGTGTAGGCGTGCTCATGGTGTGTGCTTGTACATTTTTATTAATACAAAAAAAATCTTCCCCGCTGCTCTTCAAGATTAAGGCCAGTGTCTTTTCCAGTTCTGTGATTCATAAAACATATTCTAAATCATAACGAAAAAGAGAAAGAAATAGGTATCCACGTAAGAGTATGTTTCAGTCAACTAAAATTATGCACAATATCAAAATAAATGTTTAGCATACAGTATTTCATATGCTGATGAATGTCACCCTGCTACCTCAAATATCCATCAATACATAATTCATCAACAGTGGCACAGAACGGATAAAGATGTAAAAACACACAACAAATTGGCAAATACATGTAGAAAAAGAGCAGGTGAAAATAAAATGAAATAGAGGAATAATTCAATCCACAGATCTGCCCCTTGAAAAGAAAAGAGCCTTAAGCACATTTTAAATCAAATCACAGAATTTGTTTTCAATAACACTGGATTTATGTTTCTCATTTTGTTTGTAGAGGTAGTGATTTCACCAAGAAGAAATGGAGGTCTTTGCTCCCCGTGTTAAATCAGGGAATATTTGTTTTTATTTTGTTTTTTTAAAAAAAAATTCCAAGCAGCATGCATGGCTGTCACAAGCAAGAGATCACTTTCACTTCAAACAAGTTCTGGAAACTGCTGCCGCAGGCATCGAGAACCTTTCCCCAATAAATCATGTAGGTGCTGCCAAGTAAGTGGTAACCTGTCCGTATAACAAAGATGAATGATGACTCCTGCCATCTTTATATAAAAAAATATTTTTACAAGTGTCCTTAAATAAAAGACATGGCAAACATAAATGAAACATAGCACATATAAAATAATGCTGGGGGCATATTGTTGCACCATATGTAAGAGGTGAAATGCTACCACTAGAGGAAGCATAGGGGAAATTACTGATCGAGGATAAGCTGGGTTTATTTCAGTTGAGACTCTGCAGGTCAAGTGCTCTCGCATTATATTCCTTAAGAACGGTACTTTTCATCGCTTGCTGCAATCTCTATTTTCACCTGACAATAAGAGCCCAGCGGTCCCTTGCCCAGCTTTCATAACCAGGTGCCCTTTCACTGTGATGGAGGGACATCTTGGCTCTGTGTAGAAATAAATAAGCCAAATACTTTGAGATTAAAGGGGGAGAAAAAGGAATCAGCACAAATGCTTCATAAATAAGGGTAAGCAGCCGCAACTTCAACCTCTCCCAGTTTGGGGCTTTGAACATATGCAATTTTCCACTTTGGTCCCACCCACTTTAGGCATGTGACTACGGTTACCAGCAAGGCAAAGCAGACATTGGATTGGAAAGGGTCTAGAAAATCTAGACATTTGCCTCTTTGCTGCAGTGATTGAGTGATGGCATCTACTATGAAATCAGCATTGTGTTGCAAATGCCAATATAGGACGCAGTTGGCACTGTGGCCTAAACCACTGAGCCTCTTTGGCTTGCTGATCAGAAGGTTGGCGGTTTGAATCCCCACAACCGGGTGAGCTCCCATTGCTCTGTTCCAGCTCCTGCCAACCTAGCAGTTCAAAAGCATGCCAGTGCAAGTAGATAAATAGGTACCACTATGGTGGGAAGGTAAACAGCATTTCCGTGCGCTCTGGTTTCTGTCACTGTGTTCCGTTGTGCCAGAAGCAGTTTAGTCATGCTGACCACATGACCTAGAAAGCTGTCTGTAGACAAATGCCAGCTCCCTCGTCATGAAAGCAAAATGAGTGCCACACCCCATAGTTGCCTTTGACTGGACTTAACCACCAGGGGTCCTTTTGCTGTACCTTTTACCTTGTAGATGCCAGTATTACATGTGGTTTCTGGCCAGTATTCTGGTGGTTTCCAGACAACCTATTTAATAAACCTTCATTAAATAAATTAAACTATTAGGGTCTGTTACCTTAACTAATGTATGTTACCTTAACTATCTATGATGCAAATGTAGTAAAAATTCAAGAAGGATTTCCTGCTTGAAATTCTTTGAAAGCAGAGAGCTACGTGGCACACATGAATGGTGATTTAGCATAGAATCACCCAAAAGTTAAGGAGAGCTCAAATTATTTGACAATATCAAATTGAAGAAAAGAAAGTAAAATGCAGCAAAAGGGAGAAATTTGATTCAGTTTGCCTTGAAAGGCAAACCTACCCAGTTTCACTTTCTGAAACAATACAAACAATGAAACACAACCATCCTTCAATATTTGCAGTACAGTTATCTAGGCAAGTAACCCATATGAAAATGCATATACTGGGACAAAGTGTGCATAAAAATACACATATCAGTGAAGACAGCATACAAAAATACAGTGTATTAGGGAAAATAGCCTTGGAAAAACATGTATATTGGGCAAGGCAGCATACAAACATGTATATTAGGGGGAAAATTGCACTAAAATGCTATTAATAAGGACTTTAAAAACACACACACAGGGAGAAGCTGATGTGGAAATGTGGAGATCTGTAATTAAGACCAGAAAAATGAGAAACAGAGAGAAATCAGAATATGCTGCAAACCGTACTTGGAAGCCACTGGCTTTTTAGCCAGCTAGATATAAAACTTCAGGACATTCTTGTTGTTTCTCCCCTTCCTGTGGAACATCATCTATTTTGAGCATTTCCCTCCTGTTTTATGTAGCTGTTTCTCCATTTCCCATTCAGCAGGCTCCTTACTATGGCTTCTTAATTGCTACTCTATTATATACATTATTCCCTGTATTTAACATTACATTACATATCATTAGTCAAGTAGCAAAAGCTTGACAGGAGAAAACTAGGAAAGGCAACTCTTCCACTTCATCTCTGACAATTATTGAGTGCGAAAGCATTTTTAAGTGTCACTGATGTGTCACAGCTCACTTCACATCATATTACTGTGATCTTCAGGATGCGACATGTTGACAGAAGCAGACATAATAGGACACAGTGCATCAAACCTTTTTAGTCTTGCACTAGAGGTGCAAAGACAAATGCTGTCATAGACCTTTGTAGGCTCCCTTTGTCAATCCAGGAACCAGAAACTTGTGCATCTTGCGGCACCTTCAACATGTTTTAAGGACAAGCTGTTGCAGAAAGGTATAGCTGGAATTCCAGCTTAGTGGCATGATGTGGTGAAATATTGCTAAACATAAAATGGAAATACAGTAAAAATTTAATAGCACAAGTTGCTAAGAGGAACAATATCGTTGATATACAATCCTCTTCTTGACATTATACCTGTCTAGTATGTTCTTTGCTTACACCTCTGTTAACTAACAGCCCATTAAGCATACAGGTTTCTTATTATTTTCACAGCAGTCTCTGAGCTATACATATCCAAGAACAGCCATCTGTTCAGTTTTGAAAACCCCTGTGGAAAGAAAGGATAGTGCCTGCTTCTTGAAGCAGATCTCCCTTACGGTTTCTCAATATTCAGACTTTCCTCTCTTTATATTGTGTTGTATAATATCTGACTTTAAATATTGTGACTTAGCGATTTCCCCCAATCCCACAGCAGAACCCTGGAGACTATGCTGACAGACTGAAGATGGGATTTTCATGATTAAGCAATTTATTATGACATAAGCTTTCATGGGCTAAAGTCCACTTCATCAGAATTCATCATCAAAATGAAATCCTGAATTGCAGGTGGGCTTGGGGAGAAATTTGACTTTGCATTTTAATGAGAAACAGCTTAATTAGCATTTCTCAAACCAATACACAAATCAAAACATTTCTCTTTGCACTGCTCTGATTGTTGCAATGCAGTTCTCTAAACATATGATGTGTGCAAGATGTATATACTGTATTAGGGGGAAGGTTTGCATAAAAGACATACCGTATTTTTCCGTGTATAAGACTAGGCTTTTCCCTAAAAAATAATGTCAAAAATTTGGGGGCGTCTTCTACATGTATACATCTCCCCCATTTTCTTAGAGTCCCCCAAAATAGGGCATGTCTTACAGACGGGAAATACGGTATGTCACTGAAAATTATGTACAAAGATGCATTATATTAAGGGGAATTGCTTTCCAAAAGTGTATATACACCAAAATGCTGATAAATCAAAATGGGAGAAACTAAATTGACAGATTTGCGTATCCCAGGTTTCCCAAGTTGCAGAGGTGCATTATTTTTCATCAATTAAGACTATTTTAACCTGCCCTTCACCAAATGATCCAGGGCAGCTTACAACATCGTTTAAAACAGCAGCCCAACAAAAAAGACCAGATTAAATATATATAAAATTAAAACTTTTCCACATAAAGCAGTAAACTTGAATCTAGGTAAACAGTACACAAATGCCCAGGCAGACATGTTTTGTGTCAGTCATACTTCCAGGGGAAGGGCATATCATAATTGGGGCAAAAAAACCCCAACCCTGCAAGAATACCCAATCCTGTGCCACTACCTGATGCACGTTCCTTGCTAAAGTGACAATTATCTAGGGTCCCACTTCTCCAGATCTAAAGACCCAACAGGTTGATACAGGCAAAGGTATTTCTCCAGATACCTGGGCCTCAATCATTTATGGATTTATGGGTCAGAATCAGCATATTCATTTCTACCTGGAAATGAATAAGTAGGCAATCAAGATTTTCAAGGATCAGTGTTACATGATCCCTAAAAGTTATTCCAGTCAGTGGTAAAGGTGGGGACTCAAGTGGCGCTGTGGTCTAAACCACTGAGCCTCTTGGGCTTGCTGATTGGAAGGTCAGCGGTTCGAATCCCTGCAACGGGGTGAGCTCCCGTTGCTCTGTTCCAGCTCCTGCCAACCTAGCAATTTGAAAGCACACCAGTAAAGGTAAAGGTAAAGGTAAAGGGACCCCTGACCATTAGGTCCAGTTGTGGCCGACTCTGGGGTTGTGGCGCTCATCTCGCTTTATTGGCAGAGGGAGCCGGCGTACAGCTTCCAGGATAAATAGGTAAACGGGAAGGTAAACGGCGTTTCCGTGCACTCTGGCACTCATCACGGTCTTCCATGTGCCAGTAGCGGTTTAGTCATGCTGGCCACATGACCCGGAAAGCTGTCTGTGGACAAACACTGTCTCCCTTGGCCAGTAAAGCAAGATGGGCGTCGCAACCCATAGCCTTTGACTGGACTTAACCGTCCAGGGGTCCTTTACCTTTTTTACCTGTTCCAGTCAGCGTTCTAGTGAAAGTATTGTGAACTAATTCCAATACTTGAGAGTCTTTATGAGACCAGGTAATGGATGGTTGAACTGATATAGAACTAGAGAGCAGAATGGAGAGCTCTTCACTGAGACCATTATGAAAATGTCCACGGAATGTAATGGCCTATTGTCTTATCCTTAGCTTTAATTTAGTTTATCATGTATTAATAAAGCATAAATACTCATGCAAAGATAACCACAATATTACTTCAGTCCCTTGGCATTTATACAGCATAGTTTGAGAGGGCCTCCTCAGTGGCTGCTGCCTTCCCCAAAGAGTTAGACTAGTTTCCTTTTAGTTGTCCTTTCGCCGGCAGGTGAAGACAACAGGCTTTGGGAACTGACTGCTTTTAATGAGGGGCTGGGGCTATGCCATCCTTTTTGCCATCTGTATGTTTTTAATATACAGTTTTAATTCTACTCATGTTTAATTGTTTTTACCTATAAGCCACATTGAGTCTCTGTCCGGGGAAAAGGCAGAGTATAAATATACTACTACTACTACTACGAATAATAATATTTGTTCAAAATCAGATATGTATTACTTTCTGTTTCTGTGGTGTTGTGTGATGCAAAAGAAGAGGAAAATGTTCAATTTCTGGGTTTTGGTTTTGGTTTTTTAAAAAAGATTTATTTCTCTTGGCAACATCACTTGAAGCTGTGGCATTGTTTCATAAAAATATTTCTGAGTTTGAATTCAGTTTCATATGGATGTTTTTTGTTATTACCACATTCTTAGATCACATATTGCAGTTATGGTCCTAAAACATGAATTCAGTCTAATCCTATCTTTTCTTTAATCAGCTGTGTTCTTTTCTACTTCAGATCCCGCACCCAGCCATCAGGTTTGTGATGTTGCAACTGAGTTCTTCCTACCTGTGCCACCCCAATCCCTGGTGCTCCATGACAGTATGATAGCCTCTGTGAACAAGGAAAGAAAGTATATTCTAATTATTTTGATTTTATTTACAATAATAACTTTCTGCACCGCAAGAGAGCTCATTAAGATCATGAGGCTGAAAATTCAGTTAAAATTGATTATTTGAAACTAAAGGATGAAAACAAGCTCCTGCTAAAAGTTTGTCAGTTTACATTCTGCAAGGTATTTCAAATGTTAATATTTCCGAGGTTTTCTGATTAGTCGTAGAATTATTCCGTTGTTAAGGTCTTGCTTTTTATGATTTCAAAGATTGCAGGCACAATCCAAATTGCCTTTTAATGATCTATTTCTTGCGCACTGAATAATACTTTACTCTCCATAAATCTTAAGATTTTAACATAAAAGAATGACACTCATTTTTAACTTAATTATTTGATAAGATTAGTAATACGTTATTAATCAGATCTCTGCTATCATGTACACGGAAAAAATAATTCTCTAGCGTTTGTCAAAAGAAAATTGTAGAATTCTCAGCAGCCTGCCTAATATCCTTACTAGAGATGTTCTTCCATAGCTGAATCATTTTCCTCATTGGTCCTTTAATTTCCTTTCATTTCATGGTTGTGCACTTTGAAAACTGGTGACCTTATCTTGCAGGAGAATATCAATGGATATCTGAATGACAAAGTTCATTCCATCTTGTTTCCCCATATAAAGACTTCACTATGTTCCTAGATCTCATTAGCCCTTTGCAGTATGTTAGATTGGAAGTCTTTATCACATTCATAAAGTCATAGCTGTTAGATCTACAGAATATGTGGTTTCATAAAAGGATACCATGCCAATTAAAAAAAAGTTTAAAAACCTTCATTATATAATTGATATTTGTGAACAGTTGCGTCTGGGGCCAGAGAGCCTTAATTAACCTTAGTTCATCTAAAGGCCTAGTAAATACACATTTGTCATTACTATTCCCCACTCTTCCCCAGTACTCTCCAGCCAAACTGCCAACATGGCCTTCCACAGCAGATTTGTTCAGATACTACTTTACAGGTATCTACTATTGTGTGTCAGAAGTACAGACACCTTGAGAATGGAGGAAGTTGAAAAAAAAGGAACCATATAATGTTATTTTGCCCAAGGGGGACTACTAGTGTTTCTACACTGTGTGAGTCTCAGATATGAATTACTTAATTTAGCATACATTGCTGACAAAAAGTAATTAAAAATAAGAGAAAGAAAATAAGAGTCAAAGGATTGGCATTTATTACTGAATTGAAAATGATTGTTTTGTTTCAATTTCTTTAAAATGGTTCAAAAATCACAGATGTGTCCAACAAATAAACCATAGAAGTCTAGGTGTGAAACAAGTAGACAACAACATTTCCCCCCACTGTAACAGAGAGTTAGGAGCATGACATGTTAATTATAGGAATTTTATTTAATCCTTTGTAAATTTCAGTCTGGACCAGGCAATGTCTTCTGTTTCTAAGGGGCAATGTGCCTGTTGTGTCAATAGATAGAGAGATAGATTTTTTGCTCCAGACACTGAATATGCATCTAACAGCTAGCTTAAGATTTGCTTCTGCCAAATGTCCTATACCTGGGGTTCTTAACCTGTTTTGGGCTGAGGTCCACACAGACCCATGGCCAGTCCTCTGCACTGGATGTAGCAAAATCCCAGTTACCTGATTGAATCTGACTGAATCAGGTTGACCTGGGATTTGAGTGAATAGGGTTGAAGCAGACCTCAGAGACCTCTGTGAATTGGCCATTTCTTAAGTGCCCTTGTTTCATTGACCAGGAAAAGACAAACTGCAAGGTGTTCACAATTAAAGGCTTAGCCTGTGTTCTGGGTAGAGTTGAAATCACCAAAATGGAACTGACATGTATTTTATTTACTTCATTATTATTATTTGGAGGGGGGGTATTTTTAGAATCTGAGTTTCAGGTAAGCTCCACTGTGTAGAAGAAAACAAGCTCAAAGTTTGTGAGCAACATTCAGAAAGAAAGAAAGAAATCCCCAGTTGCCTAAAAAGTGAAATGCTTACAAGTGTGAGTTTCAATGAAACATAATATCACAGAAAAGAGAAGAGATACTGTGGGTCACCCTACAGCATGATGTGCCAGGATGAACAGCTTAGGATGCAGCAGGTTTCTGGCTCAGCCAGCTGATTGCCAGCTTAGATAGGCTCAGTCTGTACTAAGTCCCCAAACCTGGCTTAGCCGAAGGCACACCAGTGTAACGAACTCATCCTGGCATAGCCAGAACTCAGCTGGTTAAGTTGAAGCTGGTTGAGCCAAGACTGGTGCAAGCCCCCCCAAAGTAGCATGGTGGAGGCAGGACTAGGGAAGCATCCTAATTCCATTCAGCTTGGTCACGTAACCTGACGACCCAGTGTAAAACACTATTTTAAAGGCTTGTTTTCCCTCTGCCAGACTTAAGAGAGCAGCACCCAATGCTGAATGGAGTTTGGATCTGGTATATTTTTTAATTGGCTTAATTAACCGGGGTATGTGTGGGCGGAGGGGTGTGAGATTGAAAAAATGGATCCTGCTTGAGTAAGGTTAAGAAATTTCCATATATTAAATTGGGTAAAATTACCATTGCGTTTAGAAACATCTGTTTCTTCCCAAGCTTAAGAGCTGATTGTTTTATTCTTCCTTAAATTCAAGAGAAATCATCAAGAGGAGATGGGTGAGTCAAAATTTAACACCCTGTGCTTTTGAATGAATGAAAGATAACGGAAGATTAAGTTAAATTAGTGAGCGTGTGGTTCACAGAGCACATTACGCCATATAATACAACTGGACTCAGCCCTGGACTGAGTTCCACTATATTCTACTACCATTTCATGTCTGTACAAAGGGAGAAAGATCTTGATTTCGTATAGAAAAGCGATCAAAAGTTATACTGTGGGCATGTTACCGTTTCACTTGTCAGCTTTGATAAATAATATGCACTTATATCTAGTTCAATAAACATCGCAAGTTAGGCAACTCAGTGCTGAGCATTACAGTCCAAATAATCTATGATTTATTTTGCAAAGTACTTCCATTACTTGTTACTTCACAGTATTCATTTTACTTTGCTACTCCAGGCTGACACACATGAAATTTTCACAAATAGTAGAGTAAAATTAGTATGACACTTGAGTTTCACTGCTGCCAACACCTTCACATGAAAGTTCTCTTGTGCGGAATGTGGGAAGTTGTGTATGTGAGTCTCACACTATAAAAAATACATCTTCCAGTGTGGATCATTTCAATGGTGCAGCTTCTAAAGAAGAAACTTGTAAAGGAGATCAGTTCACTTCTTGCACATTGCTAAGCTTTGAAAATATGCATAGCATGAAGATATTTTATCTATTTTAAAAATGACAGGTAATCGATAGTGATCAGGTTCAGATCTTTGTTGGATTGTATTGTTTTTATAATTGTATTCTTAAATCTGGGCATCAAAGGGGCTGATTTATGTATTTTTGATATGCTGAAAAATCTCTATGTAATAAATTTTTTAGTATTCAATAAAATTTCAGGAAAAATGGGGGAATGAGAAAAAGACAATACTGGAATACTGTGTCCAATTTTGGGCATGACAATTTTAGAAGGATGTTGACAAACTGGAAGGTGTGCAGAGGAGGACAACAAAGATGGTCAAGGGTCTGGAAACTAAGCTTTATGAGGAGCGCTTGAAGGAGCTGGGTATATTTAGCCTGGAAAACAGGAGACTGAGAGGAGATATGATAGCCATCTTCAAATATCTCAAGGGCTGTCACATGGAAGAGGGAACAAGCTTGTTTTCTCCTGCTCGGGGGGTGGGGGTGCTCAATATTCTTCATGCGCTGATCAATAATGGTTTTTGCCTTGGGGAGACCCATTTTCAGATTCTGTTGTATATCTCAAATAAAACTAAGCAGGTGTACACAAGAGAAATAAAAGGAATCATAGTTGAGGAAAGCATGGATAAACTTCTAAGTTTTTAAATGGCGGTAAAGGTCATTAAATTCTGGAGAGAGGGCACCGCGGAGGGTGGGTGAAGGCTCACTATTTTGTTGTTGTCAGTTGTTAATATTTCCTTGGAAGATCTTCAGGATCAGATTGTGTGCACCAGGGCAGATGGTCTGCTGGCCATCCTGGTCCCAAGCTGTTTAGGTCTTCCAATTTCAACAACAAAGCCTTGAACTTGGCTCAGTAGGTAATAGGCAGCCACTGCAGCTCTTTCAACACTTCTGTAATATATGTCCCAGTAAGCACTCTAGCTACTGCATTTTGCACTACCTTCAGCTTCTGAGCCAAGCGCAAGGGTAGCCCAATTTACAGTGCATTTCAGTAGTCTAATCATTGAGTAGCTAATGTATAGCAAGGCTGTTGCTGTCCAGGCATGGTCATATATGGCACAGCAACCGAATAGGCACTCTGTAATAGGCGCTCTGTGCCGCTGAGGTTACCTGGCCCTACAATGAAAGCAGTGAATCTATGAGCACGTCTAAATTCTACATTTGCTGTTTTGGAGTGAGTGAAACCTCATCCAGACCTGGTATACAATTCAGTTACTGAAGGTGGGAAGCACCCACCCATAAGATATGCATTTAATGGAATGTAGGGGACTTCCAATCCCAGCGTGTTCACTGCTTTGACAGCCTATTGTATTAATCTAGCATATAAAGATTGATTTGCTTTAAAATGTTGCAGTTGATTATTTATTTTGAATGAACAAATGGCTCTAGTTTCTGTTGATCTAATAAGATCGCTTAAACATCTGTTCATATCAATATGATCACTCAAGATTTCTTCTGCCATACAATATTTTTTCACAGCACACACAACATTCATGGAAGTCAACATTTCCTTTTTTTATCATGTCCTCAGGGAGAGTTTTGCATGGAACAAGAGAATAAATGAACTTCATTTACAGTGGAAGGCCAAAGTTGTTAATTCATACTAGATCTCTGAAATGCAAATGGATTGAGCTTCATTTAGCTATAAAACTGAACAAATATTCCTGTGTGGGAAAAACCCTAATTTTTTGTAAGTGAATTTAAATATTAATGCTCTGTGTGTATCTTATTAAAATTATTAGAATTAAACAAAATGAGTGATATTTCCCAAATGTTATTTGCAGGAGATAGTTTTAAGTCTAATAATCTTTTTATGGACTTGAGGAAACAATTCAGATGAAGGAAATTGGTTCACTACAAAAAAAGTAATCACTTAAATTTGTCATGCTTTTTAAAGACTACAGTAAAAGCTAATGCAAAAACCTATAAAACATTTACATACAAAACAATATTTTTATCTGAGAATATGGAAGACCATTTCCACAATACTGTTGACTGTTACTTGTCCTCTTTTCTGATCTCAGCAGGTAAAAGCAAAGTTATTAAATATGTGGGTCATATACATGCACTACATACTTGCAACTGGATTAATAGCAAACTGGCATTATACCAAGTTGCCAGGACAATCCTCAAAGAACACTCAAACTTGTATTCTTTGAAGGTTTGTCAAGAATTAGCTTTTCTCACAGACATATAAACTGTTCTCACCTATACAGTTCCCAGGATTACTTGCAGCAAAACCACAGTAGTTTATAATTTATGGAAATGAATGATTAGGGAAACTGCAAAATGTGTGCATTTTAGGGAGAATTGCATTAAAAATGTGATTAGGAAAATATCTGAACTAATGCAGAAATGGACCAAATTTAAGATTGGAAAGAAGAGAAATCAGTTACTAATTGTTCCATTGGTAGCTGTATCCCAGCACAGGACTTTAAGGTGGGTCCTCTTCTGGCAAAAACACTTCTAGCAGGGCATGACAGGAGAGCTGGATTAAGGATGTAATCAATGGGGGCTGGTCCATTAAGTGTGAACGGAGCATTGCCCCACCAACATCAACCTGCCTTCAGCCAGCCCCCGCCTGCTTGCTTTATCACTTACAGCAGGTCCAGGAGATAACCCTGTCTGTCAGCTCCCTTTTTCTTTTTGTTTCCCCTTGCAGAACTCAGCAGGCAGAGGGACACAACCTGGATTGGTTGCCTCCACCTGTCATTAGCACTGGCTCAACCTATTGTTGGCTTCTCTGCCTTCCACCTTACCTGTCCCAGTGTGTGCCAGCCCCCATGGGATGTAATAAATAGACCCACATTCTTATAGAATAGAAGAATGCAGAATAGCAGAATATGGGCTGGACATCAAAGATGAGATTGTGGTAGCAGCTGAAAGAATGCTTTCAGGGAGGGAGGGAGGAGCAAAGGAGCCCAACATTTTACGGAAGAGTGTGAGTAAATTTGCTTGTACCAATTAATCATCAGAAACAGCGGACCTGCCCTCATTTCTAAATAACATAGGAAGGTCCAGAAATTTGCAAGTAGCACCGAGAGTCACTTGGAAGATGAAATGCTGAGAAAGATAATCTCTGGTTAATTTTCCCTGGTGCCAGGTTATAGCAATTTATCAGCTACCTGTATTTGCATGGATCACTGGCAGCAGGTTTAATTCAGGACACACTGAATCGGGTGTTACTTCCTCCATACAAATTCCCAGTGATTCTGGAACCTCTACATGGAGAGATTTTGAACATCTGAACTACCCATAACAAAGAGCCATGCAACAGATCAAATGTTGTCACTAGATTTCATCACCATCCAGGCATTCTAGAATCCTTATACAGAAACTGCTGAACAGGAATTGGAATTTGCAACAGTGTCTGACAGATTCTGAAAGGGATCTGAATACTTAAATGTCCTATTAAAATGAGCAACATTTTAATCTAATGAATCATATTACCTGCAGCACCAGAACTTCATGTATTTTTATAAGCCATTCACTGCTTTGCAATGAAAGCTGTTCCCATCTGTAGAGCAATATCTGAATTCATGATCCTGATTTAATGTATGATTTAAGTGCCATGTGTTTCACAGTTCATAATTGTTTATTATAAACAAAACAAACTACCATAATTGGATACACTGTAACACTTATGAGAAAAGAGCATTTCAAATGCAAAACAGTTATGAATATGCTGATTCCACTTAATTCAGATTTGAGTCACACAAGAGGGTTAAGCAGATTCCTTTTCAGAAGTGAATTAAGTTTAAACATATTGCTGGAATGCTTTGGATTTACATTTGCATGTGAGGTGCTGAGCAATCAATGAGTAATTAATTTGTCTGTGTCAACGGGCCTTAATTCAGCTTCCTCTTTCAATATTTTACACCTAGCTTTATTTCCTCTTCTCGGTCCATCACAGCTTATGCCATATGAAAGGTCATATGAACCAATCCCTGCCCCTCTCTAGAAAGGTCTGGTTGCATCTCTACTTGGAATATATCTATTGCAAGCATAATTCTCCATGGAAAGAATCTGCTATGCCTTGAGAGGCTGAGCTAGACAGCAATAATTCAAATGAACAATTTCCATTCAGTTGATTTCATATCCCCCACTTGTTTACACAGATAAATTCCCCTGTGCTTCATGCCTTGTAAATCACTAGTGCTATGATTATCCTATGATAACTACATGCCCTGTTGAGCCTTATTGTCTAATTGATAGTGTACATAGAAAGTGTTTGTGCTGCTTTCGAGATTAGCATCCACTTTCTTAAGCGGCAAGGATATTTGTTTGACATTCTCAGATTTGTCAATATTACCACACCTGTGTTCACACAAAGTGGCACTCAACAACCAAAAAATAATAATTCTATATTTTAATGTGCATCTGTGAAGAGCAGCAGGGGGCAGGGAGTTTACTACTTGAAAGAGGATTAGGATTAGCTACTGGATGATCTACATATTATTTCATAGCATTTTGCTTTCAGTGAAAAAATATCACTCCAGTAACTGAGTTATTTCGTGGTGTACAGCTGCCACATAGATGTTGCTATGAAAAGTCTATGTGGCTAAGTTCTGTGAGCTGTTCACATGTACTGGTTCACCACACTGTTTCACCTATGGTGTATGTTGTTTCTCCCTGCTGCTGTATAGGGAGCCTGTAGGGTAAGGTGGTGTATGGGAAATACATCTGGAAGACAAAATGAATCGAGAGGAGTTAATGATCTGACATGGTTAACCTTCCTGCCTCTGTTCCTTCCCCCTTCCTTGCTTGGGTTAAGCTTTATGATGGTGTGAGAACAGTCTTTAATGTCCTGAGAGCGTTGGGAGGCGGTGAAGCGCCACACAGCTGCCTTAATCAGGTGTGGAGGATACTGCTGGGTACCTCCCTTGATGTTGGACATGGTTCTGAGAAAGTGAGGCATTGGGAGGGGGTGGCTAATGGATGATCTGCATGTAGCCAGTGTTGGTATGTATACATTGCTCACTCACTTGTGTATATTGCTTCTGAATCTCATTTTAAAAGAGATGGCAAGACATGTGATTAGAGTGCTGGACTAGGATGTGAGAGACCAGGGCTCAATCTTCACTCATGCACAAAGCTCACTGATTGACTTGGGCCAGTTACTGTCTCTCAACCTAACCTGCCTCACATGTAGAGAGAAGCCATGTATGCCATCTTCAGCACCTGAAGTGAAAATGGGGTATAAATGTAAAATAAAATAAAATAATAAAATAAAATAAAATTTCATGGAGTATAGACTGATCTGCATGATAAAGCACTACACAGAAATTAATTGTTCATCAGTGGGAACAACTGTTGTTCAGCGTACTCTGCCCCAACATTTCTGAGATGAAAACTGCAACAGCCTAGTTCCCAAACAAAGGATGATGGTGCGAGTATGAATGCGCGCACACACATACACACACTGATTTCACAATGACAATCCATATCTGATGAGTGAGGTGATGGTTCAGAAGAAGTAACAAACTTAAGGCATCTGTTGTTCTTCTCTGGTATGGCCATCACACAGCACCATAACATTAATATAATATAACATAACTTTACCAACAGATCATAGAAGCTCATGAGTTCTCCCCCCATTCTTCCCATGCCCAAACACAACTTCCACACAGGGCACAGATAATATAAAATACTAATGGAACCTTATAAGAAGCATGCAACAAAGTTCAATAACCACAAGATTCTGACAAGGTGTCATACAACTTTGGTGTGAAAGCCCACAGCACCAGTTGCTCTAGGTTTTATTGTACGCCTCAATACAAGCAATAAAGTGAAAGAGACTGCAATAGCTAGCAGTCTCATTGAGCCTATGCACTAATGTATAATACAAGTGCAAAAACTGCACCAACAGCACTTGTCTAAGTGCCAATAGAAGATGGATTGCTTGCCAAAGTCTCAATTGTGTTTCCATGAGATCTTCAAAAGTAGTCTCCCTCTAAGGTTCAGTCAAACTTTACCAAGAAAAGAAACCAGAAACAGTATTGATGGTTTTTCAAATATGTTTTCTTCTTTGAGGATCTTCCAGTGGGGAGGTTGGGTTGACAGGATCTTGACAAGATAAATTGTAAAAGAAACAGGTTGTTATTTTCTATATCCTGAGCATTGTAAACTCTTTCCAAACAAGGGAAGCTTCATTTTTTTTAAAAAAAAAGTTTACTTTGTCCACATCACTTAATTTTAATCTTTTTTCATTTGTCACTGACAACACCAGCTGCTGAGCTATAATGTTTTTCAACCTAAAACTAGAGGATGGGCAACCATGATTAATGGTCCTTGAATCACATGATTGTACATTATTCTCTTTGACTGGCATGGCAGCCTTATTCATTGCATTCCTAGCTTGTGATAAGAAATGCTAGTTGGAGAGAGGATGCACTTCTGTATCACATTCTTCCCCCTTCTGCTAACCATTAAAAGTTGTTAGAATAATTACTTGCAGAGTTCTCATGCATGGACCCAAGATACCTACTCACTAACCAAAGAAGACAAAGAAGTTATGCACACAGTGTGCTTTTCCTGTTTGTTGTGTGCAAGTTTAATTCAAATGTACAGCTAGACCCATAAGCTATATGTGTTTAAGTGCTCTTCAGAGAGAAGTTAAAATTCAACAGACTGCATTGCAGCTGCAAGCTATAGGGGGAGGATTCCCAGGAAATCTGTGCTGAGATTATTTCCCTTCCTTGCGCTCCTCCATTTTATGCTTTGTCAGCTACCATGGCTAAACAGGCTAGTTATGATGCCCTGTTTGATAGATGAACAAGAACAGGAATTCAGGATAAGGATGGTTCATTGCAAAAGTGTCTCCAGCAAAAAGCAGGATATAAAGAAGTCCAGGAGAAAGGCAGAAAAGTAGACATGGTCCAAACTATGGATGGCCAGGAGACAGCCAAGGAGGTCAGGTAACAGCTAAAGTCAGAAGTATATACTGTATGATCACAGTCTCTAGCTTAAGATGAGAGCTGGAGAAGAACTGGAAATAGAGAATGTGATAATGCATTTTTGGTAACCTGAAGTCACTGTCTTGCCAACTGCAGCATCTATCAGTGCTTTGGGATGAGGATTCACTGTACATGATCAAATGATTACAGTTGGCAGCACAGCAACCTGGAATCTTTAGATCATTCTCCAGGGTCCAGGGTCCCATACTTGCAACACCAATCAATTATACATTTTCAGACAGGCTGCACCATCAACATCATCATTATTAAAAACTTCTATATCCCCCTTCATTGAAGGATCACAGGGCAGTTTACAATATAAAAACACAAAATGCATAACATAGTAACAGGTGAAACCAAAAATCCCTAACAAGCATGGAGAATAAAATCTAACCCTGAGGAACTCCAGATTGAAGGCTCCAGAGGGCTGAATAGCACTCTCAGACATCACCCTCTGGAAATGACCTCCAGAATAGGACCAGTACCACTGCAAAGCACTGCCACCCACCGCTAACTCAGACAGCTGCTCCAGAAGAATACCATAGTTGATGGTCTCAAAAGCCACTAAGAGGTCAATGAGAATTAACAGGGACACATTGCTCCTAACTCTCTCCTGACAGAAGCAATCATACAGGGCGACCAAAGCAGTTTGTGTGCCAAAACTGGGCCAAAACCCCAATGATTAACAAATGTAACTGCTGTTTCTTTTCACTGATGGATACTTTTGTTGTTTAGTCGTTTAGTCATGTCCGACTCTTCGTGACCCCATGGACCAGAGCACACCAGGCCCTCCTGTCTTTCTGATGAATACTATATTGCTCCAAAAAAATGCTTGAAAAATCTTTTTCCTTCCAGAGAAAGGAAGCACAGACACGGTTGCTTTCCATGTGATCTCCCTTTTCCATGTGAATTGGGTTTGAGTAAGCAATTGTGCCTCAGATGATTCTGTGATGACTTCCTCTCCTAAATATAATGCTTGGAACAATTTACTTGTTCTGAAACATGCAGCTATTTTAGGAAGACAAAGTTTAGTCACTTTCGACAAGCTTAAGTAGAGCTTTTCACATATTAACACTAACACAGGGATGTTTGTTACATTTAGAGTGCATCGGTTCTTTCCACTGAGCAAGAATTAATTTCTTGGGGAGAGTCATCTTTCAAGTAACTTTTAATGGAATTTTGAATCAAATGCAGTTCAGTATTTGTTTTTATTTTATCCATTATTTTCAATAGATAAATGAGATTGATACTCATTGCTGTTTCAGCACTGGCTTCTTTGATGGTAATCAAAATAGCTTAAACAAATCAAATGCATTTTCCCAGTGTGATTCATTGGACACATCTGAGAAGAAAAGCTCCCCCATTGTTCATACGCACCACCCTTTCAATAATTATTATTTACTAGGATTTCTTTTAAGCTTCATTAGAACTAGTCATGCAGGCACAATTTACTCCAAGAAGTCTATAATTGAATAAAGCATACATAAAACTATAACTCCTTTTGACACAAGTTAAAATTACATTATGTTTCTTCGACAATTTCTTACACAAAGGTTTAGGGGAAAGTGAATGGTAAACATTTTCTGGTATTTTTCTTCTTATTAAAATTAAAAAAGGCCACCAATGAAATTGTTGGTCAATGAGCTCAAAGTAAACAAACTCAGTTATTTAGGCAATGCTGCTACAGTTTATAAAAGGACCATGTAGAAGGCATAGAGCTACAAATGGGAAATGGCACTGGGTGGACCATTGTTTAGACCTTGTGAAGTGTGTAGAGTTGGAAGGGACTTGAAAGGTCAACCCCAATGCAGGAAATCCACCACTACTACCTTCCTCACAAATCATGTTTTCTAATGAATGTGTCTCTGCTTAATTCAAGATAGTTCAAGGTAGTAGGTAGTGGGCACTGAAATAAACTGATAGCTGAACTGCATCTTCATTTCACAAAAGGAATGCTGCTCCAGCATCCCTTGGCACAAAAAAGACATTAGAGTTGGCATCAAGTGAGAATTTCATTCCCATGTGGTGCACAATAGCTCCAAAGGCCCTCTCCTTACCACCTGACCTTAGAAAATGGAGGCAACAAGAGATGAGGCAACTCCATGGATGATCTTAGTGTATAGGCATGTTGGTTGTCAGCACCTCATGTCCAATACCTGGTAGGGATATTAGTAAGTACTTAATCTCTTATGGAATCTCTTGCCATCTTAAATTACATTAGCATTGAACTATATTTTGTCCCAAGGTTCCTTTCATTTTATTCCTTGACACAAACATTGTTTGTATGCAAAATCTATTTAGAGGCAGCCAGAAATACATACAAAATAATTTCCATCTGCTTATTTTAAGAGCTGGTGAAATTGTATGCCAGAGGTTTTGCTATCACCATTCATTCTCTAGCCTTGAAAAGTCTCAGAAGTTTAACTACCAAGAGAACTGTGGCAGCTGTTTTACTTCCATTTGAACTCTAGAACCTATAACAATGATTTTAAGTTCAATTGAAGCTTTCTTGCTGTCAAAACAACAGAAAAGCATCCCCCCCCCCCAGTATAAAAGCAGAGTTTTGATGCAGCTGCATGGTTTTTAATCCAGCAATGGAATTAATTGCTTGTATCTTCCACATCAGGAGAAATTTGCTGTTATTCTGCAAATAAAATTATATCCATCTTTCTACAATTGTTCATACTTTGAGGGACTATGTGACATAGAATAATTGATCCTGACCTAATTCCTGTTGTTCCTTACATTGATGCTTCTCTCAGTTGTAAAGCTTTTCTCAGTGTGACCAGCAAAATTCATGCAGAGCCAACACTTTGTCTTTTACTTCTTGAGGCTTCTATTCTGATGTCTATAATTTTGCCATTTCTGATAGCAAGTCTGGTAACATTTATCTTTGACACCTATAGTATATGGTGAGTGAGGGTATGTAAGCAAAGAGACCGAGGAGTTTGCAGATTCAAATCAGAAGCAAGAATCTGATGTCATATGCAGTAGGACTAAGAAAAAAACAAAGGAAGAAGAAATGAAGCAGGGAGTACAGTGGTACCTTGGGTTACATACGCTTCAGGTTACATACTCTGCTAACCCAGAAATATTGCTTCAGGTTAAGAACTTTGTTTCAGGATGAGAACAGAAATTGTGCTCCAGCAGCGCAGCAGGAGCAGCAGGCTCCATTAGCTAAAGTGGTGCTTCAGGTTAAGAACAGTTTCAGGTTAAGTACGGACCTCCAGAACGAATTAAGTACTTAACCCGAGGTACCACTGTACTGAGATGAGAATCAGTACACCTTTAACAGGGAGGACCACATAATACAATCCAAGTTGGAGATCTTATTTGAATGGAAGTGATTAGTGTTCATTTCTGATCATGCACTAAGCCTAGCATTTCCACTCTCCACAGTGGTCTGGAGATTCACATTTGTTCTCCAGGCCTAAATTAACATGTTGGGTTTTTTTTTGGGGGGGGGGGAACTAGCTTACAGAAAATTGTTAATGTTAGAGAAGTTTGTGCTAGTTAATGCCATTTGCCTAGAATTAAAACTGGGGTTACTTTAATTAATCTGCTGGTGTCACCTGCAAGTAGGAGACTTAAAATTATAAACTAAATAGTATACAGTTTAACAGTAACAACATAATCATAATAATAATAAAAACTGAGCCTTGCAGGAAGAGAATGATGCTGGCATGGTGAATTTGAAAAGAAAGCCTATGGGAGATTATCTAATGGTAGCAATTATGCAACATGCAACAGGATGAAAGTTCAACAACATAAATATTGATGGCAATTAGCAAAGAATTAAATGCACAGTTAAAAAAGGTAAGTGCCTTATGAGAATTAAATACTTCAGCGGAAATATTGTTGGGAAGATACAATGGAAAATTATTCCGCAAAGTGGTGCAGGATCATAAATGCACCGTTACTAAAAGGCTTTGATCAGATGGAAGATAAAATGTTTAGATTATTTCCCCTTGGGTCAAGAATACTAAAGTAGGAAAACAAACATCACATCTTAGAGATTCCAGATGATGAAAAATAATACAAAGGTCAAGCAGAGGCATAAGAAATTCCTGGCATGGAAAATGGAATTTTGGACAAATGCAAGAATTAAAATGCATGCTGGACCAGTGTACAAGAAATATTATTTAAGAAGCTCATGGAAATCTAGCATAGGTCAGGCCCATTTCACTATTTATGCATTTATATTTGGGTATTTAGATGTTGAATTCCTTAGAAATGTGACACATCCATTGTGACTGGCACTTGTGTGTTTAAATGGACACATGGTGACTGTTCTTTGTGTTATTTTTGTGCTATTGCATGGAAATATTTTTTTAAAAAACTGTGAAAGAGTATAGTGGTATCTCTGGTTACATACTTAATTTGTTCTGGAGGTCCATTCTTAACCTGAAACTGTTCTTAATCTGAAGCACCACTTTAGCTAATGGGGCGTCCTGCTGCTGCTGCGCCACCGGAGCACAATTTCTGTTCTCATCCTGAAGCAAAGTTCTTAACCCAAGGTACTTTTTCTGGGTTAGCGGAGTCTGTAACCTGAAGCGTATGTAACCTGAAGCGTATGTAACCAGAGATACCACTGTACAGTTATCTTTACAGAGAAAAAAACCACAGCAGTTTATTGGAGTCAACTGTCCTCACCACATTGTTGATGTATTACACAACTGCAGTGAGTGCAAGGAAAAGGTGGGGTTTCCAACCCAGCATTTCCATAGTAATGCCCATGTTGAGTTAGGAAAGAATTTATTGGGCGGAATTCCAGAGACTAGTGGAATTCTCCCCTTCAAATGGTTTCCACACCAACTTAAGTTACCTTTTCTCTTCAGTCGATCTCCAAAATCAGGACAGCTTTGGGGGAGGATAGAGAATTGAAAGGTGAAATGGGCTCATCAGAAAGGATTATAACACGCATCCCTCCCACTAATTCTCCCCCTGTGCCCTCTTACTTTTGAGCTTTTGGTTTCTTAGTAAATGTGACTTTGAGAACATGTCTTTACAAAGATAATGTGCTGTTTTGCCCTTAGAAAGCTGAGAAGAGGTGAATGCAAATTTAAAATTTGTAAATAAATTACTATCTTTCAAAAAAGTTCGAAAAAACTTTGTTGGAGAAGGTATCCTGCTGGTTTGAGCCTTGTCTACTGACATGAGAAATAACTTTTGTTTCCTGAAGATTTTTTCCCCTTCTCCATCTTCACGGAAAGGTGGGTTTAATCATGACCCAGTGCCATTGAGTAATGGAAGGTGAAACCATAAATTCATCTCTGTCACCAGAGAGGAAAGCTATCTTTGTAGCTCACATACTTCAAACATCCCAAATGTTGAGACAGAAAAACAGTTGCAAACATATTTAAGCAACACCGATTCCTATGGAAGTTAAGTGCCACTGGATTCAGGGGCCAAGCATAAACATTGCTTATGATCTGACTGTTGGGGTAACATACATTTTATGTTCACAATGATAATTTTATTGATTGTGGTTTGCATTTCTGCTACATCCCCTTATAAAAAGAAATAAGAAATGTGGATTTATTCATGAATGGAGAAGTTACCATTAGTTAAACTAGTACAGTGGTACCTCGGAAGTCAAACCGAATCTGTTCCTGAAGTCCGTTTGACTTCCAAAATGTGTGGAAACCAAGGCGTGGCTTCAGATTGGCTGCAGGAAGCTCCTGTAGCCAATTGGAAGCTGCAGAATCCCCGTCAGACGTCTGGGTTCCAAAGAACGTTTGCAAACTGGAATACTCACTTCTGGGTTTGTGGTGTTCGGGGGCCATAATGTTTGACTTGCAAGGCGTTTGGGATCTGAGGTACAACTGCATATTCATTTTCAATCAAGCTTGATGCAAAATAACTTTGTATATACTCTTTATTTCGAGAAGCTGCACAATCTGAAGCTATACTGTCCGTCTTTAATCTATTTAATTTGTGATAGTATTCCATACCATGCTATTTCCCAGTTTCTGATAGGTTCCCTGTTCTGCAATTTAGAGAAAAAGCACATAAGACTTCTTGGAAAGTTATCCACCATTTGGTTATATTATAAGAACTCTTTCTGCAGCCTTGGAAGTTCCCAATGCTTCCTGTTGTTCTGAGTACTCTTGAGAGTCTATGCAGCTTTTATGCATTTCAAAATACCTGATTTAAAGTGCATCACACTGCAGTAGTTTAGAGCAAGCAATACTTTAAAGCAGAGCTTTCCAAACACTTTTTAGACATGCATCATTTAGCAACACAGTAATTCAGTTTTACTAGCAAACCAGAGGTTAAACTAACTGCTTTCCAGCCCTGAAGGAGTGTCTCTACCCTCATCGTTCAACCCAGACATTGAGGTCCAGCGCTGAGGGCCTTCTGGCGGTTCCCTCACTGCGAGAAGCAAAGTTACAAGGAACCAGGCAGAGGGCCTTCTCAGTAGTGGCACCCACCCTGTGGATCGCCCTCCCATCAGATGTCATAGAAATAAACAACTATCTGACATTTAGAAGACATCTGAAGACAGCCCTGTTTAGGGAAGTTTTTAATGACTGATGTTTTAATGTATTTTTTATGTTTTGTTGGAAGCCGCCCAGAGTGGCTGGGGCACACAGTTTGGAAAGCTCTGCTCTGGAGTAATTCAGACTTATATTTTAGAAATTTGGAGCCTAAGAATCAGCTGGTTAATCCCAATTATGTGAAATATTGAAGCCTCAAATGTTTCCAGGATAGCCCCCTTCATCTTTGGAGTTGGGATTCATCTGAATATGACCGACACCCTAGTTCTTCATTTAGGGAATCTCACAATGACAGGTTTTAAGGATACCTGATATATTGGTTTCATATGCATGCTTGCTAAAGGAATATATTCCTACTTATGCTCCAAGTCCATCCATTGCAAAACATTGGCCATTGTTTGGTCAGTGAATAACTATGGATGAAAGTTGCTACCGAAATACAGCAAATAAATAAATAAATTGGAATGGAATGCAGCATCTGAAGGAATCAAAAGAAGGCAGATGATCTTTCTGCTGGTGCAGAGATAAGATTCATAATTTTGAATACTATTGTCTTTCATTGGACTCCAGTCAATAGTAAAAAACATTATGAGTTGATGACATGGCCTGAATTTACTAATGATAATGGGAAAGCAAGGCCCCAGAAGGGTCATAAACCTTACTCCCTTCACTCACATCCGAAGGATCATGAGCCTCAAAAACAGTAAAAGATGTGGAGGGGCCAGGCTGAGAATCAGGCTGCCTCCCAAATTGCTGGGCCAGCGACTCAAGTTCTGAATTGAACCTAGTCATGGCAGCAGGGTCTGAACCAATATTAGCCATAATTGCACTCAAGAGATCCAGCGTAAGCTGAGGGACCACAGGGGCCAGAGCTGAACACAGTGACTGAGACGGACCTCTAATCACCCTCTTAGAATGGAGAGCAGGACTGGGATTCCTTTTAATAGGCATCTTCACACAATACCAATGGAACCCAGGCCAGACTAAAGTGGCGCTCCCGCCAAAACAAGATGGTGCCCCCACCAAAACTAAGCAGGGATGAACCTCATTCCCGCCCCCTGCAGATATGGACCCATGAATATTACAGAATTCAGCATACTAAAGAGTAGCTCTGTTTACCATATTTCTACAAAGCAAGTATGGGGACATGGTATGGTACAAAATAATGTCTGAGGATAATCATGGACAAACTGCAACATCTAGAAAGTTAAAGAAGGGAAGATGGTAATATATAGTATAAGGGTCAAATTAACAATCCTGAAAATGATACTTTACATATTTCAAAATTTAATGTAATTTCAGACCACATCAGCAATCCTGCAGTTTGGAAATGACTCATTTTCTTAAAAAAACTGTTTAGTTAAGAGGGGTGGTTTGTGGAAAAAAGTGACATGTTAGCAGTGTATAAAGAACTAACGTTTTGGAAATACCAGCTGGTTTCTCTTGCTTACCTATTCAAAATGCAAGAACAAAGGCAAATCAATCATGAAATTAAGAGCGGGTGGGTGGGACTTTGAACATGATAAAAAGAAAATCTAAGTATTTTTTAAACAATCACATACTGCAGAATTAACTTCTTTACACCATCTCTGAGATGATATGTTTTAGAAGAAAGGGAAGAAGAAGAAGAAGAAGAAGAAGAAGAAGAAGAAGAAGAAGAAGAAGAAGAAGAAGAAGATATTTATTAGCGGATCTATTAATGCACATGGGAATCTGCTTTCAAGACTCATTGACTAAGCAGATACAATCCTACACACACCTTCCTTCAACTAAGTGCTTACTGTTAGGATTACTGGAGGGTATAGAAGAAGTTCCATTTTATGAATTCTCTGTTTAGACATTGTTCAAGTTTAGACCACTTATACAGCCTAATGTATTCTTATGTGTCCTTGGGATTGTCCACATACCTGAAAAGAAGACTCATGGAACACAGCTGGAGTAAGGCTATATTTATTAAAATATAGCAGGTTTGAGAAACTGCAAACCAACATTAACCAAATTCAAGGTAATATGAGAAGGTTTTTTCTAATTCTGGTAGGGAAGCATCCCTCCAGACCTCTGGGCACGTGTTGCAGCCATAGGCTGTGGAGAAGAATTAACTGTCTCCTAGCAAGGAGAGCATTGGGAATGAACCAAGCACATGTAGCCAGGCTCTGCTACCTAGCAGTTACCTAAAGTATGCAGTGCAGGCCCAAAGGGCACCACTCCTTGCATGTCTCCCCAGGCATAAACCACCCTCCCTCAAATTTTTCTACCTAGCCCCTTCAACAAGTGACTGACTAGTCAAAGCCCACACTGCATAGAGAGGGGAATTGTGCTTGAAACTTGCAAAGCTTTCCTGGGCTACATTCATAATAGGTTCGCCGAAAATGAAACTCACTATAGATTGGGCCCAAATTAACTTATTTTAAATTCCCAACCACATTCTAAACCCAGCTTCCATGATCCGTATAATCAGTGCTAATTTTCTAGAAAAAGAGGTGCAGGAAATCACCATGAATGCCTCCCTTGTTCTCTTATAATGGCAATGGTGCCCACCTGAGAGGTGACAGAACTGAGTTGTGGTAAGTTCCAGCTAAAACAAAGCTCTGCCTATAATCTTAGGTAGGGCCATAACTCAATGATAGACCATCTTCTTTCACTCTCCAGGATGTCTGCTCAAGGTCAGCAACCACACTACCTGGGGTGTATGAGACATCCGTATCTTTCTGGTATAATTCCTCTGTGTATTCTTGCCACCTCTTCTTGATGTCTTCTGCTTCTGTTAGGTCCTTACCACTTTTGTCCTTTATTATGGTAATCTTTGTACAAAATGTTCCTTTCATATCTCCAATTTTCTTGAACAGATCTCTGGTTTTTCCCATTCTATTGTTTTCCTCTATTTCTTTGCATTGCTCATTTAAGAAGGCCTTCTTGTCTCTCCTTGCTATTTTTTGGAAATCTGCATTCAATTTCCTGTATCTTTCACTATCTCCCTCGCATTTTGCTTGCCTTCTCTCCCCTGCTATCTGTCAGGCCTTGTTGGACAGCCACTTTGCTTTCTTGCATTTCCTTTTCATTGGGATGGTTTTTGTTGCTGCCTCCTGTATAATGTTACAAGCCTCCATCTATAGTTCTTCCCCACTTCCATTGTGTATTCATAAGGGATTTGATTTAGATTGTATCTTACCGGCCCAGTGGTTTTTCCTACTTTCTTCAGTTTAAGCTTGAATTTTGCTATAAGAAGCTGATGATCTGAGCTACATTCAGCTCCAGGTCTTGTTTTTGATGACTGTATAGAGCTTCTCCATCTTTGGCTGCAGAGAATATAATCAATCTAATTTTGATGCTGCCCATCTGGTGATGTCCATGTGTAGAGTCGTCTCTTGTGTTGTGGAAAAGAGTGTTTGTGATGACCAGCTTGTTCCCTTGGCAGAACTCTATTAGCCTTTGCCCTGCTTCATTTTGAACTCCAAGGCCAAACTTGCCAGTTGTTCCTTTTATCTCTTGACTCCCTACTTTAGCATTCCAATCCCCTATAATGAGAAGAACATCCTTCTTTGTTGTCATTTCTAGAAGCTTTTGTAAGTCTTCATAGAACTGGTCAATTTCAGTTTCTTCAGCACCAGTAGTTGGTGCATAAACCTGGATTACTATGATGTTAAAAGGTCTGCCTTGGATTTGTTCTATCATTTTTTAGATTGCATCCCAGTACAGCTTTCACCACTCTTTTGTTGACTATGAGGGCCACTCCATTTCTTTTACGGGATTCTTGCCCACAGTAGTAGATATGATGGACATCCGAACTGAAATCACCCATTCCCGTCCATTTTAGTTCACTGATGCCCAGGATGTCAATATTTCTTCTTGCCATCTCATTTTTGACCACATCCAACTTACCAAGGTTCATGGATCTTACATTCCAGGTTCTTATGCAATATTTTTCTTTACAGCATTGGACTTTCCTTTCGCTTCCAGGCATATCCGCAATTGAGTGACCTTTCGGCTTTGGCCCAGCCACTTCATCAGCTCTGAATCTACTTGTACTTGTCCTCCGCTCTTCCTCAGTAGCATGTTGGACGCCTTCCGACCTGAGGGGCTCATTTTCCTGTGTCATAACTTTTATATGCCTGCTGTCTTTGTCCATGGAGTTTTCTTGGCAGGGACACTGGAGTGGCTTGCCTGTTCCTGCTCCAGGTGGATCATGTTTGGTCAAAACTCTCCAGTATGACCTGTCCATCTTGGGTGGCCCTGCTCGGCATAGCTCATAGCTTCTCTGAGTTATTCAAGCCCCTTCGCCATGGCAAGGCAGTGATCCATGAAGGGGAGTTTCAATCTTTAGATAGGTCTAGCAAGGAGTCCTGCCTGAAGCCCTGGAAAGTACCAGCCAGTCAGTACTGAGCATGAGGTAGATTCCTACATTCCTTTAGTTACCACAGCATATGCATGAATCCCCTTACCAATGCTACCCCCAAACTTAACTGGAGGCAGCAATGACAGAAAGGGGCTGCTGTTATAGCTTTCATTCTGCAGCAGCAGCATTCTGAATGTGAAATGAAGTGTCCAGGACTTGCTGCAACCTAATGAAAGACCAGCACAATGGCATCCCTTTTCACCGCCAGGAAATGGAAGGAGGCAGTTGTGGCAATTGGGAAGGCTGGTGTTGATGCTAGGTCACAGCTAATTATTAGCTTAGTCTGAACTTTAGAGAGACTCTGGCTTGGTTTACAGAGATTGTGGCTTGGGTTACAATCAGCCCAGCTCTGAGCTGCATCAATTTACACATTGAATCCCCCAATTTTGCACTTTAGCTGCACATTTAAGATATGAAAAGCACATACTGAAAAAGCTGGAGTACAGGGGATTTGGGAAATCAAAGATACAAGTGTATTAATTCAGAAACCACTTGAAAAGCAGGGAGTCTGCACAATTATCCATTTTTACATTCAGAAAAGCTAAGACAATGGATACCACACCTTTGTTAAGCATGGTTGGAACTAAGCTTATAAAATCAATTGTACACAAAGAGATCAATAAACATTTTACCAGTGTCAACTTCAAGAGAAGGGGTGAAGTAATTTATTATAAGAATCCAACCCTCTGAATAAAAGTAGATCTGAAAAAAAAATATTTTACTCTGCAGTTCTCAGGATATATGAATCAATACTCTAGTAATTGTAATTCAGAGAGAATGAAGACATTTTTTATTAAACTTTCACAGAATGTTAATGCAGTGCTCTAAGTTGTACAGAGGAGAACTCCGCATGCCCCCATTTTGTTAAGACAGAAAGCGGCCCACATGACCAATCTACCTGGGTTGCTTTGTTTTAACCAACGAGGCATAATCAGCCCTCTTCTTTCTCACCAAACTACTGTTACAATAGCTCAATGCTATGTACGTTGCCTCAAAAATAACTGCAAATTTGAACAGTGGAACTGACTCCTGAGTAAGGATAAGAGAAAAATTCAATTCAGTTTGTATTTGAAGACAAACATGTGTAATCCACACTTTCTTAAATGATATACAAGCTGAAACACACCCATCCTTCAAAATTCACACTTCAAAATTTTGAAAATAATATATTAGTGTAATGTGTGCATTTAAATGCATAAAGTGGCACATCTGGTAGCGAACGGGATCTGTTCCAGAGCCCCGTTCACAACCTGAACTGAAAGCAACCCACGTCTGTGCGTCTGCGCACGCACGGGTCACGATTCGCCGCTTCTGCGCATGCACATGATGTCATTTTGTGCGTCTGTGCATGCACAAGCGGAGAAACCCGGAAGTAACCCTTTCCAGTACTTCCAGGTCACCATAGGACGCAACCTGAAAAGACGTAACCTGAACCGAACGTAACAAGAGGTATGACTGTAATTAGGGGGGAAAAAAAGTCAACATATAAAATGTATTATATTGTGGAAAAGTGATTCAAAGCACTAATTTGCCCATGTATCATCATCACCATCATCATCATCATCATCATCATCATACCACTGTTTACCTTAAGGTCCCAGGGCAGGTTACACCATTAAAACACAACATTAAAAACAATTTAAAGCCGCTTCCAATCAAAAAAAGTGAGTCCAAAAATATACACCTCAAGAAAGTGTCCTACTGATTATGGGAGACAACATGTAATCAGAAGCATGTGGTATTAAAGAAACATAGTAAATTTCTAAATGATAAATGCAGTGGGCACAATCAAACTCAGTTCTTAGTATATCTAAAATCTTCAGATCAACTGGTCCAAACATTTTTTAATAAGTACTGCAGTTGTAAGACATGTTCATGCCTCAGTCTCTCTGTAAATAATATAATGTTTGAGTTTCAGACACACAGATCTCATTCATGGTCAAACCCCTGTCCTGAAATGAGCCAGGACATGTGAAACATTTCCCACTCCTTGTTTCCAGCTTCCAAATAGCTATAGAATGCCTCTGCCTCTCACCTAATCTAACCAGTCTCATTTCTCATTATGGTCCCTAACCCATCTCCTGTATTCCTGCCACTTTCTCTCTGTAGTTTTGGTCCCAATGACATTCAACTTTCACAGCACTTGGAAAGCTCATTTTAAAAAGGAAGTCCAGTTCCAGTTCACCCACTCCAAAAAGGAATTAGTTTCAATTGCAGTTCTTCCACTTCCAATAAAGGAACTCATTCCATTCCAGTTCCATTCACAGTTCATTTACATGGTGCTTGGTTTTCAGAATTTCACTCTGCTAAAGTACAAAATATACTTGCATGTCAAGGCCCCGAGCCCTCACCTATTTGTGCAATAATAAAACACATGGACACCAGTATTTTGGGTTAATGGGATAATTAAGACCACAACTTTATTGGTTGCAGAATGCGAGTTGTATTGGCTTAGACATTGGAATTGAACCGACTATATCTGACTCCTGCCCGCCATGCAAGTAGTCTGGAAAGGGTCAACCACCAGTAGGGGGAGCCTACTCACAATTCATTTACATGGTGCTTGGTTTTCAGAATTTCACTCTGCTAAAGTACAAAATATACTTGCATGTCAAGGCCCTGAGCCCTCACCTATTTGTGCAATAATAAAACACACGGACACCAGTATTTTGGGTTAATGGGATAATTAAGACCACAACTTTATTGGTTGCAGAATGCGAGTTGTATTGGCTTAGACACTGGAATTGAACCGACTATATCTGACTCCTGCCCGCCATGCAGGTAGTCTGGAAAGGGTCAACCACCAGTAGGGGGAGCCCTGTTGATGTACATCAACTGAGAGCTGCCCCAGGGTCCCCGATGCAGTTGCGCCATGGCCGTAGCCCATACCTGGGCTTCCGACGAGATCCACACTCCTGGATCCCTTTAACGGAATACGGCGGCGACTCCTGTAGCTGAACTCCGATGTAGAAGCTGAACACTCCAAAGTAGTACCAGATCTGTTGAAGGCGAAGGTAAGAAGGGAGGACCCCCCGGCCATGTGGCTGCTTAAATAGGGCAAGCCACACACCCCAGGGCAAGATGTGGCTGGGACTCCCCGTGATGTCATCGTGCCACTGTACACGGGGAGAGTGTGTGGCTTGCCTGCAACACCGCCCCCTAGGGAGGGGTAGTGGCTTTATGAACAAACACACAAAATATTTTTTCTTAAAAAAATACATAGTGTGTAACATGAACAACTGTGAACAAATGTTTTAGTTTTTTATTTATCCCTCCCCCCCCCCCCGGCAAATTATTATCTTTAAGCAACACTTTTCAGGTAGGTTAAAAGGGTAAATGCAGTGGGCACAATCAAACATAGTGTTGAATAAAAATGAAAACTAAATTAAATACCTTTCATGGAAGCACTTTGTGAGATATTCATATTTCCCAAAATTCTGCTGCAAAAGAGCTTAATTCAGTCAGTTCATTTAAAAATGATAGCAATTACTTTCAGGTGTAATTCAGTTATCTTTGAATTAATTGAATGAATTAGTTCATTCCAAGCACTGAGTGCTCATAGTTAACCCTGTATATATTTTAGTTTGGAACACTAGACCAAACAATTAATGACCATTAGCAATCAGCATATCAAGGAACCTTAAAACTAACCCCAAATCATTACTTTTGGGGGGCAAGTGTGTTTTCAGTGAAATAAAAGCAGTCTAATTTTAATTGAGCTAACACTACTCAATAACTTGATATTATACAGAACCATTTTATTATTCAGTTCATATAGGTTCCTTTGTCATAAATGAGTGTAAATGCACAAGATCATATTTTTAATATCAATTTGTCATAGGCTTCTTAACCTTCTGCCACACTTACACTGTGCTTGAGAATTAAGCCCATTAGTCTAATAACCATAATTAGTCATGATTAGCCTAATTAGGACATTAGTTAATGATCTCTCATTTCACTGTTCTTGGTCGATCTGCTAAATGAAATATTTATGTCCATAAACATGTTATGCTGCAAGTTCCTTGTAACTGCTGTAGTTAGCAGTGAAATGTGGAACAGGGGATATGATTGGTTTATACCATAGACTCTTATGTAGCTACAGATTGTATGGAGATAAACTGACTGAGGTGTCACCCTAAATATTGGTAAATATTCCTCTCTTCAACCTATCCACACACTTCCCCAATATGCCTCGGGAATCCCCCAACCCTCTGGTTTTGGGACAAGTGGGGGTACACAGGTGAAGGGGGGGGAGAAGTTCTGTTGAACAAGCAATTGTCGCACTACAAAGGCCATATAAATGCTTACTGCATAAAAGGCACAATTAGTCAGATTTATTTGTATTATTTATTTATTCGACCAGATTTATATACCACTTCGTCAAAATAACTGAAAAGATTACAAAATTTTCATAAGAAAATATAGATAATATCAACAGATATTAAAAGTAAACATAATAATATTATCTAAAGATAAACAGGGTGCCTGAAAAGGAGTTATAGATCATAAGTAACTGAACATTGAATAAATCAATCATCCGCTCTAGATCTTTTTTTTAAATCCTTTTTGTTAATATCCCCCCCCCCCCCCGGTGCAGCCTGTGATGTGTAGAGCAGGTCCAGCCTCTCAGCTGGGAGAAATTACAGCTCCGTGTGGCTTCAGGGGTGAGCAGACTTCTTATCCTACAAATATTTGCCTCAGCCACAAATTTAGCCGGTTTGATGGAGACTTTCCCACTCACCCTCCCTCATTTTCATAACTCTTGCTGTTCACATCATTGGGCATCACTACATCATTTGTGTATTACGATTCTTTTGATATGGTGTTTTTAACTAGTCCCCAGGAGTACATGGGTATGTTAGTAAAACACTACATCAATCAAAAGAATCAGCAATCACATCAAGACCACTTGTTGTTTTCTGGTGATCAATATGAATATTTGCCTTGGTAATGTAGAGGCTGGTGGAAGGTGTAAAAGGGTCAAAGGAGCTGAGAGCTGCTGCAAACTGTGCATGGTCCAATTCTAAAATTAATTTTAGAAGTTGTCACCAGTAAATTTTAATTAGGGAGGTTTTGAATGCAACATGCAGTGAACTTCCAGCACAGCAGAGGAACAGAAAGAGAATATCTGGCTTTCCCTGCTAAAAAGTCACCATTGTATAAATTTGTCTAGGGTCCATACAGATGGGATATTGTCCAAACATGCATGATTGCAGAGAGATTTTCAGATATTGTAGCTACAAACCCAGTCCTTCTTTCTCTTATTGGCAACATGAGAAAATTATAAGCAAACAGATCCAAAACATTTGTTCTGGATACTCTTCAGAAGTTTTATCTCTCCAACAACAGCATGTGTGTTTATTTTTCTATTTCAACAATTTTACTCATGTTTAATTAACTCTTTTAGGAGTATTTTTAAACACATGAGAAATAGCCTGAAGTCTAGAGATGTCATAGTGTTACATTTAAAGGCATATTTCTGTTAGATAGTGTCTTCTTTAGATTTCTTAGAGGCTCTGGATGGGTTACCCTAAATGGAAACATACATGCAAAAACAAACCAAAAACCCAATTAACATTATACAAGAAAACTGCATTATCCCTTTGCCAAAGACCTGTGCAACTGAACCACCAATGTGTTTGAAATAGCCACACATGCTCCTCAGCACAGGAATGCTCCCATGTATTCTGGATCTCTTTCTCTTACATGTCAGAAGGTCCATTTCCCTTTGTCATGTTTCTCAGCTTATATGGGAAGAATAAAAGAAACACCATGGTGCATCTGCAGCAACACAACTGGATGTCTTCTTCTGCCCCAGCTGCAACAAAACGTGTCTCTCCCACATCATTCTCTACAGCCACAGCAGGTTCTGCAGCCTGCCAACAGCTTGACCTCACCCCCGAGACAGACGGATGCCAGCAGCAATGTAACATACAGTATATCCTGCTGGTTCCTTCTTCAAACCCCACAAGAGCAGAGCAAAACACTTTCACAATAATTTCTCTTCTTCCCATCTTACAGTTATATTTCCCTTCCTTGATGTGGGTGTGCAGATGGACAGACAACACAGCATTTCTCTGACTTGGGATGATGGGAGTTGGAATCCAATGGGATCAGAAAGGGGGGGGGGGGGAATGTTCCCAGAACTACTTTGGAAAAAATTCTTCCCCCTATCAAAATGTAGTTCTGGTGGGGGGGGGGGGTCATCATACTTTCTATGGGCAGAGGTCTGGAAACTTAACTTGGTGCTATCTGGTTCTTATGGTGTTGTTAACGGCCCAGGGCTAAGATCAGATATACTTGGGAAGTGACTGAGGCAGATGGCATGCAGATTTTGAACTGGATCTCTTCCCAGGGGACTTCCTTCACTGATGAATTATCACACCAACACACCATTATTACCACAATGGGCTGGTATTGTACATTTCCATGACTTGTGACATTAAAGAAATAAACTGCTTCCTTGTCTTTTCTGAGACAATGACCTTTCCTTTTAAATGAATCAATATGTCAAAAGAAACCCAAAACAAAAATCCACCATTCTGAAGAGCATGGATATTTTATAGATCCTGAGGTCAAAAAATCTTTCAGATCAAATAAGTAAGTGCACATTATTCTGAACATCTAAAAAAACTTTTGGACATTATTTTTCCAGTCTGTTTTTATTTATCTTCATTCTAGTCTAATCAAGTTTCTTTTTTTTAAAAAAGGCAACTAAAGACCTGGGCTTGGATCCAAAGATAACTTGAAGAAGTTCACCGAAAGAAAGTTTTCCCCCAGCACCAGAACATACATCTATACCTCCTGCAAAGTCTCTCTGGAGCGTCAGGGAATCACCTGAGCAATGTGGGATGGGTGATGGTTCTTATATCAGGACCCAAACCCTAATCATGGATAAATTGTCTGAAATGATTGCAATGGAATTTATTTCCATAGCATCATAGACTGGAGAGTAAGATTGCAGCTCTCCCCCCACTGATTCTATCCAGCCTGGTTGCTTCCTCTCACTGGTGCTTGACCTGCTATTTTATTTATTTATCCCACTTTTCAGACAAATGTGGTCTCCCAAAGTAGCTCATGTCAATTACAAAAACCTTGAAAGACAGACTCTGATCTCCTGAGTACCAACTAAAAGCTCAAGGCACATAAGGGAAGAGAGTGGCAAGAAAACATAGATGAAGGTGATCTCTTTGACAAAACGAGCGCAAATTGGTGAGTTGTGTGCAAGCAATTATATCCAGTTGGAGGTCAGGCTCATCTCCCCTTACAGCCAGGTGATCTTGCTTGGATAGAGGCTCTCCAACTACCGCAGCAGCTCTTGTTCCTTTGGATCAGGGATGGGAGACCTTTTCTAGCCCAAGGGCAACCTTTCTTCCTAGTCAACCTTCCAGATACCACATGTCAGTGATGGTTTCTATACCCCTGCAACAGGGTGAGCTCCCGTTGCTCGGTCCCTGCTCCTGCCAACCTAACAGTTCGAAAGGACGTCAAAGTGCAAGTAGATAAATAGGTACCACTCCGGCGGGAAGGTAAACGGCATTTCCGTGCACTGCTCTGGTTCGCCAGAAGCAGCTTAGTCATGCTGGCCACATGACCTGGAAGCTGTACACCAGCTCCCTCGGCCAATATAGTGAGATGAGGGCCGCAACCCCAGAGTTGGTCACGACTGGACCTAATGGTCAGGGGTCCCTTTACCTTTATACACCTTGCATCTCTCCATCTTCATTCCAGGTAGGCAAGAGGTATTATCAGAATTCAAGGACACTTTCAAGCCAGGCAAAACCACTTAAGGAGGGTGGAGAGCTTAATGTACAAGGCTTATTGACTCAGGAAGTGACATGCCCCAAGATAAAGATACCCAGAGGGCTGCATTTGGGCCTTGAGGATTGAAGTTCCCCACCTCTGCTCTGAGTTGTGGTACTTTTCCTGATTTCTGCAGTCCAAGGACAACCAGTAGTTGGAGCCAAGCTTTCTGACTGAGAGGAAGTCAGCTCCCTGTGCTGCTCCTACTCCAGGCAATGGATGGGGCCACCAGTTTTCCCCTTGCCATTTGTGGAATGCTGTCTCTGGTGAGGTGTGAGTGTCTCCTTCATTATTAACTTTCAGGAGGAATGTGGAAGCATTCCTATTTACCCAGGCATTTGACGGCTGAGACAAATACTGTTCCTAGCAAAATCCTTGGCTGAGGGAACGTGTTTGTTTTTAGCTTTTTAGAGAGGTTTTAATGATATTGTTATTGATAAGTTTGCTGGCCTGGCCTCCTTTGAGAGGAAGACCAGGATATAAACTATATAAGTAACAACAACATCCTTCTCCTGTCATGCCTGACCATAAGTCATTCTGTCTAGCAGATGGAAGTTGGAAGACCACAAGAATGGAAGGCCACCAGTGTCCCCTCCCAGACCAAGAGGTAGTGCTGGGTTACACTTTGGAAACTGCATTATTGGAGAGCTGGAGTGGATGCAATAGACAGACGGCCAAAGCTTCCTCATATCTGCTCTATGCCGACAGGGCTGGTACCCCACAGCCCTCAGAGCCCTAATGCACTGTGTGTTTCCTCACCCCACTCAGTGCGGAACTGACAGCATCTGTGGTGCACGGCTAGCTCCTGTTCCACTTGTCAATGGCAGAAAATACTATCTTGTGCTGCTACTGGAAATTTAACACCCAGTGTCTATGTTTTGCTTCTTCGGCACAGCAAAACATGCTGTGTAGCAGCTTGCCAAAAAATCTGCAATCCTAGGCAAACATGCTGGAAAGTAAGTTCTTTTGAAATCAAAGGCACTTGTTTCCCAGTAAACATGCAACAGTTTGAGATGCCACTGTCTTTTTATATCCAGTTTCCAAGTAATGGAGTAAGGGCTACATGAATTATTTGTGTCTTCCGTTCTCTGCAGAGAAATTAATACCACCAGCACCCCCACTAAGTGGGACTGAGCAGTAATTGTCAGTTTAATTGTAAGATTTTATAAACAATTCTGATGATAATGCAGACTACAGTAATATATTGGGCCAATCATTATTAATTCATTTGGTATTTATGGTAATAATAGCAATTATGATGAACTCATTTAGCACTAATAGGAGAGCTTCAGGAATTCAGCATTAATTTGTAACACTGAATTAAAATGTATCCTCATGGTGATAGCATAGATTTTTTGATATTTTTGTGTGTGTGTTCTGCAAATGGTTTCTACCTTCTTTTGTAAAGCCACCTCCCCCGCCCCTCTAAAAAAATTATATAACTTTTTCTTCTTTTTTCATTTGGTAGAAACAAATCCACAGTTCATGTATTTTCACAGAGATGAAAACTGACAAGGCCAAAGTCTGTGAGCTGAGGCTCATGTCACACAGAATAAATATCAAGCCATGGGGATAGTGGGGAGTCTGCTTTCCTTAGTCTTTTTTTATCTAAACAATTTTATTTGCAACTTTAATGCTACTGACAGCTGCCAGATTAATGCTGCCACAAATTAAAATTCCCTGTTTATCTAGGAACAACACAAAGTTGTAATGTAAGTCTCCCCCCCCCCCCGCTCCATTCTGTATCTGAACATTGCTTGTGTTTGTCATGGAGCAGCAGCTTTTTGAAGAACAACTTGATTGCTGTGGCAAGCTTGTCTCTGCTCTGATATCAGAACCGTATATACCAATATGGGGTACTGGGACTTGAGCAATTAATCTGCCTAACTGGGCATTTTGCACTTTCACTTTGCCTCATGGAAAATGTGCCCAGTATAAGCCCATGAAGAGGGAGTTGTGTATATTTTCCAGTCAATAGACATAATCTCCAATGGGCCTTGAGAGATATAAATATCTCAGTGGTGGCTGCATGACAAGGCATGACTTGCTTTAAGATAACTGCTAGATATCTTGAAAGACCTCAGAACTTGCAGGTCTGAATTATTTAATGCTATGTATCCTGCACATCTCCTCTTGGTCAGCAAAGTGACTTCCATTTCCTTTCTGTACAATTGTACTATACAGTAAGTGCACAGAATATGTTAAGTTCATCCACTGCTAATATTGTCTGTGAGAATGTTTTAAGTGAGTTCCGTGTAAGTCAGGGGTGACCAACATGGCACCCTCCAAATGCTGTAATAATAATAATAATAATTTATTATTTATACCCCGCCCATCTGGCTGGGCTTCCCCAGCCACTCTGGGCAGCTTCCAAAAAAATATTAAAATACTGTGATACATCAAACATTAAAAGCTTCCCTAAACAGGGCTGTGGCATAAAATTCTCATCATACCCAACCAGCATGGCCTAATAGCCAGGTATGATGCAAGTTGTGGTCAAAAATAACTGGAGATATCCACATTGCCTACCCCTGCTGTTATGTGACTAGAACTTCAGTACATCCCTCCATTTTCCTTAAGTGAGCCTCATCTTTCCCTCCCATAAATTCCCACAAAATCTGATTGTGATTGTTTTCAAATGTTCATTGCAGAAACATGCATGGTCTCACCACCTGAAACGTTAATTTATTTTAAATGGAAGGAAGTCTAAATGATTCAGGGTATTCAATCACACCATTTAAACTGATGAGATTAAAAGAATGGTTGTCACTTGTTTCTACTTCCATCACCCTGTCCTTACATAACACTGGTCTTGAAAGATCTACATTGGCTCCCAGTACGTTTCCGAGCAGAATTCAAAGTGTTGGTGCTGACCTTTAAAGCCCTAAACGGCCTTGGCCCAGTATACCTGAAGAAGCGTCTCCACCCCCATTGTTTTGCCCGGACACTGAGGTCCAGTGCCGAGGGCCTTCTGGCAGTTCCCTCGCTGCGAGAAGCCAAGTTACAGGGAACCAGGCAGAGGGCCTTCTCGGTAGTGGCACCCACCCTGTGGAAAGCCCTCCCATCAGATGTCAAAAAGAAGAAAAACTACCAGACTTTTATTAGACATCTGAAGGCAGCACTGTTTAGGGAAGTTTTTAGTGTTTAACTGATCACTGTATTTTAATATTTTGTTGGAAGCCGCCCAGAGTAGCTGGGGTAACCCAGCCAGATGGGCGGGGGATAAATAATAAATTATTATTATTATAATTGTTGCTGTTTTATTTAGGAGGAATTCATATACCTATGATTTGACTACACAAAATATACACCCAGTGAGCTTCATGGTCAAGTGGGGACTAGAACTCTGGTGTCCCAAGTCTTAGGCCGACACTCTATCCACTACACCACAGTGACTCCAAACATTTCAAATTAAGCAAATAAATACCTTGCAGTTCAGTTCTATGCATGTTTATTTGTTACGAAATTGCACTGTGTGTTCACTATGAGGTAGTGATGTTTAGCACTGAAACTCTGTTGTATTGACCAATACCCAGGTGCAGGTTTGAAGAAACAACATTCTGTAGAAAGAGCTATAATTGCCAAAGTTTTGCTTGTGCCCAGTGTACTTTCCCTAACCAAGCTTTCTTCTGCTCCTATTTAAACATAATCTCAGATGCTGAAAGATGAAAGTATTGACCATTTCAAAAGACTGTCTTTATGCCTCTATGGAGACCAGGATACTATCTTTTCTTTCTTACCTACTTCAAAATTGGTTTCTTCCAACTGTTTAATTTGTACTAATTTCACCCCAAAACTGTTTTAATTTTTATTTTCCAATGTTTTTGTTTTCAAAGAGATAAATGTTTGGTTTCCGTATCCATTTATCTACAGCACTTTGTAATTTCTTTTTTTGTTTGTTTTCCTCTTAAAATCATCTGCACGGTGTGTCTTGAAACAGCCCATCCAACAAGCTTTGAAAGTATACTCAAATTAGCATTTGTATTTGCCACTTCACTGTGTTGGTAATAATAAGCAGAATTGAAATGATAAATAAGAGGAAATGCATCTTTTATGGTTGGGTTGGTCCATCAATAAAGAACAAAAACACTCTTCTCTCATTTTATTTTTTTTAAAGAAAAAGGCTTCAAAATGCGTCTGTCTTACAATAGACATCATACTTCACCAACCATGTACAAATTTATTTCCACTGCCACGATTTAGCATGCTGAAATATGGTTATGAGAGTCACAAGTTACTTATTGTTCAGTCTAAAGGAGGTTATCAGTACTGTTCCCTATAGGCTGCATCGAGGACCAATTTAAATGGCAGCATACAAAGAAAACTTTTTTTGTCATTTGTCTAGCAAATGCTGTTAAATATCGCCTGCATAAATTAGAGTGGGAAATGTTATTCAAGAAAAAAAAGTGTATTGTGAAAAGGTCCCCTTCCCCCCTTCCTTGAATTAGGGCAACTAGAAAACGTTTAAGACCAAATTCTTTTTTTCAAATCCAGTGCAGCATGCAGGCACCAATGGATGTCAGGGTTCTATTGTGATATATAGGCTGCATAGTAAAGCAAAAAGCTCTACATGGTAAGAGATAGTTTCAACTTGCCAGAAATGTATAAATCAGGCAGCCTGATCCCATAAAGTCACTTAAGCTACCATGACAATTACCGTAGTTTGCTCAGCAAGCAGTAATGAGATATCAAACTGTGCGGAAATGGGGTGGAATTATTAAGCTCTGTTTCCCTACACTTGGGAAGGCCCGAAATATTGAGGGGTGGGGAGTGTACATGGTTGTCCCTGTTGCCCTGGGTTCCTAGACAGAATTTCAAATGTTGCAGCATCAGGACATCACTGCCCACTGTTGCAATGGGGCCAGGCAATACATCACATTAGGAATGGGAAATAAGCAGTATCATAGTTGCCCACTGCTGCGCTGGGGCTAGGCTTGGCCCATCCAGCAAAACCACCCCCTGGTAGGGTTGGGTACTTATAGCCTGTACAGTTCAGAACTGGCCCTAAACTGATACTTTATTATTGTGCACAACTCCGAGCCCACCCCACCCCTATTTTCGTCAGTGCTGTGATGAAATGTGCCCTCCAGTTTCTCAGACGGCTTCTTCTTCTAATAAAGAGGCTTCTGTTTTTCTGCTTCTTTCTCAAAGCACTTCAGAAATTCAGTTGGGGCAGGGTTTTCAGCTTACCCTGCCACTATGAGATGGTCAAAGATGTTATCCCTTCCCATTCAACATTTTTCAAGCAATCTACAGCCTCCTGGCTGTCCCACACTCTCTGATCTGAAAAGGCCCTACGGAAGGAGATACCTCATGATGTCTTCTTGTGTGGACTTTGACTGAAGTGCAGGCACCTGGGAAAGGCTGAAAAAAGAAAGAAAGAAAGAAAGAAAGAAAGAAAGAAAGAAAGAAAGAAAGAAAGAAAACACTCAGACACAAACATCCCTTAGGTACCTCACAATTAAAGTTAGCACATCAAAACCCTTGTAACCCATCCATGAGAATTTTCCTGAAATTTTCCCTCCTCGCTGATCATTTTTGAAAGCAATTATTTTTCTCATTGCTTAATAGAGTATGGTAGAACAAATGCAAAGTTTTCCACCCAGAACTCGTTTCTTTCAGTTTCTCTGGAAAAGTGTGTAAGGGTACAAAGACAAAAAAAGAAAAAGAAAAAAAATACTGTCATGCTGGTTTTAGGACAAGAATTACTGACTTACAAACAAGCAAGCAGATAACATATTGGAAGGGGCCATGGGTGGAAACTGGCAAAGGCTAGTGCAGGAGTGGTGCTTAATTGTAAATTATCTTTGTAGCGCCAATTCTAAAATTTTGCAGATTATAAGTACTCAACACTGCCTATACATTGTTTGGTTGTTTGAACTAAGCCTAGCCCCCTGTGAAAGAAGCAGAAAAATGAGGGTTGTAGTCAGCCATGTCCTACTCAGTGTAGACCCATTGAAACTAATGAACCTCAGTTAGTAATGCTCATTAATTTTGGTGGATCTACAGTCATACCTTGGAAGCCAAACAGAAGCTATTCAGGAAATCCATTTGACTTTCAAAATGTTCAGCTTCTAAGGTTCTGCTTCTGATTGGCTGCAGGAGCTTTCTGCAGCCAATTGGAAGCTGCAGAAGCCTCGCCGGACAGTCAGCTTCCAAAAGAACATTCTCAAAATGCAACACTCACTTCCGGGTTTGCCAAAACGTTTGACTGCTAAGGCATTCATCAACCAAGGTACAACTGCACTTTGAGTAGGGTTCATGGTCTATTTTACTCAGGGTTAGGTGAAAAATATCCTGAAATTGCTGAGTGAGGCATAGCAGAGCACTGCGCTGCACCCATGAACCATGAATCCATACAACATAGAATCAGTCTATAAGGTCTTGAGCCCAGCACAGATAAGATCTGAACACATGGGAAGGGAGAGGCATGCTGCAGGCCTCAGTTCTACATACTGAGTCACCCACCCCTTGTTAATATTACACACACTCTTGTACATACAGAGGGTTTTTCTGTGTGATCCATGACTTCTCAAGGAGTTTTGATTGTGTGTGGTGAGCCCTATTCACACACAGTTCTCTATGTAAGGGCTGTTTTCAGAGCTTATTACTAATACATGGAAGACCAACACACATGATCCTGCTTTCTAGCACCTCAATCTCTCTCTCTCTCTCTCTCTCTCTCTCTCTCTCTCTCTCACACACACACACACACACACACACATTAATATAACATCTGAAAGGGGCTTTGGTTCATCCCTGTTTAAAACAACAAAGCTCAAAAGTTTCTAGAATACTCATGTATGTCACTGTTTTTTTATGATAGAATGACAAATATTTAATGGGGGGGTGGGTTGGAGGAAAAGACTGATTGCTCTCATTTCACCAGTGAGACTCACAAGCCACTTTAAAGTCTAAGGCAACATTTTTCAGCCCTGTGTCACATCTCCCTGATAATGTAAGGCAGTTGCCTTTTTGTCAAGTGAAATTTGAAGCATGCGTAGAGATGAGACTTTCCCCACTGCTCTGGGGACATTATTTCAAAGCCTCATAAATCTTCTAGTCAGGAGGTTGCTTCTGCTATTCAGCTTGAGCTTTTCTTTTTGACTTTCATCCTATTATCCTAAGTTTTATGTCTTTGTTCCATCCAGCATAATTCCTCTACCTCTCTGGCATTTAAACCTTTTAAGTACTTGAAGACCGCTATCAATTCCCTCTGTAGTCATCTTCCTGGCTAATATGCTTATTAAGGGTTATTTCTCCCTACATATTTATCATGTGTTTCTCAAGATGTCTCCTAATGTTATTTTCTGCCCATGTGACTCGTCCTTGGCTTAGAATTATCTCCAAATGTCAGTAACGTGCCTTTTCACCTCAGTGTTGAATAAATGCTTGGCTGGATGAGAGCCTATTGTAGTTTGCTCCAATGCTCCTCTGAACAATTTGATCCACGTTGCTTTGTGTTATTTCTTTCTTTGTCATTTGCTAGGCTCCTAGCTAGAAACATCCAAGAATGCCAGCATGATTTTGCATATGGGGGATAAGGCACCTTTGCTTTCTTTGTGAACATTGGGGTGCTCTTGAACACAATCTTGGTTCTCTTAGGGGCTCTCCAGACTGGCGTTTTACGGCAAGTGTATTCTGCAGCATGTTCTTGACACAACAATAGTGCATAAGTGGTTGATTTATTCATTGATCTGTGGTGTCTTCCCAGTGCAACTACATTGTTGTCATTTCTGGAGAGGCTATATCACAACAAAAGTGGGGCAAAAAACCAAGAACCTCAGAGTATTTATTATATGAAGAGCTGTAGGGTTTTAGCAGAGACTTACAGGATATACACTGAATGGAAACTAAGCAGCATGATTGTCCCCAAATTTCTGCAGGTGCAAATAGTACTGAAAGTGGGATCGCACTGATGGCATGATTAGCACATGAAGGCACAATAAATGGGACATCTTGAGGGGACCTTGGATCACACTTAAGCATTTTAGTGCCCTAAAGGCTTCATTTTCTTCTCTCCACTCTGTGGCCTTGGATCAGACCAGGGCATTTTAGTGCCCTAAAATCTCTGCTTCCCATTTGTCAGTCCTCAGAGCACAGCTGTGCCCTCCAATCTAATTTTTCTCTTATCACTTCTGGTCCAGGTGTCTCTTACCTGTCTCCTCTCCTGCCGTTGCCGTGATCCCTTGTCTGTTGTCATACTTCCTTCGCTCATGGTTTACCTAAGCAGAAAAACACAAGATGTAGCTGAAAAGTGAAAATCCTTCTTATCTAGCAAATAATTCAGCCTCCAAGAAAGTGTTGACCTGCATGGTTGCCTTATAAATAAACTGGCTCCAGTTACATGTCAAGTACAAGGTCAAATATATACAATATGATAACCACATGCCTGAGTCCTCTTGAATAGGAATGGGGGGAAATATTTGATTCAGTGCACATTTAAAGGCAAATCTATCAGATTTGCACTCTGAAACAATATGTGAACCAAAACAGCTATCCTTCAAAATTTGCATTTATCCAAATTTTGCAATGCAGTTCTCCAACTGCATTGTTAGAGAACAGTGTGCATAAAATGGATATTTTAGTAAAATCATGATGCAAAATGCATTTTATTATGGAAGATGGCTTGCAAAAAAATGTGTATGTCATTTTAAACTGAGTAAAAAAAATGTGTTGTTCCGGAGAAATTAACACTGAAATGCTGGCAGATTTTCATGATTGTTTTTAAATCATCATCATCATCACCACCACCACAAATTGCTGCAAAATGGGAAGAATTGAATTTAATAAATAGTAGTGATAATAATTTGCAGAATGGTACTTATTAGTGTACGCTGGTGGCGCTGGGGACGCGGGTGTCGCTGGGGACGCGGGTAGCGCTGTGGGTAAAAGCCTCAGCGCCTAGGGCTTGCCGATCGAAAGGTCGGCGGTTCGAATCCCCGCGGCGGGGTGCGCTCCTGTTGCTCGGTCCCAGCGCCTGCCAACCTAGCAGTTCGAAAGCACCCCCGGGTGCAAGTAGATAAATAGGGACCGCTTACTAGCGGGAAGATAAACGGCGTTTCCGTGTGCGGCTCTGGCTCACCAGAGCAGCTTCGTCACGCTGGCCACGTGACCTGGAAGTGTCTCCGGACAGCGCTGGCCCCCGGCCTCTTGAGTGAAATGGGCGCACAACCCTAGAGTCTGTCAAGACTGGCCCGTACGGGCAGGGGTACCTTTACCTTTACCTTTACTTATTAGTACCTGCAGATCAAGATACATATGTCACTTTATTTGTATGCCATCTTCCCATAGTTAAAACTCAAGGCAGATTACAACATGAAAAAATACACAATTCAAAACACAAGGAAAGTAGTCATAAAGCATCCCTGTACTCACTCCAAAGACTGGCCTTACTCCATTCCAGCATTCCACAATATATAAGGAACAGAGGGTGAAATCAGCAGACCCAGAACACATTCTAACCTGCATAGGCCTGTGTGGATCCTAGCTATTCCCAATGCATGTTAAAAATACCACGTTATCTATATATCTGGAAACATTTCACCTAAAATGGCATCATCGTAGTTAGATAATGTAGAAAAAGATGCTTATTAACAACTTTTTATTTGTCCCAACATGCAGGTGCTACCAACCTACTGTACACTACAGCTACTAACTGCACTTGCTTGTTGCCAAGGGAGAATTTGAATCTGCTGAAATGGTATCATACAATAGCAATGGTCAATGAAAACCGCAGAATAGCTCCCGAGTCAGTGTTATGTAGGCTGTGGCTGGCTTCTGGTATGAACTTTGTGTTTGAGGTTCAGCAGTTACAATGGTACAAAAGACTGTAAGTTATCCAGTATTATGTATTAGATTGTTGCACACTTTTCTTATACTTCATTCATTTCATCTATCGTTGTAAGCCCACATCAAGAGGGAATCATGTGTTGTCTTTGAAATTTATGGTTAAGTTTTTAGAGGTATCTTTTCCATCCATGCTAATTTTGGAAATGTTTTAGTACACCAGATGGGTAGTTAGCTGATCAGGAAAAAAAAGAAAACCTTATAGGCAAATGGTACTCCTTAATTTAAATGGTTGGATTCACATTTCAGGCTTTGCACCAAGCCACTTTCATCCTTTTGCTGCTACTGGTGTTTTAATGGATGTACTATAGAGCTACCATAACCGTTCTGGACAAATACTTGATTAATTTTGTTCAAAGCAGGAACAGTTCTTACTAGCATTCAACAAATTTTGCTTAACTTTATATGAATATACCTGATTTCATTCTACCTTTAAGGTAAATGTGGGTGTGATAAACTGTCATAAGAAGGCTACCTGCACACTCACAAGGTAATTTTTTCAGTGTGCAGAAGTAATTTTCTCATGCCCTTCTGAAAGCTTTCAAGACCTGGGTCAATATGAACAGTAAAATGTTGATGTGGACTGAACAATAAACAAAAGTTGGACAGGAAGCAAAGCAATGATATATAACATTTTAACATGCACCCCAACTAAGTCCAGATACACTCTATCTTAAGGTTACCAGGGTTTTTTCAATGAATCCAGGGACACTTCTCAACTTCAATGGATTTTGTATGGGGCTGATTTGTAAATCTGGGGACTCTCCCTGGGAAATGGGGATGTCTGGTAACCTTACTCTATCTGCATTTCAGCATACTTTGAAGGGAATGTGAATTAGCCCAGATTCAGTAGCTGCTGCAGCAGAAACGCTTGGTAGAGTACATGGGAAGAGCCAGAAAATAGGTGGGAAGCTAAACAGAGTCAAGAGACTGCATAGGGGGAATTAGTAATGTTTGTTTGGTTCAGTCAATAACCAGTAGAGGGGAAATTAGAAAACCAAATAATGCTGGAAAAGAATTAAAAATCTGGGAAAGTAAGGCCTGATTGCAGTTTTACTGATGGAGACATAATAAGCAGTGACATAAATAAGCACACTCTAGGCAACGGTGGAACGATAAGAAGTACTGTGGTATACAGAGTGTGTATGTACAATATGTACATGGATGAGTAGCATACTGCATATGCATTTAAGTGCATTTGTTGGTATTCTCTCCACATTAGTTATGTTAAAGTATTTCTAAATGTACACATACATTGTACACATACTCAAGATTCAGGAAGTAATAAACCAAAGTCAATGTTATCTCTGCAAATGCAAATTATTTTTTATTGCTTCCTTGACTGGCATTTAGATCTCTTTATGTTTGTAAAGATAAGGCATTTCCATTTTACATCATGAGTTTTTCACTGATTTTTCAGCTTTCATTTAATTTTAAACTTCCCCATTTACGTCACTTCAAAGGATACTGGTGCATTCAATATCTGGTAGATTAAAGTCCTTTGGCAGCATGCCTTTTTCCCCTTGTATTGTAATCTCAGATCTCAGGACCGGTGGACAATTTTACTGGACCAGTAATCCAGAACAATCACTGAGCTTTGAGCTTCTGTTCCGAAAAATACTTTCTTGCAATGAGAAATCCAACACACTTGAGACCAAAGCAGCTGTGCCTGAGAAACAAATGTGTGAGATATGTGTGCTGGTAGGAAAATCCTAGAGGAATGACTTGGGTAAAAGAAAAAAAGAAAAAAAAGAGATGATGGCCATTTGAAATAACAACAATAATTTGAAAATATTCGTTAAATTTAATTTTGCTTCTTATAATGTGTTTAAACTGCCGCTGCTGCATTAAATTCAGTTCTGCTTAATAGCATTAGAAAACTACTTAATTCCAATTTCAAAATGAGGGATTTTACAGTCTAGTGGTTTTTAATAATGCTTCAACACCACGAGTCTACAGTAGCCTCTCCTTGATTGCATACAAGAACAGCAATTTCCCCATGTTTTATTGATTTTACTTTTCTTGGACAATGGACATAACAAAATGCTCATCTTAGAACACTTTTTAACACATGGATTATTGCAAGAAGAAATGCGAAAGTTGTATCCTGCTACATGCCACCCATTTTGCCTGTAGCCCCTGAATTTTGCTAGCCCACCATTATATCCACTCTTCTCAGGCAGAAGCTGAGGTACAGAGAGTTTATTTTCATGCTGGAGATAATGGGATATACAGCTGTACTTTGGAAGTTGAACAGAATCTGTTCCAGAAGTCCATTCGACTTCCAAAATGTTCAGAAACCAAAGTGCAGCTTCTGATTAGCTGCAGGAAGCTCCTGCAGCCAATCAGAAGCCACAGAAGCCCCATCGGATGTTTGGCTTCCAAAAATAGTTCACAAGCCAGTTACTTCTGAGTTTGTGGTGTTTGGGAGCCAAAACGTTCGAGAACTAAGCTGTTCGAAAACCAAGGTACCCCTGTAGTCTCCAAGTCCCCAGCAGGAAATAGATGACCCCCTGCATCCATGAAGTATTACTTTCACCACCTACTCTTTTGTGGGTGGGGAACCTCAAGCACAGGGCTCAGATGCAGTCCTTCAGACTTCTCTCTCTGGAGATTCAAGTACATTCATAAAGTTAAAGCACTTTATATGTGTTATAACACTGTGACCCCAGATGGCACTGTGGATTCCTGTTTTTTGCCAGTGGGATTTCCCCATATGAAGTTTACAATGTGTTTAACTGAAGTGCTTCTTTGATGTGTCTAGATCCAGCCTGGATCTCACGACTCTCCCTGGGCTATGCATTCCATTCACTTTACCATCCTCCAGGCGTTTTTGCCTGGCTGTCATGTGTGCTTGAACTGTAATAGTGCCCCTTGCTTGTCTAAATGAAGAGATGCAAGTGTAGAAACCTCTGACTTTCACATGGCTAGGCTGTTGTCCACTGTACAAAGATAAGAGTGACATCAATTGTTTCAGCCACCACTGAGATATGGATCTCAGAAGGTTGGCAATTGGGAACGTAGCCCTCAGGTTGAAAATGGTTTCCTCACTCTTACTCACCATCCCCTGCTCCATTCTCTGACCACAAACAAAATAATAATGTGCAAATTACTCCTCTCTCCCCTGCCACATTATAATGGTAGGTTGGTAGGTAGGTAGATATCATTTTTAGCAGCCTGCTGTGCAAAGGAGGGGCTCGGTCCCAAATGATGATGGTAGCAATAACTATTCACAGGGCCATTGACCATAAATGGCAATTGTGAGCGGTCAAAGGGTCTCTGATGGCTTGCCAATACTGCACTGCAATGGAAGGTAGTCTATTAGCGTGCGTGGGGCACTGCCCATCAATCACAATCTCTCCCCAGCTAGTTACCACCTACTTGCCCTGCCTGTCATTGACTCCACCTACTGTTGGTCTCCTAGCCTACCAGCCTCAGTGGGCACCAGCCACTATTTCTGTGGTGCCATTACTACTGTTGAAGTGAGGACTTGGAACCTATGGTGTAGTTATCTTTGGGAAAGCACCCAACTTCTTTTAAACTAAATGTGCATAGGTAGTTGGGGTATTTTGAATCCTTCATATAGGTCTATGAAAGCTTTTAAAATGAAGATATCTTCTCCATACATATCTTAATGGAATAAATTAGACTCGATCTGGTACAAATCTTCTTTTTCACAGAGATTAAACTAATGGGTAATTCATAGAATACCAGCTTATTATTAAAAACATTCTCATGTATATTTTGTAGTGGGAAGCTTCATATTGGTTCCTCCCCTCGATTTATTTCCACCAATGTTCATAAAAAAAGCTGAAGAAGTGGAGCACTTAGTCAGCCTTTAAATATAATTTCAAATATGCCACTGAGTGCAAATTTCATGTTGGTTTGATACAGTGAACATAAGGATAATAACTACTTCCGCACATGCCTCAACAAATGCATGAACTCATGAATACCTCCAAATGATTAGAAATAAATTGACACCCTTTGGAGAATGGAGTGGGCTTCAATGGAGAGTTCCTGCCTAACAATTGAGTTGAGGAACCATTAAACTTCTATTTCCCAGAACGTTTTCAAGATTCTTCTGCAGCTTTGTTATGGAAACATTCCCATCTTTGTAGATTAATCTTTTAAAATGCAGAATTTTTGTATAATAGATTTCTCATTCATTATGTTTATACCTGTAAGAGTAAAATTGCTTAAATGCTGTAATTGATATGTTGGTTTTCATTTACTTTGAAACATTTCAATATAAAAATACCCAACAGGTTTGGCTGGGCTTTTCTCTCCATGTAGTAAAATTTGTATGAATATATATCTTTTAATTAAAATAGATGAATGTTCAATATTTCCATTCCATTATCTTTCTTTGCAAAATTGCATGAATATGAAAACGCCTTTGTTTGATTTTTGTCCTACAAGACTTAATGGGAAAAGTGAATGTCTGCACACCTTTTTATATAACTAGCAAAATCCCTGTCATGCTGATGGGTGCCATGTGCATGAAGGGAGGTTTTGTGCACAAAGACTCATTGCATCACTCTAGTGATGGCCCATCTGAATTGTGTTGTAAGTCTGTGCTTCTCATAAAGGAGAAAAACTGTTGAAGAGAGCATACATCCCTGTCAGATGGATAGACAGCAGGCAATGACATTCAGCAACACAAACAAAATATTAACATAGAAACAAAGGTCAGATCATTGGTCCATCTACCTCAATATTGGCAGCATTGACTAACAGGTGGCTCTCCAGAATTTCTGGGTGAGAGTTTCTGCTAGCCCTACCAGGAAATGCCAGATTGAACCTGCAGCCCTTCCTCTATTGATACAAGGAGGCAAGACTGTTGACACAAGGAGAAGGCAGTTGTCACAGGGCAAGACAGACTCATGATCCTAGAAAAAGACAGGAGCTGACTCCAAACAGGAAACCTAAATGAACAGGATAGGAGTAGATGCCAAAGGAGAAAGGAATCAAGGGTAAATTAAAAAAACACTAACATTTAGGGCGACTCACACTGACTTCAAACATTGGTCCATGTTGCCATATGTTGGTTCATCTGGCAGTAGCCACAGGGACAGACTGTGATCTTTTCCAGCTCTTCCATGTGAAGGCTTTTTTAACTGATGATGCAGAGGACCAAACCTGGGGCCTGCTGCTTTTTAAAAACATGTGCCCTACCACTTAAGCTACAGACTTACTGCAGAAATGGCAAAGGGACAGGCTCATGGGGGTGGGCCTGACATGAAAGCATGCCTAATCGGACCAGGATGAAACTGGGCTGCTGGGTGGTAGTGTGCAAAGCCATATGCCAACCTGGAGAACTATCCCTTCACTACTTACTCTCTAGCAGGGGTGAAGAGTGTGTAGCCTTCCAGAAGTTGCTGGACTACAACTTCCATCATTACTTTCTGGGGCTGATGAGAGTTGGAGGCCAACAGCAAATGGAGGACCAGAGACTCAACACCCCTGTTCCATAGCCCTACCTGACTCATCATCAGGGGCTGTTATGAACCACCTAGGAAGTTCCTGGTTTGAAAACTACCGGGTCCTGACAGTTACATCTTGCTGGGTGAACTTTTAACCCTATGACATTTATCCTAATTCCAGTCTCAATTTTTTATTTTTTACACATCTAATCAAAAATATTATCCAGTATGTAAACAAAGCACTTTAGAAATATATTTATGTCTGATATTTATTTTGCCTTGCACTAAGGACAGTTGACCCTTCAGTGATAATGACACATTGTTGGTATCCATCTGTCTTGATAGACAATGGAAGAGTGATGCCCTGACACAAGATGTTGGTCTTTGTCAGGTTGCTGGTGAGGCCAAATGCCACATAAGCTTGGGCAAAATGTTGATGAGTTTCTGTAGAGCTTCCTCAAAGTGTGCTGTCAAGGCTGCATCATCTGCAAACATCTCATGGATAGGAACCTGCCACACTTTTGTCTTTTTGTGGAGATATGCCAGGTTGAGCAGACCCCCACCGCTCCTTGAATGGAAGTATACAACGTCTTCAGTGAAACTGAAGGCAACTGAGAGCAACAGGGAGAAGAATATGCCAAAGAGAGTTGGAGCAAAAACACAGCCCTGTTTCAATTTCCCCTTAACGACTCAGAGTCGTTAGGGTCTCTGAGTCTGACCAGGCCATGCTTTGTGCATCCCTTTCTCACTCAATAAACATGCTTCTTTGGATTTTTGCATTAGAATTACCCCTGAATTTCCACAGGGAAACTATTTGGAGATTCAGCTTTCATAATTCTACTACTTTAGTTATGCATATATTAATTAAGCAACATGTGCATTGGCCATTGTTAAAACTGGATGCTGAAGTAGACAGGTCACTGGCCTGAGCTAGCAGTTTCTTCTTATGTTCTAATTGTTTTCCTTTTCTTTTCTTTTCTTTTCTTTTCTTTTCAAACCACTTCATATTTCAGCATAATTCTCTAAGCAATATATCCTAATAACAACAAAATCAATATAAGAAATGCAATACAAATCCCACATTCAAAGCCAAGCAATACTAATATTAAATTCTACATTTTAAGTCCTATAATGAAACAACAATTCATATATATAAACAATTTGTATAAGGAAAGCGAGTAAGAAGCATGTGAGCAAATCGCATACAAAACATCAAAATAGATTGAGATCTAACATCAGAAAAATACATGTTGATAATGGTATTATCATGAAGATTCCATACAGAAAAAGAAGCACATATAACACAAGAATCATCAAAATTATTCACACACATATTCATGCCACACAAAACTAATCTAAAAACAACCCCCTAATACACAATCATTCCATGACCACACTCTCTGTGCAACTACCATATTGCTCCATACACTCAGTTCTCACTCAGTACAACATGGTAATGTTCACCTCTCAAAAAAAAAATCCAATAGCAGTGGGGGGGGGGGGGGGAGAGAGAAAACAGCTGTGGCAACACCCTCTCCCCAATATTCACCTAGGGTGATTTAGTCCTCCTAGAATCATAGAATCATAGAATCATAGAGTTGGAAGAGACCACAAGGGCCATCGAGTCCAACCCCCTGCCAAGCAGGAAACACCATCAGAGCACTCCTGACATATGGTTGTCAAGCCTCCGCTTAAAGACCTCCAAAGAAGGAGACTCCACCACACTCCTTGGCAGCAAATTCCACTGTCGAACAGCTCTTACTGTCAGGAAGTTCTTCCTAATGTTTAGGTGGAATCTTCTTTCTTGTAGTTTGGATCCATTGCTCCGTGTCCGCTTCTCTGGAGCAGCAGAAAACAACCTTTCTCCCTCCTCTATGTGACATCCTTTTATATATTTGAACATGGCTATCATATCCCCCCTTAACCTCCTCTTCTCCAGGCTAAACATGCCCAGCTCCCTTAGCCGTTCCTCATAAGGCATCGTTTCCAGGCCTTTGACCATTTTGGTTGCCCTCCTCTGGACACGTTCCAGTTTGTCAGTGTCCTTCTTGAACTGTGGTGCCCAGAACTGGACACAGTACTCCAGGTGAGGTCTGACCAGAGCAGAATACAGTGGCACTATAACTTCCCTTGATCTAGATGCTATACTCCTATTGATGCAGCCCAGAATTGCATTGGCTTTTTTAGCTGCCGCGTCACACTGTTGGCTCATGTCAAGTTTGTGGTCAACCAAGACCCCTAGATCCTTTTCACATGTACTGCTCTCAAGCCAGGTGTCACCCATCTTGTATTTGTGCCTCTCATTTTTTTTGCCCAAGTGCAATACTTTACATTTCTCCCTGTTAAAATTCATCTTGTTTGTTTTTGCCCAGTTCTCCAATCTGTCAAGGTCATTTTGAAGTGTGATCCTGTCCTCTGGGGTGTTAGCCACCCCTCCCAGTTTGGTGTCATCTGCAAATTTGATCAGGATGCCCTTGAGTCCATCATCCAAGGCGTTGATAAAGATGTCCTCTACCCTCCTCTACCATCTTACATCTCTTGCCAGTTCATATGCAAATGAACTTGCCTCAAACAAACAATAGGGGTGATCATATCTCTGTGCAATTTTTTTTATTTAAAAAAATCAGATAAATTTATGAACACGAAGCCTTGTTGTAAAGGTAACAGCAGTGCCTGAAACAGATCAAAGATTTCTCTTTTCCAATGCGACTGTGTGAAGTAACCCTCTAAAACTGAGAAAGTGAGAAATGGTCATGGTAGCAGAAATCAAGCTATGCTGATGAAAGAAGCAGTATTTATTGAGATCAAGAGTCATTGTCAGTGGATCATTGTTAGTCTTGAAAGAAGGAGCCATAAAGGTGCAGAAGTGCCTCTTCAGCAATTATTGGGCTTCAGTCTGCACACCTGGAGTAAAAAAAGAAGAAGCTAGCAACCCAAATATACCTTTTTGACTTTATCCATATTTATTAGGGTAATTGGCAGATTCAGTTTAAATTTGTCAAAAAGATACAGAACAGCTCAAGAAGTATTTATGAAGAGACGGAGACAATGTAAGTTGTACAGAATAAACTTCCAAGGATGTATTCTTTTTTGTCAGTTCCTATGGAAATAGGTCAGCTTCCCTCAAATAATGAAACAGGTGATCATACTCCTCTTTTCTTTACGTTAAAAAAACACACCAATTCATTCATTTAGTTAGTATGCTACTTATCTCCTGCCTTTCAGGGTACAAATCCTTCCAAGGCAGCTTACAAGTAGAATCAAGAAACAATGGTAAAAGAAGACATTATCAAAATGGAACAATTCATAAGAATTCTCTCCATGTATCTGTTGATGTTAGTTGACCCTGTGGGGGAACTGCAGTACAGCTGCAATGGACTCAGACATATTCTCCTTCAACGCCCCCTTCATTTTCTTCTTCCTTCCCACAGAGCGACTGATGTCAGTTTGCTCAGAGGAATTTGTGGAAAAGACCATCCAGCTGAAGCAGCCTGCAGTCTTCTCTATTTGCTTCCTTTGGCCTCCTTTCCTTCTCACAGATCAGGGTTCTTGTCAGGGGGACCACTGGAGAAGAGCTGTAGCTCAACGGTGGAGTATTATTATTATTATTATTATTATTATTATTATTATTATTACTATGCCTTACTGGCCCATTTTAAGTCTTTTCTGGATATAGAGTACTGCTTTTTTTCTTTTTTACATTTATACTTCTATTGTTTTAATTGTATCGATTGGTCTGATTTGCTTCAATAAAAAATTATACAGTTGTACCTTGGTTGTCGAAAGTCTTGGTACTTGATTGTTTTGGCTCCCAAACGCCGCAGACTCGGGTGTTGTGGTGTGTGAATGTTCTTTGGAATCTGAACGTCCAACGGGACGTTCCAATTGGCTGTAGGAGCTTCCTGCAGCCAATCAGAAGCCGTGCTTTGGTTTCCAAACATTTTGGAAGTCGAACTTCTGGAACGGATTCCGTTCAACTTCTGAGGTATGACTGTATATAAAAAATATTTCTACAGAAGCAAGTGACTTTAATCTCAAAGTGCCTTGCAAACAATTAATAGGGGGCTTCCAGAAGGTCTTCAACTTGCTGTCCTATGGCATATGTTAACAGATTCCAAAAAAAGCTCTGTTGGATGGCTACTTGGAATCAGAGAAGTGGGCTTTCTTCGTTGAATATCCATGGACATGCTTCTGAGGCTGGCCCTGAATGTATTTCTTTTCTGCCTCACAGTCCTCAATGTTGAGGGGACTCCAGTCCCAGGGTCGTGACATAGCCATTATACCTGTTTTTGGAATACTAATACTTGCATACTAAATTCCTACATGTCCAATCTCCTTCTTTAAGAATTGTTGTGAAATAAACCCAAGGTGTCAGGGACAAGCATCAGTCCAAAGGGTGGGCAGAAAAGCTTGGGGGCAAGAGGAAGAGATTTGAGGGGTTCTGTGCCACCCATGAAGCAGAAGGAAGAGGAAGAGGCCTGGAAGTCAGAGTTGCATGGAGACACAGAGGTGGGAGACAAAATTCGAGAGAGAGAGTTGGGTTGTTAGAATCTCCTCCACCCCCACCCCCACTGTCTCCAAGGACAAGGAGGGGCTTAAAGTGTGTGTCCTCCTTGGGAGGCTGAGTATTGTGGGATGCAAGGTATTGTGTGCACATTCCTTAATAATACCCTCAGCAGATAGCTTTTGTCTCAATGGGTTACTGGCTGGCTATATTCAAATATGCAGTCGTGTTTACTTCCAGAAATGAAACAGTTCAAAGTCATCTCAGTGTGAACTTTCCTTCAGTGTACAGCATCACATTAAAAAGTGTTTCCATGCCCTGTCTACTTATTTTTTAGACAACAAATGCAGCTCATCAGTTGGAATGCAATTTGTGGATTTTTTTTTTGTAATGGATTCATGAATTATTGAGATGCCTTTCTATTGCAACATTTTATTTACATTGTAACTTGGCTAATAATGAAGAACATGGCATCAACAAGCAAGGTACAATATGCTTCTTGCTTTTAAAGAGTGAGCATTGAGTTAAAGAGGTTTTGCTCATTCTGAGTAACTTCCGTTGCTCTAAGAATACTTTCAATTTCTCTCTGAAAAGCAGTATTGGCCAGGGCAAAGATGTGTTAATGGCATAATGATTCTGAATTATTTCAAGAGCATTAAAAATGTGCTCCCTATTGACAAGTTAAATGCATTCTTAACATTTCATTCAAAGGCATTCTGAAATCACAGTATAAATCATAGAAAATACTAGAAATGATAGTATTTCAACTAAACTGATCATTATTCTTACATATAATTTAGAATGAGTAAATTTGTAGCACTAACAATCAAGATATTCAGAAATGGGGATGGCGATTTTAGTTAAAAATGATTTTTGTTTTTGAGGAGCATAAAGTTGCAATGAATGTTTAAAATAGTGTAAAAATACTTGAATGTCAAAAAGGGTACACAAGATTATACATTCCACATTTATGAAAATTATTTTAGAACTTGTTAAGCACTTACAGTTGAAAGCTTCATTTTCTATGGCTGTATTTATGCTGCTAATTGCAACTGTTCTATATTCTACCAAGCCTCCCCAATCCAACAAGCTGCATTCTTCTACTCTTAGTGCCGCGCTCCCTCCAGAAATCTCTTCGTTCCCACCTTTCTTGAAATATCTACAGCAATGTCTCTACAAAGTATTTTTATTTTGTTTTTATAGGATACACACGAAAAGAGACGGTCCCCTTGCCAACAAAAAGGGAAATTAAAAAGGTAACATACAGTTGTAGGTAGGAAGGAAGGAAGGAAGGAAGGTCACAATGAAGTTGTTCCTAGAGTATCGTCTGAAGGCACCTAATGTCACCACTTTGTTGAAGCTAAGCAGGTCCAGATCTAGCCAGTGCCTAGATGAGCAATCTCCTGGGAAACACTTATATGGCATCTGGGGTTCAATTATGGGAGAAAGGTGGGATAGTAATGTAAGGAAGCTAAATTAGATAAAATAAAAATGGTTGATGCATTCAATCCCTTCAGGATAGCATGCTCTCGCAGGGAGTGTACAGCAAACTCACCTGCTGAATGCACTACCCCTGAAGAGCGATGGCACATACACATCCTTTGCTCATGATGCTATGGTGCAAGTCATAGTAGGGCCTCCACTGTGGGCCTTTAAAACTAGGCTGTGAGCATAAGGCGCTGATCAAGTTGGAGCAAATGTTTAAAGGAGAAAATTGAAGATCAACATGGGTGGGAGGAAGGATTCGTGTGAATAGCAGTGGAACATGCAGCAGTCAGATGTAAGAAATGACTGCCACCCTCAATAGTTCTATGTGGTTTTGGACTGATCAGTCATTGCTGTGATGTATAAGTTATTTCTATAATTATTATTACCAAAGCTGAGGTGGGTGTCATGTGGGTGCGGGTGGGTGTGTAGAGAGTGAGGGAGGGAGGTGTGGAGAGAGACGGTGCTTGCTTGACCTGGAAAATTCCAGATACAGAAATGATGAGAATAAAATAGCGAATGTTTTCTACTTTCAAGTAGCTCAAAACTGTCCAGGGCTGTTGGCTGACCTGTGCTCAGACACTGCATGAATCGTCACCTCCACATGCGGACTATTTGTATCATTGCTGTGATATGTATAAATGCACTACTCCAAAATGTGATGTTTATTCATTATCATCCTGTATAAAGAGTCTAGCATTGTGCTGGGCATTGATCATCACAGCTGCATAGGCATTGGCCTCATAAAGGTGCAGGTCACACAAATAGTCTCTTGGTATGAGTGCTTCCTAGCTGGGCATCCAGGGACTGCCGATAATACTCCTGAGGCATTTCTGTTGCACCTGCCAGTCACTGCAAACAATCCCCATTGTTTTGGAGCTAACGAATGAATAATGCAATAGTTTTGTATGGGAGTCTCAATATTTACCATTAAATCCATTTTCAATTGTGGCTCACAACTAGCCTGCGCTGGAATTAAAGCCATTGTGGGTGAAACCCTGAAAAAATAAAAGTGCTGTATGCAATGAGTATTACTGCACACAATTGCAGCAACTCCATAAATGCAGAGAAGGTGCTGAAGCCCTGGTTTCATTACTGGCAGGACATCAATAATTTTAGTGACAAAAGCCACATGAAAAGAACTGTTTTGGAAGCTTCTGCAAATTGCATTTCATGATATTGCATCTAAAGCACTAGGCTAAAGTGACATTATGGCTATTTCTTCTCCTTTTATTAGCCTTGCAGGTTTTTTGATATTAAAATTAATATGATTTGGTGTGACCCTCCCTAAATATTCTGGTATTAGAGAACTAAAGCATTGATCTCTCCCAGGGGCGAAGGGATGCCTGCTCTTGAAATTCTCTCTCCAGGCAAGGACCTTTCAAAGTGCAGCATCCTGTTTTGCATTTTATTCATTTCACACCAAGTGCATCTGATAATCTCTTCCATTATGTAGGGTTAGAAGTGCTTGAACATTCTCATGAGGCTAGAATTCAGATGTGCATGTGTGACTTTAGACATAACATCTATACCTGCTGGGAAGAGCCTACAGCCTGCATTTCAGTCCACTAGGTGGTATGAGGATTTCTCCATTACATTTCAATACTTTCCCTAGCAGCAGTTTACATATATTGTAGAAGTTGTCTAGAATATTTCACGTGCCTACTGCTGAGGGCACAAGGTGTCTGAGAAACCAAAATAGGTTCAGCATGAGTTAGGAGATAGCAATTGGGACATACCTTTAAGGTTGGAGAACATTGGCCCTCCAGATGTCACTGAACTACAACACCCATCAGCCCCAACAAGCAGCATCAGTGGCTGGGAATGATGGGGACTGTAGTTCATCAACATCTGGAAAACACACCCCCTCTAAGCAGTCAGGTTCTTGCATGACATTAGCATCCTTCTATCTTTTATTAGAAAAGAGGGCTTGAAGAGAGGGCTTGATAAATATGTCCATATAAGTTTCTTGGTTTCTCAGTCTTAAGTTCCATTCACCACATTTCAACATCAGTGGAAAATCTCCACATGACCTGGAACCCTAATTATGCATGGTTCTAAATCATAAGAACTGCAGATCCCACCCTCAATTGCAGAAATTTGCCCTCCCAGACATTGAGGGCAGATACCACCAGCAGTTTCTCCCCTCTTGAACTCTGGGCATTTCCCCAGTCAGCTTGGTTTTGTTTCTTGGCAGGGTGGGGGCTCGGTCTATATATTTTGCATAGATTTAGTTGGACCAACATCCAACCACCCAGCAATGCATGAGTAGCTCAGTAGTAAGCAGATGTTTGACACAAAAGATGGACTGATGTGGGTGGGTGAAGCCCTAACCATAAGTGGTATATGATGCTGCTTTAAATGTATCGTGCAGAAGGGGCCATGGTTAGGGCCTCTCCTGAATGTTCAATGAACAGTATCTGTGTGCTCCATGCCTACTTAATTGATCAATAGCTTGCATTTCCTTAGATTGAAAAGGGGGGTACATATAAAACAAGCTACCAAGACTAGTGTGATTCCCACCCCCCTCTTGTAATGTAAAAACAGAGGTCTCACTGTGCCTTTTGAGCAACCAGAACTTTATTTATTCGTTTCACACTCGGTTTCTAGAGGAGATTGGTTGTTGTTTCTGTCTCTGGAGGAAGTGCCTAGTATGAGGTTTGAAACGTCAGGGATAATTAAGACAAACTGTGCTTTTTACACCAACAAAAGAAATATATCTCCTAGAATAACTCCCTATTGATGTCTCAGAACAACAACAGCAACAAAACACACACACATACAAAGGAAAGAGGGAGAGGGAGAGACTAGCACTGTTGAGGCTGCTTACAATGCTAAATCAAATGTCAGCATTAGCACGGCTCTGAATTGGTGTAGCTTACAATTTCAGTGAAAGCAGCAGCTATAGTATTACCAGCGGGGACAACTACAGACAAAACGCTGAATAGCCAAATGTGAAGGCAGCCGGTGTAAGAATCAAATAGAATGAGAAGAAGTGAGTTGGCCTGTGATTCAAAAAGTAGCCTGCATGGAAAATACAAATGTAATTACACAAATCAACTGACAACTTTTATTGTAGGCTATCCCTCTGTGGGCATGCAAGCATCCTCTGTGTGTGTGTGGGTTTCCTGGTTTAGAGAGCTGGGCCAGTATTGTAGCTAAGCTGCAAATCAGGAGTCACTGGTTTGCCTATCACAGCTGCCACAAATTCACTAGATGGCCCTAAACAAGGCCTTTGTTTTCTTGTTCTGCAGCCTCAGTCGTCCTGCTCCCCCTTGCAATATGGAGCAGTAATGCTGACCTATCAATAATGGCTGTTGCAATAAAGCATGTGAAGCACTTTGAACACCTGAAAAGGCTGTACAAACATTAAGTATGATAATGCACAGAATGTGATTCTTAAAATATGAGTCTATAAAGGGTGCAAATGATTAAAACAGAGCCATTTTGAGACTGCTGTTTGTGCCCCGGCCCCTCACCAGCATGGTTCTGCAGAGCGGCCAAACCACTGCCACAGCCTCACCATTCACAGTGGCCGCAGTGCAGTGCAAGATAGGGAGAAGGATGGTTGGGCCTGATTCCTCTACCAGCTCCAGGCTAGTGCAGTGACAGACCCTCCAAGTGTCCCTATTTTCCAGGGACGTTCCTGATTTAGAGAAGCCATCCCGCTTTCTGTTTTTATCCTGGAATGTCCCACTTTTCCTTAGGATGTCCCTATTTTCATTGGATAAATGTTGGAGGGTATGGTAGGATGTCCCTGTTTTCACTGGGAAAATGTTGGAGAGCATGGAGTTATCTAACCCCTGAGCTGTCTGAAGGTAATCCTGTATAGGGAATTTTTTTAATGTTTAATGTTTTTCAATATATAATGTTTAATATATATTGGAAGCTGCCCAGAGTGGCTTGGTCACCCAAGCAAGATAAGTGGGGTATAAATAGTAAAATTATCATTATAGAATGGGATGTCCCTATTTTCATCGGAGAAATGTTGGAGGGTATGCTGTGAATGGGCCTGATGCTGTCTCCTGAGAGCAGCAAGACTAGCTCAGGATCCGAACGATCCCATGCCAGCTCAAATCTGTCCCCTTCCTACATTTGGAACACACTGTTTTAGGACTTTCTAGGCCTCCCAGTAGCCTGCACAGTCAGCCATGGCTGGTAGGGGCCACTTAACAGGTAGAACTGAGCAGAGGGACCTCATCTCAATCCAAACCTTCACTCAACCCATCGAAAGAGGCATTTGAATTGTGGTTGCTAGACTTCCAGGGCTGGCCTGAAGTTCCAGATTACTTTAGCTACCCCCAAGAGGCAGGTCAGACAGGCCATTATTTTTTTAAAATGATTTTTATTAACAAGACTATGCCTGAAGCTTGCAAGCTTCAGCCCAGCAGGATCTGGCTACAAATTATTGCATAGACTCTCAGTGGGGGTCTGCCCTCCTCTGCTTCCTTCTCTCCATCCCAATTAACTTCTGTCTCCTGGGTTGAGAGGTGGGTGAAGAGGAGGAACAATCACCTCTGTGAATCACCAAGGCCAGTTCCTAGGTCCTAGGTCTCCGGGTTTGGGTGCTGAAATCTCAGGGTCTGGGATACTCCAAACCCAGTAACCCTAGTTTGAATTGGTGTGTTGGTGAAAAAGTTGTATTTGGAGAACTCATCAAAACAACTTTACTTCCAGGTAATGGTATATTTAAGTGAATCCTTAGACCAGGCATAGGCAAACTCAGCCCTCCAGATGTTTTGGGACTATAACTCCCATCATCCCTGACCACTGGCCTTGTTAGCTAGGGATGATGAGAGCTGTAGTCCCAAAACATCTGGAGGGCCGAGTTTGCCTATGCCTGCCTTAGACTTTAATCCTAAACACACCTACTTGTAATGAAGTCCTACCGGAGTGGAACAAGATGTGATTCTGTGTAAGCATGAACTGGTTAAGGTTCTAAGTCCATATTGAAATTACAAATTAAGAGCAAATGAAGTCAATAATTTTAAAGACCCACAGAAATCAATGGGACTTAAAAGTGGATTGGCTGGATTGGGTGCAGCATTAGCAAAGCAATTTGGATAGGAGAGAACATGATGAATGTGGTGTGCTATTTAAAAACCTTTCAACATGTGGTGCCGTATTCTTTTCTTTTTTGGTCTTATGGATTAAAAAACCAACAAAGAGAACTTTCTAGTGACACCAGCCTGAAATATCTTTATACAAGACTAAAGGACTGCTAAGTGGCTTGATGTCACTGCTTTGAAACAAGCATGCATTCCTTCCTCTTGAAATGGACATTAAGACCTCTTGCGACCCCAAGCAAATTTGTCACAACATTAGTTACCATTCTCATCACTGGCATGCCAATTTGGCAGCAATCTATTATGTTCCACCTGCATACGCTTGCACATTTTTTATTAGGAAAGATGAGACATGTCAGGACTGAATTGGCCTCCAGTTGTCTTTAGAGGTGACATAATTTTGCAAGTATCCAAATGTCTCTTCCAGAAAACAAGGTGGCTGCAGGTACAATCGAAGGTTAAAAGGCAATTTGTATGCTGAAGAGGTGAGCAATATGTCATAGTCACCTTGCATGTCAGCTACTACGCTATTCACAGAGTATGAGCAACATGGGGTGATTATACATATAGCGCGCACACACACACACACACACACACACACACACACTTGTTGTTTGGCTTAACACTTTCATTTGGGCTTATTGATATGTTTCCCTAGTGAAAACCAGACTGTATCAAGGAAATTAATTTTTTAGATACATCAGGTTTAGAATTATCCAGTGTGGAACAGAGATAAGTCTGGGATTGGAAGTGATATCCAACCAGCTTTCTGACTGCATTCTGGATTCAAACAGTCTTTAGTATGCACAAATCATTAAGGGCCAGTTTATGCCTGAGGAGCTATAAAGGTTCAATATTTCATAGTCAGGGTTTTGATCTATGATTCATCAGTCCGTTGAAAGCCAGAGAGGGTTTCTCCTTTGCAGACACTCAGAATCAATTGTTCTCTAGATAGATAAATTATTATTTTTATCCCCATCTCACCACTGAACGTGAGAATTGGGATATGTCTGTCAACCAAAATGTCCAGCCATGCATGTTATATAATATACAGGGTCATTCCTCACTTCTGCCCCATCCCAGAATGTACAAAGTATTCCAGTTGGTCATTACACTTAAATAAAAATGCACTGTTGCATGGCACTGGCATATCTAATTTTTCTCCATTTTTAGTAAGTTTAGTTTTTACACATTTTTTATTGCTATCTTCTTCTAAAGGTGTTTGTTGTTTTGGCTTTTTCCTACAATCTGTAACTCTTTGAAAAGCTATTGTCTGCGGTGCTTTTTCTTCTTCAAGGGGTATTCAAGGGTATGTAGTACCAGCACCTCTCTCTCTCTCTTTGGTTGAAAAGTGTGATACTTACTGTGACAACTTCAAGGTGAGTACCGGCACCTATTTTTCTAGAAAAAGAGCACTGATTGTCAGTATGCAGCCCTGATTTGACTTAGAACACCTGATGACTCATAGGTGAACTGTCCCTAAGGAGAAAGGGAAGCACCATCTGTGGTGCTTGGTTCACCCTGCAGGCTATGCAATACATTTCATTTCATACAGAACATAAAAAATAGTGATAGACAGCGAAAGTGGCTCTCCATTATTGTTGTCTCATTCATAGATAGGAGAAATTCTAAAAAATTCCAGTGTCAGTTGGCTCACCATGAAAGTAACTGCAGACGCTTCGTAGGGTTAGAACATTTGGCAGCCTAGTAAGCCATCAAGTTCTCCAACAATGCTTTATCGGAACAAGGCTATGTTATGATATATGTTCATTCTAAAGCTATCAGTAAAGTGGGAAAGGCAGGGCCACTTTCCACAGGGCCAACTCCCAACTGCCTTTGAGAAGCAACAGAGAGCAAGAAAAGGACAGTGAAGAAATCAGCAGATCATCCTTCATTTTCGACTATGCTCCTTCCTTCCTCCCCTCCCCTCCCCAACCACCACCAGCTACCACCTGAAAAGGACCCCAGAAAAGGAAGAGAGGTAAGGCTAGGAAGACATCAGGAGCTGCTCCTGCTGCAGCTGGACTCATCCATCCCTTACAGGGTCATCTACTACCAGTAGCCAACTCTAGGCACTCAAGGTGTCTAGCACTGGTGAGAGCCAGTGCGGTGTAGTGGTTGAGAGCGGTAGTCTTGTAATCTGGGGAACCGGGTTCGCGTCTCCGCTCCTCCACATGCAGCTGCTGGGTGACCTTGGGCCAGTCACACTTCCTTGACGTCTCTCGGCCCCACTCACCTCACAGAGTGTTTGTTGTGGGGGAGGAAGGGAAAGGAGAATGTTAGCCGCTTTGAGACTCCTTAAAGGGAGTGAAAGGCGGGATATCAAATCCAAACTCTTCTTCTCTTCTTCTTCTTCTTCGGCCCTCTCAATATTTGTTGGAAGGGGGTTGGGCCACGTCAGTGTTGAGGTGGTGGAGGAGGCCAAGTGTGGAGTCAAGTGCTGTACACCAGGCCCCTTCATTCTTGGGGGCAACTTGGCACTCTGACACAGTTATCCTGAGGGAAGGATCCTTATGTTTTGCTCTGTGTTGATATTGCACTCTTTCTCTGTGTCAGTGTACATAAGCTGCCTTGGGATGATTTGTATCCGGAAAGGCAGAATATAAAGCACTGCAATAAATAAATAATAATTATTGCAATCTTGTGATGATACTTCTTAAGTGCTTGTTATCTAAACAGCTTTGCCACTTCCTACTTTATCGTGTCCTCCATCATGGAGGGCATGTGTTGTGGTGAGATCACCTAAACTGTCTCCCTCTTGTGGGGCGGGACCGTTTGGATAACCACACCCCATTGGTTGCCCCTCGGTTGCTGGGGTAGAAATTTGGCCTGTTGGGTCATCTATTGGCTACTGAGGGGCTATTTAGAAGAAGAAGAGTTTGGATTTGATATCCCGCTTTATCACTACCCGAAGGAGTCTCAAAGTGGCTAACATTCTCCTTTTCCTTCCTCCCCCACAACAAACACTCTGTGAGGTGAGTGGGGCTGAGAGACTTCAGAGAAGTGTGACTAGCCCAAGCAGCTGCATGTGGAGGAGCGGGGAAGCGAACCCGGTTCCCCAGATTACGAGTCTATCGCTCTTAACCACTACACCACACTGGCTCTGCTGCACGTTGCTGGGAGCTTTCTCTTTCCTGTGATGTGCATTGGATCTCCCTCCTTCCCTCCCTATATTTAGGGCTGTTCTTTGGCCTTGTTATGCCTGTCTAGGGGTCTGTTTTGGAGCAGGGGCCCGGTAGGAATTTTGCCATTTGGCTGATTGGCTGTTGCCATTTGGTTTTTGCCTACCGTGTAGCAAATCGTCACAACTTTGTAAGGTTTTTTGGGGAGGGGACGTGGTTGGCTCTGCCTGCCCCTCCATTGCTGCTGCTAGGGAATTCTGTTAAAGGAATCCAGGGGGCTCGCCTTGCTTTTGTCCGAACCCAGTCAAGGGGCTAGGGCCATGCCAGAGCCCCTGGGAGCATCTGGAGGTGAGCTGTGAGATTTAAGCCAGCTTCTCGCTCCCCCAGGATGCTTTCCCTTACTGACATATGGGGGTGCCCAGTATCAGTCCTGTTCCTGCCATTGTGCAGGTTCAGGTAGTCTGGAACCAATGCCTAAGCAACCACTCACATGCTGTAATCAATAAAGTTGTGGCCAAAATTAATGCCAAAAACCTTAAACTAAATTCTCTGTCTATTGTGTCTTTATTTTGGGGGTGGTCTTGGGGGTCTTCACATACAACTAATATACGTACATATGCTACTTTAAAGCAGGAGGAGGACTAGCAATGCTCTTGCTGATTTCAAAAGCAATTTTTTTAAAAAAGGAAAATCAGAATGTTTGAGGTTATCACATGCCACAATAGTTCTTGGCCTACTGATTGCTGCTCACCAGTCCAAATGACAAAAGAACCAGAATATAGTTTGCATGATGAAGAGTAAATATTTTACGAGAGAGAGAGACAGAGATCAACGTTCACTCACGTGCTTATGAAGTAGAATCTTTCTTCATGCAACCTCTTTTCTCAGAAAGGTGCTAGGCAACATCCTCAGCTATGGTTGGGCCATTATTCAGTTGAAAGTGAGTTAGAAACATACTTACAAGTATTCAGGCTGTGGAAATGGGCTCCCTGTGGAAATGGCATGTGCGACATTTTTAATGACGCTTCGCTACTGGTGGGGAGGAAAGCATTTGCACCAAGTTTTGGGTAGATGCTAAAACCCATTTTGTCTGTGCCTTGCCATTTCTCAGAGAATGGGATTGAAACACACACTCCTTCTCCAGCTGCACCACGCCATGCCCTATAAGGTCACCCTGACTTGTATTATAGCCTAACCTTCTGGTGTCTGTGCAGAAGCCACTCATTGAGGCCTCCTTTCAGACATTTGCTTCAAATCGCAGTGACTGGCCCAAGTTTGTTCTGTGTCAGGTAGGGAGATAACAGTCAGAACTATGTCACCACCTAATGACCTGCTGAAAATCTAGGTCAGCTGTGGTTCTTAAAATAAATAGGGGGGGGGAATGCCGCAGAGTCTGTCAACTGTCTTCTGTAAGCTGCTCCTTGGCTAGGTTGCTGCAATTCTAAGGGAGAAATGCAATTTTTTTTGGGGGGGGGAATAAATATTGTGACAAAAGAATGCAGCTATCCTGCTCTGAAGATGGTTGAGGAAATAATGTGCTTCTTTCGTATTATGCAATTTATTATGGGCAGTGGTGTTATTCTTTAGAAACTAAAAACCGGCACCTCTATTAGTGCAAAATAATGATAATAATGGAGTCTTTCATAAGGCTGAATAATTAAAAAAAGAAAAGAAAACCCAGCTCAAGATAGGCTATTGGAGGATGCTTTTATCAGTGACACAACATGAGACATAAAATTCAGGCAGACAAGGCAGTGTTCCAAACTTAGACTGAATGGAGGAGGGTGGGTGAAATTGAGTGTTGCTTGGTTACTTCCATAAAGGGTGTTTCTCTGGTGAAATTCACTTTGAGCTCAATTTGTTTTTGAGCTTAAAGGCTGCTGCTGAGTTTGACCTTCAGTTGTATTGTTACAATTTACTAGTACTGAGTTGTTACTACTAATATTTGGAAGTTGATTGCATGCATACTGAGATGTACAGTTTTGCAATTTTGGGTCTAGTTTTTAAACATTTTAGCTGTTGTTACCTAGACCAGCAATCATAGCCTTCTATTTGTTTACTAGGAGTTGGCTTGCTCTCTCACAAAGCCTCTTAAGTTGTCTAATATTTTCATTAACTTTGGGCCATACTTCAGTTCTGAAAGTTTAGTGGTTTTGTTGTTGTTTCCCCTGTTGAATAAACCATTGAATATTTTGGCAGGAAGAGTAGTGGATAATTCAAAAATATTTTACACTTTAACGAAAGGGTGCTGAGCAGCTTTACAAAATGCTTCCCCCCCCCTTTAAAAAAAATCGGTCCTGTGTAGAATCACGTTGTGCACACTTAACAAAATTCCCCTCATGTATCACAGATGGACTTTCCATTGTCCTACTACATTCCTTATTAGACTTACTAGAAACATTCATTTACATCAATCAAAGGGGGCCAGAATGGAAATTAAGAGAATAATTAGCATCCATTTCTTATTGAAAACATTAGTTTTAATGACTACCCATGGATACTGTGAACACAGTGCTGCTGCATTTTTTTTTATCCTCATTCTCAAAGGAGCCTCAGAGCCTGAGGGAGATTCTATAGCTGCACCTGCTCATATCTTTGATTATGTGTCACCAACAGTCCCCATGCCTTTAGGCTCAGCTCCTCTGAGTGCCAGTGCGGCACCTGGAAGCTCTTTGGTTAGCAAAGAAGTTTGTAATTTGGAGCTTGATTGGTATTAATTTTTTCCCCTCTTTCCCCCATGTTATCCTTTAATGGACTAATTCCCAGGAAACCCTCCCAGCTCCTTCTCATTTGCTTTCCGCGTTGCATGTTTGGCATTAGAATATTATCCCTATTGTGATTAAATGGATGCTCATTTATGCAGAAACTGAAGAGCTTGTTTTGGTTGACCTTAACTTTCTGGTTACCTCAGCCAACTTTAGCTATTGCTGTCGTTCATTTTGTGCACAATTTGTTGTCCCAATACATAAAGAACCAACCTGCTCCTCTCACAGTGGGTGTCAGGGTCTTGAACTTTAAAGTTCAGTGTCTGAAACGGTTGCCAACTGAGTGAGGAAATTCTGGCCCTCCAGATGTTGATAGATTCCAGCTTCCACTAGCAAATAAATGGCTTTGGATATTATTAGTATTAGTATTAGTATACTACTAATAATATAGCAGCAATACTCATCATCCAACAAGATCTTTAGGGCCACAGGTCCCCCAGTTTTGTATAGACTTGTGTACTTAGTTCTCAGAACTTTCTTCAGGGGCTGAAGGGATTAATAAAATACTTCCTGCAAATTGGCAAGGAATGTAAAGCTCTCATTGGATTCATCAGAATTTATAAATAGTAGTATTCTGACCTTTTTCTGGTCAGTAGAGCAATGCCTTTTGCTTGCTACACTTCAGAGTCAAGTTCTCCAGCTTTTTGCTTCTTCAGCTTCCATTTTGAGTAGGCCAGTTGCTGGGAATCACAGCTTGGGAGAATGCTAGTGCACATGTGTCCTGCTTGTGGGTTTCCCACAGGCATCTGGTTGGCCACTGTGAGAAAAGGATGCTGGACTAGACGGGCTATTGGACTGATCTACCAGGCTCTTTCTTGGTTCTTATATTAATATGATCTTCCTATGTGCATTTGAAGTGGAGCAACTGCCCAAATAACTCAATCACACAAATGTTTGCTTCTTCACATACAGTGAAAGCTGCACCTTATGCCATGAGAGAGCAGGGGTGCCAACTTGAATAAAATATTGTGGGGGCCCACGTAAGCCTCTCCCTGCATAACCAATCACATGATGCACTTTGTTGGGGCCTGGACCCCAGAAATACTTTATTGTGGGGGCTGAAGCCCCCACAGTCCCAGGGAGTTGGCTCCTCTGTGAGAGAGTACATTCAGTAATGATCTGCTAAATAATTATAAAAATGCTTTCCACCTTAACTTATGCTAAGATATAACAGCTGTGGAGTAAGATTCTTTTGTATGCCCCACTGTCATATCTCCAAACCTGGTGTCCTTCAGCTATTTTGGACTACAACTCCTATCAGGGCCAACATGACCAACAGTCAGAGATTATGAGAGCTGGGGTTCAACCACATTTAGAAGGAAGCAGGTTGGGAAAGGTTGCACTAAGTACTAAAGGAATCAAAGAAGCATTCTTAAGCAACTTGTATGCCCTGAAGTTGAGTATAATTATTTTGCGGGGTACATCTGAGGAGCCAGAATAGTGGTGGCATTCATACGAGATGGCCTAGGCACTGACTATAGAATCATAAAGACATAGTTTTCTGAAACTGTGTGTTAGTTCCAATGACCTAAGTAAAGTGGGACAAGGACACCTTGTCTAGTGAAACCTAAGGAAATAGTGTCATATTCTCAGATGGTTATTTGAGTTGCATGGCCCTGAGGCGTCCTAAGGCTAAGATGGTCTGTGGGGGGGGGGGGGAGAAAAAAAGGGGGGAAATTAATGTACCAAAGCCATTTTTCTGTTGCGCAAAGTAATGCTTTCATCGTAGACTTATGCACAGAGCTTGAATAATAGCCAGGAATGTTCTTTAATATTGTATGCTCTTGCAGCCATCAATATGGTGATATTAAATGATGCCCCAAAGATACGCAGGACAGTTGTGCTGAAACTGCTTAGGTCACGTTTAAGATTGGAAGTTATCAAACAGCTAAATGTGATACTTAAGCCATTGTTAACATTTTTTGCAGAGTTAATAAGGGTTTTAAAAAAGGTGTTGCTGCTTGATTTCAAAAGAGACAAATCTGTTTAGGATGAGGTGGATAATGAAACCTCTTGCACAGCTGGGAATGGAAGGCTCTCTTGATGCTCATGGAGGTAAGTAGGGCTCTCTTAAAGAACAGGAGAGCACCCTGTGTGTGCACACCTGTGTGTATGAATTGCAGGTATGAGAACCATCTACAGCCTCATATGCACTCTGAACAAAACCATTCCTTCTGTAGAAATATGTTGGAAAACTCTGCCATTGGACATGGTCTATAAAACAGCATAGTTAAATTATAAAATTCACATCCCTGGGAGACTGTGATGGCCATCAACATGGATTAGACAAATTCGTGGCTATTAGCCATGATGGTTATGCTATATCTCCACTGTCAGAGGGAGATTGCCTCAGAATACTGGTTTCTGGCAATCACAGGTGGGTAGAGTGCTGTGCTCTTCCCCTGGTTGCTGGCTTTCTGCAGGCATATTGTTGGCCACTGTGAGATCTATTTGTTTTTGTTTTGTATTTTGGTTGAACGAAAAATGCCAGATATAATAATAAAAAAAGAATTCCCTGAATGCCCAGATCCAGGTATGGGTCAAGTACTCATTGATTAGAGAATCCCAGCAGAGATTTAAAATCATAAAATATGTGCAAAGCAAAGCATTGAAATATAAGCCATTTGATCATTATAATATCCCCATCTAAGTTGCTTCTGGAGTTAAGAATTATTTGCTTACAAACTTTTCAAAGGTCAGATTCATGTCCTTTCCCATACAGCAGTCAAAAAGACATGCAGTAAAACTTAGGTTCCAAAGTGGTAAATATTTCTAAATTATTTGCATAGAAACACAATAATTTTCTAAATTATTTGCATATGGCTTGCTTAAGCCACGCAGCCTAAGCTTGGAGCATCCAACTTAGACCTCCTTAGTGGCAGACATAGGAACCAACTCCTAAGATGTGCTCCTGCCACTGCTAAAGGTGGATCCTACCCATGAGAAACTGATATAAAAATTATCCCACCCACAGAGAAATTTACTGTAACAACTCATCATGTCTGTGCTCTGCCTACAAACAGTTGAGGATTTTCAGAGCCCATTTGCACACTTCTCTTGTATCCACATTTGAGTCTGGTATTTGACAGTAAAATATGGCTGGGGGGGGGGGGGGAATCAACGTGTTCGGTTCAGGCAGCTCATGAGCAGGGAGGTGGAACCAAAATAAATGCCGCTATTAAATCTAAGGAAATCTGGCCTGGGCTTGGGAACTATTTAGAGACTGAAATTAACAGGCAAGAAATGGCTCCAGACTCGTGTCTTGCCCTCAGGCAGATGTGGCCAATGGGGTTGTGCAAGTGGGGCTACCTTGCTCTCCTAGCTTCTGAGCACCATGCATTGCTGCCGGTTACCAAGGGGGAGAGCAAGACAGCAGGGAGCTCAGCACAGTGTGGGAGCAGCAATGGGTCCAGTCTGATGCTCCCAACACTGTGCTCACATCACGATTAATTCCTTGCTGTTTTGGTCCTCCCCTTCTTGGTAACCAGCAGTGAGGTGTGGTGTTGAGAAGCAGTATAGCAAGGCGGTCTCCCATGCATAGCTGTCAACCTTCTCCTTTTTTGTGGGAAAATCCCTTATTCCAGCGCCATTTCCCGCTGCTTCCTGCTGCTATCTCGGATTGTTAGATATCCCGTAGACTATCCCTGGGACAGGTGAGGCTGCTGAGTCCCTTATTTTCAAATCTGAAAGTTGACAGCTATGCTCCCATGGCCCACAGGCACAACGGCCTTAAGGCTTTTTAAGACCAAAAACTAGAGTTTCAGATATACCTGTATGAAGGACTGTAGGGTGGGAGCTGGCTGTATTTTCCTAATTTTGTCAGGTGAGGCTTGGGTCTGTGTCAAATATAGCAGGGAGACAGAGATTTGACATGAATCCTATTAAGCTATTCAGTCTACCTGCAAACATGCAGAAAGAAGCAGGGCAATTCTTCATCATCACCCCGTTTAGAGTTCCCCATGACTTTGAGGTTGACGTAGTGAAGTGAGGAACTTCTTCTACTCCTGAAGTCTCTGCACTTGATTTAGAGCTTTGGTTGAGATGGAATTGGGTAGTAGGATTTTGAGTGCAATTGGAGGGAGGTTAGAAATTCAGTTCAGGCAGTTGACAATTGAGTGCTAAAGAAAAATATTTTCAATTGAACACATTATGAACCTGGGTGGGATACGACACTTTTCCACTCACCTAATCATGCCAGCTTTTCCAAGAGCCAAGCACATCAGCAATTTGCTCCGAAGGTCCTTGTGTTGTACTGATTTTGCATTGCATTTGATGGAGTCAAAAGTTGGTGCTGGTTCCACTGTAACAACCCCAGTTTAACAAGCCATGGAAGGGTATGCACATGTGTTTTTGTTCGCGCTCTCTCTCACACACACACAGACAAACACACATCATCTTCTGTGTTTGTTTATAGGCAAGCAGAATGAGCACATATCACTGCATCCTTTGACATAGGGAAATCTGTCTCCAGCTGGAATGTTTGACATAGTGTTATGGGGGCAGTGGGCAGCAAGGGGAGAGTTGTAAAAGCTTCAATAAAAATAATATTCGATGCATCATTTTGTTTTCTCTCCTCTTGACCAAGATGGCAACAACTGTATCTTTAATGAAGCCAGAAGGCTTATTCTAAATCACCATCACGATGATTGCTATATTCAAGGATCTAAAAGAAACAAAATTGCATTTCACAGGCTTTCTAAAAAATGGCTGGATTTATTTTATTTTTTTTAAGGAAGAAAATTGCTTTCTCTTAAAATAATGTTACTTTCCAGAGCAATAAGTGCCTTCAAAAAGGGACTTAATGAAAGTGGCTCTTCAAACATAAATGTGCCTTTGCTCCAACAAATCCCTAAGAAAAGTCTTACAAAAGTTTCTGCAATTCTCTTGGAAAAAAAGTGGGGGTATTAATCTAGTTTCTATTCAGTTTACACTGAATAATGATTCTTATAATTGAACTTTTTGAAAATTACAGTGTTTGGGGCATATAAAATTTAAGAGATTTTATAAGACCACCTCTCTAGCTTGTTTTTTTCACCCACAAATATGTATACATAAAACTGCCAGTGCAAAAGAAAATATGAAGCATCTTCCTCTCAATGCTGGCCATCTGAAGAAATGTATGCTCTTGCCCTTGATTTAACATTCACCCAAAGGCCAACCAATATAAGGAGTAATATGAAGTGTGTGTGAGAGCACTTTTTAGGGTAAAGCGTGTTCTCCAATAAATGAGAGCACGTGTTGCGGTGTGGGCCACCGGGCCAGGCCTCTTGTTGCCAGGCTGTTAATAGTTATTGCCTGGCATCTGTGATTGGATAACCGGGTTGCTGGGGCAAATTGTATGTTGCAAATTGAGTGGGTGGGACCATAGTCTTTAAATATTGGTGCACTCTGGTTTCTCTTTCTCTTTGCAGAGTGCATCGGATCAGGAGCAATCTTCTCATTGTCTGGTTACATTTCTTTATTTCCCCCCTTCTTTTTAATCCTCTCTATTCCCTTAATTAATTTAATTCCCCTCTCTAGTCCCTTAATTAATTTAATTCCCCTTTTTTCCTGTTTGATTTCCCACCCCACCCCTTTCCCTGCCCTGTGGGAAGATTCTCCCTGTACCTGTGAGCACTGCCTGTGCATAATCCTCCTGGGCTTGCCTTTCCCAATAGGGAGAGAGCCCCCATTAGGGGCTTTCTTTTGCAAAGAGGTTTCCCCCATTTTTGCCTGTTTAATTGTGGGGCTAGTCAGGGCTGTTCTCAGCCTAGCTAGAATCACTTCGTTTATAGTATCCCCAAAGGTTGGCTTTATTTTGGTTGCATGCAGTGCTGTTGGCCGAGTTTTAATTTAGCCTTGGGCAGGAGCACTATATTGAGTTCCTTTAATATTGCAATGAGACAAAAAAGGCAGAGAGCAGAAGCTGGGAGGCCTTCACGGCCTTCTCGGCCTGCACATATCATTCAAGCCTAAGCCTGCTACAGTTAGCAGTACAGCAATTGTTAGTCTCTGTGGCATGTGACTCACTTTCTCTATAAGAATTTATCTGTTTGCAGGCTCACTTGTGGCTAATGTATATCTTAGGCAGACAGAGTGGAGCCAGAGGCTCTCCATGCCTCCAGTGAGCACTCTGTGTATGCTCTTTAACTATGCTGTTTCTGAACAAGTTTATTTTCTTCAAGTTTGTTTGCCCTTATAGCGGCAACTGCCATTTTAGAGACGAGCCATTGTGGCTTAGTGGCTAGAGCGCAGGACTAGGACCTGGGAGACAGGGTTCATATGCCCCACTTAGCCATTCTTATCTCATAACATAACAAGCTGCTCCTTTTGGACTATTCTGTTGCTTGGTAGTTCGGCCCACTTGTGATATTGCTCCCAAAAAGAAGTTCGGGTTTCTTGAGGGCGTGCTTCCCTCTAAAGGGCAAGCAGGGGTACCTGGACAGGCGGTGGGCTGCCTCGAGTTTGTTAACTCATTGGAAACATTTATGTCTGGCCTAGCAGGTGATCTTAGGGCTTGGCCCGCTTGGCCCTAGAATTTGTTGGCCTCTGGCAGCGTTTCCGGCCTGAATAGCTTCCCCATGTGGTGCACAAAGCATTGGTTTCACCAGTTCCTCACATTTAGTTTTTTGCAGACTATGACAGAGCCTTTGCAGATGCCTCCAGAGATTGCTTCTCCTGCAGAGGTTGACTTGCTGATGCCCTAGGTGCCTTCTTCCAGAAGGAAGCGTCTTCAGAGGTGGCGATCCAGGAGCAGGGAAAAGGGGAGCAGGGATGATGCTTACACCTCCTTGCAGGTATGTCAAACCTGGGTCTCTAGGGACCATCCTGGATAGCTCAGCTGGTCAGCGTATGGTGCCGGTAATCCATTAGATGTCTACTACCAGACTTTTAGAAGACATCTAAGGCAGCCCTGTTTAGGGAAACCTTTAATGTTTGCTGCATTACTGTATTTTAATCTTTTGTTGGAAGCTGCCCAGAGTGGCTGAGCAAGCCCAGCCAGATGGGCGGGGTACAAATAGATAATCATCACCATTATTATTATTATTATTATTATTATTATTATTATTATTATTATTATTATTTTGTGGGAGAGTGGACTAGATCATCCTCAGGGTCCCTTCCACCCCACTATTCTTTAAGTTGCAATTCACTATGGGAACGTTAGATGCAGGGCTGCCATTATCCCCTCAGCTTGCTAGGATCGCAGGGACGGGGACATGTGGACCACTTGCGCAGCTCCACATTTCAAATGGAAATTCCCTGAGCAATAGAACCTTAAGCTGTATGCAGGAAGCTGGCCCGGCAGCAGCTTTGTTGGGACTTTTTAGGGTTTCTGGCTGGCGTTGGCCCTGTAAATCTACACATCATGGTGGCAACTTAAGGCAGGGCATTCTGCCCAAGTGGGGGCTGGCGACTAGCAAGCAATAACTCGATACCTCTCACCCATATTTCCATAAAAATATCTTCCTTGAAAGCCTGGCTAAAAGGTTATCTAGATGGGTCAGTGGTTTTGTTCTTGTGGGAAGGGTTTTCCCAAGGTTTGGGATTCCTCTGGCTTTTCAGCCAGTGGCTCAGAACACAGCAACTCTAAGCCAGTCAGAGAGCTACCTGTGGTAGCAAGTAAGAAGGTTGGAAGCAGCTTTCATTGGGACGCATGGAGGTATCCCCTTGATTCTCCTGCTATTCCTATTTTCATTTATCCCCTTTAGGGATCGTCCCTAAGAAAGCCCCATATAATCCCCCTTATAATTTATCGCATCCCATAGGCACCTCAGTGAATGACTCTCTGGAATTGTTCCGTGAAATATGCATCTTTGGATCAGGCAGTTGAGCTTACCAACAAATTGGATGAGGGCCTGGTTGACATTATGCGATATTGAATTGGCTGTTAGGCTGCTGCCAGTCCACCCTCTAGATTATAAGTAGTTGGGCTTTAATTGGATGGTCCTTACATTTATAAGGTGATGCCAATGGGTTGCGCTATAGGCTGTGCAGCACTCAAGTCCTTTAGCGTCTTTCTGGATTGAACATTGCGAGTCAAGACTCGTTTAACTGGGGGTACCATTATTTGGATTATCTTACTGGCTGGTTCATGTGACATCAGCCTCTGCTAAGGCTTACTGTACGCCCCTTTTATTTCCTGAGGAGCTGGGTGTGCCCAGTGGATAGGTCAGTGGCTCCACTGCCCCTTTAACGTATTTGGGGGCTAGCTGGATACCGTTGCTCATACCTCTGCTTGCCTGTGGAAAAGCTGTTTGCTGTGAAGGACGTTATTCTTGTAATACTTCCTCTGATAGCAAATGTTGCTTTGTCAGATTCTATCATTGCTAGGTCAGTTTAAAAAATAAAATAAAAAAAATAAAATTGGCATGCAGGGTGGTTGTTCCAGGCTGCCCCTTCCATTCCTGCTTGGCCGGGTGGTCTCATGGCCCAGGGTCCCTTCATCTTCCTGTACAGTGGCTCTGAGCCTGGCAGGGCAAGGCAATCACATGTGACCTAACTTTTCTTGAGTTTTCCCCATTGTAGTGTCAGCGCACATCTGGACTGAGGAGTACAGGGACCGTCAGGTCTGTCTTGGTCTGATACCCAGGCAGTGTGAGGGTCCTGGCAAAATGGTCCTCATGCTTCGGCAGTCTCCGCCCCCCTTTTATGTGCTTTCCAGCTGCACTGCTTAAGGTTTAATATTGTGTTTCTGCTCGTTTTATTACGGGATCATCTATTGTTCTCACTGTCACTGTATCCCGTTTTCAGTTGGAGAGCTTCAGATCCTGGGCTCTGGACGCCCAGCTATAGCCGGATTTTCTGGAGCTCCTGTGGCGCTTTGGCAACAATTGATAATTAAGAGGAGGAGTAGCTTACATTTCCCCTTCTGCTTTCAGGTCTTATGAGGAGGCCTGGACTGATTTCTTATCGTTTAGCTGGCAGTCCTCGGCCATTCAGAGGAACTTGCCTCCATTCTCTGAGCAGGACCTGCATAATTCGCCCACCTGCTGCAGATCGGATGCACTGTTAAAACTATCAGAATTCAGTCCGCTGCAATGCCTGCTGGAGTAAAGCTTTAATTTTTCAGAGACTCTTCTAAAAGTGTGTCGTGCGCAGGGTCTCGGAAGGTTGGTAAAGGCTCCAGCCTTCACAGGACTGCACTTTTCGTTCCCCTGGGGGCTGGCTCGATTCTAGAAGTTGCTGGTTCTCGTGGGTTGCTCCTTCGGAATATATGTGTTTCCCTTTGGGAGTTGAGACTTGTAGTGCGCAACTCCACAAACTGACCAGCTGGGTCGGGGGGAGGTTGTCCACCTCCCAGTGACTGGGGAGGTGGGCCCGTTCCCGGTCAAGGATGCAAGGAAGTACTTGGCCTTGAGACCTCCTGAGGACAGCCCCCTACTCATGCAATAAAATGGTCACCCTTTGGCGCGACACCAGTTCACATAAGTCATACGTAAGGCCATCTCTGCTTGTGGGATCTCGGCCTCTGGTTTCGCTCCTCATTCCTTTCGCATAGGTACAGCGACTATGGCAGCTCATTGGGGCTTCTCAGCCACCAGGATCAAGGATTTGGGGAGATGGAAATCGTATGCTTTCAAGGGTTATGTGCGAAACAAAATGCTGAGTTTGGTACTAATGCTTGTTGTTTCAACCCTTGTAGATCCCACGCTGGTCCGTGTCTGGATAGTGGGACACAGCATCGTTCATTGGGCTGGCAGCAGAGCGAGGCAGTCTGCAAGGGGAGCGTGTCTCGGCCTCCCACAGCACGTGCAAGTGTCATGGTTTTCCAGACGCGGAATGTCATGGGGAGAGTTTATGCCGATGATTGGTCACCGGCTGCTCTCAGACCTCCCCACCCTATGGCCATAGTGGTGCAGCTGGGGAAAAATGATGTGGCAACTATTGATTGCCTTGCTTTGCACACCTCAATCCAAAAGGGATTTGTAGGCATTGGCAGCCTTATTACCTTCAGTGAGAATAATTTGGTCTCACTGGTTGCAGAGGCAAACCTGGCGCGGTGTTCCCGCCCGGAGGCCGCTGAAAGGGCCAGGAAGCGCATTAACTCTGCTGTTTGCGTGAAGGTATTGGAGCTGGGTGGTTTGGTGATTTCGCACCCAGACATTAATTTTAAGGCTGAGGCCCTTTACCGGGCAGATATAGTGCACCTCTCCGATTTGGGGAATGATGTTTGGCTGGATGTGGTGGCTACTAAATTGGGTTCCTGGTTGGGTTTGTGAGTGGTTGGCGGCGAGCGTTAGAGCTCTTGTGGCGGTTAGGCATTGGTTATAATATGCTGGTGGTGGAGGGGGCTGAACAGGCGGTGCCTGCCCCTCCTATTGCGATGAAGGGAATTCCGTTAAAGGAATCCTGGGGCTTGCCATGATTTCGTCCAATCCCTGTTATGGGACCAGGGCCGCCCAATCCCTGTTATGGGAATCCCTGTTATGGGACCTAGGGCCGCCCAATCCCTGTTATGGGAATCCCTGTTATGGGACCAGGGCCGCCCAATCCCTGTTATGGGAATCCTTGTTATAGGACCGGGCAGGCAAGCTTTCGGGGAGCTGCTGGGGAGAGCGGCGTGGGTCCGACGCTTAGCTCAGGTGACCCCCCAGTTTGACTTTCTCTTCTACTGGCTACCGATCGGACCTCGGGATGCCAGTTCTGTCCCAGGCGGGGGGACAGATAGTCATAACCAATGTCTAAACAACCACTCACTGATTTTGTATTTTAATAAAGTTGTGGCCAAAATTGTGCCCAAAAACCAAAACTAAATTACGTGTTATGTGTGAAGTTATTTGAGGGGTGGCCTGGGGACCTACACACGCAAAGCGTGTTCTCCAATAAATGAGAGCACGTGTTGCGGTGTGGGCCACCGGGCCAGGCCTCTTGTTGCCAGGCTGTTAATAGTTATTGCCTGGCATCTGTGATTGGATAACCGGGTTGCTGGGGCAAATTGTATGTTGCAAATTGAGTGGGTGGGACCATAGTCTTTAAATATTGGTGCACTCTGGTTTCTCTTTCTCTTTGCAGAGTGCATCGGATCACCCGCCCACCCGCCCTCTTTTCCGGTTGACCTTGCTTTGCCTGTCATGGGGGTCGTCTGCCTTGGCGCAGGGGCCTAGTAGGAATTTTGCCATTTGGTGATTGGCTGTGCCATTTGGTTTTTGCCTACTACTCTGCAATTCGTCACAACTTGTAAGGTTGCGGTTAGGCATTGGTTATAATATGCTGGTGGTGGAGGGGGCTGAACAGGCGGTGCCTGCCCCTCCTATTGCGATGAAGGGAATTCCGTTAAAGGAATCCTGGGGCTTGCCATGATTTCGTCCAATCCCTGTTATGGGACCAGGGCCGCCCAATCCCTGTTATGGGAATCCCTGTTATGGGACCTAGGGCCGCCCAATCCCTGTTATGGGAATCCCTGTTATGGGACCAGGGCCGCCCAATCCCTGTTATGGGAATCCTTGTTATAGGACCGGGCAGGCAAGCTTTCGGGGAGCTGCTGGGGAGAGCGGCGTGGGTCCGACGCTTAGCTCAGGTGACCCCCCAGTTTGACTTTCTCTTCTACTGGCTACCGATCGGACCTCGGGATGCCAGTTCTGTCCCAGGCGGGGGGACAGATAGTCATAACCAATGTCTAAACAACCACTCACTGATTTTGTATTTTAATAAAGTTGTGGCCAAAATTGTGCCCAAAAACCAAAACTAAATTACGTGTTATGTGTGAAGTTATTTGAGGGGTGGCCTGGGGACCTACACACGCAATCATGTATTTCAGTCCAGCAGTGTACGTTTAATGAGAAGTCCTTCGAAACAAATAGCAAGGCAAAGCTATAGTGCTCTTTTGGAAGCGATAGCTTATGGAGAGAGACAAAGGGAGAAAAAATGAAATTCTTGACAATGAAAACATATACAAGAACCTTCAAAGAAAAATCAACCATGGGCACCAGAAGCTGTGTCAAAAGGAGGGCCTACTTAATTATGCCTTTGTGTATGTATATATATATATATGTAGAGAGAGAGAGAGTTAATAACATTGTGGATCATGCTACACATTCAGAACCAGATGCCTGTTCATGTAAACAAGGCAAGCTTTTGATCTGAATCTCAGAAGGAGTTGATCGTCATAAACAATCTACAGAGTAGCCAAGGTTATTTAGCTTTCTTTTACTTCATTTATTTGTAATTTTGTTTTTATATTTATGAAGCAAGCCTATTCTCTGTAAATAAAGTGAATGGAAAACAAATACTGCAAGATTCGATGGGTGAATAGCACATTATCTTCATCTCCCACTGTCTTTCCCAGCTATATTTGTCTTCTGGGGCTGTTACTTTATTTTCCTTTTAAGGCAAGCGCCAACTAGTGTGATTTCTTCCTTCCCAGAGATGGAAATTTTTCACGTTATCATAATAAGTGTGCAAGAAAGCACCCAAAGAGCAGATCCTAACAAGTTGGTTTCTCACACTTTTTCATATTAACAGTGACTTCCAGGTCCTTTCTGATTTATTCTAAATAGATCTTACTAGAGTATACTTCTATTTAGCACATGCTTTACTGACATCAATCCCTGTAATTGCACAATGTTATATTTCAGTAACGAATGATGCCTTTCCAACTGCCAGTCTCATCTAAGCCTTAGTTTTTTAACCTTGTTTAGAATCAAGCTGAATAAATGAAGATGTTTATTAAATACAGGAGATTTCTCCGGGCATTGCCATAAAGTGGGGTTGCAAGGACAGACATTTCCATTACACTGAACTTGGGAGGGCGACCTTGTGAAGCACAGAACCTCCCAGAGATGTCTTTCTGCTATCTGGAACTGGTGTGATGCCCACCAGAACCATTCAGAGGCCAGAACCTGAGTCCTCTTTCCCCATACTACAATAACCCATCCTCTGCCCTTAGCCCAGCTTCTTGCTCAGAGGCTGCATCACTCCTTCCTGCTTTCATTCATTTCATGTGTGTGTCAGATAGTATACACCAGGCATGTCCAACTTCCATTAGGTTGTGATCCACCATCCAGTATCAAAAATTGGCAGTGATCTACCACACTCTCCCACTGTCATTCTTCAACTTAAACATATTATATTTGGCTGGGGAAACGCAGCCAGATGGGCGGGGTATAAATACATGATGATGATAAAAATAATAACAAATTATTAACCCCACACCATACCCCTTCCAGGGCCCTTGGTGCACGTGGGAAGCCAACATGCCCCCAAAATGTCCAATTCCCCCTTTACCAATGAAGAACTCCATGGGGAGGGGGCGCAGCAGCTTACTTTTGAGTAAATGCAGCTAGGCTGGAGCTGGAAAGGTGGGGAAGGTTCAACATCCACACACACGCCTCATATTTGCCTCCCTGCCCCGGGGCTATTGCTTGCAGAGGGTGGAGGCAGGTGCTTTGCACCTTTCCCGGCTGGCCAGCTGACTGGACAGCTACAGGGGTGCTTGAAGTGGCCATGATTGGCAAAAATCCATCACGCAATCATCGCGTTGGACATACATGGTTTACATAAAGCCATATGATATCGATATAGAAATAAGTTGCACTGAGTTCAGTGGGGCTTTCTTCAAAATAAGCATGCATAGGATTTCAGCCTTGTACTTGGTGTCTTTTGTAAGAGAGGAGACTGGGGAGAAGGCCTAATTCGTTGTGTCTGGCTACTGTCATCCCTGAGCCCACATACCATTAGTTGCCCATTCCTTTACCCCACCAGTCTCAATGGGCACCAACCACTATTTGAGTATTTTGTATCCTTGCCTTTTGGAACCCTTTAATTAAAAAATTTGAAACCATCAAACTCAGATGCCATTATCACATCTTGTAGCATTGAATTTGCTACATTCATAATGGAATGTGTGGTTAATTCATAGAATTCACTTCCTCAGATGAGATGGTAGCCACTCGTTTGATGGCTTTTAAATGAGATTAGATCTGTGTCCTCCGTGATTTTGTCTCATGACCTCAGGCAAGTGGTTGTCCCACAATTTAAACACTCTCACGGGGTCATTTTAAAGCTCAAACCCATCATCAAAGACCTCCTTTTAAAAAGTAAAGGGTACAGATAAAATAAATTATTCTTAAAGCAACACTGCATTCATTGTTTAACTTTCTGTAAGTCTCTTCTATATCCTTTTTAAGGGTGAATAAGTTTTGAGAGTGTAATCCACAGAGTGCTGTCTTCATGAAGCAAATAATGAAGCAGCAGAAAAGTAACACTGGGAGCAGAAGTTTCTCCATCAGAAACCTGCAAAACTCCCCCCACCCATATGTCAAATCAATGCTCCATTCAGTATTGACCACATTCAAGGAAATTTTTTGAAATATAAATGTGGAATCAAAATAGATGGAGAAATTGGATGTTTGGGATATCACAAATATTAGAAGCAAATAAAATATTTAGAGAAGAGCTTCTGCATAATATACCTGGTAAGGTGTTACCTTCCAACCATGCTTGACTGACCAGAATTTTAACTGGATTTTTCTTTCTTTCTTTTCTTTTCTTTTTTGTTTTTTGATGTTGAGCTTAAATATTATCATTTAATGAGACTTTAAGAACTAATTTGCATAATCCTCAAGCAAAATATTGTTCTGTATTGAAAAGAGCCATCAGTATTCCTTTTTCACAGCTTGTATTAATTCAGCTTCAAAAAGAGGATGTTTATGACACCTAGATAAGAAAATACAAATACAGTTGTTAATCACTGTGTAATTACAGAAAGCCTTTCCTTAAAGTCACAGCACAAATAACTCCTGTGTGCTTAATTCACATTCAGCTGCCAGTTTTAATGTTCCTTATTTAACCTTTGCAAATGAAAGTTACAATAACTTATTCTGCAACAAATGCACCTGAGACAATAACAGAGAACTTCATCATAGCGAAAAGAAGAGCTGAGGCTGATAAGAAACTAGCCCAGTTATGATAGCAGGACATTTCATAAACATCAGCTTACTCTGTCAGATGCCTGGGGCCACCACAGCTGATGCCTTCCACTTTTATTTTGACAGAGTACAGCTGCTGCTGTTGCTGCCGCCACCACCATGGTCCTTCTCCCCAGTAGCTCTGGATCCCACCCCCAATGAAGACATCAAAGGTGAGCTCAGAGGCACTGGAAAGGAGGACGGTGATGGCAGGCACATATTAATGGATAAGAAGAATGGTGGTGGTGCCTCCATCTGCATATGCGGCAGTGCTTCACCACCACTTCTGCCCTTCTCATCAGCCTAGAGGCCACTCTACCTAATTCACACTTTCCAAAATACAGCCATCCTTCAAAATTTGCCCTTCTCCAAATTTTGCAATGCAATTCTTCCATGTGTACAAAAAGGCATATACTGGAATGCACATAGTGAAAATAATGTACAGATATGCTTTACCTTAGGGGAAATTTCTTTGGAGAACCGTATATAAGGCAAAATGGCACACGTAAGTGTGCGTGCAATATATAAATATTAGGAGAAATTTGCACTACAATGATGATGAATTATTGTGAGGACATTTTTTTTTAAAGATCAAAAGCTGATGTTAAAATGTGGAGAGTGGAACTTAAGATTGAAAAAAAATAAAATGAGAAACTGAGTGAAATGGAAAATGACAGATTTGCCCACCCCCAATTTAAAGGTTCCTGTGCCTGAATTACTCAGGGTCAGAGCTTTCCAGACTGTGTGTCGCAATCTGTTAGTTTGTCAGCTGCAGTCCGTAGGTGTGTTGCGTGAATGCTCCCCACATTCCTCCCAGGGCTGAAAGGGATTAGTTTAACCTGTGGTTTGCTAGTAAAACTGAATTACTATGTCACGAAATGATGCTTGTTTAAAAAGTGTGTCACCAACATGAAAAGTTTGGAAAGCTCTGCTCTGGGTGGACAGGGAAAGCAGAAGTAGCAATGTATGGTCAGCAGGAGACAAGAAGTGCCTCCACCTTTGCTTTGGGTCTCCCAATCTCCTTAAGTGACAGTCACACACACAAACACACACATTTCCTACCACTCAGTTAATTAACATTAGCATGCTTATTCTTACCAAACTTCAAGTTGAAAAAAATGCCATACTGTATAGATTTTGCACAACTCACTGAATGAATTTCAGAACTCCCACATCTAGTGCTTAGGGAAGATTCTGTAAGTGAAATGCAGGGGGCAAGGACATCCACAACCAGCAAAAACCATTTCACCATTTCACCATTTCACCATTTCACCATTTCACCATTTCACCTCGACTGAACTCACAGGCAGCTTATAGGAACAAAACAGATAATAAATTTAAAAAGCAATATACAACATTGAAAAGTGCAATAGAAGTGGCCTGTAATAAAAACATGCCCTCGTCATACTGATAGAAGTCACTTCCAAATATATCTGCTTAGCCATACATTGGATAGAGGTAGAAGGTGGGCAAGATTCACTCTAGCCAAGTCTAAAAGTCCTTTCCTATGCAAAAAGAAGTAATAGATAATATACACTTTTATCATGCTCCACATGTGCATGAAAATGCACAGTAGTTTCATGCTCCGTTTGCTATTAATGTGTGCTTGCGGCCTTTATCTGCAATGAAAGTCGATTATCTCTTCACCCAACTGGAAGAAGCTGCAATAGGTTTGATTAGTGAAAGGGAGGGGTAGAGCACAGGATTTGTTGAGTTGGGAAATATATATATATATATTTAGAATGAGCTGCATGATAATAGATGTCCTTTCTCAGATGCGTTTCTCTTTCTAATCACCTGTGTGCAGCAGAGACATGCTACTGTACTGTAGACACTAATTAACAAGAGAAGTGCACAGAGGATAATATAAATGTTGATAGCTGTCTGTGGAACGGCGAGCATGAACTACGATGACAGAACTGAGTGTGAGTAGGCCACCTGCTTCATGTGATTAATTTTGTCATGGGAGGGCATTTATTAACCTGATAAAAGATTCTTTTCTCCTCCCTTGCCTGTGTGAAATTTAAATAAACACCATCCCATCGCTTTCCCTACTTGTTAAAGCTTGATTGTCCAAAAAGGACATGCCACTCTGTGCAATCCCCTTCTGTGGCCTATCACTCTGCTTCGGAAGAAGTCTTGATCCAATTTGATGTGTGAGGCACCAAACCGCTGGGATTTTTTTTGACAGTTTTGCATTGGTATACAGTTGATACAATGCTGTCTTCTAATGTTTGTTTATTCATAGATTCATAGGCCAGAAGAGACCATTAAAACAATCTGTTCTGTATTGCTGCACCCGTTCTTCATTTGAAGAAGGCAGCACATCATAATGAATCTTGTTCACCCACAGCTCAGAATGTTCGAGCAGCAAATTGCATTGATGGATAATGATTTCAATAATTTCACTGATGATTTCTGTGTTATATTTTTTAATGGTAACAATATGGGCTTCCAACAGTGTTCCTCATTTGCTTGCAGCTTGTTCGAAATGTGGCAGCGCAGCTGCTTACTGCATTAGGCAACTGTGATAATTTCTTTTCGGAAACCATTTATCGTGTTGTCCGGGCTAGTACTTAAAAGAGTTCTACCCTTCTTTGTTTTGTCTGAACACATTTAGAATGTAGTCACTGACAACGACAACTTGGACCTCAGAGTCTGTAGCATAGCATATTTCGGAAGGCAGTAGCACCACTGCTTACGATCCCCTCTGTTTCTCCCCCAGCCCAAACAGAAGGTCAGTTGCATGGGCTGGAAACTGGGAGGTGGGCTGAGTCTGATGAAGCCTCAAGATGCACAGAGCAGAAGGATAAAGAGGCAAGCGTGTGCATATTTCCAGAAGGTCCTGGACGAGCAAAGTGAGAGCCTTGTGCACTAAACAAAGGAAATAAGAGAGGAAGGTGAGGAGGCTGAACCAGGAGGTAAGTAACAGAAACTGGAAAGAGGATAATAGAGGAGGGAGAGATGGTATAAGAAAGGAGGAATAATGGAACAGAAAGGGAAAGCTCTCTGTTCCATCACAGAGCATCAATCAGCCAGTGGGGAACAGGGAACAGTCTGGGCCTGTTAGCTCCAATGGCAAGTCAAGAGGAGGGAGAATGAAAAGGGGACTGGAAACAGGGACCCTATACCACAGTGGGGTAATTTAAAGAGAAGGATCTGCTGATGACAAGAGACCCAAGCTCAAATAATGAGACACCCTGATGTTAAGAGACACTCTGGGACTCTAAAGATCATATGGACCTAAAGGTTGAAAACATTTATACATACATACATACATACATACATACATCAAGTTCCAGGACAATGTCCTTACAAATATAATAAATAAAGCACATATCTGATAATGAAATATAATCTAATAATCTTTCTTCAGGCCTGGCTTTCAGACCGATAGCTTTGGTCACTTGCTGGATGATCTTTGCTGGGAAGTGAACAGCATGGAGTGTATCCCTGTTGGTTCTGCTGGACCTATCAGATGCTTTCATCAAAGACCATGGCATTATTCTGGGTCACCAGGCCAGGATCGAACTGGGGGCACCTTTTTATGGTGGTTCAGTTCTTCCTGAAGGGTAGTTCTCAGAAGGCACTGGGTTGCTGCCATACAACATCTTGATTTGGGGGCAGCTGTGTCCTCCAGGTCAATTCTTTCATCTAGGATTTAACATCTTTTTGAAACCAGTGGAAAAGATTATTCTGGAATTTGGGGTCTACTGACACCAGTGTACTAATGATACTTTCGTATCAAGATATCTTTGTTTTGGAAACTGGAAGCCAGCTGTTGTTATTTGAGTACCACATATTCCTAGGGATGAGGTTTCATCAACACCCTCACTGCCAACTTTGGTTTAGCTGACTCTTCCAGAGACTCTTCAAAGGCAGCCCCATGTATTCTGCAATAAAATGCTGGAGACAGGAGTACTCCCAGTCTGAAGGCAGATTTTCTAAAAGGCCATTTTCTTGTTTGCTTGGGGTGGGGTTGTGTGTGTGTATTTCACTTTAGTTTTAAAAATGGGGTTGTAAGACATCTTGAATGATGACCAGTGGGATAGAATATTTAAAATAAATAACAATTACATCTAATAACAATTACATCTATATCCATCCTGGTTGCCAGTGGAGTGGTGGACTTGATTCAGTGCGCTGCTAATTTTTAAAACCATGAGCAATGTTAATTCTGGCTGTGTTAGGGTCTTAAATCCCCCCCCCCCCAAAAAAAAACCCACCTGAAAAAATCACTATTTTCCCAAGTACTTCTTGGGGAAATACAGTTACATTTGTTGATTTCAATTGATGCATCTTCCTGTCCCTTACCATCACTTTCACTGGATATGCTGACATCTGCCTAGCTTCAGGTTAATACAAAAAGCTGTGCCTGCAGAAAGTTGAGAACTATAAAGAGCCTTCCGGAACCTCCACTGGGCAGAATTGTTTCAGGCAAACACATTTCTCTTTCATTTCTATATTCTTCAGCTCTGCACCCATTTATATAGTGATGACTGGTGTCCATCAGGACTGGTAGGTCAGAAGGCAGAGCAACTGATGGTAAATGGAACCAGAGCCAATGACCGGCATAACCAACTAATTCTCATTTTGTCTCCATCCTCCTTAACAACCTTGCTGTCCTATCTCTGCTTCTCAATACAAAGATGGCAAATTTACCCTTCTCTGTGTCAGGGCATATTCTTAGTCTGCACCCATTAATTGAGGTGTAATGAGCTTTGTGGCAAGGGTGTTGAAACACAAACTTGATCCTCCACTGAAGCTGCTGTGGTTTATAATGCAGCTGATCTGTTCTCAAAATTGTGCCACTAAGCTTGAATGCAAAAAGAAGAGAGTGAAAACCTGTGATGGTTTTAGTGTAGATGTTGAAACTGGCTTAGGAAGATCTTCACTTTCATTGTTATCAGTGGCAGGGCCAAAATTCCTAACTGAATCCATCAACCTCCCTTCCATTTTAATGCTATGGTCTAAATAGGAGTGATTTGCTTATCCCATCTGCCCATCAAATCTGTATTTCTATTACTGTAGACAAATGCATTCAGATTAACATATGAATGTGGGGAAATGCACCAGTTCAAAGATGCCTACTAATATTGTCCTGTGCTTTTTCCTCATTAAATTTCAAATGTAAGTGTTGGCCTTTATTAGTAGAGACACTGCTATAGCGCTGGATACTGAAGTGATTATGCACGTAAGACAAATGTGGATAACTTCCCACTTGATTTAAAAGGCAACTTGGAAAGTCGGCAAGGCTAGATGCAGATCCAACACAATTCTATCCAACTGGCACAAGGTCTTCTCCCATTTCTGAAAGCCTTCAGATTCATTGTTTGCTTCATGTGGAGACTGCCAAATCTGACTCCAATTCACACATTCCCTAGTAGCCAAATTAATGTAGGGCACATGTTTCCATTCTGTTTGTATTTACAAAGGCATACTTAGGGGCATTTGCATCGTGATGCTTCATTCTTTGCCTCGAGATGCAAGAGAAGATTTGGATGTAGTTGACTCAAAATTTCAGTGGGTTATTATTTCTGTGTTGATTGGAATCAAAAGGACAAATTTAATCCAGGCATCTCTAACAAATCAGCTCAAATCACAATCCAGTTTATGTTATTAGAATGCAAATGCATCAGTGAGTGCTCAAATTATGGGGTGTGGGAGTTCAATAAAAGCCACAAGTTTCAGATCCCTGGATACTCCCAATTTTAGTTAAAGCACGCCTGTGTGGTAGCCGTCAGAAAGCCAAGAAGGGCACATAAATATATAAAGTTCTGCCCTCTCCACCACCCCCGAAGTTGAGCAATGAAATCAGTGATTTTTTGTGAACATTGCATCTGATGGAGCAGTCAGAAGTGTCTTCAGTCATGGCCAAAGGGGTTGGAATAACTATTTGCTCAAGTTTCAGATGTATAAGCAACTGTAGGACTCTATACTGCATAACAGTATATTCAGTTTGAAATCCCAAACACAATTTATTCCAGGCTAAGACACTTAACTCATTCTACCATAGTTGGATTAACAGGTGCACAACACGAGGATTAACAAAACTGAACAAGATAAATGCCCCTGGCATTACATGTTTATATAAATACTAGGGACTGCCATCACTGCTCACATTGCTTGCCAACCCCACCTCTTTTCTACTTCACCCAAAACTTACATCCCCTCAAATTTTATTCAACTCTCTATCCCACACAGCTCCTTCAATCCTCTATCTACTCACAGCTCCTTCAAATCCGATCCCATGTCTGATTACTAATTCCCAATCCACCCACAGTTCATACAAAGTTCCTCCTCTCTCAAAGCACACCAAAACTCCCCCCTCTGCCGCAGTTTACACTGAACTCCACCTTCTCATACAAAAATACCCCTTCCCTACAGTTCACCCCATACTCCCCTTTCCCCATCCCTGTTTCATCACAGCTTTTGCCAATCTCAAGATCCCACTGCTACTGCTATTCATGGAGGAGAAGGGAATAAAGAGAAACAACTCTTTCTCCCCTTCACACAGTGCTGCTATGACTGACAGAAGGAAACTTCCACAGGGTAACATGGAAAATGACTTCTCTGTTCATGATTTTGGGTGGCCTCCTTTTGACAGCTGGTATGAACACAGTAAGGGCAGCAGAAAGAATGGGAGAAACAAAATATGCTGAATTCTTCCCAGTGCTTGGAATGAACTAGTTCAAAAATCTATAAACTACATCTGTGAATGTAGTTGCCATTATAGCAAGGTGAACTGAAGATGAATTAAGTAATTTTTAAGGTGGAGCTTTGAACAATTTCTGGTTCATATTCCCAATCATCCCCATTGTTAACCCTGCAGGAGGTCTTGACTCCTGTCTGTCTTTCTTTTCTAAGCAAGTCAGTCAGAATCTATAAAGAAAGTTAGAATGCAAAATATGGAAACAACATTCTAACGCTTATTAGGCAGCTATGGAGGTCGGTGGTTCAAATCCCCACAATGGGGTGAGCTCCTGTTGCTTGGTCCCAGCTCCTGCCCACCTAGCAGTTCGAAAGCACATCAAAGTGCAAGTAGATAAATAGGTACCGCTCTGGCGGGAAAGTAAACAGCGTTTCCATGCACTGCTCTGGTTTAATCTTCATTTAATCTTCTGTACCTTCCTTGCTGAAGTGCTTCCTTGCTGAGCAACCTGCAGCAAAAAGTATAGGGACAGGACCAAAGTGAATGATGCCTTGTGCCTTTAGCAGCTTGTGGCTGGCACAAATTAAACAGACTAAGCTTTTTCTAGTATAAAAATACAATTGTGGGGAAAGTTTCACTTGTTGACATTCTGCCTCTCAGATATCTTATTACTTGTCAGTGGGAGGCTGATTACTATTCTTCCTGAGGCTGTGTGTAAGGAAGGAGGAGGATGTGTTGGTGAGAGTGCTGGGGCAGACCTGGGAGATCAGTTGGAATAGGAAAAGGGAGACTTACTTGGTCATGAAATTCACTGGGTGATCTTCAGTCATTCACTATCTCAGCCTCAGGTTGTTGTGAGGATAAAATGGAGGGGGAGGGGAAGAGAGAATGTATGTTGCCTTGAATGCATTAAATGAAATATGGGGCATAAAGTAGTAAATAAATGAATAAAGAAAATTCTACATCCTTAAAGTTTAGTCTGAATCCAGATTCTTGCTTCTATGTGCCCCAGGTCTCTGAACCCAACATTCATGATTAGAAAAGAGTTGGAACCCTGTCCAATTAAGAGTGCACGTTTTTGCTCAGAAGCCAACAAGAGATCCTACACAGGAATAATTTGTTATCTCCTTGAAGTTTGCTTTCATGTTGTCAGAGCTGTAATAAACAAAATTTTATAGGACTACTGGAAATACTTGATATATTTAGTACCATACAAAATGGTCACCAGCTTCTTCAACATCTCTTGTAAACTCCAAGCCTGACCTGCCACACTACTATAAAAATAGTTAGTTTATTGACACAAGTAGCAACTGATGCTGTGTTCAACAGAAGTTTGCCATCATTTCAATTATTCCATCAATGTGTTGTATGTAGCACTGCCTTTGAAGACTGCCAGGGAACTGCAGTTAGTCCAAAATATTGCTGCCAAAGGCAGCTTAATTCTAGGGCCACTTGTTAGGATCGTATCTTGGCAGTGCTTAAACAACTGGACTATCTACTTGTCTGCTTCTGAGTACAATTCAAAATGCTAGTGCATCCTGTTGAAGCCTTGGGTAAGACCAGGGTTCTGGAAGGCTTCTTGATCTCTACCTTAGACTGCCAGTATATCAGATATGGGAGTCCAATTCCCATCAGCCTCAGCCACTATGGGTTAATTATCAAACATTATGGGAGCTTTACTCCAACAACATCTGAAGGGTCACAGTTTCCACAACACAGCTGTACAGTAAAATCATTTTTAAAGGCCCTCCTCCAGGTGGCTATGAGGCAAGGAGCAATGAGACAGAGGGCCTTTTCAGTTGTAGAATGTTCTTCCACAGAGAGGTTCATCTGGCACTTTCTCTATTATCTTTCTGGGATCAGGCAAAATATTTTTTTCTATTCCGCTGGTCTTTCTGATAATTTCTTAATCCATAATGGGATTATGCTTTGTTATATGCTGTTTTTACAGTTGTTAAATTTTCCTATTTCTGTGAGAGGTTTTTCCTCATGTTGATACACTGAACATTCTGCCTCTCTGTGCTTCAACTCAGGCAAATTCAAACAGTCCAAACTTAAATTGTCCTCACTCTGTAGTCAACATTACTTCTCAAAAGAAGCAAAGAATCTTGTATATTTTTCCCTGGGCTGTTGTGGTAGGGATGAAATTGACTCCTTGTGTATCTTGAAATTTGTCACTAATGTAGCTGGTTCACCTAGTGACAATGAAGAAGTCATGATAAAAGAAGAAGCTGGTGGTCAAATTTATTAAAAATTACTTTCATTGAAGTCCCACCAAATTAAGCCATAACCACATCATTTCTATTCACCAAACCCCATCAAAGAGTCCTTTGCTCACTCTGAAGTCATTTGCTGAACTAATTTGCATCATTAACTGCAGATTACAAAAAGGGAGAAAAACCTGGAATGATTCGCTTAATCATTTGGCCAAAGTAGGTAGAAGCTGCTTTTATAACAATCCATTGCTCCTAAGATCAAAGATCCTTAAATGATAAGCAAGAATGGAGGTTTTTTGCTAGTTTAATTTTTGAAGTTTTTAACTTTATGCACTAATTTAATCATGAAAAGGCTTCCAAAGATAGCTATCAAATCTTGATAGTGATTCATTATAAACAATATATAAATGACTTTGCAAAGGCCTGACAAAGCAGGAGAAATAATAAGCTTAAACTAAAGCTCAACATCAGATATTATGTTAATAAAATTAAAGGACTGTGACACACTGAAAGTACATTACTGCAGTGGTGAAAACTGTATGGGACAAACATATTGACTGGAACAGGAAGAAGCCTGTGTCCCAGTTGAACCTCACATTGGAATCTGGGACTTGCACTACCATTAGGCAATCGGAGGCAGCAAACTCCAGGTGTCTGATTTTGAGCAGCCATTAAAGAGCAGAAAATTGCCAACCATTTAACTGATTATTAGATTTCCCCCACTATGGGAGGTGTCATTCTGATTTTCTGCTTCAAGCATCAAAAGGCCTTGCCTGCATCTATCAGCCATGGTGCAAGTTACAAAGGGCAATTCATTTCCTTTATTCCGTGTTCATGCTAGCCTGCTCTGTCCCTGTTGTGTCATACGTGTGTGTGTCTGTGTGTCTGTGTCTGTGCACAAGTATAGCAATTGACAGATACTTTCCTAGTATTGATGGCCTGTGGTGGTTGCAAAACACTAAAATCTATATTGATATCATAAGTCAAACCTCAGGTGGATTCCAGGAACTATATTGAAGAACTCACTTTCCTGCAGAGAGAAATCAAAATCCAAGAAGCAATGTTAGTAGATGTCAACGGCACTGGGGAAACCACATTTCTCAGAGCTGATAGTGCTTGGCTTGTAGCAACGTGTCTGAACCAGATTAGACAGGGAGGGGGGAAAGAGGACGATTTTCCACCATTACAGAACAGTAAGCCAGATAAGTGGGTGGATAGGAAACTGTCACTGGGGGTGGTTGCAGGACTAGTATCAGGATATCACATGGTCTGGTTTGGGTTTGGTTGTCCTTGCTCAATTGCAAACCTTTCCTGCGTGGTTCACCCCATCACTAGATTTAGCTTTACCCTTTCTATCAAAAAATACTTTTTCTGGTAGGTTGGCTTTTTATCACAGGTGTCATATTTATGCCACTCAGGCATGAAATCAGAGCTCCCATCACCTCTTTCCCATTGCATTAGTATTTCCCACAAAGTTTCCGGCAAGATCATTTGTCTCCAGTGTCCTTGCTCATATGGTGCACATTTTCCATGTGGTCCCCATTTATCTCCCAATGTACACATTGTCGGACTTCAGAACAGATAGTCACTGCTCCTTTGTGTGATGGAGTAGAGCTGCTTCCTGCCTGTTGAACAGCATTTGTCACACGTTGCCTGGCTGGGACCAAGCCACATATGACAGAGTCCTGTGAAGCTTAGCTTACTCTAGTTTGATAAAGAATGTCAATTAGATCCCCCCAAAATGCATCTGTTCATTCTGATCAGCGGTGAAACATTAGCATACAGAAGACCAGTTCTGGGTGTAGATGGCCTTGGTCAGGTCATGGGTTCACCAAAAGAGTTCTGCATGGCATTAAAAGAAAACAAAACCCTGTTTCCAACGCTTGAAGCTGTTGCATTGTTGGGTTTAACAGAGATGATCCCCCATTAGAGGTGAGCTCTAAATCAAGGCCCCAGCATTGGCTGTCAACCTAGAAAATATGCTCTACCCATCAGCTTGGCAAGTGCCACACACTGATCATTGCATACAGTCCATTGCTGCATGTGGAGTCTGAGGCCATTGTGGATACTCCTTAGGTATTGTGGTCCTCTGGGTTAAGGAGAAAATTACAATGAAGAGGATACTCCAGGAAAATGGAATCTGGGATTCTTCTGTTGACGGGAATACACAAAGAATTCATTCTTTGTGAATTCCTATAGGGAATTGCTTCTTTCACATCTCTGGTCCAATGCATGAATCAAATATTAGCTGTCTTCCACATTTTCCTGAATGCTGTGATACAATTCTCAGCAGTTTAAACATATTTAAATATGCATTTTGAATAGGGTGACTATATGTCCAACTTTGCCATTAATTAATTAATTTTGTATACCACCCTTCATCTGAGGGTCTCAGGGTGCTTCATATCATAAAATTACAAGAGAAAAAGCACAAAACACACACACATATATATCTATTACTTTTTCCTCCCAAGGAAAATGATTCAGGAAAAGGTTCTCTGCCCTAGATGTTTTTTACAGGTCCAGGAAAGCAGGAAGCATGAATTAACACATTTGATTCCTTCCAACTATGGGCAGCTCTGCCTCAAAATATTAGTTGGATTTTTACCTCCCTCCAAAGGCCTATCATGGGAACAACTTCTTCCTCTTCTTCTTCTTCTTCTTCTTCTTCTTCTTCTTCTTCTTCTTCTTCTTCTTCGCTGCACATCTAGCTGGGTTGCCCCAGCCACTCTGTGTTTTGCCCCAGGCAATCGTTTTGTTCCCTGTGTGTTTTTATTTACATTCACATTTCTAGCCCCCATTATGTGCCTCCTGTCTGCTTTCACCCACTTTATCAGGCAGAGTTGGCAGCAGAACGTGTGTTCCTCATTGCACACCACTTCATGGCTAAACAGTTCCTGTGCTTTCACTTTATAGTGGAGTTCTCTATTTGAGCAGCTGTCATAGTGGAATCCTATATTAGGAGGTGTTTCTTATCGAAGAGCTGTCCCATCCAAGCCCACTTCAAAGATAAATAGCCCTATGAAGAGAGAGCAGACGCCCTGAAGTTGCCCATCAGCAGTTAACATCTGGGCAACAGACTAAGCAGGCACTTACAATGAGGGAAGAAATTAGATTCAGTTCATATTTAAAGGTGAATATGCCCAAACCACACTTTGTAGAACCAAAACACAGTGTTCCTTTGAAATCAGCCCTTCTCTGAATTTTGTGTTGTGGTTCTCCAGTCAAGTAATGTGTACAGAAATTTCTTATATGGTTAATCTGCCTTAGTTGATTACCTCCCATGCTATCGGGCAGCAGTGGATCACATGTTTTGCATGCCAAAGTCTCCAGGTTGAATCCAGGCATCTCTAGGTAGGACTGGGGAAAAGACCTCTGTCAGATATACTGGAGAGTTTCTACCAGTGACTGTAGACAAAATAGGCTAGATGGACTAGCTATAAGGCAGCTTCCTATATTTCCTTATCCCTTAGCAAATAGCAGCATTTTATCTTTTCTATGATGGATATATTTCCAAATAATTATGTTGAATACGAAGAGTGTCTCTGTGTGAGAATTTCTTTCGCTTCATCATTGCCCAGCATTAGTATAAGTATGTGAGAATTTCTGCTGAAATGCAAATGATATTAAAATTATTTTAAAAGGAATAATTAAGGCTCGAGACTGCTAATTGAATAATGTCACCAGAGATTTTTTTTAAAAAAAAATTGGTTGGGATTAAAAGAGATATTTCAAGGCTTCAGGAAGACTTTTGACATATAATTTTGACTTTGGCAATTTGACTAATTTCATTAAGTTTTTTTTATTCACTATGAATTGTAAAATAGCATTTTCAAGCTTAATTCCAAGTTTTAAGAGAATCCATCTAGTGAATGTTGCAACAGATTTCTTTCACTGGAGTTAAAAAGAGAAATTGAGCTCTTTGTTGATGTTTGTCAGAGGTAACGTATTTATTATAACCTTCAGCCCTGCAACTTGTATTTTTCCTGCTGGAATGAAATGTTTTATCTTAATACGTATTTATTCAAGCTAAAGCAGCATTTGTTGTTTTTTTAAAAAAGCCATGGAAATGTCAAAAGCAGTTTTGTTTTCCTGAAGTTTTTCATGTTCGTTCTTGAACTGCAAACATTTTGAATAGAAGGGAGTTCAGAATGACATTGCATAAGTTGTTGTCAAAAACTTAGGCCATGGGCACAGCTCAGAAAACAAGCAGATTGCCTGAGAGGGCAGCACATAAAAAGGAAAAAAAGAACATACCCATAGCCAACTCAGGGGTGGAGTATTATTTCCAACAATATTGTACACTGATGCTGCAAGAGAAAGTGGAGAGCAGTGAGTTGTTGTACCTGGGAGCCTTAGTCCATGTGGACCATTTGGACCTGCCAAGCCAAACCATTGCTCCATCTAGCTTAGTATTAATTACACTGACTGGCAACAGCTTTCCTGTCTTTTATACTAGTCTTTCATAGTTGTACCTGAAGACGTCAGAGGTCAAAACTGCAACTTTTTTGCATGAGACACATGTGCTCTTCCACTACCCTTCACCTAGATGTGGAATGATGTGATAGTCCCTTTCAGCCTCTGGCTTTCCCTGTTGAGATGCATGATGATGTGTAGTTGCTTGAACTAATGCAAATCTCTTCCCAATGTTCCGACCAAACCAGGAGGAGAAAAACGAGAAAGGTGACCTTGCCTGTTCATAAGAAGAAAATGGCATGTTTAAAGAGAAACACAAGGTTTATGAAATGAGTGTATCCCGTTCCTTTCATAGAATATTGCCATACAACATGTGAACGTGTTGTATGGAGAATTATTAGATATTTAAAGGAATGTTAAGTACCATCCTGCCGTTTTTTTTATTTCTAATTTATTTTTTGCATTTCCCACTCAATTAGTCATTTCTTCGGTGGCTTTTAATTCCATGCGGACTTCAAAACAGCTGCTGCCATCATCCTGAATTTGCACTGACAATGCTAATATATCAGTTCATCAGATTCCAACTAAGTTGTTCTTCGGTACCAATGGCTCTTGGATTTGAAAAGTATTTTGAGCTTGATGAGCCATGTTATATGTCAATGAGGCATACTAGCACATCGTGATGGGTAGATTAAGTACATTTGGTTGTCATTTTGCAGCAAAATGTGCAGTATGAAATCGGAATGGTTAAGCTCCCTCCTGCACTAACCATTCCCACAAGGAACTAGAAAGTGATATTTGCTTTTATTCAGGCATTAAGAGTTCAAGCAAGATGATGCTATCTCCTACCACTGCCATAAATTACTAGATCGCATGGCAGCCAATAAAGCATTGCTAAAAATAAACTGATGTACAGAAGGCTGCTGAAAATCCATCAATGCTTCATTGGTTTCCTGAAGTTGCTTCTCTTGGCTCAGAGATGGCATAGTGTATTAAATCATAAAAAATGCTGTACATGTTAAATACTTTTGGTATGAATCTCCCATACCATCCATTAATGTATTTGATACAGGAAGGCTATATTGCAACATACACTGAAAGGAAGTTTACTATACAGGTATGTGAATATGAGAGGAAGTGTACACACTGCGGTCTTTGGAACATGGGTAATAAATTGCATTGCCACCTAGGAGTACTTTTTGGGGTTGGTAGACTGGCCATGCTTTATTTATTTATTAGGAGGGCTGATGGGAGCTGAATCCAACAACGTTGGGAGGGCTGCAGATCTCCCATCCCTGGCTATATGTCTTTGAGGGGGGAAATGAGATGCTGGATAATATAATACTTATGGGCTCTTTCTGTCCCTCTTCCTGTTAAACTATGATTCCCCAGTCTCTACAGAATCTTCTGGAAGAAGCTGTTCCCACCTCCCACTTTCTTCCAGCTTACCCACTTCCTTCAGCACCTGAACCCAATTCTGGTATTGAACCCACAGCTTCCTATGCGATGACAGCTTTTGGCATAGCTAGAAGGGATGGATCCCTTCCTACCTCCTTGGGCAGCATCCAATACAATGTTTTGGCCAAGAAGTGGTGGAGATACTGATACCAAGCTGAAGGGGAAGATACAAAGTTGGGGGAGGGGATTCTGCACCTTTAAAAGGAGTATAGCAGAGAAGATTTTTGCAGGTGTAGCTTTTTTTGACATAAGTAGTAATGTACATAAGTATTAAAGTTGCAACAACCCTGTCTTCTTTTGCATCTAGTCACCCTACACAAAGCTGGACTTCAAATGCAGAATATAGGAGGATGTCAGTGGCTAAGCAGGGCAGAGGTTGTTGTTGTTGTTGCCAGGCTTCCTTGGCATTAGATTGTACTTGATCAAAAATATCAGGCTATAGGTTAAGTGCTGGCAGAAAGTAGGACTTAATAAAGTCACAGTGAGGCAGAACTACAGGAAGGCAAGGAGTGGGAGGGGATCACTAGCAAAGTGAGAGTATTACTGCGTTAGCTCAAGAAAGATTTGAAGGAGGTTGCAGGTTTCTTTGTGTTCTTAACTACAGTTAATTTCAGTAAAGAATGTATGTGAATGTACAGACTGCATTTCTCAATCCACACCACCTCTGGCACCTTGGATAATAATACAGCTGGTCAGAAACAAATCATGCAAAACTATTACTGTATGAAATTTGGTGCTATTTTCTTTTTCAGGAGAGCAACAGAGAGGAATAATGCCTTTCTGAGGCTAGTACACTAGCTGTATCTATAAAATCAGTCTCTGAACAAGCTCATATTCAGCCATATTTATGGCATCTTTACCTGCTTTACTATTTGAGTTGGGGGGGGGAACCTTTTATTGTTGGGCTTTCCCCCTCCCCCCAGTGCTGAGCATCCATTCCAACTTGTAAATGTCGAAAAGCTCTTAAAATGCTTTAAAAATCCTGCTGAGGAACTGATCTAAGCACAGTCCCAAAAGGTCCAACACTCCATGAACTAATACTTGATAGATTCTAGGTATTTTTTATCTGTTATTAATATGGGCCGAGTTCCCATAGTCATGTTATTGGCTCAGAAGACTTTTTAATATTACAGAATATTCACCACAACACAGAGGACATTATTTATATGTAGAAACAGGTGACAGCACACAGATCAGATTACTGTTTGCGCTTCCACAGGCCTGAAACACAAGGAAATGAAGACAGAATCCAAATGCTTGATATTGTTTGAACAGTGTCCAGGTAAAAACATCTGTTGAGCATTCTATTGTGGAAATACTCCTTACAATTTAGGGGATCATCCACAACATGACCATGAGATTTTAAAAAAAGAAACTCAAAAAAATGACTGCGAGTCTGTGGGAAGGACCGTCTTCACCTTAATGCAGGTGTGGGGAACATTTGACCCTCCAAATGTTTCTGAACTACAACTCCCATCAGCCCTAGCTGAGATGTTGCTGAACTACAACTCCCATCAGCCCTAGGTGAGATGTTGCTGAACTACAACTCCCATCAGCCCTAGGTGATGATAGTTATAGTTCAGCAACATCTGTAGGGTCAAAGGTTCCCGACACCTGCTTTCATCAATGTACATCACCTAGTTTCGTGCAGCTTGATCTAAAGCATATGTATTCAGATGTGGTATTTACTTTCAGGTTAGCACTTGCCATGCATAGGATTGCAACCACATATGTTCTTTCAAATAATAAACCTGAAAGCAGGATTCAATCACAAGAACACTCTCCCTTCCTGAGGTTTCCAGAAACTGGTACTTGGAAGCACTGTTGCCACCAGCTGTGGAGGCTGATCTTTTGCCCCAATGTTTCAGGACAAAGTTTTAAAATAGAAGCTGAAATCAACTTCTTTTCACCTTCCCTCATACTGATTACTTTCTCTGCACAAGAATCCATGCTTTCCCCGCCACAGCCAGCATCTGTCATGTATGACTTAAAGATTATACATGGCGGATTAATATTAAAATCCTATCTCATGTAATTCCACCCATATTAAACTGTTATAGGAACAGTACGCTTGGAATGTACATTGTGATTGTAAAGAGGAAATCTCACATGGCAATATTCTCAGATTCAGTGATTATGACAAACTTTCCCCCCTCTTTTCATATCTTTTCATTTTCATCACTGATATAATTAACCTCTGATGGTGATGACAGGCTTGAGAAATGGTAACGTTATTAGCACACATCGTGATTCTCTATTATAAATGCAAAAGATCATATCCAGGAGGAAGTTTTCATCAAAATTCAAAGGGTAAGTTGCTAAATCTGAATTTTGTCATTTCCTCATGCAGCTAATAGATGAACTAAACAGATAGATCTGGAAGAACAGTACCATAACCTTGTTAGAGATTCTTTCAAAACATCACCAGCTCTCTTGCCTTGGCAAATAAGCCCTGCTTATCTGCTGATGTGTGCTCTCTAACAGGCCTACTGATTCATTGCTGTCTCATTTTCAATATATATACACACCAGCAGGGTATTTAAAGATTTAATTTTTTTCCTTTTCTATGTCATGTCAAGGTTGCAAGCGCCATGTTCATTTGTCATAAGCAGTGACAGGTAAAAAGTGTTGTCATGAAAGATGCATTGGATAAGAACATAAAGACGGAATTAGTGGGATTCGAAGACTTGTTAGAATAAAGAAAGTGAGGGAGGAAGCAGAGTAGGGATATGGAGTACTTGCCCCACAATGACACTGTCCATAACTCTCAAGCATGTTTTAACTCTAGTCTAATGTATATTTAGGCAGGACCCCTGACCATTAGGTCCAGTCGTGGCCAACTGTGGGGTTGTGGCACTCATCTCGCTTTATTGGCCAAGGGAGCCGGCGTACAGCTTCCGGGTCATGTGGCCAGCATGACGAAGCCACTTCTGGTGAACCAGAGCAGCGCACGGAAACACCGTTTACCTTCCCGCCAGAGCAGTACCCATTTATCTACTTGCACTTTGACGTGCTTTCAAACGGCTAGGTTGGCAGGAGCAGGGACTGAGCAACAGGAGCTCACCCCATCATGGGTATTCAAACCGCCGACCTTCTGATTGGCAAGTCCTAGGCTCTGTGGTTTAACCCACAGCGCCACTTTAGGCAGGGTACTCCAGCTAATAATAGAAGGATCAGAGATCTCGTGCGCCCCAGAAGTTGTTGGATTCTTACCTAGGGTTGGGGAGAGGGGAATTGGATTCATTTCACATTTAATGTCAAACTTACCCAATTCACACTTATGAAACAATACATGAACCAAGCACAACCATCCTTTGAACTTTGCACTTCCCGAAATTTTGCAGTGGAACTTTCCATCTGGGCAACATGTTCAAAAATGTATATAATAGGATGAAGTATGCAAAAAAAGGCATGTACCAGTGAAAATAACATACACCAATGCATCATATTAGAGGAAATTGTTTTGGCAAGAATGTGTAATTTTTAGGAGTTTTTTTGCAGAAATATCCATATTAGGCAAAATCGCATAGAAAAAATGTGATTTTTTTTTTTAGTTTTACTTTTTAATCAGATCATCTCTGAGATTCACGTTAGTGAAAGAACACTTGTAAATTGACTACATAAAAAATAAATGGCTGGTTTCCTATAACGTTAGCCCAAGGGATATCTTGGAGAGGAGGCATCTGGTGGCGGATGTGCTGTTTTTTCCTGAGATGCTTCTCACACTCCCAACCATATGCTACCCTACCTAATCAGAAATGTGGAAAGCTGCATCCCAGTGTGCCTATAGGGATATCTGAAAACAAGGGTCATGGGACAGTCCAAACCCTGTGAGGCATATACCTGAAAACACAGTGGCATAGATCTAGGCTGTAGATCTTGATCATGTCTTGCTTGTAGGTTTCCCATAGGTATCTGGTTGGCCGCTGTGACATCAGAATACTGGACTGAATTGGCATTTGTACTGATCCATCAGGAACAACCTTATGGGAAGGGGGCTGGCAAGGTCAGGCTGATGAGTCAGAGAACAAGGCACAAACTCAAGTCACCACTATGCCAACAGCATATGAACTTAGCACACTGGCAAAGCACTGATTGATTGATTGATTGAAACCTCTGTATATTGAGTTTCAAGGCAGTGTGCAGCAACCTTTACACTTAACTGTCAAACATTAAAGCCACAGTACCAATAAGAATGCAGCTAATGACTATGGGCAGAGTTAAAATAATAACAAACCCACTGGAATTAAGCAACCACAAATGCCAGGGACCAGAAATGTATTTGTAATAAGGACCGAAACACCATCATTGTGGCTGCTTGCCTAAACTCAGATTATTTTATTCATGCGGTATGCTTTAAAGTGTGTGTGTGTGGGGGGGGAGTTCAACTTGCAGCTCTCCTGACAATGTTGAGACTCCAACTCCCATCATCTCCATCCAAGGTAGCCGTAGATCAGGAAAAGTGGGAATTATAGTCCACCAAAATCTGGAGGGCTGTATGTTCCTGAATTGTGGTTTAAAGTAAAATCTTCATTTATCTATGACCAAGGTAAGTGACCTAAATGAAGCCCAGTACAGAAAGAGAATGGAATATCTTCAAAGAAAATACTATTTTGTTCTAAACAATAGTTCAGAACGACACAGTCTTTTCAGCTATAGTGGTGTTCTTTTTATTCAGCTTTGCAGATATGGCTTTACATGTTAATCAGCTTTGATCATTACATTTTATGATCAACAATTTCAAGTTCAAACAATTGCCTTAAAATCTGGAGTAATTTGTCCACCAAGTGTATCAATAATTAGATAGTAAATTATGCTGAATTTAAAAAAGTAATGAGGCCACTAATACAAGAGTTTGGGTTCAGTTTATACATATTGTTAATTAGTAAAATTAGCTACTGGAAAGAATGTGATTTAAAGTTCTTCAAATGACTCACAAAATGTAAAAATAATTATTTTTTCAAAACATCGTAAACATTTTGAGTTTCACTATGGAAGTTTACTACAAAACAAAAAACAATTAACAAGAATTGTCTAGCTGGACCAAACCTCTGGTTTATATTACTCAACCATTGAAAAGGGTTAAAAGGTACAACCAAACATCACTGGGAAGGTATTTCACAAGAATGCGCAAGTGTTGGTTATCATGACTGTAATGGTTCTAGGGGTTGCTCGTGCGTAAGTTGCCGCCACTCCTGGCTAGGTCACCTGGTTGAACCCTTTCTGTCTGGACAGCCTCAAGTTTCGTGGCTGCCTCAGTCGCTGGCAGAATCCGTCAGTGGGCGTTTCTTGAACCTCTTCCAGCATAAAAGCTGTTTGACGCCCAGTCTTCTCCTACTCTCCCTGCGCGGAAGTCTTCTGCGCAGGGAGGGTGTGGGCAGCGGAGTACCCGTACTCTCTCCGCTGGTCTCCGGCGAGGAGTCCTGGAGCCACCTCTCTGATTCCCCCATCTGCCCCCCTTCTCCACTGGTGTTACGCTGATTTCCTTCCCCAGCGGATAGGCTGCCTCTCTCCCTACTGGGACCCTCTCCGGCATCCCTCTGGAGCCTCCAGCTCCGATGGCAGTTCCCTGACAATGACTAACAGCTAATGAGAAAGCTCCATAAATGAGTTCCATAAATCACTGTGGTGTTTTGTAAAGTACTTCTGCAGTTTTGGGAAATACCCACTCTCAAATAAACCCATGTTCCACATTGTTCAGAAGAGTATCAACTCTCTGGAGAGATGTTGAGAGGGGAATAAGAAAGGGACAGAAAACTTTCCTTTTGTAAACTTCTGTTACTGATCTTAGGATCCAAACAATTAAAACAGAAAAAATTAACAGAAATAATGGAACCAACATTTCTTATTGCAATATTCTGCCATTTAAAATCACCTTAGCAACTTGTCAGTGGTTTCTTCCCATGCATATGATATCAGCTCCAATTGTCTTGAAGCTTGTGAGTGCAGTTTTTACACACACACTACATATGTCTTTTACATTCCAATGCATTCCTTTACATTCTGCCACACACTACTAGCCTTGAGAAAATAAGAGCTCAAATATAATTCCAAAGGCAAAATCATAAAGTGAAGAACTGTCTGGAGTCAGTCTTCTGTGCTTCAGTTTTGTGGGATTTTTGGATATTTCTGAAGGGTATATTATGACCATCTTTGCTGCCGCTTCTCTATAAAGAAATACGAGGGAAACCTTCAAAAAAATGATGCTCAGAGTGCCATTTGTGAGTTAGGGAAGAAAATGTAACAGCCAAGAATCATAATGACTAGAGCAGAACTTAGACTTAAGGAGAGAAGCAGCTTAGGGGGGAAAGATCTGCAACACCAGGTCTGATAACTGAAGGAGACTCTGCCCCACTTCCATTCTGCACTGGTCAGGGAAAGAACACAGCAATGAAGCATGATGCATATAAGCACCTGCTTGACACATGTGGAGTGATAACGCAGTACAGAAATATTGGAACAGAGCGACAAGAGGCTTTGTAAGGGACCCAGTGTGACTCAGGCATACCTGTCAACTGCCCCACTTTGCGTGGGACATCCTGGTATTACAGAAGACACCCAGCTTCTGATTGGATCCCGGTATGTCCCATTTTGGTTCCCATGAGAGTGTGGCTCCAAAAGAATAGCATTTTGGGGGGACCTGGCTGCCTCAAGTGCATGCCCCCCAAAGTTGCATGTCCTGATTTTCCTCTATCGGAAACGCTCAGGGAGTATTGACATCATACTGACTGAGAGGGTATTGGCAGGGGAAGAAGAACCCCAGATCACCCAATTTGCCTTGTTGTTTAGCCCACACACAGAGTTTATGCACACCTATAGTACATATATAGCCTGATCTGAATCATTGCCTGTTATTCTTAGTGCTCCATGAAAGTAAAGTGTGAATCCAGAACAGTATAACAAGCAGAAGGAGATGCCAAAAGAGACGGGACCAGTAAAGGACCAAAACAATAGTAAGAATTAATAAGCACTTTTTGTGCTGCATATGCAACAATAGGAAGTGCTTTGGTTTAAAAACCGGCTTGCCCAACATACAAGGATGATCTTCTTCCTATAGACTGTATTTGTGTTTCTAGAAACACTTTAAAAAACAAACAGTACAATCTTATACATAAAAGGAAATCTCAATGAATTCAATGGGGCTTACTCCCAGGTAATGGGTATATAGGAGCACAACCTAAAAGCTTCTTTTAAAAGCATAAAGTGAATGTTTTAAGCAAACTAAGCATTTTTCTAAAACTAAGAGTGGGAATCCTTTCATGGATCAGTAACAAGTAAAACTAAAGGCAAGAAATGAAGGGTAACAAGCCCTCTTGAGATTTCACCAGTGAGGGGAATACTGGGGTAGTTCTCAATGATCTGTTATGTTGGAGCATCTTCCATTTTAATATTTGCATTTATGAGCTGGAAAAAGGCTGAACGGTGAACTGGCAAAATTTGCAGATGATAAAGAGTATTCAAGACAATTAATTTCCAAAGCAGACTGAGACAAACTGCAGAAGGCGTCCTCAAAACTGAGTGAGTAAGCAATAAAATTCCAGAGGAAGTTCAGTGTTCATTAGTGCAAAGCTACACAGAAAGTAATACTCAATTTTTATTCTACCACCTTTTCCTGCAAAATGACTAGGGAGGATGCTATGCTTTTTTAAAATGAAACCAAGAAAAAAATTCAGTCTAAAGTAAGGTGTACAGATTCAATCCAGTACATAATAAAGGGTGGAGAAAGATATAAAGGAAAAAGTGCAGCATTGTTCAGCCACTAAAGTTATCCATAAGCAGGGTTGTTTTGTCTCTTCTGAGAAAACACATTTCTTTGCTAAGATTAAGGAAGCTGAAAGGAAAACGGAAGATGAAAAAGTGAAATGTATCAGCAAAATTCCACGGGCACTGCTGTGGGTCCTCTGTTCCACCAGGGTACAATCAAAGACGACAGGAAAACTGCAGAGAGGCTAAATGATTTATTGGCACTTGTCTTTGCTATAGACAATAGTACGATCCTCAGATTACTTTTAACAGGCAATGAAGCAAAATACTATCCAGTGCTTGTGCTTTAGAGGTAACAAGAGAAAGGCACTATTATGGTATAAGGATCAGAAAAGGGGTGATGGAACAGCTCAAGAAATACAATGGTAATAAATCAAAAAGGGCAGATGCTGTTCATCTGACATTTGGGGAGGAACGGACAAAGGAAGAAAGAGAAGAAACATTGAGCCAAAGAACTAAAAATACCTTTAATTTATCTCTGAAAAAGAAGTACAGTAATGAATGACAGCCAACACTGTGATCATCTCTAACAAAGGTTCTAAGGATGATCCCGGACAAAGTGCATCCCATTAGCAGGCTGTAGCCATTAGGAGGTCAGAGGTCCACAGTACTGATTGGGAGTCACCTTACAGATTTACTAAGTGATTTACTGGAAATCACAATGGAGATGGGAGAGACCTTTGATTATTATTATTAATAATATTAATAGTAGTAGTAGTAATAATAGGGCTATGTTCAATGGATGTTTAGCATCAGATTTAATGATACAAGCAGTGTTCTGAAAAACAGGAGGACTTTACAGCAATATGAGCAGAACCAATCACATCTGGCAATCTGTAAAAGGGAAGTGCCAAAAGAAAGCATGGCTTGCCTAAGGCTGAGGCAGTGCTTGGGTTGGGATTGAACCCAGGTCTCCTCCATCCAAGTCCAGATACTTCAAATCACTGCGGTGCATCTGATGTTTACCAAGAAGATTACTTAAAGCTGGGAATGAACATTAGCATATGGCCTAGGAAATGATTTTATTTTTTATTAGATTATTTAATTTGTTTACCGTTTAATATATTAAAAGCATCTATAAACAGAGTGGGTGGAGGGTTGAATGGTTGGAACCTGGATTAGAGAAGGAGGCAACTGCCTTTCAGCCATTTAAAAGAGGGAGCAGGGATCCCAGCTCTATCCCTTAACCTTCCAGTAGATTGAAGAGCCTCAGTGGAAGACAGGAATGGTTTTGATCAGTTGTGGGGAGATGACATCAACTGAACGGAGGCTTGAGCAGGAAGCCAGAACCACCCAAGACCAGGCACTATCTTCAGAGAGGGGAGCAAATTCACCTACCCTGACAGAGTGCAATTCCAGCTTCCCCATAAGGGGATGGGGCACATGCATCATCTTTAAAAGCTTGGTGGGTGCAGCAGGGAAACTTGTCACTCACTTCCACCCAATTCTGAACTCCTGGCCCTGGTCCTGAGCTCCTGAGCCTTCTGCCTGCTATGGAGCTTACGCTGTTGCTTGCCTGAATAAAGATGGCTTTCCTACTTACAGTTAGAGCCTTACTGCAGAGAACCTAGAAGGAATTCAATCTTATTACATGGGACATTGTGGAGAAGTGACAAAACTCCAGTTCTGTCCACCTCTACTACTATCTCTGGCCTTTTGAAGCAGGAAGGCAATGCCCTGCTCCCCCTATTCAGGCACCCAGGGAGAAAGTGCTGAGGGAATTACCTCAGGTCATGGGGATTTGGTGGAACACTACTTACCTGGTTAGGAAGGTGGTGTCAGAAGATGCCATCTGAATAGAGATTACTGATTGTGAGCACCCCTTAGTTGTTGATGGCTCTCATGCCCTTCTTTGAAGCCTTGTGTGGTGTTTCTACCTCTGCTGCTACTAAACCCACAGCCAGAAATGAACTGAGGATACTGAAACAGCTACTGGCGAGCTCCTTCCATATCCCTCCCCAAAACTGTGAATGGAAGTAAAAAGTAGAGTCTGATTAAACCATTCACTGGTTGGGGTTAGAGCTGTCAATCACAAAACTGTACCTGATTTTCACCCTGTCCCACTGGACAGTATTTTCCTTTTATGGAGAATTTGAGGTAAAATTTAAGAAATTCTCAGTTGACAGTCTGATGTCTGTGTTACTCCAATGCAACCTATATTTCTCTGAAGTGTGCTGCTTTTATGCTGGTTTTAGGCTTCATCGAAAGTGTGTGTGTTTGTGTAAATATAGATAAATATACAGGGAGAAATATGATCTTTGGAATGGTAATGGGTAAGTTACCTTGACAGCAGCCAGTATGCCAAAATGCTGCAAATTCAGGAGGAAATGATCCACTTTCCCTAATATGATGTATATTACTTTCATTGTCAAAACCGATGTCATCCAAGGGCACAAGGGAAGATATAAAAACTCTGGACAAATTGAAACTGAATTCTAAGCTATTTAAATTATTTAGGTTTATTTCCCTAAAGAATGGGCACATTGAAAAGCATATTCAACAGCCTTGTTCTGGGGATTCTCAATGTCTGTCGTGATGGAGAAATGTTTTGCATGTAAAATGGTCTACCCATGCAAATAATAAGAATATTTTCCCACTTTGGGAGGGATTGGGGAAGTTATGAACCATTGAATCCAGCAGATCACACCTACTACTTAGTTTACTCAGAAATAAGATTCCCATCAGCACCACCATATTAAATGGTGCAGCCTAATAGGAGTGCAGCCTAATAGCACAATCCAAGTAACGTCTACTCAGAAGTAAATCATATTGAATTCAATGAGACCAACTCCCAGGACAGTGTGCACAGGATTGCAGCCTGTGAAATACATCAGAACAATGAGCAGACTGGTCTGAATAACAACTTGAACAGCACATATTTACAAATGCATTTTTCCAATTTCCCCATGCTTAAAAGTTACCAAATTTGAAATTTAAGAATGCTGCTTAGTGGCAACGGAGATCGTTAAGAGCCTGGAGACAGAAAAATCTTAAACGGTTCCTTCCTCTAAAAGTTAGTCCATGGCATCATGCATAAATAATATGTGCTAATTATTTTCCAAATAACCTCTCAGAATGAATGACACCCACAGCACTTATGTGTGAAGGCCAGTAAATTACGCATTTAAGAAAACACGGTGTTTTCCTGGGTTCATTTGGCAGGCACCTGACTTACTTTTTATTTCTTTTCAAAACTGGGAGCTTCAACATTTCACTCCTTCCCTTTTATCATTAGAAATCTACAGCTTTAAAATGATTTTCCCCTAGAAAATGCAAATGCGGTCCTTTGTAGTGAGAATCCATATTATATATGCAGCATGTAACTTTGAAAACTTTAGTTAGAAGTAGCAAAGCAAGCTGTCAGACATTTCAGTAATTGAATTTCCTTGAGAACTGCCTTGGTTTGTCAGCTCTGACTTTGCTGTCAAAAGAAAAGAAAATAGCCAGGGAATTCATGTGAGATAACACCAGGGGTATTTTGATAATGCCGAGACACAAACATTAAGTGTGTTCTCTGGGGATGTTCAGTGCTAGAGTTGCCCACCCCAGTCTCAGAAAGTTCATTTTAGCCTTGAGTCATGATTCTCTGGTGCTGAGTTCTGAGAATTTACTAATGACCCATCAAAATGCAGAACAAAGGAGCCTTTCTTCCTGTATTAAGATGCAAAATATCATTGCTTTAAAAAGCCCAATATACCTTTTTGTCGATTACTTCATAAGTGCTATTCATCTTTTTACTGCTTCCGCACTTGGATTGCTTGTAAAATGTTCAGTGGTTAATTAGCCAAAAGGAAGTCCAAGTTATGAAGTGGGAGGGGAACCAAGCAAGGGTGGGAAATAGCAATAAAATTAATAGCTTACTCCCTGGTCTTTATAAGCAAATATTAATCAGAATGTACCTCTGGCCAGCACTTTGTTTCTCTTCATAATCAGCTTCAAAAATACTCAGTTTAAGATTTTTCCCCCCTCTTTAGCCTCTGTTTATCTCCAAAGGACTTTGGATGTGTTTGTAAAGATTTATCCATTGAGGAGAAAAGGGAGAGGGGAGCTTGGAAACCCCCTGGAGCCCCTAATGTCATGGAATAGTGATGGAAATGAAAGCAGAAATTACTGCTGTTTGCTCATTCATTTCATGTCATATGAATCCAGCAAATATTTTCGGTGTTCATCATTGTGATTTTCAGTCTGCAAATGATATGGAACCGATGGTGCCTCCCCTCATTAGCATTGCACTGAAATTAATTGTGTGGAGTAATTTAGCAATCACACAATTAGTTATGTAATTGATTATGTAAAACTCCACCACAACAGAGAGTTAGAAGAATGACACAGTTTTGGTTGGAAACTGAACTGCAGCGAAATGAAAACAGAGTTGCATGCAGCAAACATGGGTCAGAAAGGAAATTGGTGCTTTCTTACATCTCTACTTCTGACTCACTCCACCAGGAAGACTCCTTACCTCATAAGTATCCATCCTGTCTCAAAATGTTTCCATTGGTCCTCACACTGTGGCAAAGGTCCACTGTGTTGTGTGTTGCTTTCTCCCCGCACCCCAGCCAGCTCTCCCTTTTGTATGTCATTTGGGAGGAAGGTGCAGGAGCATCCTGGAAGACCAGCCATTAGAGTTGTGGGGAAATTTCTACTCAGTTCACATTTAAAGGAGAATCTATCAAGTTCACACTTTCCAATGCAACATGAGGCCCGAAGTACAGTCAGTCTTCACTATTTACACTTTTCTGAGGTTTGTGATGCAGTTCTCCAACCAGTGTTCACAGAAATGCATATAATAGCAAATGTGTGCATGAAAATGCACATACAGTGGTACCTCGGGTTAAGTACTTAATTCGTTCCGGAGCTCTGTTCTTAACATGAAACTGTTCTTAACCTGAAGCACCATTTTAGCTAATGGGGCCTCCCGCTGCTGCCGTGCCACTGCTGCACGATTTCTGTTCTCACCCTGAAGCAAAGTTCTTAACCCGAGGTACTATTTCTGGGTTAGCAGAGTCTGTAACCTGAAGCGTATGTAACCAGTGGTACCACTGTATTAATGAAAACAGCATCCCAACATGCATTGAAATGGGAGGGGAATTTCTTGCAAAAATGGGTGTATTAGTCAAAACTGCATGCAAATATTTGCACTAAAATAGTGGTGCATTTCCCTCGATGAATAATCATGAATTTATGCAATAATGTGAAGAGCTGAATTTTAAGATTGGAAAAACAGGAAAGTAGGAGAACCAAAATTGACAGAGCCTTCTAGCTCTACCAGCCATTGCTACACAACACCACTTCTAGCCTGGACATGCTTACATCTAGTTGCACCAGACTCAGTGCTATTCAGGGATCAACACTGGTGGGGATCAATTTCTCCATGTATTGTTACACACTTCCAACTTTCCTGGGAGTAGCACTACAAGCTTCAGTTTCCTTAGGAAACTGAGGTCACTGGAAGCTATTTCATTGACATATATACAAAATGAGCACTGTGGAAGCAGATGGGCTCATAAAGCAGGCAATCATAAGACCAGGGCAAACATCCCTGGTAATTGAAGAACATGAAATGTTCTTTTGTCAAGTCCTTGACGATGTACTAATTTCTCGCACAAAACTAGAGTGATGAGATGGATTAAGTTAGCTCATTGCTAACATGTTTTTCTTGTTGCTGATCGTTGAAAGTAAATAAAGCTCCAGGCCATTTGTCCTAAGCACTGTCTCACATCTTCATTCTGGTGGTAGGGAAACCAAGCTCATAACACCATTAAGAAAAGAGACGGTTTTCGCAATCATTGCAGATGGTCCTGTTGTTAAGTGGAGCCCCAGAGCAGGGAATTGGCACTCGAAGTTTGAACAATCTTGAGGCAATATTGAAGGTCTAAAACAACTTTCTAAAAGTGAACCAAGTAAAATATCACTTGCAGGTAAAATATAGGCATTATTTATTCTGTAAAACAAAAACTATACAATAGTATGGAAAAGTTACTATGTTTACTGCTCAATCCCTACTTCAGAAGAAGAGATAAAAGTAATCTTCTCCTTGGTTTAATTCCCATCTATGAAATATACAGCGCATTTCTGATTAGAACACACAGGGAGAGCATATGTATTGCTGAAAATGGGTAAAGAAGGTGCTTGTGAGTTTGTACTTAAAAGTTCTTCTTAGGGATTAACTTGGAGAAATATTTACCGAATTGGGTGGTGGGGACCCTACATAATCATCAGATTTATTAAAACTAGAAAATGTTGGGTAACTTCTCTACTCCAATTCAAAAATACCATACTATTTTGATTGATGCATTGTGTTACTGATTGTTGCAAAAACTGCTTTGTGACCATGTGTGATGAAAAGCAGTCTTCAGATATTGGAAATAATAAGTAAACCCTGGTCCTGAGGTTTGAGAGTTTCACAGAACTGTTCTTGCATATTGGTGGAAGGAGGAAGAAAAATTGGGCATGTCTAGGATGATAAGCCCTGTAAAAGAAGGGAGTTAAGAAAGGTAAGCAAGAGCAATAGTAAATAGATTGCAACCTGCTTGGATTTCCTGGTTAAATGACACACAAGAAAAAAAGAAGCAAAAATAAGTCTTTAACAAGGTACATAGTGAAAGCTAGTAATGACATAATAAACTATGTTGCCAGATATCTTTTTGTCTTCAGAATCATTGAGCCTCAGAGAACCTCCATAAATAACAAAAAAGATAATGCAAAACAGACCAGTCATTATACTAGCAGAGCTGAAAATACACTTTGTAAAGTCTATTCAGGTCAATTACCCAAGTAGTTAATCAGAAACTCCAGATTGAGTAAAATGGTTGCCCTGAAGAAGCAGGCACGTACTACTGCTTTTATTCCTAGTTATTTTCCTGTCCCCCAGCAGCATGCTTGAGGATGGCAAACCAGCCAGTAATGCATTTTGGCTCCCTGAAAGTGAAGATCTTTCCTAATTTTGTTTAACCAACTGTGGACTGAGATTTAGGGCCAGAGAATATGTTCCAGTTGCCAGAGGACTGCCGCTAATTATGGCTATTTCAATCCTTGCCATAACATTTGCAAAAACATACCTCCATTGTAATTCTGAGTCACCCCTGCTCCATGTTTCTGGTGTTTGCGGGATGGAAGTCAAAGATACTCATATTAACAGGACAAAACTTGCTGTAAATACTTGCTGGTGGGGACTGGTAGGACGGGGAATGCTTTCTGCTATTAGGAATCCCATTTCAGCTAGCACAATAACCATAAAGTGTGCTTACTTTCAACTGATGCAACAGGATGTAGCTTAGTGGTGGTGCCTTCACTTTGCATGCGGAAGCTGCCAAATTCAATCCCTAGTATCTCCAGGTAGGGTGTGCAAAGACCCATCTGAAACCCCAGGTCTTTAGATAGACCAATGGTCTTTCTCAATATAAGGCAGCTTCCTACGCACAACTTTCAAAGCTCAAAAGTCTGCAGGCCAGCAGATTAGCATGCCCTGCTATATTTCTAGAAACAAGGATATTGTGAAGCCACAGCAGGTCTCAACCAGCTGCCTGTCATTGCTTGGGGACTGAGAACTTTGTGGTGCTCATTTTCATGTCATGCTTTCCATCTGAGTGGACACAGGTTATGTCAGGGTGCCGTTGGCAGCTACAGGCTGCTTGGCCAGCAAACCAGAGAGACAGAGAAAAATTGAGCTTTTCAGTTCATTTTTCTTATTACAATTTCCAAGAAGAATTCAGCCAGCACTGTTCATTATCCAACGTTGCATTGAGTGAAGCTCCACCCCTCTTCTCCGTTACTTCCCTGTGCACCAGACTCCTGTCTCTGATAGCAGCTGCTAAGGGCCGCCTGCCTTTAAGCTTTCTGCCCTGCTATTCTCAAGGAACGCCTGGTTTACGGGGAGGGAACAGGTTCTGGGAGACTCTCCATTGACAGTGTGTCATTCAGCTGCTGCTTGGGCTCTGTCTGTTCAATGCTACCTGGTTCCTGTTCCTCATCTTCCATTATTTCCCAACTTCTTACTTCTTCCTCTTCTGGGTGTGACCTATGTCAAACCACTCCTGCAGATCTATACTGCCTGCCCATTCCTCCTCTCTGGAAAGCTCCTGGGGTGGTGGTCTCCATCACACCTCTTCATCTGCCCGGTCCCTGACAGGCTAATGGAGAAGACAAGGAAAGAGAGCACCAGGAGCTAGGAATTAGAGGAGATAAATGGTGATGCCAGAAAAAGATTGGGCAAGCACAGGAAAGCAAAGTGCATGGGAGGTGAGTGAGGAAATAATCTGAAAACATCCTTCCTTCACATAACAAGAGGGCACTAGCAGTGGGAACTGATTGGCACCCCACCCCCTTCTCTCCAAACGCATCCACTGCATTATAAAAGCATTGTTCCAGCCTAGCGTTCTTCAAAAATGCACTCCAACCAGCTTTGTCACTTAAATAACTGCATGACTGCTACTCTAATCTAAATTCAGATAGCATAGTTAATTATTATTTTGCTGAGGTGTGATGGCACTTAGTACCCGATGCAACCTTTGCTAGCATCTGATTATTACATTTCAGCTAAATTGTCCTAATTTCCCTGACCCCAGCCAGGTTAATGTCAAAGCTAACATTCCCTGCACACACCTCATTTCTCAGCACCGATGAATTATATCTGTCAAAAACGGTACTTGGAAAATTCAGGGTAAATATGTTTGAAAATAAGGTGTTCCAGGAACACTCAATCTCAAGGAAAATACATGGATCTTGTAACAAAAAAACACAACTAAATAATGTTACCTGCCACTTATAAAAGGTTTCCTATTATTTATCTCTGTTTTAGATGACAAGAAAGGTAAAAGCTAAGAAGAGAAAATCTCACCCCGAGTAACATACTATAGAAAACAATTATGTCTTACTTCCTTTGCTGGTTCTAAGTAAGACAGCAGGCAGGTGGGGGGTGGCCAAAGAGAGACTGAGGTTGGTGGTGACACTCACCCTAATGGTCCCCACTCCACTACCCCACAGAGATACTCTAAAGTTAGGGAGAATCAATGTATAAAGCGGTGATTGGAGCCATGCGTACCGGTTGCAATCAGCACAAGATAATCTGAAGGTTTGCACAGATCCTCTGTATATATCAGAGGTCTGCAACCTTTAAGACAAAAAGAGCCACTTGGACCGAAGAAAAAAAACCTGGGAGCCGCAAAACCATTGCGACATTTAAAACAGTGGGGAGTGTCGGGGCACACAATGCGCCTCCTCCCCTCGCTAGTATCCGCCCCGGAGCCGCGGCAAAGGTGTAAAAGAGCCACATGCGGCTCCGGAGCCGCGGGTTGCTGACCCCTGGTATATATAATTGAAATGGATATGCAGCCCAGTGGAATTTAATTTCTCCAGTGTAGGAACAGGTGTATAGGGACGTGGGTGGCACTGTGGGTTAAACCACAGAGCCTAGGACTTGCTGATCAGAAGGTCGGCGGTTCGAATCCCCGCGATGGGGTGAGCTCCCGTTGCTCGGTCCCTGCTCCTGCCAACCTAGCAGTTCAAAAGCACGTCAAAGTGCAAGTAGATAAATAGGTACCTCTCCAGCGGGAAGGTAAATGGCATTTCCGTGCGCTGCTCTGGTTCACCAGAAGCAGCTTTGTCATGCTGGCCACATGACCCAGAAGCTGTACGCCGGCTCCCTCGGCCAATAAAGCGAGATGAGTGCCACATCCCCAGAATCGGCCATGACTGGACCTAATGGTCAGGGGTCCCTTTACCTTTTAGGAACAGGTGTAGAAGCAATAATTTGTAGGGGTTATCCAAGGTAGCCAGTGAAGGCATGAAAGAGTACAATAAGCGGCAGAGAAAGAAAATGATGGATAAGGAAGTACAAGGTGGGTGGCAACACAAAGAAATAAAATAATCCCCAAACTGAATTACATAGCTGTGACGAGTGCAGTTAAAATTACCCATTGAAAGAAAAGTACCAAAATGGGAAGCATATCTTCTGATGTGAGAGTTAACCTTGGTGACTAGTTACTCCATAAATATTTTTTCTAATAGTGATTTCAACTACAATGTTAGGATTTATTACAGTGAAACTAGACCAAAATCATATTTTTTTACATATGGAAATGTAAATCCACTCACTATAAGATCGCAAGTTATAACTTCCACTTGCCCAGTATATTCCTTTTATGTGTTCTTATGTTGTGATTTTGTCCTGTGAATCGCCCTGGGACCTGCTGGTGTATATAGATAGATAGATAGATAGATAGACAGACAGACAGACAGACAGACAGATGGCTTCAGTACACACCACTGGCAAGTCTATTTTATGAGATTTGGAAACCTAAGGCATCCCTCTTTAAGACCAGATGTAGAGTCATCAAAAATCAAATGACTTCCCCACCACGCTAATTCTGTACACTTTACAAAGCCGTGTTAATGCTTGTAGTTTATTGCCTTGCACACAGTGAGTATATTTGCAGAGGGCAGAGATAACAAAAATAAAATGTATTTTGAGGGATTTGAAGTAGAAAGAAAAGGATTTGATTGCATAAACTGGGTGCTGATGGGTCCTAGGTTCATTACAAAACAGCTTTGCATCTTGAGGATAGTCTGCCTACTCATAACACGCTGTTATATTTAACATTTACAGATAGGTAAGGTTCTGTGCTTTGTAATCCAGGATTTCTTCAAGCTAATTAGCTTTACAATTAAATGACAAAAATAAATGTATGTTTTAGGAGTTTAGTCCAGCAGATTACGTAAATCGTAAGAGAAAGGATTTTAAAATGGATTTAGTAAGCCTCCTGGCTCAAATAATTGGATTTTCCTGATGCAAACTCTTCTGTTGATAATGGAAGTGCCAAGAAAGCACCAGAGCAGGAGGATTAAGAACTTGATTAACATATGAAAGTATAAATATATAAGTATAATTTCTTATTGGGCCTTGAATCAGCCAGGTTGAAGAACACCAACTTGGTCTTCCAGCAAACCATGTTGCGATTGTATGTTTCTCTAAGTAGATTATATCCAATATACGTGGGATATTTCAGAAACATTAGAATGCATGCAGAGTTGTTAACCTGAATGAAGAGAGAGTTCTTCCTTTATCAATCAGGATGGTATTTACCGGTTTTATAATCTCCCTCATGGGATTAAGGAAGCAAAACATTTTCATGAAGAGATGTCAAGCTAAGTTAGCACAGGTGCCTCTGATTAGAAGTGGGAAGCTAGATTCAGAATGACTGTGTCTTCCACCAAACCCCTTGAAAGCAGCCTTTATAAACTACCAAGGAGGGAGTCAGTGAGCAGTTCAAACCTTGAAATAAATGGCTGGAAATCTTTGCCTGAAGAAGCTAAAGCGGAATAATGGCACCTGTTAGTGATAATGGCCAGTGATGCTGAATGTGTGTGTTCCGTCAGAGCACAGTGATGCTGCAGGCTTTTTATTTTTGACTCTCCCCCTGCCTGTTTAGAATAAAAGAATCATAGAATTGTAGAGGTGGAAGGAACCCCAAGGGGTGGTATCCACAAGCACAACGATTTGTATTTGTGCAACAAAACTTGCTCTTCCTCGCCTCTCCCCATGTACCCTCCAAAGCAGATTGAGGGGCTGGAGGGGGTGGAATGGGAGTTCTGTTGTGCAGCTTGAAGTCCTTACACAAAGGGAACTACTTCGCTGGATGCCACCCTTAGAAAACAAGTGCAAATGTAACAAAAGTTTGAGGTGGTACTGGATGGAAGACTTAATAGGTGCACAAAGGAAGGCATCACTGTCTCTCCTTCATAACAAATGTGGTGGATGGATTTTAGGTGAGTGTCTTTCAGCACTACCTGAAGGGCCGCACAGAGTTCAGCCCTCTTAATAGTCAATTGAGAAACAATTTCTTGAATGAATTAGAAACAAGAGATTAGGTATAAGTATGTCCAAGATTTCCATGTCCACATATCGAGGACTGAGACACCCCTTTACTATGTCATTTGGAATTGTAAATATATTTTGTCTGTGCTCATTAGATATCAACAGCTAACCTTCCATAACAGAATGGAGATTTTGGGGGCCGATATAATAGTTTGACGACCCAAAATGTAAGTGAGTTGGTGTTCACTGGCAACAGAAGCTCTTCATTACCATGCTAGCTAAACATTTCTTATTTAAAACAAATCAAGCACATGATTCATTGTAGAGTGCTACTCATAAATTTTAGTGATTCCAAACGGGATCATAAAACAGCCATAAAATATGTAAGAAAATCTAAAAATTCAAGAGGGAGCTTTGGTTTTGACTATTTTTTTGCTCCTGCACGTTGTTTCCATTGAAACAGTACGAGAGCAAAGAAAACTTGAAATATTTTCTTAAGATGTATGGACACAATCTGACCAAATTTAATAACATTTAAGCCCCATTGATTTCAATGAAAATGTTAAGCAGCTGATTAACTTTCTCCCACTGAAATCAATGGAACTGAGAATTGGTTTACACTGACTGGAAAGTGCAAATATTGTTGTTTGAAATATTCAGCATATATATCAAACTTAAGAGTGTGTTGTTCACGTTGTGACTTTGTTCACATCCTCTCCAGGTGGATGAGAATCCTTCTCTATTGTCTTAGAATTACGGGGGAGGGACAAGGACTCCTATCAATCAGTGCTCTGATTAGTCCAGGGTTATAAAATGTTTGGATGGTGACTAGCTTCCCATCTCAAACTCCCCCATAGATGGAAAAGAAGAAGAGAAGCAACCATTACCACTGTCCCATATCAACTGATATTCTTCATCTATTGTGGCTGTCATTTTAATGCACTAAGCCAGTGGTTCCCAATTGGTGGTCCATGTAACCCAACCAACAACATACTGTTTTGCGGGTGCACGCTGCTGTATGGGAGCATGGCACACAGAAATGTGCAACATGGTGGCACCCCAAAACATGCATTTTTAGATGCCGTACTCCCACGCGGGTCACGTGATTCGTGTGGGCACACGTCCTGGTTTTTTGCTGGGACATGTTGGAGGGTGTAGTGGCACTATTCACATAACAAAAACTACCATGTGACTCTAACGCGCCATTGAATCTAATGAACACTTCAATTTTCAAAACCTTGAAATCCAAAAAGTATTTGCTGGTGAATGTAACAGTGCCATCAAAGCTAATGTGCACCATAATTTTCATGACTTAATTTAGCCAAAAAAGTGGACATTACATTCATGTAAATATGGTAACCCTGCCAGAAACTGCTAACCACTGTCCCGTGTGGTGAGGAACATAACTGCAGCATCACTGTGAAGTGTAAGGAACGAACTCATCTGATCCTGACTGGGGTTTTTTTAGTCCTGTTTCCTGGTTTCTGTCTGATTCTGATTGCTCTTCATTTGTACTCAATTTCTGGTTTCTAATGTATTCCAATTTGATGCCCATGACCCAGTCTTGAATGACCACTGCTGGAATAAAGTGAAAAAGAAGTTTAAAAATGAAGTCCTCTTTCTCGGAGCTAGCATAGTAAAATAATACAGGGAAACAATCCAATCAGTCCCCATAGCAGAAAAAGGTTGAGAAATCTGGAACTTGTCACTTTATGTTAAATCTGAAATTTAGGATGCCAAGGACCAAAATCTTTACACTTGGTAAAGTCCAAAATGGTGAATTTTCAGTCATAATGGCAGACTAAAAACATAATATTTTCTGAAAGAGAACAGCAGATATCCAAACCATGTCTATGTCCCGCCTTCACGTGAATACCAAACAAAGAGATATTGCCTATAAGCAAATATGAACCTTTATTTATACACCTACATTCCTCACACCACTTCCTCTGAAATTGTGAATCCAGCTTGAAAAAGACTACAGTTGAGCAAAAGGATCCACTCAAGAATTGTATCCTCCTCAGGCACTGACTGTTCACTTGAAAAGATCAAGACATTCCCTAATATCCTGCATAAAAGGACTAGTCATCAATCTCACTCGTTTTCTTGATTTCCTTTTGCTTATTTTGTGTTGGCAGTTGCGGTCGGCAACCCTTTGTCAAGACTAAATAGAAAACCCTTTTCCGGGTGATGCATTAGCTCTATTCTGCTCTGGCTTCATCAGGAAGAATGTGGAGAATAGAAAACATCCTCATTTAAGGATTTATGTCATTTGTGCATTTCCTAGTAGACAAATCAATTATGCAGCTATTGCTTTGCATGCCGAATTCCTATTTAACTCAATAGTTCTCTATATAGCTGCTAGATTGGAGACTTAATTAGTACCATTTGGCTCATCTGAATGTTTGTGATGCCCTCATGGAATAGCATCAACCTGGGGGTATTGATCTCTAATCACTGGTTCTCCAATAGGCATCACATACAGAAAACAATAATAACAACCACAACAATATAAATAAAGTTCTCCACCCTATTTGTGCACAGAGAAACCAAGGGAGACATTTTACCAATATATTTGCAGAGGAGGAGGAGGATAACTTATCCAACAGTTTTCTTGGGGGGGGGGGGGCTCATGTAGCATTGCCCCACTCCCACAAAGTTTTTTAGAAAAATATTTGAAACTACTTTTTTAAAAAGGAACGTGTAAAAAGGAAAGATACATTACAGAGAGTCAATAATGGTTTTATGATGGGTTCTGGAAAATCATCTGGAAAATTAGAAAAACATTTACTTCTTTTCTTAGCTTGACAATTTAAAATATGATGGCAGGATTTCTCCAGGGAACAGGTAGCATTCAAAAATGGCCACATGCCCTTGCACTTACCTTAGGTAGCTCTTTGGAACTTGACCCATGATATCTGCCATACAGCCAATGCAAGGTGCAATAATCTGCATCAATTATCTGTACTGATCAAGCAGTCAGTTATTGTGAGTGCTCAATCAACAGGAAAACAGGTGATCACACAACTCTGGTCCAACAAAACAGTTTGCAGTAGGGATGGGGAACCTGTGGCCCTCCAGATCCCATCATCCATGACAACTGGCCACTGGCTAGGGCTGATGGGAGTTGGAGCCCAGGAACATAGGACATTTCTTTATACATGGTTAGATCACTGGACCATCTAGCTCATTACTGCCCATACTTATTGGCAGTGGATATCAAGGGTTCCCAGCTAAACTGGAGATACCCGTGATTATACCTGAGACCTTTCTCATGCAAGGCATGTGCTCTACCACTGAGCTATAAGCCATCCGCATGTGCTATGCATCTTGAGGATGTATAGGTTCCCAATCCCTGTTTCACGGTCTTGAGGCTTAACCACTGCTCTTCTTCTTGCCTCAAATATAATGACCTGCCATGCCTTTCTTCCTTGACAGTTTTTCTCCTGACCCATTTGTGTACATACAGCCAGTTTCGAGTTAGGTGAATCTTTATCTAGAAATCACAAAATGACACTAGCTGGAAAGGTCATACAATCTGTAGCCTCCATATCAGGTTTTTCCATTTAATGTGTTGTGTCCCAAACCAACCCTTGATAGATGGTTCACCTTGAACATTTATTGTGATAGTGATTCCATAATATCCCTCGACATCTCATTTCATTGCCTAACTATTCTCATTTGGCTAAAGTTTTTCCTGGCATTTAACCTACATTTTCCTTGCATCAGCTTAAGCATATTATTCCTTGTCCTGTCTGAGTTGACTAATGAGAATAATTTAATCCATCCTTCTATATATTTGCAGGCAGTTATAGTTCTTCCCTTCAGACTTTTACATTTAACATGCCCAGCTCCCTTGTTAACCTATTTTTCCTCAGACCTTCTATCAGTTTCTTGATCTCTCCTTTTCCCCCCACTTCATGTCACTTTGCTCAAATGATAAAGGAAGCAGACAAAACCTAGGGAACGTTTAGGAAGCTTTTGAAAACATGGCACCAAATAGAATTTGTGTTAATTTAATTTTTTTAAAAAAAGAAAACTTCAGAGGACAACTCCCCCCCTCCCCACCCAACACACAATCCCCTGAAATCACAGAGATGGAGAAAGAAGAAGCAATGCTTATGTGAGTTCTTTTTTATTTAAAAAAAATCTTTTTGAAAATACTGTTGCTACATATTGAGATCTAACGAGAAAGAAGGGTCCCCCTCTGTTTAAACAGAATCAAACAATCCCATGTCTATTAAAATAATTTGTCCTTGTCTCTGTTGTAAGTCTCTTGTTTTTTTAAAGCTAGAAGTTAAATAGGAGAAAGAGAGGGAGAAACAAAACAAAGCCACAACTTGTCAAAGGGTAGAAATAATAAAGTGCATTGCTTAGTGTACACATACACTTATGGTTGTATTCAATGTTAGTCCTACTCACAGTAGACCATTAATATTAAAGGACATGGGTTACTCAGGTCTGGTAATTTAAAAGAGTCTACTCTGAGTCAAATGTAGTCGGATACAATCCTTTCTTCCTTGCACACGTAGTTTTGCAAACTAGGGACTAGATGCAGGAACACAAGCTCTCAACCTTGCTGGAAGGATTTCTTCTTTCCGTTGCATTCTGCACAAGTACAAACTACTTGTTAACACAAACCAGTTTCCTTCCTTTTTTGGAGTCCCATTTCAAACCATGGCTTCAGGATCCTGGTTCATAAGGAAACCATGGATTCAGTGATTTGATGATACCCCAAGGCTTCCTCCAAACTTCCAAGGACATTAGTCACTTCCCTATGGTGCAGTGAAATCCATACCCCCAGGCGTTATGTAGGACCAATAAGAATGAGAAGGAGCATGCTCACACACTTAAATATCTTAAAGCCTGTGGTATTCAACACTTGTTATCTGCTGTCCTAGGGCAGGGCTAGATTCAATGTGCTTAAAATATAGGCTGATAGTTGTCTATTGAACATTGGAGGTGGGAACTTCAACAATAGAACCACATACATAAGGGGTGGTGAGCTGTCCCTTGCTGAAAATCCACAAGTAGAAGACATCTGAAGGCAGCCCTGTTTAAGGAAGCTTTTAATGTTTGATGCATCACTGTATTTTAATATTTTGTTGGAAGACGCCCAGAGTGGCTGGGGAGGCCCGGCCAGATGGGTGGGGTATAAATAATAAATACTTGTTGTTGTTGTTGTTGTTGTTATCCAACTCCATGATCCTGTGATTACCACACTGCTTGGCAGAGAAGTTGCTGATTGGATAGGAAAGACTAATGAGATTGTCCATACTCACATTGCTGCAATATTCACAAAAACACTTTGGCAATGATCATAACAAATGTTTCAGAGCCACATGGGCTTACCTCATCAACCAAAGAGGAGAAGGGACATGTTTGTCCTTAGTTTATGATTGAGTAATTTGAACCATATACAGTGATGAATTTCCCATTACTTTGCACTCAAGCAAAATAGAGAAACAATGTCTTGGCCTTTCTTTGTGTTGACTGACAATTTTAAATTGGCACTAATGCACATACTGTACATTCACACACATCAAAGTTTGAAAGATTGTCCTTCTATGTAGTTTCTTTTTCTTCTTATAATCCTGTTCTAAACCAATAAGAAAGCCATAGATCTAGAGCACAGAAATAATGGTTTTCAGACAGTACCATTTAACCTTTAGTAGGCATTTAAAAGTACAGTACATGAGAATTTTAAATAGCACACAAAAAATGCCAAAAATATGAAAGGTACACCGATACTCCAGTTCAGTGTGCTTAAGTTATCATTTTCCTAAGATGAAATATGGCTCAAAACATAATGAAATCATGTCCTTTAAGTAGGACAGACACCTAATCACATTACAATAGGGACTCAGGTCAAAACTTTCCATAATGTCACTGTCTTTCTTAGTATGAATATCTCATGGTTATAAAATGGCCAGTTGAGACAAAGCATTTAATAACTGCAGTATGGAGGATCGTATCAGAGCTTATCTCTTGGATTCATGTGGGCCTTGTGCTGACGTATCTTAGTTGTAGTCTTTTTCTTACCTTCAGAATGTTTGCAGGGTGGGCATGAATTGAAAATTACCTTGTGTTGCCTCTCTTGACCTCCATGCATTTATCCAAAGGTTTAAACAAAGCCTAGATGCATGCAACTGTCTCTGTGCATGAACATGGAACCTGCTTTTTGCAGAGTTATGGATTATGCAGTGAGAGCCTCTGTGCATACAATATATACACATGCACCCAGAACCTGGGCTTTATTCATCCCTTTAGATGCGTGGAGGCCAGAAGCAGGCGTATCAGCACAATTCCAGCACACACACAAACATCAACTCAAGGTATGAAAATGTCTTGTCTGCCTGTCTTTCTCCAGTATCAGCCCAGACCCAACTGCATACTCCAAAACATTGATCATTAGACTCAATGCGTGCAGTGTAATTTTGGTGTGCCCCTGCACTTCCATGGTGAAATCCCAATGTGCCTCACATTGACAGTGAGAGTGATAATGACTTCAATTTAAAACCAGAATTGCCAATAAGGTCTGTGCTGCAACTGTGCCCCTGAGGTCCAGCGCCATTAGTAGCTTTCCTTGTTTTATATGTTTTTATTGAGGAAACAATAACCTTAGTCTATGCAATCACTTCATCAAGTCAACATGCCATGTGGGGAGCAGGATCACAGTGGCAGCTCTGACCTCCCTCCAAACTGCACATCTTCAGTTGATCCTGTGAACAGTCCCTATACATGTATGACCTGTATGTGCATAGACCTCTGCGTGATTGAGGATAGAGGTGCTTTCTTTACATAATTTGTACATGCATAGGCTCTGTTCTCATGACCAACTGAATGCAGATAAGGTAGCATGACCTACCATTGCAGTCCCCCTCCCCCTGTATGGGTATTCGCTGTAAATGGGTGGCTGTGTGGACAGGGTTTTCTTTCCTTTTGTTTTTGATTGATTGCTTGCATTCATATTCTGCGGTTTTTTCTCCAGTGAGCTTAAGGTGATAAACATGGTTCTCCCCGCCCTCTTTTAATCCTCTCAACAACCATGTGAGGTGGGTTAGGCTGAGAAACAGTGATTGGCTCTAGGTCACCCAGTGAGGTTCATAGTTAAGTTGTGATTTGAAGCCTGGTCTCCCAGGTCCTAGTCTGATACTAACCATTACACCACACAGGCACTCTCTGTTCTAGCAGACAGAAAAAAGGAAGAAATTTGGTGTGGAAGCACTTTGCATAAAGGGAAAGTTATAATTAAGACAACAATGTATATTACATGGCTGTGTCCAAATGAATAATTTTGAACACTCTAATATGAAACATGGAGCAGATACATTACTTCAAATACACACAATGTAAACCTTTCCCCTGTAAGAGAGAATCATTGTAATTGTGGTCATGTGAAGAAATGACACAGTTTCTCTCTGTTTTGCTTTCTGGAAAGAAAATATCCATTCTTTCTGCAGGGAACTGATGATGAAGAAGAGGATCTACTCTGGTAACACACTTGCAAAAAGTTCAAGGATATGAGCTAAGTACTTAATCATGCTCTCTTTTCACTTTGCCTGCTCTCTGAGGGCCAATTTGCAGGACAAATTTTTTAGGAGGCAGCTTCACCTTTCCCCTCAGTTTCCACATGATAAATGCCTTACGGTGAAATCTCAAGTTGAAATGTATTTGCTTGGAAAGTTCCAGCCTTACCACACAGGAAGCAAGTTTTCTCTCACCATTTGAAAATGTAAAAAGAAGCTACGGCAACTCCTGTGAGAAAAGAAATGGCACATAATGATGCTTCATTTCCAGAGAGAGGCATGTTACTCTGATACAGCAAAACAACAATGTCTCGTGGAATCTGTTACTATTGTGAGAAGTCATAGTTCAGGGACAGAGCACATGTTTCGCACGCAGAAAGCCCCAAATCCAATCCCTAGCATTTTCCCAGTAGGGCTCAGATAGTCCTCCACTGAGACCCGAAAGAGCCACATCCGCTCAGAGTAAACAGTCCTGCGCTAGATGCATGAATAGATCGGCTTGACATAGGGAGCTTACTATGTTCTTGCATTCCCTGTTTACATGGTTTCTTCTTTGGGTGGGGAGGGGGGCAGTTAAGGACTGTTACAAGGGGACTGTCTTCTAAGTAGAAACTCTTCTATTTGTTAAAGTTTGGTGTTTTGTTATGTTTTTACATGTGTTGAAAGCTGCCCAGATTGGCTGGGGCAACCCAGCCAAATGGGTGGGATATAATAATAATAATAATAATAATAATAATAATAATAATAATTCCTGGAAATGATGACCCAGACATTTCTTTCTTCTGAAGGTTTCTCCCTCCCTTCAGCCCAACTACAATTTGCAGTTGATTCATACTTACCATAAGTGGTGTAGCAGTAGGCTGTAGGAATAATGGGGATAGAAGGGGGATTGGAGACTGACTTGGAATAAAGGATTGGTGAACTGAGGGAACCTGTAACAGCTGGGAGACGAGAGTCAGAGGCAGGAGAAGCTGCAAGATTGGAGAGTGAAGAACCGTGCAAGGGGAGGAAGAGATAGGTCAGGCTGGTGTGGAGTCAAAAGCTTCCACCCTCCTCCTCCTGCCCCCACCTCTCCTGTTCCACAGTCTCCCAGGACCAGGAGAGGATTGAAGTGGGAGGAGCAGAAATGGGTTACATGGAGGCGGAGTCTTCACCTGCTTGCACGCAGTTCAGGTGGGGGAGATCCATAAGCTCAGGTCAGGAGTGGGGCCTCCCTGTTGCGGCAACTGCCTCATCAAGTGCACACCTAGGAGTAACTGAGAGACGTAGGGCTGATGGAGATACCTTTCCCTAACTTCTAAATGTGCTTTTGACAATGAAGAGTTAATTCCTCACTCTGGACATTTTGTGCCTGTCAGCGCCATGACAAAATAGGAGGGTTCAATCCCGCTTCGTGCTGCTATTCATTTATCATTCACTGCTAACTTCATCAATTTATTAAGAAAGCTCTGCCCAGTGAGTTAAAGGAAGGTTCCCACACAAACACAGAGGATGATATTCAGGAAATTGCCTTAAACAAAAGCATTATTATATCAGTACATTATTAAGTCCATTAATTTATTAAGAAAGCACTGTATACTGAGCAAAAATCTCTCTCTCTCCCTCCCTCTTACTCTCACACACACAAACACACACACATAAAATGTTCTCCAGTAAATTATTCTTAAAATAAAATCATTATTACATCTATTCATCAGCAATTTAATGAGGGAGCACTGACCACTGAGCTAAACCCCACCAAGTGGACACTCTCCAGTAAATTATGTGGAAATTAATTCGTTATTAAAATTGCAAATTACTTTAAAAGGGACCCCCTGATTATCCCTCCAAAATACAAACAGCATCTTTTAAAAGTTGCTGACTTGGCCCCATCTGCATTATACATTAAAAGCAGTACCAGACCACTTCAAACAGACAAGAATGCTAGAAACTGTAGTTTGGAAAGGATGCTGAGAGTTGCCAGGAGACCCTTATTCCCCTCAGGGAACTACATTTATAAGAGTTCATTGGGGAGAGGGATTTACTGTTAAACAATTCTGAGAATTGTAGTGCCTAACAATTCTCAGCACCCGTAACCAACTAAATTTCCCAAGATTCTTTGGGGAAAGCCAACATATTGTAAAGAAGTATGATACTGTTTTAAATGTCCTTTTAAATGGTATATAAATGTTAATAATATTAATATTAATAATTCAGATGGGGCCTTGGTGTCTACTAGCCAGTCTTATTACTAGGCTACCGCTGATTGCTTCAGCTGCCACCAACAGCTGACAATGCACTCTTTCCCCACTTTTTACTGAGGAGAGTTGGATCAACCAGATTACCACAGATTTCCAAGTGCTATAGAAGCACTAATGAACAAGGAAGTGCCTGGCAACCTTCTGGGTGATGCGGCTACATTTGAAGTGCACTGACTCTTTCCATGACACTTTAAAGTGGAAACCAAAGGAATTCAGGGAGCTGCCATTGAGGAAAAAATGATTGAATCCATAGAATCAATACCATATATTAAAAGAACTGTATCACCACCACCTACAAAATGTAAGGGGTGGAAACATACCATGGATATAAGTTGGACACCTCTACTCTTATCTGTTGCCTTCTGAGTGGAAATGTGTGTCTGTGTTTGCCACCACTGAACTGGTCTTGCCAACACAGGTGCAATATGATAAAAAAAATAATAATCCACAATTATTTGAAATGTCAGATGGCTTCCCATCCATTCTTGAGTGTTTTAAATTGCGCTTCTTCATGGGACCTTAGGCAGCTTCTACAAGAGGACCCTCTCTTCACACCCTTTGCGTTCTTTAGCTAATGGCATCAGCACACCAGTTTAGTTAACAGGAGAAGGAATCATGAGTTGTACACAACTTGTTAATTACAATGCCAATACCATTAACACCTCCCTTAGGACATTAATATGTCCCTCATTCTCTACAGAGCAGCACACTCTAAGTGTTGCTCTACGGTTGATATGCAATTAGCACATTAATTTTATCATTTGATTAATTGTAATTAACGCATCAGTTAATTAGTTGACTAATCCTTTTATGTCAACCTTAGCTATTCCTCTGCAGATCTTATCAAAGTTTATACACATATTATGCTTCACCCATGGCCATATAAAAAGCTTAACTGCTGCATTTACCTCTGGTGAGATACTAGCCTTCCCAATGGGGCTTCAATACAGGTAAGCATTTAAAAATAACTGCACCTCTCATTTCTGCATAGTGCTCAAATGAAAGACAACTCTCAACAGGCATATGACACAAAACCATTGTGCACAATATAGAATAATACAGTGTATATAATTGAATGGTGTTCATACATTTTAGGGTATAATCCTAAGGCTCATGGGCGAGCCTGGGTGTAAGAAGGAACGGCTTATGCCTTATTTTGTTGTAAATCAAGAGGTATGGCTTCCCCAAGCATGTTTTCATATCACATGCTTAAAGCTACATATTTTATTTCTCTCTTATAAGGGGCAAAGAAATTAGCTGGTTTTAAGCCCCATTGAGCCTTGTGGGACCAATTTATTAAACTGAATTTATTTCATTTTATTTACGAATCACTTCTCATTCAACATCCTGAAGTAACTTACCGTAAAACATCTTTGACACAATAAAAATATTAATAAAAAACCATTTCCTATCCAATACAGACACAGGCAGGGAAAAGAGCCGCCACTTAAATGGCTTGTTGGAAAAGGAAGGTCATCAGCAAGCACTGAAATGGTGCTTGCCTGATATGTAATGGAAGAGAGTTCCAAAGTGTAATCGCTGCCACGCTAAAGACCCAATTCCTACATCATATGGAATAGACCTCCTGATGTGATGGTATCTGCAGTAGGCCCTCTCCTGCAGCACACAGTGATTGCTGGGATATAGCGCAGGTATGACAATGCATAAGATTGAACTATCAGGTTCTATCTTCATCTGTTCCCGTTGTTGTTGTTGTTGTTGTCGTTGTTGTTATTTTTTACATTTGTATGCCACCCTTCATCCGTAGCCCTCAGGGCAGTTCACAGCATGGGCAGTTCACAGCATGAAAACGTAACACAGGAACATAGGCAGAAAATGTAGGCTAACAGAAGTCAGGTTCAGAGGCCGTGGAGCGCTCATGATGTCATCACGTCACATGCACTGGGCACCCATAACCTGGGGCCCAAGTTGGCTCCCCTGTAAGACTCTACTTTGAGGTTTCACCAACTGTGGTTTAGACATAAATAAATAATGCTTGGGGGCGGGGCAGGAGACTCGAAGGTGTATTATTCAACAACACAATGGTTTGCAACCTTTCACCTTGATTCCATGGACATTTACATGGAAGTCAGCCCTGTTATAATTGTCAGCTGGCCCCACTTATTCCAAATGCATGCTTTAGGACTGAGGTGAAGTGCTGGAAAGGTAGTCGTCCAGCAATTGAGCGCTGCCATGATCTTAGGCCAACTGCTCCCAGCTTGGTTTATTAAAAGAGGCTGCATAGATTCAGCAGCTGTAGCTGGGGTATTTGTGTGACAAAGGTTAAGAAATGGAAGGTCGGCAGAAGATCGTAATAACGAAGAGTAAAGATTTCCTTGGAAGTGATTCTGCAGTTTTGTTTTTGGGGGGTGTGCAGTATTCAGTGTGTGTGTGTGTGTGTGTGTGGTTTTTTAAGAACTGGAGGTTAGCCAAGAGGAAGAGAGAACAGAGAGCACTGTTCGAAGTCTGGAAAAGAAATAGGGGTCAAGAGAAAAGGTTAATAGAGGAAAGGGACAGAGACTGCTGTAAGTGTTAAGCCATTGGAAAAAGGAAATGCAGCTTGGAAATATTACTCTCCAAAGAATAGCCGAATGGATTAGATTGCAAGGAAGGCATTCATTAGTTTAATTAGCACTACCTGAATACCCGAGACAAACAACAATGTGAAGTCGCTTAAGAATAAGATTTGGAGAGACTGACCTAGGAGTGACATATTGTGCATTAAGAAAGAGAAGGAGAGCTTTGATTTGGGCATTATAGAAATATTTGAATAGTTGCTTAGTGATGGTGCATACATATGGGAGTTTAGGCTTACTACAAAAGAGTATTTAAGGGAAATTACTTCCATCAAAGAAGAACTAAGAAAGGCAAAGTTATTTAGATGAAAATGTAAGTGATTTTGTTTCAGTGGGATGTGGTGTGCAGTGTGTGGGGTGGGTGTGTGCAAGCACACAAAAAGCTGAAAAGTTTACCTAGAGTCAGATTGGAGCCCAAGTTTAGAAGTTTCCACTCTGAGGATTTTTAGTGGAACTTAAAATAGTCCCTGGAAGGCTAGTGAATTTTCATTATGGGTGGTTTTCTGTACTGGTTTGATACTCAAGATGTCAAAACTTTGGCCCTAATAGCAGATCTTTGCCTCACACATTAAGTTAGATTACACTTTATTTGCAAATCAAGGATGAAGCTGATTTCAGAAAGAACATCACTCTGAATGAAAGAGAAAACATTATTTTCCTGGTATGCTCATAAGTATGATTTTCAGTCTCATCTGATCTGGAAGACCTGGTTTCAAATTCCTACTTAGCCATGAAATTCATTTACCTATCTTGGGCCAGTTGCTGTTTCTTATCCTAAAATGCATCATATGGTTGTTGCAACAATAAAATGAAGGGGGAAGAACCATGTGTGCTGCTCTATGCTCATTTGACCAAAGGCAAATTATAAGTATGGTTAATTAACTGATTAATTAATTAGCCAAGTCATTCCCAGACTTGAAAGGGTCTGGGGTAAACTGAGTGAGAAAGAAAGCAGTGAGATCAGGAGGAACTCCAAACTGCCATCCAAGGATGTACACCAGCAGAGAAGTACTTCTTAACCCATTCATTTTCATTCCTAATAGTATCCAGTGAAGGTTGTACACTTGTATTAATATACATCCCTTCCTGGGTTAGCTTGACCATTGTCAGTGGATTGGGGTGGCAGGTCTATTTCCATCATGTACACTGAGTAGAATTATACGTATTTGTTAGTTATCACCCCATATACCATGTTCAGAAGTGAGTGTTGTTGCATATGCAGTCAAAAATTACACCTTCCATACACAAGAGGCTTATGAGTAGCTTTGGGTAGATGCCAGGATTTGAAGAAGCATCAGGAGAAGGAGAAGGAGAATGTTTTTAAGCAGAGGCTGGGTGGCTTTAGCTGAGATACCTGCATTGTAGGGGGCTATACCCTCGGAGTCCCTTCCAGTTTTACAATTTTACAATCCTATGATTATATGGTTCTATATACTTTCTTCTTTTCCTCTCCCACTGTGTGGTCAAAGACCATGAACTTAAACACTGACTTCCAAATAAATTTGCCAAAGGAAGGTTGTGTTTATGAGAAACTTGTGTCATGATCTTTTGAGCAGCAGATTAAAACTACCTGAAACTTCCAGTCCCTCCTGTAATTGAAAACAAAACTAACTCAACCCATCAAAGGCTAAGAGTCACAGTGGAAATATGGCTCCCCTTATGCAGAAACTCTTGCAATTGCAGCCACCATAGCAATAGTGGAGCCTTTCAAACCTTTACTTGGAATGTCAAATATTGTTTTGATTCAGAAATACTCCCCACAAAATGTTTTACAGAATTTCAATCAAAAATATTGGATAATTGTTTTATAATTCTCTCTTCTGCAAGCCCAGTTGACTGAGAATGTCAAGTGCCAACCTTCATAATGAACAGCCTTCATCTCAAAAAATGAGTACATGCTGACATGAAGACCTTAATGACATGAGGTCAAGAGGACTCTTTTGAGATCCTTGCTGAATTAATGCATTCCATTCCTAAATAAAACAGTCTCTGGGTTGTTGTGAAGCACTGACAGTGAAAAGCATAAAAATAAAATGCCCATCAAGTGAATAAAAATCCCTTAGGCTAAAACCATTAAAATAGATGATTGAAAGGCTGGCAGTGAGTGGAAGGCAGGGAGGGGGCAGGATACTTCCCCCAGAGCTTATTCACAAACTTTACAAGCATTTGGATCACCATCACCGCACTTTAGATTTGCTGATCATTTTATTCTATCATGAGTTCTACAGCCATTTGAAAGAGAACTTTCTCCCCCTCCCATCATACCAACCTTTGCAATGTAGGAACGGACGTTATGTGTGCCAGTGATCAAATCGGTTGGATGACATGCAGGACCCAAGGAGAGCAGTCGCTCCGTCCGTACCATTTGCCTGTGTAATTATTTTAAAGGCAATGTACTCATTAACGTGAGATTGACAGTTCCGAAGTCGAGGTAAACATGGGCAGGATTGTGCAAGCTTTCCCACACTGCCCTTGCTGTGGCACGTCAATGACCTGGAACTGAGAGCAGTCCCTGCACTAATGTAGGTTTCAGCCTATCTGGTGAGATTTCCAATCGGGGAGCCAATTAGAGTAAGCTTGGCTGTGGTCCCTTCCTGTTACCTAGACACCTCTCTGGCAGAAGGCTGTTCTGAGGTGTAAGAAGCTTAGTTAATGAATGTGAAAACAACAGGAGAAGGAGGGCTCATTCTGTTAGGCATATACTATTTTGCTCATGTTGACATTCATGAAGTTAAGAACAAACTTCTGCCAGTGCCATTTCGACTTACTTTTTTTATCCTGAAGCAAAGATTCTCGCCTTGCTCCAGTTATTGAGAGCATATTGTTCACATATTTCTCTCTCAATGGGCTCCTGCTAACATCATAACCTCAAACACTATAACCTCAAACTAAGGAGCAGGTGGTAAGTCCTTTTTCTCCCAACCTTTGTGTAGCTTACCTTCAACCCACCCTCATCTGCCTTAAAACCAACGATTGATTTCTGAAGGAAATGGTTTCAGTTACTCCATCACTGAGCAGTTTAATTATTATTCCCATGATTTAATGGAGACAGAGCTCCAGTAAAAAAATGATTTATTACGTTGTTATTCTGTCATGATTACAAAAGGTGTGAATATTTCCTGGTGTCTGAAAATGCAAGATAAGTTTTGATATTAACTCTCTTACTGAGCCTGACAAATGCAGCACACCATTCCGGTGACTAAATGTTTCTCCGTGACAACATTCCCTTCTTTACTATTTCACACAGCCTGCGACACTTGCTGGTATAATTTTATCGGGAGCCTGATATCAGAAGCACACTGTTCTTGATCTGAAAGCCAATACAAACCCTGAGCATTTTGCCTTGGCTACTGTTCGGGGGAAATTAATATAAATACAAGGCTGCTGTGAAACTGCTTGGCAGCCACAGTCAAGTTCCTGGTAAACAAGATTCTCATCACAAAACAGCAACCAAAATAATACCTTTTTTGCTTTTAGGCCTGGCCAAAAGGCCAAGGATTTAGTAAGCATAATGGTATCTCAGATCTGGAATGAGACACAATCTCTAGGAATATTACAGGGTAAAATGTCCACTGCTGTTGCGGTGTACTTAAACACAGGAATTAAGTTTCAAGGTTGTTATTCGGTGGACTTCCTGAGCCCTTCGCTCCAGTTTCTGAAAAACAGGCAATGGTTCACAGATGCAGGTATAGAATTCTGTCATTGTGGGAGCCTCACAAATCTATAGGACTTCCTTGAAGGAGTCAATAAACTAATGTGGATAAGGGTGATTCTGTCGATATTCTGCATGTGGACTTTCAAAAAGCCTTTGACAAGATCCCCAATAAAAGATCCTTAAATAGCTAAATAGCCTTGGCATAAAAGGGCATGTCCTCTTATAGATCTGCAATTGCTTAGAACAAGGGTTGGGTAAATGCAACTGATAGAGCTCAATTTCGTTATCGCCGGGCCACATATTATACACATGGGCTGTCCTCAGAGTTTGCTAGATGACATCGTGGGAGACCGCTGCCTCAGGAGAGCGAAGAAAATTCTTAGGGACAACTCACACCCTGGCCAGCACTTTTTAAATCTCCTACCTTCGGGCAGGAGATACAGAAGTATAGTCAGCCGCACCAACAGGTTAAAGAACAGTTTTTATCCGTGGGCTGTTGGGCTGCTGAATGTAAAAAAATTGTGGTGTAATTGACTTCCGACAAGCACACAGAGTGTATGGGGGGGGGGCTCGTTTAATTTCACTGCACACAGGTGGTGTAGTGACAATAAAGGTTTATTTATTTATTTATTTATTATTTATTTATTTATATGTGTTACACATGTCTCAGGCTTCTCAGTGACCAGTCAAAAAAACTTTCTGGCTTCTAATGCTTCTCATTTTATTTGATGTAGTGGCATTGTCTTAGATACTGTACTGATTATATCACGGCATGATGTACAAATTATTAGGGCCATGCAGACCCGCCCCGCCCCCCCCCCACTCTCCACTCTATCAGCCTTGTGGCTCTGCTGATCGAGGGGTCACCAATAATCCCACTGGGCCAACATCAGGGCCACCTTTCCACCCCAGATCTGGACCCAAATTAGTTCACTAATGTTTAATTAGTGGGGGTTTTTGCCCTTCAAAAGGCCCTAACTGAATATACGATTCAGAAGGGGACTGGGAAAGGAGATACCGAGTCTCCTTCTCCCTACCCTGTTGCCCCAGGAGCATGGTAATCAACTCTGCAGAGTGTCCTTTGCAGGGAAGCCACATGTGAATGAGCCCCCTGCTCCCTGCAGGATCAATACTTCCTAGGAAGACGCATCAGGCCTGAGGGGTGCTGCCTTGCAAGCAGCTTTTCTGCAGCAGTTCTGCACTGGGAGACAGGTAAACTATCATACAAACAAATGCCAGCCCTCTAAGTTGCTAGAAATGAAGCAGATTTAGCAGACACACTACTGCTACTGTCATAAGCAGTACTGTCCTGTGCTAACGCCCTGTCTAAATGCAGGCTTCCTGACATTTAACTTTCCATGTGCAGAGTATTTCATTTCATTTCATTGGAATGGAGAAGCATTCAGTCATGTGACACTCCACCTGCAGCCTGATGAAGTGGTCCTAGGGTGTATGATAACGAGATGATGATCTTCTATATGAAAGGCTGTCTGGCTCATAGGTGCCAACTCCCAAGGGCCGAGGGGTCGTCGTCCCCCAATAAAGCATTTGAGGGGGACCACCCTCCCAAGTTGATATGCATTGCCATTTAAATGGTTTGTGTGCACCGTCTCATGTGATCCATTATGTGGGGCAGGGCTTACCTGCCCCCCCCCCCATATTTTATTCAAGTTGGCACGCCTGGTCTGGCTCAATCCCAACTTAAAGGCATAGAACCATAAAAACAGAGGAGCAGAAGGGGCTTTGAGGTTGCCATTTAACAGATAGCACTTGGACAGCCAGTCTTCCCCACTATAGTGAGCTGTACTGCTTTTCTATGTAACGTATGTAAGCTAACAACAGGACACAAAAAATGGATTTTACGCGCTCTAATGGTAGCCAAGAAGCTGATATTGATGAACTGGAAGAATAAAGACATGATCTCCTTTAATCAATGGATTGATAATATGATAACACTTGCAACCTATGAACAGACTGCTTACAGACCTAGACTCTGCTTGGATAAATACGACAATATGTGGAACGAATTTATACAAAATGGGGTAGGCTATGAATATTTACATTAGTATTAGGACAATAAAATCAAATTTATAAAAGAATGTATGGGGTCAGGGTATTTTTGTATATATTCATATAATGGTTTTCCCCCTTTACACAGTTGTATGTTTTGTTCTTTTTTCTTCCTTTTTATATCAATTTACTGCTTTATATTTGAATTTTTTCCAATAAAATATCAACTAAAAAAAAGAAAAAGTAGTTTAATTTACCACATTTTCTAATCAGTTCGTAAGTTGTTAAGTGTCCCTTTTCACCATTTTAATCCACTTTTCTCCTAATATATACAGTCTTGTATGTTTTTTTATTAATATGTAAAAAATTATAAACATAATTTGGAAGTGTGCACATTTTGAAGTATAGCTACATTTCAGTTTGTGTATTGTTTTGAGAAGTATGAATGAGGAACATTCGCATTAAAATGCAAACCAAACTGAATAGATGTCCTGTCCTCATTCCAGACACAGGTTTACAAACCATTCTGCTGTTTGCGAGAACCAGGTCTAGAAGTGAAACAAACTCCCTAAGAGCTGTAGTAAACAGTGAAAACGGAGCAAAAGATTTTTCAGGCTTGTATTTCTGATTCAGAAGAACAGCATCCTAGTTATTTGCAATTAGAACTAGTTCAGACTAGAATTTCTTGAAAGTCAACACCATCTGTAATAGCCAATGGTAGTAAAAGAAAAACATAAGAACCACAAAATGACTGTGGTATATCTTCCTTTTCCTTTGTGTGGGCACTTTCCTTCTGTTGTTTGGCATCGTGAAAACCAAGCAAGCTCAAGCAAAGTCTGGTTTAATCGCAGAGGAAGGGAATCATTAGCTGCAACAGCAACACAGTCTCAACTGTGAAAGGTATGAAATCATTTAAGGGAAGTGAAATAAAAATATACCGATAATCAGCTGAAGTAAAAAATTTCATTCTGAGAGAAGATTAACCCAATCTGAGATTTGAAAAAGATGTACAAAGATTCACTAGATGAGAGGTGCGGATTTAATGCATAAAGCTTTGCTTCCATTTAATAATGGCAAAGCATGTTAAAGCATATATCTGGAGATTGGAAGATGTGATAAAAAGCAGTGATCTGTGGATCAAATATTTCTCATTACTCAAATGACAGCAGCATCCAGAAGGCCCAATTCCAGTTAATCAGAAAAGGTAACACCCATGCCTTGAAATGTAAGCGACACAAAACCGAAAACCAGCAGTAAAGTTCACACAAATGCCAGTAGCCAGGTTTGGATGATTATATATCAGCCTTTTGCCCATCCATGAGGCCTCTTTTCTCTACACTTTGTGGTGCAGCTCCATAAGCTAAAGAACCCTGAAACTTTGATTACCAGCTTCAGAACAAGGCATGGTCTTAATCTAATTTCACATCAAGGTGTATGTTTGCTCCTCAGTCCTGAAAAAGGGAAAACTTTGGTGTACACACAGAAGTCCATACCACTGGTGCGCTGAAACCACTGGATGTCAGTGAATATTTTTAAATACTTTAATATATTTCCTTTCTTAAGTTGTTTGGTATATTGGCAGTATTTTAGTGTACATAAATGTTCAATGTTCAAATGTTCAATGTCATAAACGTTGCTGGAGGAGACTCTTGAGAGTCCCATAGACTGCAAGAAGATCAAACGTATCCATTCTTAAGGAAATCAGCCCTGAGTGCTCACTGGAAGGACAGATCGTGAAGCTGAGGCTCCAATACTTTGGCCACCTCATGAGAAGAGAAGACTCCCTGGAAAAGACCCTGATGTTCGGAAAGATGGAGGGCACAAGGAGAAGGGGACGACAGAGGATGAGATGGTTGGATGGTATTCTCGAAGCTACAGACATGGGTCTGACCAAACTGCGGGAAGCAGTGGAAGACAGGAGTGCCTGGCGTGCTCTGGTCCATGGGGTCACGAAGAGTTGGACATGACTAAACAACTAAACAACAACAACAACAAAATGTTCAAAGACTAAGACTGCACGCTTTGTGAAGTTACATATATTCTCTGTTACCCCTGGAGTAGTTATTAGCTACAAAAATAGAAGATAGAACCACTTAAGCCTTGGTAGTAAAAGTCTCTGACCTGAAGATTTTAATTTCAAGAATATGGCTCCCAACAAACAAAGATTGATTTCTGACAAATCTGTCAAGACTCCCATCAAAGCAAGCCTCGAGGAAGAGGGGTTTCTTAGCTGCCGTGCAGCAGAAGCACTTTGACATGCTTTATTATGTTCTCAGAATTAATCTTTGGGTCACAGAAATTCATATGAGTGAGCAATAAAAGCATTAATTTAGAAATCTGTGTGATGTGCAACATCAACACTTTTCTGTGTGAAGGCACACAGAAGGGCATGGTGCACAGGAAGTGATGCATCAGAGTATTTGCTTATTTAGTTTCTTACCCACCATTTACAATAAGGTCCCAGAGTGGGTTACAAAGATAAAATATAAAATTGTAGAACAAATCAGTCACAAGTATGAAAAAATCCCCATTTTGCCCCAATTCCAACATATAGCCACTGCACCTGCACATATCATTGTAATGTTGAGTTTTCCCCCAAACCCAACCAATTGTAAGCAATCAGATATTTCTTTTTTAAAATAATGTGGAGGTCAATGAGCTGCTCATAAACTAGAACTGAACACATGCATGCAACTGGTTGCTAGGCTGAAGTGAATGTGTGCTTGGAATCCTTCCCGATCTATTGTTTCCTGCCAGGTTTCAGAACTTTTTGAAATAATCCTATGAAATAAGTGGACAAATAAGAGTCTATGCATAACAAAGATGTATAGAATGGCATATCCTTGGGGTTATGGTGAAATATAATAGTTAAGCCCTTGAAAATATTGTAAGTTAGAATTAAAAAAAAAAAAGAATTAACTCCTTTTGACTAAAACACTCTTCATCTCCTCTGCCGTATTTTGCTTTCCCTGCCTCCCTGTATCAAACATTACCATTGTGTTGCCTAAGTGGTTGCAAGTCTTTAGCCTCTCTCTTTTCACATGCTGAAGTATTCACACAACTTTTCAAAAGATACACGTAGAGGTAATCTATGTGTAGATGTAAATAAACACCATTACTACTGTATGAATGCCTCTGGATCTGAAGGATGCTAAAACCATCATTCTACACCACTATTTTATTGTTTGTGGTAACAATGGAGTCCACATTTTCTGCTGCCAAACTGGACAGTTGTGTTTTCATCCATGCAAGGATGAAAAGAAGCTTCTTTTAGTGTTTGATTCTCAGACATAATCCGAGCTATTTCCTAGCCCATCTGCATTGTCCCCACAAGAACAGAAAGCAGAGTCACCCACTGATCAAACTTCTCCAAACATTGTGTGTGTGTATATATATATATATATATTTAAGAAGCCATTCAGCATCTTGAAATAGCCGATAGATTTTGCCATTACCTATCTGAAAGAAACAACTGTTTTTGTGTTCCCAGTCTCAGTTGTCTTGTGAAATTTTAGCACAGATGTTCATTCCTTTTGTGTTAGGGGGGGAAATGAAGCAAAAGGCTGGCTGGCTGGGCAGCTCAGAGGGATATCTAATATGTGTGTGTACAAAAAAATTCTTTAAATAGTGTTGGGAGAACAATTTGGCTTCAGAGAACATTCAGGAAAGGTTTCCTTTAATCCCAGATTCACTGAAGCTGCCTTTGCTAGAGGTGGCCTAGAATATTATATTTGTGTTTGTACTTTTGGGAAGCAGCCTGATCTATTTCAGAGCTGCTTTGTGTTTTTCCCAATTCAAGTTGTTATTTGTGACCTGTAAAAAGCAAAGTTCCATTTCCCCTCATTCATTATAGTGAGGAAATTAAAACGACCATGACCTCCCTCCCCACTTTTCAAAGAAGCAGAAGAAGTTTGCAAACATATCAACTTGCCCCATCCACCAAGTAGATTTAGTCTGACAAGTTGTAAGCAAATACATTCAGGGAGAGTTCATGTAGGGCACTTTTAAAAGTTTGGTTATCTTCTGAAAGGAAAAAAGAAAAGAAAAGACTGTATCTTTTCCATTTTCTACCAGAATTGGGGGCAATTTGCTGGCATGGTCACCCCTTCTGAAAGGGTTGAAGCCTGCCAAATTTCAGAACGATAGCTGCAGCTATTCTCCCACAAGGACAGACTTTACCATTTGACGGTGGGTAGAACTGAAATAATTTACAGGGGGAAGGTATGAATCTTGAAAAAGAAAGAAAGAAAGAAAGAAAGAAAGAAAGAAAGAAAGAAAGAAAGAAAGAAAGAAAAAAAGAAAGATATGGGTGACGAAAATGTCGTCCCACAGCAAAAACCCTCTTACCTCAAGAGTCATTTTTGGGGTTAGGCTTCTCTCCTGCCCCACTAGATTTTTTTGGTGAGACAATGGAGAGCTCACTCCTTGGGTTTGCATACAATTTTTAATCCCTCCCCGTATCACTGTGATTGGGGTTCTGTGGGGAAATTATTCCCTGTGATTAAAAATTTGTCAAAATGCAATGTTCCCCCATTGCTCCACTTTCAGCTATGCTTTATTTCTCAAAAGAAAAGAAAAAATAAAGGATTGTGTGTGCTTCTGGACAGCTGAGGCTATATAGTGACTCAGAAGCTTAGGGAGTTCATTATCCAACTCAAGACAATTTTTTAACGGCACAATCTGACCCAGAAATGTGATAAGCTTCTCCAAATCATCCTGATTTTCCTCATAATTTGAAGTACACACAGAGCGAATACACACCCCTGTTCTTTTTCTTCTGATAATTGCTTTGATTGACAGAGAGAGATCATTTCCCCTTCTTTGCAGCATCATGAATTGGTCCCTGTCAGGGGCAAGATCCTGGATTTGATGAAGGCTATTCATTATTATAACAAAATCAATATTCTTAGATGAGGGTGATTACACTCTACGCACACAAGGTTTATTTGACCAGCTTCCAATAGCCCCCAAGATGGTTATCTAAGTAAATAATGTACAGCTGGTAACACTACATCATTTGTTTTTATTTTTTGTTGGTTTGTTTCATTGAACATTGGATGCTGGAGGGTAGCTAAAGTAATCCTTTAATTAGAGCCTAATTATGAGCACTTCAAAGACTCAGTCTGTTCCACCATCCAGTGAATGATCCTGTAAAAGTTCCTATGAAAATTGGCCTTGTGATATATTCACTCTTCATGAATGCATAGCACCCAATCCAGCCTGCCAAACATATTAAACATTGAGTTAAACATTGAGTTAAACATTGATTTCCATTGGAAAGTAGTAAAGTTTTTGCTTCTGAAACTGAAGAGTGCATTACAGTGGTACCTCAGGTTACAGACGCTTCAGGTTACAGACTCTGCTAACCCCGAGTACCTTGGGTTAAGAACTTTGCTTCAGGATGAGAACAGAAATCGTGCATCAGCAGTGGGAGGCCCCATTAGCTAAAGTGGTACCTCAGGTTAAGAACAATTTCAGGTTAAGAATGGACCTCCAGAATGAATTAAGTTCTTAACCCGAGGCACCACTGTACAAAAATTGAATGCAAATGTGCAAAATTTAAGGGTAACAAAGGAAAATATTTAGGACAACAGTCAATAATATCAAGTAGATCAGCAAGGATTGCCAGTCTAAGCCACAGTGAAGGCATGAAGGAAATAATGTGCAAACAATTTGTGCTTCTACAATGGTTGAGCTTTCCAAATGTTTAGTACAGTTGAAGATTTTAGTAGAGTCTACAGGTGTCCACTCTTTTTGGGACCTTTGGTTTTTTTTCCAGGGGCTAGGGGCTCTCTTAAAAATAAGATTCTGAGAATTCCAAGTGGCATTCCAGCCAATGCCCCCATATTTCAGCTCCTTATATCAGTTTAGGGTTCACTTTGAGACATCTTGAGTCCATGTTTGCCACTGTGCCAGGAAAAACCATTTTGATTTTCACATTATGTTGGTACTGGCAATCACCCTCTCATGAGAACAAATGCTTCTGTTTTATGAGAGTAGTGAATGAAGTTGTCCCTTGTGATGAATGATCCACTTCAAAAAGTGTAGTCAAGATTGGAAGGTTCAGAAACTCAAGCAAGACCAATTTCCATAAAAACATACAAAAGCTTTATTAAAAACAAAACTCTGTAATGAGGTAAAGCTTCAAACAATTACACTAAGGCTCAGAGGCTAAAAAAATAACAGAACTATCTTATCTAGCTAGCTGACTGAAACACGCACAGGGCTTTTTTTCAGTTGGAACTCACCAGAACTGAGTTCTGGCACCTCTGTGGTAATTCCACTAACTTTGGCGCCTCCCCCAAAAACTTAACAACTTAGGGTTGTGGGAGTTCCTGCACCTCTTTTTCTAGAAAAAAAGCACTGCTTACGCATAAATATTAGCAGGCTGAGCAGCAAAGCAAAATACCTCCGAAAAGGGGCTGACAGTCCTTGATGAGAGCTTTTTATGCTTGACCCAGCCCAATTTTGTAAGGGAACACTGACTATGGGCATTCATCCCTTTCACCCAACAAAATCAGCACCTTCTGCCATTACCTGTCTTTGATTACCTTCAACACTGGCCTTGAGGTCTTAATGAGAGGCTTCTGTGTTTAGGCATACAGGTGTCAGGGACTGGGCAGAGGAGGAATGGTTGAGACCGCCTTCCCATCCTGACCCTTCCAGGGAGGAAGAAGAGGAAGACAGTATAGATTTACAACAGGGGTTTATGGGAGGTCACAGCTCAGAGGCAGATGAGGGTGAAAGTTGGGGAATAATTGGAAAACCAGAGCAGCTGGCTGACAGATTGTCATTAGAAAGCATTCCAAACCCACGATCTTCCAGAACATGGTGAGACTTAAAAGTAGGAAAGCAAAGAGCTCAAAGACAGAGGGCACTTAAAGGCACCCATAGAGGAGGTGGTGATGATGACAAATGAGGAAGTGGGAGAGATGGGAGGTGGAGATTCACTCGGGACAACGCCATTATCCAAGAGGCTGGGTTCTATAGCAGTGGTTGCCAACCTTTTTTTGGCCATGCTCCACCTAAGCATATCTAAAATCCTGATTCCCCCACCCCCGGGACATATGATTCTTATTATTCAAAAAGTGAACTCCTATTCATGTGGAGGAAGCCTAAAAGGTCATTCACTGTTGATAACTCATTCTCAAATTGCCTCCCTTAAAAATCAAATTGCCCCATGGGGGGCATCTTGGGAGCCACAGTTCTATAGCCTCTCTCTGTAAATTTTGAAATTAGAAAGGTCTGTAAGAAACTTTTCCTTGTCTTTATACTTTCCTAGGCAACCAGCCGGGAGCTGCTGACAGCATCCTAACAGCAGGACTTTGCCATCAAACAGCTTAAGGGACAACCAGGGAAGGTCTTAGAACAGATAATTAAACAGTTGGTCTGCGAGTACTTAGAAAAGTGTGCTGTGATTACTAAGGCCCAGCATGGGTTTGTCAAAAACAAGTCATGCCAGATGTATCTTGTTATTCTAGGCTGCATCAACAGAAGTATAGCGTCCAGATCAAGGGAAGCAATAGGCCCAATCTATTCTGCCTTGATCAGACCACACCTGGAATACTGTGTCCAGTTATGATCACCACAACTTAAGAAGGATATTTACAAGCGTGTGCAGAAGACGACCAAGATCATCAAAGGTCTGGAAACCAAGACTTGTGAGGAACTTATGAGGGAATTGGGTATGTTTAGTCTGGTAAAGAAGAGCCTGAGATGAGATATGATAGCCATCTTCAAATATTTAAAGGGCTATCACATGGAAGATATAGCAATGTTGTTTTCTCCTGCTCCAGAGACTAGGACCCATAGTATTTGATTCAAGTTACAAGAAAGGAGATTCAAACTAAACATCAGGAATAACTTTCTGACAATAAGAGATGTTTGACAGTGCAATGGTCTCCCTTGGGAGGTTGCGGACTCTCCTTCCTTAGAGATTTTTAAGCAGAGTTTGGATGGCCATCTGCCATGTATGCTTTAGTTAAGATTCCTAAATTGCAGGGGGTTGGACTAAATAACCTTCTAGATCCCTTTCAACTCTACAACTCTATGATTATATTTAGATAAAAGCAAATATGGCCTCAAATATTAGAAGAGACAACACAAGTGTTGGTGCTGACCTTTAAAGCCCTAAACTGCCTCGGCCCAGTATATATATTCAGCGGACATATGAAGTCCTCCCACCCCAAGGCTCTTGTAGACATCTCTGTCTCTGTGAGTGCTGTGAGATTATGAGCTAGACAGCTGCTGTGCACTCCTGAAGCACTTGTATGAGTTCCAGTCACCTCACCTCAAAAAGGATATTAGAAAGTTGGAAAAGGTTCAGAAAAAGACAATCTTTGAAGCCCTAAATGGTCTTGGCCCAGAATACCTGAAGAAACATCTCCACCCCATTGTTCAGCCCGGACACTGAGGTCCAGCTCCGAGGGCCTTCGGGCAGTTCCTCACTGCGAGAAGTGAGTTATAGGGAACTAGGCAGAGGACCTTCTCGGTGGTGGCACCTGCCCTGTGGAAAGCCCACCCATCAGATGTCAAGGAAATAAACAACTATATGACTTTTAGAAAACATCTGAAGGCAGACCTATTTAGGGAAGTTTTTAATGTTTGGTGTTTTTAATATTCTGTTGGGAGCTGCCCTGAGTGGATGGGGAAGGCCAACCAGATGGTCAGGGTATGAATAATTTCTTCTTCTTCTTCTTCTTCTTCTTCTTCTTCTTCTTCTTCTTCTTCTTCTTCTATCCTTCTATCTTCATATATCTGAGGTCAAGCTACATGTGATCTGTGGTCAGGTCTCCCAAAGTTTTGCTTGTTAAAGAATAATAGCACTGCCGAAGTTAACCCTTTTACCATGCTGTTTTCTGATCTACATTCCTCCCTTCTTCAATTTCCCAGTAACTTGCGGTCGAGAAAAATACAGAAGAGCCTGCTTCACTGGAAAGATGCGTTTGGATTGAGGTGTGCAGAAAGTTCGTAGCAATCAAAGCATTTTTAGGCTGTTTCTGCTCAGCAACTTTGCTTCCTTTGGATCTTGCCCTTCCAAGTTCCCTGGAAAATAAAGGTGTGATTTAACGCAGCAAAGCCCAGTGATGTTACAACTTGACTTTTGTGGATAGCACAGTCTTCATTGCCCATATACAGAAGCTTGAGCAAGCTGTAGACTGGCATGAGCTGAAGCCTCAGTAGGAATATAGGGCAGATGGATTAGAGTGTATCCAGTTCCCATGTAGAGATACACCTTTAGCAATCAGATGCTTTTAGTAGGTATACATATTGTAGTATGAATGGCTATCTTATGATGTTTGGCTCTATTTTGGCCTTTAAGGCTATTCTTATTAACATTTCAGCTTTAAAAAAAACAACCACACAAGTTTGGAGAGTCTTGTAAACATCCAAATGCAGCACATGGTAGCACATGCCCACAACCAGGTCTTAAACAAGTAGGAGGCAGCAGCATGAATTTATTAAAAAAGAAATTTAAAAAAAGAAACAACCCACCACTGAGATGGTTGTGAGAACAGACCTTCATTTCCACAATAAGGCATCATAGATGTATTGCTCTGTGTTCCCATTTCATGTTTTGAAAGATTTCTGACATCTTCTGAACCTTCCTTTTTACATTAAGTGCCAATGCCTTTGAAGATGCCTTAGACTTTGATTCCCTCAATTCTCTATTGTCACAAGACCATCATAAGGAATGAGAAATGTCCTGGAAAAGAAGGTTGAGTATTAGGCCACTTGCAGTTTGTGAAGAGACAACAGCAACAACAACAAACCTCCACTTTGACTTTGTACAGTTGAAATGCCCTCCTCCCCCATGATCATGTGGGTGTTCCATATGCCAAATTCAGAAGACACTCCAAGGTTTGGAATTAGTGTGGATCATCAGTGACATCCAGTGGTTACTCAAGTAATCACAAATATGTAGTACTAATCTGGCAGGTTGCTTATAGCAGAAGTAGAGTGGGGTTTTTATTATTATTATTATTGTTGTTGTTGTTGTTATTGCTATTTATTATTTATCCAGTGCTGTCAATATGCATGACACTTTGCTGAATTTCAGAAGCCAATGTTAGAAAGGTCCCTGCAGCAAGGACATTACAATCTTCATTTTTTAAAAAAGGATTAATGCAAAAAAAAAAAGTGCATAGCTGCCCTTGTGCAAGATGCAGTGCAATTCAACTTTTAGTGTTTGATGGATGCCTGGTATTTCCCTATTGTAGATTTCTCTCCCCCCCCCTTCCTCCTACACACTCTCTCTCTCTCTCTCTCTCTCTCTCTCTCTCTCTCTCTCTCTCACACACACACACACACACACTTCCAAATATCAATTATCCATTGTTCTTCACTCATACTAAAATATATTAAAGTTAGGGCTCTTTCATGGCAAGAGAGGGGGTGGAAATAACCTAAGAATTTAAGAGTTTAAAAAAAACCCTGAACCACAATTAGCCAGTGCCATTGTGATGTACCAGTGGGAACAATGAAAAGGCTGGGTATCCTTCCCACCAATGTTTTCCGGCTGCAGCATTTGTAGCAAATAGATCAAAAATAGGTTTCTTGTGGTTGTGACAGTTGCTAGGCTTGAGAAACAGCCCTCCATACAGATCGCTACATTGATTCATTTGCAGAAAACAGATGGAAAATGAGACTGCATCTGTCACACATCCTCCATAAAACCATTCCCACCACCTCATATCTTTGGTGAGTTTTCAGCAGGGATAGGGAACTGGGTCCGGCCACTGGGCCAGATCCTGTATCTCTGCAGAACTCTTGTGGCCCAATTTTGGCAGGTGGAAGGCCCTAACAAAATGACAACAGATGACCTGCTGTTGCCTGTGTGACTTGAAATCAAACAGTTTGGATGAAAAAAATGTGTATAGTTTTTCTTCTATAGCGCCCCCAATCAGCTGAAGGTCAGCACTTGGGAAGCTCAGCACCAACCAGCTGATTAGCAGTGTCTACAAAGTCTCTTTCATGTGAATCACACCATTACCTATAGGGCAGATGGGTGTTCGGCCAGAATGTCCTCAGTTGCCAAATGGGAAGGCCAGGAGACCCATGCGTCAGAGGTTCTCCACCCTTGGTTTTTGGCTTACCTAGAAGGCAGTTGCTTCTCTTTCATGCTACCATCTAGCCTCATTCAATCAAATAAGTATTGCTATCAAAGCCATTTGCTCTTTTTCTCTACATGCACAGTCCTGTTTCGTTCAACAGTAGCACTATGAATTACACCAAAAGCAGTTTTGCAGAATTAATCTCAGTCACTTAAAATGTTGATGAATCGTTCAAACGATCAAGGAGTGACATTGTTAGTTAGTCTTAGTTTTGGAAATCAAACGAGTCAAATGCAAATTGCATGCAAAAGTAAATGTGGATTATTAAAATTAGAAATGAATTAAAAACTCTTGCTCTCGGGCATGTATAACCATGCCCACCCACCACCTTTCTTAAGGACTGGATTCAGAAATAAATGTCATTGTTACCCCAGAAAGACACAAACAAAATTTCTGTTGGAAGAGGAATGGTGTGACTTCAAGCTACAACTGAAAAAAATAAAAATCTCCAAAGACTTCCTGTGGATAAAACAACATCAGACAAAGAAACCTCAGGGAAAGATTACAGACGTGTCTGTTCTTCAGTCGTTCTTTTGGTCTGGCAAAGTAGAAATTAGGTTTTGTTGCCAAATGAAAATATCTCTCCTCCCAACAAAAGCAAGACAAAATTCCCTCTTGTATCCCTTTCTCTTTATTCTTTCACATACATGAAATAGCACCCCTTCTCTCTTTTACTATAATAAAAGAAGTTCAAAATAGTGTGGTTTGATGAACTTTCTGTAGCAAAAAATATGGTTCTTTTACTTTGCGGGGGGGGGGGGGGAGGGAAAAAAGCCATATTGCATGCAGTTCATAATGGGTTCTGTTGACTTCCTTTACACTATTGTATCATCAGTATCATACCTAGGATTGAAAATGATACTTTTAAGAAGCTATCTACTTACAAGCAGATAAATTAAACTCTACCATTTTCCAAGGCATACAGAACATTTCATACATAGTGATCACAGATTTGAGAGTCAAGAAGAACTGATTCTCAGTTTTTCATTTTTCCAATATTAAATCTGGTTCTGTAACAATTTGCAGATTGTGGGGGGAACCTCCTGGAAGTTCACCTGTATTTTAATATGAATTTATTCTTATAAATACATTCTTATATGCATTTTTGTCTAATGCACACATTTTTGCAAGCAGTTTTCCCTAGTGCAATTAATTTTTGTATGCCATTTTCACTAATATATTTATTTCTATGCACACATTTTCTTAATATATGAATTTTCATAAACATTGGTTGGAGAATTGCATTTTGAAATTCACATAAGGGTGAAATTCTAGTGAAAGTTGTGTTTCTGTTCATTTACTTTTCTAGGAAGTGCAAAGTATGTAGTTTCTCATTAAAATGCATTCTCCCAGTCCTACTTCCTAAAGGATTACTCTTCTTTGGTAGTTCACCCACTTAATTACATTGTGGTGTATCACTGGGCCTCATTCAGGCAATTTCAACCACATGACAGTAGCAGTGGAGACACACTCTCTGACTCCAACCCTCTTTCTCATGTCACTGTTGCTGACTTCATTGCCCTCCATGTGTTGAGTGTTGAACTGCTGTAGCAATGAAGCCTTCTCTGCTCATGAAGGCTCCTTGTGTGATTTGGAACCCTGGAAGGTGAGACGTTTGGCCTCCAAAGTGTGGAAGGCACCTTACAATAGCCAAAGAGGGGAATCTATGGACCTCCAGATGTTGCTGAACTCCATCATTCCTAGTCAGCATGAGGGAAGTTTGAGTTCAGCAATATCTGCAGGGCCACCCACTCCTGATCTTACAATTGCCCAGAAACGCACTGGAGGGCAGAATAACTGGCCGGTGGTTGGAATATGTTCTCACATACCCAGTAAGTGGGCGGCAGTGTTCTCTGTTGGTTGCAGATTATGATCCATCTTTAAAAACAATCCCACACAGAGCTCATTATATTTGTCAGTGCTCTAGGTTGCAAAGATACATTGTCAGGAAAGGCATGTAGTCAGCATATCAGATGTAGCTGATATATAGTTTTGCAGGCCACCTCCTCATCTAGCAGCAGTAATGAATCCAGCCAGGATGCCCAAGCTCTACACCTGCTCCAGTAAAATGATGTGTACACTAATCATAGCAGAAAGACCAGAAAGTCCCAAAGTCTCTGGCCTCCCAGCCAACATCACCTCCACCCTTCATTAGATCTCTCTGCCATCAGATATACAGCAGAAGTGTACTCAAGATGAGGCCATCCTGGATGCGGAGCCCAAAATCTGGAATGTCCTCTCAAGAAAGGCATGGCTGCCCACTCCTGCTCATGCTCAGACAAGCAGCAGTTTCATTTCAGCAGACTTTCTAAAAAATATATTGTTTTTAATAAGAATTTCTTCCCGCTGCTGCCTGTTAGTTTTTAGTGGGTTTGTTTTCAGCCTTTCCCCCCTAAATTGGCTGTTTGATTATTTAACTGTTCCTTGTGCAGGACTTTAATTGTTGTTGGCCCCTTGAGGATTTTATAGAAAGGCAGGGTAGAAATCTACATAAATGAATACATAGATTGGCTTTCACAGAACAGTAGCATGTTTTCTAAAGACTAGAACAAACATCTCCACTACCAACTGGGATCCCTCCAACAAGGAGAAGGAAAGCCAGCTCAACAGAGACAGAGGATAATCTTCAGTTTAATGTGAACCCATAAAATCCACACCTCCTGAACCAATATATGATCTAAAACACAGCTATCTTTCAAAATTAATTCTACAAATGAACAGAAGATATAAAAAGCATATATTTTACACCAAATTGTGTATATTTGTGAAAATAACATGCAAAAATCAATCATATTGGGGAGAAATCACTTGTATAAAAATATGCCTATTAAGCAAAATTATATACACAAAGGCACATATTAGGATAAATGCACATAATAATGTATTTTTTAAAATTGGGAACCAATGTGAAAATGGGTGAATCGCAGACTGAAAAAGGGGAAAAACCAAAATTGACATATTTTTCCACCCCTACACTCCAGTTCTACACCCTTGCCAAATTTCATGGAATGCTCAAGAACAATGAACAGGGCAGGGTGGGATTGTCGTTGCTCATCTTGCAACAAATATCGATGCTGAGGCGAATTGAGGGCAGCACCACCAGTTCCCTCACAATGGGCGCTAAGCTGAGGAGGCGTGTAGCAGGGTGTCACAGCTATATTGTAGTACACACAGAGAACAGAAGACAAGAGGTGGGTGTGCGCCAAATTTTGGCCTCACACAAGGTGCTGCTAAAATTTGAAACCCCAAAGTCTGCCACTGCAACCTGGTTCAATATCTAGTTCAAAAGCCAGATCGAAAGGAGCCAAGGATGAATGGCTCATCCCAGAAGCCCTTAAGTTTTCCTTTCAGAATGAATAATAAGAACATAAAAAGAGCCGGCTGGATTGGGCCAGTGACCCATCTAGTCCAGCATCCTCTTCTCACAGTGACTGAGCAGATGCCTATAGGAAGTTCACAAGCAGGACCTGAGTGAAACAACACTCTCGCCTCCTGCGGTTTCTTATCACCTGGTATCCAGAAGCTTTGTGGTTGGCATCTGTTTGAGTTGAGGTGACCAGAACCGTACAGTGGTAACTCAGGTTACAGATGCTTCAGGTTACAGACGCTTCAGGTTACAGACTCCGCTAACCCAGAAATAGTACCTCAGGTTAAGAACTTTGCTTCAGGATGAGAACAGAAATTGTGTGGCGGCAGTGGGAGGCCCCATTAGCTGAAGTGGTACCTCAGGTTAAGAACAGTTTCAGGTTAAGAACGGACATCCAGAATGAATTAAGTTCTTAACCCGAGGTACCACTGTATTCGAAATGCAGTCGCACCACAGGCTTTTATAAAGGCATTCTGATTTCAGTAAGTTAATTTTTCAATTCCTGTCCTAATGATCCCTAGGAATCAACTTTCTCCCAAAGGGAAGGTTGAATACTAGCCTGAAACTTGCAGATTGATCTCGGAAGAAAAAGAAGGCAGCCGCATTTCACCTGGCCCCTAGGCTATAGTTTCTGATAGCTTCAGGAAGATAAGCAAGTCTTAACTTATCATGACGTACATCATCTAGTCTAATATGCATGTATCTATAGTTCTATATGTGCAATTGCCAGGAGGCTGAAATGTAGCAAATTATGAACTTGCTGTCTAGCTACTTCAATATACCTACCTATGATATCATGCTGTTAATTTGTTTATGAAATTTTTTTTTGAAATGTGGAATAACGGAGCTCAAACATTGCAGCTGTCTAGGAAACATATATATTAATATGCATCTGGAGGTTGCAACCTTTTCTTTGTTCTATTTTTTTTAGTTGTTCAAGCTAAAATGCTATTTATTTCTGTCAAATAATGAGTTGAAGAACTGCACCAGATAATATTTATATGCAGGGAATGAGGAAAACCTTTGTGGCTTTCCCCTCCTCCTACCTCCCCCCCCTCCCCCGGTTACTTCTGAACAAGGCAAGTAGATTTGACAAGTAGTGTCACTATGCCCAGAAACACAGTCTGCATTGGACATTAAGGCAGAAATGCAAAGAAATGAAATAAATACCATCTGTTTAGATGTTTACTCTTTCTCTACCCGCCACCCCAAAAGTTAATGGTAATTGAAACATGGTTAAAGAGACTAGACCATCAAGCATATGTTCAATTCAGGCCACTGAACAACTCAAATTGAAAGCTTTCAGACTGATCCCCATGGAGACAGGTTATCTTCACTGCAGAATGCAGATCTTTTATCTTTTAAATAGACTGGGTATGGACTGGACTAGTCTTGACTGCAGTTGATCTGGAAAGCAGTTCTGGATCTTGAGGTGAACCTGGTTTTTAGGTTCTGTATGCCTGAGGTAGGGTGCTCTGGCCATAATATAACTGTACCAAGTATGTGTAACACATGGAAACCCCTTGTGGATCGTACAAGAGGCCCATCTAGTTCAGCTTTCTGTTCTCACAGTGACCAACCAGGTGCCTATGGGAAGCTCAAAAGAAGACATATGAGCAGTAAACCTCTCCTGTTCAAGATCCCCTACAATTGGCATTCAGAGGCATATTGCCTCCGACACTGGAAATAATATAGCCATCATGACTAGTAGACATTATCCACCATAATCCTATTTTACAGCCATTCCAGTTTATCACAACATTTTGTGGTTGCAAATGCCACAGTTTTAACTATGTGGTATTTGGAGAAGTGTTTCCTTCGGTCTGTCCTGGATTTCCCAATCTGCAGCTTCATTGGATGGCTCCAGATTCTGCTATCATGAGAGACGGAGGGCAGATCAGGTCAGTTAGGGGTGCTGTCTGCGTTGAATATGGTAAACCTGATTCAATCAGGGATCAGATCATTATGTTGCACGGGACTCCAGTTTGTAAAGTTGTGGTCTTCTTGAACCCAAACACATTCGGAGCCTAGTAGCACAATCCATTACAAGTCTATTCAGAAGTAAGTTGCATTTCATTCTGTTGGGCTCCCACGTAAGTGTGCAAGGATTCCAGTCTGAAATAGCATACAGGACACATAAAGAATTTCTGCATTCATTTTGAAACATTTTAAACACACCTGTTCACAGTGAGTGAAACTACCGTTTTTCTAGGAATTTCTGCTCACTTCTCAAATTTGGAAGGCTGCCTCAAATGTATTTATTCTGTACAGCTTTCTGCCTAGAAGGTAAATGCTCTTAATTTTTACTTGCCATTAGCTGTATTTTAATTGGGGTTTTTATTTGCTGTTTATTAAACAGCTAATAATTAGATGAGCTGTCGGTTTTGGTTTTTAATTATTTTTAATTCTAGCAGCTCTCCTGCCCCCTTATAATAAGACACCTTGGAACAAAGCTCCACTGAAACGCAGCCTAGAAATTTATTAAATAAACCTCAGAGGGTCGACCTGTGAGCTACTAGCGGAATAGCTGAGCAAGTGTCCTTGGTCATTTGTTTGGCATGACCTCTCCTGCTTAGTATTCACACTCACAATGATCTTGTTCAGAACATAAGCTTCAACAGGGATTTCCACACATTAGGAAGGCATACAGACCAGTGTGTTGCAGGTCTGCCCCCAAAATCACCATGCATGCCAGCCCCACTCAGCCCACCCCTTACCTTTCTATGCTAAGCAAAAAAGATGTGAAGGGGGCTTCCAAGTACATTCAAATTAACCCACTTAGTATTCTCCATGCAAAGAGGAACTCTGTACCCAGACAGTTCCTATCCATATACAGGATTCTAAGTGTGGCCTCCCAACTGAATTCCCCTTCATACCTTCCCATGCAACATGAGATGTTCAACAGTGGAGCCAGCACATGTGGGGATATTGAGGGCAAGGCCAATGTGAGCAGCCCCACTCTTCCCAACACTTGTTCAGGCAACAATGCAGGAACAGGGCTAATACTAAATACAAATTCGTTGGTGGTATACAACTAATCCAAGCGATCTCTCTCTTGATCTCTCTCTCTTTCACACACACACACGCACGGTTGCTTTCCATTTCATTCTGATAATGTTTAATTCTATTTCAAATGTGAGGGTCTAATAGCATGCTTAGGGACACGGGTGGCGCTGTGGTCTAAACCACAGAGCCTAGGACTTGCCGATCAGAAGGTCAGCGGTTCTAATCCCCGCAACAGGGTGAGCTCCCGTTGTTCAGTCCCTGCTCCTGCCAACCTAGCAATTCAAAAGCATGTCAAAGTGCAAGTAGATAAATAGGTACCGGGCCGGCGGGAAGGTAAACGGCATTTCTGTGCGCTGCTCTGGTTCTCCAGAAGCAGCTTAGTCATGCTGGCCACATGACCCGAAAGCTGTATGCCGGCTCCCTCGGCCAGTAAAGCGAGATGAGTGCCACAACCCCAGAGTCGGTCACGACTGGAACTAATGGTCAGGGGTCCCTTTACCTTTAATAGTATGCTTATCTTCCATGCCAGCAGTACTCCTCCTCCACTCCATTCCTGACATAAGAGTAGAACGTTTGAATCTCCCACAAGTGTAAGTTCAGAAAAGACTAGCGACCATACAACTTCTGTAATGTAAGTACTTACTGAGAACGGCACTGGTGGCGGTGGTGAAATATTGCTCACTGAGCACAGAAGAGGCAAGGTTCATTTAAGGTGAGAGGTGGGAACCTTTGTCCTATAAGTTAGATTTCTGAAAGAGAGATAACTCTGTATCTTGCATGCTCTCACCCTAAAAATATATTCTCTGAAAATAAAAATGCTATTGATTATGACAGGATCAATTTCAATTCATCCTTCCTGGAACTGCAGTCTTAATTGTAATTTCCATTTTCTTATCAGTGGTAATTTGTATATGAAAAGTGTGTTTCTTTCAAGTAGCCACAAAGGTCCAGCAGTTGGGGGGGGGGGGACATACTTGTCTGGATATTTGCTTCCCCCTCTTATAAAACTGTCTGTGGAACTTGACCTCAATAGTATGATCTTCGTAGGATGCTTCTAGAGAGACCTGGACAGAGATGGACGAGTACACTCAGTTATCACATTTGCGCAGATGGTGGAAAACAAGTGTTTCTGGCAACAGTTTGGACGAAGAGATGCAAAGTATATTGGTATCCTTTTAACAATTCACTCTATACCTCATTTATTAAATTTGTCCAATGTGGTATAAACAACATGGCAATCCAGCTTTCCTCAGAAGAATTTCCCCACTGAAACAGTTCTACTGGAATAGCAAATGCAGAGTAGTACTGAAGTCAATGGACCATGGATCTTCTTCCAAATATATGCCACCAAAGTTAGGAGCAGTTCTAAGTGTTATAGCTGAACTGTTCACACAGTTAAAATGCCAAAAGGTGTGGTGATTGTCTAATGGGTACGTTTTTATAATTCTGAGATGTCTCCTGAATTGGAAGTATGTTTACTACAAATATTCCCAAAGAATACCTTTCTACACTTTTCTCACACGTCGTCGAGAAAAAGGAAGGAATGTTTCTCTCAATATTGAAGGCACTACTTTGTTAGCAATTTTGTTTATTATTGGGTTCTAAGGGGAATATTTATTTAGCTCCCCGTCACCCCCGCTGCCCTGGTTGAATTAAAATGAAATGCTTTTACATTTTGTTTTACTCGCTGACAAGTTTCAAAACTGAAAGGGCAATTATAATTGGAAAGAGGTGGCAAAATTCAATGGACTTAAAGGAAGTGGTATTATTTGTGAATAGGGTAACAAGCAGTTTCTGGGTTTTATTAAGCTGTCATCAGAATGACATAAGAGTGAAACTGATCAATCAATTTCAACTGCAAGAAGAAAGTCAATCCTCAAACACTTGTTTCCTTCCCTCCCTTGCTGCTTCTCTTTTTACAGATAACACACTTTATCTTGACCAAAATCATCTGAATTTAGGGGAGAAGGTGAAGGTTCAGCCCAATTTATGGATTATTTTCCAGTAAAGATAGAAAGTATTCTTTGGTACACAATAGGGTAACCTAGGCAGCAGCAATTATATGTATGTTTGAGGCTAATGGCCTCACAGTGAATGAGAAGAAAACTTGCTATACTGTCTACACTTCCACATCCAAAAGGAAATGTTGATTCTTCCTATTGAAAACTTTGTAAAAATCAAAATCTATCACTGTTCCAGCAATATATGATTATATTTTCTTCAATAATTTCAACAGCAGGAAGGCGTAAGTGGGTCAGATAAATGACCAGTCAGATGTAGCTTTCAGTAGAGCAAGGAGAACATTTTTGATCACTTCTGAATAAAATAAAAATTGTTGAATGTTCAGCACAACAGTTTATCCTAAAGGTGTAAAAGAATACATTGGTCTCAGCAGCAGTGAAATATGATGAAGAAGGGTCTTGAAGGGATATAGCCTTCCTTTTTGTGTAGCCGTAATAGGCCCAGAGAGTGGCACTAAGCCCACAGGCAAATATTGCCTTAATGTGGCCACAAAATCACAATGGTCCATCCCTGACAATGTACCTGTATTAGCAAAGTTTCCCACATTGGCAAATGCACAGAATCCTTCACTGTAAATCTTCTAAATCTTAAAAAGCCTTCCTGTAGCATAAATGTGAAAAGGCAAAACAAGCCTTCATTCCGGAAACTAAGAACCACGGCTCCAGAACCAAGGGGATTCATACGCAGAACAAGAAATAGGGGTGAGCTTCTGACCCCCTGTCCCAGGTAAGCTGGGCCCATTCCCCATGCCACTGTGAGTGGTGTGGGACTTAAAACAAGGTTTTAAAAGTGGAGGTGGGAAGAAACATCTAGCTACAGTGGTACCTCAGGTCACATACACTTCAGGTTATATACGCTTCAGGTTACAGACTCCACTAACCCAGAAATAGTACCTTGGGTTAAGAACTTTGCTTCAGGATGAGAACAGAAATCGTGTGGTGGAGGCATGGCAGCAGCGGGAGGCCCCCTTAGCTAAAGTGGTGCTTCAGGTTAAGAACAGTTTCAGGTTAAAAACAGACCTCCAAAATGAATTAAGTTCTTAACCCGAGGTACCATTGTACTTTGGTGACATGGAGCGAGGGATGCCATCTCGCCCTCGGGATTGTGGGTGCCTGTCACAGAATGCAGATGTGCAACATCACATGCGTACACCTGTGGCAGTGACTCTTCTTCCTCTCTGTTTCTCTGCCTCCAAGTCTGTGCCGCCACCCCCCACCTCGCTGCAGAGGATGGAGCTGAACCGCTTCTTTCTCAGAGGCAGCGCCACTGTCACCTGCCAGCTTTTCACATTGACTTTGTGAGTGCCCGGCCCCCACGTTTATATTATTGTGCCCAAGCACTCATGGCCCCCTGGAGTTGGCTCACATGCATGAAGCTTTAAAAAAAAAAGTTTTAAAAGAAAATGATAATCTTAGCTCCAAAGGGTAAGAAGGTAGATAGCAACCACCACTCCTCAATTCTGAAAAGTGTGCACATGCTTTCTTAATTCAGAATTCCCACTGCAGAATATTCACCTGATTACTGTCCACGGGAGAGGTATGGAAGGGCAATCCAAAATGCTTTTTCTAATCAATGTTTGCATGAGATGCTATAGAGATAAACAGCTAATTTAAATAACTACGATCAGATAGTGCTGGTTCTATTGTAGTTTTTATTTCAAAAGCTAGAAGAAAGAAGAAGCAAATTTATCAGATGAAGTTCTGTACCTTTTTTTTTTTTTAATAGAAGCAAAAGCAAGATCATAATCCTTCCCTTCATACCAGCTTCCATCTCCAAGGCAAAACAAAAAATGGATATAAATTCAAGGTAATAAACACATTGCAATAAAGAATGTCACCTCGCTGGCCCATTCAACCAACTGCAGTAACTAATGTTTCATTCCCGGCAGAGCCTTCGCTTACATAGTAAAAGAGTTCCCTTATTTTCAAGCCAAGTCTCCCTTTGATCAGAAAGGTCTCATTGTTATGTGACAATAGACAAAGCTCACTGTCTGACAACCTCTCAGGAATAAGGAGATGTGCCCTTGAAATATATGAATTATGTTGACACGTAAAACAATTGGTAACAGATAAACAAACCCCCTGTGTTTATTTAATCATTCTGTTTACCACATTACTGGATCAAAGGGATGCTCATCCTTTTCCTTCACCTTGACTTCCGTGAGTACCATACCACATAAAAGCTGCATTTTGCCAGTAATTTAAAGACTCACAAAGGAACATGTTCGCATTCCTAGTCGTTTTATCCTTGTCACTTATACTTACCATAATGCATAACATGATGCACATAGTTGTGTGTGTGTGCTCTTTCTTTCTTTCTTTCTTTCTTTCTTTCTTTCTTTCTTTCTTTCTCCTTCCTCCCTTCCTCCCTTCCTCCTCCACCTCCTAGATGTGGCTCTCCTTCCCTCATGCAGCATTTCTTCTGGCTGTACCATCTGCTGGAAGATCAAAGCCAGGGTCATATCCATCTAATAACAAGAGGGGAAGCAGTGCGGTAGGTGAACACTCTATTAGCCTCTCTCTTCTTTCTATTCAGGTCAGTGCTCAGAGACATTCCAATGCCTTTGATGTGAGCCTGACTCAGGCGGATGGGCCAAACCCTTCCTCCTGTCATAATAGCCTTTTCACTGGATTACCCAAGGAAGATCATTTTTCCGAACTAATCCTTAACCTTTCGATGAAGCACTATGACAGAGTACAATTGCAATCCTGTATGAGGCTGTGTGTGCTGAAGGCTGCAATCCTAAACAGGCTTACCTGGGACTAAATCCCCTTAAAATCAGTGGGGCTCTGATTAGACATGTGTAAAATCATTGATACCCACATAACTCTAGAGGAGCTGGACTGATGACATGGAAATGAGTGCTGGGAATGGCTATGCCTTATTTTAGTCAACTTCCAAGAGAAGAAATCAAGACTGGTCCTGCCATGCGCCAGGGTGAAGCAATCTATATCAGGGGGCAACATGAGGATGGAACAGATGAAGGCAGGAACTAAATGGTGCAGCAAGACTTTTTAAAATAGTTTTGGCCCTAGAACTCCATTTGAGCAGTCAGCACAGTTGTTGTACAGTCTACATGTTGTTCTTCCATGCACCTACACTTTGCCTTGGTGTCTGTCTTAGTCGCCTTCTTCTCCAGCTTGCCTACAACACAATAGTGAAGCAGATATCAAGCTGTGAAAGAAAGTGTTGGTGCTGCACCTTTCTGAGCCTGAGAACAGGCATTTTTTTAGTCAAGAGAAGACATAGGAATAAGGTAACACAGAATAACCATTGTAGCAGAACTGGTAATACTTCGAGGGCCCTGTTTCAGCTTTTTCAAGCTATATCTAGTGCTATGACATCATAAATATGAAGGGGGAAATTATTCATTTCTCACTTTAATTGCCTACTTTGCCTACTTTGACCTTTGCAAAAAAAAAAAAAAAAGTGAACCAAAATACAGCTATCTTTCACAATATGCGCTTCTCTGAATTTTGCAATGCCGTTTTCCAGCCCTGAGCTGTGCACAAATATGCTTACATTAGTTTAAATATCATACAAAGCAAAAAATGCTTTCAATGATGCATATTTTAGTGAAAGTACATACAAAGTGCATATATGTTAGGAGCAATACACATAAAAAGTGATATGTATTTCTGTGCAAAATGTTTGAAGAAAAAAATCATGAATTGATGCGGAAATGGAGGAAACAGAACTTAAGAAAATAGAAAATGGAGAAATGGGGAGAAAGTAAAATTAACAGATTTCTCCATCCCTGGAATATAATATATTCAAAGTGATTGAAACTGTACCATTCAAATCTAGATGGGAAAAGCAGAGGTGGGCATGAAGATTTGAACTACACCAAGTATTCCTGGAGATGCTATTGCAATCATGAACAAAACCAGCTGACTTTAGCTACTAATATTACATTCCTCCATGCATCTCAGGAAATTTCTTGGGTTTTAAAATAACTTATTTGAGACTGCAATGCTCTGGCTTCCCCCTGAAGATTCTCATCTGTTCTTTAAATTATGTTTACACTGTGTCTTTTTTCTTCTTTTTCTCTACCCGCCCCTCTTTTTCAGCCTTCAGAAGCATTTTGTCTACCAAACACATTCTCGTATTTAGCTAGCTGTGACTTCTTTTTTAGCTCACTATGCAAAACAGCTGAGTTGTCACTTCTGCCTTCTACAGCAGAGCTTAATTTGTCATGTTAGTTAGCAGGGATTTCTTCTTTTTTTCATTTTTTCAAACAATATCTGAGCTTTAGGTTTGGTCTTAAAATTAGATTACCCCAACTTATTGTCTGCTCCTATCTTATTCTTAATCTTGCAATGATTTATTCTCTGGTTCTATAAAGCTACCAGATCATATAAAAATTTTGAATGGTGTTTTGAATGGGCTGTAGGAGAGCTCAACTTGCAAGGTCCTTCTATAGAGGTTAGAAAGGAATGCTTCAAGTGACAGTGTGGCAAAAGCCCATTGGATAGTGCCATTCCTAAAGCTGGGATGTCAGATTTATCTGGGGCAAGATCCACTTTGAACACTTTTAAGTCCCATTTGCTTGGAAGAAGGATTATGTTTGGGTTAAGGGGGTGGTGATGCCACCAAGTGAAGATGACAGCTTAGGATGAGAGGTCTTTGCATCCTAATTGAATAATCAGAATGAAAAGCGCTTTATAAATACAAGTATACATTTACAAGATAGGTGGCTGTCAGGAAAAGCAGTGCTAGACCCCTGCACTCTGTATAGTGGATCCAACTATCTACTTTGAGATGCAAGAACCAGCTATTAGCTTTCAGAAAATGAAATGGGTTCTGGGATGGTGCCTAAACATGCATGATTCATCTATGGCAGTGGGAACAGAACTACTAAACAAAATTGTGGAACAGTCCTTTAAGGACACAGTGACAGAACGGGCCTCCACTCTAAAGACACCAATGGCTAAGGCCTCAAATGCTGCAGCAAAGCTTACTGATATAGTAAATGTGGTAATGCAGCCTTTGAACTAAACATTCAGCAACTAAATAATGTGGGATGACCAGCCTCATATAACCAACATGCCTAAGTCTAATCAATGTATGGAGTGATTAATACCATAGAGTAAGCTGTCCTGCCAGGCTTGGCTCATCTTGGGAAGGACTAGACAATCAAGACTTTGTTCTCCCCACAGTCTACCAGAGAAGCTCAATGTGTGAAGAGGCTTTTAGTTGGTTGCTGCAGCTCAGACCACATGGCTCTTACAAGCAATTCTTGTTTTCCTATACCAATAATTTTCACCACTGAAACTAAGGCAAGTTTGACTGCTTATGCAACTTCATCTAAATGCTGTATGGAAAAGCACATGAATTGGACTTTTGTAGAGCTTGTAAGGAAATCATTTTTAACTTACCAAACATGTAGACTTTCCCCCTATGCTAATGGAAGAAGGAAGTTTTGGAACTCACAATGATAAATTTTAAAGCTCTAACAGACTATATTTCCATGCTTTACTTCATTGCATGTTTTGTGATTTTAAATCTTTGTTGGGATTCTCTCACCAGAGAGTACTCCCCCCAAATTTGGATCCTGGCATCCAGGAATTTTCCTTTCTATATACCTATTTTTCCCTTGCCACCAACAAATAAGATGTGAGCCCTATCCAAGACCACTTTAGCAAAGCAGTTCAGCAGATATTACATTTTGTGGACTCAAGGCATTCCAAAGACTGCTGAAAGGGGCAGTATTGCTGAATTTCTAGCCAATTGGCCTGTGCAGCTTTTGTGTAATTTTAAGATCACACCTGCAGGCTTGAAGGGGCTTGCAGAGCGTTATTTCCTAAGCTGCCAAATGCTGCCAAACCATGGGATGTCATTATGAGCTTTAACCACTCTGCAGTAAAAGAAGACATTTTGGAAGGTCTCAGGGAATGTTGATCTGTGTCCTATGAAGCTCAGCCTGTAATGATTCCACACAATATTAGCCCAGAAACCTTGAGGTGAAAAAAAGAGTTTCAGATGCTACACAAACTATGAGAAGCGACCGTTGTTTAGACATAATGTTTCCTATCCTCCTTGTTTGGGCAATTCGAGGGCAAAACCCACTAAGAAACCACTCATGAAGAATCACGAAAGCTGCTTAGCCTGCTGAAAGAGCAAACATTTGGCAAACCGGAGCCAAGAATGACTTACTGGCATTAAGAGGCAAGAAGAGTGACTGGACTAACAACAAAAGCCAAGAAAAAGCAGTGGTTTGGGAAGAAGAAAAAAGGAAGTTTATTATCTACTCCCAAACCATCCATGTTTGCTGTCAACATGTCAATGCAAACTCTGTACTTCTCAATCTCTCTCAGTGAGTTGATTATCTGATGGGGACCAACACCTGCAGGGAAAGATATTAGTGGCACTTGTTCTAATTATCTCTGTTCCTTGCCTCTATTCCGCAAACGCTTAAAGGTTGTTTAAATAATTTACACCAATCTTGCTTAATTGTTATGGAAATATGCTGGTGCTATTGATTGGTGTTGCTTCCTTTGCCTCTGACAGTCTGTGTCAAACTAGCCCCTATGGTCCAGGACAGGGGAAACTCCACTATGGGGACCGCCCGTCAGGTAGCTTTTAAATAGGTGTCATTCTTTCGGTTATGATTTTTGTTTGTTTATTTTCTGGAGTTGTAATTGCAGGTCCACAACTGCAGAAGTCTATTCATAATACTATTTATTTATGACTCAAATAATCAGAGGGCAAGCAGTTCATCCGGTAAGGGTAAAGGGACCCCTGACCATTAGGTCCAGTCGTGGCCAACTCTGGGGTTGCGGCGCTCATCTCGCTTTATTGGCCGAGGGAGCTGGCGTACAGCTTCCGGGTCATGTGGCCAGCATGACTAAGCCACTTCTGGCGAACCAGAGCAGTGCACAGAAACACCATTTACCTTCCCGCCAGAGCGGTACCTATTTATCTACTTGCACTTTGACATCATTTTGAACTGCTAGGTTGGCAGGAGCAGGGACCGAGAAACGGGAGCTCACCCCGTTGCAGGGATTCAAACCGCCAACCTTCTGATTGGCAAGTCCTAGGCTCTGTGGTTTAACCCACAGCGCCACCCACATCCCTAGTTCATCCAGTACTATAGGGTAAAAAGCCTATACACTTAATGTTAGGAACGTGGGAACGGCAGTAAAAAGACAGCCAGTCTCTGTATTGCTGAGGAGATAGAAACCTGACATGATACTTCTCCAAAAGACGTACCATAAGAAAAATAGTCACCAAGGATGGTTCAGTTCTCATTTTACTGTCCCAATTATCACCAAGGCTAGAGGAGTCACAAGCTCTTGGCACTTTGTTAGAAGATGAAATGTTGTGAGATGGGTACAGGCAATGGATTCTTGTAAAGGGAAGGAAATAAATCACTCTAGTATAGATTTATTCCCAAATAAAGAGCAAGTACAGTTTGTGGAAGGTGGATCAATTTCAATCACTCTGGGAAGGCACATCATTGGGACAGCCCTTAGTGTAACTTGCAAGGTGCAGGCAGACATTAGGAGGAACAGCAATAGGTGGCCTGATAAAACTGCTCCAGCAACACAATCTTACTGATGCCTGAAGCTTCGTAAACCCAGGTGTGAGTGGTTACATATAGTTCTTGCTGTGAAACAACACAATACACATATTGGTTTTATATTGACTAATGAGACCTCATGGGATCACAGCAGAAATAGTTTGGTGGAGGTATCCAATCAGAGCCCTGTAACAGTGGTGCAAATGATACAGAAGTTTAATCCTTGTCTTACGCTGGAAGATAAAAAAAACTTCTTTAGTTCAACAACTCTCAAGCTATGATTTGAAACTTGTTAAAAATTGTGACCAGGGGGTGATTTATTTATTTTTTTGGGGGGGAGGTAGTCTGGACATCATTTGAGGAATCATAGAATCAGTAGCACACTCTAACCAACTGAGCTATCTCTTTCTGTCCCTTAAACCTCTATGGTTCTTGGCTGAGAAACTGAGATTTGATCAGGAGTGGGTCAATTGTGTCTTAATGAGATGCCTCTCAATGGATAGGCTTTTCTAGAAGTAGGAATATATTTGGGAATCAGGGTTTAATTTCCCTGTCCTGATAAAAGTGAGTGGTGAAGAGTGGGAGAGAGAGAGAATGAAAAGGTGAGTCAATTTTTGAACTGAACTGGAAACACACAGAAGTCTGAGCCGCTGTTTGTGATAATCCACAGATATGGTTTTGGTGCCTCCACCCCTGAAACCTAATGAGGAAGCAGAATCTGCTAGTGTTAAAGATGTGAATATTTTATCTTCTGCTCAGTGTGCATATGTGTAAATAAACCTCATATCACAGAAAACACCATATGCTTCCAGTGACCTTCTTTCCAAGGAAACCAAACCCAAAATACACTCTGGGATTCCTGAAATCTCTTACTACTCAAAGATTGAGTTATCAGCTGTCAAGAAGCTTAGTAGAGAAAAGAGGGATAAACTTCAGCAACAGCCTGTGATCTTTGCAAGGCAACACAATCTGAAAAGCAGTAAAGAGGTTTGTAAGACTTTGGTTTGAAAATGGTCTAAGCTAGAAGGCCTTGAAATCAGCAGAGGTCTACACTGCAGTTGTGGTGTGGGCAAGGGGTTAAAGCCATTGGATCTGCTATTGGTGCAGCTGCATGAGGCTCCACCCACAGCCGTCATTGGCAGCTACAGAAGAGGAAAACAGATGGGACTTCAGGGTTTCACCATAGCTCTGCTAGAAGCACAGCAATTTTTGCCTTCTCTCATTGAAATGTTTCCATTCCAGCTAGACATTGCAAGAACTCTTGAACTAAGAAATAGTGCCTACTTTCTCTCCACACACCCCGTTCTTCTTTCCAATCCCTTCTCCCTTTGTGTTGGGTTTTTTTTAGATTGTAAGCCTGAGGGCAGGAAATCTCTGATCATTAACATTTGTAAGTCTCTCTAGCAGCCTCCTCCCCTTTCTTCTTCTTCTTCTTCTTCTTCTTCTTCTTCTTCTTCTTCTTCTTGCTGAAAAGCAGGATATGAATGATTTTAATAAATAATCACTTACTTGGAAAAATGATCTCCCAAATACTGGTTTTGTGAATAATGTCACATCCATTTTGCCCCTAAGTGCAAAATGCTTGCTTATTTCAAAGAAAAGAGAATGGGCTTACTCCCAGGAAAACCAGCACATAGGCTTGCCATCTTAATGTCAGATTGAAATCCTGAACAATTGTCATGATAGCTTTTGCTTTTAACAGGGTGTCTCTTTAAATATAGCACCACATTTCTGAAAGACTAAGCGTGACTCCTTAGTAAAATCATATGCAATCTCTTTTCTAAACGTAAGGCGTATTTCTCCTTAAAAGTGTCATACAAGTTAAAGGGCCTCAAACTATTTGACAGTAACAGATACCTTTGTGCAAGGCATGCCAGAAAATAATTGCTACAATCTCCTTTGAAAGACCTGCCATATGGGCCCACATTCAGCAGACTGTTTGAGACCAAGCTTAGCCTTCTTGCACATTGAAATGCTCTGCTGAATTCAGGCGGCCGTTTGCCACACAAAGACCTGGAACTAAATCACATGTCATCTCCATCCACTTAAAACGGTGGAATAGATGGGAAGTTATTCCTATGCAAGTGCTATCAGAATTACACTCATTTTTTTAAAATATATATATATTTATATTCAGTCTTTAATAATATCCTGGCGACAACGTTGAAATAGCAAGGATGATTATTTGAAATTGTGCTGATTCAAGCCCAACACTCTGCATGATGAAGGTCTCTTTACTGGGACTGTTCTTCTCCCTCTGGACCAGTGTAGCCTGCACCTGCATCTGTTCAGATAATGGTTTTCAGCAAAGCCGTTACCCTTGTGATTTAACTCAGTAGGCAAGCATCTGCATAGTCAAGGTCTGTGTCATTCAAATCATTGCACAATAGAGATGCTGTTGGAATTGGAGAAGGCAAGGATGGGAATACTTCTTCCGATGGAATCTGAAACGCAGTCATCCCCTATACAAAAGCTGCACTTATAAAGATGGAAACAACTCGACACCTTTTGAGCTTTTCATTAACTCTTCCCAGATGTCTGCAGGGGATCCAGAGGTTGATTGTGGTGGTGATGACTTTGATTTGTGAGCTGCCCGCTACAAAAGAATCTGAAGGTGACTGGCAATACCATAAATACACCACATTAGAAAATATTCTGAATAATTAAAAACACAAAAAATTAGACAAATTCAAAGAATTCTCCTACCAGATGATGATAATCACCATGAAATTAGTCAACACCTGCAAGACTTGATATACTTTATGAGTAGCATTCTTTTTTTCTGCTACATTTAAACAGAGCTCTGCTTTCTTCTAAAAAAGCAAGAAAAAGAGCGAAGCATTGCCAACACTGCAATATTTCATATAATTAAGACTTTACATGCATTTTTAATGGCATAGACTGTGGTAATTGACATGTGCAATTCCAGATCACACTTCGGATTTTAAATTATTTCCCTCTACTGAAATGTGTTTTAAGTGCACTATCCAGACACTTTTGGTAATTCAGCTGTTAATGACTATCCTCCACTCCCGCGCTACCTTTGATGTTAAAATAGTCTTCAGAATTAATGTCGCTTCCCCACACGCTGCTCGGGTTAAAGTAGGATGTTTCTTAAATATTTCATGGGAGAACTCTTTCTAACCCCAACTACTGCTGAAGTGTGAGAAGGTTTCACTTACAACAAATTTAATATCTTGTTCCTTACACCATTTCAACAGGTGATCAAGGCCTCCAAACAGGCACTGACTGCTGAGCCTGAAACAAGATCAAGAAACTATTCAAAAGGGAATAGTGGATATAATACCGAAATATAGCAAACCACGCAGGATAATCGTTATCATTTAAGGTCACACATGTTACAGTCAGAAACAGTCTCCCCAGAGGGAATGATTATTCTCCCAGCCATAATACAGAAGACTACTTGCTGCATACATTTACACAGCAGTGTTTTGAATCTCCATCTTCCTGCCAATGGCTATTAGTAACATGGATCACCCAGAACCAGTTCCAGGGATTGGCATGCTACGGGCACTTGCTTGTCCCACACCTCACCAGCGAGCCATGGTTAAGAACCTCATGTCCCTTGCAGCTCTTCACCCTCTCGGTTATTGTTCAACCAATCACTCACCTTACCTGTCTGCTCATTTGGTGCAGAGCAAGAAGCAAATGTTGATGTTTGATGGCAGGCAACGGGAGCTGCCATCTTTCCTGTGTCCGACTATGTCTTAAACCAAGCACCTCTGTATGTCGCTCATGGTTTTGTGTTCTGTTTTTTAAAAAAGGACCAACTTATATATGCAAAATGTTACTCATAAATACACAAGTCTCAGGCCACACCCTGGAAAGTAAGTATGACTTATATTCCAGTCAAAAGGTAGCTTAAGTAGTTCACTAAGGAAACAACATTAACAGTACCTTGGACAGAAAGAGAAAAAACAAGTGTTCTCAGCACTTTTCTTTTTCTTTTTTTGGAGAAGGTGGAATAAAAAAGATGTTGGTACCTATATTTTTATAAAACTGTCATAGGTGACAGCCCTAGACCCAACAATTAGGAAGTGATGTTTAAAGATACAGTAACACTATTCAACAGAACTGTTAAATACAGAACAACTTTCCCTTCCCTTACTACACTGTTTTCAAAACAGAAACAAAATCTCCCATGACAGCTTAAATTCCATCTTGAACTAGTAATTCTGTAAATCATTTCATACATACACTTTTGCAATTGCAGGAGCAAAATTTGCTAGAGAAAAAGTGGACAAGTGACAGCCTCTTTCTTTGTTAACCGCGCCCAACACACACTTTTTAAAATTCACCTTACAGTCAAGGTGCACTTTTTAAAAAAACGAAGTTTACTTTCAAAAACTGCTGAATAGGACAGTTTCCCAACAGAGGTTTGTTGTCTTTTGTTAACACACTGCAGACAATGAAGGCGCCAGTAATTGTTGCAAGGGTTCCACTGACAAATGCAGACTTGTTATCTTTGGAGAGGATTCGTTAGATGCAAGAAACAGGTTTGTACAGGTTCTTGACAATTATTTTGCAGGAAAGAGTGCTGTAGCTTCCTTATCTCATTTCTGAAATTGTCATCTTTTTTCCCTTTCACATATCCAGGCCCTATTTAAAGCACTACTGAAGTCCAGGATATTCAGAAAATCCTATTGTCGCTGATGTATCCATTTCTAATAACAAGCCAAATGCATTTTTCTTTTTAAAATAGCAGAGTGAGTTATACCTTTCTAAAATGGGGGTAGTGGTGGAGAAATCCTTGAATCCTGTTTTCCCCCCTTAAGTTTTTATTTGTTGGAGAGGCAGGAAATGTAGTTTTCTGAAGGATTTAAGAAATGTTTTAACTAACCAGTGAAAGCCGAAAAAAGCTGACCTTCAAATCATATTTTAGACTTATTTTATTAAGTTCTGTTTAGATTTTTCAAATGTAAGTATATATTTTTAAATATATGTGTATAGCTATCTGAATTAACATTCCACTACAGCCTGAATTATTTTCTGCTAACATACTGCTCAAAATTTCCATTCCCAAAAGGAAAGGAAACAAAACAAATCTTCCCTCCAGAGAAATTTCATAGTCAGTGTTTGAAACTTGCCCTGAAGGTTATTTCACTCACATTCCTAAAACTTCTAAATGAAGTCCAGAAGTTCAGATGGAAGAAAAGTTTCCATTTTTATACATTTATCCATATTTAGAGAACCGCTAGAACAAAAGTATAGCACTGTCCACTATATCCACTATATCCAGTGCTATTTTTTCTAGACAAAGAGAGGCCCGAACTCACCATGAATGCCTCCCTTGTTCTCTTCTAATGGCAATGGCACCCACACAAGAGGTGCCAGAACTAAGTGTCAGTGAGTTCCAGCTGAAAAAAAAGCCCTGCCTATACCTATGATGGGTAGGGTTGGGCAAACTCATTAAAGTTCAGTCCATCCCAGTTCTCAGAGGGGACAGCACAGTGATTCTATGGGCAGCCATTTCCCCCCTGTACAATTAACCCTGTGTATACATGTCTGGGGAAAGATGCTAGCACAAACAGGTCCCATATATAAGGCTATGTCGATGCATGTAGTGGAGCTTCTTAGATATGCATATGTAAGTTATCCATGTTTGATATGCTTGCTGTAGCAAACAGTGGTAGACAGTCAGCAAACAACATGGGCAAACACTTTGCAAAGTTATCCTTCATATCTAACTAAACCTACAGTCACTGATCCTTGTCAAATTATGCAAAGAATGATATTATTCAAGAACACTATTTGGTTGCTAACCAAAAATGAATCAAGCCCATCTTGTTGTCAAGGAACCCAGCTTGCATTTGTCGGTGGTAGGAAACACACAAAGAAATTAGCATCGACAAAAGGGCTAGTGTCTCCAGGAGAGAGGAGAAGAGGGGAGATTTAACTGCACTCAGTCTAAAGCATTCGCTTGGGTTTATCTTGCTGAAATAATATGCACTACTGATTTTCAAGGCAGTAGTATGAGGAACAGATGAGTTTAAAGAACCTTGAGGGTAAGCAGGAAGTACAATGTCTTGTACATGCTGAATCTGTATAACTCCG